>NC_136923.1:103050795-104276974 GCF_949752795.1 Hyperoodon ampullatus
ACACACTTTACTGTACTTAAGAATCAGGGAAACAAAAAAGTAGAGTCCTGGTTTCTCTCGGAGGCCTACGGAAACAGAATCTTTGGGAGTCGGGCCCAGGGATCCACTTTGCAGAAAAAGCATCCCAGGTGATTTTATTGCAGGTGGTTCTTGGAACATACTTGAAAAACACTGTAAAGGGGAAAACCTGATGTAACATGCATGGATCAGAGTTTGGATATTTTTGGGGGTAGTGGGCTTTGGTTTTAGTGGATGGTTAGTGAGTTCAAGTTAGTTTTTATTAAACGTTAAAAAAACACACACACGATTAAAACTTCAAACATTACCGAAAGGGAAAGGCTTCTTCTCACCCCCAAACTCCTCCCCCTCACCAAGGCAGTCAGTATTAAGCTTTTGTTTATCGTCCCCCTAAATAAGATGGAATATTCGAGTTAGGGATGGGTGAGATGATTGAAAGGACAATTGAAATAAATGTTGAAGAGGTAACTTGTTTGAAACAAGAGGTAGCTTGTTTATTCTATCGTTAGGAAAAGAACAAGGCTCAAATAGTATTCAGAGGCAGGGGTCAGAGTATGTTTAGCTTTTAGGTTAATTTCAAAGAATATTCTGGAACCTCATCAACAGCAGTAACAAATAAACTTAGTTGTTCAGGATCCCTTATTATAATAGACTTTTACCTAAATCCGTATAATTAGTGTCGTTAGCCAAGTGGCGTAACACCCCGTTCACAGGTTGTGACACAGACACGGGCTTGTACTTTCACTCGGTTCCAACCTGCAGTGACCGTCCTCGTGTCCTCCACCCGCTCTCTTTACTCCTGCCTACAATTCTGAGTCCTGAGCCTTCCGTACCAGCCCTTTGTATCCATTCTCATTTCTTCCTTCTTTACGTGTTTTGATTTTTAGCCCCTCACCTGTAGAGCTGGAATGATCTAATTTTTACTTGTAAACCCTTCAGGAAGGGACATGCATTTTGTCCACTGCTGCAGCCCGGTCACTGCCTGGCAGGTGGTAGACATCCTTTAAGGCGTTTGACTGGAGTGGACCTCACCCATCACAGAGGGCTGTGACGTTCGCAAAGCAGCTGCGAGCACTCGCTCCCAGGCTCCGCCGCCACTAACAGCGCCGACTCCTCAGGCAGGTTCCCTAACCTCTCTGTTCTTCACTTACCCAATCTGTAAAGCGAGTAGGATAGCTTTTATCTCATATAATCACGTGAGATCAAGTGAATGAAGTGCCTGGCAAATTCAGGCACGTTATCAGGGAGAGTAGGAAGGGCACAGGAAGCCAGAGTGGTTGGAGTGGGCTGCCCCGGCACTGGACTGTCACCGGATTAAGTGACAGCTCATGATAGGCCGTCAGCGTCCCACTTCTCGGGAGGCGCGTGCCGGGCACCGGGGACGTGGTATGGAGTGAGGCACATACAACCTGGCTTCCGGAAGGACCAGGAGTGGGACTGGGCACGAGGGACGGGAAGCAGCAGGCGTGGAATGTCTGCCGGGGGCCCACGAGAACCCTGCACTGAAAGGTTTCATCTCTTGGAGTGAGGGGTGCGGGAACACTGATTCTGAGCTTTAATGTCTTAGAGGTAGGTAATGGCAAATTTCTTATTGGGAACATAACCAGACTGTTTTATTTAGGATGCCATTGGACCTAAAAAAAAAAATTTTTTTTTAAAGAAAAAAACAACTGTAACACCTACCAGATAGTTTTCAGTTAAGAGTCCCAGATTGCTCTAAATGTAGTTAAAAACTGTTAGCAGCATTGCTGAGACTTCAGTTATGAGGCAAAGGGACTAGTAATTATATAACATGTCAGGAGCACTTGGTTAAAACAGTTGCTGGGATTCTGTTTCCAGTGTTTAAACCGAGTCCCTGGGACGAGGCACCGCGTAGAACGATGGGGGAAAACAGGCAACACGTACAAACCGGGGGGAGAAAAGCTCACCATGGAGGGGGGTTGATGTGTAGTTATCAACAAATTCAAGACATTTTGCTATTTCCCAGACCTGTTGGAAGTCACCTTCTACCACTGTTTTCGAAGAAACATTTGGCAAAGTTTGTAACAGACATGTACAAAGTAATCCTGCTCAGGAAATTCTAGTTAAATCTGGCTTTTCGGCCTGCCCGTGGAGTCCCACGTTTAGCCCTCCAGCACTGCCACTTTTTCTTGGCTCCTTTTCAGGTCTTAACTGAGGTAGAGTCTGAGTTTCTCATCCGTAAAAGAAAGCCCATGAAGAAAGTTGTCATCAACCTAAATCCACCCTACATACTACTCCCCCTACTAAAAACAGGATCTCATGACCCCTGCCCATCACTTTGGATAGATGACTACGTAGCCCTCAGTCCTGTACCAGGCCGAACAGGAAACACAACTGGGGCTTTGACAAGAAGGCTCTCCAGAGCCACTGCCACTCAGCCCATTGCTCCAACCACAACCTGACCAGATGGCCTGGCCAGCCACCGGTGGCAGGGGCTCCAGCTGGGTCAGACGTGCTCTACGAAGCCAGCCTGGGCCTCTGCCCTCCGCCCTCCAGTCCTGTTTTGCGTGTGCTAAAGGTTCACACGACCTCCCTGTTCCTGCCTCTTAAGTATTTCATCACTGTTCTGTTTAAAGCTGAGGACAGTTCCTTAGGAGAAAATAAAGAATGGGAAGAAGCGGACAGGGTCCAATACTCGTCAGGCTTCCCTGCCTGCAATGAACTGACTGATTTAAGCCATTACAGGAAGGGGTTATCCCGTTACGCATCGTTTCTATCCCTAGGAAAACGAAATCAAGTATGTGTAACGGGAACGAGAACACAGCACCTTCTGGCGTGTGTTCTGCACTTAGCTGCTTGCAGGTTGTTTCTAGGCTGCAGGTTCTGAGGGGCAGGTTCGGCTTGCTCGGCGGGACCTCCTCCCCACCCTCCCCTTCGTGAGACTCACAAAGCCTGTTGGATGTCTTCCGACAGCTTTCCCTAACCTGGCGGTTCCCAGTCATATCTGAGCACAAAACACTTTGCAAAGCACATCTATGAAGATCAGGTAAGAAACAGTGTTTCTGACTTAAAGCTAAATGTAAAGATACCAAACTCAGCAATGAAAACTTAGGAGGCAGTATGTTAACAAGAGGCACATTTTATTACATTTTCCTAATAAGTCAACTGGGAACATTGCTGCTGAAATGCAAGTTACAATTCATATGACACTGGGAATAGTTAGGATACATGTCAAGTATTTTCAGAGATGAGCTTCCATATCTTGGTCACTAACTGGAAAGATTCTTCAGAAGAACAGTCCCTTACCCTACACACAGGAGGAGAAGAATTAAAGACACCATGATGATATCTATCAGAATAACTGGAAAGCATTTTAAAAGTCAATTTAGTGTACATTCATTGACATGTAAAACACATGAATTTGTAGTGAACATTTCTATAAGGACATTTCATCTCAGAAATGATAAAATTCCCATTGAATACGCCTGAACTAGGATTCTATGAAAAAGAAAACACTTTATGAAGCCCCATTTCTGACAATGTCATGATAACTAACATAAAGTACCTGCGCATTTGATATCTGGCTTCTTTCCTGTCTCGACATTTAAAAGGGGATTCCTCAACTGCTCGGCCTAAATCTGAAGACATGTGATTCCCATTTCAGAGATTCTCCTTCTCCCCAGCAAGCTAAGTCCAGGTGAAGGGGAGGGGGAGGAACGCAAAAAGGGACAAACCTGAGAACTTTGCACCTCACTGCCTCCACCACATACCCAAAACACTAGGACTGTAAAAATGTCCTGAGTATTTGTTTTAGTCAGGAAAAGAAAGTGGTCATTATAATGGCAAAAAAAAAATTTTTTTTTAACACAAAATTATTTTGAGAAAAAGTAGAGTGGAATGAAACAGGCACTGGGGAATAAAGAAACAGGACGCTATTAATAAGGACTTGAAGGTGAGGGTGAATACAAATGCTGGGAGGGTCTTAAAATTTATGACAGGACACTCCCTTCAAAACCCTGACATTCCAGCCTAATTTCTGATAACCTTCGAGAACAGGTCTACCCAGAGAACGGTGTCTAAAATGTGTAAGTTCAACTATTCCCCCAACTAGAGAGAGAACTATGCCATCTTTGTGGGTTATGTCCTAGGACTTATGGACCCTGAAGTCTCACAATCACTATGGCATTTTTGCCATAAAGTGAAATACAGCAAAACCTTCTTGAGAGAAACTACAAAGCAACTGACTGCGCTTCTGCGGAGGACTGTTCACGCCCTGGGCCCACCTAGCAGAGGGCCTGCAGAGCTCCACGTCTCTCTGCCTTAGGACATTACAGACTCCAATACAATTACGTGTGTGTGGATAAACACTGCTTACAGGGTTCCTTTCAAGTAGATAAATCAAGGAATGCTGAGTTCGGGAATTTCAAAGATCTACAGAACGTGCCCTCGAATTTCCCTTAAGAAGGAACGCTGGCAGTGCTCTGGATATCTGGTCTATTTCAAGACAGTGACCGGAGCACTGGCTGAACAGACACTGAGGGTGAGCTGGAGAAGAGGGCGCCCCAGGATCTGAGCAGTGCTCTTAGGGTTCCTTTCTACTCTTGTGCATCAGCCAAGGAGACGTGACACCTAAGGTGGGAGACTACCTTCAGATGGATGCTCTTTTGGTGGCTACTGTTTTTCTAATAATCCTTAGGGACCAATTTTGACAACCATGTGTGATGTGGAATCTCACCATCCACACGGCCAACATCACTAGATCTGACCACTATTCTCATCCTAGGGGAGGGAAGCGGGGGAGAGGCAGGAAGCATGATAAAGCGAAAACTTTACAATGAACACAGGAGCGCCACTCTAAGCACCAAACAGTAATGCACCCCAAATCATAATGCTGAAAACTAAAAAACTAGACAAAAATTAAATGGAGGATTCTTTTTTTTTTTTAATCTTTTATAGGACAGAAACCTTAGCTCATGTCTTCTGGTGTCATCATCTTCCACTGAGCTGCACCTAAAACACAAAGAACAAGTGACAAGCAACTTTGTTTTTTAAAGAACACATAACAGTTTTGAAGGCATAAGATGAACTGTCTCTAAGTGGAAGTTAACTTACTTAAATAAGTATATAAAATGAAGCCATGAAAATCACCAGAAACATACAAACGTTAACTATCAATATTTTGAGTGAAAATAACTAGGAAAGACTTGACTATGCAGCATATTATCACCAAAGTAAACAGTGGTGGGAAAATCACTACCCGTTTCATTCAGGTAGGAAAGCTGCACCTGGGACGCCTTGTTTACAAGGCGTCACCACCTGAGGATGAGCACCACCTGGCATTTATGTCAGTTTATGTCTAAACCACGAGGAGATGGGGGTACAGAGTCAAAGCTGGCCTATTGTATCATCTATCACCTTCCTGGCTGTAGTTCATTTCATGCCTTTAAATGGAGTAAAACCCACCAGAAGAATGCTGCTACTCTGATTTTCCATTCTTGAATGCACCAAAATGTGCATGCTTGTTGTAATTAGGTGCCTGGGTGAATAAAAAAATCCCATTTACAATTTTAAAATATTATTTAAACCCCTAAAATCTGATTATTTTCCACATTCCTCAGGGAGACAAGCATTAATTTTACCACCCAAACAGAAAAGATAACATACATTTCTGAAAATTCTCTGCTATCATGTTAAAAAATACTAATTTCTTCGTGTTGCAAAACCAAACCGATTTACATGATTTTGTTTTAAATTGTTGCTAAATGTTTATCTACACATGCTGTCAGAAATAACCTTGTTAAGAAGGTGAAGCTGGTGTCTCAGCAAATCAGACCCCTTGGAGAAGGCGGTGAGTGGCCTGTGCCCCGTTTTCCTTTTTCTCTTTCCGCACCATCAGAAGGAAAAGTGAGAAAATAGCAGAAACATTAGTTAAATCCTGAATTATACCCCATAACCTACAGGAATTACCTCACTACACTGAAAGCTGACAATACTGGTAGAATTTTTTGATGAAATAATTAGGATCCTAATTATTAATAAAATGATAAACTTCTGGCTAGGTTTACATCTTTAACAAATAATTCTTTCAGTTAAAGACTTAAAGGAAGAAACGCAAGGTTGCTTTTAACTCTATATCGTTTACCTGACTTACCAGCACTGAAGACAAAAACTTTTAAAAATGGCTACAAATGCCTTGTTCACAAAAGACTTTATTACCTAGTGATGCATACTGAGAACATACAGAAATCTGCATGGTCCACGTCACATGCAGTAGAACAATCTTCACTTTACAATAAGTGAGTGTCAACTGTTTTATGCAATAGACAACACTTTAAAGTCACATCCTTAAAGAAAAGCTTCATTTACAAAAGAAATAAAAGGTAAAGAAGCAATTACCGCTTTTAAAAAGCAGCTGCTTTGTTCAAGAGTGGAAGGTTTATGCCTGTATTGAAAGACAACATGATCACAAATAATGAAAACAATGAACAAATGAAAAACACTTTTACCATAAAGCAGTACACTTTCAAAATGACATACAAATAGTTAAAAATTTCATTATGTTGTCTATCTAACTTTTAAATATGAGGACTTCCAGAATTAGGCCTCAACATTTGTTATTAGTAAATGAAAACTACGCATTGTTTCTATGTCACTAGGAACTGTATTTAACAAAATGTATATAAAGTCTATAGCAAGTTGATTTTAAAAAAATTAAAGTTAATAAGAAACAGTACACTGAAGGCGCTCTATCCATCAAGCGCATACTCTTCAAATTTTAAATGTGATGAACAGAACAGAAATTGTAACTATGCCACAGTTGCAATGCCAAAAAATAAAACAAGATCAGTTATCACACATGCAGGGAATTCTGCCACAAAGCTAATATCCCTCATTTGTCAATTGTTCCAATAAAATAACATCTTAAAACACCAGTGATGTTGATGGTTTAGCTTACCTTCAGTGTACTGAATGTTGTACACAACCTGCTTTAAAAGAGGAGACCATCCCTGCAGGCAGGCTCAAGAAGGAACAGGCCCCTTTCGGCACTGACTACACCCAGGGCATGCTGCTGTGGCCTGCACACACACACCTAGGAAAACGTGAATATAAACAGCATTTATGCTGGCCATTTTATCTGAAGACCAAAATGAAGCCAAGTTTGCTAAAAATAAATCAACCACCCAGTATTACTACTCATTTTATAACAGATGCTTTTGTCTTTTATGTGAACTGCAACCATTTACATTAGCACTGTAATTCTGTGCAGTCTTGGCAATTAAAACATTTCTACAGTGAAATTTCACATAAGACACAAAACAGATTAACTAACATTTCTAAAAGAAATATCACCCTCGGTGTTAATTCAAATATATCATGCTTCCTCAAATTTGCTGGAGAAATATTTATAAGTTTATATACATTAATAAACTGCTGTGAAATTTCTTCAGTCTTTGTATTTAATTACGCAAACCCTTGGAGCTTCTTCATCTCGTTTAAATCTTCTCCTGGATGAAGGCATGCTGTAGGGCCTGGTTGATGCTAATCCGTTTAGCTGGGTCCAACATTAGGATCTGGTCCAACAAGTCCTTCAGCTGGTGCACTTTTTTACGTTGGTCTTCAGGAAGTCGCTGGCACCCAATCAAGTCAGCCAACAGGTCCTTAGTTGGATTAATGGTGCTCATGACAGTAACTTTCTCCTACAAATAATTTTTTAAATGTGTATCTCTAAATAAATTACTAAATATATATAACCTAAAAAACTTGAATGAAAAAGGTCAACCCCAAGTTAGCCAGGATAGTTTAAACATCATTCTGTAATTTAATTTTATAAACAGATCAGAATGACAACAGAAAGGAATTCTATGAGAATTCAAAAACATAGTTAAGTAATTAAGGTCAGGATGGTGTGTGAACAAAGGCATGGAGGTCTGGAACAAGCAGCATGCCCGCTGGCCTACTGCCAGGTGTGGAATGGTGGGGTCCATGCAGTCGTGAGGAGGGGGAACCGCTGAGGACGGCAGTCTTTCTGAGGAGTTAAATACATTATCTTATAGGTAAGAGGGCGCCAAGGAAGAATTGTTAAGCAGGGAGAGTAATACGATTGGATTTGTTTTCAAAAAGATCACTCTGGCAGCAGTACGGAAGCTGGATGGGAAGCCAGACCAAGAAAGTGACCCAAGGAGAGAGAAAAGGGCCTAAGTACGATAAAAATAAACTCATTATACTAGGCAGACATTTTAAAATCTTTTCCATAACCTCATGTGTCTTACTCAGGAATTGGCCAACAGCAACAGGCATTATTTTTAGTGTTTAAAATACTCGCATCTCCTAGAACCACCCGGCACGCAATCCGTTAACAATAAGATAATCATCTAATGTAGCACAGCTAAAGGACACTTACCCTCTCTGTTACTTTATCAACTTCTATGTACATGAAGTTGAGGTTTTGATCAAAATGTTGGTCTTTAAATACGCCTTTCCGAATCATCTGGCAATAAAACAGAACAGGTGGATTTTGAGCTCTTAGACATTGGTAGTCTGGTCTACCGATGACCCAATACACAAGTCACACAAGTGTTCCTGTTTAGTCTCTCAGGGTTTGCTTCCTTATTTGAGAATGATCTCCGATTCCTTGTTCTCGAGAGAATAACACCTTTGGAAAAGCTCATACAAATGCTGTACCTAAGAGTACTTAACAACATGAAATTATATTTTCCCGGGCAGTGACTTAAACCAATTACAATAAATATCATGTTGTGCTTTCACTATTCAAAACTGAGACTAAGCAAAGACTTACATCAGTGGCTCTTAGGAAAAATATTACACAACTGGGGCCTTCTCTCTTGGCAGTTAAGAAACCTAACGACATTTAAAAAATTAGGTTCTAACAGCCCTAAAGTGATAGCAGGCCAGGCCTCGTTAAAACAAGTACCAACATAGCTAATTGCTGTGTATCTCAGTCTAAACGAGTCCAACGTAACAGAACTTGGACAGAACTTAAAAAACATAATGGCTTCTGACCTATAGGGAGAAAAATCTGTAAATCTCTCAAAGTCAGCACATAAGCTGAAATCATAAAAGCCTAAGATACGGTCTTTAGGCATTCTTATAAATGCCTATAAAGTTCCTGATTTGTGTTAACCAAACAAACTAATATTACAGCTCAAGCATTAAGGGTGAGTTTCAGGTTAAAAGATGTCATGTGCCCGTGTGAGTGTTCTCGGTACCTTCTCCCTCTCCCAAGCAGCTTCCAACCTCTATGAACGGACTGCCGTCAAGCCCCCGCCGCTCACTCTCTGATGACCGAGTCCTTCCTCCACCATCTGTCTACCTGGACCTGCATCTTTTCTCACTGCAGCTGTTACCAGTACAGGTGCGCTCCCAGGAACCCTGCTGCTGCTCTGCCCATCACCGAGTGACAACCAGTGGAAGAAGGGAAGGACAGAGCTGTGAGAAGAGCCGCATGTATCCTCTCTCCCTCAATTCCAATTCTACCTTCAACTACAGGCCCCACACTTCTGCTTAATTCAGGAGAGTAAAGAAAAGCACAAAGACAGATTTTAGACAGGAAAAGGGAAATGGGCTCCTCTTATTCTCTCTTGACAGCTCTTGGCTGATTAGAACCACTAATTTAAACACCAGAAATGAAAAAGAGCTAAAGAATCAGAGTAGCCATGTACCTGCCTCTCAGAAATTGTTTTATAACCACTAGAGATGAGTGTCAGCAACCCACGAATCTACCGGAAGGTACCACTGAGACCTTGGAAACAAGCTCACACTAACATCCTACCTTATTTGGCATCTTTCCTTTGAGATCCATGGCGAGCTTCAACATATGGTTATTGGTTTTGCCAGGAAATAAAATCTTTCCAGTATAGAGTTCATACAAGGTGCAGCCTACAGACCACATATCTATACCATAGTCATAGCTTTTACCTATAACTGAAAACATAATACAAGTTTTAACGTATGATGATAAAAACAGTCAACTACTGTTTACTTCCATTAACAGGGGAATCAATTTAGCTCGGACTATGCAACAACCACCATCTGAGTACCTCGCTTTCACATTAGTTTCATATTCTTTCCCACTAATTCTTAATAGGGACTCTTAAACTTAGAAACCTAAACAAATGAGGGCGTGGGGACGGAAGTGAAGGCGCGGAAGAAAGGGCGTCTCTCTTCTCTCTCTTCATCTCGCCTTGGGTGGAGGGGCTCACCAGCCTCAGCCGAGGCAAAAGGAGGGGGAACACAGATCCCAGACAATCCACAAAGGTGACAGCCAGACCCTGAGGAAGTAAGAGCAGTCTCCCAAAGCCGAGGGCTTTCCACACCTGCCACAACTACGGTCATCCCACCTGAGGAGGATGAACTGGCTACGGTTCCCTTCCTCATGAATGACTCATGCAGCTGCTGCAGCGTGACGGAAAACAGTGCTTAGACAGTCAGCATGCCGCTCCCACTGCACACGACGGCCCAGGTCGAAGAGCGTCAGAAGAAACTTACTGATTTCAGGAGCGCGATAAAATCTACTGACAAGGTAAGGCGTTATGTCATTATCCGCAACATGTGAAGCCGACCCAAAGTCGCAGAGCTTTAAAATAGTTTTTGATTCATTAACCTGCAAAACATTTTATAATTGAAGTTTAACTCACGCCAGGAGAAATTAAGACACATGATCAGATTAAAAAAACT
This sequence comes from Hyperoodon ampullatus, assembly GCF_949752795.1. Classification (NCBI taxonomy): domain Eukaryota; kingdom Metazoa; phylum Chordata; class Mammalia; order Artiodactyla; family Ziphiidae; genus Hyperoodon; species Hyperoodon ampullatus. Next base: position 103,061,470 of record NC_136923.1, read on the forward strand.
GGCTCTGAGAAGTTATTCCCAATACTGAGAACAAAGTCACTCACTTGAAAATTCCTTTTCTAATTATTTTATAATTCAATTTCCTAATTATTAAGAGCTCTCAAATATTTGATCATAAATTAGTAAAAGAACTTTCTTCAGTGAGGAAATAAGAGATAATACCAAGTAAATTTAACCAAAGCTATTTAGAAAGGGTGGAATAGTAACAGAAAGCACTGAAGCAAAGCATCTTCTAAAAACCCCCAGGAAACCTGAACCAATCAAGTTACTGCCTAAAGGAACACGAAGACGGTCACTGAGAAGAAATCAGACTTAGATTAACTTACAACTGACTTAAGTTAGCTTTCGTTTGCCAGAAAACTACGATGGCAATGAAAGCAGAAGAATGATTCAGATTCAATTTGGACAAAAAGAATAAAAACATTCTTCATCCGCAGCTGCTAGACCATCCCAAATTTAGCACTCACTTCGAGTCTAAAAAATACTAAATCCCTTAAATGTAAAGAAAGTATTAGTCAGGAAAAGGTTAAATATATTTGGCAAGACGGATAAACACGAACACCGTATCAGTCATTTGTCTCTTTTCTCCTCTGTAAGTACTTCCACATACACAGTGACAGTGACATCTGCTGAGAGGCCAGAGGTCCCATGGCCGCTGCCACTCATGAGTCAGAGCATGTTCAGGGAGCCCCTTCCCCCCTTCAAAAGAGACACACACAAATTCCGAGTTGGGACTTGAACTTGGCCTACTGTTCCCACCCCAAAGAAACGTTAACACTTTAAATAAGCAGCCCCGGGCAGTCTCTCCTGGGATATCATAAAGCCTGGTCAGTGCTACAGACTGGTCCACTACAGACGACATCCATGGAATTAAGATAATACAGGAAAAGTACTTTTAAAGTTTTTAAATGTAAACTGCATCCAGCCACTTAAGGGTGCAGCTGCAGTAGCCAGAGAAAACCCCGGGGCCACTTTAAAATCTGAGTCTGTCAGGGGAATGCTCGGGCTGGGTGAACTGCCCTCAGCAACAGGGACCCACACCCGGGCACTTCCCTCCACTCGCCCGCGGGGAACGCAGCACTTCTGCCGGACTGACGGCTGAAATCCTGGGCTAAAAGCTTTGGATTTTCATTAACAAACAGTGCCACGTGGTTGCAGATGTCTATTTGTTCCTTTCTCAGGAAGAAGGGCAAACTGTCTGAAATCCATGAGGAAACCTATACTAGTTTAGCACTAACTCAGAGAAAGATGAAGTTTTAAAAACAAGAGCTTCTGAGATGCTAACAAATGTCTTATTACTTAACCTCCATGGTGGTTACACAGATGTTCAGTGCATAATAACCTTTACCTTATACACAGTTTATACGTTCTTTGATATGGATGGTGTATTTCACAATTCAAAAAAGAGAAAGAGAAAAATTGAGGTAAAAATCAACTATGCAGTGGACTATGCAAGCCTACAGCTGAAACTGCACCTACCAGTTCACTGGAATTACTCAGCCACTCTAACCTCAAGTAACAGCAGAGACACAGCACCTTCCTTTTAAACTCAGACCAAACGTACAAAATGGAACGCCTCATTAATGTGGCGGTCTGGAAGGAGATGTTTTAAGATATTAAAAAAGAAGAGAAGGAAATCTGAACTAAGAGCTAAGATACTGACAAGGAGTCCAAAACAAACTGTAACAGGATCGTATCTTTCTTAAAACATGTGGAACATGTTATAGGCAGACGAGCTAGAATCCCCCAGCTGTGAACATGCCCCCCGACTCTGACAGCATGACAGAGAAGGGGCTGGGGAGGAAAGGGGCGCGCACACACCAATCACTCCACTGTGATGAGATGTGTTTGTAAGTTTCAAAAACATAAACACTGGGAAATCTGCATCTACCAAACCAGAAGGCACGAGCTAGGAGAGGTCAAGACTGGGGAAGTCTCCCTTCCATACAAGGCCCAAGAACAACCGAGCTTTCCTGGGTGTGGCCGCCAGAAGCCACAGCTTCTAAAGCATAAAGAATAAATGAAAAAGAATTATTCCTGGACACCCTAAACTCAACCCCATGCATCTGCTTCAGAGAGGGTAACTCCCTTAAACGTCCCTCGCTCTGTCAGTCTATAAAACTAGAGAACAAAGGACTGTGAACACTCCTTATTTCAGAACAGCAACACTGAAGCATTTTTCCAGGTACCCGAGGAAGCCCATCGTTACTACATCAAAGCATTCTTGGGGTCTGTGTGCCCTCATCAAAGCCATCAATCAACAGGAAAAAACTGGGACAGCAGCCTACTTCCGCTCTCTTCATACTTTACTATAAAATTTCATGGCCCAATTTCTAGAAAAGTAAAAACTGGGAAAGTCATTTGTAATGGGTAATGCACTGAATTATTCTTCAAAGATGTCATTTCTAGAACACACCAGTAATCACATTATAGTAGAAGCTATATGGATGTACAAGGCAGCCTGATCGTTTGACTTACCAAGATATTGTCTGGCTTGATATCTGCATGGAGGATATTGCATCTTTTAAGGAGTTTTAGTGCCAAGAACAACTGCTGACTATAGGATCGCACAGCCTTAATATGAAGGCCAACATCCTTACCATATTTTTTTAGCACCTCTCGTAAATTCATACTTTTAGGAAAGAAAAAAAATAAAATTAGGGGTTAAAATGCAAAATGGAAATTAAGAAAGGCAAAACCATTTTCAAGCATAAAGTAAAATCAAGTTCAAAGCATGAATTACAGTGAAAACACTCTGTTCAAGAAGCCCCTCCCACGGCCCAAACGTTTGATAAATTATCCTACATTGAAATGACAGCACATGAAACTGTGTGTCCGCAACACAATTTTCAAAATGAAGAGAAGGGAAGGTATGCAGTGCTAAAATGCCTACTGATTTGGAATGGGCTTCCACTTGAAAGCATAAACGTGAAGCCACAGTGTTGAAGGTGGACGTCATATTCCTACTCCGCTATTCCCATTTCTTTTCACTGTGGCTTAATCCTTTCCTGAAGTATTTAATTTTCAGAGAACTCTCTGCTGAGCTGAAGGCCACACGAGGTGAGCGTGTGACACACGGTACACAGCCAATCGCTGTTTACACGTTAACAGCTGTCAAGAGGCTAGCTCTTCACCAACAGTTAAAAAACAAAACCCAGAGCCAACTGGAAAAAACACATCAAATACCCAGAAAATTTATCATGGCATTTATCTGAACTGAGGCTGGCAAAGGTGAAGAAGCTGAGTTTTCAGGGTAATGTACAGGTTTTGACACTGTACCTCAGAGGCTCAAACACGAGGCAGAGATGCTGTTTGTGATAAAAGTGTCTGAAGAGTCGCAAACAATGAAATTTGTCATCAGGATCAGCATCGTTCAGTTTTTTCAAGAATTCTAATTCTTTTAAACCAGTTTTTTGCCTGAAATGAAAAAGAAAATTAGGTCAAAATTGGATACATCAACAATTTAGGAAAACTATGCAAACAATAAATGCTGGAGAGGGTGTGGAGAAAAGGGAACCCTCTTGCACTGTTGGTGGGAATGTAAATTGATACAGCCACTATGGAGAACAGTATGGAGGTTCCTTAAAAAACTAAAAATAGAACCTACCATATGACCCAGCAATCCCACTACTGGGCATATACCCTGAGAAAAGCATAATTCAAAAGGATACATGCACCCCAATGTTCACTGCAGCACTATTTACAATAGCCAGGTCATGGAAGCAACCTAAATGTCCAGGGACAGATGAGTGGATACAGAAGATGTGGCTCATAAATACAATAGAGCATTACTCAGCCATAAAAAGAAACGAAATTGAGTTATTTGTAGAGACGTGGATGGACCCAGAGACTGTCATACAGAGTGAAGCAAGTCAGAAAGAGAAAAACAAATATCATATGTTAACGCATATACGTGGAATCTAGAAAAATGGTACAGACAAACCGGTTTGCAAGGCAGAAATAGAGACACAGATATCGAGAACAAACGTATGGACACCCGGTGGGAAAGCCAGGGTGGGTAGGGCGGTGGGATGAATTGGGAGATTGGTATTGACATATATGCCCTACTATGTATAAAACAGATAATTAGTAAGAATCTGCTGTATAGCACAGGGAACTCCACTTCGTTGTACAGTAGAAACTAAGACAGCACTGTAAAACAACTATACCCCAATTAAAAAAAAAAAGAATTTAGGAAAACTAAATAATATGTATTTATTTAGTGATGTGTTTAGTCTGTTTTTTTTTTAAGTACTAATAATAGAACTGCTGAGGAATACAAGTCTCTATATCATTCACACAATACTTTACTCTTAGCCAAATACTGTTTTCATGGAGTTAATTTCCAAAATAATCAATGAACAAAACAGAAACATCGAGGAATAAACCCACCTTGCTTGAACGGAAATAAATCTTGCACATTTTGTCTCAAGATGTCTTGATGTAAATATTATCCTCCGAAATTCTAGTTATAATTTGTCAATAGGCTACATTTTAAAATTAGTGTCTATAATACAGAAGCTGGGGACTTCCATCAAACGAACTTTCTAAGCCTAAGACTTCAGTATAAACCTAAACACTTCTTTCCTGCGTTTCCAAACCAGTGCCAAGTTGACTTTAATGCTAGCTCAGTGTGTGGCATAGATTATGCATTAAAGCACACGGGCATGGCAATCGCCTCCTTGCTCATAAAGAGAGGAGGCAACAGACAAAGATACAAATAATTCCCAGAACTATCTGATTTTACACCTTTTGCAGGCCACCATATGCTCAGTGACAGCTAATCAATCTGACCTTTTGATTTCTCACCTTTCGTCTTGAGTTTAAGCTATTCACAGCAAAGGATGGTCGTAAGACAAGCGGTAGATGGAAGAAGTCTGAGCTGACATCAGTGCACAAAGCAAGTGCTGAAATGCACTGAAATGAATTAAATACAATCAGCCTACGGTTCTAGTGCTTCACACAGAACAACACGTGACTATCAATTAAATACCCAGCGCTGCTCTGTTGTTCTATAAGCCCGATACCTGTCCTACACAGACTGTGGGCACCATTTGGAAACAGGCTCATCTGCGAACACCCGCGCTGGTGAAGGTCTTGTTCTGCCTCCTGAACTCACATGAGCTCGTTGTTCCTGATGATCTTCACGGCCACCTCCTGGTTGGCCCTCGCATTATCTCTGGCTCGGACCACGTTACTGAACACGCCTTGACCCGTGTAGCCATACACGTTATAACGCTTATCCAGGACTTCACCTATGTTCACACCTAAAAAGGTAAGCTGAAAGATTAGAATCCTGACCATAATAGATCACTGAACAAAACTGTGAGATACACATCATAAAAGTCGAAAAGTAGGATACACAGTGCAGTCACTTAAAAACTGTGTCAAATCTCTGCTGTGTGCTTGGCTTCCTGGACACCACGGAGACTCAAGGCCTCGCCCCCATCGTGACCCTCTTGCAGAACGTGGTTCAAGTTGCCGGCTGCCAACCATTGCAGGAAGACGTCCTGCTCTCCTAGCAACTGCTGACAATCCTAACACTGAGGAGGGAAGAACAGTGCTCGCTGCAGGGTTTCCAACTGTAGTCTGTGTGACTGGCACCCGTTCCCTCTGGAGGATGATCTCATGGCTGAAAATAACTTTGAATAGATTTAAGCTGCACATCAAGTCTCCACCTCACTTCAATTTGTGATGCTTCTGGGCTGTAACATGGGTTCATGAAGCTGCTAGATGTGCCACCCTTTTGAAGTGACGGCACTGTGATGTGACTTTCAGAGTCCTCCCAAGTGTGAAGGCATTAGGCCACATACTTGTACAAGATGTTACAATGAACTCTAAAATTAATAAGAACTGTATTGAAAAGGAACATGTATAACTGAGTCACTCGCCATACACGTGAAACTATCACGTTAACAACTATACTCCAATAGAAAATAAAAGTGAAAAAAAAAAAAGAACTGTGAACTTACGATAATAGCCTTCTGCATCAGTCCAGTTATCCCTGAGGTTGGGATTCTCTTTGAAATCTTTTCCAATGCCAGCAGCCCGCAGACGCGCACTCTGAAATTAAGGCAGCAACATGAGCTATTTAGCCACCAAACAGGCAGACATTTAAAGCACTTCCTTTAAAAGAAAAACAGGTAGAACCAGCTAAAATTTGATAACATTTTATGCCAACTTAAATAAACTCTTACTATGACTTATATAAATGCAACACAGCAGAAACATGATTATCTAAGTCTCTTGAATCACAATAATGCTCAAGAAAAAAATAACAAGTTATCTTCACATTTCTTTTACTGCCCTAGTCACGTAACACCCCCTCCCTGTCTCCTCCCATCTACGGATGAAATGTCACTGGCTGTGCGAGAAAATGAGTTTAAGAATATCTGGTACTTCTGAGGAGTCTTCACTACACATCACTCACATCACTCTCCATGATACCCAGAAAGCCCTTCAACATCATCCAGGTGGATGATGGGTGCCAATACTTTAACTGGCTCAAAATCATTTCACGCTTTCTTAACCCATCTTTTTTGCGTGTTCCTGTGGCAGCACACCACATACGGGACACGTTACTTAAGCCAATCACCGGTGTCTTCAGGGTCCTGGATGGACATCACTGCTTATCCTAGTCCATTTTTATCTCCCTGTTACATGTTTATCTCTCCCACCTCCCTTCACCAAAGCCTCTGTATTTCTCACGTTCTTTTAAATTTATGATGGAAGTGGCCTGCTACTTTTGAGACCATTTTTCAAGAAAATCTTTCCAAGAAAAACCACTGATAAAATGGCTAACGGTACAAAACTTCTTAACCCACTCCTTATAACATTTCCAACTCTTCCGTGACTTCTATTAGGCTCCAAATCCTTAAGTTCCCAATCGCCTACAATGTAGAGGCCCAAAGTGGACTCTAGGCCTGAAAATTACTGACATCACCTGGTCTCCCCTAACTACAGCACACATACCCAGAGGCTTGTGAATCCAAGAAGCAAGCTGTTTAAAAAGAAAATAACTACACATCTAAGTCATTTGGTATATTTAAATTTTATGAAGCCCTCAGATTGTTCTGCTGTACTTGTTTTAAAATTTGATTTAATTTCAGACAGAGAAAAGTTGCCAAACTAGTATAAAGAGATTCTAGATACACTTCACCCAGGCTTTCCAAATGTTAGCATTAATTTGCTTTATCCTTCTCTCTCTATATATATATACCACTGAAATACGTATTTGTTATATACCCTTTTCTGATTAACAGTTGTGTTATGACTTAAAATTACTCACGTCAAAATACGCAGCAAACATATCATCAGATTCTGTAAACATATCGGGTGCCAACAGCTTCTTCTGAGATGAACCTTAATGGAAATTAGCATTAATATTTGAAAAATGAAGAGATACAAATCGAAACACAAATAATAAATCAATGGAAAATCACTAACAGCAATTCAAACTTTGTTTTCCTCTTGCACATCCGTTTTTCACCAATACCCAACTTAAAATCACTTTGTAACACTAAGACATATAAAGCTATCCACTTTTTACTGAGAATGCACTTCAGAAAGTTGAAAGACCTAATATCGATACTTCCACTAACGTTGAATTAATATGCTAATAACTAAGCAACGATTAGGTAGTACAAAGGAAGTTCCTCTCTAAACTGCAATTAGCACCCTGCATTATGAATACAGATCTACGTATTTCTCCCCTAAAATGCCTAATGACCCCATTAAAACACTGGACAAAAAAATAAATGTAAGGAAAAAAAGAATGCAACAGCTTTAATCATATGAACACATGCCCGATCTCATATGCCCATCTCAAACGCAAATTAAAAGGATAAAAAGCCCTCAGACATTGCTTGTGGGATGGCAAAACTGTATAACCTTTACAGAGGGGAATCCGGAAGTATACAGCAAAATAACATATTTATTCAGACCCAGAAATCCCACATCTAAGAAACCATTCCAAAGACACAGTAACAAGCAGAAAAAAACGACTTAATGCACAACGCTGTTATCATTAATGCTCCAATCAACAGCCAAACATCTACCATTAGAAGACTAACTGAATAAACTATGGCACACTCACCACACTGGAGTAATATGCAGCTGTAAAAAGGAATGGAGGTCATTTCATACAGCTGAGTATGTATAATATTTTGTGTGCATATGTAGATAGAATATAAATACATGCATATATGAAAGATGTATTAATGATTTTTTAAAAACTCAAAATATTCCTAAAAATCAAAAGCAAATGGGGCTTCCCTGGTGGCGCAGTGGTTGAGAGTCCGCCAGCCGATGCAGGGGACACGGGTTCGTGTCCCGGTCCGGGAAGACCCCACATGCCGCGGAGCGGCTGGGCCTGTGAGCCATGGCCGCTGAGCCTGCGCGTCCGGAGCCTGTGCTCCGCAACGGGAGAGGCCACAACAGTGAGAGGCTCGCGTACCGCAAAAAAAAAAAAAAAAAAAAAAAAAAAAAAAGCAAATGAAAATAAGCCTAAACCAAATCAAACTGGTGGTATAACCGTACAGAGGAGAACTATTTCAAAAAACTTTAAAAAAACACAGGTTTGTATACATCTTGAAATATATCCTAAGGACAAAACCATTACATTTTCAAACTGCATTCAGTACATTTAATACTGACAATCGCAGTGATAACTCTGCGTATGAAAGTTTCAAAATAACCTAAGTAACTGTATTTATTAGGAACCAAGTTTTTCTGCTGTAAAAGAGAGAAATACAAAGTCAAGAAAGTTAATAAAAACCCTGTAATCTCCAATTTGAATTTGGCAAATCAGTATGAACTCCTCCTTTCCAAAAATGTATGTATTTCCTAGTTTGGTCCACGGAAAAGGCCCATCAGTAATGGGCATCCCTAAGTGCCCTGTAGTCTCCAAGTGGCATTTTCTACTAAGTGGAACCAAGGATCCCTGGAATAATAACTGATTCTGCTCTGGGGCAAGATACACACAAGATGAGCCTATGATGTCTTACTGCCTTGGAACAGGAGTCAGCAAACTACAGATTGGGCCGAATTTGGCCCCTTGCTTGTTCCTGTATGGCCCTGACACGTGAGCACCACGTGAACTTCAGTCCATCAAGCGTTTTGGGAACATGGCCACGCTCATCCATCTGTGCTGGCCCAGACACTCTGCACCACGAGAGCAGAGCTTAGTAGTTGGAACAGAGAAAAATGTCTGAAATAATTACAAAAGCCTAAAATAGTGGATATTTTACAGAAAGCCCCTGTCCCAGAAAGTAAAACAGTCATGTTAAATAAATACTGCAGGGTTTGCCTCAAAAAGACACCAGAAACCCATTTAAAAGGGGCTCCCTCCTCAGGTGAAGAGAGAACAATCTAAGCTTCAAAAAAGAAAAATGGCAGCAGTGGATCCAAACAGAGCATAATGACACCAAATAATAAAAATCCAACAAAATAACCAAAATCTCACTGGTCACCTCTGGAGGTTGCTAGGGCCCCAACTCTATGCTATGCTAAAAACTGGTCAATAAGCGAAAATAATGAAGCATTTCACCTGCCTTTCCTGTACGAACTATATTTTGGGGTAACCAAAGAATGGAAGCCTCTTCTTTTACAGAATTAGAGCTAATAATTCAAAAGGAATGATAGAGATTTTAAAAATCACCACTTTGGAAACCCTGCCGCCCCCAGTGAAATAATGGATCTAAGCAGGGACCATCAATGGCTGCTAAAAGCATGAGGCGAACAGCTGAACAGAAACTTCAGTGGAATATCTTACCTAAACACACCACCTCAGTGTCAATAAAAACAGGACACAGCCACACCACACCTTACGTGCCACCAGATGTGATATAAAAGTACATACCGCCAGTTAATGAAGCATTCTTCCCAAAAAAATTAAACCGACACCTATTCAAGTCTCCAACACTAACTACTAGTTTTCAAGGAATACGTAGGAGAGAGGAAATAAATGACACAAGAATGTGGCCAGACAAAATCAGAGTAGAAAAGTTCACAGGACACAGGCCCTAGCACCTTCACAGGGGGGGCATCGGGGGGCGGGGGACAGACCACACCACAACGAGAAATCTATTAAAAAAGAGACTTCAGAGATGTATACCCCAAACATAACGTGTATCTTATTTGGATTTTGACTCAAACCAACCAACTTCAGACGTCAGACATTTAAAAATTATCAACTTTATCAAGTGTAAATAATGTTTTTTAAAAGGTCCTTATCCAGCAGATACAAACTAAAGTATTCCCAGGTGAAATCAAATCATGACTGGGATTTGCCTGAAAATAGCCTAGCAAGCCAAACCGACGGTGGTGAACACGCGTGTGGGGTTCAGGGCGACACTCAGGTCACGCCTACAGGGAAAAGTCACTGAGGCGCAGGGGACCCTGCCGTCCTCTGCAGTTTGCAGAAGCAGCATTCCTAGTCCCCCTCCCATGCCCATCCCCAGATAACCTCTCTCCTTATGAAGTAACAGGGCTGCAAATTCAGAGAAAGGCATGGTCGAAACAAAACTGTAACTGACTCACCATTATTCTGTTCGACCGTCATGAGATTATGCTTGGCTTTGACCGAGGCCTCAAACGTATCAACGTTCTCCCGTTCGTACTCCTTGACGTCGGCAGCTACCCTTTCCAGAATGTCCTCAGGAGAGGGAGAGCGGGTGCGAGTGCTGCTCTGGGGGCTGCTGGGCTCAGACGGCACGGACATGTTGCTGTCCTCAGCAAGGTATTTGTATTTCTGCGGTAACGACACAGAGTATTACTGTCACAACATCTGGTGCTAAGAGGGCCTGAACTGAAAAGTTAAGTGTCAAGTAATGCTAAAAAAGTTTTAAAGGTATTGAAGTCTTAACTGAATTAGATCCACAATCCCTTATATATAATTCCAAATCCACAAAACTCTGAAAGCCTTTCTATGTTTGGTGCACGTTCATTAGGTGGCAAAATCTGCGCTGCAGAGATGTGACGTTCTAACAGTCTCACCTTCCCCAGGGTGAACGTGATACGCCTCACTCACTGCAAAACTCTCCTAGTGGCTGATAATGGGGTGCTGTGCTAGACCCCATTGATGGGGCAAAGGAATATACATATATGCACCATATTACCTTTCTAAAATTCACATATTTCTGAGTTCTGAAGCACATCTGGCCCCAAAGGTTGGAGATAAGGGATTGTGGACCTGGGTAAGAACAAAAAAAGATTCAACCAAGTCTTTAGGGATATCAGTTTAATAACAGTTTCATCAGTGCCCCACAAAGGTAAGTTTCCCCTGGAATTCTAGTTATGCCCTATGTACACACGTGATTCAAATTCTTTCCCTCACTCTGAAATGCTGTGGTTGCTCTGTTTACACAAGCTGCTACGACTGTCCTTTCCCTGTCTGCTGTCCTCCTAACAGCACCCAAGCATGTTTCATACCTTCCAGAATTCTTCCTCTCAGCTCCATTACTCACCCCCATCACATGATGGTGAGAGAAGGTGCTTTACAGGGACCACCATCCTCCAAGGTTGGAGTGGCTAGCCCTCACCTCAGGATGGCAGGGAGAACAGGCAGCCTTCCCAGGCAGCTCACCTTACCATTAGGCCTGAGTTTGACACCCTTTCCCACCCAATCCCTGCACCGCTCGGCGCTCAAGGAGTCTTACAATTATTGAGATGTTCCATTTAAACACTCACATCTGCATTAGAAAATGTGCCACTTTATTAGGCATTAAAAAATCTTTTCCACATATTAACAGGCTATTTATAAGTTTGAGCTAAAGGAAATTCCTCCAATTTATACTCACTTATGAGGGTTTTCTTGTTCATCAACTTAAAGAAAAAAAAAGAAAGCAAACCCCAAATTTTGTCCTATAAAAGAGGTTTATATCAGAATCCCATGTATAACAAAAAAGATTAACTGTTTCAATTTTATTAAGGAACCACCTTCCTTTCAAGACCTATTCAATTGCTACTACTGTCACTGCATTGTCAAAGTAAAACTCCTTAATTTTGTTAAAATAGTGGTGAAGGAGTGTTGATCAAAATGTTACTGAAACCACGTACCTGAACAATGGCCTGCCTTTGTATTCTTCTCTGTTCTATCAAGGCTTCTTCATCTTCCTCCTCAACATCAAAGTCTTCAAGGCTTAGAAAAAATTATACACACACCCGTGTAATTAACTTCAAACATACTTAGAGACTCCAAAAGCATTACGTTTATACATTAAAAAAAATAAAAGCTTGAAAATGTAGGTCATCAGTACATTTGAGCAAAAATCTTAAGCCACCCCACTCTATCCTTGCTTTTAAACTATCGTGGTTTGGAATCCTGGCAAGTAATTTAACCTTCTACGTCTCATTTTTCTCCTCACCTGTTTCATAGCACAAAGACTGGGAACAAAAGAAAGATGCCTAAGTTTAAAAGTCATCACTAGCTGTGCCTTGTAGTAAAGTCATTTCATCTCTGCAGCCCTCGTTTCCACACCTATACAACAAGAGGGGGGCTGGGACACACAAGTAAACTGCTACCTTTTCTGGGTCACAGAAGCCTTTGAAAGCTATAGATCCTTTCCCCACCCAAAATACACAGGTAGACATTTGCACACAATCTGAAGGGAAAGTGGCTCTACCTGCAAACACTGCCCCGACCGGTTCAGATGGTCCCCCAAGAACCCTGCACTCTTCATGATCGCTCCTAGTGCAGCCTTTTCTACGACCTGCTGGATGTTCACTGCAGAGGTGTAAGCGACCTGCACTCTGAAGGTATCAGGTCTGCGCAGGACACTTTCCCTCCACTCAGCCCTCTTCTCTCCCAGCTCCAACCAGGCCTCCTCAGCTCAAGGGCTGCTAACACCAGGACAGTTCTGGGCGGTGGGGCGTGTCCTACACACTGGAGGATGCAGAACGGTGTCCCTGGCCTCCCGCTACTGGATGACAACTAAACAGGTCTTTAGACATCGCCAAAACATCCCTGGGAGGCAAATCTCCCCCCGCTGAGAACCACTGCTCTAAATTCGTCTCACTTATTTTTGAGATGTGCCATTTAGACAACAAAGTTTGCACTAAAAAAAATTTCCCCACTATTTTATTAAGCACTGAATATTTCTGCGTTTTCCACACTGTAACAGGCATAGCAAGTGTGTATCATTTACACAAAATGGAAAGTCTCAACTTAGTAAAAAAATTCCCCCACCAAAGCTGGTAACTGAGATTGGCAGGATACCTCTATGGTTCCTAATGAAAATATAGAAGGAAAGGCTCGTGATAAAGTGACGGCCCATATTCACTCCAGCCAAACCAAAATTCAGACAACCATGACCTCTGTCACATAACCTATAAAAGCTGCACAGAAGATGAACTTAAATTCAGGGTCAAATTAATGTATTTGCGGGCTTCCCTGGTGGCGCAGTGGTTGAGAGTCCGCCTGCCGATGCAGGGGACACGGGTTCGTGCCCCGGTCTGGGAAGATCCCACATGCCGCGGAGCGGTTGGGCCCGTGAGCCATGGCCGTTGAGCCTGCGCGTCCGGAGCCTGTGCTCCGCAATGGGAGAGGCCACAACAGTGAGAGGCCCACGTACAGCAAAAAAAAAAAAAAAAATTAATGTATTTGCTTAAAATATTCAGATGGCAATTAAAGATTTCCAAGTCAAACAGTGTTTCTCTGATTTGGAAAAAGGAAATTATAGGAAAGTTCCATTCTTACTTGTCATCAGATGACGATTCCTGCTCCACTTTCATTCCTTCAGACAGACTTCCCTTGAATTTATCTTCCTTTACTTTGCTTCGGCTCCTACGTCTACGACCACCCCGGGACCGAGACCGCCTCCTCACGCGTGACCTGCTCCTTCGGCCTCTGTCCCTGTTTGAGGAGAAGAAGATATTGTAAAGGTCAATTAGAGTTGAGGAGGCTGTGAGTTTGCTGGGTGTACAGGTAGTACAGGGACTCTCTGTACCTTTCAAAAGCTCAGCTCTGCTGTGAACCCAAAAGCGTTCTAAAAGTCAAGTCTTTAAAAACAGTTAAAATTTTAAAACAAAATTAACACACCATCAATAAGATTCGGATACCCAGCCTAAACTGACGACAACTAAACCACAGCTACTCTTCTTACCAACTACAAAGGGGCGTGAGGGAACTGTCGGGGCGGTGGGAGCGCTCTGTACCTGGATGATGACAGCTGTGTGACCACACATCTGTCGAAACTCACAACTTTACAACAAAAAGGGTGAATTTTACTTTATGTAAATAACATGTCTCGATGAACTTGATTTTTTAAAAGATCACTGCTGAATAAAGTACGGGAAAGACAAAGGTGACAGAAATTCTAAGTCTAATTAATATGGCCCTCAGACATTGTTATAAATGCCCTGTTAACCAAACAGAAAGTGACATCAGAGTTCAAGTATGAAGGTGGAAGTCTGTGGGAGAAAGTGCTGTGGGACTCCCAACAGAAAAGGCTGTGAGTCTACAAAGGGCTGATAAACTATGTTCACGTCACATCTGACCATGTTTACCTCAGATTTCTTCTGAAACCTTACTAAAACAACATTAAAAGGAACAATGACAAAATAAAACCTTCAGTCAAAGACAATGTGAAGAGATGTGACAACAGATACCAATAAGCTTGAAACAGGCAAACTGGACAGAAAAGCAGTAGCAGATCAAATCTAAATCTTAGTCCAATAGGGACATACAAGGTAAATAAGAAACAAGTCAGTGCCTGCCACAAAGCCCCAGAAAGTCTCAAGATCTGGAGACACTGTATCCTCTGAAGGATGGAGTACAAGGGAAAAGCTAAAGAGAATTGGTTGAAATCCTTTAGGAACAGCTTGACTTGGTATATTCCCCTTTCTGACTCAGTGGAGAATGCCACCGGCCACCCCTCCCCACACTACCACAGGAAACTTAATATTCACTTTACAGAGAGGTAGTGGTGGTTGTGAAAACTGGCCCACGGTACTGGAAGGCACTGCACGGGGAAGAGAAGGGTTAAGGGGGGGCCCACATTATTTAGGACCGGAACTCTACTGGCAGCCATGTCTTACTCTCTAGCAGATGAGGAGATTCTGGAAAACTCACGAGCCCAAAAGGAAAGATCTACAGTCACTGATATGCTAATCCGCCACCAATGCACAAGTTCCAGGTTGTCAGAATGGAAGAAAGCGTCCATTTAGCGTTCTAAACCAGAATAGAAAAATAAATAACAAGTATGTAAATAGTCATTTGCGACTTTCCTGGCGGTCCAGTGGTTAGGATTCTGTACTCCCATGTCAGAGGGCCCAAGTTCCACCCCTGGTCGGGGACCTAAGATCCTGCTCTCATGGAGAGGATAGGCAGATGAATCAGAATAGGCAGCAAGGAAGGATCCACCTGATCAAGAAAAGTCCTCAAGTGAAAAGGCAAACAAGCAGCAAAAGAAATCTGGGTAGAAACAATACATAGGCAAGAGAAGAAAACTATGAAGAACAAAAGCTCCACAAAATAAACTCATTATCATCTTTGACATAAAGATGCTACTTCCATAAAATGAGAGTAAAATGTTATTAAAAAATAAACAGCCAACAAGGTCTTGGAAATTTAAAAAATTATGAGTGTGCAGAAGGGAGAAAAAACAAAATCAACAGAAAGGTAAGAAGGCAGATTGAGAAAGCTTCTCAAGATTGAAAGTAGAACAAAAGGACAAACATAAAAGATGAGAAAGAACACATTCACAGAAAGAGAGACAAAATGCAAAGGCAGAGACTTTGTACCAGATGAAGGAACAAGATAAAACTCCAGAAAAACAACTAAATGAAGTAGAGATAGGCAACCATCCAGAAAAAGAATTCTGAATTATGACAAGTGAAGATGATCCAGGACGTGGGAAAAAGAATGGAGGCAAAGATCGAGAAGATGCAAGAAATGTTTAACAAAGACCTAGAAGAAATAAAGAACAAACAGAGATGAACAATACAATAACTGAAATGAAAAATACACTAGAAGGAATCAACAGCAGAATAACTGAGGCATAACAACGGATAAGTGACATGGAAGACAGAATGGTGGAATTCACTGCTGTGGAACAGAATAAAGAAAAAAGAATGAAAAGAAATGAAGACAGCCTAAGAGACCTCTGGGATAACATTAAACACAACAACATTTGCATTATAGGGGTCCCAGAAGGAGGAGAGAGAGAGAAAGGACCCGAGAAAATATCTGAAGAGATTATAGTCAAAAACTTCCCTAACGTGGGAAAGGAAATAGCCACCCAAGTCCAGGAAGCACAGAGTCCCAGGCAGGATAAACCCAAGGAGAAACAAACATTATTGAAAGCAACAAGGGAAAAACGACAACATACAAGGGAACTCCCATAAGGTTAACAGCTGATTTCTCAGCAGAAACTCTACAAGCCAGAAGAGAGTGGCATGGATATATTCAAAGTGATGAAAGGGAAGAACCTACAACCAAGATTACTCTGTCCAGCAAAGATCTCATTCAGATTCGATGGAGAAAGCAAAAGCTTTACAGACAAGCAAAAGCTAAGAGAATTCAGCACCACCAAACCAGCTCTACAACAAATGCTGAAGGAACTTCTCTAAGTGGGAAACACAAGAGAAGAAAAGGACCTACAAAAACAAACCCATAACAATTAAGAAAACGGTAATAGGAAGACAAATATCGATAATTACCTTAAACGTGAATGGATTAAATGCTCCCACCAAAAGACACAGGCTCACTGAATGGATACAAAAACAAGACCCATATATATATGCTGTCTACAAGAGACCCACTTCAGACCTAGGGACACAAACAGACTGAAAGTGAGGGGATGGAAAAAGATACTCTATGCAAATGGAAATCAAACGAAAGCTGGAGTAGCAATACTCGTATCAGATAAAATAGACTTTAAAATAAAGAATGTTACAAGAGACAAGGAAGGACACTACATAATGGTCAAGGGATCACTCCGAGAAAACAATTATAAATATACACGCATCCAAGAAAGGAGCACCTCAATATATAAGGCAACTGTTAAGAGCTATAAAAGAGGAAGTTGACAGTAACAATAATAGTGGGGGAGTTTAACACCTCACTTACACCAATGGACACATCATCCAGACAGAAAATTAATAAGGAAACACAAACTTTAAATGACCCAATAGACCAGATAGATTTAATTGATATTTAAAGGACATTCCATCCCAAAACAGCAGATTACACTTTCTTCTCAAGTGCACACAGGAACATTCTCCAGGATTGATCACAGCTTGGGTCACGAATCAAACCTCGGTAAATTTAAGCAAACTGAAATCACATCAAGCATCATTCCGACCACAATGCTATGAGACTAGAAATCAATTACAGGGAAAAAAACGTAAAAAACACAAACACACGGAGGGTAAACAATACGGTACTAAATGACCAAGAGATCACTGAAGAAATCAAAGAGGAAATCAAAAAATACCTGGAGACTAATTACAATGAAAACACGACGATCCAAAATCTATGGGATACAGCAAAAGCAGTTATAAGAGGGAAGTTTACAGCAATACAAGCCTACCTCAAGAAATAAGAAAAATCTCAAATAAACAATCTAATCTTAAACAGAAAGGAACTAGAGCAAGAAGAACAAACAAAACCCAAAGTTAGCAGAAGGAAAGAAATCATAAAGATCAGAGCAGACATAAATGAAATAGAAACAAAGAAAACAATAGCAAAGATCAATAAAACTAAAAGCTGGTTCTTTGAGAAGATAAAAAAAATTGATAAACCATTAGCGAGACTCATCAAGAAAAAGAGGAAGAGGACTCAAATCAATAAAATTAGAAATGAAAAAGGAGAAGTTACAACGGACACCACAGAAATACAAAGCATCCTAAGAGACTACGACAAGCAACTCTATGCCAACAAAATGGACAACCTGGAAGAAATGGGCAAATTCTTAGAAAGGTATAACCTTCTGAGACTGAACTAGGAAGAAATAGAAAATATGAACAGACCAATCACAAGTAATGAAATTGAAACTGTGATTAAAAATCTTCCAACAAACAGAAGTCCAGGACCAGATGGCTTCACAGGTGAATTCTATCAAACATTTAGAGAAGACCTAACACCCATCCTTCTCAAACTCTTCCAAAAAATTGCAGAGGAAGGAACACTCCCAAACTCATTCTATGAGGCTACCATCACCCTGATACCAAAACCAGACAAAGAAACTACAAAAAGAAAATTACAGACCAATATCACTGATGAATACAGATGCAAAAATCCTCAACAAAATACTAGCAAACGCAATCCAACAACACATTAAAAGGATCATACACCATGATCAAGTGGGATTTATCCCAGGGATGAAAGAATTCTTCAATATACGCAAATCAATCAATGTGATACACCATACTAACAAACTGAAGGAGAAAAACCATATGATCATCTCAATAGATGCAGAAAAAGCTTTTGACAAAATTCAACATGCATTTATGATAAAAACTCTCCAGAAAGTGGGCAGAGGGAACCAACCTCAATATAATAAAGGCCATATATGACAAACCCACAGCAAACATCATTCTCAATAGTGAAAAACTGAAAGCATTTCCTCTAAGACCAGTAACAAGACAAGGATGTCCACTCTCGCCACTGTTATTCAACATAGTTTTGGAAGTCCTAGCCACGGCAATCAGAGAAGAACAAGAAATAAAAGGAATACAAATTGGAAAAGAAGAAGTAAAATTGTCACTGTCTGCAGATGACATGATACTAAACATAGATAATCCTAAAGATGCCACCAGAAAACTACTAGAGCTAATCAATGAATTTGGTAAAGCTGCAGGATACAAAATTAACGCACTGAAATCTCTTGCATTCCTATACACTAACAACAAAATATCAGAAAGAGAAATTAAGGAAACAATTCCACTCACCATTGCAACAAAAAGAATAAAATACCTAGGAATAAACCTACCTAAGGAGATAAAAGACCTGTACTCAGAAAACTATAAGACACTGATGAAAGAAATCAAAGATGACACAAACAGATGGAGAGATATACCATGTTCTTGGACTGGAAGAAGCAATATTGTGAAAATTTCTACATTACCCAAAGCAATCTACAGATTCAATGCAATCCCTATCAAATTACCAGTGGCACTTTTTACAGAACTAGAACAAAAAAATCTTAAAATCTGTATGGAGACACAAAAGACCCCAAATAGCCAAAGGAGTCTTGAGGGGAAAAAAACGGAGGTGGAGGAATCAGACTACATTACAAAGCTACAGTAATCAAGACAATGTGGTACTGGCACAGAAACAGAAATATAGATCAATGGAACAGGATAGAAAGCCCAGAGATAAACTGACACACCTATGGTGAACTAATCAATGGCAAAGGAGGCAAGGATATACAATGGAGAAAAGACAGTCTCTTCAATAAGTGGTGCTGGGAAAACTGGACAGCTACATGTAAAAGAATGAAATTAGAACACTCCCTAACACCATACACAAAAATAAACTCAAAATGGATTAGAGATCTAAATGTAAGACCAGACACTATAAAACTCTTAGAGGAAAATATAAGCAAAACACTCTTTGACATAAATCACAGCAAGATCTTTTTTGATCCACCTCCTAGAGTAATGGGAATAAAAACAAAAATAAACAAATGGGACCTAATTAAACTTAAAAGCTTTTGCACAGCAAAGGAAACCATAAACAAAACGAAAAGACAACCCTCAGAATGGGAGAAAATATTTGCAAACTAATCAACAGACAAGGGGTTAATCTCCAAAATATATAAAAAGCTCATGCAGCTCAATATTGGAAAAACAAACAACCCAATCCAAAAATGGGCAGAAGACCTAAACAGACATTTCTCCAAAGACATACAGATGGCCAAGAAGCACACGAAAAGCTGCTCAACATCACTAATTATTAGAGAAATGCAAATCAAAACTACAATAAGATATCACCTCACACCAGTTAGAATGGGCATCATCAGAAAATCTACAAACAACAAATGCTGGAGAGGGTGTGGAGAAAAGGGAACCCTCTTGCACTGTTGGTGGGAATGTAAATTAATACAGTCACTATGGAGAAGAGTATGGAGGTTCCTTAAAAAACTAAGAACAGAATTACTATATGACCCAGCAATCCCACTACTGGGCATATACCCAAGAAAACCATAATTCAAAAAGACACATGGACCCCCATGTTCACTGCAGCAGTACTTACAATAGCCAGGTCATGGAAGCAACCTAAATGTCCACTGACAGACGAATGGATAAAGAAGATGTGGTACATATATACAATGGAATATTACTCAGCCATAGAAAAGAAGGAAATTGGGTCATTTGTAGAGACGTGGATGGATCTAGAGTCTGTCATACAGAGTGAAGTGAGTCAGAAAGAGAAAAACAAATATTGTATATTAACACATATATGTGGAACCTAGAAAAATGGTACAGATGAACTGGTCTGCAGGGCAGAAATAGAGACACATACGTAGAGAACAAACGTATGGACACCAAGGGGGGAAAGCGGTGGGGGGCAGTGGTGGTGGAGTTTGGGAATGACATATAAGAACTTGCTGTATAAAAATAAAATTAAATTAAAAAAGATGAGAGAGGGGGAAGTCAGTGTAACAATTTATAAGGTCTAACTGGAAAAAAAACAGAAAATAATGGGGAAGCAAACAAAAACACGAGAAAATTTCCCAGTATAGGCAGCCATAATCTTCCTGCTTTAAAGGGCCTACCTAGTGCCCAGCAAAATAAATGGAAAGAAGGAGCTGCTCATCAAGGCATTATTACAGTGAAATTTCGGAACACAGGACATTTCTTATAAAAAGAGAGAAAAAAGCAAGTCCTATAAAGAAACGCCCACTTATCAGAGGAGGACTTCTGAATAGCAATAAAGGAAGCTAGAAATCAGTGAAATAACAATTTAAAAATTCTTAAGAAAATGATCTCAAACTAGAATTCTATTCCTTGATAAATCAGCAATGGGAATAACAGGTATTTTTTAGAGACACAGGTCCCCAAAATTGTCCTTTCTGTTCACTTTCCTCAAAAAGCTATTGGAGATGCATTAGCAAATGAGGTAAAGCAAGAAACTGGATACAGGAAATGGAATCACAACGTCAGAGAAGAACAAGGGACTCTGGAAAAGGGAAGCAAATCCTACGCAAACTACCGTCAGCTTGGAGCCAGAAGGCTGGGAGCATGAGAGTCCTCTCTTCCCCTCCCCCACCAACTGCTTGCTCTGGAATGAACGGTGTGTATACGATCACAATGGTTACATTAACCTCGACCATGTCCATCTGCAAGAAATGTGATGAAACTGGGCAGAACAGAAACGTGTGAGGAACAGTATTAAAAAAACTAATGAAACCAATACATATGGCAATAACTTAAAAAAATTTAGACACACTGTCAAGGCATTTCCACTTCTGAGAATCTAGTACACAAAAACATTCAAAGAGGGCTTCCCTGGTGGCGCAGTGGTTGAGAGTCCGCCTGCCGATGCAAGAGACATGGGTTCATGCCCCGGTCTGGGAAGATCCCACATGCCGTGGAGCGGCTGGGCCCGTGAGCCATGGCCGTTAAGCCTGCAGGTCCGGAGCCTGTGCTCCACAACGGGAGAGGCAACAACAGTGAGAGGCCCATGTACCGCAAAAAAAAAAAAATCAAAGATACATACATAAAGACTGGTTTCTACTGCTGTGAGTTAAAAGAGATCTTCACCCAAAGAGTCCTTCACGTCTACTGAGGACATCGTCTCCAAGTCGTGTTCTTAAGGGGACCAAATACAAGTTCATAGAAAAATAAATACAGAGCTGCAACTATGGAATGACAGGATACTTATTTATTACTCTGTGATCTAGCCTGCTAGTTAAAAGAAAAATCATAAGCCTAGCTCATTTAGTATTTATCTCTCTTCAAAACAGAGGAAAAAAAATGTCCTACTTAAAAAAAAAAAGATTGTGTTTTTAATGAACACAGATTTATATAAATTTGAAGGAAAACTCTATTAAAGAAAAATCAGTGTGTGTGAAATATCACATGTTGGTAATAGGAAACTATATGGTGTCACAGCTACAGTTTTTCAGAGAAAACTTGTTTGTTAAGAAAACCTACCAACTGAGCTTCAAAAACAGTCAGAGTTTGATGGATCAAACAGGCATCTTTACCTTCTCCGAGGAGACCGGCTTCTTCTTCTGGGAGATCGGCTCCGTCTGAGGGGGGAGCGGGACCTCCTCCTAACAGGAGATCTACTGGCTCTTCTTCGGGCTGGAGACCACCTACTGATTGGGCTGGCATCTTTTGACCTTTCACGCCTACTGAGGATGTCATCTCGAGGTCGTGTTCTTAAGGGGACCAAGTACAAGTTCAAAGAAGAATAAATCAAATCAGAATAAATGAATTTCTTCTACATGTAAAGAACACTTTAAGAAAGGGCACATTAACATAAAGGTAGTAAACACAGATTAATAAGTTTTATAACAAAAATTCAGATGATCACAGTGACATCTGGTGTTACGGTAGACACACAATAGAAGGTCTATTTCCTCTGGTCTCACAATTGGAAGAATTATTAAAGATTATTCATATTGTTAAAGCCACTGACTTTAATTTCAGATAAACAAATAAAACTTGCCCAAGTGAGTAACAATATTCCATTCCCTTGGTTTGAAGACTGTTTTCTTTCTAAATTTTTGACATTTTTGCAATTAAGAGCCTTATTTTTAATGTATCAATTAAGAATAAAACCCCCCTTAAAAATCCACATTAACCTCAGAAGAGGAAATACAGGTAAGAGTTTAGGGAAAAGGACAGTCCACCTAGTCATCGAAGTAAATATTGGTATAACTTATCTGGAAGGAAATGTGGCAGTTAACTTTCTAAAATGTAAATGTACATAATCTCAGACTGCAATTCCACTTCTATGAATCTATTCTAACAGAAACTTAACACAGAACCAACGGATGTCTTTGCAAACAATCATGAAAAACTGGAACCAACCTCAACTTTCATCAGTTTCAACGAGGGAATGGTTAAATATATTATGGTACATCTACACTGTGAAATGCCATGTTGCTATTATTGATATATGAAGAATTAAAAACAATCCTTATGTATTGTCACAGAAGTGTTTCATGAAAAAAGAAAATCACTGTTAACATAAATAGTATGAATCCTATTTTTAAGAAAAAACGCATACATACAATTGTATGTGCATAGTAAAGGGGCTAGAAAGAGACAGTCTTCTTTGGAGTGGCAGCAGAGGAGGGATGGAAAAAGTGAATTTACAGGCTTCCAGCACGATTTAAATTTCTCTTTAATTAGCATGTATCTCTTCTGCAACTAAAAATAAAAATTTGTTTCAAATATTCAACTCTAGTCCTTGATAAACTCCTCCTCAGAATTTCCTTTTCAAACTGAAAGCAACAGAAAGAGAACAGGACCTTAAGAACGACGTCAGATAACACCAGCAACACTGTCTCCACAGAGCTGCAGGCAGAGCCGTTTCATTACACTGCTTAGAAGTAAAGAGTCAACAGGATCTCGTAAGATACAGCACTTTGAAAATAGTATTCTTGAAGCTTCTCAAAACATAGGATGATTTATTTAAACTTCAAGGCCAGCTCAGATTTATACCCATACACAGAAAATATTAACATGCAACAGTAGATGGCTAGGAATTCAGAGTATCTTTGCATGGTATAAGCCAACATTCTTTTAAGGGAAACTTGGCTGGTAATTTCACATGTCTAATTACTGAATATAAAGACATTAAAAAATCAGTTTCTAAAGTAGCTTTTGGACTAATCTAAACAACAGCCTCCCCTCCCCGCCAAAAGCCCTTCTGTGCCTTTACTCATCAGTTCTATGACCCTAGGTAAGTTAGATAACCTCTCAATCTATTTTCTCATTTATAAATTAAGTATGACTTACTTCACTCTGTATTAAGTCAGAAAGAGAAAAACGAATACTGTATGCTAACAAATATATATGGAAACTAAAAAAGCGGTAGCGATGAACCTAGTGACAAGATAGGAATAAAGACGCAGATGTGGAGAATGGACTTGTGGACACGGGGAGGGGGAAGGGTAAGCTGGGAAGAAGTGAGAGAGTGGCATGGACATACATCCGCTACCAAATGTAAAATAGCTAGTGGGAAGCAGCCGCACAGCACAGGGAGATCAGCTCGGTGCTTTGTGACCACCTAGAGGGGTGGGATAGGGAGGGTGGGAGGGAGGCTCAAGAGGGAGGGGATATGGGGATATATGTATACATATAGTTGATTCAATTTGTTGTACAGCAGAAACAACATTGTAAAGCAATTATACTCCAATAAAGGTGTGAAAAAAAAATGATGACAAAAAAAATTAAGCATGAGGATCACTCCACTTCATGAGAGACAATCATGAGAACTTATGAGAAAAAAATTGATGGACCAAATGTATATGAAATATTTTCATTATTATTGATAAAAAATAAAATCACTTCTTACACTATTTTTCCTAAACTTAAGAGGTACTATTTTTTTTTCAATGAGATTACAAGTATATGAATTAGTAACAGAAAAAAACTTCCACTTTTAATTTAATTATATTTTGGGGACCAAAAAAGACAACTGTAGTTCCAATCATATTGTCAGAATTCAAAATCATGTCAATTCAAAAGAAATGATAGATCACAATCCTTAAACTGATACCTCCATTGTTTAAAATATCAGCCCATACTGTTCAAAGAACAATCCCTGCTCTGGAACTATACAATCTCCTTTCCCATAAGATGGGCATACGCAGACTTAGCCAAATTACTTGGATTTAAAGGAGTGATTCTGCACATCAGATACTAAATTAAGAGCTTTAAAAATGTCAATAAAATTAAAAATCACCTAGAGTCAAGATACTCACTGACAAAAGCGCAAACATTAATATAGTTAGTGGACAGGATTATACATAACACTACAAAACTCATTACCATCTCATTTTTATTGTCCACAAGTTCTAGTTTCTCCTCTGAAATCTGCTGCAATACAGCTTTGCAGTCAAGTTACCTTGGCGAAGAAAGGCGTCTCCGTTCAGGCTCCCTGCGTTTTCTTTCCAAGGATCGGCTCTTGGCTCTCCTACCAGGAGACAGAGTTCGAGAAGGTGACTTGCTTTGCTTAGACCTTCTATCATTTAAGAGTGGAGATCGACTTCTTCTTGACTTATCACGTTGTTTGGGAGACAAACTTCTTCTTTTGGGACTACGACCAGGTCTTCTACTGGGTGACCTATTTTCTTTCCCAGAGGAAGCATCTTTAGAGGGAGATTTAATTGGCTTCTTCTCTTTATCAGTTTCAGACCGTTTCGATTTTCTCTCTTTGGACCGTGACCTTCTGTCTTTGGATTTACCTCTCAAGTCAATTGGGGATCTAGATTTTTTGCCTCGATCACGACTTCTACTTTCATTTATAATTGGGGATTTTTTCCTATCTTTTGACTTACTTTTATCTTCAGTTTTAACCTTGTCATCAGCAGGAGATCTGGCCTTCCCCATTTTCTCTTGAGAGCGCCTTCTAAGGGTAGGAGACTTTGACCTTCTTGCCTGATCTTGAGACTTACTTCTTTTAGAGGGACTTTTGGACTTTTTCCTCTCCTTGGACTTGCTCCTCGTTGCCTTCTCTTTCACTATTTCAACACCTCCCTTACTTTTCTTTTTATCAGACCTATGTCTAGTCCGTTCTTTGGATCTGCTTTTACTTCGTTTTTTTGTACTATTTTTATTGTCCATAAGTTCAAGTTTCCCCTTCGTACTTGAAGATCTAGTACTAGACCTATTTCCATTTCGTGCCTTTTCATGAATCTCCCCCTCCTCTTCAGAGCCAGACTCATAACCTTGTAATATGAGCCCCATCCCAGACTGGACCTTTCCTTCCATTAACTCATTATCAAGTTCAGCTTTAATCAAGGCCCTCTGTTTCTCCAAGTCTTCCAGCAAAGCTAAATCATCAAGTTTAGTTCTTTTTGCTGGAGACATACCTTCTTTGTCAGAAGCATCAATAACCTCTTTTCTTTTGTGTTTCTTATGTTTATGCTTATGTTTATGTTTTTTATCCTTGTCTTCTTCTGAAGAATGTTTATGTTTCTTATGTTTACTTCTGTGTTTATGCTTCTTTTTTTTGTGACGACTGTGCTTATTTTGAGATTGGTCTTCTGATACTTCTCCATTTTCTTCATTTACACTCTTTTCAGAATTATCAGCATCTTCCATCCTATAAATGTATCAAACACATTTAAAAGTCACATCATTTATCAAGCATTCAGAATCATAACAAAATAATAGCAATGATAAAATACATCTCAATGTGATACATGAAGTTAGTCACTAAAATATTTTATTTCAAAGGTATATGGCAAGAACTGAGTTGAACAGTGATTTAACTTTAATTTGTTTCTAATGGTTGAACTCAAATACCAAAAGTATTACAGGAAATACATAATGGGAGAGGTTAACATAATTATATTTAATAGAATAAGGGAATCCAAACCAGGTGCAACAAATTGTTAATGCTGACTTTCTTAAACAGTCACTCAAGTAACTTGGTTTTTAAACCAGCATTTCCCACACAACTCAACACCAAAGGACCCCCTCATTTTCTTTTTCCATAAAACATTAGTAATGACATATATTGGGACACTCATCTCCTTCTCCACTTGGATTCAGAAATAAATATATACTTAAATCTCTAGAGCCAATACAGAGCTACACCCAAAAGCAGCAGTTCCTTCGATGTGCACAGGCAGCTGATGGCTGATGTTGATATTGTAAACACATCCCAAGGGTTAAAAACTTCAAAGTTGGGCTTCCCTGGTGGCGCAGTGGTTGGGAGTCCGCCTGCCGGTGCAGGGGACGCGGGTTCGTGCCCCGGTCCGGGAGGATCCCACATGCCGCGGAGCAGCTGGGCCCGTGAGCCATGGCCACTGAGCCTGTGTGTCTGGAGCCTGTGCTCCGCAACGGGAGAGGCCGCAACAGTGAGAGGCCCGCGTACCGCAAAAAAAAAGAAAAAAAAAAAAGGATGAGTAACACTGTCCTAAAGAATGAGTAAGAAATTAACCACAAGGTTTAAGGGGTACTTTAGATATAGGAAAAAAGATCAATGTTACCAGGGCATCAAACTTGTGGAAGAGACTGGTCTAACAGAGGTTAAGATCTCAAGCGGACCAATTCCAGGAGATGAAAAGATATAGTATGGGATTCTGGAAACACACGGTTGAGACAGTCAGAGGCTCAGGAACTGCAAGGTTAAGCTACCGGATGGATGGTCTGTAATGATACTGCTGTTATGGTCCTCCAGCCAGGTCTCAGTCTTCAATACACTTGGGGGATGAGGGGCGGAGGGAGCAGCCCAACACAGCAGAGGATGCTTGTGAAGTTACTAGCTCACAACAATGAGGGGGTGTGGAGAACATACAACTACCACATGGCAAGAACTTTGAATTTGGGGCACCAGACTGCCAATGTCCATTTCTGGCACTACGCACTGTGGGAAAGGAGAAAGTATTAAACAGGGCTGCAGAGGAAGCCGTGTCTTCAGCTGAGTCAGGTTTTAGTCTGGCCTGACTTCTCTCAAATGGGGTATAAGAAGACACAGGATAGAGGAAGTAGTGTTCTGGGATCATCAAATTTTCTCAGAGACTTGGAAAAGGAAAGCGTAATTTTTGTGTTTAAAAAAGAAAAAACCAACATGGCTTTATCAAGGAGGGGGGAACATCACAGATTTAGGGTGAAGATACAAAGACATTTCAACTTTGGTTCTTGTATAGACTACAACCTCATACAGGTAACCACCTCCCTTCCCTAGAATCTCCCAGCCCACAGTCCAGAAGGTGAGCTATGTGTCGGTTTTTCTGAACCTTGAGTTACAGGGAGAAAAGCCTGAGAAAAACAGAACTAGGCTAATTCAAGATACAGAAGTAGCTATGGAGAACCTTTTTAAGGTCGGGAAGGGTTTTCAGGTATATAAAATCTAAGCGTCCAAAGTACAAAATTCTAGTCAATAAGCTAAAACTCAAACAATGTAGGGCAGCGGTCCCCAACCTTTTTTGGCACCAGGGACCGGTTTCATGGAAGACAGTTTTTCCACGGACGGGGTAGCGGGGGATGGTTCAGGCAGAAACACGAGAGATGGGGAGCGACGGGGAGAGATGGGGAGCGGCAGATGAAGCTTCGCTCTCTTGCCCGCCGCTCACCTCCTGCTGTGCGGCCCGGTTCCTAACAGGCCACGCACCGGCGCACCAGTAACGGTCCACGGCTGGGGAGTTGGGGACTCCTGATCTAGGGAATCCCCTGGTGGTCCAGTGGTTAGGACTCCATGATCTCACTGCCAAGGGCCTGGGTTCAATCCCTGCCTGGGGACCTAAAATCCCACAAGTTGCACAGTGCAGCAAAAAAGCAAACTCAAACCATCTGAAGACGCTCTTAAGTATCCTCAAGAAAAAGGATAGTTGGGTGGTAAAGTCTCCAGAGCCAGACTACCTGGGCTCAGTTCCTGGTCTCACTACTTACTAGTTGTGTGGCCTTAGGTGAGTTTAAGCTTGATGGAGAAAAGAGCAGTACCCACCTCAGGGCACGCGGTAAGGACGGCACAGTGCTGGTTAACAGGCATCAAGGATAGCGAGGCCTAGCACAACCCTGGAGCCCCAAAAGTGAGTTGCTCTTATTGTTCAGACACTGGGTAAATGTGCTCCCCAGCGTGGACACTGTGCAGCTGCAGACAGGCACTAAGAATGTATTTTAAGGAATCCTGGTGGAAGCAAGGATCCTCGAGTCAAACGGCCTTGTTCCAATGCTGCCTCCAATGGGACACCTCCAGTGTGACCTTGGACAAGCCACTCCTCTGTGCCTCAGTTTCCTCCACTGTAAAAACGGGGGACATAACAGTACTGGGAAATCACAGGTTTGTCACAGCAATGAGTTCATACATATAAAACTGTCACACCAAGTGCTCAAGAAGTACTGCCTCTGCCTGTGTCCCCAGGACAGAAGAGATTTCACATTCAAGGAGGTGGATGGGACTCGCCTAAGGGCAGGTGTCTCTCAAGCTGGTGAGAAGGCTGGTATTACATTCAAAGTCAGAGCTCTTGCACTTGCTCAAAGATGTTTTTCAGATGTCAGGTCATGTCACCACTCTGAGTGAAAACTGACTACTGTTTCCTACCTTATCCAGAGCAAACACGTAAACTCTGTACGAGTCCTCTGTACTATCAGCCCAACCGGCCCACCACCCTGAACCCCTCGTTCCCGCCCACCCTCCCTGCTCCCCCGCCACGGCAGGGGCTCGCCCACCGAGAGGCCTGGCACGCCTCCCCAGACGCCTCCCCAGACAGTGCTGCTGCCCCTCGCCCACCGCAGGCCTTTGCCCGAATGACACTTGCTCAGCCAGGCCTCCGGGCCAGTTCCCTTTAACTGCTACCCCACCCTAGCCCACACAGATGCGCTTTCTCTGCTTAACTGCCCTCCACTTCACAGAATTCTTATTCGTCTCTCCCTATTGTAACACAAGCCCTAAGAGAGCAGGATCTGAATCCGTTTAGCTCGATGCTCTATCGCCGAGGCCCATAAGATGATCTAAGCTAGAGCAGGTACTCAGTAAGTATTTGCTGTGTCAAAGAAACGATCTACAGAGAGTGACATATAGAAACGGTATCACTGACTACAGCTGGTTCACACTGTCTGCACCCGCGCTCGCAGCTCTTGATGGTGAACACTTTTCGCTCACTTACACCCCCAGTGCCCCATACAGTGCACACGCCTATTTCTTGACGGCAATACCCTCAAACGATTTAAATTTAATCACCTCCCCCAGAAAAATCTCCTCTTTTAACCCTTTTCCAATGCTTCCTATAATTTACAAGTCTTCCAAGGAGTTTCAAATCAAAATTCTTAAGAGTTTACCCACAGGGCTTCCCTGATGACGCAGCGGTTGAGAGTCCACTTGCCGATGCAGGGGACACGGGTTCGTGTCCCGGTCCGGGAAGATCCCACATGCCGCGGAGCGGCTGGGCCCGTGAGCCTGCGCGTCCGGAGCCTGCGCGTCCGGAGCCTGCGCGTCCGGAGCCTGTGCTCCGCAACGGGAGAGGCCACAACAGTGAGAGGCCCGCGTACCGCAAAAAAAAAAAAAAGTTTACCCACAGAGGAAAGTAATTTCCTTCAAAAGAAAGTCTAGCTCCTAAAGCTTCTGAGAATGAAGACTGACATCACGGTACCCAATGTTGCTAGACAGTCATTCCCATGAGTGACCCCAGTTTTCCTTGTAACTTAATGAATGTAATTCAAGAAATAATGACTAGGCTCCTAATGAAACGCTACCAGTGCCTTAGGGCCAGCTAGGTTAACCTTAATAACTAACCCCCGAGTTCTCCTACACTGGGGTTAGGCAGAGAGCAGACCTTCAGCCTCTTCTGTTGATCTCTCAAGGCAAATTCCAAAGAAAATAATGAGTGAAGTCTGACTAGGTAAATCAGGGAAACGTGAACTCAACGAGTAACTGACACTCATAACATATCACATATAATGCACGAGCTTGTGCTAGGTCAGTTAATTTAGGTTCATTATCAACAACTTTCTTCTAAAGCTTTAGGAAAAGGTTTCTTGTAAAGAAACCTGATCACCTTCCTGGATGGTTCATATGAACAATAAATACACATATATAAATCCCATATCCATAAATTTATACTTTAACGCTTACATCTTGCAACCTAACACTACACATTTAGCAGGTATATGTCTACACTAAACTGGTCTACAACAGGTTTGTCATAAACCAGTACTTACTGAGAGCTGAGTGACATCCTTCAAATCTCACTTGGAAACAAAGCTGAATTCAACGTGCAGACAGTATGGAAGTGTTAAACAGCATTCATTCATGTGTCTGGTTAAATACATTGTACAAGTTTCACCCTTCAAACAACCCAGGGTTTGGGGGCATCTGGCACAATGAAAATAGCCATGGAACAACTTTAAAATAAAGTGACCAGTTACCAACCTCTAGTGTTATTTTAACTTCCTCTTTCACATATTTTTTTCAAAGAATATTCTTAATAACATCTTATTCGGGAAGCATTCAATTCATGCTTTGCAGTTGGGGGTAATGGGGAGCAAAACGAATGCCACTGCATTTTATAAGGAAAATAATTAAGCCTGTTTCTCTGACTATGTAGATGTAAAAATAAAAATGGATTCAAAAGAACAACTAGTCTTAAAACGAACCTTCCCCTGCCCCCCACCTTTTCCAAGTGGGATATTAAGTTTCAAAGAGTTAGAACTGTCATATCATGAAAACGGACCTTTCTAGGACACTGGAAATAAATAAAAATGATTTCAAATGTTAAAGGCTATTTTTGAAAGGAGCCACACTGTACAGCGAAGGACCAGACAGTACAAAAGTCAGGAGCAGGGCTCTAGAACTAGACTGCCTGGGTTTCAATCCTGCATCTGTCACTTAGTGTGACCTTGGGCAAGCTAACTTAATTCCTCCATATTTCCGTTTCCTCATCTGTAAAATGTGGGAAATAACAGTATCCACCTCCGTCGGGTTGTTAGAAGGACTGAATGAGGTGATATTTGTTCAGTACCTGGTCTTGGTAAGTGCAAGTAAGTCAATGCATATAAAAATTTAAACGCTTAAAACCACCGAAAAAGGCTGAGCTAAAGAGACTGACAAATGTAAAAGCCACTAAAAGGCCTTCAGGGAGCTTAAAACTATTTTATACGTTTACCTTTTCTAAATGTTCCACTTGGAATAGACTCCACGTAACTGTGAACTCCTCAGTGTGGCCTCAAAAAAACTATTCAGACACTACATTCCAGCATTCACTGCGGGCAGCCAACAGGGTACCTGCTTTCTTAGCAAACTGTCATCTTCTATGGCAAAACATTTTCAAATAAGTGAAAGTGGGACACATACAGACCACACATTCCATGCAAAACAAGTGTCGAGGAGGGGGGAGGTGGAATTAAAAACTATCTCAGGGTCATTCATACTGCAGGGGCCAAAATAAATATTATTATTAAATCCAGTGTTATTTGAATATGTAAATAAATATGGCTGAGCCACTCCTCAAAAGGAATCTGAACTGTCCCTGAAATCAAATAAATGGACATACTATAGAACTTTAAACAGATTACTAGAAAAATCAGCCGCGTTGCCTAAGGTTTGGACCATCTTGTCATGAAGACTGGAACTGGGCCTCACTGTGAACTCGAGGAGAAACAAAAAGAGGCAAAGTCTACCCACAACTTCGGAATCCATTTGCCCTCTTTTAAGTAAAACTGAAAAGATAATAAAGCAGCTTTCAGAGGCCTTTAATGAAAAACTTCATAAATATCTCTGTCTAGCTGAGTAAAACAAGTGACTAGGCAGTCCAGAACTGGCCGCACAGCAATGAAGCGATGGGCTGGCTGGTGGCAAAGATTTCTTCTCCTCTCTCTCAGTCCAAAGTTGCTGGGAGACTGTATCTACCTCTTTCCTAAGACGTCAGGAAACAAATCAGATAATGCGGATGCAAAAAAAAAAGCTCGCTATAGGAATACTGTTTTAAAATCCATTCTCTTCTAGATTCTTGAGTTTTCCTAACAAACACACGAAAAACAAGATACTGCTTTTAGTTAAGCAACGGTTACCCTTGCAGCATGTACAAGTCTGTTTTCACTCGGCCGCATCGATCCTTATATTAGCTTAATTACAGACATGAAGTGCTTGGGTTTGGAAGTAGCTAACAATTTCCACTTCTTCCACTCGTACTCCCAAATAAGCACTATAAACTCACGTCAAAAATGCTAGGCCTCAAAACCGAGGGCTTGATCTTACTTTGTCTCAAGTTTGCAAGTTGGCAAATTGCTGTAATAGGCCGGGGGGGGGGGGGAGGGGAGGGAGGATATCGGGTGGATGCTGGAGTACAGAGTACAGGGTGGCAGGAGGAAGCACCCCGCCAGCCGCAAACTACAGCTCAAGGAGCACGGCCCCGGCACCCCTTCTTCCCCCTGCTTTCAGGTCCTAAGACTGACAAGGGCAGCAGAAGCACCGGGGGAACCGCCTGCGGAGGAAAGGTCTCAGGGCTCGCCCGCGCCGCCCTGCTGCTCGGGGGCCCGCACCGAGGCCGCCGGGAGCCCCGCTCGTCCCCGCGGACGGCAGGCGGGCAGGCGCGCCCCCGCTGGAGCCGCGCGCTCGGGACCTGTAGAGGCCGCTCGCGCCCACGCCTCCCGGGGCAAAGACGCGGCAGGCCCGGCCGCCCTCCACCCAGCAGCCGCGGCCTCCCGGCGAGCGGAGCGCGCAGGCCGCCCGCCCGCGCCCCACGACGCCTCGCGGGAGCCAAAGTTTGGCCGCGGCCCCAGGGCCCGAACTTTCCCGCCCGCCCGCCCGGGCAGCTCTCCGCCCGTTCCCCCTCGGCCGGCCCCGGGCGCCGGCCTTCCGCGCTCCTAGACTACTTACTCTGGCTGTTCCCGCAGCGACTGAGCCTCCGCGGCGGCCATCTTGAACTTCCTGACTCCTGGGCGGCGGTGGCGGTGGCTGCCCGGACGGTGGAAGCCACTGGAGAAGGAGGAAGAGGGAGCAGGGCCGTCGCGCATGTGCCGACAGCGTCGGGAACCGTGCACCTCAGAATTGCTCGGAGAATCCGGATATAAAATGCATCCGGGGACAGGGCGCACGAGCGTCATGACGCACTTCCGCGACGGGGCGGGGCTGCGGCGGCGAGGGCTGGGGCTTTAAGGGCGCGCGTTGATTGGGTTAGAACCGACGTTACGTTCTAGGACCCCGGTGGAATAAGGGGGTGTCTGCCTTGCAGGCGCGGTTCCGAGAACTGGTTTCATTGTGGGGCCCACAGTTGGGTTAAAATTCTCAAACTGGGGCAAACAAGATGACTTTGCTTTTAAATGCCTTTTTACTGTCTAGATAAGTCAGTGTGAAACGGCATTAAGGGAAAGTTTGTAGAAAGGCAGGAGTACTGGAAACGTAGGGCTGTACCTAGAACATAGGGAACTATTTTAATTGATACATTTCTTTGAAACTTTTGAACTTTGTTTCAGCTTTTGCTAAGTACAGGGGAAACGATTCACGAATCCGTTACTCCTGTTTAGTTTCGCTGGTTCTGTAATTGGTCCGAATAACTTTGTAACTTTGTTTTTCTATAATGAATCTACAGTAACGAGACTAAATGAAACATTATATGAGAAAACATTTACTGTCTCTTGAAGAGCTTTCAATACCATGGAAGTTTTTACATCCTCTGTCTCTCAAAAGAGACATATCTTTCTCCATACTCTGGAACCTGA
The DNA here is from genome assembly GCF_949752795.1 of Hyperoodon ampullatus. Lineage (NCBI taxonomy): Eukaryota > Metazoa > Chordata > Mammalia > Artiodactyla > Ziphiidae > Hyperoodon > Hyperoodon ampullatus. The sequence goes on from NC_136923.1 coordinate 103,095,760, forward strand.
AAGCAGGGTGATGATCCCTTTTATTCTTATAATCCACTGAGTTTGGGTTTGACCTAGAAATTTGAGTTCGGAATATCTGAGCTTCTTATATATCTCTTGATTTTCAGAGAGGGAGAGTTACAAATATTCTTACAAAGTAAGTCCCTAGTTGGCTGGAATCCCAAACGTGTTAAAATGTTAAGCGTTTTCCCCTCATAGCGTTTTCCCCCTCATTTTCCCCCTTTATTAACGTGGAACACTAAATCAATCCCTGGATATTTATTGATTTTTGTGGGTTCCCCCACACACACCCATTGTTGCATTTCTTTGTATGGTCCTTAATTATATTGTTTTCCTTATGAAGGATTTCTTTCTCCTTAATAATCAAATCCAGGTATAATAACTTAGAAGGCTTCTTTCAAAGGAAATAGTTTTCAGAAATATGTTAAGAATGGTTTATATTTTCAACCATATATTTATCTATGTACGAATAGTGTGTAGGTTGGGATTTCAGAGTTCCACTAATTGTTCCTACCTCTAGATTCTCATCCCTGTATATCTTTTCAAAGGTATTTTGTATGTGGCAGCCTTGTATTTACAGTTTATTATATTCTCTGTCCCACGAAGGCAAGGCCATGTTTCATTGTGTTAAGAATAGCTCAAATATGTTATTAAAATAACAGAAAATTGGTAATTATTTTAAAATAAATAATTTAAAATGAAAACAAACAGTATAACAGACTTATTACAGATCTCTTCTTGGAATTGAGGGCAAGCCTGTAAGAGATCTCACCTTGGATATAAAGTAGAATAATATACTTTAAGGCAAAGAAGCCTAGCAAACTGGCACTCAGAGGTAAGGTGACTTGCTTGTGATGACTCAGTTCCTAGGTGCCAAGCCACGGTTTGAACTGAAATTTCTCGTCTGTGCTCTTCCGTCTTACTGTGCTGCTTCCCACAGAAATGTCATTGCTTTAGCATCCCCTTATTGAGCACCCACCCACACAGCTCTCCAAACTCCTTTCGAATAAAGGTAACGGAAAGAGCACTGGATTGGCACCCAGAAATTCCTTATTTTCTGTGTCCTTAAGCTGTAGTCTCTTCCTTGGTGCTGATTCGTGGAACGCTCATAAACCAGTCTTTCCTCAGTCATAACGTGATCTCCCTGCCCTCCCTCGCCCCGCCCCCCCTCCGCGTTTCTTTGCAGCAGCTTTCATGTGGACATTAAACTAAGAATACCGAGTGTGGCGAAGGATAGGTGGGGAACACAGGAAGTAAGGTTCAGGCTTGAAGCCTGATTATGACTGGCTCAAGTTTAGACTTGGACAAACCATTCAAGTTTTTCAACAAGAGCACAGTAAAAATCAAGTTTCAGAAAATGATGCTGGCAAACACATTTCGCTCGCTCGGACAGGATTTGTCAAGGACTCAGCCCGAACTATACTGCCGTTGAAGTTGTGGGAAAAACGGCGTTCTTTGAAGGCGGAGTTAAAGCAAACATCCACTTATTACTTTAATCATTCAGCAAACGTTTACTAGGCGACAAACTTAAGCCCAACTTTTCATTTTCAAACTTGAAGCCCATCCTCTCAGCCCCGCTACTTTTTCCTGTCCTAGTTCAAGAACCTTTGCACCGGAAAGCAGCCGCGGCAGTGGCCGCTGGATCGGTCCCGCGCCGGGAGAGAGCTCATGAGGTGACCCCGCCCACCGGAAGTCCCTGGAGGGGCGGGGCCTCGGCGAGCGCGCGTTTCTTGGCCCAGGGAGGCGCGTGCGTCCGTGCGTCCGTGCGTGCGTGCGTTCGCCTGGGAAGGGATGGGCGGGGCTGAGGAGAGCGGCAGCCCCGCCCCGCCCCGCCCTTCGGAGCCCAGCCAGCCTCCCGCCTGCGAGCGGACCTGGGATTTGTAGATGCTTGGGAAGGCAGTGGGTTGGGTTTTTCCTTTATTAGAAAACAAAAACTTTTCCCTTTGTTCCATGAAAATAGTTTTTTGTTCTTTGTTTTAAAGCAGCTCCAATGCATTCACGAATATCTGGAAAATACAAGAGAGCAAAAGAAAACGAAACGAAAACCACCCAGAGTTCCATTACCCAAACTGAACCAAAATTAATGTATGGGTCTATTGGGGCCTATTTCCACGTGCAATATTTCTTGTACTCCTGTATGGAATGTGATAGTTTGCTTTCCAACGTAACATGCCTATCAATTTTTACATAATTCTAGCTTTAGTAAATGTCTTCGTAACTACACAATGGCCCTTTCCTTTGTTACTGGCTGTCCAGTAGGGTCAGTGTTGCTCTGTTGTGTGTGACTCTGATGAGGCAGTGTCTCCAGTGGTGTTCAGAACGTGACCATTCAGGTCAGGAAGACCTGGGCTTCACCACGTGTTTAACCTTTGGAGCCTCACTTTACACCTCAGTAACGTGAGGGTAAGAGTTCCCATCATGTAGGATTATTATAAGAATTAAATGAAATAATGAGTGAAAGTCCCTGGAGCATGTATTGATAAATACTAGCTATTTCTATAGGCAAGGTTTTGGGGGTTTTTTTTCGTTTGTTTCTTTTGTTCTGATTTTTTTGTTTAGTTCCAGATACTATTACATACTATTGCTACATTGGGTGTAAGGGGTTTTATACACAGCTTTTCATAATTTTATTACATAAGTAACACATAAATAATACATAAATTAGAAGCACTTTTTGCAGTAAGAACACATGAAAATTGTAATCCTACTCCCTGTAGATAATTATTATTCACATTTTATAATAGGGCTAGCTAGCCTTTCTCACTTTTTTATACTTGTATTCATATATTAATGACACTTTAAAAACTGCAATTGCATTATGAACTCAGTCTCATAACAGGCCAAGGATAGTGAAGAGGTCAGTGTGGAGAGAGTGCAGTGGTTACAGGAGTAGGAAGTAAAGCTGGAAAGGGAGTTTGTAGGATTTGGATTTCGCTTAAAATTTATTGGACAGAGTAAGTGCAGGGTTGAAGAATGGCATAATTTATTTTAGAATGTTTTCTTGGCAGCTCTAAGGAGCTAGACAGCCAGGGACCAGGGGAGGAAATGTGGAATCCGGTTAGGAGTGTAACTCAGTAATCCTGGTGAGTGAAGGTGGTGGCTTAGAACAGGGTGAAAGTGGGAAAAAGTGGTTGGATTCTGGATATATTTTGAAAGGACAAGCTGTAGAATTCACTGATCAATTGCATGTGGGGTGTGAGAGTCGGTGACTTAAAGGTATTTTGGCTTGAGCAGATATAATGCAATTGCCACTTACAGAGCAGATTTAATTGGTGGGGATTGGGGGTGAATGAAGAGTTCTGTTTCAGTCATATTATGATTTCAGAGTCTATTAGATGTCTAATTGTAAGTGGGGTCTTAAAGACTTCAATTATTGTTGTCCATTTTCCCCTTCATTTCTGTCAGTTTTTGCTACATGTATTTTGGTTCTTTGTGATTAGGTTCATGCATGTTTATAAACATTATATCCTATTGGATTGACACTTTTATCATTACAAAATGTCCCTCTTTTTCTGTAGTAACTTTTAAAAAATTTAAAAGTTTATTTTGTCTGACATTAGCACAGTCATTCCCACTTTTTGTGGTTGCTGCTTGCATGATTTTTACTATGAAATCTGAAGTATATCTCTGTAGACAGCATATAGTTGGGTCTTGTTTTTTTAAATCTATTCTAATCTCTGCCTTTTGATTATAGATTGTTTAATGCACTCACATTCAATGTTATTGACATAATTGGATTTATGTCTATGATTTTACTTTTCTGTATGTCTCATGTCTTTTTGTTCCTTTGTCCCTCCTTTACTGTTTTCTTTTGAATCAAGTGAATATTTTCTAATGTAGCAGTTTAATCTCTAAGTGATTTTTTTCCACTATTTTAGTTATTTCCTTTGTGGTTGCTCTAGGGCTTACCACATACATCTTAACTTACCAGAATTAGCTCCAAATTTGTACAAACGTAATTCCAATGAGATTAAAAACCTTACTCCAGTATAGTTTTGTTCTATTTGCCTATTTTTTGTGGTATAATTTATATATATATATAGTATCTATAAATGTTACAAACCCAACAGTACATTGTTATGATGATTAAAGCTTTATATCTTTTAAGGAAACTGAAAGAATAAAGGAAAGCGAATGCATATTTACAGTTGACCCTTGAACAACACTGTGGATCCACTTATACGTGGATTTTTTTCAATAAATACTACAGTACTACATGATCCGTGCTTGGTTGAATTCATGGATGCAGAACCTTGGATATGGAGGGCCAACTGTAAAGTTATAACACATTTTCAACTGCGAGGCGGGTCAGTGCCCTTAACACCACATTGCTCAAGGGTCGACTGTATAGCTTTTATTATGTATGACCTTCTTATTTATCATTTCTGGTTCTCTTTACTTCTTGTTTTTGTGGATCCAAGTTACCATCTGGAGTAATTTCTTTAGCTCAGTACAGCCTTGCTACTACCCACCTCCTTTGTACTGATGTGAGCAAATATGTTACACTTCTATTCTATATGTTATAGACCCAACAATACATTTTATTATTTATATGCATAAAATGTATTGGTTTATACAATTGCTTTTTTTCATGTGTGCATCTTAAAAACAACTTTATTGAGGTATAATTTGCATATCATAAAATCACCCATTTTAAGTGCACATTTCAGTGATTCTTAGCAAATTTACATAATTGTGAACCATCACCATAATCCAGTTTCAGAACATTTTCATCACCCCTGTAATATTTCCTCATACCCACTTGCAGTCACTCGCCATTCCCACCCCTGCTCCCAAGCAACCATTAATATACTTTCTTTCTCTATGGATTTGTCTTTTCTAGGCAATCATCGTATTTTTCTTTTTCCATTTTATAGTACATTCTCACTTTTGTACAACTACTACCTCTGTCTAGTCCCAAATATTTTCATCACTCCAGAATAAAACCTGTACCCAATAAGCTGTTTATCCCCATTCCCCTATCCACCCAGCCCCTGGCAACCACCAGTCAGTATCCTGTTTCTGTGGATTCATCTATTTTGGATATTTTATCTATATGGAATAATATATTATGTGACCAGTTGTATCTGTCTTCTTTGCTGAGAAATCTGCTGTTAATCTCATTGAGGTTAACTTTTTTTGGGCCACACCTCATCTTAGTTCCCCAACCAGGGATCAAGCCCGTGCCCCCTGCAATGGAAGCTTGGGGTCCTAACCACTGAACCTCCAGGGAATTCCCAGTGTCCCCTTTAAATGATGAATTGTTTTTCTCTTGCTGCTTTCAAGATTTTCTCCTTGTGTTTGGCGTTCACCAATTTTACTGTGATGTGTTTATATGTGGATCTCTTTTGCATTTATTCTACTTGGAGTTCTTTGTTCTATGGCTTTTCAATAAATTTGGGAAGCTTTCAGCCATTATTTCTTCAAATATTTTTCTGCTCCTTTTTCTTCTCTCTCTTTCTGGCAATCTCATTACATGTATGTTGGTGTGCTTTAGAGTGTCGCACAATCCTAAGGCTCTGTTCATTTTTTCAAAAATTCTTTTTTCTCTCTGTTTTCTGATTGCATAATTTCTATTGATCTATTGTCAAGTTTACTAATTTTTTTTTCTGCCAGTTCAAAGCTACTGTTGAGCCCCTCTAATGAAGTTTTCATTTCAATTATTGTATTTTTCAACTCTAGAATTCCCACTTGTTTTTTAAAAATAATTTCTCTTTATTGATATTCTGTATTCGATGTGACATTGTCATCAGACCTTACTTCTTTAACCATGTTTCCTTTAGTTCTCTGAACATGTTTACAGTGGCAACTTTGAAACCCGTTGTTAAATCCAACATCTAGTTACTCTCACAGGCGGTTTCTGTTGCTGCTTTTTTCCCATGGTATGGGGTCACACTTTCCTGTTTCTTTGCATGCCTTGTAATCTTTTGTTGTAGGTTGGCATGTTTTAGCAACTCTGGTTACTGGTTTCCACCGTTCTCCAGTCTTGTTTTATTATGCTTGTTTATTTGTTTAGTGACTCAATTATTCTAGTGAAGTCTATTCCTTCCTCACCCCATGCTGTGTGGTCTCTGATGTTGCTCCTGAGGGAGTGCAGCCTTGGGGATTCCTGCAGTCACTCTGGGATGACAGTGGTTTTGTAAAGGTTCTCTTTGCCCATTTCTTGTCCTGGCCATACCCAGGTGTTAAGCTCCACTAGGTGCTGGCTGACTGCTGTATTGTTTTCAACATTACCCTGGGGCATAAGTTGGTCCACAGACTAAACCAATCAAATGCAGGGACATTTAACAGGTTAGTTTCTAAGGTCACCGTCTGAGATTTGACTGAGGTCCGACTCAAGGTGGGTTCCTACCACCAGTCTCTATCCCTGGTTCTCTGTTAGAAATGGCTGGCCTACAGTTTAACCTCCGTGTGCAATGATTCTACCAATCTCCTCCGGGTTGTCTTTCCCCACGTCCTCCACTGTTTCTGAGAGCATCTGGAAGCTCCAGCTTCCTCTCCTCTGTTGCAGACGAAGCCATTTCTTTTGGGAGGAGATGAGAAGCTGTCTGTTTTACAGCCTCCTGTAGCCTCCTGGCAAAGTCTCTGATCCAGGACTCTGGAGCTGGGAGGGGGACAATGACATGCCTCTCTCTGAGTGACACTGTGTTAGGAGCTGGGCGCTCGGTGGAAGGGGACAACAGTAGCCACAGGTCCTCTCCTTCTCCCAGTGCCTCTGCCTTGGGACCGTGGCAAAGGCGGTCAGGGCCCCAGTATTCTCAGTGGTGCCACACTTGAGGTGTAAAGCCTTCAGTCCACAAACGGGAGCTGGGCAGAAGGAAGTCCTCTCCTCTTGGCTGCATCCTCCTGGCTGCGTCCTCCTGGAACTTAGCCTGAGGGACAGGGAGCTGGGGGCTGAACGAGAAGGGCTGACAGCCCCAGAAGTTGGCCGTCTGCCTGGGAGCTGGGGCACAGGGAGCCCTGTGTTTTGGGTGACACCAGGCTGGGGTGGAGTTTCTGTCTCTCTGATTTGGGAGGGTGTGAAGGAGGGAGCAGGTGTTGGTTCAAATACCATGAACTCTCACTGATTTTACCAAATTATAGTAGATTTTCTTTTTTTTAAAAAAAAAGATGTTGAGGGTAGGAGTTTATTTGTTTATTTATTTATTTATTTTTGCTGTGTTGGGTCTTCGTTTCTGTGCGAGGGCTTTCTCTACTTGTGGTGAGCGGGGGCCACTCTTCATCGCGGTGCGCAGGCCTCTCAGTATTGCGGCCTCTCTTGTTGCAGGGCACAGGCTCCAGACGCGCAGGCTCAGTAGTTGTGGCTCACGGGCCTAGTTGCTCTGTGGCATGTGGGATCCTCCCGGACGGCTCGAACCTGCGTCCCCTGCATTGGCAGGCAGATTCTCAACCACTGGGCCACCAGGGAAGCCCCTAGTAGATTTTCTTGAATGAGTGTTTCTTCATTTGCTGCATGCCCTTAGGATAATTTCCAGAGACTATAAGTGATTGTTTTAAATACATTTTATCAGGTTTGCTGGGGAGCGGGTTCATGGGCCTCCTCACACTGCAATACCAGTTAAATGTCTAATTGTAGATGTGAAGTAGGCAGCGGATAGACAAGTCTGGAGCTCAAGGGTGAAAGTAGAGCCGGAGATAGACGTTCTGGAGACATGGCGTGTGCATGCATTTTAAGAATGAGATTGACCAAGCTCACTTAGGTTCTGGGCAAGAGGGTAGATGGAGAAGAGTGTAGGCAAGGTTTTAAAGGCCATGCTTATTTTAGGGTGATTGGCAGTAACCGTTATCACTTAGGTGCCATTAGAGAAAAAACGTTAAATTCACATAAAGAGTTAGGAGACATTTAACAGTTTCCTTAACTGCTCTGCAGCTAAGTGATAGCGTGTGGCCTTGCGTGAGTTGTATAACCTCAGTTTCCTCAACTAACATGAAGGAGCGGAGCCAGGTGATGACGAGAGCCTCACTGTACCTTCCAACCGCAGCCTGTTATCCTTTAAAATTGGATAACGACACATTCTTGCTTTCTCAAATTCCAGGTACTTATATAAATTCCTGTACTCAGTGCTGGCAAGAGGTTGGTAAAATGGGCTTTGCTTGTACACTGCTGGTAGGAATGAATTTACTAATGTGCTTCACGATCCTTACACATGTCCATGCCATTTGCCCCAGTAATTCCTCTTTCAGGGCTTCCCTGGTGGTCCAGTGGCTAAGACTCCATGCTCCCAATGCAGGGGGCCCAGGTTCGATCCCTGGTCAGAGAACTAGATCCCACATGCCACAACTAAGAGTTCACATGCCGCAACTAAAAAAAAAAAAAAGATCCCACATGCTGCAATTAAGACCCGGCGTAGCCAAATAAATAAATAAATACCAGGCCAAAAAAAATCTCCCTCAACTTTACATTTTGTTACAAAGTACTCTATCAGATGTACTCCAGACTTTTTAATATTCACTATAGGTCTTTACGTGACTGATCAAACTAGAATTTTGATGTATATGTCATTTCTCAGTGACTTCAGAACCTTTTTGAAGTTTAGGGAAAGATGATTTAATTTTTCAGATAAAATTACCTTCTAAGATCTAGGTAAGATCTGCCTAGAAGTCAAAGCTTTTTGTATTAAAAATTTTTTTTATGTTGCAGTTGCAAACACAGCAATTTGTGCGGTAGATCTCTGTATGCTATGTTCTTCAGTAAGTGAATGGATAAACAAACTGTTTGTACATCAGTACAATAGAATACTATTCCAGGATAGTGAGAAATGAACTATCGGTCATTTCGTAGCTAAGTAAAAGAAGTCTGAAAAGGGGGAATAGTGTATGATTCTAACTATATGACGTTCTGTAAAAGGCAAAACTATGGAGACAGTGGTTGCCAGGGGCCCAAGGGGAGGGAGAGGTGAATAGGCTGAACACAGGATTTTACGAGAGTAATACTATAATGGTGGTATAATGTCGTTGTACATTTGTCCAAACCCATAGAACACACAACACCAAAAGTGAACCCTAAAGTAAACTACGGACTTTAGTTAATAATGTATCAACATTGGTCCATTAATTGTAATGAATGTAGCACTCCTATTGAGGACGTTAATAGTAGGGGAAACTGAGATGGAGAGAGAGGGAGTATACAATAACATTCTGTACTTTCTGCTCCGTTGTATGTAAACCTAAAACTCTAATGAATAAAGTCTATTTTTTAAAAAGCTCAGCTATCAAATTTGTGAAGTAGACCTCTGTATGTTTTGAGTGTATGGAGGGGGGTGTCTTCGTATACGGGGTGGAGTCACAGATAACTAGATGTCATTTCAGCAACATTTTCCCCTCCACATTTACAATAGATTGTTTTTTAAATTGTGTGCCTTGGGGCTCCTCTGGTGGCGCAGTGGTTGAGAGTCCGCCTGCCGATGCAGGGGACACGGGTTCCTGCCCCGGTCCGGGAGGATCCCACATGCCGTGGAGCGGCTGGGCCCGTGAGCCATGGCCGCTGAGCCTGCACGTCCGGAGCCTGTGCTCCACAACACGAGAGGCCACAACAGTGAGAGGCCCGCGTACTGCAAAAAAAAAAAAAAAAAAAAAAAAAAAAAATTGTGTGCCTTGTAGTGAAAATTTAACACCCAAGTCTATGTCAATCATATCTCAATAAAACTGGGGAAAAAAAGGATTTAACACCAGCCTTTTAAAATGCCTTTTTATACATTCTTTTCTCTTTTTTTTTTCTATTCATAGGTAGGTCTGTGTTGTTAAATTAATGAATTTGAATTTAAATTCCAGTACATTTCCTGTGATCCTGACATTTACCAGAGGAAAGCATAATGTGCAATCCTTTTTCCTAGGGTTCCTAGGGGAAGACTTTGAAGCTCAAGTTGCAAGCCTGGGAGAAATACCTTCCTTAGAGACGTGTGGGTGCAAGCTTCGCCAGGTCACCAGCAACACAAAGAACAGCCTCAGGAGCCACATCTTAATTTCCTGTTGAATGATAGGTGCCAGCACAGTTTTGAACCAGAAATGAAAATCGACTCAGATGAAAACTTCAAGTTTTAGAATGCAGATTAGTCAGAAAACAAACAAAATCTGGAAACGATGCCTTTTCTGTTACCAACGTCCTGAGTGCCCCCAGACCTAAATTCTGTGTCAGATCCTAACCCCGGGTGGTCACAGCGACAGTCTTCGTGGGCCTGTGAATCAAGCACACTGAAGAAGCTGGACAGTTCCTGCTAATGGGCCTTTCTCTCCTGTGGCTAATGTCCTCTGTGCTAAAATCAGGTAGGTAAGATAGAAAGACCCAGCCTGAGTGCTTTATAGCTGTTGGCTTATGCTGAATTTCTACTATACAATCTCAGAACCTTGGGAGAATTCAGTGTCCAAAGTTGTTTCAAAATGAGAACTGATACAAGTCAGGAAAGAAGGAAGAAATGACAATCGAGTTTACCTCTTAAAATGTTGTGATGAAAGAAGCCTTCTATGTAGCCTATTTTAGACCACAGTAGTACTAAATTATGTTGTAAATGTCAAAAGAGACCTTTCGGATTTACGCGTTTCTATTGTAACTGAGATCTAAGTAGAACTTAATGGGAAGACAATTTTCACAGTTTTTCACATGCTACAAAAAGTAATCATCAGCGCTTGATAGGGAAAAAGTTTTCTTGACACAAAGTGATTGGGGGAAACATAGGAATCAGTCATCAAAGAAAGGAGTCAGTCATCAGTGTTTTTTTAAATTGTCCAGAGTGTTTGGCTTTCTGTGAAGCTGAACATGTTAGAAATCTCAGGAGACTTCTCATTATGATAACTTAAGTCTCTGAACGGTCATTTTCCTGGAACGTTTAGAGCATTTCTTTTTGGTTGTTGCTGTTCTTATTCACTCAAATGAAATTCAGAAAATTGTATTTTGGATGTGAACAGTCACGGCACCTGTGTTTCCTAGTGCAGCTGGTTACTATTAGCCTTTTGCAACTTGCATAATTTCAGGCAGTTTGATATAATTCAGTATAATCAAAGAGTGTTGGAATAGAAAATGATTTTCTAGTATATGCATTATATTGTCTCCTCTTAATGTTTGTTTGAATATATGTCCATAATTTTGAGGGCACAGTGGTGAAGAATACAGTTTGGTGCCACTGCCTTGATGGGTACTAAGGTGCCAGCAGTTTTACCACCTTTGATTTTGTACCATCAGTACAGCATCGACACAGCCAAAAACGCAGACAGCATCTCAGTGTTGTTATGAAAGTAGTTTTGACATTGTAGACCCCATGAAAGGCTTCTGGAAACCCCTAATGATTTGTGGACCACACTTGGAGAACTGCGACGGTAGTTAGAAAAGTTAGTCAAATAGACAGAATAGACTAGGGAGGGATTACACCGTGCAGGGGCTGACACTGCCAGGGGAGGGTTCCAGCCCCCAGAGGGCAGCAAAACTCATCACTGGTATCAGAGTCGCCAAGGAAAACACAGGGCGGTCTAGCGCTGGACGGACCAACACTTTTACTCGTGTAGAGACGAGACAGAGCAAGATCAGCTCCAATAAACAGTGTGTGTTGCTCTCCCCCGGCCAGCAGTTCCCCACCGCAGCCGAGGCAGGACAAACGGCCTGCACGCATCTCTCTTGTGCTGCAGCAGAAGGAGCCGGTCCCTCCCCGGGGAGTCTGAAATACTGAAAGTCTGCGGGTCATCCAGACACCCACCAGAGCAGAGCAAAGGAGCCCACAGTGAGCCTGAAACAGGGGAATACATCCCACACAAGGCCATAAAGGACCAGGCTGTGTGGGCTCTTTCCCTTGGTGAGGAAGTATCCAGGGAGCGAGCGAGGTCGAAGGGCCGTGGGCAGGAGATTGCCTTTCCCGGCAATTACGTGTGATCTGTTCCCACTCCAGTCTTACCTACTGCTTCTCTTTATCTAACCTCATCCAGTTGCTTTCCTTCCTTTTTTTTGATCAAATTATTTTGCCTCGATGCGTTCTGTAATGTTTTCTCGTTGAAAATTATTATAAAAGTTAATCGTATAGATGTTTGCTTTTAAAAATTAATAGTGGAGGAAATGAGGCTTCATTTAAAAATTATAACCAACTAGCAGTCAATCCAGAGTAGTAAGTAAGTGCTGGATAGCTACCTATAACAAGTGTCCTCAAGACCGAAGAAAGGATAAAATCAAAACTTCCGGGACTCATGCCATTTTCATATCTGGGGGGCATGTCGTCGGTTCCACTCATTGCCCCCTCCTCTTATTTTCTGCCTACTTAGAGCCTTTTGCCACTTTCACAAACTATTTGGAATAAATAATGCTGAATCCTGCTTACTTTGGGTGCTTGTTAAACCGATGACCGACTTCCTGTTGTCGATAGGATTATCAGTAGAGAATGTAAAAGGCAGAGACATCCGCTACAGAATTGGACTATTTCTCCACTATTTCTACATGGGGAGTATTCCTGTGTTTTTCTCATTCTTGAAAGAGATAATGGCTACTAGACTCGCCCTTGTCACTTCACTGGAGGGACGTTCTCACCTCTCTTGAGGGCACCTCTGGTGTACCCTGCTAGAAGGAAGTCACCTGTTTCCTCTGGTCAGTGGGCACTGCTGCAAGGTATAAGTTCTAGGTAGTATTCTGGAGAGAATTTGAATTGCTTTGGATTAACTGTCCTAATGTTTAAGAATGGCTTGTAACTCTGGAATGGTATATGCTGGAGAGGTGCCAGCGAGAGGAATTCTAATTTCTAACTACACATAAGTTCATTCATCTTGCCAGGGATAAAACTTACAGATGTCAGATTATAAATATTGCTGCGACAAGAAACCATCTATAGACGATCAGAGACATTCTGCTGCCTTACTCATCTTATTTGGTTAACATGAGTGGTTTCCCTAAATACACAATTCATGTGAAAAGTACTTTGCAATCTGTAAGTATATGTACAAATAATAGTTACTGGAAGGTAATAAAATAAAAGAGGAAGACATGAGAACAAGGGTAAAACACTTGCAAGAAAGAGGAGGCTGCTTAACACACAGACATGAGGGTGATGTGACTATGCAAGGCGACTTTGATCTTCAAGACAGGATTTCCATCTTTCAGTGTTGCTCCCTTTTATAAACTGTAACTTGGTTCTTGTGCTTTTTTCATCCATACAGGACTTAGTTTTAATAGGATATATATTACTCTGTAAATATATAGGTACAGTATATAGGTACTGTAAATATATAGGTACAGGTATATTGTATCTGTACTAACTACAATTCATAGAGTTAAAATGAGTATTTCAGATTGGTCTTCATTATCATTTTGAAGATTACACATCATCTAAATATACTATATATATTCCTGAGCTTTTTTTTTTTGACAGATACAAATTTGCCTGAGATTCCCAAGCATCTCAATGCCCATACCCACAATTCCTACTCACATTTGTCCAATGAATGTGAAGAAAACAAAACAAAATAACGACAGCAACAAAATTGCATCAATATGCAAGTGACTTGCTGTTAATAGGTAAACTAGAAACCATGGAAAAGTATAAAGTGAAAAATAAGTTATCTATGGTCCTACCACCAAGAAATAGTCCCTATATTAACATTTTGATATTTCCTTCCAGTCCCTCTTTTTCTGGCTTTTTCCTTAAAAACAGTTTTTTGGGTTTTTTTAGATCTAAAGTGACACTTACATAGGTTACTTTTAGTCAGTTAAGATTTAGGTAGAACCAGTGAAGGAGGGCAAAGCTTAATGGATGAAATAAAAAAGCTTTAAAACATTTTAATGAAAATATTCTGTATTACTATTTTAAAAAAGACCTTGAATTTAGACATAGAAGTACAGAACCACACTCCCCCCAACCGTATACTTTCTTGCCTTTTAATCAGTGTATTTTATGAATATCCTGACAACATCCTGAAGTGTATGAAAATACAGAAACTCAGACCCTGCTACAGTTGATCCTCTGTGTCTGAAGGTTCTACATCCATGAAGATTCAACAATATTTGGGGGGAAAATTCCAGAATGTTCCAAAAAACCGTACTCGAATTTGCTGCACGTTGGCAACTATTTACAAAGCCTTTACATTGTATTAGGTATTATAAGTAATTTAGAGATGATTTAAAGTATACTGGAGGATGTGCATAGGTTATATGCAAATATCATGCCATTTTATATAAGTGACTTGAGCTTCCATGGATTTTGGTATCTGAGGGGGCCCTGGAACCAATCCCCTGCAGATACCAAGGGACGGCTATAATTATTTTTCACTTTATTGCTACTAGCATATTTTAGAAGGTTTTGAAATACTATAATAGTTGTTTTTCAGGCATTCATAAACATATTTTACACAATAATATGTGTCTTTCACACCATAATATGTGTCTTTCACAGAATCTTTCAGTTTACTTCCTGGTGTTCTTATAACATTCTTCAACCCTTTCTATATAATTTTTTGTTTGGATTAACTCCTCTCTTTGGAAAACCTTGCAGTAGAAGGAGGATGGACCCCACCCAGAAACTGGTTCTGATGTTGAGATGGATGATGCCACCATCACACCAAGTGGGTATGGAAAAGCTTATTTACTGAAACTGTCTATAAAACAGAAAATCAGGGACATAGAAAATAGACTGGTGGTTGCCAAGGGGGAGGGGTGGGGGAGGGTAGGAGTGGGAGTTTGGGATTAGCAGATGCAAACTGGTATATATAGAATGGGTAAACAAGGTCCTACTGTATAGCACAAGCAACTATATTCAATATCCTGCGATAAACCATAATGGAAAAGACTATGAGAAAGAATGTGTGTGTATTATATATATATATATATATATATGCATAACTGAGTCACTTTGCTATACAGCAGTAATTAACACAACATTGTAACTATACTTCAGTAAAAAGTAAATTAAAAGAACAGTTTATTTACATAGTCAGGTGTTCTGGGGCGAGCAGCCGCTGGCTCCCAGCCTGGTTTGAAAGGGGCTCAAGAGAGCAGGGGAGGGCGACTGCCTTGGTTTGGCGTCGGGTTCCCACGACCCAGCCTGCCTGGGCTTGTGTGGTTTGAACTTGCACCAAAGTAGGAGCATTCGATGCTCTCATCAGCTTGCTCAGATGTGGGGCACAGGGGAGGGATGTGGGAGGGGGCTTGGACACTGTAGTCAAACATGGAAATTGGAATCGGACTGTGTATGCCAAATCTGCCTTCCTGACCATCTGTGCAACTAGTTTTGAGAAGTCTAGTTTCTGTATCGTAGTTTAGGAGAATGAGAACAATGTAATAGTGATGATAGCCGACATATATACTTACTGTGTGCCAGACACTGTAATGACTGCTTTACACATATTAGTTCATTTAATCTTATAATCAGTCTATGCAGTAGACAATAGTATCTTCATTCTACAGATGAAAAATCTGCAAACGGAGAGGGTAGGTAATTTTCCTAAGTTCACATAGCTAGTGAGTGGCAGAGATGGGATTTGAAAACAAGTAAAGACAAATTACCTTTAATTCTTTTTTCTTTCTTTTTTTTTTTTTTTTTTGCGTTATGCAGACCTCTCACTGTTGTGGCTTCCGCTGTTGCGGAGCACAGGCTCCAGACGCGCAGGCTCAGCGGCCATGGCTCACGGGCCCAGCCGCTCCGCGGCATGTGGGATCTTCCCGGACCGGGGCAGGAACCCGTGTCCCCTGCATCGGCAGGCGGACTCTCAACCACTGCGCCACCAGGGAAAGCCCCTTTTTTCTTTCTGATTGTTTGCACTGGCCTCCAATATTCTATGTTAATTAAAAAGATTTTAAGAATAATGAGCTTTGAATCACTTCCAATTTGTCTGTGTGAATTAGAGCAAATTTGGGGTCCCGGGAAATGCTCTTCCAAGGGAACATGTATTTCTGTTTCTTTAATTTAAAAACTTAGCAGCACATCATTCCTACTGAATGATCCCGCACAGTTATAATTTTGTCCCTCTTTCACTGTGTTAGGATATTATACACATCTCTCTATTTTTTAAATAGAATTAGATTTCAGAAAACATGAAAGAGGGAATACAACTGCCCACATCTTTAGTTAATTTGTACTGTCCTTGAGTTGGTAATTTATGGAGGAAAAAACTGGTACAGACTTTTATCTTCTTAGTGATGTGATTTTTTCTCACTACTCTCCTTAACGATCTTTTTTCTGCTCTTTTAAATGTTTAGCTAATTGCTATCTAAATATCACTCGTGGGAAGTTTGTTACTTTTAGCTCTGTGGCTTAAGATATAATATTTGGTTAGAAAGGTGGTTGATAATCGTTTTTAGGTAAATACATATCTAGTAGAGACTTTTAAAATAATAATTTAACTTTTCTAAACTTTGTATAAAAATAAATCTAATCATGAAGTGCTTTGAGAACTTAAAAAGCATTACTGAATACAGCTGACTGCTTTTAGGAGAGCATCTTATTTTAACTGTTCAGGCTGCTTTGAAACACTTTTTATTTCAATGCCTTTCTAAAGTCAATATTAACTATAGGCGACTAATTGCATTTTTTCTTGAAATCTGTTATAAAACAATTTCTTGCATAGGAAATGTACTTTCAGTCAAGGGAACAGTTTTTTTCTTTGATGTTTTGTTTTAGACATTGTGTGGTTTTAGCTCGTCTGGGTGATTTTTTTCATTATGGCGTGAGATAAGAGTCAAGAGTCCTTTTTTTTTTTTTTTTTTAAGTCTATCACATGGATTTCCAGTTGTTCCAACACCATTAAGTTACCTTTGTCTTTGTGCTGAGAAATCAAATGGCCATATATGCATGGGTGTATTTTTGAACTGCCTGTTCTTTTCCATCAGTCAGCATTTCTATTCCTACACCAATTCTGCACTGCCTTAATTACTGTATCTTTGCAGCAAGTTTTGACATTAGGTGGTGTAAGATGTGCACCTTTGTTATTTTTCAAAATTGCTTTTGGCTATTCTAGGTCCTTTCCATTTCCACTCCCACATAAATTTTAGAATCTGTCCATTTTTACTTGTCTGAGAAACTTTATTTCTCCTTCCCTTTTTAAAAATAGTTTTTAAAAATTGTGGTAAAATATACATAATTTTTATCATCTTAACTATTCATAAGTGTAAATTCAGTGACATCACTTATATCCACAATGCTGTGTACACATCACCACTATCTGCACCCAACATAGACTCTATTCCCAGGAAATACCAACTCCTCCTTTTCTCCTCCCCACCCCCCTGGCAACCTCTATTCTGATATGTCTGTGAATTGCCTATTCTAGCTACCTCGTCTCAGTGGAATCATACAATATTTGTCCTTCTGTGTCTGGCTTATATCACTTAGTGAGACCTCATGGATATCTTCAAGGTCCATCCATGTTGTAGCATATATAAGCATTTAATTCCTTTTTATGGCTGAATAGTATCCCTTTGTGTAATATATACACCACACTTGGTTTATCCATTCATTTATTGATGGACATGGTTGTTTCCACCATTGAGAACAGTGCTGCTGTGAACATGGGTGTGGAGATGCCTGTTTGAATCCCTGCTTTCAATCATTTTGGATATACAGTTGACCCTTGAATGCAGGAGTTAGGGGTGCTGACCCTCCTACAGTTGAAAATCAGCATCTAACTTTATTTTATTTTATTTTTTTTAAATAGGTGCAAAGTTTATTTTATATTTTTCAACATATTATTATTTTTTAATATTCTATTTTATATTGGAATATAGCCGATTAACAATGTTGTGATAGTTTCAGGTGCACAGCAAAGGGACTCAGCCATAAATATACATATATCCATTCTCTCCCTAACTCCCCTCCCATCTATTTTTTTAAAAAATATTTATTTATTTATTTGGCTGCGTTGGGTCTTAGTTGCGACATGCGGGCTCTTTGTTGGGGCGTGCGGGCTTCTCTCTAGTTGTGGCTCGCGGGCTCTAGAGCACACGGGCTTAGTTGCCCAGCGGCACGTGGGATCTTAGTTCCCCAACCAGGGACCAAACCCGCGTCCCCTGCATTGGAAGGTGGATTCTTAACCACTGGACCACCAGGGAAGTCCCAGCATCTAACTTTATAGTCAGCTCTCCATATCAGTGATTCTATATCCTTGAATTCGACCAATGATGGATCGTGTAGTACTGTAGCATGTATTTATTGAAAAAAATAAATTTCAATTTATTATACTCCACAAGTAAGTGGACCCTTGCAGTTCAAACCTGTGTTGTTCAAGGGTCAACTGTATACCTAGGAGCAGAATTCCTGGGTCATATGGTAATTCTATATTTAATTTTTTGTGGAACTGCCAAGCAATTTTCCACAATGACTGCACCTTTTTCCTTCATTTTTTTTTTTTTTTTTTTTGGTAGCACCGGGTCTTAGTTGCAACAGGCAGACTCTTTAGCTGCAGCACGTCCTTCACTTTTTAAAAAATACATTCACCTTTCACTAAAAGTCTTGCATGTCTTTCTTTCTTTCTCTCTCCCACCCTCCCTCCCTTCCTCCCTCCCTTCCTTTCTCTCTCTGAGGCTTTGCCGGATCTTAGTTCCCCGACTATCTGAGATCGAACCCGTGACGCCTGCAGTGGAAGCTCGGAGTCCTAACCACTGGACTGCCAGGGAATTCCCTTGCATGTCTTTCTTGTTTAAACCTAGCAAACTCCACTTAGTTGTAGGATAACTTGTCATATTAAGCAAAATTAAATTCTAGCATAAAAGTAAATATAACAGAGAAAAGTCAGACTATTTTAGGTTTGAAAGGGTGGGTAATTACAGTGGACATAAGAAGCTAATTAAATTTTTCTAACTATTCCTTTAAAGAAATTTGGAAAAAAGAAGAAAGGGAAAATAAAACAAAACAAGGTCTTGTTACCCCAAATTCTAACCTTAATGCTCTGTCTTCTCCAGTGTCCTTTTATTTACTTAGCTTGGCAACCACACCCAAGGGCACGCACTGGACCTGCTTCTCTCCCAGACTCAGTAATTCAAACACCCTCTCCCAACCGCAGCCACTATGAGTATTTTCAGTCTCAGTGTGATCAGTGGGAGAAACCACTGATTCCTCCGTTTCCTCTTTTCTTTTTGCTCCTCTCCTGCCTGGTGTAGGTTCCATGTTACATTATTTCATTTGCTCTTTCTTGATTATGTGGGCCACTCCCTTTTCTCTCTGCCTTTCCCAGCCCGTCTCCTAAAATCCTCACCCAGAATAAACTTTGTAATTACCATCCCTGGTAGTTACATTCTGGGTTGGTGCTTTTTTTCCTGCAACATTTAAAATATTTCATTCCACTGTTTTCATGCTTGTGTGGTTTCTGGTGAGAAATCTGATATAATTCATATCCTTATTTTGCTATGGGTAAAGTGTTCTTTTTCTCTGGCTTCTTTCAAGATATTTTCTTTGTCTTTGATCTTCTGCAGTTTGAATATGATATGCCGAGGTGTTTTGGTATTTATGCTGCCTCTTGTTGTCTGCGATTCCTGGATCTGTGGTTTGGTGTATGTCATTGATTTTGGAAAATTGTCAGCTGTTATTACTTCGAATATTTCTTCTGTTCCTTTTTCTCTTTCTTTTCTTCCTGGCAGTTCCATTACACTATGTTATACCTTTTGTAGTGGTCTCATATTTTGTGGATATTCTATTCCATTTTTTTCCATTCTTTTTTCTACTTGCATTTTAGTTTTTTAAGTTTCTATTGATTGGTCTTCAACCTCTGATTCTTTCCTTGTCCATTCTGTCTATAGGCCCATCCATTCTTCATTTCTGTTACAGTGTTTTTGATTTCTAGACTTTCTTTTTGATTCTTTCTTAGTGTTTCCATCTTCCTACATACACTACCTATCCTTACTTGTTGTCTACTTTTCTCATTATTAGCGTATTAATCATAGTTATTTAAAATTCTTGATCTAATAATTCCAAATTTCCTGCCATATCTGAGTTGGCTTCTGATGCTTGCTTTACCTCCTCAGACTGCAATTTTTCCTTTTAGCATGCCTTAAAATTTTTTGTTGAAAGCTATATATGATAAAATGGGATAGATATGCCTTTAATGAGATTTTATGTTTATCTGGCTTAGAGTTAGGCTGTGTTTACTGTTGGCTGTAGCTGTAGTGTCACAGGTTAAAATCTCCTCTAGTGCCCTTGTTTTTGTGTCCCCTATTGTCTCTGGGTATTCCTAGAGACTTCTTAAATAAGTTCTGATGCTTGCTGTTAATTTAGCTGTACTCCCCTGTGATTATAGAGGAGCTCTATTGATTTTGTGGTAAGGTATGTGGGAGGAGAAGCAATCTATTGTCCATATTTGCCTTTGCCCACTTTGAAGGCTACAGGAGGATGGAGTTGTTTCCCTGCCCTTTGGCCAGTTAGGCGAAGGTAAAACCCCAGCCAGTAGGCTCTGGTAAAATAGTTTCCCTTGTTAACATGAACAAAATACTCTGGGTGCACTTTTATGTGGTTCATTTCCCAATCCCCTCCTGGAAGCACAAAAGGATTTTTGTCTGACCTTTACAGTGGTAGGATTCCAGGAGGTAAAACTCATCTAAGTATGGGATTTCCGCCCCCCCCCCCAAGAATGGGCTCTCTTAGGATATTTTAACTCTTAACCTTCTCCACACTAAGCCTCCAGCAATTCATCAATTACAGTTTAAAGTGTTCTTTCCAATACTGGCACCAGCTGCCAGCTTCTGCTCCTAGGTATTTGTTCCCAGTAAGCTGTGATTCTTTGTATCTCAGATTCTTTGAATCCTGTCTGTTTCCCCAGCTTTGGGGGCAGCAGTTTTCCCTGTGACCTCAATTCTCTGATGTATCAAAGAAGAATTAGTGATTTTCAGTTTGTTTAGATTTTTTCTTGTAAGAATGGAAGTGACAATGTTAAACCATTTTACATGTCTGCCCAGAAACCACAGAAGTGTGCTTGTTGATTTTTCAAAAGATCCTGCTATGATATTGATTGGAATTTGTGCTGAATCTGTAGTTCAGTTTAGAAAGAATTGACATGTTAACAATATTGAGTCTTTTGATCCATGAACATTGTATACATCTCCATTTACTTAGAGATTTAAAAATGTCTCTGAGCAGTATTTTCTAGTTTTCAGTATATAGGTCTTAACATATATTTTGTTAAATTTATCCTTACATGTTTCACATTTCTTGGTGCCATGGTATCTGTTCAATGTCAATTGTCATTTGTTTACTGCTATATATAGAATATAATTTTTGTACATTGACTGTGTATCTCACAACTTTGTTAAACTCATTATTTCTAGTGGTTTTTGTGCAGATCTGTTAGGATTTCTTATATATTGATCACTTGTTTGCAAATAAAGACACTTTAACTTCTTCCTTTCCAAGTCATATGATTTCTTAAAATTAATAGATGTTATTTTCCCTTAGCTTTTTTTTTTTCTTTTTCTTTTGGCTGCATGGCATGCTTGATCTTAGTTCACTGACCAGGGATCAAACCCATGCCCCTGCAGTGGAACCATGGCGTCTTAACCATTGGACCACCAGGGAAATCCAATAGATATTAATTTTTAGAACAGTTTTAAATTTACAGAAAAATTGAATAAGCAGTACAAAAGGTTTCTATATTCTTCTCCTACCTCCACCCCTGCAATTTCTGCTGTTAACATCTTGCATTAGTGTGGTACATTTGTTATAATTAATAAATCAATATCAATACATTATTATTAACTGAGGTCCATAGTTCAATTAAGGTTCACTCTTTAAAATACACCTTTTTTTTTTTTTTTTGGCTGCACCACAAGTCATGTGGGATCTTAGCTCCCCAACCAGGGATTGAATCCATGCCCCCTGCAGTGGAAGTCTTAACCACTGGGCCACCAGGGAAGTCCCAAGATTCACTATTTGTATCTTACAGTTCTATGGGTTTTGACAAATGTATAATATAATGTCATGTATCCACTATTACAGTATCATACAGAATAGTTTCATTGCCCTAAAAATCTCCTGTCCTCCACCCATTCATCCCTCCTTTCCTCCCCCTGAATCCCTGACAACCACTGATCTTTTTACTGTCTCCATAATTTTGTCTTTTCTGAATATCATATACCTGGAATCTTACAGTATGTAGTCTTTTCAGATTTGCTTCTTTTGTTTAGCAATATGTATTTACATTTCCTATGTGTCTTTTTAGGGGGAGGGGATGCTTGATAATTCATTTATTTTTGTTGCTGAATAAAATTCCTTTGTCTGAATGTACCACAGTTTATCCATTCACTTATTGAGCTAGGCTTCCTCATTAGGAGAAGAGTGATATTGCCAAGTGTGACCTAAGGGAAGAAAGTAGCAGTGCAGCATGAAAGCTCAGTGTGTCCTCAGGACTAGAAGAAAGATAAGACACCAACGACGGATTCAGAATTCTAGAATACATATTGCTTTTATCTGATGCAGGTCTATCTTTAATATTATATTTTCCACGCCATGAATAGCAGTGATTCCCTAGGCTTACTGGAAAAATATTATATATTTCTTTTCTTTATTCCCCACATTTGTGGAGTCCCTACTGTGTTTTAAGCACTATTCTAGGCATTGGGGAATGATGGTGAACTCAGGATGTATAAGGCCCTCGCTCTTACATTCTTGTAGGTAGGAAACATATAATAGTAAGTGCAGTGAAAAAATAAAGCAGAATGACAGGGTAGAGGAAAGCTACTTAGAGGATGGTCATCAAGGCTTCTCTGAGGAAGTGACATTTGAACTGAGACTTGAATAATATGAAAGGGGAGCCATTGGGGGAAGAGTGTTCCAAACACCAGCAAGTGTGAAAACCCTGAGGTAGGCATACATTTGATGTGTTCAAAATACAGGAAGGAGGCCCACGTTCCCACTGAAAACCATTTACCCCATTTTATGATGCGATCACAATGCTAGGGGTTGAACTTCTACAATATGCTGGTTTTGACCGTTTAATTCTCCTATAAGACCTTTGTAAGCAGTTGGTCAAATTGGACTTCCCTCCTGGTGCAGTGGTTAAGAATCCGATTGCCAGTGCAGGGGACACGGATTCGAGCCCTGGTCCGGGAAGATCCCACATGCCTCGGAGCAACTAAGCCCGTGCGCCACAACTGCTGAGCCTGCGCTTTAGAGCCCACAAGCCACAACTACTGAGCCCATGTGCCACAACTACTGAAGCCCGCACGCCTAGAGCCCGTGTTCCACAACAAGAAAAGCCACTGCAATGAGAAGTCTGCGCACCGTGATGAAGAGCAGTCCCCGCTCGCGGCAACTAGAGAAAGCCCGTGCGCAGCAACGAAGACCCAACACAGCCAAAAATAAATAAATTAAATAAATAAATTTATTTTTTAAAAAAAGAAATCGGTCAAATGGACTAACCTGCTATTCATATGTTCTTTTAACAGCTCCAATTACTAAACTTAAAGTTAGGTGGCATAGCAGTCTCCAGACTTTCCTCCTCTCTGGGTCTTTGGGGTTCTTCCTCTTTATCCTCCCCTATGGCTTAGTCTTGAGTCTCTTTTCTTCTCACCCTACTATCTGTTTAAGTGAGCTTAAAAATATTGAATCACTGTGTTTTACAACTGAAACTGAAATTAACAATGTAAATCAAATATTCTTCAATTTTAAGAAAGGAAGCAAAGGTGCTTGAAACAAATATTTTTAGATTATGATTTTTATTTATTTTGTAAATTTTATGATTTTATTTATTTATTGTGAATAAACCGGCTACATGATGTAATTTTATAATTTTAAATAAACATAATATATGCCAGTCTGTATACCATAAAGATTATATGGAAAGGTGTTTAGTTATTTAACTAAATAAATAATTTATCATAGGATTCTTATAAAATCTAACTCCTAGTACATATCAGAGATTCAATGGATAAAACTTTCAGTTCAATTCCACAAATATTCATCGGGTACCTCTTATGTACTAGTTGCATCATACTAGAAACTCATCTATCATTTAAAGCTGGGTACACCTGAAATAATTTAGTTACGACAAAGTTACACTGCAGTTACTGGCTGGGGATTTTTGTGTGTCTGTGGACATCTTCCATAAGAGGGCAGCAAAGGATCATTCTCATTTTGTTCTTATGTACGTAGTCTTATACCTTACACATTGAAAACTTAAATATCAGGAATCTTCCAAGAGTAAGGGAAAACAGAGGGCATGGTTATAGCTTCACTTTGTTTCTAGGTTATCTTCTATATGGTCTCATGTGGTTTTCATACTGCAGAGTGGATTATCACACGCGGCCTGTGGTTTCAGTGACAGCTTTGTAATTGAATGCTGGCGGTGGGGTCAGCCACTGGGGTTTGAATGCTGGAAGCATGGCTTACCAGCTGTGTGGCCTGGAAAGACTACTTAACCTTTCCGAGGCTGTTTCACCATCTAATAAAAAACAGGGGTGGGTAGAATGGCAATGCCTCCTTCGCATGGTTTTAATAAACACAAGAGAATTTCTATATCCTGGAGAGGCTGAGAACAATTAAAAGATAGAGCTAGAAAAGACTAACCCAATAGCCTACTGTCTTGGCACTACTTACCTAAAGAAAATCCTGTTAAGGGTCTGGAAAAGGAAAGTATAGGCCATTACAGAGGTAGCTACTTTTATATTTTTAAATTAATGAACATAATATTTATGTAACTTGTAAAGCCAATTAAATGCATATGAGTATTATGTTAAAATCTTTCACGATCTCAAATGGCCTTTTTTTTTTTTTTTTGGCCGCTCCATGCAGCTGGCAGGGATCTTAGTTCCCTGACCAGGGATCAAACCTGGGCCCCAGCAGCGAAATTCCTCAAATGGCCTATCTTAATTTGGTAACTCCAGTTTTTTATCTTCTAAGTAAGTAAATAAAATAAGATTTGAGGCACTGAGCTTGTTTCACCCTCACTTAATTCTCACAAATTTATTGTAATAATTATGTTTCTTCTTATTTCTGACATCTTTAATGGCTTTCATTTGTTAAGCTTTCCTGATTATTTCTTTTTTCGCCTTTGCCTGTAAAACTTCATTGATTATGGTTTTGTTTTTTATCTCTTGTGTTTAAATTTTTACTAGCTGTATTTGAAATATCTGTCTATCAATGTTGAGAATTAATCAGTATCTAACCTCCAACTTTCAAATAAAAGACATTTAGCCTGATTTCTTTTTCCATTTCTCCCTTGTGACATGCCTATATTTTGAGAAATAATCTAAAATTTTAATCTGAGAATATTATTATTTTGTTTGTTTCATTTTGTGTCTTTTAAAGTGGACCTCAAATGGTGCACAGAAATAGATTAATAATAATTTCTGGTTCATGACATGTTCTCACTACTGATCCAAGCAAGGTCCTCATTTATTTTTTACTTTTTTTTTTTTTTGAGGTACGCGGGCCTCTCACTGTTGTGGCCTCTCCCGTTGCGGAGCACAGGCTCCGGATGCACAGGCTCAGCGGCCATGGCTCACGGGCCTAGTCGCTCCACGGCATGTGGGATCTTCCCAGACCGGGGCACGAACTCGTGTCTCCTACATCGGCAGGCGGACTCTCAACCACTGCGCCACCAGGGAAGCCCTACAATTGCTAATTTTAAAGAGGTTTGCCGATTAAGAACTCTTTTGTTGTAACTTTTGTTCTATAATGTTTAACAAATGAGGTTTTTTAAATAGCCAGTGGTTTCTGGATTTTGATTACTTGTATAAAAATTATTACCATCCTTATGCAAACTGGTGGTCACAGAGTTTCTCCCCAGGGATCTCCACTCGTGTGTTTACCAGCACATTGAACATACCAGAAGTTGTCAAGCTCTGTTGTCTCAAACTCAGTTTAAATTTGGCTGTCGATTTGAAATTTAGAGACAGAACTGTTCATTAGATTACTCTCAATGCTGTAATCCATACTTTAAACAAACTGGATCTAGTATATCTTTCTTTGCCTTCAAGCTTTCCAAAGGGGAAAAGTACACGGAAAAGCCATTAACCGTTACAGATGGCCACTTCAGTTATGATGGTTATTTCTTTGTATTCTAAAACATCTGTTTATTTTATATTTGTAAGGTGGTAAAATCAGTTGATTCAACCAGCTCTCTCAAGAACAGGAAGTAATAAAATAAGAAAAGATTCTTTTCCTCTGATCATTTTTGTGTTCTTTGTGGCTCATGGAATAGATCTGTTGCCTTCCTTTGTATGTGCCACCATGTATGCTGGGCAGGAAAGAAAAAGTAAGGGGGAGAGAGGGAGAGAGAGGGAAGGAGAAATGAACCCTCCATTTTCTGCACTTTTCTGAGCAGCTTCTTTGTTTTTATTTGTGTAATTGCGTCTCAGCACTGCCGCCAGCCCCACCCCATTACAAGGAAGTCCTGAAACAGATACGAAGCTCATCTCCAAATGCATTGACTATAAGTAGTTACTTATTTCCTTTTGTTTTTCAAAAACATGAGTCAGCATTGGATAAGTAGGAAAACTACCTTCTTTTCATTGGAAAGAAAGAAAGAGAGGATCTGTGTGGTCAGGATCAATTTCTTCACAGGGGAAAAGGTCTGAATTAATAATAGTGGTTACTGTGTCCTAGGCACTGTTCAAAGTGATTTATGTACATTTAGTCCTCAAAACAGTCTATGAAGTGGGTATTATTATTGCCCTCATTTTATAGTTGAGAGCCGACTGCCCATGGCCACATGGTTGGTGAATAGCACAGATGCAGGTTTCATGCTCTGATCCAATGTGCTCTTATCAAAGGCACCAGCTAAGGTTAGTACACAAAATATAGATTATGAGGTAGTCTCAGAGCTTCCCAGATGTCAAAGAAAAAAGGAAGCCAAGTTATTTGCAAGACTTCCGGATATAATAAAAGCAAAGCAATTGCTCAGAGGAAGCACAACTTTTCCAGGTACTGGGGCCTGGGAAAGATTTCTTCTTTGGATATTTATGAAAATGATACCATAGGATGTTGTGAACAAGATTTTTTATAACACTCCTACGGTAATAGTGTGAGGCGCTTTTTTTTAACATGACAAATCAAGGAGGAACCACTATCTTATGATTCTGATGTGTGACTCTTCAGTCATGTGGCATGTTCCGAGGATGTATTACACTCTGATTAGGTGAACAGATGGATCCCATGTCTTCTGAGCAACCCTCCAGAAATGTGTGTTTCGAGGCTAAACTTTTGATAAACATAGAATAGCAAAGAATTTGATTTTATCCTTTCCTTCAGGAACCTAGAGTGGATATATTATGCTGTCAAGGTACATCCTTGGATTTTAACCAACCCAGCAGAGAGTAGGATTAATATGCTTCTAAGTCGGCCCGACCTCAACACAGAAGATGTGACCTTCTAAGGATCCTTTTTGCTATAAAATCCCATGATTCTATGCAAGTGAAATAAAGCTTCAGGTAAATAGAATGCCAGTTTTCAGATCCTAGAGTCTTAATCAATTGATTTAAGAGTACAGTGCTATATTTCTAACACAGTGTTATATTTCTAATACCGTGTTATTCTTTTTTTTTTTTAATTGAAGTAGAGTTGATTTACAATGTTGTGTTTCAGGTGTATAGCAAAGTGATTCAGTTATTTATATATATATTTTCTTTTTCGGGTTCTTTTCCATTATAGGTTATCACAAGATATTTTTAAAATTTAATTAATTAATTTATTTAATTTTTGTTGTGTTTGGTCTTCGTTGCCGCATGCCAGCTTTCTCTAGTTGTGGCGAGTGGGGGCTACTCTTCGTTGCGGTGTGCGGGCTTCTCGCTGAGGTGGCTTCTCTCGTT
Organism: Hyperoodon ampullatus; assembly: GCF_949752795.1. NCBI lineage: Eukaryota > Metazoa > Chordata > Mammalia > Artiodactyla > Ziphiidae > Hyperoodon > Hyperoodon ampullatus. Next base: position 103,123,448 of record NC_136923.1, read on the forward strand.
GTGGAGCACAGGCTCTAGGAGCGTGGGCTTCAGTAGTTGTAGCATGAGGGCTCAGTAGTTGTGGTTCGCGGGCTCTAGAGCACAGGCTCAGTAGTTGTGGTGCTCAGGCTTAGTTGCTCCGTGGCACGTGGGATCTTCCCAGACCAGGGCTCAAACCCGTGTCCCCTGCATTGGCAGGAGGATTCTTAACCACTGCGCCACCAGGGAAGCCCTATCACAAGATATTGACTGTAGTTCCCTGTGCTATACAGTAGATCCTTGTTGTTTATTTTATATATAAGACGGTGTCATTCTTGGTAATAGTAAAAGGAAGAAATAGGGAGAACAATTGTGGATTGCAGCTTTCTTTGATTGGATCAGAGCTTCTTCACTCGTACATACTCTGCCTTTCCATTTTTCTTTACCAATCATTATAACTTTCAAAATAGTGTAATTTTATATTCTAAGCATACTATTTTAACTTGTATTTATTTTTATCATAGGACATTTACAAAATAAGAATAAGCATGAAGAAAAAAATCATCCACAGTCCTACTTGAGTCTATAAATCTTTTTGGTCCTGTCTGTCCATCCCCACACACACATGCCCACTTACATGAAGGGTCAGAACACACTCACGGTGTGTAAGCTACCTTATTCATGTGGTAAGGTATCATGGCATGGCTCTCAATGTCATGAAATCTTGATGTGTGTAGTGGCTGCAGAGGACTGTGTATGTAGACTGCTCAGGAATGATGCTCTGCTGGTACTTTCCTCACAGCAGGGCCAGCCATACTGGTTGTTAAAATATGAAAAGACCTCCTTACTGGTGGGTAAGGGGTGCTGCCCTGAGTCCTCAGTGTGCCTTCCCAGTGAATCTCTCCAGCAGCGAGAGGGCAAATGGCTGGCCCATTAGGGGCCTCCTGGGTCCTGCTCTGGTGCTTGGCCAGTCCGATTTCTGAATAGTCAGTGTCCACACCAGTGGTTTTGGGTATCATCCTTGAATGTATCATGATGTACCCTATCGTTGGTAATATTTAATCTGTTTTTAGGAAAGTATTTTTCCCTTAAATATATATTTTTAAAGTCTTCTGACAGATTTCATTGAAATGTTATGATATCTTGAGAATCCATGGGTTTTCATGGGAAATTGGTCTCTAAAATTATCACAATTATTATTATTACAATTAATGTAATAATATATAACTGATTTGAACAGTGGTTTGGGCGTATAGAAATCCAATTTACACACAGAGTATACCTGAGCCTAGACTTTATTTCCCTCTCTATACATCAGAAACCACGGCATTTGAATGGAATTCATTGTTTTTATGTTACTTTAAATTCACACATTCAATGCATTTCTCTTTTGAGTATGATTTTTTTTACTGTGATAATATATTACACTTCAGCATCCTCCAGTACTGTTCTAGCTTATTCTTTTTTTTTTTAGCATTCTCCACCCCCCCACTTTATTGAGATATAATTGATATATAACATTGCGTAAGTTTAAGGTATATAACATAATGATTAGATGCACATATATATCGTAAAATGATTACCACAATAAGGTTAGTTAACACATCCATCACCTCACATAATTGCCTTTTTTTTTTTTGTAGTGAGAACATTTATCTACTCTCTCAGCAACTTTCAAGTATATAATACAGTATTGTTAACCACAGTTACCATGCTGTATATTAGATCTCTAGAACTTATTCACCTTATAACTGGAAATTTGTACACTTTGACCAACATCTCCCCATTTCCCCCACCCCTCAGCCTCTGGCAACCACCATTCTACTCTGTTTCTATGAGTAACATTCTATTCTGTTTCTAGCTTATTCTTCTTTATTTTCTTTCCTCACTTATCCATTCTTAACACACTCATACATATTTTTTTCAGATATCTTTTATATTTTCCCAGTCTTGATTAGAATTTCACATTTCATATTATTTGGTTAATTTTTTATAATCTGACCTCTGCATTTGTCCTCATACTGATAACAGTAAGTTACCAGCTTTTATCTGTTTTAAATAAGCAACTTTGTTATCAGGCTTATTTTAAAAAAGAAAGAAACTTGCAAATTTTTATTTACCCAAATCTTCAGAATGTGTTTTGGATTTTTTTGTTTGCGTTTTAAGCCATTTATGAAATGGCTATAACTTTTTATGGCAAATTTCCAAGTTGTCTCTTTTTGGCCCTAGGAGGAGAATTTTTCTTTAATTCTCAGATGATGAGATCTGTCTGAGGTCAGCCCACACCTGCTCCTGCAATGACATTCTTTTCCTTGATTAATTAATTGAGGCAAGGGGAAGGCAAGCGCCTGCCCATTGGCCTTACCGTGAAAGACGTTGCAAGACGTTGTCTTGTCTTCATCTGCATGTCTGTCACCCTCATCTACGCCACTGCAGTGTCTCACCTGGTCTCTGCTTCTATTCCTTCTTCCCTGAAGCAGCAGAGTGATGTTTCAGAGCATTAATCAGAGCAAAAATCCAGCAGTGTTTTCTCCTTGTGCATCAAATAAAATTCATACTGCTCACCATGGTCTGTAAGCCCCTATGTGTGTGGCCCTCTCTAAAGTTCCTCTTGAGCTCTTTAGGCCCCAGGCACACCTTCTTTTCCTCTGTTTTAACTCTCTGAGCTTTTTCCGGGTGTCGTTCCTCTGCTGAGACCTCTGTTCCTCTTCATCTGGACGTGTGCACTCTTCCTGGCTTCTCAGTCTTGGCTGAAAGGTCATGTTTTCAATATTTCTCAGTCTCAAGTAGCCTCTCACCCTAACTCACCACTTTTATTTCCTTCTCACGACTTAAGACTATATGCAATTGTCCCTGCTACTTTATTCAATAATTGTTCACTAAGTGAGATGTAAGTTCTATAAGATTCGGGACCCTGTCTGTTTTGTGGGCAGCTGTTTGCCTAGCACAGACAGTGTTTACCGTATGATAGACATATGACAAATATGTGTTGATAGTCCATACTCTAGCCTCTTTGGCAAAAGAGGGTTTATTATCTTTGTATGAATTTGTCCAAGGTTTAGTTGTTTCCAGTTAAGTTTATACCAAGAGGGATCCATGCGCCCCCAAGTACTACCTCATTTCAACCAGTACATGAGGAATATCCAGCCTTACTTTAGGATTTAAATGCCACACCACAATTATCTATAGAAAGTGGCTGAATCTAGCTACTGAATAATAGTCCTTCTTAGGAAAAAATTTTAGACACGTACTTTATTTCTGTAGTTGCTGACAAGTGTTTTATTTTACAGAATAAAAGGCATCTTGCCTAGGGTAAAAGCAAAGGGCCCCGTCTTTGTAGGACTTTCCTTTCTGTTGTGGGAAGGATTTTTTTAGTTTCTCTGTGTCATGGTAATGTTGAATTCTCTGTTGGAAGGCTGGGGCTTTTGGTTTCCTTGATGTTCCTAGGCTTTGGGCCTTTGTTTAAGATTTGTGTTTTAGGATGGAACATTTCCATGGTTACACCCGTTCCTTTACCATCCTTGAAAAAAAACGATGACAAGTAGAGTGATCTGATTCCTGGATTACTACACAGATGTCTTTTGTATCTGCCTACATATGAAGCTCTTGGCAACTTCCATTTCCGAGCATTCATTCCCTTGAACGCTTTTTTTAAATGAAGCATGTTTTAAGATTAGGAATAAATGGCTTGGATTGGCAAATTAAACAAGGATGGCCTATGTTATGTTAATGGTCTAAACTCAATGTAAGATGAATTTAAAGGTAAGTATATGAAGGGAGAGATTGTTTCAGAGGCAAAACTAAAGAGCAGCGTCAGGCAGTATCACACACGTGTGAAGAATCCGTACTGCGTTCAGAGAGACTTTGTGTTCAGAAATAGTGCTCAGTTTTTTAAATATAATGTTTCATGTCAAAATACCATAATAAACCTGTGCACTTTTACTGACATGGAGCAGTAAAACTCACTTTTCCTCAGAACAATCTGTATGCTTGTTGTTATTCCGCTCAAGCCTGGTCCAGATGCACACAATCCAGCACTTTTCCGAGCATTGAAAGCGTTTGTTTGCACAGATGCGTTTGAATCTACACTCATGAGATAATTTCAAGTGAGATGAGGGAGCAAGAGAAAGACCGTCTCAGAATTAATGCAAAATCTAAATTGTGGAAAAGTAGTGCAGCTTTTTTTAATGTTAAAGCAGTGGTTAACTTATACTGTATTTCTCAATGAACAGATGAGAAATTTAATTTGAATATTAACTGTTGTGTGCAGACAGCTTGGCTGGTGGTTCATTATGAAGTATTTAGTGACTTTTACCATCTGGTGTCGCCCCCATTTTGCCTGACCCTTGGAGCCTATCTTTCCCTCCTGAGAGACTTCCTCTTATACTTTGGTGTCTACTCTTCTCCCGTGACCTATTTCAATTATAAATTATTGCTAATATATAATTATTATTAATTTATAAATGCTTGTGGTTTAAACATAACACTAAAAGGGAAAACTCTATAGTCTTAACCTCTGGAGATATTTTATGAGTATATTAACATATATGTTATAATTTCTTTTTTCTTACTAAATGGGAATCATGCTATATAAATTATTGCATAATTTTTTGTATACAGCTTGAATTTACAGTGCTAGTATTTATAGATATTCTTCATTATTTGTAGTTTTGGTTTTATTTGTAGTTGTTTTTGTAGATAACGTATGTTTTGCTTCCTTGAATAAGTGTTTCAGTAGCTAAATTCCTGGAAGTGGGACTGTGAGGGCAAACAGGTATGAATATTTAAATTCAATAAACACCAACAAATTACCTTAAAAAGTACACCAATTTATACTCCCAATAAAATGTAAGAGTGATTTTTTTTTTTTTACTATATTCTTACTAGCTCAGGACACTATCTTTTTTAAAAAAAAAATCTTTGCTAGTCTGATATGTACTAATGGGGTTCAGGACATACTACCCCATGGTATGGCATCTTGGCATATTGAATATTTTAAGCTGAAGGAGTTTGAGAAAATCACAGACCTTTTGTCCCAACACCTTTTTTTTTTTCCTTTTTTCTTTTCAACACCTTTTAAAAAAATTTTTTTGTACTGAAGTGTAGTTGATTTACAATGTTGTGTTAATTTTTGCTGTACAGCAAAGTGACTCAGTTATACATATATATATGTTTTTTCATATTCTTTTCCATTATGGTTTCTCACAGGATATTGAATATAGTTAATCACTGTGCTCTACAGTAGGACCTTGTTGTTTATCTGTTCTATATATAATAGTTTCAATCTGCTAACCCCAAACTCCCAGTCCTTCCCTCTCCCCGCCCTCCCCCTTGGCAACCACAAGGCTGTTCTCTATGTCCGTGAGTCTGTTTCTGTTTCATAGCTACATTCATTTGTGTCCTATTTTAGATTCCACATATAAGTGATATCAAATGGTATTTGTCTTTCTCTTTCCCAGCACCTTTATTGACTAATCTTTCCCCCATGATTTGAGGTTCACTTTTATCATAGACAACATGGCCTATATATTTGAGTCTGTATCTGGACTCTCTCTTCTGGTATAAAGAAGTGCAGTCAACTTTTGTATGAAAATTTTACACCTGTCTGCCTCATTAAACTATCTTACTATTTTTAACACTGTGTCTGTTGATTCTTTGTGATTTTCTTTTGAAATTATCATCTCATTCTGTAAGATCATCTTCAATCCTTTTCAATCTTCCTAATCCTTTGATTCAATTTATCTTTCTTATGAGCCACTAGGTCCTTCAAGTCAATGTTATTTACTTTTTAATTTTTTAAAAAAAATTTTAAAACATACACACAAAATAAATAAATATAAAAACACCCCAAACCAAAAATAATCCTCTTCTATGTTTTTTTTTTTTTTTTTTTTTTTTTTTTTTTTTTTTTTTTTTTTTTTTTTTTTTTTTTTTTTTTGTGGTATGCGGGCCTCTCACTGTTGTGGCCTCTCCCGTTGCGGAGCACAGGCTCCGGATGCGCAGGCTCAGCAGCCATGGCTCACGGGCCCAGCCGCTCCGCGGCATATGGGATCCTCCCAGACCGGGGCACGAACCCGTATCCCCTGCATCGGCAGGCGGACTCTCAACCACTGCGCCACCAGGGAGGCCCTCCTCTTCTATGTTTTAACCCTAAGGCTAAAGTAGCTGAAAACTAAACTCAAAATTTGAAATTTAGGGTTGCTGAATTACTCTATCAGTTAAAGTCACCATTCATGTAAGTAAGTTAGAACACAGAACTAGAGAAAATCAAGACTCCGTGAATTTGAACGGGGACGCTTGAGAGAGTTCAGAGAACTCCATGGAGAACTCATACAGCTGACTAACAATAACAACAAACATTTGATTAAAAGATGGACAGAGGAACTAAATAGATGTTTTTGCAAAGAACAAGTTTCACTTCATCTGAATCAATCAGCGAAGGAAAACACGGCTTCTTTTCATAAAGACACCAGGGATAAATTTATTGGCTAAAGGAATGCATCGTTCAGCTTCTCACTTGCAGACTGTCTCCAGGTTAGATTACTGGCACATTAGAGACAATTACCAGTATATAACATGTTCTAATTTTTATGTGTTAATGTTCCAGCTGGTAGGTAATAATCCCTTGATGAAGTTGTTAAATAATGTCAGGTTCTAAGCTGGATGCAACTAAAACATGTTTGCTTCATGAGTAACTTCTACATCCATGGACATTATCCAGTGAGCGAGCGACAGGGCCCTTCTTTCATGCTCCTGCTTTCCTCTTTTCCAGTACATCTATCCTGTTATTTTGTTCTCGTATAGCCTACTTCTTTTACGCTCAGGAAAGAATCTCTATGCAGGGCTGAACCCAACAAAGCGTGGCACCAGCAGGGCTGGCACAAAATCAAGGGGAAGTTTGTAAAAGAGAGCTGCCTGGATTAACTGTTTAGTGCTTTCCTCACTGACCACACTTGGGTTGTACAGAGTGGGACGACCCTGCTGACCTGTGTGCCTCCTCCACTCGCGGACAATTTCCTTACTGTATAAGCTGAATGATGCACCTCACATCATGCTGTCTTTACTTTAGAACCAAAAGATGAGGGACATATGCCCTTTAAATTTATCTGTATTCACATTTTCTAAAACTGTCTACTTTTTAAATGAATGTAATAACGTTTATATACCTGGAAGGAATCTTTTGCCTCAGGAAGACATTGGCCAATATATTAATACTAAAAAAATGCCGACTGAAAATTAACTTTTTAAAAAAACATTCTGAATTTCTGAAACATTCAGTGCTTCTTTTTTAAGAATTGCCTTCAGAACTTTAAGCATATTTTTACAAATATTGTCAATGGTGATAGAGCTTCATCCACCAATATTGGATTTGATTATTGCGAATAGTCAAAAAGTCATTCAGAGTTAACTCTGATGTATAATGCAAGTGATTAAGCTAGGTAATGCCAACTTTTTATTTTTAAGAAAGAGATATGGCTATAACATAACTGACTAGATTTTGGTTTGTGGTGGATAAATTCACTTGTAGTCTGCTCCGGCAGATTACTTTACATAAAAGCATTGTCATCATAAGGATTATTGAGCAATGAATGTAATATGTTCTGCTGTTGTGTGCATTTATAAATTTTTTGAAAATTTCTTTACCTCACTGACCCCTTTCGTAGATACTGTGTAGCAAATATAATATTTATTATTATTATTATTTTATTATCAGCAGTAGGATTTACTTAGGAACATTGTCTTTTACCCAGGAATGCTGATTCTAAATTAAATTATGTAAACTTCAAGCAACACGATACTGAACATTAGAATAGTGAGATGCAAAGGATGTAAATATAAACAAATTTTAAAATTCTTATATTTTAGTCAAATTATAGAGAAATAATCATTTTTAAATAACATAAAAGAAAAATGGGACTTCCCTGGTGGCGCAGTGGTTAAGAATCCGCCTGCCAGTGCAGGGGGCATGGGTTCAAACCCTGGTCGGGAAGATGCCACATGCTGCGGAGCAACTAAGCCCGTGTGCCACAACTACTGAGCCTGCACTCTAGAGCCCCTGAGCCACAACTACTGAGCCCACGCACCACAACTACTGAGCCCATGTGCCACAACTATTGAAGCCTGCATGCCACAACTACTGAACCTGCGCTCTAGGGCCCACGAGCCACAACGACTGAGCCCATGCGCCACAACTACTGAGCCCGCGTGCCACGACTGCTGAAGCCTGCGTGCCACAACTACTGAGCCCGTGCGCCTACAGCCCGTGCTCCGCAACAAGAGAAGCCACCACAATGAGAAGCCACGCACCGCAACAAAGAGTAGCCCCCACTTGCCGCAACTAGAGAAAGCCCGCATGCAGCAATGAAGACCCAATGCAGCCATAAATAAATAAATAAATAAACAAATTTAAAAAAAAGAAAAATGCCCCAAATTACCTTTTTAATAAACTTTATTTTTTAAAATCTGTTCAATGCTTTTACGGTATATGGTATTTGTCATATGTTTTTTTTTTTTTTGTGGTGCGCGGGCCTCTCGCTGCTGTGGCCTCTCCCGTTGAGGAGCACAGGCTCCAGATGCGCAGGCTAGGTGGCCATGGCTCATGGGCCCAGCCGCTCGATCTTCCCAGACCGGGGCACGAACCCGTGTCTCCTGCATCGGCAGGCGGACTCTCAACCACTGCACCACCAGGGAAGCCCAGGTCTCACTTTCTTGGTTCATTTACAGCCCCGCCACCAACTCCCTTCCCTCCTGGCCACACCCCAACCTGAACAGTATCTCAAAATGGCTAGAGGCTCTGCTGTCCACGAACGAAGCCTAAACCTCCCCACCTGCAGTCAGCTGACGCTGAAGCCATCGGCAGTCTGAGCTCCGAACAAATTTGCAGTTTAACTTCCCACCTGAGCTTTCAAATGCCAAGTCTGTGTCACTTTTATGTTAATGGTCTCTCTTTCATCTGTCTGATGTGGCCTGATCGGTATTAATAGGTTACATTTGCTCAGAGGTAAGTTTTATCCATTAAAAAACAACTAGAGAATGTTCTTTTGTTTGAGATAATGAGGGCTCCTTGGAGATTACTTTACTAGTCAATTTTACATGTATGTTCTTTGAAGAGAGCCTCATTCTCTGCCAGAGCTTTTCCCCTCAATTAACTCAAAAATGTCCCAAACTGAACTCCTCATCTTTGCTTCCTGAAGGCAGACTCCCCTTGACCCCCATTTCCAGGAGAGCCTCACTCTGTTGGGTGACAGGCTCAAAGAGCTTTGACTCTTGTAACGTTCTGCGTTCACCAAGAAGTATCCGTTGTTTTTGCTTTTCAAACTTCCTCTTGGACTTTTCCAATCCTGTCCACTTTTATGGCTACCACCCTGTTCAGATTTTCATCCTTTCACACATGTATTTATTCTTATTTAACCTCCTAAGTATGTCCACGGACTTAACAGTCAACAAACACGACTTGTCCACAGTGTGCTAAGACTTCCTCCTCCAAATCCATCCTACAGACCTTTCCAGACCACCTTTCCTCACATGAGCTTTTATTATTCTGCCAGAGACTGTCATTGTCCCCAGCATTCACTCTTCCCTTCACATGTAGAAACACAACGTTTAGTTGGGCACCTGGTCCACCGGTCACCCAGGTAAAGGTGATTTTACCTTTCTTTCTGCATTTTCTCACTTCTCTGATTAAGTTTATTCTTTGACTAAAGTTTTTCTACAGACAAAAGGCAGGCAGGGGACATGGGTGGGGTTCTATTCTGGGAAGGTCTCATAGGGGGTTGCTCGGTCACAGTGCCAAAGCTGTGTATTTTGGGGTGGCACCCTCTGATTCCCCCACAAAGAAAGGATGCGATTGCTTCAGATAGTTACTCTCCTTCCTACTGGGCAGAGACCTTGCCCCAGTCCACCTCCTAAGACGGAGGTCATCCTATAAGTTAGCTGCCCGTGGGCCCAGCACCTCCCCTGCGAGCCAGAGTGGTGGGAAGGCACGGCTCCTTCCTCAGAAGGCCTGTGGGCATGCGATGCTCCTCTCTGAGTCCACAGAGGCAGCGCTGACACCTGGAAGGTTAGATGGATCATTCCAAGGAGCGTCCTTTCAAAGCCCCTGCGATCCAGGTCTCTGGAGCACATCACCTCCCCAGTTTTGAGAAGACTTGCCTACTTGGCTACCAAATGACCTAACACCATTAATTTTTCACAAACCTACTTCCTTTGTCATAGAGCACATGCCTGCCTATGTGTGGGTCAGTTTGGGGGCTCTGCTCTTTTCAGTTGGCTTGGTTCTATTCTTGTTTCAGTATTAGTCTTAATTCCTGTAGATTTATATTGTCTTTGTGTCTATAGAGTAGTTTCTTTTATCTTGTTGCTCTACTTAAAGGATGTCTTGGATTTTCTTGGCCTTTTGCATCTCATACAAATTTTAGAATCAGATTGTCAGTTTGCATTTTTAAGACCCTGCTGGGATTTTGATTTATTTAGTGTTAATTTTTAACTAGATTTTATTTATTTTCAGAATGGCCTTTTTCTCTGTTTCTAATTTTTTAAATTATAATTATATTATTATGATGTTTTACGGTGATGACGCAGGATTGGTAACTATCAGAAAGCAGGGACAGTATTTTATATAATCTTCTACGTGTTAAACATGTCCTACAAGAAGAAAGTCCTTTCAGATAACGTTTATAACTGGTCATTACAATAGATTTGTTAGGCTAACCATCCAATCAAGATTTGTGGGTCAATCTGGCATTTTACGGGAATCTCCAAATCCTGGGAGGGAGAGATGGAGCTCTTGATTGTTTCCACTGAAACAATGAGAACAGGATTCTCAAACTCCCAGAGGCCTGTAGACATGTTCTCAATGAGCCCAGGTTCCTCAAAAATATTTTCAAATGTCTTATTTTAGATGATAATCTAAAAAAATTGAGATATGTATATTCTGGATCTTTTAGGTGAACTTTATTTTTATAACCAAGTCATGTAATTTCTATGCCCAAAATTATAACAAGGAAATGCAGAAATCCATATGTAAAGGTTTTGATGTTTCCTTATCAAGAGTCACAGATTCACCGAAATCCTGTAAACGTCACTTCACCCGGCTGACCTGAGGTAACGTCTGGGTGGGGGCTTCAAGTCCCCCAGGGTTTTCTGCATCAGTGAGCTGCAGAATCACCCACCAGACTTCAATAGTGATTGACATGATCATTATTTTAAATACGAGGGTAGATTACCACAATATAAGAGTAAAATATGGCTTCCAGTCTCACAAATGTACAAGTATGACAAATATTTTAATTTCTTCACAATAAATGTGTTTCCTGAGACCACCACAACCGTTCTACCGGAGCAGGCGTGAAGCTGCCCACACGGCACTCGGCCTGTGAGCCCATCAGGGTCCAAGGTTGAGCTGCACATAGGAGTGGCCTCCTGGAGGCTCTGCCTGCTGGTTCACTTCCGGGGGGACAGGGGGTCAGACGCCTCTTCTCCCCTTGGAGCTGCCCTGTGGCCCAAGAGCCCGGGTGCCCACCCTCGCTGTGGGGATCACGACCCGTCTACACTGGGAGCAGTTGGGGTGGGAGTGAGGAGGGGCTGTATCTACTAATTACACGGAGAAGCGTCAGGGGCCAAGGGTGGGGGGACTGGATGGGGAAGCAGAGCAAACAAACTGGGTCACATACAGAAGCAGAGTCGGCGACAGCTCAGAGGTGTGAATCTGCCCACTTTAAACGAAGTGGTACCGATGAGTGCAATGTCCGGACACAGGCCGAGGTTTGACTTTGGGCTCAGAGCCCTTTGGTTTGCCCCGATCTGGGGTTGATGCTCCGGGTAACAGGGTCTCCCCAGGAATCTAGGCCTTTCCTGGTTCTAGGGGGTGAGAGGGCTGAGAGCAAGAGCAGGAAAGAGCCCCATTCACGGGCTGTGCTTTGGGGGTTTTCATGGAGCTGTTTTAAAGGAACTGCTTTGTGAACAGTGATGCAGCTGGGGCAGGAGTACTGATAAATCAGAGCTGGAAATAGGGCAGGGCCTTCCATGCTGGCCTGGGGCTGAGTAACTCAGGGGACGCTGGCTGAGGCAATGAGTCTTTTATGATGGAAACCAATGGCTGTAGGGCCCTGAGTCTCATAATCACTGGGCTTATGAAAGCTCGGTATCCATCCAATAGTTAAAATACCTACAGCTAATTCTTTGTTGAGGGTTTTTTCCTCCTCCTTATTCCTAACTATTTTATTGTTTTTGATGCTATTGTGAATGGGATAGTTTTCTTTATTTCTTTTTCAGCTATTTCATTGTTAATGCTTAGAAAAGCTTGTGATTTTATATCCTGCAACTTTACTGAATTCATTGATTAGTTTCAATAGAGTCTTTAGATTTTCTGTATATAAGATCATACCCTCTGCAAAAACATGATAACTTTACTTCTTTCTGATTTGGATGTCTTTTATTTCTTTATCTTGCCTGATTGCTCTGGCTAGGACTTCCAGTACTATGTCAGATAAGAGTGTTGAGAGTGGGAACCCTTGACTTGTTCCTGGTCTTGGAGGAAAAGCTTTCAAACTTTCACTGTTGAATTTCATGTTAATTGTGGGTTTGTTGTATATGGCCTTTATTAGGTTGAGGTATATTCCTTCTCTAACCAATTTGTTGAGGGGTTTTATCATGAAGGGGTGTTGCATTTTGTCAAATGCTTTTTCTGTATCTATTGAGATGACCTAATGATTTTTACCTTTCAATCTATTAATGCTGTGTATCACATTTACTGATTTTTGTATGTTGAACCATCCTTGTGTCCCAGGGATAAATCCCACTTGATCATAGTGTATCCAGAGGAAATGTTGCTCTAAGTCAGGATTCCTCAATCGCAGCACTACTGAGCACTACTGGGGTGGCTGGGGACACAGGGCCATAGACAGTGAGGCCAGCAGATCAGGAGATGACTGCCATTTAAAAGGAAGCTTTAAAAAAAAAAAAAGGAAGCTTATTACACTCACAGATCCCAAAAGAAGGGGGCATGCCTCATCCAGAGGGGCCACACAGGAATGCACAGGGGCTGGTCACGGGGCAGAGGGAGAAGAGGAAACTGGTAAGAGCCTTTATTGTGGTTTCTGCTCGAAGGAATGGGTAAGCGGGCTTAGGATTGGGTAGACTGAATAATTTCAACAGGTTCTGGGGCACAGGGGCTGTCTGGTTATCTGGTACCTGGCTCTGGGGTGATTGGGGCAGGTTGACAGTGGTCCGGAGTGTGAGAGCTGATAAAGGAGGTGGCTGGGATGTGGGCTGTGGATTGGTTGGTTTGCATCTAAAAGCTGTGCTCTTGGGGGTGAGCTGTGTACTATCTCTAGGACCTTGGGAAGTACAGTCCCTTCAGGGTCAGCAAACCTCCAGACACCAAAGAATCAGATTACAGAAAGTAAGAGACATAGTTAATACAATTGGCCTCATGACACTTGGACATCATATGGAGGTTTTGATGGAAAGCTGGAGAAGGGAGTGGGGGAAGGCTCTGGGGAATGGGTCGTCCTCTCTTCAAGGGGTCGAGGAGTTGCCTGGTATGAGGTAGGTGCCTACTGTGAAAAGCAGTAATCTCCATTAATTTTATTTTTATTTATTTATTTATTTATTTTGTGTGTGTGTGTGTGGTACGCGGGCCTCTCACTGTTGTGGCCTCTCCCGTTGCGGAGCACAGGCTCCGGACGTGCAGGCCCAGCGGCCATGGCTCACGGGCCCAGCCGCTCCGCAGCATGTGGGATCTTCCCAGACTGGGGCACGAACTCGTGCCCCCTGCATCGGTAGGCGGACTCTCAACCACTGCGCCACCAGGGAAGCCCTCCATTAATTTTAGAATGACAGTGATAGCAGTAACCTCTCCCAGATTCCCTTTGGGCACGGAAGCCTATGCTGTACCTTTGGCAGAGAGCAAGGAATATACCAGGATCACGGGCTAAGCAGAAAGTAGAATGCTCAAGAAACATAATTAAATTCCTAATATCAAAGGAACAAAAAAGCAGAAATGTCCTGTGTCCAAGTTGTCAGCACTTTAGGAGAGGCAGTCTGCAGGCATTGCTGGGTGGAGGTTTTAGAGTCTGGGATAAAGTCACCTCTGGTGCAGAGGGCGAAGTCATCTCCAGGGCAAGCTCCTGGGCCACGGTGATATCAACTGGGACATGGGACTGGGGTATCCTTTCCAATTGGATACGCCCTCAAGTTGGTGAGGATCTTGCTTTTGTGGCTCTTTGTGTTATTGTAATGAGGCTAAGCCACTTGTGTAATCTGAAGGCAACCTTGGGCCTTGGAGCTTAACTTGTAAAGAACTTTTCTGTCAAGGTGCTCATGGGTGCACAGCAAGTACAGGTGATATTGCCATCCATGCCAGAGCCCAACTGTCTATTATTAAAGCCTCAGCTAGGGGTGGCTGAATCTAAAAGTTTCCAGCGATCCAAGGTTTTGCCCAGCTGGGTGATAAGAAGGGTTCTATTGCAATAGGTTTTAAACCATACGGCCTGATCAGGGTCTATGATATTAATAGGGTGTAAGGTGATTTGCCAATTAAAATATCTGTGGCTAAGGTTGCAGCTCCAGCGTGAGCCTGCAGGCAGGCTCTCTGAGTCGGCCGATTACCATGGGTCCTTCCCCTCAGTTGTAGGTTTATGTGGTGATGGGCAAGCCAGTGAGGTCTTTGGGTTGTGGGGCTTCTGTTACTCAAACATGGTGGCATGTGGACCTCAGCACGTGTCATGTCTGATTGAAACCAATAAAAGCACCCAGACCAATAGTCATAAGACCAACAGCAGCAGAATGGTGTGAAGCTGCACTAAATAGATTTTTTTGTTTCTGCGCTGGGGGTGGTGGAAGTTTGGCGCTCCAATGACCCATATCAGATGAGAAGCTGCCTGGCCCATGGAACACTCTATGGTTAGTAGATCCCAGGAGTGTGTGTGCCCTCCAACTGGCCTCCAGCCCTTATGGGATGAGGGCAAGATTGAAAATTTATAAAGATGGGAGACATTATTAGAGGGCCTCAAATGTGAGTCCTTATATACATGGAGGGGAGAAATATCCCTCTGTAAATATAAGAAGGGGTGATGGGAAAGACTTTTAAAAGTTGGTGTGAGGTGTGAGTCTGCCAAGGGCCTTGAATTAAGAGAAATTAAGGCCTGGAGCAAGATAGAGACCTATTTGCCAGACTGGAATTTACAAAGGAGTTGACTGAGTGACGGAAAGCAGATCAGTGATTGGCTGAGGAGAGAGCAGTGGGAAGGATTATGAAGGGACGTGAGGAAACTTTTGGAGGCGATGGCTGTGTTCACCATCTTGATTGTCGTGATGAGGTCACAATTCCATGATGACTTCACATGTCAAAACACCTTATTATATGATTTACATATGTTCCACGTATTGTGTGTCCATTAAACCTCAATGCGTAAAACTGTCTAACGAAGATGAGGAGGAGATAGAGGGGGAGGAGGAGGAAGCAGGGAAAGGAGACGTACTAATCGTCAACTTAAAAGAATGCACAACCTAAAAACATAAACAAATAAATAAATAAGGGACTTCCCTGGCTTTGCAGTGGTTAGGACTCCGTGCTTCCACTGCGAGGGGCCTGGATTCAATCCCTGGTCGGGGAACTAAGATCCTGCAAGCCGGGCAGTGTGGCAAAAATTTTTAAAAATTATAAATAAATAAATAGAAAGGAGTACTTCAAGGAGACCATTATGTCTCTCAAAGTGGCTATCTGGAGTTTATCAGGGACATGAAACTTCTACTGAATGCTTTTTTCAAGAGCCACATTTATTTAACCATTCACCTACTGAAGACATATCTTGGTGGTTTCTAAGTTTGGGCAATTATGAATAAAGCTGTTATAAATGTTCATGCATAGGTTTTTGTGTGCATGTAAGTTTTCAACTCGTTTGGGTAAATCCAAGGGACATAATTAGTGTATTGTATGGTAAGAAGTATGTTTAGTTTTGTAAGAAACCACCAAGCTGTCTTCCAAAGTGGCTGTACACTTTTGCATTCTCACCTGCAATAAATGAGAATTCCTGTTGTTCCATACACTTGCTAACATTTGGTGTTTGGAATTTTGGCCATTCTAATAGAAGTGTACCTGTATCTCATTGTTATTTTAATTTGCATTTCCCTGATGGCATATGATATGGTGCATCTTTTCATGTGTTTATTTGCCATCTGTATGTCTTCTTTGGTGAGGTGTCAAGATCTTTGGCCCATTTTTTAATCAGGTTTTTGTTTCCTTGTTGTTGAATTTTAAGAGCTCTTTGTATATTTTGTGTAACGGTCCTTTATTAGATATATGTTTGGCAAATATTTCCTCCCAGTCTGTGGTTCTGTCTTCTCATCCTCTTGACAGTGTCTCTTGCAGAGCAGAAGTTTTTAATTTTAATGAATTCCAACTTATCAATTTTTTCTTTCATGGATCATACCTTTGGTGTTGAATGTAAAAAGTCATCACCATACCAAAGGTCACCTCGATTCTCTCCTATATTATCTTTCAGGAGTTTTGTTATTTTGTGTTTTACATGTTGGTCCATGATCTGTTTTGAATTAATTTTTGTGAAGGGTGTGTGGTCTGTCTAGATTCATTTCTTTGCAGGTGGGTGTTCAGTTGTTCAAGTACCATTTGTTAAAAAAGCTATCTTTGTTCCATTGTATTACCTTTGCTCCTTTGTCAAAGATCAGTTGACTATATTTATGTGGTGTATTTCTGGGTTCTCTATTCCATTCCATTGATCTATTTGTCTAGTCTTTAACCAATATCACACTACCTTGGTTACTGTAGCTTTATAGTAAGTCTTGAAGTCAGGTAATATCAGGCCTCTGACTTTGTTCTTCTTCAATATTGTGTGGCTAGTCTAGGTCTTTTGCCTGTCACATAACCTTTAGAATCAGTTTTCTAGGATTTTGACTGGGATTGTATTGAATTTGTAGATTATATTGGGAAGAACTGACATCTTGACAGTATTGAATCTTGCTGCTCATGAACATGGAATAGCTCTCCATTTATTTAGTTCTTTGATTTCATTCATCAGAGTTTGGTAGTTTTCTTCATGTAGATCTTGTACTTTTTTTTTTTTTTTTTTTGGCTGCGTTGGGTCTTCATTGCTGTGCACAGGCTTTCTCTAGTTGCATCGAGCAGGGGCTACTCTTCGTTGCAGTGTGTGGGCTTCTCATTGCGGTGGCTTCTCTTGTTGCAGAGCATGGGCTCTAGGCACTTGGGCTTCAGTGGTTGTGGTGCACGGGCTCAGCAGTTGTGGCTCGCGGGCTCTAGAGCACAGGCTCAGTAGTCATGGCACACAGGCTTAGTTGCTCTATGGCATGTGGGATCTTCCCGGACCAGGGCTCGAACCCATGTCCCCTGCATTGGCAGGCGGATTCTTAACCACTGTGCCACCAGAGAAGTCCCACGTATTTTGTTAAATTTATAACTAAGTATTTCATTTTGGGGGTGCTAATGTAAATGGTATTGTGCTTTTAATTTCAGACTCCACTTGTTCATTGCTAATATAAAGGAAAGCAATTGACTTTTGTATATTAACACAATATATCCTGCAGCCTTACTATAATCAATTAGCTCCAGGAGGTTTTTTGTCAATTCTTTTAGATTTTCTACATAGTCATCATATCACCTGTCAACAAAGACAGGTTTATGTCTTCCTTCCCAATCTGTAAACTTTTTATTTCCTTTTCTTGCCTTATTGCATCAGGAAAGACTTCCACTCTTTGGAAAGGAGTGGTGAGAGGGGACATCCTTGCCTCGTAACTTATATAAGTGGGAAAGCTTCACGTTTAACATTAAGTATGTCCGTTTTTTGGTAATCTTTATCAAGTTGACAAAGCTTCTCTCTATTCCTAGTTTACTGAGAGTTTCTATCATGGGTGGATGTTGGATTTTATCAAATACTTTTTGTACATCTGCTGACATAATCATGTAACTTATTTTTTAGTTAGTTGTTGTGACTGATTATATTTATTGATTTTCTAATGTTGAACTAACCTTGCATGCCTGGAACAAATCCCACTTGGTCATGGTGTATAATTCATTTTATACATTGCTAATATTTTGTTGAGAATTTTTTGTATCTATGTTCATGAGAGATATTGGTCTGTAGATTTCCTTACTTCCCATGTCTTTGTCTGATTTTGGTATAATACTTGCCTCATAGAATGAGTTAGGAAGTATTCTCTCCACTTCTGTCTTCTGAAAGAGGATGTAGAGAATTGATATCATTTCTTCTTTCAATGTTTGGTAGAATTCACAAGTGAACCCATCTGGGTCTGGTGCTTTCTGTTTTGGAAGGTTATTCATTATTGACTCAAGATGTTTAATAGATACAGCCCTGTTTAGACAGTCTATTTCTTCTTGTGTGAGTTTTGGCAGATTGTATCTTTTAAGGATTTGGTCCATTTCACCTAGGTTTATCAAATTTGTGGGCACAGAGTTTTTCATACTGGAATATGCAAATGATATCCCTCTTTCATTTCTGATATCAGTAATTTGTATTCTCTCTCTTTTTTCTTAGTTAGCCTGGCTAGAGGTTTGTCAATTTTATTGATCTTTTTAAAGAACCGCCTTTTGGTTTCGTTGATTTTCTGTACTGATTTCCTATTTTAAATTTCATTGATTTCTGCTCTAATTCATATTCTTTTCTTCTGCTTACTGTGGATTTTATTTGCTCTTCTTTTTCTAGTTTCCTAAGGTGAAAGTTATATTGCTGATTTTAGACCTTTCTTCTTTTTTTTTAATTTTATTTTTTGGCTGCGTTGGGTCTTAGTTGCGGCATGCAGGATCTTCATCACGGCATGTAGGATCTTTCGTTGTGGCGCACGGGCTTCTCTCTAGTTGTGGTGTGCAGATTTTTTTTCTCTCTTTCTAGTTGTGGCCCTTAGGGTCCAGGGAATGTGGGCTCTCTCACTGAGGTGCACGGGTGTCTCATTGTGGTGGCTTCTCTTGTTGCAGAGCATGGGTTCTAGGCGCACGGGCTTCAGTAGTTGTGGCACACAGGCTTAGTTGTGGTGTATAGGCTTAGTTGCTCATGGCATGTGGGATCTTCCCGGACCGGGGCACGAACCCATGTCCCCTGCATTGGCAGGTGGATTCTTAACCACTGCGCCACCAGGGAAGTCCCGGCACATACTCTTTAAGAACTCTTATGTCTTTCTGGAGAATCAGCCCCTTTATCCAAATGTAATGCCCTTCATTATCCCTGAAACTTTTCTTACTTTGAAATCTGTTTTGCCTGAAATTGATGTAGCTACTCCTGCTTTCTTTTGATTAGGTTAGCATGGTATACTTTTCTCCATCCATTTACTTTTAATCTGTATGTGACTTTCTTGTCGACAACATACAGTTTGATCCACCTTGATAATCTCTGTCTGTTAATTGGTACATTTAGACCATTGACATGAGCCTGTGATTTTGATGAAGCCCTGGCAGGTCTCAATAGCAAACAGACCTGCTTGGAGATATATATATATATATAGATAGATAGATAGATAGATAGATAGATATAGATATATATTTTTTGAGGTACACGGGCCTCTCACTGTTGTGGCCTCTCCTGTTGCCGAGCACAGGCTCCGGACGTGCAGGCTCAGAGGCCATGGCTCACGGGCCCAGCCGCTTCGCCGCATGTGGGATCCTCCCGGACCGGGGCATGAACCTGCGTCCCTTGCATCAGCAGGCGGACTCTCAACCACTGCACCACCAGGGAAGCCCTGCTTGGATATATTTTAATGGTAGTTGAGATAAGGCAAATAATGTACTTAGTACAGTGCTGAGGACATAATGAGTGTGCAATAGACCTTAGGCATCATAGTTAGGGTTGTGACTTTTCGCTGTCAGCTTTAAAATTCATCCCTTGTATCTCTTCGTGGTGCCTTAGTGTGACTGAGACACTGCTGTTTATTACCCCGTCTTGTTCATTCACAGCTTGTCACTTCCAACATTCTGTTTCAAGTCACATCGGAGTAAGAATTCATTGAGCTGACAACCTATCACAGGGCATCTTTGCACATAAAATGAACCAAATTATAGTCATTGCTGACAGCTGTTTTTTGAAGGAACGGCCATTTTCCTTAGTTGATTGCAAAGAACAGTGATTAATTCAGCTCATCAGCCTGCAGCAGCACATGCTAAAAAGGGTTTCATTGTGTGAAGCCTGCTGGTATCTTAAACCTACATTTCTGAGTTTGTCAGAATTTCCTGAGCCTAGCCTGGAGTTCCGGAGGTCACTTCATCCACCCTCCTGTCTCCAGAGACCTCTAAATGAAAATAGAGCCTGTTTTTCCTTGGCAATGGGCCATGAGGAGAGGTGAATTTAGCAGCACCTATGTTTCAGGATTCTGTGGACATTAGAAAGGCCGCCCTCCTAGCCAGGTGACTTGCTGGGACCTGAAAGGGGCAGAGTCTGATGCTACAATTACTGGAAATATTTAAGGAGCAAAGGCAGGACTGGCTCCCCCCTCCCCCTCCCTGTGTCTAGAGCGAGAGGAGGTGTGTGGTGAGATGAAGTGGAGTTTTGTTTGTATGAAACCCAAAGGAGGCATCAGTGCAGCTTGCAGACATCCCGTGCTCCTCTTCCCAGTGTCTTTCTGCGATGGAAGAACTTGAGCGCCATGTTCAACATGACCTCCAGGACCTTGCTGTGGACCCCCTGGTGGAGCCAGGACCCTCCAGGAGAGCTGAGGGGTAGAAGAGACCCAGGAGAGTGTAGAGTAAGGACGGGGAGAGAGTGACAGCAGAGGGGGAGGGATCTCCAAACAGCAGTCCCGTGAAGTGGGCTTCAGCTAGACGGGCTAGGACTCCATGGTCAGCCGACCCTGAGTCACTTTCTTTCTAGTGACAGCAGCCCAGCTCGGTGGACCAGACATAGTGGACATTGACCAGTGGCTGCCAGGACTTTCCTCTTCCCTCTAAAGGGTGAACTTGGACTGAAGCATCTGCACCAATCCATAGAGTGGGGACCACCCTGCCAGCCATGGGCGCAGGCCCCAGGCCCCAGCCATGGGCGCAGGCCCCAGGCCTAGCCATGAAAATTCTTGCCTTTAAGCCCTTGTCATCCAGTTGGGGAGGGAAAGTGGACACAGATGACTGATCCTCTCCACTGGGCCACACGGGAACTCAGGAAGCGACTTCCTTCCTGTCCTCCACTGCCCGGCTCCTTCTTCTGGTCTGAGTTGTGCTTATTCTTTTGGTCACCCTCTTATGTGTGTCTTAAGCTCATATATTTCCATTTTTTCCTTTTTACATTTTTTATAAGTTAACAAAAATTTTGCCACCTCCTTCCCCCAGTTCTCTGCCCAGCCAATCAATAGCTTTGAATCCCTGATGCATCCATTTCTGCTAGCTAGTTCTTATTCATGGAAACGGTATGAACAGATCAGTAAAAATCACAGCAGTCGTTTTGTTCATCGTAACAAGTTACATTGGCCATGTTACATAGCTTAGTAATATAACATTTTGGTTGTGGAGTTTCTCCGGAGCTCTCCCATACCTTCTTTCATATATTTAAATTTCCTAATCAACTATACCTCAATAAAATTTTTTTTAAAATGTAAGATTCCTTGACTTCTTTGAAGAAGGCGTATTTTGCAGACATGGAAGCGACGGCTCAGGGCATCGCCAGTATGTTTGTCGCGAGGCTGGGCTGGGAGCTGGGGCTTCGGACTCCTTGTCTTCTGCCCACGTGTATTCAGCACACTCGGAAGCAGGGAAGAGTCTGCTGCCTGGAGAGATGTGTTAAACTCGTGTGCGTATTCCACACAGCTGTCGCTTCTGCAAAAATGGTCGAGATGTTGACTTTTAAGCTGCCAGCCACCCACCGTGGTGGGAGGATGCGATTTGAGCCGGGCTGCTCGCCTTCGGGAAGCCGCGTCTACATCCGCATAACCGCGGGGCGAGGCAGGAGGTAGGGTTTCCAGGACGGTTGGCAAGAATCGTGCCTCGTATTTCCCAGAGAACACATACTACTGTAAAGGAAGAAATAGTTGGTTTTTCTCCAGCTGCTGAGCTGTTAAGAAGCAAGAAGCTCTGTCTCCGGGGCAGGACAGTCCTCGGAGAAAACAGTGGGACCCTGCCTCAGCACAGATGAGAAAACTGGGCAAGTGCACCTGCCCTGCATCACGGGCTGCTCTTCTGCTGGTCCTTCTGGGGCCTCGCTGCCTAGAGAGGCCACAGGCTCCAAGCCAGAGATGGCATCTCACCACATTCTGCCATACCTAGAGCAAAGCGTCATCTTCCTGCGGCCGTTCCATGTGACGTGGGCTGGGAATCAGCAGTCTCACAACTTCCCCTTGGTTTCTAACAACATTAAAAAGAAAAACGCTGGTGTGTCTGGAAGCAATTTTGGAGGCCTCTGGATGTGGCAGGTGTCAGCGACTGGCTGTCATGTTGTCATTTACAAGACGGTTCACTGAGTAAGTGATTCCAAGGGGCTCAGGAACCAGACCCAGGACTGCACATAAAGCCCCATCCTGCAGTTGGAGCTGAACCTTGACTCATTTGCTTGATGGATTTTTTTCTTTCCCTGGAAACAGGAAATGGAGTCTCAGCTTTCTTCCTAAGCCTCAGGCAACAGGGCTTGTGCAGGAAGTCCCCTTCTCTCCTGGTCCGGCAAACAAAGATGCACACACGTCCCCAAGCACTGCAGACACAGCTCTGCTTTCCGCCGCCGGGTCCCTGGATCTCTGTCCCCTCCCCTGGGCTGGTCCCGGCATAAATCTCCACATCTCGGGGTCACTCCCCCTCTGCACACAGGCTGCTTTGTAAGTGGGAGACAGGGTCCACAGAACTGGATATAAATTTCCGTGGGAACAGATGGGTGGTGTGTTTGCACACAAACCTGTATGTATCACAAACCAACCCAGAGAGACGGGGACCTAGGCGATGCGTAAAACTTCTTGCCAGCAACGCTGTCAGCTTCATAAAGCTTCAGTTCGCTACCCTGACAGCCTGAAATGTCTCCCTTATTCCTGGAGGGAGCACAGGGTCCCAGGTGAGGTCACAGAGCAGCTGCACCACCTCCTTCCACAGGGTGGACGGATGGCACCCTGAAATGCTTTCCTGAGCCACCTATCCTGCCCAGGACCCCTCTGAGCACTGAAGCAGTCAACCAGTAAGAGATTCACAGCGCAGGGCAGGGTAGACACCTCGGGCGCCCATGGCAGCCCAGCCCTTGCACTTGCAGGGGAGGCCCGAGGCCGGGGAAAAGCCACCGGTTGCCTCTGGAAATGGCCAGCCTGTTTTTTCAGTTTTCCCTTTGAGTGCTTGCTAAAGCAGCGTCTTAGAAGTGTGTTAAGGCCGCTGCCATCCTAGCAGCGTTCACAGGGGCATGAATGCTGCTTTCAAATGAAGCCCGGCTGGGAGTCAGTGCTGTTGTCCTCTCCGGAGATCTGATTCCCAGCAACTCCAACTGGTCCCATTATTCCAATCACCTCATCTCCTTTCTGTTTTCCTCACTGCCTTCCTCCCTTTATGAGTTTGTTCCCCTTTGGGAGTAATCTCCAAAAACCTCAGTTGTTTTCAGAATACTTTAAAAAATTTTTTTATTTTATATTGGGGCATGGTTGATTGTAACAATGTTGTTAGTTTCAGGTGTACAGCAAAGTGATTCAGTTATACAGTTATATATACAGAATACTTTTTTTTTTTTTTTTTTTTTGCGGTACGCGGGCCTCTCACTGTTGTGGCCTCTCCCGTTGCAGAGCACAGGTTCTGGACGCGCAGGCTCAGCGGCCATGGCTCACGGGCCCAGCCGATCTGCGGCACGTGGGATCTTCCCAGACCGGGGCACGAACCCGTGTCCCCTGCATCAGCAGGCAGACTCTCAACCACTGTGCCACCAGGGAAGCCCCAGAATACTTTTGATTTACCTTTTTAAAGTAAACCTTTTAGTTGAGCATAATTCATACAGAGAAGTGCACAATGTCTGAGGATTGAGCTCCAAGAATGCCCACGAAATGAGCACACTAATGTAGCAAAGCAAATAGATATGGAAATAGCATCAGCAGGGTCCCAGGAGCCCCCTGTGAGCCCCTTCCATCCCTGCACGCCCACAGGGGAACCCTCTGCTTCGTCACTGGGAGTTGAGTTTGCTTATTTTGAACTTTACTTAAGTGGACTCATGCGACAGTATGTCTCTGAGATTCACCTGTGTTGTCGGGTGTGGAATTGCTGAAGAGTCCTCGAACTTGTTGTTTGCCCTGAAAGAACGCTTAACCAATAACAAGTGGAAGAAAATGACTTCGGACAGGAATTTTAAAGCCAGCTTGAGTGTGGATGGGAGATCTCAGAGAACTTGGCCTTCAGAATGTCTGAGCTGGAGGTGGAGGGTGAGCTAAGAGGCCCCCCCAGCCCCCTGCTCTGCTCTGAGATGTACTCCAGCTTCCTCTCTCTTCATCCCTGATTGATGATCAAAATGAGGACAAATTGAATGTCTATTGTTTGCCTAAGTGGGTTTGTATACCAAGCTGTGTGTACCTCCTGGAAAGACTGCTCACCTGAGCTTGGGATTCAGAGCGAAGTGGATCAACTGAGAATCTAGACTAATTTCCAGGAATGTGGAGTCAGACACAGCCACCGATGGATAAATCAACAAGCGTCTGTAAGTGCCACTGCACTTTTCCTTCACTGACCTACATCCACAGGCTCTGAACTAAGTCCTTCATTTCTTTTTTCATTTGTGAATGAGATTCCTATATCACAGAGCTGAAGATGCAAGCCATGATTTCATAGAGCATTATATTCTACACCACTAAGAAATAAAAAATGCCTGAGATGGAGGGTCTAGTGGAGACCCGTGTGCAAAGCTGAGACACTAAAATCATTCACTGTGCGGGGTAAAGAGAAATGACTCATCCAGGCAGACATGTGAGTGAGGAAGCACACCTGCCTCCACCTGGGCACGTGGGGAAGCAAGGAAATAAAACCCGCGTGAAGATTTGAAGCCAAAGCCTATTGTGATCCGTCAGTGGACTGAATTCGCACCGGCGAGCATAGCATCCATTTTAAAGTGGCCTCTGTTTGCGGTGCTCCCTGATTCTGGCAGAAGCAAATGCGGATCTTCCCTGAAGTCAGACTTCCTCCAGGAAACTGCAGTTGTGAGATGCCATCAATCTCAAATTTCAGGATCTTAGAATGTGAATACATGACGTTTGCTAATAATACCTACTTCTCCGACTTGTGGTGGAGATTGATGTGGAAACATACACACTGCCTAGTATATAAGTTCAATAAATGGTAGCCACCACTGGGTATCGTGTCCCACCTCTCTGTATTTATGAGTAGGTACCCTGGAGTCCCAGTAACTCTGGCCAGAGAGCACAATGAAAGTAATAGCGGGAAGCCTGGGCTGGCAGGGGAGGCTTCGTGCAGGAGAGGTCTTGAGCCTGGTTGTGAAGGATTGAACAAGTCAAGAGGGGAGAGTATCCCAGGCTGTGGAAAGGGTATGAGCAAAGGCTGGGAGGTGGACGCAAACGTGGCCTACAAAGAAGGAAGAGGATGAGTGCGATGGGCACGGGTGTGAGAAGGGATGGGGAGGGACGCGGTTTGGAGTCCTGCCTGGAACTGATGGACGGTCCTGGGAAAGGAACGGTGTGCTGTCCCCGTCACCGGAGCTGACCAGGATGAGCTCTGATGGGGCAGCCACTGGAAAAGGGTGAAGCTGGGGACGGTGTTGAGCCATGACCGGCTTTACAGCTGCAGCAGGACGGTGTGCTGGGGGGCGGGAGGGGATGGGCCGCGGCACTGACACCCCAGGTGAATGCAGACAGTGTGAGTTGCAATAACATCACGTTGGAAGGACAAATAAAGAGGAAAAAGATATGAGGTTATCACTTATGTATATTTCAAAGACACAAAAAAAAACAGTAGATGTTTATGGGTACACGTGATATGCAGTAAAAAATGAAGAATCACACAGCCACCAACATGTGGGTGTGTGTGGGTGGACGGAATCCCAGGGCGGGCGCCTTTGCTATATCTGTCATCCTTTATCTATTTAAAAGAGAGGGATACAGTGATTGCATGTATACAATTACATAGTAAAATGCTAGCAGGTTTTTAATTTTAGTGGTCAGCATGGAGGTGCCAGTTATATTATTTTCTGTATGCTTGCAAGTTTTTATAATTTTCAAAAAAATTAAACAATGAAAAACTGCAAAGAAATGTATCAAAATGTTCCTAGAAATATATTACTGTGCTCACATGGCTTGTGCCAGCATGGGAGAAGTGTGTGATTCTTTTCTCCCCTTGGTTTTCCAAGTTCTGTGACTATAGTATTTTTTATAATGAAACACGTACAGATGATTCTTTTAATTTGTTTAAAAAGTAACTGTATGGAAAAGAAAAATGAATAGCAGACTATGTATCAACCTCTTTGTATCAACCTCTTATCAAACAGGGCTCCTTTGTAAGGTGTGATTAATAAAATCTGCTGGGGAGGGTATTAGCGGGCTCTTTATTACAGGGCTCATGTCATACAAAGGGCGCAGTGTTGCTAATTCTGACACCAATATTTCCGCAGGGCTGAATTGATAGAATCTTTCTGAATGTGTTATTTATGGCACCAAATGAAAAAGGTCTTGTTCACCAGCCAGACTCTAGGCCCAAAAGGGACAGACAGATCTGTATGCAGGCTCTTCTTGCCCAATTTAAAACCAGCATCTTCATAGTAACCAAAATTAATTCAGCACGAATTTTGCTGAATCGGATCCTGAGCCTGCAGGAGGGGGGTGCATCGATGGTCAGCTGCATAGATGGGCCCAGTCCTCTCGCTGCCGGGGTCACTACGCAGAAGTGTAGAAATGTAAATAAAGTTCCTCAAACCCCCAGTTCACAAACGCTGGGAAAACCAGCATCTTCCCCATATTTGCAGGGAGGTGGGGGAGTTTCCAGGTTCTCGCAGTCGCCTCTAGCCTCTTGTTCTGAAATCCCTTCCCCAGATTGTTCCTCCTGAAACTGAAGCCCCCCACTGGGGGCTCCCTCTCCCCCCAGGTTTGAGGAGGTGGGGTGCACGAGGGGGTGATGGAGGGGCTGAGCTACTGCCCCACAAAACTTCCCCCAAGTGAACACACACCCCCAGTAAAGCCCCTGCTGATAAAGCCCTTCTGCTCACCGCCGTTTCCCACTCCTCTATCCACTGTTTTTGTTTTGTTTTTGTTTTCTGGTCTAGGGTCTCCTAGCCATTCAGTCTTGCGCTGCCCTGAGTAAATATATTAACCAGAACAATTTTGTTCTTATAGTTTTACTCCCATCCATCTTGGCTTTGCCCCAAGGGCTGTATTTCCCCGCCCCCCCGCCAACAAAATAGTACCTCAAAGGGTTTTGTCAAAAAAGAATTCTCCACGCAAGGTGAAATGCTGCCTGCAGAGGTTAAATGGTCACCATTCCGCCCCACAGTCCTGCTACGGGCGGAGCTCACCCCTTCACACGTAGCTCGGGAATCAGAATGTATCTGGAGCCAAGCTGACCGTATAGTTCAAAGTGTCAAATAAATGGTGAAAGCAGAAAGTTTTGTAGCTGTGGGTGTGGCATGGGGGAGAAAGCTAAGGCATTAGATGACCTGTAAGAGATTATCTGAATTACTGAAATGATGGAAACAGAGGCAGAATTTTCAATAACATCTCTGAGAACGGCTTTTTGTGTCCTCAGGCTATTTTGCAGGCTGGGGGCGGTTCCCTCTGTCCAGAAGATGCCCTGGGCTCGAGCTGTCAGCCACTTCCTGGGGGGAAGGGCGGAGGGGTCTCAACTCTGCTCTGGTCTGATTGCCAAGGACGAGGGAGACCTGCATTTTCCTGCCTGAAGTTGGGAGTAAAAGAACAGTGCAACTAGGACAAGCCCTGGAGTCCTGGTCCAGCTGAGCAGGGAGCTCATTTCTGAAAGTGGAGCTATAACAAGAGCCCCCTGTGCCGTAATGACCTCCTAGATTAAGAAAAAGTTGAAAAACCAGACCTGAAAGAAGCAGAGTCCTTCCCACGAGGGCAGTGCAGCCATAAGTCTGTTTTGGAAATGAACCAGCTGTGAGCAGACACGGCCCTGCGCAGTGACTAGGGGCTGGTGTGGAAACACAGGAGCCAGACCCAGGAATCGAGAGAACAAAGCACAACACAGTCAATGGCAGCTCTGAGCTCCCTGCTTCACCCGCGGCTGAGGTGGCCCTTGGTCATCACTTGCAAGTCCTCAGGATCTGTCCTACCCGAGAGAGACGCCAGGACCCGAGTGCACACGTGGCCACTGCACAGCAGCTTTCCCTGAAAATGGCAGCAATGGGGGCTGAGGCCTCACAGCTGGGCTGAGCATCATTCCAAGCACCGATCACCCAGCAGCTGGAAGGGTAGTGAGTGCTTGAGAAGAGAACGTTGGTTCAAGGACACGGAGTGTCTACTTATTTTTACTTCTGAAAACTCTTCACCGTGCGTTCCCACTGCCGGCTCTTCTACGGCTGTTGCCTCAGCTCCTACTTGCATCCTCTGCCCATAAAACAAGGTGAAGTGGATGTGGGACTTGACAGAATAAACCATTTGGCGTTGGGCACGTTTTTCAGTAAAGGTGCCAGTACCAGTGTGTGTGATGCTGGCACGATTGTACTTGGGGACAGCGCCTCCCACTGTCCTTCCTGTGAGGTGTCTGCGTCCCTTTCACTTGTGCTAACCCCTCAAGGAGACAGAGAGGGCTGCTGAATAACTACGGATGCACCCCAGGAACAAGACGTGCGTTCCAACATCCCAGCTGGAGGAATCATTTTCTAGTCAATCTGCAGTAAACTTTAACCTAAAACAAGCCTGCTTTCAGAATTAACTAGACCGTTAGGGGGAGTATGACAGGGAAGATGCCCGATGTGCTCAGAAGAGCTTCTCGCAACCTGGTTATGATGCAGAGGGTGTGTGTCACCCCCGAGTGATGGAGGTGGCCCCCGCTTGGTATTCTTGATGTAATGTGGGTGAATATCCCCACTTACATGTACGCACACCTCTTGTCTCTTGCCTACAAACTGGGTGGTAAGATACTAGTGGTCAAAAATTGCTTCTTAACATCCTTTCATGCTTAATGGAGTATTGAGTTGAAATTACTTATTTTGTGGACCTTTGCCACACCTGCCCCAATAAAATATTTACTGGGTGGAATATATACACTAATTATCCTAGAGATAAAAATTGGGGGAGATACAATTTATTATGGAAAATTTCATAAAATTTTCATAAATATTGAGAAGAAAAATAGTATAATAAATCTTCATGTATTCAGCACCCAGTTTAACAATTATCAACTCAAAAAAAAAAACCCAATTATCAACACATACCCAAACTTTTTACATGTATACACTCCCTGTGGATTATTTTGAAGCAAATCTCAGCTATCACATTTTGTCTATAAGCACTTCACTATGGCCCTCTAAAATAGTAAAACTCTTTAAAAAAAATAACCATTATAACAATACCACACCTAAAATAATTAACAATTACTTAGCATCATCAAATATCCATTCATTTAAAACATTTTTCAGATTGTCTCATTTTTTTTTATAGTTCTTTCAAATCAGGATCCAAAGAAGTTCAAATCACTGTAATTGACTGATATGCTGCTTAAGTCTCTTCTAATCTAATCTCTAATTTCTCCCTTTTTATCCCCACCCTTTGTATTTGTTGAAGAAACCACATTATTTGTCCTGTAGGTCTGGGTTTTGCTAATTGCATTCCCATGGTATCTTTTAGCCTGTAGCTCTGTCCTCTGGATTTCTGGAGGTTAGAGCTTGGGTTCGATTGTTTTGTCAAGACTACTTGACAGATGGTGCTGTGTGCCTCAACTGGGGGCCGCGGAATGCCTGGTTTTTCATGATCATTGCCGCGATTATGTTGTCATGCCGATTATGCAAAAAGGTGGTTTTCTAATTTTTAAAATCCTTTTTTCCTCATTTTGTTCACTGGAATGCTTCTATAAAGAAGCTTTCCCTCGTCGACTCTTTGATTAATGTTTCATACAGGAAAGGCCAGATCCATGCTTCATTCTTTTCCCTTATTTACAAAATATTATATAGTATTATATACAAATATCCCTTATTTAATATTTTCAAAATATGTAGTTGGTTTCCCAGTATCTTCCAACCAGCAAATTGTCATTGCTGCTGTTGTTTCGAGTATCAGAACGAACGCGTGGATTTGAGCGTGGAGGTGTGTTTCCGTCCATTGCTGTTTGTATTCATATTGATGCTCAGATGGTCACATCTTTGCAAGTGGCAGCCCTGGAGATATAACATTAAGGCTGCCTTCCGTTGTGTAGCTACGAAGTTACGCGCTGTTGGGTAGACGTTACCCAAGCTTGTCTCACCGTATGAAGGGCCTGTCATACGGTGCACTAAGTGGCTGTCTCTCTTGTGTAACGGACTGGCCAGATCCCACACCACCGGGAACTGCCTTGTGGCCTCACTGCGTGTGTGTCTGCTTCCTTCACACAAGTGTGGTTCCGGGGAGGAATAAATGGAGGACCAAACCTCTGTGGGCCGTTAGGCTGAAAGTCACATGATGTCCACTGCTCCTGACTGTATCTTGGGTTAGAACCACTTATAGTCTTAATGAGGCACGAGGCCAGGGCAGTGAGAGGGAAGCAGCAGGCAGGAAGTTGGCAAAAGTATTTATCGAGCGCCTGTTGTATGTCAGGTAGGGTTCTAGTCACTTAAGGTATATCTGAATAAAACAAAGCCTAAATCTCATGGAACCTGCATTTCTTGCTGGGGAGATGCTCAACAAACCGTAAACATGATAAAGCAGAGAGTGTTAGAGGATGCTTGTGTTATGACGTGCTGTGGAAAATAGGACAACTAGAGTAAGGCAAGAGGGATGTGGATGTGGGGGGTTGCGGCTGTAAACAGAAGAGTCGGGGTAATGGCTTAGAAGGCCCTGAAGGAGGTGAGGGGGTGAGCCTTGCCGAATCTGGGAGGGGGTGTGTCGCACGCAGAGCCGGGGACCAGAGCCCCCGCTCTCGGGTGGGAGGTGCCGGGTCTGGGTGTCAGAGAAAGTGCTGTCACATTGTGTGTCAGTGCCTGGGACCCACTTCTGCATTCAACATTACGTTTCTAAAATTCACCCATATTTGGAGTATAGCTATGGCTCGTTAATTCCCACTGCTGTTTAATATTCCATTATATGAATATACCATGACTTATTTAACCATTAACATTTGGGTGTCTTCTAGGTTTTTGCTATTATACAAAATGCTGCTATGCGCATCTTTTATCCGAGGGCACATGAGCAAGAGATTCTCTAGAGCAGAGCTATCTAGCTTTTTTCACATCGTGGTACAAGTAGAAAAGGTACAAGTAGAAAGTGTACAATCTGCGTCACACACGGGGGGTAAACTGAGGTGATACGAGGCCATCTACAGGGGTTTGAAGAGGACATTGAAGCCAGGAGCCAGAAACTGGGGAGGTGGCCTGGAGGCAGAGGTGCTTCTCCAACTAGAGGTGCTGACTCAGCAAGGGGCGCCAAGGGGCCTCTGGGCGGAGGTAACGGTCTATTTCTTGACCTGCTGCTGGTTACACAGTGTGTTTACTTGGCGGAGATCCACTGAGATGGACTCATGATTTGAGTACTTTTCTCTTTATATGTTTTGCCTTTAAAAAAAAAAGTCATTTAAAGGCTTTGCCAATCAACAAACTAGGGTTTGAGGCCCAGCTCTGCTGCTTGGAAACGTGTCCTCAAGAAAGTTCATCTTTTTCAAAACCCAATCTCTTTAGGTGTAAAATGTGGAGTGTAAGTGACAGCCTCATGGGAGTGTGCTGAGGTGTAAATGAGACCTTGTCAAGTGGCCTGTCAGGTGCCTGGAAGCTGGTGGGGCTCAGAGAACAGCACCTCTGATGATGTGTTGCCTTCTTCTCAGAACCTGCTATGCCGGGTGCTGTATTTCTATCTCACCCTGTGCGGTCTGTGCCGTTTCACAGAGAAGGACACCAAGGCTCAGCGTGGTGAAGGCCTTGCTCTGGATAGTAAACAGCAAACAGCAGGGCTGAGATTCAGACTCAGGCCTTGTCCAGGACCAGGCCTGGGAACCCTTGTCTATATGGCTGACGGATTAGTCATGACATGGAGAATCCACTTCCACATCTGGCCTCTGTTTCTGCTAAGTGAATACAATCTCAAGATTAATTTCTAGATCAGCCTTGTTTCACAGTATTTCCAGTTTTCCCAGATTAAATTTACTTGTCCCAATGAACTCTGTAGAAAAGGGAGGCATTTAATCTCATCTCAAGGTGAAATTGAGAAATGCAGTAAATTAGATCGCAGATTCTATTCCAGAGTAACCAAAATAAATCTTTGCCAAGCTCAGAGGTAACTCAAATGTTCATTCGTCTTTTTTTTTTTTTTTTTTACATTTTACAATTTAATACTTGAATAATTGGAATTCATTTTTTGCAGCAAATATACATTATATTTTTGTGTATTATTTATTCTCAGGACTATGAAATCACACTTGTTTATGCGTCCTCCATGTTCCATACGCAAATGCTTATGATCAGCGAATTCATATTTTTACTTTATGTAAATGTTCATTAGTCTTAAAGAAGAAGGAGTGGGGGGAGGGGGAGGGGGAGGGGGAGGGGAGGACGAAAGGGCTTCCATTTTCCAGGGCCAGGACGGAGGGGGCTGCAGTGGAGGCTGGGGACGTGAT
Organism: Hyperoodon ampullatus; assembly: GCF_949752795.1. NCBI lineage: Eukaryota > Metazoa > Chordata > Mammalia > Artiodactyla > Ziphiidae > Hyperoodon > Hyperoodon ampullatus. The sequence continues at coordinate 103,156,074 of NC_136923.1, forward strand.
GCCAGGAGCCCATCCCAGAGCAGAGTTTAGGAAGAAGCTTCTGGAATGTGCTGCAGATCTCAGCCACGTGAGCCACGTTCTGCCTCGCTGGCCTTGCAGCCTGGAGAGGCTGAGGGGCTCGTGCGCTGAGGCTCACGCGCTCTAGTCAAGCACGCCTTTGCGGGAGTTGAGGTGTCTGTCCCGCCGGGATGAGGCATCTCCCCTCAGCAAGCTAGTACGTCATGTTTTTGTTTTTGTTTTTCCCTTGAGTCGCCTAGTAAACACTTCTACTGGAAAATTCCAACCTTGCCTTGGATGAACTAAGAGGAAAAGCAACGTGTCCACACCCAGGCCAGCCCAGCCAGGCAGGGCAGAGGCCCTGGGGACCAGCTTCGTCGACGTGGCCACAGCTGCAGGTCCAGCTGGAACTCGGGGGCGTCTGGACAGCGGCACGGGGCGAGGTGGATCCCTGGGGGGCGTTGGCATTGGCCCCAGACCCTCCCCTCGGCTCCCTCCAGCCCTTTCGTACTTGTTGCTCTTTGTACACGGTCCCCGCACTTATCACTTAACACAGCTGTTCTCCTGACTCAGAGCCAGAGGCCAGCCCTGTTCACTGGGCATCTCGGGGGCCTACGTGGCATTTATATGTAATCAGCGCTTCTTGCATGAAACCAAAGGGTGTGAGATTGACGTGGGGGACGGTCGGCACGAACCAGGACTGGGGGGAGTGTCCCAGTGTGACCTCCCTGGAGAGCGGGTAGGCACTCAGTACCTGGGGGGTCCCCGCAGGCGAAATTAGAGTTATTCGCTTTTAAATGATTCTTCTTTTGAACAAGTTGAAAGAATGTTGTCAAATATACGCTCCGATGCACTCGAATCAGCTGATGGCGAAGGTTGGTGAGTTTGGCAGACGCGGGCTGGGAAGGGGAGCAGGGTGGGTGCCAGGAGGACCCTCGGGTCCGTCCACAAGGTGGCGCTCACCTCTCGTTCTCAGCTCCCATCCACCAGCAGTCTGTCCTTAAATCGCTGCAGGACAATTAGGATGACGCTGGTGTGTACGTATCTGGTTTCAGGCACCACCCCCCACCTGCTCTAGAAGATTTCAGACACTCACGTGTGGTCTCGTGTCCCCAGGAGCCTGGCCCAGAACCGGCCCGGGTTAGCTCACGCACAGGTGTTTGGGTGGTGACAGGGTGTCTGCTTTGAGTAACTTGCTGTATTGGAACCTGTGGCCTTAGCTAATGGGACCGTTGTCCTTGGTCTGTACTGCCGTTGAGGTGACCTGTCACACTGACCCGGTCACTGCAAACATGCCTGGGCTTTTTCCGTGCAAAAGTGTCAATTTACAAGAGAAAGAGCCTTGGTCTCTGAATTACATGAGGGAAGGTTTTTTTGTTTGTTTTTTTGTTTTGTTTTTTGTGTGGTACGCGGGCCTCTCACTGCCGTGGCCTCTCCCGTTGCGGAGCACAGGCTCCGGACACGCAGGCTCAGCGGCCATGGCTCACGGGCCCAGCCGCTCCGCGGCATGTGGGATCTTCCCGGACCGGGGCACGGACCCGTGTCCCCTGCATCGGCAGGCGGACTCTCAACCACTGCTCCACCAGGGAAGCCTGAGAGGGGTTTTTAAAATGCAGACGGAACGACCCAGTATAAACAATGAGGAAAATCCTCCTTCTTTGTCTTAAACTTTCATACCATCCCTCTGGACACAAGGGGTGCGCTTATACAATTGTTCCATTGTCAGAGAGAACGAACTTCATCAAGTTTCTTCCCTTCAAACGATCTTTCAAACTCCCCCGCGAGAACGTTGACCAGGCATCTCACGGAACAATGAGACAGATTCCCCAGATGCTAACTCGGCCTCCTGATGAATCTCCAGATTCTTCAGGTTGAGCCCCGTTTGCACTAGTTTTGAGATAATTTGCAGTGACCATCCTTTCCCACGTTGTGGGACAGGGCCGAGCCTTGTGTGTCCTACTTGGTGTAGGAATCTCCATAAAAGGGGAAACAATTCGCAGCCCGAAAGCATTTAAAACAGCGCGCCTGGGGGCAGTCTTCTGAAATGTCACCAGCTAATGATAACAATCTGTCACGTTTCTGCCCTGCCTTACAGTCAATGCGCCCTTACACCCCGAGTGATCCTGTGGCACCCTGTGAGAGGTCCCGCAGAAGAGTCAGGAGGTCAAGTGATTTGTATAAGGTCACCGAACAGGTGAGTCTCAGAATCGGGGCTAAGATCCACCTTGCCCCAGTCCTGCTCCCGTCTTGCTTCCCATCCTTTGCTGTTTCCAGGAGCCAGGCACCTTCCTAGGTGTCAGGAACACAGCCGTGAACAAGATCCACAAAACCTCTGCTTTTGTGGACATCCTAGTAGGGGAATGTGGATGAACAAATGAGTCACAACGAAGGTGTTTTATTAAATGGTGATGGGGGCTTTGGAGAAAAAGGAAGCAAGGCAGTGGGGCACCCGGCGAGGCTCGGGGTCTGGTGCAGTTTTAAGGGGGCTCAGGTGACCTTTGAACAGAAGCCTGAAAGTGGGAGGGAGTGGGTCACACAGAACCTGCAGGAAACTCTCCCAGGCCGGGGAACGGTGGTCACCCGGGCAGGGCCGGGGGCAGCGCGGGCGGGCTGGTGAGGGGATGGAAGCGGCCTGCGGAGGGCGCGGGTAGGGGGCCACCGTCCTGGCCTCGGCTCGTCCCTGACCGAGATGGAGCCGTTACAGGGTTTCAAGCCGACGTGTGATACATTGCTTCCATTCTAACAGGGTCACTCTGGAAGTTTCCCTTACAACATAAATTTCCGATGAAATCCAAGAAAGCAGTGGCAGGTAAATGTTGCTAAGCTTACTTTCATCGTAGTCCTCCTAAATGGGACAAGGATGGGTGCCTACTCTGGGGGTCCCTGGCAAGGGGCTCTCTTCACCCACCTGGTCTCATTCTACCCTACGGTCAGCCACACGATGTAATGGCTATTACACCATTTTACAGATGAAGAGACTGAGGCTCAGAGAGGCTGAGTGACCCGAGTTTGCGGGTGACCAGCGACGTCCCTTGACCTCAGACTAGGCTCAGTTGTCTCTCTTGTGAACATGTGCTCATGAGTGGCTGAAAGGATCTTTGCAGTGGAAGAAAAGGTGATCCTTGCCCAAGTGCCTCATAAGAAATACACTTACGATAAAAACTGGTGAATATTTTAAGTGTTTTATTAACACAATGGCAGTGTCTCTTCATGACAGTTGTATGTGCCATTCAACCTGCAAACCTTATTTTCAACAGTGAATCTAGTAATACGTAATAATTTTTAACAGAGGGCCTCTGATTAATCTTTGGTCCTATTAAGAAAAGCAAAAAACATTTAAACAGCATTTGCAAATGTAATAATTTGATTTTCTTAATTATCTGATTAACAAGCAAATCGTGCCAAGCACTTAAGTAATTATCCCTGGAAAAATAACAAACAAAATCTGAATACATGATGAATTTTACATTTTCTTAAAATGTGAACATAAAATGAGAATCTAAGGCAACTATTTAACTGCATGCTTTAAATTAGAATTTCAGGTTTGACCTGGCACTCCAGCACAAAATTCTCTGAAACATAACAAATCGGAAAAAAACCAAATATTCACAGACTTTTTCTTAACCCCGATATTTCAAAGATAGGTTTGATTTATCTTCATCATTTTTACGCTGAATTCTGTATCTTTTCAAGACTAAATGTCACGTGTTCACTAAGGAAATGATATCATTCCAAATAAATTTGGGGTTGAATTCCCAAGTGAATTCTGGAGACCCCTTACCACTGGCTGAGGTCACGTGATGTGCAGGAGCTTTAGTTAGGAAGTGTGGGCCAGAGGTAGGACGTCCAGGGAGAGTCTTCTTGACGGCCAAGCTGCACCTGGTTCCATACTTGCTGTGTCTGGTTCTGTACTCGCTGTGCTGGTTCCGTACTTGTTGTGCTGGTTCCGTACTTACTGAGTCTGATTCTGTACTCACTGTGCTGGTTCCGTCCTTACAGAGTCTGATTCTGTACTCACTGTGCTGGTTCTGTAGTTACTGTGTCTGGTTCTGTACTTATTGTGCCTGGTTCTGTACTTGCTGTGCTGGTTCCATACTTGTTGTGCTAGTTCCGTACTACTGAGTCTGATTCTGTACTCGCTGTGCTGGTTCCGTACATACTGTGTCTGGCTCTGTACTTGCTGTGCTGGTTCCATACTTGTTGTGCTGGTTCCGTACTTACTGAGTCTGATTCTGTACTCGCTGTGCTTGTTCCGTACTTGCTGTGTCTGGTTCTGTACTTATTGTGCCTGGCTCTGTACTTGCTGTGCTGGTTCTGTAGTTACTGTGTCTGGTTCTGTACTTATTGTGCCTGGTTCTGTACTTGCTGTACTGGTTCCATACTTGTTGTGCTGGTTCCGTACTTGCTGAGTCTGATTCTGTACTCGCTGTGCTGGTTCTGTACTTACTGTGTCCGGTTCTTTACTTGCTGTGTCTGGTTCTGTACTCGCTGTGCTGGTTCCGTACTTACTGTGTCTGGTTCTGTACTTACTGTGACTGGTTCTGTACTTACTGTGACTGGTTCTGTACTTGCTGTGTCTGGTTCTGTACTTATTGTGTCTGGTTCCGTACTTGCTGTGCTGGTTCCATACTTATTGTGTCTGGTTCTGTACTTGCCATGTCCATGTCTTGCAAAAAGCTTGGTTTACCCCCTTGTCCCCTACGTTCAGTTGTATGTCATCTCCTTCCTGCCATTTCTCTACCCCACGTGAATGGACTTCACAATGTTACTTCTGGCTGAATTCTAGCTACTTTTCATCCTCTGCACATTTGCTGCAGCCATAATGTACAGGCATTTAGATGATGCTGGACGGGGGTCTCTCTCTCCCCAAGGCTTGGTGTGACTGTAACCACAGTTTGGAGTCAGGCCAATGGGGAGACCAGGGTGTGTGTGGCAGACAGTGACACTGAGGAAGGAGAAAGGAAATCTGAGCGACCCTGAGTGACCCTGAGTGACCCTGAGTGACCCTGAGGCAGGCAGAGGAGTGGGATGTGGGGAAGGTCTGTGAGGTATGTACTGGCTAGGCTGGGGCTGCAGAGAGCCGGGTCCAGGGCCGCAGGGTCCTGAGATGACGGGGGGACTCAGGAGCCAGCGGGGTGGCTGCGTGCGCGTCTCTGAGCCGAGGTCCTGGGACCCCCGGGGGGAGGGAGGAGTGGGGGCACAGCCAGGGAACCGGGAAGAAAACAGTGACCGGAGGCAACGGTGGGAAAGTGAGAGGTCAGGCGCTGAGCACACGAGGGGCTGCTAGGGAGCTGCCCGGCGGGGATGGGGCTCAGCGCCCGCAGTGAGGCTGGCTGGGCCGGACGGGACTGCAGAAGAGGCCATGTGTGTGCGTGTGTATGTGTGAGTGTGTGTGTTGTGCGTGTACGTGTGTGTGTGAGTATGCGTGTCTGTGTGTGGGTTGTGTGTGTGTCTGTGCGTGTACGTGTGTATGTGTGCATGTGTGTGTGTCTATGTGTACATATGTGTGTGTCTGTGTATCTGAGTGTGTGTGCATCTATGTGTGTGAGTGTGTGTCTGTGCGTGTACATATGTGTGTGTGTGAGTGTGTGTCTGTGTCTGGGTTGTGTGTGTGTGTCTGTGTGTCTGTGAGTGTGTGTGCCTATGTGTGTGTGTGTCTGTGCGTATGTGTGTGTGCGTGCCTGTGTGTGTGAGTGTGCATATCTGTGTGTGTTGTGTGTGTGTGCATGTGTGTCTGTGTGTGAGTGTGCACGTACTCACAGTCCTGGGTCGGGCACAGCTTTTGCTGAAGCTGCTGTGGCTCGTCCTCCTACTTGCCTTTGGGACACAGAGGAAATGGTCTGACCAGGATGTGTGTCCATCTAATGGCCGCGTCCTCAGAAAGACCTGGCCAACGCAGTGACATCATGACACTGGAATTCCTTTCACTCTGGAAGACGTGGAAACAGCTGCACACGATTCTTTAGGGTCTGGTAGCTGTAATTCTCCATGTTTATGGAATTTTCTTTTACCTTAAAGTCCATTAAAAGTACTGATGTGGGGCCTCCCTGGTGGCGCAGTGGTTGAGAGTCCGCCTGCTGGTGCAGGGGATACGGGTTCGTGCCCCGGTCTGGGAGGATCCCATATGCCGCGGAGCGGCTGGGCCCGTGGGCCATGGCCGCTGGGCCTGCGCGTCCGGAGCCTGTGCTCCGCAACGGGAGAGGCCGCAGCGGTGAGAGGCCCGCGTACCGCAAAAAAAAAAAAAAAAAATAAATAAATAAAAATAAAAAGTACTGATGTGGCAATATAAATAACCTCTATTCTTTTTTTTAAAGCAAGAAGTCTCTTGAATTTGTATTTGTTTTTCTGTTTAAAACCAAATCCCCAAGGAAAGCCCAAGCACACACAAGTTCCACAGTGCTCCACACACTTCTGTGGTCCTCAGCAGAGACAGCAGCTTCCCCGGGGTCCCCCAGGGTACAGGCAGCCCCCTGGACCCCTCTCCTCAGCTCTGCAGACAGTGGGGAACAGAGCTGGTGCCGCAGCCCTGCAGTGTGTCCAGATAGGAAGCCCATATTCTGCCATGTTGCCGTGTCCTGCACCCCCTGGCCGGGCTCACCACATGCACGATGGGCTTCTGGACGCAGGGATGTTTCAAAGGCAGAAGCCTTTGGCACAATGGCTCTTACTCTGTTTGCAGAAGAGAGCTGCCATCCACACAGAAAATTATAGTTTCTATGCATGTGGGTTTGGAATTTGAACAAGAAGTGGCTTTGTCCTGGAAACGTTTTATCATAGCTGAAAATTACGACTTCTTTCTTTGCCACATCACCAGATGCACAGAAGGCTCAGAGAGAGGAAAGCTCTGTGTTCACTGCTTGCAAAACGCAAAAGCCACATCAGGGACGTGGCCATCATCTGAACCAGCATCTTGTCTGGAAATACTTATGCCTCACGAAGAAAGCTAAGGAAATCTGCAGTGCACAAAATACAACATCCAGACCCCAACGAAGGTGACAACATTCCCTTATGCTTTGGACCAGCTGGGCCTAAGACCCTCAGGGTGTAAAAAGCAGGTTTTCCCACAGCCCACAGCTTCAATTAGAAACAGAATCAGATAAAATAAAAATTAAAAAAATAAAGAAACAGAATCAAAGCCACGTTCATTACCCTGTTAAATAATGATGTATACATGAGGAGGGAAGCTTCCAATAAACTGAAAAATCATCTTTTATTGCTCAGTTTGAGACCGGGATTCTCGTAGCACTAAAACCATTCCAGATTCTTCTAGTATGTTCATTCTGTCTACACAAGGGGCATGTGATTTAAAAATATGTAGACTTTGCAGACCCCATTCATCAGTTGGGAAACTGAGACACAAAAGAGGCATGAGTTTCCTCATTCGGTCTGGACTCAGTTCCTTTCCCAAATCGAAGAAACTGTCCCATTCTGCTGACCACGTGGGGAGTTTTGTGGCTAATTCACGCTGCGTCCGGGACTGTGGGAAATGTGGAATGGGGCAGCGTGTTCTGCTTCCATGCCCTGACACGTCTCTTCCTCTGTATTCCGCCCACAAAGGGACAACGGGGTTCACAGTCCCAGCCCAGGGGGTGAGCTACACGAGTCCTGTAAAGAACAAGCCAGATGCGCATCCAGTGTTGAGTCGCACAACAAGCTAGGCTCTGATAAGATTGCGCCCTTAGAAGCGAGATGGGAAAACGTCTAGGTGTACCCGGCTCCTGCCCCTGCCTCAGCTGCGTCTGAGAACACAGGTGCGTGGGGAGAGGGGCTGGGGAAAGGGGGCTGGGGAGTTACCGTCTGATCTGCACAGTTTCTGTTTTGAAGGATGGAAAGAGTTCTGGGGATGGAGGGTGGTGATGGGAGCCCAACAACGTGGAGGTACCTAATGCCACTGAACTCACGGCACACTTATAAATGGTTTAAAATGATACATTTTATGTTCTGTGTGTTTTAACACAATTAAAAAATACATTTAAAAAAAAGCTAGGGAGGGGACTTCCCTGGCGGTCCAGTGGTTAAGACTCCACACTTCCACTGCAGTGGGCACAGGTTCAATCCTTGGTCAGGGAACTAAGACCCTGCATGCCACGTGGCCCAGCCAAAAAACTAAATAAATAAAAATTAAAAAGAGGGCTTCCCTCTCTCTGCTTGTCTATATTTTCTGAATTTATGGAATAAGAATGTACATTTATATAATAACATATACCTTAACATTACATAATGCAAAACAAACATCAAAAACAATGCGTTAAATCCCTGTAACACTACCTAGTGTTTTGTGAGATATTATCCGCTGAGAATCACTGGGTCATTGGCCGCACGTAAATGATAATCTGACATTACAGGATGTTTTTAATAAGAAGGTCAGACAGTAGCCAGGAGGGGTGGTTGGGATTCCTATTGTCCCCTTTTGGTGAGAAGATAGAGCCGTTACTCCTGAGCATCTAGAGGCCACTGCTTCCTGGAAGCCTAGTACCATCTGGGCTCTGACGAGAGCTTTCCTTGGTGTCCATTTTCTCTCTAAATCCTATTTTCCTGTTTCAAAACTTGAAGTAAAGCCAAACCACCAGGCAACACTGTTATAGAAACTTTAGCTGACACTGTCCTTCCATTTTTCTCTTATCTGACAAGTTATTATTCAGATTGCCTGTGACTCAAAGGGTAAATTCCCTTCCTCCTCTGCAAGGCTGGTTGGTGGTCCAGCGGGGTGCGCTGGGTTTAATCCTTCTTCCCTCATCTGGGGCCCTGCTCCATCGGTCACTCCCGTTCTTGGGTCATCATCAACTTCTCCCTCACTATTGGCCAGTTCTTCTCAGCACATAAATGCACTTAAATCTTTCCATTCATTAAAATAATGATAATAAAATGGTACACATCTTCCTCCTCTCACACATCCGCCACTGGCTAGTGTCCAGTTTCTTCTCTTCCCCAACTTCCTACAGAGATGTCTATACTCCCCGCTTTCACTTCTTCACCCCCAGACCTTTCTTGTCCTCCCCAAGGTCAACACGCAGTCAAGGCAGAGATTCTTTGCTCGTATTTGCCCGTGTTTCTCAAAGACCGGCCCCACTCACTTGCAGTAGAGCCACCTGGAGGTCGACTGAGCTGAACCTCTTGGGTAGGGGTTGGGCTGGACTTTGCAGTTTTGAGGAGCTCTCGGGACTCACGGTCACCAAAGTCTAAGAACCACCATCTGGCCTCATAGGTGAGAGACCTTCTTCCCACAAACTGTTATGTCGACGCTGCTTTCAAAGACAGAACTGGGTCTGACTTGCAGCAGAAATTCTTGTGATGTGAAATCACATATAACGAGAAGGAAAAAGACAGCCTACAAACACACATTTTGGTCCTAAAGAACATTTTTAAAGTTTGATCTCACTTCCGTTTTCTTTCTTCAATACCTACTTACCATAGAAATTGAGATTAGTCTTGACGTTTCGGTGTGAAGGCGGAGGCGGAGGAGATTTGAATCTCTACCCAACAGCACATCTCAGAATGACCCATCTAATCCACCAGGGAGGGAATGACTGTGTGAACGTGGAAGTGGGTTTGGAAGATCAAAGTGTTCACCTTGAACTCTGTCATCTCATAAGCTACAGCATCAGATTTTATCCGTGACTTTAGGTGGGTGCTATGGTTGGCAATGTGCTGTCTTGAAAACCCTAACTTCTTTAAAAAGACAAAACTAAACTAACGTGTCAAACCAAACCAATGCCCTAATCTACTGGTTAAATATTTGCATTTCTTTTTTTTTTTACAACTTTATTGGCGTATAATTGCTTCACAATGGTGTATTAGTTTCTGCTTTATAACAAAGTGAATCAGTTATACATATACATCAGTTCCCATATCTCTTCCCTCTTGCGTCTCCCTCCCATCCTCCCTATCCCACCCCTCCAGTCGGTCACAAGGCACTGAGCTGATCTCCCTGTGCTATGCGGCTGCTTCCCACTAGCTATCTGCCTTACGTTTGGGGTTTGCATTTCTGAAACCTGAAGGTCGCGGACTGGCGGCTGGCGGAGCCCTGGGATGCAGTTGTGGTGGAGAATTGCAGGAGATGGCAAAGGCCTGCCAACATCAGGAGGAAAGCACAGGCTCCTGGGGTCCCTGTTCCCCAGGGAGGAGTTCCTGGTAACCCTGCCAGGACAGCCCCTCCGTGTCCCCCTGCTTCCGAGCAGACAGGGTCCTGCGTGCACAAGGTGGAGGCTCGGGGCCCCTGCCACTGCCTGCGAACAGCCTGTCTCAGCTCATCCCCTTCTCAGCTCAGTGCCCCAGCACTGACCCCACAGGCCGGTCCTCTGGTGAAAGGAGACAGGAAAAGTCTCCATCTGGCAGTCCCATCAGGTCAGAACATCCTTTCTGGGGAGGACACTGCTTTGCACTGGCTTTCCAAGGCAGTCCCGGCCCTTGGTTCCTGGGCATCCATAGAAACACGGAAGGAAATGATCCACGTCCCCTTAGCTCACCAGGTAACAACCCCGAAGCAGCCCGCTGACTGCCTTGTTGAACACACTCGTTCAAAGCCACACAGAGGTCCAGTGTGAGTGGCGTGCTGGTGTGACAGGAGCCGGATGTGTCTCGGAGGACCTTAGCGTCCTGATTTCCTCTCGCTCGCAGGCAGCCTTGTGTTGGAGAGGCCGGGCTCAAGCTGGCATCTAGGCATTTAGAGGCATTAAAGGTGGCTGGAGTGATGAAGAGAAGGAGGGATGTTATAAGTGAGAAATTGGCAGCTTCTTATGTCACCAACAGGGGGAAAAGAGGGATGCAGTTTCTGAGCAGGGAAGGGCTCTGTCCTTGGCAGGTAGACTGGGACCAGGTCTTGGCCAGGGTTCTAATGGGCTCTTGGAAAAAGCAAAGGAGGTGTGGTTGGGTGAGCTGGGCGGGGTAGAGGGGGCAGTTTTACAATTTTCAAAAAGTTTTCTCCCTCCCCCTGCTTCCCGCCCCCAAACTGAAATGAAACCAGTTGAGTCCAGAAGGATTCACAGTTAGGACGGAGGCGGGTTCCAAACCTCCGTTTGCAAGTTTGGAAGGCAGTGTCTCGGCTCGGTGCTGTGACAGACTGTGTCCTATTGGTCTGAGGGAGAAACTCAGCCCCACAATTACTTGATTTGAAAAGAGGCTTTGCTATCTTCTAAAACATTCTGTGTTGAGGTTAGTAGACTTTCAACTTTTTAAAAACAGGAAAAGATTCTAGGCGTCTTTCCCAGGATATACGAATGCACATGTAAATTACCACAAAGAAAGCATAGGAGATGCTGCCACTGTAGAGAGAAAGCCTAGTTTGAAAGCAGTTGTGGAAAAATAGAAGTGAGGCCTGTGTTTTCTTTATTTTGGCCTGTCATTACTGAGGACAACAATTTAAAAAATCTAGAACACTGAAAATTCCTCTTCTAAATCTGTATATTTTGAAGACATATATGGAGTATACATATATATTTTTTAAAGCATGAAAAGGGATAAATGGAGATGAAAATATTTTGTGGGGTGTTTTTGAAGACAACGTGGGGAAAATGCTTCAATACAATGGTAAATTTTAAAAGCATATTACAAAATCGCATATAAATAAATGTTCCTCTTTGTCCCATGTGGGATAGCTGGTCCCTGACCATCTTGAAGCTCTCCACACTCCACACACCCACAAATGAGGAACTGCAAAGATGTCAGACACGGCCCATTAGGAGGAGTGAGACGGAGCCACAACAAGTTAGCCCAGGGAGGAAGAAAGAGCGTAAAAGCCACGTGCTTCTCTGGGATAACGGAGAACATCTGTCTCAGACTCACGAGGCTGGGAGGACAGCTCTAAGAACAAAGACCTTACCATCCTCCCTGGAGCATACTTGCTGCTTCTGGCCAGAATCCCTTTCCAGGGCTGGGGTGGGACCCTGTTTCCGCCTCCCCATCTCTGGATGGAAATCTCTCTAGTGGTCCACGTGCCAGCTCTGGGTGTCTGGTGGTGAGGCCGTCCAGACTCCGGGAAGCTGGCCTTCTTGAGAAAGTCAGAGGGTTCAAGGTAGAGGTATGACTAGAGGTGGGGGGGCCAGGTATGGGGATGAGAGGGTCCTGGGGCACCGCTCTGGGTCCTCGAAACAAGCCACTGCCTGAAAACCCTGCGTTGGGCCCTTCTTGGAAGGGAGACCTGTCTGCGAGGACGTAGTCTTTCCTCTGCTGTTCGTTTTTTCCATCTGGACAATTGAGTCTCCCTGCGCTCCGTCTCTTCCTCTGCAAGCTTGTGTCTCTACTGGCTGGTTCAGGAGGCAACTCTGCTTTGCAGAGAGTGTTTTCAGGCCTCTGTCCTTTTTATAACATCTGAGAGAGGAGATGCAAAGAGTCTTGGCTACAGAGTGTCTTTCACACTGTGGCCTGAGACCCACTAGTGCGACGAGAAATCCATTTCATGAGTGGGAGGCAGCATGAAAAACAAACAAAACAAAACAGAAGGAAACACAGAAGGAAACAGGAATGAACTGAATTGAATTGGAGCCATCAGGGTACCCAGCACAGAGTCAGGGTGAGTGTCATTTCCTGGAGTCTGTATGAACATTTTGTTCACAGTAACATCTACACACGCGCGTCTGTGTGCGTTGTGTTTGTGTTCTTGGTTAGGATGGGAGACTTGTGTCCGGGCCGTGGCCGAACGGGTTTGGAAGCCACCGGTTCAGGTAGGTGTTGCCTCCGTGGGGCTGCGCAGAGGAACCTGTATTTGGTCTTCGCCCCTGCTTCCAGGCGCAGACCTCCCACCAGTCCTGGAATTTCCCGAGTGATGAGCGTGTCTGTTAGTCACGACAAGCCCTTCCACTAAACCAGAGCTTATGTTAATGAGGTGCCTCTTGGTGGCCCCTGGACAGCTTTGGGACAGACGGAGACTGGTATTCAGAGGAGCCAGCCGGGTGATTAGAGGGTTGGCACTTGCAGCCCCAGCTCTGGCCTTTGGGGAGGGGAGAGGGGCTGCAGATTTCTAATCGCCAATGGCCAGTGATGTCAGCAGTCATGCCTGTACAACAACCGGCCCACAAAAACCCTGAACAGTGGGGTTCAGGGAGCTTCAGGTTGGTGAACACACTGAGGTCCTGAGAGGCATGCGTCCCCCCAGAAGGCACGGAGGCTCTGCATCCCTCCCCACCTGCTGCCCTGTGCCTCTCTTCCATTGGGTTGTTCCTGATTGGTACCCTTTGTAATAAACCAATACATGTAAGTAACGTGCTTTTCCAAGTTCTGTGAGTCATTCTAGTGAATCATCAAACCCGAGGCGGGTGGGTCACAGGAAGCCCCAGGCTTGTAGTCAGCCGGGCAAAAGGTGGGGGGGGTGGGTGGCCTGGGCACTTCTTTTGTGGTTTGAGCCTGAAGTGAGGACAGTCTTGTGGGGTCTGTGCTCACCCCGGGTGACAGTGTCAGAACTGAATTGAGTTGCAGGACACCCAGTGGGTGTTGGAGAGCTGGTCGTGGTGTGAAGAACCCCACGCATTTGGGGTCAGAAAAAGGACCACACAGGGGCCCAGAGGAGGAATGCGGTTCCACTGTGATCTGCTCCGTGTCCCCCGCAGCAGGCGGGCAGCAACCAGGCCCCTGTCCCTGATGGTGAGCGACTTTACTCTCCCGCCCCCTCAGGGGCAAAGTCCAGGCGTTTTCCTGCTTGAGCTGCTGTGGAGTCTGTCTCCTCTGGCTCAGGTAAGGCACATGTTGTCTATTGTTTATTTAGCAATTGACGAAACATTGCCATAAAACTGGCTACTGCTTTCCGGTGGACTTCTCAACTCCTGAATAACGGGAGAGGTTAGCCAAATGAGGCAAAAGCTGTCCTGTCTGTCCTGACTTTCTCTACCACTGTCCCACAGAAAGCCACAGAGGTAACTTTACATTTTCTAATGACCACTATGAAAAAGCAAAAAGAAATGAGTGGAAGCTAATTCTAATAATTTATTTTAGGTAATCCAATATATCCAAAATATTATCATTTCAACATGTAACTAACACAAAAAGATTATTGCTGAGGTAGTTTACATTCCTTTGTGCTGCTCTCTTTTTGATTCTTGTGTATATTTCACACTCACAGCACACCTCAGTTCAGAATTGGCCTTATTTCAGGTACTCACTAGCTACGTGTGGTGAGTGGCTATCCAGTTAGTGCAGCTCTACGTTGTCTAGCACACAGAGAGGTTAAGCCACTCCCCCAAGGCCACCCAGCTGATAGGAGGCAGAGCCACGATTCACATCTAGACAGCCTTGACCTGGGCCTGGGCCCGTGGTCACTTGGCTGTGCTGGCCCTCTGTGCATGGCCACCGCGGGCATGGCGTTTCTGATGCAAAGGGAAGGGCTCCTCGGATGGCGGAGTAGGGACCGTGGAGTGGTGACCTAAGATGCCCAGACTGCATGGAAGAGGAAACACAGCAGGGAGAGGCTGGTGTGGCAGAGACCACCCTGAGTGTGAAAGGAGGGGCTCTGCAGAAGTTCAATGAAGGGCAACGTGAGAAGGTCGTGGGCGGCTCGGAGCTGGAGATCTTTTTTTTTTTTTTTTTTTTTTTTGCGGCACGCGGGCCTCTCACTGTTGTGGCCTCTCCCGTTGCGGAGCACAGGCTCCGGACGCACAGGCTCAGCGGCCATGGCTCACGGGCCCAGCCGCTCCGCGGCACGTGGGATCCTTCCGGACCGGGGCACGAACCCGTGTCCCCTGCATCGGCAGGTGGACTCTCAACCACTGCGCCACCAGGGAAGCCCGGAGCTGGAGATCTTGAAAGAAGAGCAATACCAGTGATGCTGCTCTCTGGACGTGCTGTGGAACAGCTGAAGGGAGAGGAAAGAAAAATCGTCGGAGTTGGGAGGTCAAGGAAGGCAGTGAGGGGAGGGGGTGGGCTGGAGGTGGTCAGTAACTCAGGCAAGACGCAGACGGAGAGAGACCGTGTGAGGCCAGTGCTAACGTCCTCCCCTGAAGCTTAACGCAGAGACAAAACACGCTTGAAAAGAGCTGAAGAGCACAGACTGAGGAATCCACCAGCAAAGGCAAATTAGGTAAGGAAATATGTGGCTGCGATACTGCATAAAAGTCTATGAGGTGGGGTTACAGCAAAAGCATTAAATGATGGATGGATTTTATCTGCATAAAAATGAAAAATTCCTGTACCTAGAAAAAGTTATAAACACGTTAAACATAGATGAAACACAGGATAAAATATTGCCCTATGAAAGAGCAAAGGTAATAAACAAGTTGTAAAGAATTCAAAACAAAATAGAAAGGAAAGCAAATCGTAAAAGGGCAGCTTGCAGAAAAACTACACGTGGCTAAGAAAAACAAGGAGAAAGACTTAGTCTCACTAGCAGCTAAAGAAATTCAAGTCAACGTTGAAATGCAATCTTCACCTATCACATTGCAAAGGTGAAAAAAAATACCAGGTGTGGGTATGGGTTTGGGGAAAGAAGCACTTATATAAACTACTGATGAGAATGTACATACATCGGGGCAGTTTTTTGGAGGGGATTTCAGTTCTATTGCTATGTAACAAAAGACCGCCAAACTGGGTGGCTTCATAGCTATTTTATTACCTCAGGGGGTTCTGCGGATCTACTGGGCTTAGCTGGGTGGTCCTGATGCTGGACCTAGAGTCACCTGGGGGCTCCTGCTGGGCTGGATCATCCCAGGTTGCTCACATACACGGCTGGCCTTGGAGCTCGCTGGAAGCTCGGTCTGGAATGCCAACAGAAGCACCTCCACGTGCCTCTGCGGGGAGACTGGCAGTTAGGTTTTAAGAGACAGTGTCTCGGGGGCAAGTGTTTACGAGAGGCAGGAATGGAAGCCACCAGGCCAGTTAAAAGCTCTGTCTACGGGCCTAGCATCACTTCTACCATATTGCATTAGTCAAAGCAGGCCCAGGGCCCACCCACGGTGGTGGAGGAATAAGCTTCACCTTTTGGTGGGGGAGGTACGTTACAGAAGAGCATGTAGGGTGAGAGATGCTGCCGCTATCTCTGGAAAATTCAGTGTCCTGCAGAAGGCAATTAGACGATATTTATTAAAAATCCCTAGTGTGTCCGTACAACCTTTGTCCCAACAAATTCTGCTTTTGGAAATTAGTTTTAAATGCATAGTCATAGATATTTCTGAAGACTTGGCTATTTAAAAATTGTTCCTCATAACATCAAGTTAAAAGGTATTCTCATGTCTTCAAATAGGAAATCGAGTGAGTAAATGCATGTGCAGATCTGAGCAGGGCAGCGTCCTGAGGTGGGGTTTGGGGGTTTGAAAGGAGGGGTAATGCTGTTGGGTACTGTTTTCCCCTTCCCGGCTTGGAGCCTCTCAGATACTCCTGAGCAGGGATTTGGGGGCAGCCGGGAGGTCTGCAGATGGGGTCTGTCGCCTGCTGAGCACTAGAAGGAACTAGGGATTTTGAGGCTGCTCGAGAGGGGGTGAGCGTGAAAATGATCTCCCCAAATTCCGAATTATGATTTGTGGCAGTTGGAGCAGAGATTCTGCTTCACAGAAGCCAGAGCTAGCACAGCAGGTTAAAACAAAGGGCAGGCCATTTCTACTTCCCCGGAAGGAAGGACTTTCGACGACCTGCACGGGGACCCGAGGCACACGGTGGCCGAGCCCCTCTGCGCACCGGGAGTGGGCACGGTGACAGCCAGCCCGGTTCAGGCTGTGTGTCGGCCCGAACTTGGGGGGCGTGCCCATCCTCTGCGGCCCCTGGTGGTCCTGTAGAACAGCGAGGGGTGAAGTCCAGGACCCCCGGCACGGGGAGACCCAGGGCCCTGAGCCACGTCCGCAGGAGCGGAGTCTCCCGCTTGCTTCTCCGCCCTGCTTTCCTGGGTCAGCCTCACGTCAGGCAGTCCGTCTCCGCGTAGGGCCTCCGGGCGCAGGGGACACACATCTCCCTGTATGCCGTGGCCCCAGAGGACAGCTATTGCCGGTCACTCCCGCGACTGTGCCGGGGGCATCCGCTCCTCCTGGCCCGGGTCGTTCTCAGCCCTGAACCAACCGCAGTGGCCAGAAGGTGACAAAGCAGACCGCTGGGCCCGGGGGATGGTACAGCTCTACTTGAGCCACACGGGGTCAGAGCCGGGGTGACACTGTGGTTCCCCAAAAGGACACTGAAGGAATATACGCCTGGTGGGAAAACAGTATGTCCACTCCAGAAAGTTACCCAGGGTCACCAAGGTGGTTGGACCACAGCCAAGTCCAGGGCTTTGCAAAAGATGGCACCAGTGAGGTGTAGCGCTTCGAACCCCAGCTCTGCCCTCATGGCTCTGTAACTGTAGCCTCTCTCCTCCTCATCTGTAAAATGGGAATAACAGCACTGGTCTCATAGGATCCTCTTAAGGATTAAATTAGTTAAAGCGGCAGAAGTGCTGAGTCAGTTCCCAGCACTGACTAAATGTTGGCCCTCATTGTGGATGGTCCTTTACGAGGTCTGCAAAGCTCAAGAACGGGCAGCTGGCCGATAGTAACAGTCCAGTAAGAGGGGATGCTGGGAGGCAGCGCTTTGCTCAGAACACAGACTTCACCTTAGAGGTCACGCAGTGTCGACTGTGTCCCTGGGGTCTCGGCTGAGGGTCAGGAGCAGGGTGGGAGGGGGATGGGCTGTGTCTTGCGCTCTGTGGCCCCATCAGTACCGCCAGAGGAGGTAGCAGCTCCCCGCACTCCCCCCACCCCCGGCCGAATTCATTTGGACGGGAGCCTCTGAAACAGTGGCCCAGGCATCCTGTCTGTTTCAGGCTTGAATTCCACCCAGAAAGATTTGGGGTCAGCTGAGGTCTGGGCACATACACTTGGTGCTGTGTTTGGAATATCCCAGAGTAAATACCGTCTTCATCCAAGTCAGTTAAAGCAACAGTTCTGTGGTCCAGGCAGTCTGGGGAGACAGGAATCGTAAAGCCTTGACTCCTGGGCGTAAGGACTTTAACACGCAGACGTGAGGGAAAAGCTTCACATAACACAGAATGTAAGACAAGTGCAAAGTGCTGTGGACTTCCATCTGGGTGAAGGTTTTGCAGGGAAAGGACTATGAAATCAGATGACTAGGCCAAGAAGGGCTTCTCCCTCTGAGAAGAGGCCTCTTTGATGGAGTACCGGACAGGTGGACAGAGCAGCCTGGACACACAAAGGAAGGGGCGGAGAGAGGTCAGGGGAACCTGCTCTCAGCCTCTCCTCGCTGGAGGGTCTGGGATGGTCTTCCCAGGTTTGATGCGACCCCTCCTACACACGAGTTTCTGCTCAAGGTACTAAGTGGAATAGTCAAGAAAGCAAACTACGAGACGACAGGGCAATGCCTTTGACGTCTTGACAGACAGCGATTTCCATCTGCTACACTTTCAGTCATGTAGGTGGGTAAAATGAAGAAGTTTTAGATATTCAAGCTCTAAAAACAAGTACTTCTCAAAAACCCTTGATCATAAAGCCAAGGAGGATGTGCTCCATCAAAAAGAGGAAGCAAATCAGAAAGAAGAAGACCCGAGACACAGGAAACGTGGAGTGGAACCCACGAGGCAGGTAGAGGGGATTCGCAGGGCATCAGCCACGCGTGACGGCGAGACACCAACCCCGACCTGGGCAGGTCGATGGCTGCAGGACGTGTGTATTCAAGAGGCTGGAATTATTAGAACGCTTCTGAACATTTGCGATGTGTGTTCCGGTTTCTGGTTTAGGCATGTAAGGAGCTTGGAAGTCACCACTCCACGCTAACAACAAGTAAAAGGTCAAACAAACTGAAAAAATCAACAGCTCTTCTGAGAACGGCCAGAGAAGTAAGGTCATAGGGCAAACTGCTGCCCCCGCAAACTGGAGAGACAGACAGCTGGATACAGAGCATCACAACCTACAGCAGAAACCGGATACCTGGTCTGTAATTAGTGAATGACTTCAGCTCACTGTGGGCAACTCTGAGATCCAAAAGCTCCAGGGGACTCAGTCATTGGCGGGGGCTTTGGGGGCGCACACTTTTGTGAGTTTTACCTCCAGGAGCTCAGTCAGGTTCCCACTGTAAATATCAAAGAAAAATCCCTTCCCGCTTCCAGCAGGGGGAGGGGAAAGGAGACCATCTCGAATCCACCAGAGCATTCTGTTCCTCTCAACAAGGTCTGCTATCAGAAGACACTAGTTAACCAAGGCCCAACCTGCTGGGCTGTTATCAGAGCCAAGCTGACCCGAGGGAAGGGACACCCCAACTCCAGCCCCCTCTAGCCATCCTGTCCCACATAAGCGGGGAGGGAAAAAACCTGAGAAACACCTCTGCAGCTCTCAGTCCAGGGGCAGAGGTTCTAAAAGACTTTTACCTGGTGCATCGTGGCCAGCTATCGAGAAAAATATTATAGGGCAGAGCAAAAGGCAAAAAACACAATTTGAAGAGAAGAGAAAACATCGGAACCAGACATGGCAGGGATGTTAGAACAATCATTAGATAATTCATTAGACTAGGAACTAAATATGCTAAGGGCTTAACGGATAAAGTAAACAGCATGTGAGAACAGATGGGCAACGTAAGCAGAGAAACAGAAATCCTAAGAAAGACCCAAAAAGAAATGCTGGAGATCAAAAACTCTGTACCCGACGTGAAGAATGCCTTTGATGGGCTTATTGGTAGACTGGCCCCGGCTGAGGAAAGATGAGAGCAAAGTGCAAGCCATATGGAGCTTGAGGCGAGAGGAAAAACAGTCATCCTGACCCCTCCACCACACACACACACACACACACACCAACTTTCTGTTCCCCTGACCCCTGGGGCTAAACGACCCAGCTGAGGAACACCCAAGGCAGGGCTGCTCCCCTGATACTGGGAAAAAAGTGATGGGCAGGTCCGCCTTTGCCCTCAGATGGTTCTGAAACGGGCCATATAAACTGCTTCAAATAAATTAACCAAGAACATAAGAATAAGAGCAGGTGTTTATTGAGGTCTAAGTGTTTTACAAATACAGACTCATTTCATCCTCGCTTTGATCTCCAGTGCTATGGTTACCCCTATTTATAGCAGAGGGAACTGACGCACGGAGTTTCCATCAGCTTGCCTCAAATCACACAGCAAGTAAGAAGCCGGGCTGGGACCCGAACCCCGACAGTCTGGGGGCTTGGGGACCAAGTCCACGCCCACGACTCCTGGCCACAACGCTGTGACCCGGGTCAGAGCAGCCTTGACCCTCACTGCCGTCCACCGCGCGCCCGGTGAGGCTTCCACCCGGCCCAGCAGAGCCGGGCAACCTTAGAAGCACTCCGAAACCCACCCAACGACCGAGAAGAACGCCAGCCGCAGGAGGACCACATCCGCACAGCACCAAGCCTCGGTCGGTCTTTACTGAATTTCAGGGCAGAGGCCATGGCCACCGGAGCGCGCCGGCGGGGGCGCGGACTTGGCGTCACCGGACCGTACAGCCGTCCCAGCGCTTCTCGGGGTCGTAGGGCTCCCGGCGGCGGACGGGGAAGAGACGCTAGTTCTTCTCGCGCCAGCTGCGCGGCCCCTGTCCGCGTGCGACTCGTCCTTCTCCAGGGGGGCGTCGCTGCGCAGCCGCACGTCGTCGTGCACGTCGAAGGTGAAGAGCGGCCCCTCTTGCCGCGCGCCTGCGCCACCCTCAGGTCGTAGAAGGGGTAGTCGTGCGGCCGGATCCGGGCCTCCTCGGCCTACGGGAGCCTCTCCGCGCCGGCCGCGCGCAGCTCGCGTAAGGCGGGGCGCCGCGCCATCAGCGCCTCGCTGAGAAACTCCCGCACGGCGCCGGCCCTGTGGATGCGCGCGGCGCGCCGGTGCCCGCAGCCGTGCCAGGAGCTGGACGTCGCCTCCACCTCCTCGCGCTCGCGGTCCGGCAGGAAGCTCGTGTCCACGCCGCGTCCTTGCCCTCGGGGTCGCCCCCGTCGGGCGAGAAGGACAGGCCGGCAGATCCGGCGCCGCTGCTCCCGCTCGCGCCGCGCGTCCAGCTGCCGGCGCCGCCGCCGCTCCCGCCGTTCGCGCTGCGCCCGCGGCGTCTCGCGCTGGCGCACCAGGGCCTCCTGCCGCGCCTTCACGTCGTGCAGGGTCAGCAGCCCCGCGGTGCTGCTTCAGCTCGGCCTCCACCGCGTCGCAGTGGGCGCGAACTTCCGGCCCACCTTGGGCTTGCTGATGGTCTCCTCGGCGATGCGCTGCTTCAGGACCCCCACGTGCTCCTTCTGCTTCTTGCTCTGGTCGAGCGGGTGCAGGGCTCGGCCGGCCCGCGCATGGTGCCCTTGGACCGAGCCGTGCCGCCCGCCGGCTCCCCCGGGCCGCGCGCGCCGCGTGCTCTCAACCGCGGCCTGGGAGCTCGGAGCCACCGCGTGGACTCTACAGTGGGGAACAGAAGCACGGAGTTCCGGAGGAGCCAGAGTGACAGCTCGGCGAACGGTCTAGATGGACGCATTCCAACAGAATGGAATGTTCTGTAGCTGCGCTGACCCACGTGCAGCCGTATGGGGCTTATTGAGCACGAGGCGCTGGTTTTTCACTTTATTTCAATTAATCTAAATTTGAGTAACCACATGTGACTGTGGCTCCCATACTGGACGGTGCAAGCCTGGGAGCTGCACACGGACAGGGTTGGTCTGCCCAGCAAACTCTTAACCTGTCCAGGTACCCACTCAAGCACGGACATGCAAGAGTCAGAGCAGCCAGAGAGCCGACCTGCGCTGGACCCGAGCCTGGCTTCGTGCATGCTGACCGCAGGAAAACAGGGTGTGAGTGAAAAGCACCTCAGTCAGGTACATGGCTCCTCTCGGGCACACAAGCCAGAGGGGAGAAGGGTCAGACAGAAGCATCTTCCGTACCTCCCTGGAGGGTGTTAATGTCACCTGGGTTCCCGTCAGTATGTTACAGGCGGGGCGGGACCATACTAGTTGCTGTCCCTACTCCTGCCTTAAGAGTCATTCCTGCAGTATCTGCCTGTCCCCCTGGTGCCCAGCGCCCGAGTTCCCAGAAGCAGTATGGGCACAGCCCTTGCTGGGGGAGCCGTAGGGGACAGAGGGGATCTGAGCACAAAACTGACTTCTTGGCGCTTTAACCAAAGCAGAGAGAGGCCCCCCTAATTCATTGATCTCAACCTGAGCCAACCGTCTTCCCTTGGGACCAGACCTGTCCTGCCTCGGGCCCCCCAGCTCCATCCCCCACTGAACCCCACCCCTATAAGCTCTGGATGTCGTCTCATCCAGCCATCCTGCCCCACTGTGACCCCTGGAATGCAGCAGCTCATCAAGCAGACAGACTCCTAAACCCGCGGCTGCCTCTGGGGAGCTTCCCATTGCCTTCTTGCCCCACCCTGGAGCCTGCTGTTCCCCGAGGACCACTTACTTTCTCCCTGCGGCCCCCGAAAGGAGAGACGTTCTCCTCATCATCTCAAAGTCTGAAAGTGGGAGGAGCATCCTTGCCGTTTCAAAAACATTTCTTCTGTTTCCCTTAAAAACTCCCAGCTCCCTTGAAGCTCATGCAATCCAGCGATACTCTCCCTGCTGCGGCTGACCTCTCTGGAGTGCCCTGTCCTCCTGAATCCTTGAGGATTGGCACCTGGCTCGCCTGCTTTCTTCCTCCATCGCCCTCCCGCATCGTCCTGGATGCCGTCCGCATCACCTACCCACCACCCTGACCTCCTTCCTCTCTTCCACACCCAGTTCTTATCACTACCCGTCAGTGCCCGTCTCCAAAATCGTAACCTCCAAAATCCCCTCCTTTCCTGTCACTTAACTCCAGTACCCAAACTCTCACTGCCCTCTGAGAGCTCGAGACCCCCCATCCAAAGACCCTGTCACCTCTCCAGTGTCACCTTACACTCGTACCCCTCCTCGCTCCTTGCCCACCAGAGAGTCACAGATTCCTGACTCTCTTATGCTCCTTTCCTTCCTGTAATTCTCACCTGAAAGAACTCTGATCCTGGTTAAACCTCGCCTGTCTTCTCGTCCCCTAAATCCAGGCAGCTGAATATTGCTGGAGAAAGTGACATGGCTGCTGCTGGCTCCTCCCACTTTAAATTCAGGACCTTAGCTCTCCAAAGGGGACTCAAAACTGCCTAGAAATTCTACTGCCCCAGAGAGGCCGTTTGTTCCCCCAAACAGCTACTGCTTACTTCCTCCCATCCCTCCTCACCCTCCAACACTCTCCTGCCTCT
This sequence comes from Hyperoodon ampullatus, assembly GCF_949752795.1. NCBI lineage: Eukaryota > Metazoa > Chordata > Mammalia > Artiodactyla > Ziphiidae > Hyperoodon > Hyperoodon ampullatus. The sequence goes on from NC_136923.1 coordinate 103,179,148, forward strand.
CCCCACCCCCAAGTTGCCTGGTAAAATTTACCACTGGAGGAAAACACACAGGTGGTCTGGATAATAGAATCCTCCCCCCTCCCAGATTTTATGACACAAAAACTGTACTCAGTCTGGTTAGATCTCTCCTATACAGCAGTTTCCCCCAAATATATGTTCTGCGAAAAAGGGTTGTGTCTTTGATGTGCTTGTTCCCACTGGGCCTCTCCAAGGGTGGGTAGAGTATTCCATGTTTCCCAGAAGTTTTGGATCATTAAAGGTTTCTCGCCCTACAGAGTACCCGTTAGCATTTCCAAAACCAGCGCTTCCTGGCATCTTGTCTGGAGAAGATGGCTGTGAGATACATGCCAGCTTCTCAGCCTGGTCCTTCTAGAAGCAGCAGTGCCTGTGAGCACAGCCTCAACGAGAAACCCTTTATCACATGAGGGTAGCACATGGCACCTACATGCCCAGAAGACAGTAGGGTGGTGGTACTGCTCACCAAATGGCCAAACAAGAAATCTAGGTGATTTCCTGGACTGCAGTCCTTCACACGTAGTCAGTGACCGCACCCCCCACCCCAGATCGTTTATAGGTTTTCCTTTTCTCTCCTTTCCCACCACTGGCCTTAACCCAGGAATTGTGCTTTTTCCCCACCTAAAGCCCACAGGTGCCCTGTCGGCATATTCTCAATCATGTCCATCTTGTGTACACTGTCCAGGGATCCTCGTAAGAAGGGAACCTGGTAATATCTCTCTGCTCCTTGAAAATCTCCTCCAGCTCTCCCTTTAAGATCAAATGGGAAAATCCTTCCTTTTCCTCCCAGGTCTCTAATAACGCCTCCCCCCATCTCCTTACGCCCCACACCACCCGGCATCCAGCAGCCAACTGGAACTTCCCACTGTTCCTGAACAGAGCTGTTCCCTTTGGGGACACTCTTCCTACAAGTCCTGCTCCCGCCGGGGGTCCCTCAGGACCTCCCACAGAAAACCTGCAGCTCCCAGCACAGCCCCTCCCAGATGCACAAAGCTACCAACTCCCTCCTGTCTCCAGGCTCCCCAAATCATAACCTTTCTTAGACATAATACAAATCGGACTGCTTGCCGGCTTCCTTTCTCAATTAGATAAGCCAACCCGTCGCACTTTAATCCACTCAACTCCAGGACGGCCACAGCCACTGACTGCGCTTCCTCCCAACTTATCACAGCCTGAGTGTCCGTGTCGTCTCCAAACCTCAGCATCCCGGCTTCCGATTAGCCGGCATCCGCCCTTTCAACTCAATCACAGTCTCCGTACACCAGAGCCAGCCGGTCCCCCAGAATGAACAAGGTGACTCTCAAACTCCTCGAAAAGGTTGGCAGGAGGAAGCAGACCTATCTTAAGAGTCTGAAATCCTGACTTTAAGAATATTCCCCACACGTTCCCAGATGCTAACCGCTTGTGGCCTCAATCCTCAATGAAAAGCAAAGCGCTACTGCCTTAAACTCTTTTCAACTTTATCTACAGATAACAGTAACAGAAGAGGGGCCAGAGCCGCAGTCTGCTTCAGTGAATCTGAAATGCCGATTAAATAAGCAAACTTTAATTTAGAGAAAATGTAAATCTACTCCAGGCTTAGTTACAAGGTGAAATAAACATGCAAAGGAACAGCAGCAAATTTTTAAAATTCCACAAAACTAAAAGCTACTGCCTTAACTATTTTAACAGAAGAAAAAAACCCTCAGTTTCCATTGCAAACAACAGCAACGAATCCAAACAGGACACCTTTTGTCATGCTTGCTTTTCAGCTTACCTCCCACCAGTCTGAATTCTGATCTTAGGCGATAATCCTACAAGTGGCCGGTATCCTCCCCTCCCCAGAGTCAGCCCTGCATGAACACTGATGGTGGACCAGCGTCTGCAGGGGCCCGGGTTGGGTCCAGGCTGTGTCTCCTGATGGCCTCATCACTCAGGGAGCCAGCCAGCAGCCATCACCGTATTGCGAGCTAGTTGTTCAAGCAAAGCCGCAGGACCTGTCAACCAGATGCCAAAAGGAGCTTCAACCATGTATATGTGCTAGCATACGGTATTTGCTTTTCTCTTTCTGACTTACTTCACTATGTATGACAGTCTCTAGGTCCATCCACCTCACTACAAATAACTCAATTTCGTTTCTTTTTATGGCTAAGTAATATTCCAGTGTATATATGTGCCACATCTTCTTTATCCATTCCTCTGTCGATGGACACTTAAGTTGCTTCCATGTCCTGGCTATTGTAAATAGAGCTGCAATGAACATTGTGGTACATGACTCTTTTTGAATTATGGTTTTCTCAGGGTATATGCCCAGTAGTGGGATTGCTGGGTCATATGGTAGTTCTATTTTTAGTTTTTTAAAGAACCTCCATACTGTTCTCCATAGTGGCTGTATCAACTTACATTCCCACCAACAGTGCAAGAGGGTTCCCTTTTCTCCACACCCTCTCCAGTGTTTATTATTTGTAGACTTTTTGATGATGGCCATTGGAAGATGTACTTTTTAACTCCCTTCACCCACGTTGCCCCTACCTTCCCCACTTATGGTAACCACCATTTTGTTCTCTGTATCCATGAGCTTGGTGTTCTTTGTTTTTGTTTTTTTACATTCCACACGTAAGTGAGATCACACAGTATTTGTCTTTCTCTGTCTGACTTACTTCACTTAACATAATGCTCTCAAAGTCTGTGTTGTCACGAATAGCAGGATTTCCTTCTTTTTAATGGCTAAATGCTATTCTATTGTATATGTATACCACATTTTCTTTATCCATTTGTCCATCTTGTATCAGTGTCTTGGTTATTGTAAACAATGCTGCAATGAACATAAGGGCACAGACATCTTTTCAAGATAGTGATTTCCTTTCCTTCAGATAAATACCCAGAAGAGGAACTGCTGGATCATATGATAGTTCTATTTTTAATTTTTTGAGGAACCTCCATACTGTTTCCCATAGTGGCTGCACCAATTTACATTCCCACCAGCAGTGCACAGGGGTTCCCATTTCTCCACGTCTTTGCCAATCCTTGTTACTTCTTGTCTTTTTTGTAATAGCTATTCTGACAGGTGTGAGATATCTCATTGTGGTTTTGATTTGCATTGCCCTGATGATCAATGATTAGTGATTCTGAGCACCTTTTCATGTACCTGTTGGTCATCTGTATGTCTTCTTTGGAAAAATGTCTATTCCGGTCTCCTGCCCATTTTTTAATCAGTTTGTTTGTTTGTTTTGCTATTGAGTTGCTTGAGTTCTTTATATATTATGGATATTAACCCCTTATCAGATATATGATTTGCAAATTTTTTCTCCCATTCTGTAGACTGTCTTTTCATCTTGTTGATGGTTTCCTTTGCTGTGCAGAAGCTTTTTAGTATGATGTAGTCCCACTTGTTTATTTTTGCCTTACCTTTCAGTGTCAAATTAAAAAAATCATCGCCACAACTAATGTCAAGGAGCTTACAGCCTATGCTTTCTTCTAGGAGTTTCATAGTTTCAGGTCTTAAGTTCAAATCTTTGATCCATTTGAGTTAATTTTTGTGTATGTTGTAAGACAGCGGTCCAATTGCATTCTTTTGCACAAGGCCATCCAGTTTTCCCAACACCATTTATTGAAGAGACTATCCTTTTTCCATTGTAAATTCTTGGCTGTTTTGTTGTAAGTTAATTGACTATGTATGCACGGGTTTACTTCTAGGTTCGCTATTCTTTTCCATTGGTTTGTGTATCTATTTTTATGCCAATACCATATACTTTTGATTACTTCTGTAAAAAATGCCACTGAAATTTTGATAGAGATTGGATTGACTATGTGGATTGCTTTGAGTAGTATGGACGTTTAAACAATATTAATTCTTTCAATCCATGAGCATAGAATATGCTTCCATTTATTTATACCTTCTTCAATTTCTTTTACCAAAAAGTGTCTTACAGTTTTCAGTGTACACGTTCTTCACTCCTTTGGTTAAATTTATTTTTTTTTGTATTTTATTCTTGGTGATGCAATTGTAAATGGAATTATTTTCTTAATCTCTCTTTCTGCTAGTTCATTACTGTGTATAGAAATGCAACAAATTTTTGTATGTTGATTTTGTATCCTGAATCTTTATTGAATTTGATATGTTGTGTTTTCATTTTCATTCAATTCAAAATATTTCCTAATTTCCCTTGAGATTTCTTTTTTGACCTATGGGTTATTTATTTAGATGTGTGTTTTTAAATTTATAGGTATTTGGAAATATTCCAGTCATGTTTTTGTTATTGATCTCTAGTTTAATTCCACTGTGATCAGAGAACATACTTTGTATGATTTTTATTCTCTTAAATCTGTAAGGATTATCCCATAACCCAGGATATGGTCTCTGTCAGTGAATTTCCCATGTGCACTTGAAAAGACTGTGTGTTCTGCTATTATTGATTGGGGTGCTCTAAAAACGTCAGATCAGTTGGTTCAGTTTTATACCTTGCTAATTTTCTATATACTTGTTTTATCAATTACTGAGAAAGAAGTATTGAAGCCTCCATTTATAATTATAGATTTTTCTATTTTTCCATTCTTTATTATTCATTTTTGCTTCATGTATTTTGAAGCTCTGTTGTTAGGTACATATGCATTTAAGATTGTTATGTCCTGTTGGTAGGTTGACCCATTATCATAATGTCTCTCTTCATCCCTAGTAATTTTCCTTACTCTTTGAGTTACCCCAGTTTTCTTTTGATTATTGTTTGCGTGGCATATCTTTTCCATCTCTTTGCTTTTAACCTATCTCTGTAAATATATTTAAAGTAGGTTTCTTGTAGACAGCATATAATTGGGGCTTTTTTTTTAAGCACTGTGACAAGCCCTGTCTTTTTTATTGGTTCAGAACCATTTACATTTATTATTGATATGTTAGGATTTACATCTGCCCTTTTATTATTTATTGCCTATTTTCCCTATTATCATTCCTCTGTTTCCCCTTTACTGCATTCTTTTGAATGACTTGATTAGTTTTTAGTATTCAATTTTAATTTATCTATTGAGGTTTTTACTGTATCTTTTTGTGGATTTTTAGTGGTGGTTCTGGGGATTACAGCATGTATTCTTAACTTTTCAGTTTACTTAGATTAGTAGTTTACTCCTTTCAGAGTAATGTACAAACCTTACCACCATCTAAGTCCCTTATCCCGCCCGTATATATTGTAGTTATTGTTATGTGTTACATCAACATTGAAACCCCATCGGACGATGTTAGGACTTTTGCTCTCAACCATCACTCGCAGTTTAAAGAACTCAAGAAAAGGAGCCAATTGCCTATATTTTCCCAGGTATTTGCCATTTCCTATTCTCTTCATTCCTGAAGTTGCGTGTTTCTCTCCAGTATCATTTCCCTTCCATCTAAAGAACTTCTTGCATCATTCTTGGCTTTAAGTGACAAATTTTGTCTCCTAGATTAAAAAAAAAAATCAGACTGCACCTTCCCTTTATAATGCGAATATATGGTGAAGACAGGACTTTGGCCTTCAGCGAAGGTGATTTCAGGGGCCGACTGCTGAAAATAAAGGCGAGGGCACCACACGGGATATCTCCTGTGTCTCTGGCCTCGTGCACGTGCTCCTCGGCACGTGGTCAGACACTGGCCGTCAGTGGTGTCCATCATCAGGGTTCCGGGGCGGCTCCCTCTGCGGCCCCTCAATACGTGCACAGGTGGCCATTCTGAAACAAGGGAAGCCCATTCTCAGACACACCATTCATAAGATGTGGTGGTTTGCGAGTCTACTAACACAGCATCCCCACCCTTTTTGGCACCAGGGACTGGTTTCGTGGAAGACAATTTTTCCGCGGACGGGGTGCGGCGGCGCTGGGATGGTTCAGGCGGAAATGCGACCGACGGGGGGCGACAGGGGGTGACGGGGGGCGACGGGGAGTGACGGGGGGCGACGGGGAGTGACGGGGGGCGACGGGGAGCGGCAGATGAAGCTCCGCTCGCTCGCCTGCCCTCCGCTCGCCTCCTGCTGTGCGGCCCGGTTCCCAACGGGGTGCGGACCGCCAGGGGTTGGGGAGCCCTGCACTAACATATAGCTACCCTTTCCTTGTAGCTAAAATTAACTGGGCTCTTTGCTGAGCCAATGGAATTATCCGTAATGGTCCCAGGGGTAGGACTGGGTCTTGGGTCTTGGTGATGCAGCTTGTCCTACCTGGCAGGGCTCACCGCGAGTGCTTTAAAGGATGCTAAGATTCCAGTGGTAGGTGAAAAGTACAAGGTGAAAGCTTCTTCACTTCCTGGCTCTCTGAGAGTCCCGTCAGACCACCATCCACGGGGGCTGCATCCCAGAGCTGATTGCCAGTGTGTTTTGCACTGATGTATTAGCTCTTTGTACCAGGGTAGCCATGGCCAAAGGCCAAGAATCTACTGGGCCGATTGTGTGAGGATGTACAGCTTAACATTCTTGCTAGGCTGCCTGGCTTCTTGCTACTGCTCTGTGTCTTCATTGTCCTGTTCCAGGGCCTGGCGTATTGTATATGCTCAGTAAATGTTTGACAAATGAATGAATGAATGAATGAATGAATGAACAAATGTCACATTGTTTGATTATATGACTTTGAGGCACTACTGATATTAGCAACACTGGGCATTAAAAGTGTTCAGTGCCACATCTTCATTTTCAATTCTCTCGCTAGAGTGAAAGTGTGAAAGTTCACTCTTTAAAAACGCCTGAAACTCTGGAATTGTGGCAGCCTGAGATGTAGATGGCAGAGTGGAAATCGTGAGGAGGGCTGGGTTCTCATGTCAGCTCTATAATTTGTTATGGCCTCGAGGAAAGTCAAATAATTCTCCACGCTTCAGTTTTCTCATCTGAAAAAGTACAAACTGGATTATCGGGTCCTTTTGAGTTGTACAGGTCTAGGGTTCAATCAAGAGAACTTGCTCATAGCTCATCTAAGTTGATCACAAGCCACGGCTCAGGGAGCCTGGAGCTTCTTTGCTTGGGTAATTCCTACTGGCTGCTGGTTATCTAGAAATCCAAATTTCTCTGGGTGGGGTGGGGAGATGCCAGCTCAGCCAAAGGCATTAGCTCGTAGACCATATCAGACTTTCGTTGGCCACAGCTAGGCTGACGTGTTATCAAATTAGTCCAAAGGTAAATCCAAAGGGCTGGGAAAGGAGTAGATTAAGTCCAAGAAACTACTGATTTGGTGGCAGAGGAGTTGGGGCAGCCTCTGGCCTTCACGGCCAGAACCTGGCAAATGGGTGCTTCTCAGACTTTTCAAGGACCCAGTTGTGAATGTCTTCGCTAGTAGCTTAGTCTAGGGAAATGAACATAAGGAACCAGACCCCTTTCGTTCGCTTGGAGCTGATTGTGAGATTTTTCCATTCCTAGTTTCCTGATTGGGGAAGTTCTTCACTTTCCTAAGAAGCCCTTCCCTGTGCCTTTGCCAGCCCTGCAAACTCACTCCATGCACTACTTTGAGAGGGTAGAGTGTGTAGGTCTCACTCGGCCCCTTCTCCTTCCTTCCATCCTTCCCAGACGTGACAGTACTGTCACCTGCCACATGCTTCATCAGTGCTCAGAAGCCGGGGACAAGAGGGATGAATTGCACTGTCAAGGTGGCCCCAGATTACCCAACCCAGATTGCTCTCTGATTTCTATTCATTTAATTTTTTGAAATAAAAATGTTTTTATACTACATGAATTTTGTAAAAACTTTATATAAAATGGTCTTTATGTAATCCAAGCCTGAGAGAGAATCATTATTCATAGTTGGCATTTACTTCCAGACTTCAAATGCGTATGTAAATATGTATTTTAATATAAATGAGATCATTGTGTACATTGATAACTTCAAATGATACGTCATACTTCTTTCCATTCTAACACTTAAAGGCCTATCAGATACTTTTCAGTGGCCCCAGTGTATTTCAATACAGGAAAGTATTACAGTGTACCAATTTTCTATTGCTTGACATTTAAATTGTTTTAACTCTACAATGATCATTCTTAAAACTACATATCTGTGAGAGAACTCTTATAGTGTCTGGCATTTAATATCTATTGTTATTATAATTATTAGTAATCCTTTTTAACCTGATAGCCTTGACTTTCTTTGATTTTAAGTTGAGCATCTTGTGTTCTTTAAATTTCATGACAAAATTTTTAACCTACTTTTCTATTGAGGAAATTTCTTCTTTTCTTATTGATTTATAAGAACTCTTTATATATTGAGAATACCAACCCTTTATCTGCCATATAAGTTCCAAACATTTCCACCAGTTTGTTCTTTGCATTTTAACTTTGTTTAGGGTTTTGTTTTTGTTTTTTTCTTGCCACAGAGCATTGTTTTGTATTTTCATTTTTATGTAGCCAAAAGACAGTCTTTTTTTTTTTTGACTTGTGAGTTTAATATATATTTTAAAACTCACTCAGTTTTGTAGCATTTTTTTATGATCTGGGATCTTATTTCTGAACATACTTTAAGGCAGTGATTTAGATTTTTTTCCAAAAGGTACTAAATTAAAATGAAAACTTAGGAATATTTCTCAACCTGCTCCATGGACCATAGGTATTTTTTCTTACTAGTAGTAAGAAAAACAATAAAAATGAATTTTTAGTAGGGATTTGCAATGTAAAAAGCTTGTTTACATACTATATCAGCTAGGAATCTTTCTGTTCCAGGTAAGAGAAGCCTGACTCAAACTGGCTTAAATAAGAAATTCAATGACACACTTATCTGGAAAGACCAGGCATCATGTGGGCTTTGGATGTAGCTGCATTCAGAAGGTCAGGAAGCTCACCCTCCTTTCTGCTTCATTCTTAGGCTGACACTTGTTAGGGTCATAAGAAGATGTCCAGCAATTTCCAGGAATTACCTGCTGTCTCATCCATATCCAGGGCAAAGAGAGATTGTTCTTTTGATTGCTCTCAGAAGAGTGAGGGAGTTTCTTTCTCAAATCCCATAATAAATTTCTTCTTGCTTTGTCCAGCCATGGTGTCCAGGAAAATGATAAATGGTCTCTTTCGATTTAGTCAATCAGAGCCTTCTCTAGAGCAGGGGGTGGGGGGGCAGTGGTGGGATGTGTTGGGGAAAGCTGACTATCCATCCAAGCAAAAATTGGGGTCACGTCACTGAGAGGCTGGGAGGCTGGAAGCTGAGCACCCAAATTAGCAAACCCCTACCATGCATACACCATTCTGTTTGTTACTTATAAGAACCCTGTGCAGGCAGGTAGTTACTAACTTCCCTGTTTTATGGATGAGAATACCAAAGGCCAGAAGAGTGACATGATTTGCCTTGATCGCTCACATAGATGGTGGCAAAGCTCAAATCATATGACTCTAAACTCTCCACTCTGCCCAGTACTCAAATGACCTCCCTTCAAGCTTAACATCACCATTTAGTACGTGGGACTGCATCAGTTCTACAAATGAGTTTAAAGAATTAAAAGGTCAAAAGGAGATATTAGCCATTGGCCGAGTTGACGTTCCTAATAGGGGCAGAGCATTATATGAGGTTCCACCATGGTGGCTTCAGAAGAACTGGACATGAGGATCCTGGTCTACCTCAGCCAGGTTCCCCCAAAGAGGAGCATATGGTACAAAGGCTTATGTGTGGGTGGTTTGTTTGGCAATGTGGCCACAGGGGACAGGAGGGAGAGTCTGGGTGAGACGGGAGGCTGAGGAGGACAGCCAGGACAGTCAAGGCAGCCACCTCTGTAGGGGACTGCCTGACCCCACAGGAACTTTTGGAAGCTCTAGAAGTGGGTCATCACGGGGTGGGGAGAAAAGGGGAAGCATTTATCCTACAGCTCACGTCCCCAGTCATCCCTGGTGGTTCTCAGGGTGTCAAAAGCCCTGCATTTCTGAGCTGTGCATAAGTGAGTGCCCAGTGGGTTGGTTGGACATCCCAGCCGGTCACTGCAGTGGCCAGAAGGAGATGGGACAAGAGGATTTTAAGTGGGGCACCAGGGGTCTTCAACATGTGATCCATTATAAGCCAATAAAACAAAGCTGGAGTTAACGAAATGATGCACAAACAAGCCTGAATTCCTGTTTCCCTAGCTAACATCTGATAAGTTCATGCCTGGAGTATTACAACCACCTCCTGAAAAGGTCTCCCTGGTTTTTCTCGGTTCGACTACTGCAGTAATCTTCCTAAAACACACTAAAAATTTCCATTTTGTCACTACTTTACTGAAAGGGTTCATTCCTCTGCACTGCTTGCAGGATTATGTACGAATGTTTTTGCTTGGCATTCAGTATCCTTCACCATCGGTTTTACCATCATTAAACAGCTGTACTCCCCCCATCACTGCCCCAGCTGGGCTCAAGCCAGTCTAATTTCCTTACCATTTGGTAAGCAGGCCAAGATTATTCCTTCTCTGTGCCTTTGTTAATATTGTTCCCTCTAACTGACAGGGATGACATGCAAAACATTTACCAACTGCCAAGGCAGGCACTGGCCAATTGGCATGAGGTCTGAGCCAGTCAGAACTGATGGCAGGTGTAATGGACAAACGGGTTGACCAGTTGGCTCAGCTGCCATTCTGCTGTGTCTGTTGGTCCCCATCTCTCTCTGTCCTCCATGAAGATTTCCTGGATTGCTGTTACTTACGTTGTTCTTCCCTTCTTCCTGGCTTGTGTCCTGTGTATTCTTAAAGCTGTTCATGTGATGATGTAACAGCCTAAAACACCTGCAGTTGTGGGCAGCACTTTACTGCCTTTTCATATGGGAACAATTTCATGATATTTTCTGTAGAGAGAATAGAAAGATATAATTCAGTCTTTCCTATAACATGGCTGATCAAAAATAGTTATTGATATTTTAGAAAAGTTTCAGCTTCAAAGATTTATGACTGATGACACACACTCTTAGAATTTTTGTCATATATGAGGAAACCTCTACTAAGGTTCCTTCATGTCTGAGCTGTAAAATTTCAGGAGATTTAAATTTCTGTGGGATGCTCTTTGAATTGCCTTTGGATAAATTCCTGAAAGCCATTCCAGCACCAGGATAGCCAACGATATCTTATCTGTGTGATGGCTTCAAGACGTGGCCCGCAAATTCTTTGACACTTCTCTCATTGAGAGATGGGATCTATGTCTCCTCCCCCTTGAATCTAGGTAGACTTGTGATTTGGTTGTAATCAACAGATAGCTAGACCAGGAAAAGCAACACAGATGCTACTTTGTTCTCTGGGATTCCCGCCTTTGGAGCCCTGATGCATTATGTAAGAAGCTGAGCTCCTCCGAGGCTGCCATCCTTGGGAAGGAAGGCTGGGCCACATTTAGGAGCTGAAGTCCCAGGTGACAGCCAGCACCAACCAGCAGACGTGATTCTGGCCCCAGCGATAGAGTCACCCCTTCCACGGGGTCTTCCAGCTGAGGCCCTGGACATTGTGGGGCAGAGACATGCTGTGCCCTGTCCGAATTTCTGTCCCAGAAAATCCATGAGCGCAATAAGATGGTTGTTTATAGCATTAGGTAACACAGTGCTAGTGACCAAAATAAGCGTTATTGATTTTATGTTATAACACTGGCTATATGTTACTAATAATAGATTCTAATTCGATCCGATCCTTAAAGAGAAGGAAGCTTGTAACACTTCTCAAAGTGTATAAACCAAAAACAAAAGGCCACATTGCAGCCCCATCCATGAACTACTTCAAATCTGTCGTGAAACCTAAGTTTATCATGCTCTTTCTTTAAAAAAAATTTAATTAAAAAAAATTACCTGCCCATCTTATGTAGCCCTTAAAAAAAACACACAACAGTTTGGCAGTTCCTCAAAAGATTAACATAGAATTACCATATAATCTAGCAATCTCACTTCTGCATATGCACCCAAAAGACATGAAAATAGTCTTGAAGAGATATCTGTGCACCCATGTTCACAGCAGCATCATTCACAACAGCCAAGAGGCGGAAGCAGCTCAAGTGTCCATCAAAGAATAAATGGGTAAATAAAATGTGGTCCGTGCGTAAAATGGAATACGATTCAGCCTTAAAAAAGGAAGGAATTCTGACACAGGCTGTAATATGGATGAACCTTGAAGACATTACACTCAGTGAAAAAAGCCAGTGACTAAAAGCCATATACCGTGTGATTCTAAAGAGGTTCCTAGACTCGTCAAGATCGGAGACAGAAAGTAGGATGATGGTCTCAAGGGGCTGAAGGGGGGCATAAGGAGTTAGTGTTTAGTGGGGACAGAGCTTCTGTTTGGGAAGATGAAGAAGTTCTGTGCATGGACGGGGGTCACACAACAGTGTGAATGTACTTAATGTCACCGACTGTAAATTTAAATACCGTTAAAATGGTAAACACAAAAGATACACTTGTGATCGTCAGCTTCTCTTCTGAAGTCAAAATTAGGTTCAGCTTGCTTCCCCCGAGAGGGCGCAGAACAGCTGTCAGACAGGCGGCCAGCACAGAGGCTGAAGCGGGTCTCACGAGCCGAATGGGCCAGTGGAGGGGCCTCGCGGTCCTGGGTTAAAGGAGGCCACCGTCCGAACCCCACAGCTTCCCGGCCGGCAAACACCTCCTCCTCCTCGTTAGACAAGTGCTGGGGGAATCAGAGCTCATCAGTCACAGCTTTTTTGCAAAGTAACTGTTATCCAAAGAAGATGCACGAAAGCCCATTAAATGTGGACAAGCCCAGTGTAAGGTCTCCAGAAAAAGGTTATCACCCGGTCAAAGTAGCCTTGCAGCCCAAGAGGACCCACGTTTGGAAGCAAACCAGGGATAAAGGACCTCGCCTTCTCCCCACGTGCAGCCCCGGTGGCTGCAGAGGTGCCTGGGGAACCAGCCAGGCGGGACACAGGCCTGAGCCCGGGATGCACAGGCTCCCGAGTGTCAGATGATATTGCTGTTCCCCCTGTGCGTGTACTAGGTTGTATGTTTTCACCCCACGGCAACGTGGCTCAGTAAATACGAACGTCACATCTCATTACACCAAATATATTACACTAAAATATACCTGGAATTTCTGAAATGTGTACCTGAGTTTTACAAACTGGGATTCTCAGCTGTAATATTATGCTCATATCACACAGCACCCATGTACCCATAGGCACTCAGAATCCTCCTCAGCTCCTCCCCAGGCTTGGACACTCGTCAGCCATGCAACCTTAGCCAAGGTGCCTCCCAGCCCTCAGCTTCCTCATCTGTAAAATGGTGACAACAGTTAGTATTTACCTCAGAGGGTCGGGCAGTAAGTGCCTGATCAGTCCAGCAGTGGGAGTTTGTGAGGTAAGGTAAGGTCACCTTCCAGGTAGCGGAGCATCTAGGTAACTCCTGCCTCTGATCCTGAGACCCTCCTCGTATGTACGAGTCATTGATGTTTTAGTTTCAAACTCACCAGTTGAAATTTTTTTCTTTTTTTAAAAATTTATTTTATTGAAGTGTAGTTGATTTACAATGTTGTGTTAATGTCTGCTGTACAGCAAAGTGACTCAGTTGTGCATATATATACATTCTTTTTAATGTTCTTTTCCATTATGGTTTATCCCAGGACATTGAATATAGTTCCCTGTGCTGTACAGTAGGACCTTGTTTCACTCTTCTATCAACACTGTTACCCGAGGGCAGTGATGTGAGATGCAGAAGGAGAGACACCGGGGAAACGTCGAGAGGGACGGGGAGACGTGATCTCTCAACACAATCACAGCCTGCATCTGAGTGCCTCAAAGTCTGGAACGCTCGACTGGGTTCACTGTTATGACCCCCGTCATGTGCCCGCCCCTCGAGGGCCAAGACTGGATGCGCCCAAGGGCCCTGCTGCCGCTTTGGCTGGGACCCTGCCCGCCTCGGCCCTGGGAGCCTCCAGCTTTTCGGATGACATCACCACTGTCTGAACCCGGGGGCAGAGCGTTTGGCCAGAATGCTCCGAATTAAGTCAGACACTGTGCTTTTTTTTTTTTCTTTTTTTTCAGGAGGGAGAACATGTGTTCGAACTTTGTAAGAAAGAAACTGCTCAGGCTTCGTGTTTTGATGACACTTGGCTCCCACCTCCTGTAAGTCCAAATGTCTGTGGAACAGGGAAATGAGCCCTGAGCTGAATGATAAAGCTGATATGATTCATGAGTTTGCCGGGAGGAAAGGAACAGGAAACGGAGGGGCTGGTGCCAGGGCGGTGACATCATCACTTTGGCATCCCATCCCGTCCTGGAAAAATGCAGCCTGTGCCGCCCTGATGATTTTGAGACATAGGAGACAGAAGCTATTTGGTTGCTTGGCCAACTCCTGAGACAAGGAACTGGATTTTGGAAGTCTTATCCCCCAGAGCGCCTGAAGGGTGAAATGTCAGTATGTGGACGGCCGCCAAGAACTCCAGGAGAAACCAAAGAAGAAACAAAACCCTTCACTTAAAACACCAGTGGAATACACACATATATACACATATATCTGCACATACACATATACATATATATCTAGTCCTATGTGTATATACATTTGTACCAACACACACATGCACACAGACACGTATATATTTAATCCTATGTCCTCTAAGAGACTTCTTAGTGAGGAGGGAAGACCAGTGCGGGGGAGTTGGTGATGGGAGGAGGAGATGGGATTTTCAGCTCCTTTCACGGAGGAGGACCAAGGGTACAGGGTCCGTGCTGTGCCCACATGGTGACTATACCTAAGGCTCTTCCACCTGGTCCACAAAGGGACAGTATTTCACCTTCACAGAACAAGCTTACTGACCCCCTGGTCCAAAGCAAGAGAACTGCCAGGAAAGGGAGGGCCCCTCTGGCCTCCCAGAACCAGATGTACGAGCCCTCCCCCTCCCACACTGCTGACCTCACCGCCTCAGGGCCGTTTGGCTAAGTGATGCATTGGCTGCGCAGCCTCTGTTCCGGATTTTCCCGCGGACTTTGCTGGTCCTGCGGCCGGGCTGGACCTCACTTCAGCCCTGCAGCCTCTCCCGCCCCCGTGTTGTGGTTCCCTTCTCTCTCTGTGCTCTGTGAGGACAGGTGAGGCTCACTCATTTTGCATTCTCAGTACCTACGATATAATAGGTGTTCAATACACTGATTTTAATTAATAAGTGTGCAAACAATGGATTAAAATTTTAAATTAAGAAATGAGTTGAGGCCCTTATCGCATGCAGACAGCCTCCATCCAGCAGGAAGGGACCCAGACGTGACAGTTTCTGGGCAGCTACAAATGTAGCCCCACTTCAAGCCAGTATTCTTTTACCTTGTAGTCCACATTTATTTAGTGAGAAGAAATACATTTTCTTTTGGTGAAAATTGTATATATCTTCCACCTAGGGGTTTATTAGAGACATTGGATAGAACGCAGCATCGAAACTGACAGTATTTGGAGTTGTCTTTCATTTCACTCATTCCATCACTTGTGACTGGGTTACAATGAGTCACTCATATGCACAAAGAATTGAAATAACACAGAGCCTTATTCAGAATGGATTTTAAGTTTATTTTTCTTGGATTTCATTATCCCAAAAACATTTTCCATTTTTCTGGAGTCTTTATTATCTCTTGGGTTTTCTTTTGCAATTTTCTGAATACAACTTCTTGTTTACACACTAAACAGTCTGAAACTTGTGCAATAAAACTGACCACTCAGTCCCGGGAAGCACCCTCTTCAGTATGTTATCTGGTGTCAGAACCTCGCTTGGCGTGGGAACAGCCTCAGCTGATGGAGACCAGTGGCTGCACCTTCAGTATTCACTCAGCTGGGAAGATGAACGAATCCAAGGGGCTTCGTCTCACTCTTCACTTGGGGGAACGGACCATGTGGGTGAGGAGAGGACCAATTTATATCAAGCCATTTATCTAAAGAGTCATCCATGGGAACCTGCACTAACCAAGGCCCCATTTGTGACTGGCTCCAGTAAGGCCTGAGCACATGGGGGGCCTGGGGCCCAGAAAAGGTGCCTGGTATCTCACACCAGGTACCTTAATTCCAACCTGGGCCCGTCGCTTACTTCCATCAGAAGGCAAAATCAACATACAGCCTCATGGTGACGGATGGCCATGAAATAATAAGGATAATGACGACAGCTCCCCTCCAAGTGTGAGCCCCACCCAGGTGGGTGTGTTTGCCGCACGGCTGGTTCCCGGGCCGTGGGAAGCAGGGCCCAGTGAGGCAGCAGATTGGGTGCAAGAAACAGGTGCTCAGTGAATAGCTGCAACTGGGGGAATTTGCTGAAACATCGCTCTGGGTAAAGTTCCCTCTGTGTCCTTTTACTGAACCCTTATGACGTAACTGTGGGTGGAGCATTGCTGTGTCCATTTGACAGGTGAGAAAACTGAGGCTCAGAGGCAGACTTGTCCCCATACTTACAGCCGGTGAAAGGGACAGCTGATCTGAGCTCAGACCTGCTTGACCTCAGGATCTGTGCTTCTTCCGCAATCCCACGTGGTCCCTGGAGCCCTGGAGCTGGTTCTTTCAGAGAACTCATTGTTGTGTGCTGCCTGGCAAGGCACAGAGAATACCCACTGGAGTATCCACTGCCCACAAAATACTAATCACCAGGCAGCAGAGGTTCAAGGCCATCTTCAGGGCAGCAGAGCCTTATCTACAGCCAATGGCAGATAAAGTCCAGCAGGAACTTCCAGCGTGTCACTGCCACGAGGCGTGGCTTTATTTGACTCCATGTGGGCAGATTTTGTTACGTAGAGAGGGGTCGAAGTCCAGGACTGCAGAAAGCAGCCCGCGAGCATGTTCTTGCAGGAGATGCTGGGTTTGTGATGGATGGGCCACGGTCGGGGCTCCGTGGGCAGGCTGGGAGCGATGCCCACAGTCTGTGGTGTGGTCCTGCCTCTGTGTGTGTGTGTGTGTGTGTGTCTGTGTGTGTTCTGTGCGTGTTTTCCACGTCACATAGCACGCTTATGTGTTGTATGCATGTGTGTTCATCGGTGAAGGAGGGGCACGTGCCTGTGACCAGCCCCAGCACCTGGGCTTGGGGCAGAATCCCCGGCAGAGGGTGTGGCACCTGGCTGAGCGGGGAGCTTCTCAGACCCCCTCCAGACCCGGTAAATCACCTGCTCTGGGGCTGGGTCCCAGTTTTACGTGCTTTTTAACATGTTTCCTAGGCGGTTCTTATACTGAAAGATGAGAGCCGCTGTTCGAGGGATTGGGCAGAAAGATGGAAGTCCACTTTCTCCTTTTAGACTGTGCAGTATTTGATACTTCTGTAATTAAAAAAAATACAGGTTTGAGGGAAGAAAGAAAAGGAAGGAGAACAGAAAAAAGGCAGCATAGTTCGGGGTGGGGCTTGGATGTAGGAACCCCGTTTCCCTGACTCTGGTTTCTGGACCGTGCCGTTCACAATCTGCCATCACACTGTCCCCTCTCCTCTGCTTTTCCTTCCCTCTCTCTCTCTCTCTCTCTCTCTCTCCCTCTCAGACACTGTCACTCCCCACCAAGCAAGTACCACTACAACACCCCCTCCCAGAAAGCCCCCAAACAGTCCCAAACTAGTATCTGCAAGGTGGTGGTTGCTGGAATTGCTTATCCTGTCCAAGAGACCGGCGTTACTATTTCCCGAGCTGTACAGCACAGACAAGCCGCCCAAGAATTGCTTACAAAGTTGCCTTCTCTTCACGAGCAAATACACCCACCATCTCCCGGCTTCCCATTGATGTGGGGTTTATTCCACACACTCGGTTATAAAATGAAGGTTGTTTGAGTTCAGTTTTTGAAAATGAGTTTCTTTCACTTCAAAACGCAGAAAAAGTCCATTCCAAAGAGCACCTTCAATTCTAAAATTTCTAGTTTTTCACTGTTGGAGTCTTTAAAGGGAAGCCATTCAGGCCCTGGCTCCCCGGCAGGTCCTGGCAGGTGTAAGTCATACGCTGCACCAAGGGCAGGCAGTGCAAAGGGCCTGCGCTCACCGCAGGGGCCTTCCAGCCTGGATACCGCACATTGGCAAACACTGACCTGAGTTCTCAGCCCCCTCGAGTCCTCTGCCGCTGGTTGTGCAGGCCTCTTGCCACTGTGCTTGTGAATTAGAGCATCCAGTTACTGGGTCTCTCCCCGAACTGGGTACTTGACATAAGTTGCCCCAGATCGGCCTGCCAACCCGCAGGGTGGCCTGAGACCCGCTGCACGGGGGAGGGGAGGGTGAGAGCCGCCTGGGGCCCCGACCCAGGTCCACAGCTGCCGGCACATCTGTGCGTGAACCCTGCTCTCTGCTACACTTGGCGGTGCCCGGGGCCTCACAGCAGCCCTCGCCCTGGCTCCAACCACGCGGAAGGAAGCGGTAATGGGGCTCTTTATGGGGGTGAGGCCAGGTCTTCACCGGGTGGGCAGGAGCCGGCGGCGTGGGTGGAAGAGCCACAGCCAGTGGACCAGTCCGTTCCTGCAGGGCATCCTCGACCCGGGCCACACGTTGGAATCACTGAGGAACTGAGGTCAGGAGATCCCATCCCAGGCTACACCCAGACCGAGGAGATCAGGATTTCTGGAGCTGTCTGTGAAGTCCCACAGGGGTGCACAGCTGAGGTGCAGACCCCTGGGCTCCAGGCGGGTCAGCCGGGCTCCCCTACCGCTGCCTCGCATGGCTGGTTGTGGGCCTGCAGCCCTGGGTCACCCGGGGCGTCAGACAGGCCCAGCCTGGACCTCTCAGTAGGAACCTGAGTGTTAACAAGGCCCCTGGGTGATTCGCTTGTGCGTTACAGTCCCAGAAGTTCGGCTTCAGATGACTACCTCAGATGCCCCAGCATTTGAGAACCTCGGCAGACACCCCGGCATCCAGACCTGGGGAGGGGTCTCACCTTGAGCTCCCATCAGCGACACGGTGGGAGGTGGTGACTCCCTCGAGGAGCCTTGGGGCTCTGGCAGCCATGGCGCAGGAGCGGGCGTCAGTGAAACCGTCCCCGCTGACAGCTGCGTCGTGGTTCAGTGCGCTTTTGGAAAATAGATCACCACTGCGATGATAACGGGTTATTTTCTTGTGTCTTAATGACCTTTATCATGAAACAAAGCATCCCGTAACTTAGTAGCTTAAAACAGCAACTATTTGCTCAAATAACAACTGCTGCTCAAATAAATAACTGTTTATTTGTTCAAATTCAACTGTTTATTTGATTCAGCAGTTTGGGCTGAGGCAGCTGGGAGGTTCCCCTGCCGACCTCGCCTGGGGTCACTCTCGCAGCTGTGGCCACCTGGTGCATCAACGAGCCGGGGATGGTCTGAGACAGACACAGTGGGCTGTGAGCCGCACTGTTGCCTGGGGGCCTTGGTTCTCCTGCACATGGCCAGGTGAGCCTGGGCTTGTTACACAGTGGCGGCAGCCGTAGGAGAGCAGGACGTGGACGCTGAAAGATCTCTGCTGGCCTTGCTCAGAATTTGCACGTCACTACCAGCACATTCTATCAGTTAAAGCAGGTTGCAAGGCCAGACCAGATTCCAGGAATGGGGAAAGAAGCTACATCTCTTGATGGGGGCAACTGCAGAGACTTTGCAGCTATTTTTAACCCACTCCATCTTATCCTTTGGCCACAATTATTTCCATCATTCCCAAGTGCAAAGCGCACTCACCCAGCCCAAGGCCCCCTGCAGTCTCATCCCACCAGGAGGAGCACAGCAGACACTGGGTGGCTCCTTGTTGGTTCGTGTTTGAGCAGAGCCTCGCTGCCTGCGTGCTGGGATCGGGGAGGCTGGGCCCAGCACGAGGCGCTCAGAGCTGGGTGCTTGGGCAAGTTCCCAAGGTCAGAGCTGGAGGTGAAGACAGGCTGGAAAATTACCCCTGTCTCTCCCCTCTCTTTCTCTCTCTGTGTCTGTCTCCCATTTTCTTTTGTTCATCCCCCGCCCTCTTCTCTGCACTGCAGTTTCTACCTACCTTCCATCCATCCATCCATTTGTCTATCAATATCTGTCTATTGTATCTACTAGCTATCTACCTGTAATCTATCTAAGGGATAGCATTTGAGTGCCTGATATAGTCCAGGGATTTTCTCCTCAGCCCTCACGCCAGCCCTGGAAGGTAGACATCCGTTACAGACTGAATGTTTATATCCTCCCCAGATTCCTGTGTTGAAGCCCTAACCCCCCATGGTGTTCGGAGATGGGGCCTTTGGGAGGTAATGAGGGTTACTTGAGGTCATGAGGGTGGGCCCTCAGGATGGGCAAAGTGCTCTCTCTCTCTCTCTCTCTCTCTATTTCTTTCTCTCCCTCTCTCTCTCTCCCTCCCTCCCCACACAAGGGCACCCAGAAGAAAGGCCACGTGGGGACACACTGGGAAGGCAGCTGTCTGCAAGCTGAGAACAGAGCTCGCACGGGAACCCGGCCTGGCTGGCCCCCTGAGCTCAGACTTCCAGCCTCCAGGACTGTGAGAAGATCCATTTCTGCTGTTGAAGCCCCCGGGTCGCGGTGCTTGTCACAGAGGCTGAGCAGACGTCTGCAAACCCTTCCTCCATCTTACAGACGGGGGTGTGGTGGGTCCCAGGAGCTCAGTCACTGGACTGAGGTCAAACCCTGGGGAGGGTGGAGCCGGTCTTAGTCCGGGTCTGTGTCCCACCCACCGGGGCCCTGCCACACGGCTGCCTGCTTCGTAGTCACCTTGAATTGTGGACCGCTCCTCAGCGATGCCACGTTGCAAATGGTTCTGAAAGTAAAGACACAAATTGAGGCGTGGGGAGGGCAGGGCAGCCTTTGCCGGCCCTGGACTCTGCTCGGATGCTCCTGTCTACACCCTACCCCCGCTCCGGGCCACAGGAGCCTCTCCGTCCCTCGCCGGCCCTGCAGGGCCCTCCGGGTCCCCTTTGTGCTCCTGTCTGTCCTTCAGGCCTTGAGAAATTGGTTTCTGCCTAAGCCATCCCAGTTAAGGGAGAGGAAAAAGGGTGTGTGGAGCCCCGGGGACGGGAGCCGCGATGGAGCCTTCGGCAGCGCGCCCTCGGCAGGTGTGTCTGACGGGAGGTACGCACCAGCGAGGAAGGAAAGCGCAGGGCCTCTGTGTGCAACGACCCAAAGCTGCTCGTGGAGAATCTCACTGTAAATCCGGGCTCGGCGGGGAAGTATTTCGGAAATGCATTGATGTGCCGGCTGTCCCCCCCCGTCCCGGAGGCCCCTCGCACACCGCCCGCCGCAGTGGGCGAAGGGGCGGGGGGCGGGCTGAGGGCCGGTAAGGCACGGGGACCAGGTGAAAGAAGGCCTTACTGTTCACGCTGTTCTGGCCCCAAGAGGGTGTGTGACCAGCAGGACACAGTCTCGAGAGCCAAGCTGTGCTGAGACAAGTGGTCTCACGAGGCAGGTCTGGCACTTTTCCCTGGCGGGGGGTGGGGGGGTGGGGTGGGTTTGTCACGTGGCTGACTTTGTACGGATATTACTCCAGCGATGAACAAATATGAACACTGAATCCCCCTTATAGCCCTAGGAAGTAAGTATCGCTGGTATCTTTGTTTTGAAGATAAAGAAACCGAAGTGCCCTGAGGGACAGAGCTGGTTCAGCAGAAGTCACGCCCCAGGCAGGGACTCAGCCTGGCGCAGAGCATCACGGGAGCAGTGCTCAGCCTGGCGGGTGGGCGTGGCCGGGGGCCTGGGCAGAGCAGACCTCCTTGGTGGCCGGATGCGCTGGACGGTCGAGGGAGGCTGGGCAAGAGGGGCTTCCGCTCACCTGCCAGCTCCAGCCCAAGCTCAAAGGAGCCTGCCCGGCCGAGCGCCCATGCCACCAGGGAGGGCCGGGCACCCGGCTTGGCAGAAGTTACTGCCTCACTGTCCCCTTAGGCTCCTGCCACATCCTCAGGTCCCGAACTGGCCTGCGGGGAACCCAGGCGGAGCCAACTTTGAGGACCAGCCCCCTTGGTGCTGACGGTGTGGCCTGCGACAGAGGCTGCAGTGCAGACAGCCCTGGCCTGGGGCCACTGGGAGGGTGTGATGAGTCTGGTCCCCGTGGAGGGTGGCTGACCCAAGGGGGCAGATGGTGCGAATTCAGGAGAACAGGCAGCCCCACAGGCCATAAGAGAGAGCCAGGGCCGGGGACAAGTAGAGGCAGCAGGGGGCTGGAGGGACCCGGGAAAGCCTGGCCCTGGCGAAGCCCGTCCCGGGAAGGCTGCTCGGGAGGGCCGGACAAGCAGAGGGGAACACTTTCCACCCTGGGGCCACAGAGAGGGTCATATGTCATCAGGGCTCAGTCAATAGAACTGGTGTAAGAACCGGGCAGGACTCAGCTACGCACATCGGGGCCCAGGTTCTGAAAGGGCCCAGCCTCAGGGCTGCCCTGTCCTGAGTCACTGAGCTCCTGACCTACGGCTCCTGCAGCCCCCCAGCCCGAGGTCAGACCTCAGGCTCAGACCTGCAGGGGATGTCAGGGGCAGCTCTAAGGGCTTGTGGAGGCAGTTAGGCCCTCCCCGGCCCACTCCCTGCCCTAGACTCTGACCTCCAGCCACCCCTCCCGCTGTGACACGTTTGCAGTCAGCTTTGCTCCACCTGTCTCTCGCCCGCCTGGCTTCCACGTGGCTGCCCTCTGGAAACGTTTTTCTTTCACTAATACATCCATCAGAGGTGCTGCTGTTTCCAGACTTTCTTATTATTGTAAACAATTTGAGGAATTCTTTTTTCTTTTCTTTTTTTTTTTTTATGGAACTGTTAAAAACAACAGTGTAGATTATAGATGACAGAGACTTGGAACCATCTCCAGCACATCTTGTGAGATGAAAATTCAAGTTGCAGGAAAATAGTTTTATCTAGCATGATTTCAATGCTATTATTTTTATGTTTGTCCGTGTAAAGATATATTTCTCTTTTGTTCGACATCTGTATGTATTTGGTATTTGTATGTATTGCGAAATGATCACCACGATAAGTCTAGTTAACACTCTTAGTCACACATTTTTTTCTTGGGATGAGAAACTTTCAAATGTGCTGTATTATTTATTAGCTATAGTCACCCTGCTGTACATCGTCATTTTGGCAAACTTTAGGGGTAATCTCTGTGGTGATTTCTTCCATGAAGGAAGTTCTGCTCTCACAAAAATGTATCTGAACGAGAAGAAAAATTCATGTTTTTCTTCCTTGTGAAAAGTGTCCCGTCATGGGGGCGGGGAGGGAGGGGCGCCTGTGAGCTGGGGACTGAGGGGCAGGAGGAAGGGTCCTCCCCACCGGGCCCCAGGGACCCTGAAACACCGCTGCTAAAATGTCCACATGTCCTGGTGGGCTATGTTTAAAAGTTTGTGACGAATGGTTTGGAATTGGGAAAGCATTTTTCTGTGGAAACAGTACCATCAGTGGAGGATTCACTTTTCAAACAAATCCACACAAATGCATTTAATCCACGTGGGCCTCGCTGGCTGTGTCCCATAGGGCGTTGGTGCGCGTCTGCCCATCTGCGAAGCCAGGGGTCCCGTCTCAGAGGGTCGCTGGGAGGAGTCCACGGGTTTCTAGCTGTAAAGTACTTGAGACAGTGACTGGCACATAACTAGGTATAGGTGTATATATACCTTACGTGGGTATACATATACCTATGTGTAGGTATATATATACTCCTGGGGGGACTCAGGGCCCGGAGTGGAGCCCTCAGAGGGGAGGGCTGGGGGCTGCACTCCCACTTAGGGTCCCACGGTGGTGCTGGGCAGGAACCACAGCTGAGGGGATGCGATGGAGGCAGCTGCTCTGCCAGGGGCCAGTGGTCGGCTGCGTCCCCGGCGCTGGGCCCGGAACTAGCGAGGTCGAGGACAGGATGCTCTATGACAGAAGGGTGCAGGGCTGTGGGGGAGAGCTGGTGGCAGGACGGGCTCTGAGCACAGGTGTGAGTCTGGGAGCCACTGGGGCACCTGGAAGGGGACTGTCCCCTGAGTTGGCCCAGGAGCCCCGTCCTGCCTTACAAGACCCTCGACTAAGATGCCCCCGACCCGTCCGTGGAAGAGTCTTCATCTCTGCGGGTTGCACTTTGTGGCAAACACCTCTGCCCAAGGCCACCAAGTGGCTGTTACAGAGGCCAGGCTTCCGGGTTCCTGAGCCCCTGGCCCCCTGAGCATCCCTTCCAGGGCCTCTGAGTCACAGAGCACCAAGGACTCGAGTGGGGATGGGAATGGGGGCCCTGGCTTCCCGGGGGGTGAGGCGTCTCAGGACCAGGGCCCGAGGGGCCGGGGGGCGGGGCTGCGCCCCACGGGGGCTGGAAGGGGGGCTGGGAGGAGGGTCAGGAGCACGTCGTCAGGCCCCAGTGCGGGGGTCCAGCTCGGGCTCCTGCACCTGGTCCTGCCTCCCAGGTGGTCCTCCTCCGACCCCATCTCAGCCCTCAGCCCCGGCCGAACGTTTCAGCGGAGCTCTGCTGTCTCATGTGGTTTACAGAGCTCAGCCTCACGTCCTCATCTGTGTAGATTTATATGTCCTAATACTTCGTATTCTTTCACACATGCACGCACTTCTACCCTACCGTCTGCACACATAGCAATTCACACTCATAAACACTATTTCCACGACGTTCTGGAAATGGGGTTGGCGTTGTTTCGAAGGGTTTTGAGTACTAACGGGCGAGGCCTCTGAGGTGAGGCTCCTTCTCAAAGCTCCTCCTGCAACGCTACTTCTTTCGCCCGCAGCTATGTATGAAGCATCCACTGGGTCATCCCCAGTTTCACAGAACCTGGCATCACTCCAGGTGACGTGGCATTTCCAGAATCACACAACTTGCTGTTGTACCTTTTCTCTGCGTCGGCTCCCAGCACTGTTAGTTTTTGTCTGTGGCAGGTGTTCTTTCGTAGAGGTGAGTGGTCGACTGTCATGACTTAGGACAGATGTCTCTCACTTCCTGTGACACCCAGCTTTCACCACCCCCCAAAGTCAGACGAACTTGCCTCGAGCCCCATCCACTATGGTGGTAAAGATCCAGGTGTCTGATGTGGGGGGACGGCAGGATGGAAGTCTGCGGGGGGTGCCGTGGGTACCACGGGGTCCCCGAAAACCTAGGCTGAAACCTCACCATGTGGGATGTTGGTTTTAGACCAGACGACACACCTCTCTCGTGGGTGCTGTCCTGTGCCTGAGACATGAAGACTCTCCCCTGCTTCCTAGGCCACACTTTTATCAGTCTGAATTGTCCTGCTGTGGGATGTCTAGCAGCATCCCTGGCCTCTGCCCACTGGGTGCCTGGAGCACCACCTGCAGTCATGACAACCAAAGATGTCTCCCGATTTTCCCAAGCTCCCTCCAGCTCCTTTGTAGTCAAGCCCTGTCCCAGCTCCTGGAAACTGCCGCTCTGTCTTCTGTTGCCATAGTTCTGCCTTTTCTAGAATGTCACCTACATGGGATTACACGGAACGTAATCTTTTGCATGCGGCTTTTGTTCTCTTAGCAGTTTCTTGAGATTCATCCATTGGCCTCCGTACTTCACGTGAGATGATGAACCGTCTTTAACGCTTCAGCTGCTGTCACGTGGGTTTTCCACGCCTTGAGGTTGACATCTCTCTTAACTGGTAATTGTACTGGATACCACTTTGGAAATTCCACTCATTGTTTGAGGTCCTCCTTAACACGATTCCTCTGTTTTGAATCCTTATGGCATTTTATATTCCACCCCACACCCCAGAGACAGCCGTATTCTTCTCTGTAATACAGTTAACTGTGCTCCGGTTTAATCGATCCTGGTATTTCCAATCCATTAGACGTTGGGCTTCTAAAGCCAGGAGCTATCTTACTTGACGGCAATACCTTCCCATCTACACACATCACCCTCTGCTGCTCTGATGTGTGAGAGCGTTGCCGTCTCTGCTCTGGTCATTCCGGCCTCCTCACTGCCCCGCGCGTGCCGTGCTCACTCCCGCTCGTGTCCTCAGGGGGGACAGCGGGCCGCAGTGTCCTCAGGCCTTCTGGTGGCATGTTCGTGACGGGTCAGAAGGCCAGGTGTCTGAGTCTGGGGACGGTCTCTGCCCGGCACGTCGCAGGACAGGCTGGCTCACAACGTGCTTCTCGGCAGAGGTGGCCACGGACCCTTTCGAATTCTCTTCTCCAGCTGTGGCCTCTCCAAGCTTTGTTTTGGACCCCTTAAGAAAACCGACAACTCAACCCATGTCCTGTGTGGCTATGCCATATGGAAGTGGGTCCCAAGCCGCCCCAGGACCCCCGAATGACTCTTGTTGCTCTGCTGCGGGACTTCTCAGAACCTTCAGGAAACCGTGAGCTTGGTGCGACCCCAACAGAAGGATGGTGTAGCCAGCCTTTCCCAAGTGCTTTTAACCACAGACCCTGCCCCATTTCAAAAATCTTCACTTGGAAATGATTCCAGGCTCTCAGCAAGCTGCAGAAATAGTCCAAAGAGGTCCTGGGTTTGCTCCCAGTTTTTATTTTTTGTTGCAGCAATCTGTCAGACTCCGAGACTTTTGGAAACTGCCTTTGAGAATTATGCGCTGCTTGTAACCTAAGGTCTCCTGTCAACAAAGACAGAGAGGATTAATGAGCTCCTGCAAGAAACCTGAGGGGTTTTCACATTTAGCCATGAACATATGTTTATTTGTGAACCGCACACACAACTGCTCTTTTCAAGCTTAGCTTCTATATTCCAAGGGCCAGACCCATAACATGTATGTTTCCATTTTTAGCAGAAGCTACAGGCAAATTAAAACCCAACCAAAATACTGTATTTTCAGAGTAGAATGTGTGTCAGATGGCTTATTCCTTCCTGAGAGTTCGTGGCTGACACTGGTCATCGGCAGAGGAAAGCAAGCCCTAATCACAGAGGGGCCAGGACGTGAGCCGTCGCAATGAGAGCCAGAGTCCAGCCACGCGCAGCCCCCTGCTGCCCTACAGATCGCCACTTGCTCGGGAGTAACTTCTACTCAAGGGCAGGCTAAAAGGATGGCACTCCTGACCCGGGTTTTAGGAACACCTCTCCTTCGAGCATTCCAAGCTCATCACAGATGCTCTGGCCTCACCCTGCCTTCGAGTGTTTCTCTTTCCCTGGTCCTCTCCGGCCCTCCCCACACCTCCCATCACATCAGACCTGGGCCTCCCCCCGGGTCAGCCCCGGCCGGCCGTACCTCTGCACGTGCCAGGCTGCTGCCTGGCCTGGCCCCCACCTCTCCCTGGAGACACCCTGCTACATCTTCAGCCTCAGCTGGACGCCTGACCGGGAAGGCCTCCCTAACGCCCCAGTGAGAACCAGTCCCGTCTCTCCCCTGCTTCCTTGGCCACATTTTTATCAGTCTGAATTGTCCTGCTAGGCCCGGAAACCCAACCCTGACTGACTTGTGCAAAAGAAGGCAATTTACCGATCTTGAAGCCAAACTGCAGGAAGAACAGAGGTGCCAGGAAGCAGAGCCTGGGCCGAGGTCGAAGCTCTCCTGGCCTCTCTCTGAGTGTCATCAGCCTGCGTCCCAGGCCCCGTCCACGGGAGACCCCACGGCGGCCGTGTTCCGACCCAAGGCCACAGCCTCACCCCCAGGAAGGAAGGGCTTTGTCCTCTCAGCAGCAGCTCAACAAGTCCCGGGGAGGAACCCTGGGATCCTCACTGGGGCTGGGGGCAGGAGGCATCTGGATGGGGCCAGGGCAGGTTGGGGGTGTCCGCGTCCATTCAAACCACTGACAGGGTGGGCGGGGGCAGGAGGCCCATGGTATTGGTAGAAGAACCGGGAAAGTGATGGGAGACGGAACAGTAGCCACCGGGAACAGGACAGTTCTGCTTCTATTAAGAGCAGATCGCATCTGAAACAGACTCACAGACGTAGAGAACAGACGGGTGGTTGCCAAGGGGGTGGTGGGGGAGGGCTGGAGGGGGAGTTTGGGATGAGCAAATGCAAACTAGTCTATACAGGACGGCTAAACAACAAGGTCCTACTGTAGAGCACAGGGAGCTGTATCAATATCCTGTGATAAACCATCATGGAGAAGAATATGAAAAAGAATATATGTATGTACAACTGAGTCACTTTGCTGTACAGCAGAAATTAACACAACATTGTAAATCAACTATACTTCGGTAAAAAAAAAAAAGAAAAAAAGAATAGATCACATCAGATACATCTGGACCCACAGGGAACCTCTGTGCTTTCACTCTGGTCTGAGAGCTCTTTGAGGGAAAACACCTGGTCTTTCTGATCTTTCTGGTCCCCTGAGAGCACCACAGTGCCATGCCTTACACTCAGGGGGCCCCAATAATGTCTGCTGAGTTGAATAGTCATTAATAAGGTTATTTTGCAGGGATGGACTTAATGTAACAGGATTCA
Source organism: Hyperoodon ampullatus (assembly GCF_949752795.1). Classification (NCBI taxonomy): domain Eukaryota; kingdom Metazoa; phylum Chordata; class Mammalia; order Artiodactyla; family Ziphiidae; genus Hyperoodon; species Hyperoodon ampullatus. The sequence goes on from NC_136923.1 coordinate 103,207,242, forward strand.
TGAAGTTTGTAAGATTTAGGATCTCTGCATATTTTCATTGAACCATGGGGGTCAAGGAGGAGGTTGAGTGAGCAGTTCCTCAAGGTCATCTTTCCCCCATAGCACACTTATATACCGGCCCAGAACCTGTCCTTAATTCTCTAATTAAAATTAAAAAAATAAAGCAAAGATCTACCGTCAAGCGGCTACTTTGTGAAATTATTATCTGTTAAAGATTACATTGTCTGATAGGGCTTTATTCTGGGTTAGTTCAGTCATGATAAAGATTAAGAAAAACACTTTCATAGATTTCAACTTGCCAAGTTCAATATTGCTATATTTTACATAAGTGGCTGGCCCCCTTTTGCGTCCTATGGCAGAATTAGATAAAGTAGTTAATATTCCAATAAACTAGTAACTCAAAAAAGAGGTGTTCATTTAGACATATTGTCCCAGGCTCTCCAGGACAAAAGGCCACTCACATTCATACAGGGTTGTTTTGGAAAAACATATAGTTTGCCTATTAGGTCCAGGAAATGCTAGGCCTGGTGTGTACATAAGGGTGCTTGGGGTGGGAAAGATGTCCCTCCCTCCCTCTCCGGAGAGATTATCTTGGGTCTTATCCCCTGTCTTTCTCCCTTTCTCTGTCCCCATTCTGCCCTGCAAATCCCACCCCCTCAACTTCACCAGGCTCTGTGTCCTTGTCTTTATCCTGATATGAGTGCCATCGTCTAGGTCTGCATTCTCTCCTCCGAGGCCAGGGACTGGCAAACTTTTTCTGTAAAGAGCCAGATAACAGACATTTAGGCCTTGTGGGTGTACAGTTTCTGTCCCAGCTTTTTAGCTCTGTCGCAGTAGAAACGGCCATAGACAGCGTGTCTGTGAATGGAGGTGGCCCTGGTCCAATAAACCCCAGGCTGCGGGCTGCGTGTGGCCCTCAGGCTGTAGTTTGCCAAGCCCCGGAAAGCATTCTCCAGCCACTTCATTCCGACGTCAGTGGCCTGTGTGTTTTTCGTCTTTATATCTCCAGGCTCTTACAGGGTGTCTGGTACCTAAGAGACATGCAATAAAAGTTTGTAGGGGGCCTCCCTGGTGGCGCAGTGGTTGAGAGTCCGCCTGCCGATGCAGGGGATACGGGTTCGTGCCCCGGTCCGGGAGGATCCCATATGCCGCGGAGCGGCTGGGCCCGTGAGCCATGGCCGCTGAGCCTGCGCATCCGGAGCCTGTGCTCCGCAACGGGAGAGGCCACAACAGTGAGAGGCCCGCGTACCGGAAAAAAAAAAAAAAAAAAAAAAAAGTTTGTAAGAAGAGTGCTGAGTGCCCCAGCCCGAGCATACAGGCCGAGGATGTCGGTCTGTTACCGAGCTGTTAAATATTATTTCAGTTTCAGTAACTGAAAAGACTTGGAGCTCTTTTTAGATTTACTAAAAATTAGAAATCTATTCCCCTTCTAACAACACAATTACATGTATATTGTTTTGTGAACAGTTGTTTCAGCAACATGGCATCCAGCACCTCTAATTATAAGCCTTTTAAAACGCATTCCTCTGGTGTTAAGTTTGACCAAGCCTTAGACAAGAGGCGTTTTGTTTTTTGTTTAAACAAGAGCATCTCAGACACAGGAGAATGATGAGATCTGCTAGCTGCCAGGAAGAATGTCTATCATTAAACTCATTGTTGGCTCAGGCGTGTTTTGCTTATCTTTAGGGTTAATCATTGTTGGAAGAAATTCCTCACCTTGTTCCTCTAAGTCACAGCAAAAAAGCTTTGCTCTAAGTGTTTGCTCTTAGGAGGAGGGGTCGCCGGGGGTCACGCAGCTTCTCGCTGCCCAAACACAACTCCATGCTGGGTGTGGGCGCGCCCCTGGGGCGGCCCGAAGCCATGTGTCCTGTGCTGGGCAGGCGCAGCCACCACCAGAAGGAAACCTTGTGTCAGAATGAGATTTGGGTAAATTATCCACCAGCCCCATCAGCAATCTCCTCCAAGGCATTGTGCTTTTGAGAAACTATTAGAGGATCACAGAGCCAAAATACCTCCCAAACAAAGCAGCTTTGGGGCTATAGACACCCTGTGATCTGCCCAGGAGCCAGGGAGGTGCTGCAGTCCCTTCCACAGCCCTTGAGAGCCAGGAAACGAAACTGAGTTATTTGTAGTGAGGTGGATGGACCTAGAGTCTGTCACACAGAGTGAAGTAAGTGAGAAAGAGAAAAACAAATACCGTATGCTAACACATATATATGGAATCTAAGAAAAAAAAAAAGGTCATGAAGAACCTAGGGGTAAGACGGGAATAAAGACACAGACCTACTAGAGAATGGACTTGAGGACACGGGGAGGGGGAAGGGTAAGCTGGGACAAAGTGAGAGAGTGGCATGGGCTTATATACACTACCAAATGTAAAATGGATAGCTAGTGGGAAGCAGCCGCATAGCACAGGGAGATCAGCTCGGTGCTCTGTGACCACCTAGAGGGGTGGGATAGGGAGGGTGGGAGGGAGGGAGACGCAAGAGGGAAGAGATATGGGAACATATGTATATGTATAACTGATTCACTTTGTTATAAAGCAGAAACTAACACACCATTGTAAAGCAATTATACTCCAATAAAGATGTTAAAAAAAAAGTTATCTCTTAAATTCCAGTGGGATGGGAGAATTCTCACGGTAGAATTTTAAGCAAAAAAGCAGGATTTAAAACTATATATAGAATATAAAGCATAAATCTAATTGTGTGTGAAGAAACACACATACACATATACACACACAAATACACACACACATCAACTAAATCAAGGTGTTAACAGAGTTGTTATCTATAGTTGTGGAATTCTGAGCAATTTTTAATTTTCAATTCATTCTTTTGGTTACTTTCAAAATTTTCTACAGTGTCCATATGTGCATATATTACTAAATTAATTTTTTAAATAGAAAACCCCATAAACACAATTAAAAGTGAAAAAGGGTACCAAAGAAAAATTTTGCAATATACGTGTGTCATAAAATTACTATCATTCATTTATAAAGAACTCACATGCATCAAATAGCAAAAGATGAACACTCTCATAGAAAAATGGGGTAAAGCCTATTGTGGTAGAGATTAGCTTTCCACCTAAATCCCTCACCCAGACCCCGAGGTCCTGGTTTCAATCTGGGTGCCTGCCCAGCTGCACTGCATGTTCCAGCATCCCTTGGAGGAAGGTGTGTGGTCTTGCGACCAGGTTCTCTCCAGAAGAGAATGATGAAAGTGGCATGTACCGATTTTATGACTGGCCCCACGACCCTGGGGGTCGTTTATAAAACAATAGAACCCCGTTTCTAAACTTAACGTATACTGAGCTATTAACGAGAGCTCAGCACTTCACACACATGATCTCATTCAATCCTATCAACAACCCCTTTGAGAAGTATTATTATTCTCCACACTTTAGAGATGAGAAAACTGATACCAGAGACTGTTTACACTGTGGCATGTGGTATATGTATGTACAGAAATGGCCTGAAGAGTATATTCAAACACTTTAGTGGCTTTTCTGGATGTTCAGATTGTAAGTACCATATGTTCATATTTTCTCAACCAACATATATTACTTGTATAATTTTTAAATGGTAGAAAACTTTTAAGTGACAATAATTCATTAGAATTTCATGGACAATAGACTGCACAGCTAAGACATTAGCCAAAGAGCTTTCAGAGGAGTATAAATTACCCTTCCTCTCTCTTTTTTTTTTAGTACATTCTCTGCACAAAAAACAATTTTCACTTCCACAATTGTAAACCAAATCTGAAAGCTTCAAAAGGAGGTCAGACGATCTAATAATTACTGTGACTTAAAAATGTACCTTGCCCCTCTGAGGGAGGGAGACCCTCTGAGTCACCATCATCTTATAATGATCATGACCTACAGCCTGGGTCATTGAGTTCATAAGAGATATACCAGCATTAATTAACATGCTTTAAACCAGGGTTTGGCATGCTTTTTCTGTAGAGAGTCAGATAGTAAATATTTTAGGCTTTCAGGTCATATGGTCTGTTATGACTACCCAGCTGGGCATGGCTGTGCCCCAATAAAACTATTTACAAAAATAGGCATCTGAGGGACTTCCCTGGTGGTCCAGTGGTAAAGAATCTGCCTTATGATGCAGGGGACACGTGGGTTCGATCCCTCATCAGGGAACTAAGATGCCACATGCGGTGGGTCAACTAAGCCCGTGAGCCTCAACGAGAGAGCCCGGGTGCTGCAGACTACAGAGCCCACGTGCCCTGGAGCCTGCGCACCACAACTAGAGAGAAAAAACGTGCACGCCACAGCTAGAGAGAAGCCCACGCGCCATAACAAAAAATCCTGTGGACCACAACAAAGATCCCATGTGCCACAACAAAGACCTGATGCAGCCAAAAAATTTTTTTTAAAAAAGCATCTGGCCTCTGAGCCACGCTTTGCCAAGCCCTGTTTCAGACTCGCTATTCAAAGTGTGGACAAGCAGAATTGCATCAGTGGAGAGCAGGTCAGAAATGCAGGGTCTCAGGCCCATCACAGACCTGCTCTTCTGAATTTGCATCTTTAGTAGGATGCCCTGGTGATTTGCATGTTCATTCAAGTTTAGAAGCTGATTCTCAAGCATGTCTGCTCACTGGTGTCACCTGGGGAGTTTCTGTAAAAAGCACCGATGCCCAGAGATTCTGATTTCTTTGATAGGAAATAGAGCCCAGGCATGGGGATCTTTAAAAGCTCCAAGTTGATTCTAATGTGCAGCCACAATTGCAGACCTATAGACCTGGTCATCTGAGCATTCCTAATCGTGACTCAAACCCAAAGGACACCGCCCATGAGAAAGACAGAACATTTAGCATCCCTGGCTCAGCTATTGAGAACGAAATGCGCCTTGTTTGCCCCTAACCCTGAGGATGAGCCCTGTGAGGACCCTTCCACCAAAAGGCAGAACTGCCACTGCTGGTTCTCGTCATCTCTAGCAGGTTCCTGCGTGGCTTTCACAGACTTGGCCACAGAGTATGCCGGGCCCTGGGAGCTGGGCCGGCCGCACTCAGCGAGAATCCGGCTGCCATGATTCAGCTCCAGGAGAACATGGAAATGCCTACATGTCACTAATCCAGAAAGGACGGATGACTGCGGGAGTCGGGAAGGATCACGTGATCAGAAAGCCTAACCTTAATTTCACTGCAGAACATATTTACAAGAAGAGCAAATGTAAAGATGCTGAATGCCAGATGGAGTCCTTCGGAAGTTTCTTGGGGGTGGGAAGGGGGCATGTGATAGCATGAGTTGCACTGCTTAGATCTGTTGGGAACCAACAAGGCAAGGCACCAGTGAGAGTTTACAGTTTATTAGAAAATTGGAAGCTGCTTGTGCAGAAACTCCAACTGGGTCAAGAACAGCAGTGCTACCTGGCAGTGATGCTCAAACCTGATCCACGGGACCTGAGACTGCATCCCTGTTTGGAACGAACCAACAGGCCAAGGTTCAAAGTCTCAGAACGATGCCTGCTGAGGTGTTCAGGGGCCAGGTGTCATAGGGGCTGCGACTTGGACTCAATAATTGAGTCTGGGTGCTGCAGCTACTCTTTCAACTCTTCTGTGTGCTAGTAAATTAATAAATAAAATGGGCGGAGTTTAAAAGTCTCTGTACTAGTTACCAGGAAAATGCAAATCAAAGCCACAACGAGATACCACCTCATACCTGTTAGGATGTCCACAATCAAAAATCAGAAAATAACTTGTGTTGGTGAGGATTTGGAGAAATTGTGACCCTTGTGCACTGCTGGTTGGGACACAAAATGGTGCAGCCACTTGGGATAACAGTATGGAGGTTCCTTAAAAAATAAGCAAAGGGCTTCCCTGGTGGCGCAATGGTTGAGAGTCTGTCTGCCAATGCAGGGGATACGGGTTCGTGCCCCAGTCCGGGAAGATCCCACATGCCACGGAGTGGCTGGGCCTGTGAGCCATGGCCGCTGAGCCTGAGCGTCCGGAGCCTGTGCTCCGCAACGGGAGAGGCCACAGCGGTGAGAGGCCCGCGTACCGCAAAAAAAAAAAAAAAAAAAAAAAAAGCAAAGAATTCCCGTATGATCCAGCAATTCCACTTTCAGGCATATGTCCCAAAGAAGTGGAAGCAGGGTCTTGAGTAGGTATTTGTGCACCAGTGTTCATGGCAGCGTCGTTCTCAACAGCTATAAAACACGACCCAACGACCTTGGCCCCCCGTCAGGTCGTGCTGTGTGAGGGAGGGCTGCCCCTCCACTTACCTGTGCGTGCAGGTGAGGGCATGTTCATTCATATTTGCACCTTCTACCTCTGTGCAGAGCTCCTGGATCAATTCAGCTGCTTGGAAGACATCTTAGACGGGAAGTGGTCAGGGAGTGAAGGGGACAGAAGCTTGGTTAACATCGATGCTGAAGGTCCCCACCGCGTCCCAGGAAGGCCACAGAGACTGCTATGCATTGCAAAGCTTCCAGACTGGCGGGTAATTAGCCGTGGGCCCCCTTGGTGCCCTGGCCTCCCTGGCCCCTCCCCTAGCACCACCAGATCTCTCCATAAGCTGCATCTAAGGGGTCACAGCTGAGAGCCTCTGGAACCCTCCTCAGCCAATGCCCAAGCTGACCCTTGGGTGCCCCTGCCTTGCATGTTGTGGTATATTTTGCGGTAAAAGTTCCATTTGTGTTCATGGTTTCAGGTAAGAACAAACAGAAGAGAAAATAATGACAGCTAGGAGATCCACAGGTGCAGAGTACGCTGGCCTGAGCCTCTCAGGGCCCTTCCACCACGACCCAGCGGAGCCCTGGGCCCCGGCAGATGAGTTTCAGATGCTCACCCGCCGTGCAGAAGTGAGACCACCCTGGCAATAAGCAAACAGGGGGCGGCAGCCTCCTGGCACGAAAGTGCTCTTGGCTCTGTGCCAGCGGGGTGAATCACACAGGGCTTTGGAAATCTTCCTGGCGAACATGCACCTAGGACGGATGGTTCGTGACAAGTGCCGGCTGGAACCGGAACAACCAAGCATTGGAGGGAGCCCACCGCTCGGCCAAGGGCAGGCTTGTCCCACCTGAGCGGACCCTGCAGAGCGGCAGCTCCATCGCCGCAGTGCACTTCAGGTCATACCAAAGTGGTGAGCACAAAAATGATGCATACTTCGCATTTTAAGAAGGAGAGCCATCGCTGTTTACCGTCAAATGCAGACTCCCGGAGTAACCTCAGGCTGGTTTGGACATGCAGGACGGGAGGCAAGAACCGTAAAGGTGGTTGACAGGATTAATTAGGACACAAATTAGTGCAGTTTTTCAGATACCGCAATACGGCCTTGCACAGCACGTTTCCCAGGGCAGAGGTGATGAGGGGCTGGAAACCATGGCTGGGATGAGGGGAACGTTGTACGGAAGATCCACTCCACACCCACCAGGGGACGCAGTCCTGGGCCTCGTACTGGTACCCAAAGCTCAGCTCGTCCAGCAGGACGGGGCTGCTGGCGTCCAGAGCTGTGGGCAGTGTGAGAGATAAAGTGTCTCGCATACACTCACACACACACCTAGACACACACACACACTCACATACACACTTACATACACACACTCACTGTGAGGCCACAAGAGGTTCATGCCTGGATGGCGTATAGAAATAATGAGTTAACGTGGATGTGGTTTCAAACATAGACGCCGATTTCAGTTATGAGTAAGGGATGCAAGTCGGCTGAACTGGGTTAACTCAGACTCAGACAGCCTTTCTGGTAAAGAAAGGCTCTATTTTCATGCCAAGCAGGCGGCCTGGGCAGGACAAGCTTCCGGAGGCTTTGGCGGCTCCCCCTACCCCTCCCACCCCCATGTCTGGCAGCGTCGAGCGGCGTGTACTCACACGTCTTGCTGACTCCACCTCATTCTGTTCTCTTAGAAGGAACTTCAAGCTGCTGCATGAAAATTACATGTTGGTGACGGGAAAATGAAGCTAAACCCCCAAAGCCACTTTCCCGACCAGCTTTCCGTGGTGGTGGTGGAGGGGGTCCTACGGGAGGCTGGGAGGCTGAGGAAGCTTTCTTCCTGCCCTGCTGGCAATCGTCACTTACTGATCTATTTACTTGGAGGAGAAAAGAGCTGACAAAAGAGGCTGTCTCCCGAATTCTGTGTTGAATAAATCAGCAGAGTGCACCCCTCCCGAGAAGAGGGGCGGCCCTCAGGGCATCAGGGCCATCACCCCCAGGCCCTTGAGGGAAGCTGCTGCTGGGGGGGCGGGTGCACCTCGAGGGCCCTGATGTGGGTCCCCCCGAGGCACAGAGCCGGAGAAACCCCAGCAGGCCCCGCAGGCGCTCACCCGCAGCCCCTGGGGGTCTTCAGGGCAGCTCGGCAGCTCTGCATCTTCCCTCACCTTCTCCGCCGGTTCAGGGTCCTGACTGCTCCCTTCATCACATCCCAAGGACAGTGAGCTGGCCCGACGGGGCCCCAGAGCCGGACACGCTGCCCTGGGCAGCTACCCCTCAGGCCCCTCCTGTTCCTCGCATTTTCCTCCCCGTCCCGTCCTCTCTCTTAGACGATGTCTTAACTAGTGTCTGGAGCTCCAATTTCCCTTGAGTTCGGCATCTCAGGCTCAACCAAGCCCCACCTGAGCTCAGGGGCTCTCCCATCCCCTTGGGTGCCCCTCCCCCATCAGAGGTGCCGTCAGGCAGGAGCACAGCTCACAGCGCTGCTCCCCTCCCCCAGGCCCCGCACCTGGTTGGCACCAAACCTGACATCAGTCCCTTTTCCACGGTCCCTCTCCCACCCCTTCCCTTCTGTTTCCAAGGGAACTTTCTGCCTCAACGGACTCCTACCCGCCCGCCCTGCCCCACCAGAGACTGTCCCCCAATAGTGTAGAGCACAGCTGCTACCGGGGGTCCCCCAGGATAGGTGTGCTCACGTCACACATGCTCTCCAACACACTTGCCTGGGCACGCACACACACGCACCACACGCCACTCACCCACACGCCATACACCCAACACACACATACACAACCACCCTCCCCCAACGCACGTGTACACACATGCGCGCACACACACGGCTCTTCATAACATTCAGAATTACACCTCTAAACGATGCCCAGCCTGGCATGCAAAGCTCCCACGTTAGCTCCAACCCACTTCCCCAGCCTCTTGTCCCACGAGCCCCCGATCCAAAGATGACACGTTTAGGCACTATTTGAAATGAGCCCATTCCTTGCAGTGGAAGAAGTTTTCCATGGGATACTTTGCGGTTGTTCGTCTGTTCTGTAGACAACAACAAAAGCTGTATATATACACACCCACGCAGGTACACATACACAGACATGCACAAAATAGACGTGTTATAGATATTTTAATGTATTCTATAGGTTTCTATCTAATATATCTGAATGTACGAAGAAGGTGAAATTGCTCAAATGCTGGCTTCCCACCCTTGTCACCCTTGGGACGGTGGCAGGGGTGAGGATGCTGTCGGCACCCCCGTCTCGGCTCTCAGCACAGTGGCTGTAACCCCTGGTCTGCTCCTCTGTCCCCGACTGGATGGAGGTTCTTGGGGCAGGGCCACAGCTTCATCTGCGTGTTGTCAGTGGTCAGTGTGAGGCTGGGCACAGAGCCAGCGCTCAGGAACGCGTGTGGGTGGAGCTTGCGTCTCCTATAAGACACTGTCCTCAAGCGGGACCTGGGGAGAACTCTGTACTGGCGGGGGTGGAGGGGACAGTGTGCTCAGTGATGTGGGCGTGGCCTCCAAACGCTGCATTTGCAAAGGTGTCATCTTTAACAGTAACTTGCAGGCAAGTTTCAAAACCCTTCAGGCAAAATGCTTTTTCGGGTGTGTGTGCTTTCCTCAAGCCGCTGTGGACTCCTTGAGGACACGGAGCATCGGGTGGAAGGCCGGGATCCTGATGGGGTTTCAGGCCTGAGGCCTAATTGCCCCTAAACTCCTTCCACCGCTAAGCCTGTCACAGTGTCCGATTCATCCCCTTGGGCGGCTGGCTCACAGCCACACGTTGGAATCACCTGCGGAGACTGGTCCTGACACTGGAAGCTTCCACCCAAGAGTCTGGTTAATGGGCTGCGCTGGGCCTGGGCACCCATTTTTTAAAAGTTGCCCCGATGACTCTGATGGGTGGTCGGGACCGAGAACCTCGCTGAGGTACCAGAGCCACAGAGCCTCCCGACCCCTTCCCGGGTGCCCAGGAGCGTCTCTGAACCTGTTCCGGAGGGTCGTGTCATGAACGTGCTGACAGCACCTGCTGCTCCTTTCGTTTTAAAATCATAAATGAACCACATAGCTATTCAGAGATTTCCCCTTTCCTACTGGACAGCTTGCAGCTCTGAGAACTGAGGAGGGAGGCCCCGTGGTGGGCGTGCAGGAGGGATGGGACTTTGTCCCCCAGTTCGCTGAGAACAGCTGGCCGCGCTGCCTCTCCTGACAGCATGTACGTGATTTCTTATCTTAGTTTTACACTGTGTAATTCATGCCCGCAATGGGCCATTGGTTAAATCAACAAAGCATTTGGAATACGGACATTTAAATCCAAGTTTATGAAGAAAATAACAATCATTCCTCACATAAGCTTCCCAAATTTTACCAGTTACGTTCAATAAATTGAAATTCTTACAGGATGTCAGTTCAGTATCTCCAGACCATTGTCTAAAAGAGAAAAAACAGTAATCATTGTATCCAATTGCTTTCCCATTTATTGAAATTAAAACTTAACAAAAGAAACACCCTCTCCCTTATCTTATCATTTTGAAACAAAATAGGAAAATTCTTTAAAAATTAAGTCCATGGTCCACTTTTGATGCCCTTAACGTGGTTAAATTTCAAGCTGCATTGTAATATTTGTTGTTTGCCCAAACCAAACACAATATAAAAATCATTTAAAAATTGGTTTGCCAAAAAACTGTATCCTTGTTTTTGTATAAAATTAAAGTATGTTACATATCACAAGCCACTCGTGAAGGGAGAAAAAGTAAAAATGCATCTTACAAATTATGATCATCATTAATATTACATTAGAAATACTTTTTGACATCCTTTGATATATTGATCTGAAATAAGATACTAAAATAAATGACTTTTGGCGAACATCATGTAAAAATTTCTTTTAATTTTGAAGGAGTTTTTTTTAATTTGAAGGTGTTTTCAGATTATATGTTACATGAAAGGGGTGCATGGGTCAAAACCTTTGGGGAAATGACATCTCTTCCCCAACTTGATTATTTATCAGAATTACACAAAGAAACTTCTGGGCCCCTGCCCACCCCCAGCTCCATGAATCAGAGTCTCCAAGAGATGCTGGGGCACCTCTATTCTTTGTGGGGGCACTTCTATTTTTAATAAGCACTCAGATGACTCTGGTGATGAGCCTGGTGTAGAAAACGCCCATTTGTCAGAAAGCAGGTCCCGAGGCAAAAAAAAGCCATAAGAGGAAGTGTCAGCTGGCAAAGCACATAGTTGGCAGAAGGAGGTCTGATGTGAGTGTGGTCTTGCCCTGGAAGGTCTTAGAAAACCGGCCTGAAGACACTGAAGGGATAGACCCAGTACTGGGTGACAGTTGAACCTGCACATATTCCTGCAAACCCACAGACCCGGTGACCCGACTCTGATCCGTCCCTTACCGTGGAACCTAGAGAAAGTCGTTTGCCCCCGGCCCCTCATCTGTATAATGAGGATTAAAAAAAAAAAAAAAAAAAACCAACCTCCAAGGATTGTGCTAAGGGTTAAACGAAATCATTTGGACAAAGCATTTGGTCCCAAAGCAGCTAACCCCAAGTGAGAATGCAAAGAAATGGAAATGACTTGGAAGAGTGATTTTGACTCTGCCTTTGACCTATCTCAGCGAAATTCTGGTGGTAGTTTTTGCAACTGCAACCTGTCTGTTGTCCTATACTTTTAGGGATGGACAGTTTCTTCATCGATCCCAGCTATCTGGGGTCCCACGCCGTTTCAGTCGGCTGGCACTTCAATCACTGCACTCTGTCTCCAAGGCTGCGAAATGGTTATTCTCTGGGCTGATCAAATGAAAGCGTCTCAGTGAAGGGGGCTAAACAATGCTGTATTAAGAGCGTAGTTCCTGCAAGGTTCTCTGGGCGAAGATGAATGTTCGAGAGAAAGGGGAGTTTATTCTCCAGCCTCCACTGAGCAAGCAGAGAAGTTGGGCTGGGGGTAGGGGGCCACTCATGCTGAGATCTTTGATTTATTCTCCCCACAAGGCATGCTTTCATTTACCATCTTTCAGAGATGAAAATGTAATCGTTAGCTCAGCTTACAAATTGGAGGTGTGGTTCTAAAGCCTGGAGAATAATTCAGTGGAAGCACACAGGCTGGTAATGAGATTAGAGGTGCAACTTTCAGACATCGCACAGAATAAAATGCATATTCAGGAAGCTGGAGGTGGGGTCCCATGCGGATCAAAACTATGTTATGCAAATACAGTGTGTCTGTATTCGTCAGGGAAGTGATGCAAAATAGAAAGAAAGCAATCTCGAGGTCTTTGTGTTCCTTAAAGAAAAGGTGTGGCTGCTCCAGAGCTGTCCCCCTGAGAGGATGCCTGGCTGTGCAGAACATGGACGGCTGGCTCTGGGGAGGCACCTGGGAAAGACCCCCGCCTGGCACTGAAGATGCAAACAAACGGCACATTAGGGTGAAAAGGGGGAAAGAAGGAGACGGTTATGTTCATCTTTATCCTCGTCGTTCTCACAGTTACTCTCAATCTATTGTGAGATCTGACTGTGTTCTCCTGTCTCTTTCTTTCAGACACAAGGCTCTTCACTGCTGAAAATTAGTAGTGCATTTCAGCAAAACTCCTACAGCAAAAGTTTACCATGTGGTGATCATTCTTTTCATCTGAAGATTGAAATTGGAAGTTTGGGAAATGCCTGTTCATAAAGTGACATATCCATAGCTTCTCTCCTTGATGAGTGTTTCCCCTAGTCAACAAGCTAACTAAATCCAGGACAAGACATGTGTATGTGAATTTTATAAAGAGAACAGGAGGTATTTGCTATGACAAATTGAATGTGCTGCTCTAAATTTACTACACAGGTCCCACAGGGGAGCCCCTAGAGATATCAATCTGTAATTGAGCTCATTACCACAGAGAAAGGTCCCTTAAAATGGGGGAGAAAAACTGGTGCAGAAATGAATGGTCTGATGTCTGGGTGTGCAGCAAATACCCCAAGCCTTATCTCCAGGGTGCATTCTAGAAAAGGAATAGACAGCACGGCCATCTACTAAAAATGAAACAGGGCTCTAAAGAGCTCACACTGATTACAGTCAGGGATGCGGCAGCTACTGCTTCCAGTCTGCCACAAATTTCTTCCACTTTGAAATTAAACCCTGGTGGCATTAAAAATTGATAGATAAACTCATCAGAGGTACCTGACCAGCTTCTAGAATATCATCTTCCCTCTCTCCCGGTCCTCAAGAGCCAGGAATTCCTGATCTCTTGGGCTAACAAATCTAAATTAAAAAAACATAAAGGAAGACTCACAGACATAGAGAACAGACTTGTGGTTGCCAAGGGGGTGGGGCTGGGGGAGGGAAGGACTGGGAGTTTGGGATGAGCAGATGCAAACTAGTATATATAAGATGGATAAACAACAAGGTCCTACTGTAGAGCACAGGGAACTATATTCAATATCCTGGGATAAACCATAATGGAAAAGAATATGAAAAAGAATATACATATATATGTATAACTGAGTCACTTTGCTGTACAGCAGAAATTAACACAACATTGTAAATCAACTACAGTTCAAGAAAATTTTTAAATAAATAAATAAATAAAAATAAAAAACATAAAGGAAAACCCAGACCACCTGGTTACTTCCCAAGATCCAGAGGGATTGTTTATCTTTTCTGAAGAAGCACCAAAAGTTCAGACAAACTCCTGCTCATTTTGGTGCTGTTCTCACTAGATTTATGACCCAGCAATAAAAAATCTGTTGAATCAGTGAAGGAGTGAGTGGTGAAAATAGATGGCCATGTGACAAGGAGGGACTTTTACAAGGAAAGGGAGATTGTGTTGATGAATATTTAAAAAAATTAAATTAGAGGGGTGAAAAAAATGACACGTGAAAAAAATAATTGCTTAATTGGGTAAAGAGTCATAAGCTTTGAACCTGGATTTATAATCAGTGAACTGAAAAGAAAAAAACAAAAAACCAAACAAACAAAACAAGCCTTCTCTTGAGATCACCAGTAAAGTCACAGAAGCTTTTAGGAGTTTCATTTCCTTAGGAAGTGTGCTCATTCATACCACGTTGTCATAGAAACATTTTTTAAAGTGTTTTCCGGCCATTTTGTTGTTTCACTAAAGAAGCAGGGGACCACCAAGCACTGGATTCAGAGGAGACAGAAAAGTTCCCTCCTGCCCACTCCCCACAACTGAAAGAATCCTGGACCAGTTCTTTGACTTAAGAGTTCCTGGAAGTGCCTTTTGTTTGAAAACACTGACTGTTCCTCCCAGCTGGGAGCCAATTCAGAGGAAAAGTTCAGCTATTAAGGAACAAACCTTGCAGGCAGAAGGAGGTGGACGGTGCAAGCTTCCTGTATGATGGAGCATCTAATGCGTGATCATTTGGAATATGTGTAAATATTTTTCCCCACCTTATTAAAACGCTTTTAATTCTAGATTTGTATATAACAGTTAAATGGTGTAAAAAATGGTCTAAATAACACACTTTAGGCCTATTTGTTTTCCTGTGAGCCTATGACTTAAACAGGGTATTCCCAGATTCCATGTCATTTTCCCCGGAGGGTCATCCTTCCTCATTTCTTATGCCTCTTGGGGTGCAATGAACAGCCAGAGCAATGGGAAAATGAGGTGATTTAGGTATGCTTGGTTTCTGCCCCAAATCCTTAGCTGTCAATTTCATTCTTTTATTCGTTGTTTTGGAAGCCACTTTGAACACTTTTTGGAATGAAGTTGTTATAATAAGTACTTGAACCCTTGGTATGTGTTTGTATTCCAGGAAGAATTGCATTTTTCTAACGTGGGACTTTAAATTGTTGGGATAAATTGGAAAACGGTCTCCTCGATTCCGTTTGCTCTCAGTTTGAAAGATACTGACTACATGTCAAAACCCGTTTCCCTGAAAGCGACCAAAAGCAGCAAAATTAATCACCAAGAGCTATTATCATGGAAGACTAGACAGTGCCTAATATCCAGGAGGTCACGGTTACAGGGGTGAAGTACGTGGAGATCACGCAGACCTTGGCCGTTTGCCTGGAACAGGTCCACACTGCCACCCAGGTAGACCAGTTCTCCCAGGGAGATGGCCTTTAATAAAACCATCCTGCAAGGGACAGTGCGGGCTCCACCACGGCAGCTGCTTTGGGCGGAGTCTGTCTTTCAAACGCGGTACACTAGCAAACCCAGAAAGCAATCTCACTTACTGTCAGACCGGGATCTGCTGACATTGAACTTGGAGGGTTAGGAGTATAATCAGACTCAAAGGAGGTGCCGGTGTGCTGAACTGTAAAGAGATGATTAACAAAGGGCAAAGCTTGGCAGAGCAGTCTGCAACTGCTCACCTTCTAGACTGCAGCTCAGCCCAGAGTTGGTCATCAGACTAGCACTGGTTTTCTAGAATATATGTGTGTGTGTGTATATATATATATATATATATATATATATATATATATATATATATATATATATATATATATATATGGGGAGGTGATGGTGGAGAGAAAGTCCCTCAAGCATAAACTTTCCACACAGACACTCTCTTCTCGCTTAGAGGGTCAATATAAGCAACCTAAACAATTTTAAGTAAGGAGGAAGCAAGCGTTCCACATATCCTGAGCTCATCTTCAATCACTGGCCCGAATCAGATGTTTTCGGAAAGCGGTGGTTCCTCCATCTCTTTAAAAATTTATTTACTTATTTTTTCGATCTTATGACTTCTGCTCTGGGCCAGCTGAGGCCAGGTCATTCGGAATGTTTGAGTTCAGGAGCACTTGGGAAAAGAAACTTCCATTATTTTCCTGTCTGGGTGAGTGTCAGAACAATTCATCATAACAACTAATACAAATGTACTTAACTTCTATAAAAGTCAACTCCTTGAACCGCGACATGGGCATTTGTGCCATTGCCCTGAGCCTTTTTTCTGGTTTCAGTTCACTGAATGCTTTGTGCCTGTTTAAGCCCCATTGGTGAGGTACTCACAGTCCTGAGATAACTGATAGCAGAAAGTTGACAATTAGCTGAAATACTTGGGATGCGCAAACAACCAAGTGAAGTCACTGGGGCTGCCACGTGGAAGTCAACATCCAGGCTGATCAGAGAGTCAGAGAGAAGACTAAAATCAGAGGCTCTGTGAACATGGCCTTGTCTGCACTGAGTCCATCTGGGAATGAAAATACAAATGTCCACAAAAGCTAAAGAGGAAATCAGGATGTGGGTATCAGCCTTAGAAAGGAGGGTCGGGCTTCCCTCGTGGCGCAGTGGTTGAGAGTCCGCCTGCCGATGCAGGGGACACCGGTTCGTGCCCCGGTCCAGGAGGATCCCACATGCCGCGGAGCGGCTGGCCCGTGAGCCATGGCCGCTGAGCCTGCGCGCCCGGAGCCTGTGCTCCGCAAGGGGAGAGGCCACAACAGTGAGAGGAACCACGTACCGCAAAAAAAAAACAAAGAAAGGAGGGTCACCTGTGACTCCTGTGTATGATAACTTCAAACATGATCTTGATGGACATTTCCTCTCATTTCCTTAGACTCACACTCAGGAAGAACTAGAATTGTTGTGTCAAGAAGGCAAAGAGAAACAAGGGTCTCCCACCCCAGAAGGATGCGCTTCCAAAAGGAAGGACACAGTGCGGCAGGAGAAAGAGTTTATGCCTTGGAAAGAGGGGAAAGGAAGAGGCTGTCACCTGGGGGCTGTGGCTGGGAGCGTGGCAGTAGGGATGCTCTGGAAGGTGGGTGCGAGGTGAAGTGGGAACCCGGAGGACACACGGCAGCCGTCACACGCCGCCCCGTGGAAGCCCCGCCACGCGGGGCTGCAGGTGGTGAGGACCTGCTCATTCTGTCGTCACCGGCTCAGGAGCCTCGTGGACCCCGGCCTGCCCTCTGCTGTGGACGGGACGCCCACCTCTCCAAACACCTGCTGAGCCCCAGAACTGCCCCATATTTCCTTTCTTAAGTGGCCCCAATCATATAATTTCCCCCCAAAGTAGGTCCTTGCTGCTCAGCCATGCCGTTGGGGACACATCAAGCCCCTCTATGTGGGTGAGACTGAGTGGCCAAATACATCCCCCCTTTACAAAGTTCTGCTCCTTTTAATCAAATTTATAGACACTTACTTAGTCCACATCTTTTCAGAAACATCTACTGCATAAAGTGAGGGGCAGTGGGATTCAGCCTTGGTCTTCTTTCCTAGGAATTCTCTCTCACCTCGTGCTAAGTGGCCAATGGTGTGAGTGGATATGGACGCTGCACAAAATCGACGGGAGGCTGGGGCATATAGACATGAGCGGATGTCAAAGGACATGAACATCGACCCAAACCTCCCCCCTTGATTTCTTGAACGAGCCGGAAGTACCTCCGTCTCCTTTTCATTCACTCATAGAATGAATTGTGCCCAGGGTACCAGTCTAGACTCTGGGTTGTGAGATGCAACCAGTGCAGATACATCCAGGACAATATCTCTACCCCCAGGAGCATGAATAACTTTACAACCAACATTCACTACAGTTAAGTGATCATTATTTACTGTAACGTAATGTTTTACACTATGTAAATGTAAAAGAAATTTTACACTGAAAACTGTAAAACTCCAGCAGCCCTTCCCAACAGGATTATTTCGTGCTGTGACTAAGACAGATAGTCTTAAACAGTCTTGGGTTTTCATTGAGTTTTTTCAGTATCACGTTATAAAATGGTGACTTAAGTTTATGTAAACACTTCAGCTGCAGCGGGGAAGTCTGTTACTCAGGACTTAAGCATCAAATTCCATCCTCAGAAAAGGGGTATCGTGGAATGGTATTCCAGGTGGCAAGAACCCACAGAGGTGAGGTCAGCGGGTATGAGATTAGGGTTCCTTGCAAGTAACAGGGATGAGAAGGAATACATGGATGAAAAGACGAACTCAGAGAGAATTCACATCCCAGTGAGGCTCAGTAGTCATCTGCAGCCCAACCTTACTTTATAGTCTGGAAACTGAGACACTGAGCACAGTGACTGATTACAGTACAGCCAGCTCAGCGTCTGTGGTGATAAAGCAGAAGTGACCAAGAGAGAATCTGCTTTTAAATTTCCTGTGAATTACTGCAGTAATGCTCGCTTATTGCATTAAATTTGGAAAACATGAAAAGTGCACAAAAGAAAATAAAAAGCCTGCAATCCCACTCCTAAGGGATGATCACCATGAACCCCTTTTAGATGGTTTGATGCATGGGATTTGGGTCTCCAGGAAAATATGGATTTGATGATAAGACTATGAAACCCTCCCAAATGTCTCATTGCTGGGAATCGGGGGACGGCGTCGTTTTGGTGGGAAGAACAGTGGTGGCTCAGCCATTCGTTTCCCTCCCTCACTTTATTCATTCAGCAGATATTTAGTGAGCATTTATCACGCGCCAGGCACTATGTTAGGCACTGGGTGTACCAGTATGAAGGAGACAGTCATTGTCCCTGTCCTCATGGAGATGACATTCCAGCCAGGAAAACATAATTAACACTTAGTCACAATCATGAACCGATGAGGACACCATGAAATGGTACAATGGGTTGCCTGACACCAGACTCGCTTTGTCTGGTTGAAGCTAGAATCAGCCTTGCTACTCAGAGCGGCCTGCAGAAAATGAGCTCTGGGGCCTCCTGGGAACTTGTCAGAGATGCAGACTCTCAGGCCCCACCCACTGAATCAGGATCTGCTTTTTTACAAGCTCCCAGGGGATTCACAGGCCTATTAGGGCTTGAGAATCACTGGTCTAAAGGATGTGGGACTCCTCAGTCCAGGGGGGCATTGGGGCAGGTAAGGCCTGCCAGGCCTGCGAGCCTGACACCCACCGTCCGCATGGGAGATACTTTGGAGCCAGCAGAGGAAGCCAGTGCGGCTGGGCCACAGCCAGAGGAGGCTGTGGGATCAGCCAGGAGGCCGGGGTCTGGGGCCAGCCCTGGGTCTGGGAGCACTTCAGCCCCTTTTGGAGCCCACTTCAGCCCCTTTTGGAGCCCCAGTTTCCTCATCTGCAGGGGCAGCTCTCCTCCCCACCCCTGAGGGCTGTCATGAGCGTCAGATCAGTCCCGTGCCGAAAACATTCACAGCGCTGAGGCCTCACCACTGCTCTTCATTTGAAGAGGGACGAAGAAGAGCTATGTTGGCAGGACCTTCACTGACCCGTCTCCCTGTGGGCGGAACTCAAAGTGAATTATTCCTCAGCCATAAAAAGGAATGAACTAATGCCTTTTGTAGCGACATGGACGGACCTAGAGATTGTCCTACTGAGTGGAGTAAGTCAGACAGAGAAAGACAGATGTATGATATCGCTTATATGTGGAGTCTTAAAAAATGGTACAAATGAACTTATTTGCAAGAGAAACAGAGTCACAGATGTAGAAGACAAACTTATGGTTACGGTGCGGGGAGAGATAAACTGGGAGATTGGGATTGACATATTCACACTGCTATATATAAAATAGATAACTAATAAGGACCCATTGAAGAGCACAGGGAACTCTACCCAACACTATGTAATGACCTATATGGGAAAAGAATCTAAAACAGAGTGGATATATGTATATGTATAACTGAGTGACTTTGCTGTAGGGCAGAAAGTAACACAACATTGTAAATCAACTATATTCCAATAAAAATTTTTTAAAAATCACGGTGCCCCTGTAACTAGGTTACCCAACTCATTGCAAGCACAGGCAGTGATGGAAAACACACTCTAGCTCTAACTTTGCATATGGCGGTGGTAGCATGGGGGGCGGGTGGTTACGAATTGTGGAACCAGTGGGGTTAGGGCCCCGCTGCGGCCAGGAACACCTCCCCAGCCCCATCTAATCTCCTGGCTTGAGCCCCCAGCTCCCTACCATGTTTTCCGATGAAGAACGAGGGGGATACGGAGGGTGACCTGGAGTGACCACCAACCCTTGCTCTTTCTTTTCTTAACTGTGAGGGTTAGGGAGCAAGGACAGAGCTTACAAAATAACCTAAGCC
Organism: Hyperoodon ampullatus; assembly: GCF_949752795.1. Classification (NCBI taxonomy): domain Eukaryota; kingdom Metazoa; phylum Chordata; class Mammalia; order Artiodactyla; family Ziphiidae; genus Hyperoodon; species Hyperoodon ampullatus. The sequence continues at coordinate 103,227,368 of NC_136923.1, forward strand.
CAAACAAAACATCCACAGAAGAAAAGTAAACAGAAAAATGATCATCCCTTCCAAAGTAAAGGCCTTGAATTTCATGAAGTCTTTCTTTTATTCCCATTTGTTACTCTTAAGAATCAGATTAAAGTGTCTGGTTTCCCAAGCGCTTGCCTACAACCAGGGCTCCTCCTCGGACACGCCTTTGTAATTCTACCCACCTTGGCAGACAGGCAGGTGACACAGAGAGCTTTGTTCCCCGGTTTCACATTGTATTATGTAGCCTCAGGCACCGAGCTACCCAGTCAGCCCGATTTACAACCTGAAACCACTGGTCTTTTCCGTGTCTGTTCCTGACGTTTATGCAACACAGGTTCTCAGAGGTGTACCAGCACACTGCCTGCCCTCTATCATTTTATTTGTCCTCACAGCATACATGGGCTTCTTATATTTTTGTGTTCAATTCCTGATACATGGAGAGGCAAATCCAGGCAAAGAGAGTTCAGGTGCACCGTGTGAGATGATACATTGGACTTGGTGGCTGGGCTGGACCAGAAGTCAGAAGTTCTAGTACTTACGTCAGAGATTCTTTCATCATCATCATCTAATATTTAAGTAACAGAAAAAGCCTGAGAAGAAAAGCTCACTAGGACCTAATCCCACTTCCCAGAGTCAAGCACTGGGCACACTCTGGCTCTTTATTTCCAAACTCTCACAGCGCCGAGATACCCCTTTAAAACGTTACACAAGTAATACGTGCATCCATTTAATTCAGAAATGTACACAAGAACACTACAGATAAAGCAAAAGTCCCTGTTGACATCTTCCCATCTTGACTTTGTTCACTACCCCATAGGCACCTTGATGGATTTGGCAGGTATCTTTCCATTTATTTGTTTTGTCATAGATATCCATATAACTGTGCTGTACCCAGAGTCATTTTCATTGACAGTTTTTTTCCACTGACATTTTGTTTTTGAGATCTATCCATACTTTTAGGACTGATTCATCTTTTGTGGCTGTATAGTATTCTATCACATGTGCCGCTAATTTATTCATTCCACTTTTTTAAAGTATTTTTTAATTGAAGTATAGTTGATTTACAATGTTAATTTCTGCAGTACAGAAAAGTGACTCAGTTATACACACATATATACATTCTTTTTTATATTCTTTTCCATTATGGTTTATCCCAGGATATTGAATATAGTTCCCGTGCTACACACTAGGACCTTGTTGTTCATCCAGTCTACATTCCATTCCACTTTTGATGACCACTGAAGTCCTTTCCACTTTCTCACTGTGGCAAACACTGCGCATTTCTCTCAGTGCCCGTGTGGAAATGTTTCTCGGGACTTACTCCTAGAAGAGGAATTGTTGGGTCACAAGGGCTGTGCGCTTTCAGTTTCAACAACAACGGCCAAACTGCCTTCCAAAGAGCCTTTTCCAACCCAGATGCCCCGAATCAGTGCGCGAGGGTACGTGTCTCTCCATAAGCCGGCAAAAATTCCTGTTCTTGTCAGACTTCCCCAAGTATAATTTTCCAAAGTTAAATATGACTCTTAAATCTTTCTACAAATATGGCAGCACATGGGCCAAAAGTTTACACACCTCATTAACTAATGAGGACATTTGTAAGATGAAAAAGCTGATTCAAAGACCATTTGGGGAAATGGGTTTACAGAGTCCTTAACCTATATTAAAATAAGATTGCTAGGCTAGATATAAACATGGTTAATGTCCTACAGGGAAATAATTATAACCTTTGAAGTTACCTTTTCTTTGGAACAAAGATTATTTGCATCCCTACCAGGCACAAATCTACAAGTTGGTACATAACCTTATAGAGACTCAGCTTTTCATTAATAGTAAACAGCAACATCAAACAACAGTACATTCTCTTAGAAAAGTAAGTAATCCTCGGGCTTTTAAACAACGCTTCAATACGAGGTTGAAAGGAGCACTATCCTTTTGGTCTTATTTCCAGATTTTGGATAATTTCTCTTAATAGATTTTTTAAAATCTGTATCAATGCAATGGATTAAAAAGTGGCAGTTCATTGTGTTTTACTCGGAATTTCTATAATGATTAGTGACTTTGGGGCAGTTTTTATTTTTACTCTCTAGTTCCAGGTCTCTTTAACAAACAAATATTGCGGACAGGAAAAAGCTTCCTTCTCTTTAGTGACCAGAGTGCCTGGCACAACTGAAGAGCAGCCTCACAAAGTTAGGTCTCCTAGGCAACAGGGAAAAGAAGACCTGATTGCTCCTAGGACAGATTTATTGGATGCATAAAAACACCTTCACTGTGGTCGGAGAGGTTCTGCTCAGCCCAGTGGCAGTGGGAGAGGAGGTGTGTGCCCAGGGAGGATGCGGTGGGGGGAGACCTCAGTGGGGCTTTGTGGGGGACGGCAGAACTCAGCTCTGCCCGCTTCCTCAGCCTCTACCCTCAGGTCCCTCCTGCGGACGAGGTGGTGAGTCCATCAGTTACCAGCATTTACTGACTGTCGCCACGTTGGGGGGTCTCCAGGTTGGGGAAAACACCTTCTCTTCCCAGTTCACAAGGCAAACGGGAGGTAAAGATAAACTTCGATGAACTTTGAAGGTCTGATATGGGCAAGTCACTGGAGCAGTCTGAGTAAAACCTGGAGGCGGGGTGTGTGTGTGTGTGTGTGTGTGTGTGTGTGTGTGTGTGTGTGTGTGTGTGTGTGTGTGTGTGTGTGTGTGTGTGTGTGTGTGTGTGTGTGTGTGTGTAGCAGTGAGACACACCTCTCGGGCTGGACCGAGTCACGTGACCGACAACCTGCCCTCGGGCTGGACCGAGTCACGTGACCGACAACCCCCGGGTCTGGATCGAGTCACGTGACCGACAACCTGCCCTCGGTCCCCATCGTTTCTGCGCCCTAGCTGGGCTTTCGATACTTTCCTGGAGTGCAGAGCGCTTACGGGCCTCGCCCTGGCTCTGCCTCCCCAGCCTGGGGCGATGTGAGGTCACCCGAGACTCTCTAGAACCAACTTCCAATACTTGAACTAACCGGATTCTTTAACTATCGCTCGAAATTACCTCCCAATTAGGAGCAGCCTAAGGAGCAGGCGGCCGTGAATCCCGGTTCTCCACGGGGGCAGCTTCCCCGGGTCCACTTCGAAATCTCTCCGGCTCACCAAGCGCCCCAGCTCACGCGGGGACGCTCTTTCCGAGGGGACCCTTTCCCACCGCCGGCCCATCCCACTTCTTAGCAGGAGGTCCACTCTCCTTTTGGGGGGACCCTGTGGCTGGCTGGCCCGGGCCTGCCGCGTCGTCTGTCCCGCCGCGTCCCCATCTGTCCCCAGCCGCGCCCGCGCCGTGGCCGGGCGGTGGCGCGACTGGAATGCGCGGGGGACGCGGGGCGGGCGGCTTCGGCCTCCGGCCCGGCCCAGGGTGGCTGGGCGGGCGGCGCGCGGACGAGAACCTGGCCGACAGCACCGGCGCCGGGTCCCCGGAGCGGGTGCGCCCCGCCCTCGCCCCCCCTCCCTCGCCCCCCTCCCGGCACACGTGCAGCTTCCACCCCCGCGGCTCGGGTGGGGCGCGCAGCCCCCCGACCCAACAGTTTCCGAGGATCGAGAAACGGAAAGAGAGAAGTCTCCCCGGAGCCCGCCGAGAGCAGGCCAGCCCGCCCTCCCCGCCTAGTCTCGTCCGGCCCCGGCCTGCGGCTCGGGGCCCCGGAGGGGAGGGAGGGGGCGGGCGGGGCGGGGCGGGGGCACAGAGGCGGGGCCGGCGCCCGGGTTTCCGCCCCTCCAGGCAGCCTGGGGTCCCCGCGGCCCCAGCAGCGCGGGCTCGGGAGACGGCTCGGGGCGCTGAGGCCAGGCCCCCCCTCCTCCGCTTGGCGCGTCCTCTCGCCCGGAGGCGGGGAAGGCGGACGCGACCGCGGCCTCGACGTCGGCGACCGCGCCGCCCGCGAAGGGAAGCGCCTTATAAGCCGCCGCTCGGCCGGACCCGCGGCTCGTCGCCGCGCCATCCCGGAGAGCTCGCGGAGGACGGGCCGACCCGGACAGACCCCGACTCCGGACAGACCCCCGACCAGCGCCGGCTCCGGACAGATCCTGGATCTGTCCGACTCTGGACAGACCTCGGACGGACCCCGGCCCCGGACAGACACCCCGGCCCCGGGCAGACACCCCGGCTCCAGACCGATCCCGGCTCCGGACGGGCTCCCCGCGGACCCAGGCCCGGGCGGGCGCGCCCCCTGCCGGCCGGGGCATGCTCGGCCCGCGGCATGGCCTCGGCGGTGTTTGAGGGCACGTCGCTCGTGAACATGTTCGTGCGCGGCTGCTGGGTGAACGGCATCCGCCGGCTCATCGTCAGCCGGCGCGGCGACGAGGAGGAGTTCTTCGAGATCCGCACCGAGTGGTCGGACCGCAGCGTGCTCTACCTGCACCGCAGCCTGGCCGACCTGGGCCGCCTGTGGCAGCGCCTCCGCGACGCCTTCCCCGAGGACCGGCCCGAGCTGGCGCTCGCGCCGCTGCGCGAAGGTGGGCGCGGGCCCGGCCTGGGGCAGGGGGGCGGTGGGGCTCCTTTGAAGTGCAGGGAGGGGGCGCAGGGGCGGTTATTAAGCGGGGATCGCGACATCTCGGCCCCCGGCACGGGACAGGGACCCTCAGACCTCCGCCCGCCCCCGGGCGGTGAAGTGCAGTGGCGGTTGCGCAGGAGTCGGCGCACGGGGCCCGAGGCCGGCCAGACGGGCGTTCTGACCGTCCCCAAGGCGAGCCACCGGCCAGCGCCAGTGTTGGGCGGCCCCTGCGACCCCCGCCGCGGCCGCGGCTGGAGAGGCCGGGGGAACGTTTGGGAGGAGTTAAGGACAGCGTCCAGCCGGGGTCGCGTCGTGTCTGGCAGCCCCCTCCGAGGCCTCCCCCGGCAGGGCCGCGCCTCTTGTCCCCAGTGACCGACAGCCCGAGTGCGAGGTGCCACGCGGCCTCCTTCCCTCCTCGGGAGGGGCCACCAGGGTGGGTCCGCATTCGAGTTTGATGAGCCCAGAGGCCTCCTCCCGGGCCTTGTGACTTTCCTGGCTCGCAGGGACTGGGTGGCTTCCCGTTTCCTCTCCTCGGCCCACGGGCTGGCGTTTGGAGGCCGCGGAGAGGAAGCGAGAGGCCGAAGCCGAGGTGGGAGGACGGGGGCCCCCCCTGCCCCCTCCCCCACACACGCGTGACCACCTGCCCCCTCCCCCACACACGCGTGACCACCTGCCCCCTCCCCCCCACACGCGTGACCACCTGCAGCGCTGAGACTCTGGTGACACTTCCCAGCGCCTTCCTCTAAGCAGATCCCTGGGGCACTTTTGGGGGCACTTACTGAAGCTGCCCATCTGCCTGAGGTCTTGGGATAATCTCCACTCCGTCCCCCACTCCCCTCCCCGGGACAGCTCGCACCCCAGTGTGTGAATTATATGGGTAATTAGATCATTCTCATGACACATTCTGGGGCAGACGCGTCACTTGGAAGGGCTCCCAAAGCCAGCGCGTTTGCAGGCCCTGCTCGCCGGAGCCTCGCTTTGATGCTGTTCTGGAGGGAGTTTAGTATTATTTCCAGCATGGCAGCAGTTTACCTTGATCTACTGTTCGGGTGTGTGTGTTGTTATTTATCAAACGGATGCCCAAATCCGGAAAGTTTAGATGAAGGCACAGCTGTTTATTCAGTGACTTACATCCTTTCTGGAACAAGGCAGGCCATAAACAAACAGGAGTCCCTGAGAGCTGGTGGAGGGCCTGCCCTCCCCCCATACCCTCCCCCTGCCCTCCCCCATACCCTCCCCCTACCCTCCCCCTGCTCTCCCCCCATACCCTCCCCCTGCCCTCCCCTCTGCCCTCCGCCTGCCCTCCAGGTCTCACTCTGTCAGAGGACCCAGCTCAACTGTGACTCCAGGCTCCCCACTTGGCTCCGCCCCTGTAACATAGGACCTGACACTCACTTTTCTTGTGCGGATTGGAGTGCATGCTCAGTGTCCAGCAGTAGTAAGCCCTCCACAAATGTGGCTTTTGTTGTCACCCCCAGCGGCTTCTGGTGAGGGTCATAGAAGGTGGGGAGGAGGGCGGAGCTTCGGTCACCTTGGGATCTGGTGAGGAAACCACCTCACCCGGAGCAGAAGGGTTAGGGTGCGCTGTGCACACGCACGCCCTGGGCTCTGTCCCTGCGTGCAGGTTGTGCCTGGTTGGTTCTGGGTTTGTGAGGTGTCAGCGCACCGAGTGCCTCCACAGAGCGGGCCATCCGCGAGGAGACAGGAAGAGGGTGACCACCAGGGAGAAAGCAAGGCGCAGAAGGGGTATGATAGCTGCTTTCAAGTGTCTAAAGGGAGAAAAATCAGCAAGAAATGGGTATTAGGTTTGGTGGGGGACATGCAGGGCAGCAGTCAGACGAGGACCAGGTTGGGTGTGAAGGCCTCTCGAACAGCCCGCGATGGACTGTGGGAACGTCTTCTTGGCTGGAGTCCTGACCAGAGGGCCTCCTGCAAGGCCAGCTCGGCACCCCTGGAGGAGAGGAGGTGGAGGCCCGGGGCCGGAGGAGAGGCGACATGAACCCTCTGTCTGGTTCCTGGTTCTCTGCCTGGAGGCAAGCTGGCCCCTCCCCCAGCACTACCTGAGTTTGTTGTACACCCAAGGGAAGGACTTTTCCTTCCTTAGAAGGAAGGAAAGTCCAGGGAAGTTGTTTGCTAAGTAAAATACATGGCCATAATGCAAAAGAAGAGTTCACCTTATTTCCAGGTGGATTTACTATTTGAATAAACAGATCATCTGGACATACAAACCGTACACACAAAAGGCATCCAGATGTGTGTGCTGTTTTAGAGATGCCAGGTTTTCTCAGTGTAATTCCCCATCAGACCCCCTCAGTTTAAATTTATTGCATATTTCTGGGCTGGGTTACATTGGCCCGCTCATCTCTTTAAAAAGCTTTGCAAGTGTAGGTTTGAGAACTCGTGCTGGCAGCAGGCTGGTAGCTCTTGTAAATGTAGAACTGAACACCTCCAGAGGGTGGGAAAGCCTTGGGTCCGACTTGCATCTTTGATTCTGCGTGCAGTGAAGGGGATGCCGAGCCCTTTGTCTTGGTCCCTGGAGTACTGCAGTGGGAGAGTGCTTCTGTGCAGAGAGTACTTTTCCTTGATTCTGCACACACACTGGTGCTGGCCTTGGCTGTCTGTCCGTGGAACGCGTATCTTTCCTGGTGACACGTGCGCAGAGATATTTAAACCCCTGCGTGGAGTGGCGGCACGGGGCTCACTAGCCCACCTCTCTGGTCTTCTGTTTGGGCGAGGCTGCCCTCAGGGCTAGGCTTGCTTCTTCTAGCCTTTTCCTTGGCATCTTGGCCTCTCACCTTATGCTCTTCTGCGTCTGGATCTGATATACCCATCCTTCCTTTCTTGTCCCCCTGCCTGGGGGAGGGAGGTAGCTGCTTTCTGTGCATATTATCTCTGGGTGACCAAGGTGTCCCCTTCTGCGCTTTCCACACTCTGACACAGGTAGGGCCGAGTCTTTGACTTAAATCCCCTTTACATAATACTTACCATGGTTCAGGGCTCCTGACCAGATATGGCAAGGTCTCTTGCCTGTTACATCTCTCGTCTGGGAAGGTTCACACTTTAAAAGACAAGCGTGCAGAATTTCCCCAGTAACTGTTTGGGGCTCTTGGATTATTTTGATCCTTTTAAAAAAATAACACCTGTTTCAGGCCTTATGAAGTTATCACTGTAGAAACAGATTCTGTTTCCAAAGTAGTCAGGTGACCTTTGATTCCTGATTACTGTCAAATCCACACTTTGGTTTTATATTCACTCAGCAAGTCTCTACCAGATGCTTCCCCTGCACCAGCATCTTCTAGGTGCTGGGGATGCAGCAGTGAACGAAACAGACAAACCCTGCCCTCATGATTCTATAGTCGGGGTGGGGGAAACCCAATAATAAACCAGAGAAGTTAAAACAAATGTTAGACGGTTCTGCACCCTCAGAAGCAAAGAAAAGGGAGGAAGGAGAGGAGGTATGACTTGCAGGGGTGGGGAGGGGGTCACTTTCAGATGGGCTGGTCCGGGAGGGTTCAGAGGAAGTGACCTGTGAGGAGAGACCGGGAGGAAGTGGGGAGGAAGCGATGTGTGTGCCTGGGGAAGAGCTTCCAGCCAGTGGCCAGAGTAAGTGCAAAGGCCTTGGGGCCGGCATGTGCCCTGTGGCCCTGAGTCCTGGGGGGGCCGCTGTGGTTGGAGGCGAGAGAAGGGGGTGGAAGCATTGGGAGATCGGGGTAGGCAGTGGGCAGATGACGCTCAGCGTGGGGCCCTCGTGGGAGATGGAGAGCTCGGCACGGGAGCGACCTGACGTGAAGGGCGCTCTGGCTGCTGAGCCGAGCATGGCTGGAGAAGGGCCAGGGCGAGCCGGGGAGACGGGAGGCGTGAGAGGTGGTCAGACACGGACCGTCTGGGAGGCAGTGCAGGGCCTGTGGAGAGACCAGATGTGGGTGTGGGGAGCCTTGGGCGATGCAGGAAGCCCGCAGGGGGAGCTGACGGAGGGGCCCAGCTTTGAACACGGTATTTAGCGTTTTCTCCAAATAAGGCCCCTCCTTGGGATCCTGTGCATGGTGCCGGGGTAACGTCTGGTCACCCCTGTCACCGGGGACGTGGATCTGCCTGCGTCTTCATAGACCTTCTGTTAGGTGTGACATGGAGGAGCAGAAGCGGAGGCGTCCGGCGCCGACCAGAGAGGCCTGGGCGCGGGTCCGCCAGCCGGGACACGCCGCCTCCCCACGGCTCTAGGGCACAGCGCTGTGCTCCCAGGCCCTGCTCTCACGTGGATGGGGGGAAGCTCTGCGCTTCCCCGAAACAAGCGGGGGTAGATCGCCGTCTGGTCTGGGGGTGAACTGCAGAGCCCCGAGTTTCCTTTCTTAGTGAAAGTGGCTAAAAAAGAGCAGAGGCCGCCCACAGGTCGGGGCAGCAGATCAGGGGGACAGAGGCCGCCTCTGTCCGGCCTGACGGGCCCTGCAGTGGGCTGGGGTCCTGTCTTCCCCCCTCACAGCCCAGCCCCCATGCATGGCTTCCCTGGAGGGGGGGTCCTGCCCCTTCTAAGGGGGAGGGGGCAGTTTTCACTTCTCTGGGGCATTTTGGGCAATCTTTCTGATGCACAGACCTATTTTTGAATCTCTTCCATATATAGGGCTGCCGGGCTCTGCCGTCCCCCCGGGTCTGGTGCTGGCACCATCCTCCTCCTGGGAGCCGGCTGTCTCCTCTCTTCCTAAGGTTTTACGTTTCTTTCCCAGACCCGCACCCTGCTGTCGCTCAGGCTTTGTTCCGAATTCGGACTCTCCTTCCTCCGTAAGTGACGGTGTGCTCCGTAGTCCCATGGTCTCATCCGTCAGAGCTCAGGCCGTGCCATGGGCCCAGGTGACTCGGGCTAACTCCCAGTCAGAGAAGGAGCGGCCAGAAACTCACAGAGGTTGTTCATTCTGGAGCTTCTAGGCCTCGCTTACTTCCCACCAGATTTCCAAGGGGAAACTTGGTTCTGCATCTCAGCACTGGACCGGCTGGTAGCATCTGGCTGCCCTCAGGCTGGCCCCCAGGGACGCCGACCTTTTCTCTTTTTAAAACAAGTCTGGGCCTGGTGTGCCTCCACTGTGTGTGGTTGTTTTTTTTTTTTTTTTTTTGCGGTACACGGGCCTCTCACTGTTGTGGCCTCTCCCGTTGCGGAGCACAGGCTCCGGACGCGCAGGCTCAGCGGCCATGGCTCACGGGCCCAGCCGCTCCGCGGCATGTGGGATCTTCCCGGACCGGGGCACGAACCCGTGTCCCCTGCATCGGCAGGCAGACTCTCAACCACTGAGCCACCAGGGAAGCCCCACTGTGTGTTTTTATAAACACTTTTCCAAACGGCAGGAGGTGTTTCTGGTTGGGAGCTGTCAAAACTAGGGAAGACGGGCGTGCAGTGCTGTGAAAGGTGGCAGCAAAGCCTCCGAGGTACGAAGCAGGGTCGGGCCGGGGTGCCCGCTCCATGAGGCTCGGTGTGGGGCTGCAGGGCGGGGCTGCGGAGAGGCTGGCCAGGAGTGATGGGCCCCACAGGCGACCACGGGCGCCCCAGGCCCCGGCCCCTTGGTACAGGGCGTCCTGCAGGGGCAGCGGCCGTCAGCAGAGTAGATAGGGGACAGTGAGTGAGAACGTGGCGTTACCAGGGGTTGACGTTGTCCCACTGAAATCGTTTTTATTGGTGTTTTTGTTCACTTTCACTTCCTTGGGTGACAGTAGGCATCCACCAGCCCTTTCGGTCGTCACCACTGAAAAGATGGTCCCCATGTCCCTGAACTGGCCTGAGAAGCTTCCCCCACCACCCCGCCAGGCCCTGGATCCAAATCCTCCCCGTGACGGGGCCAGGGAGGGGGCTGAGGCGAAGGGCTGGGCGCCTTTCTTTTCTGGTCGGGCCTGGGCTCCCTGGAACCGTGGCAGCACAGACAAGACGTGTCCTGTGTCACATAGAAGCACAGGCCGTGTGCCGCGACGCTGTCCTCCAGGCAGGCCCCGCAGGGCCCCGCTCCTCCCGCCCCGACGTGGGTCCTGCTGCTGAGCACGACCACCCTGCTCCGTTGCCGACTTACACTGCAGGTCGTGCTGCACGTTTAAGAACAGGCACCTCCGTCGTCCTCTGCTGGTGTGTGACTTACAGTCAGTAGGAAACACGACAACAGTGTTTGGACGAGGGTGGGGGGAGGGAAGGAGCGGACGTGGGATTAAGGCTCTTACCACGGTGCCTGCGCACCACCAGGACACCCCTGCTTCCCGTAGGGGAAAATCCAGGCCCTACGAGACTGGCTGACCCGCCTGGGGACACGAGGTCACGGCTGGAGGGTCAGGGTCAGGATGTCCCGCCTGGGGACACGAGGTCACAGCGGGAGGGTCAGGGTCCGGATGTCCCGCCTGGGGACACGAGGTCACGGCTGGAGGGTCAGGGTCCGGATGTCCCTCCTGGGGACACGAGGTCAGGGCGGGAGGAGGCTGGGCTAAGCGGCCGAAAGCACCAAGCAGCAGCTCTGGGACCAGGCAGGTGAGGATGCAGTTTCGGGCTCTGTTTCCTGCACCCTCCCACGTGACTTGAGGCAGGTGGTTCAGCTCAAGCCACCGCTGCAGGCTTGATAAGATGGCAGGGGTGGCATCCGCATGGCTGGCCGCTGTGAGCGCTGAAGCCGCGACAGAGCCATGCTGGACGGGTGAGCACCACGTGAGGCGGAGCTTCTGCCCTTTGCTCTGGGTAGGCAGCGACCCCTCACCCAGAGCCCTCCCGGTGGGGGAATGGTGCCAGCCCCCAGGTGTGGCCTCCAGCCTCCCATCCTAGGGAGGTGGGGACAGCGATGGTGCCTGAGAGCCCGGGGAGTGGGTCACCCCGATACCTCAGTGGGGCCCCTACCAACCAGGCCTGGGGCTTTGCTGGTCCGGAAGTTGGGATTTGGTGCTGGGCGTGGGTCAGGCTCGGGGGCAGTTTTCCGGGGCAGATGCTTTCTGTGTATTTTCTATGAGAAATAGAGCTGCCACGGGGGCAGAGCCTGGGTGGAGAGCCGGCCCCCCTTGGCCCCCAGGGGTGTGGAAGGCTTGCCTCAGCCCTCCCACCCCGCCCCGCTCTCACCCCTGCACTGCTCCCTCCTTGGGCCTCCGGCCTGGAGAGGTTTTTCCTGGTGACACCTCCCTGCGGTCAATTTTGGCCTCGTGTCCATCATCCTGGCCAGCATGTAGGGGCAGGTCTTGTCACCCTGGTGCCCCCTTCGGGATCAAGTGCTTCCTGTTTTGAGAGCCTGGGACGGCTGGTGTTTATTCCCTAAATTCCTTCCAAGTTTTGAGACAGACTAAGGCGGAGTGAGTGACTCCTTAGCCGGGTTGAGTCTGAAGCTTAGTGAGGAATTCTGCCTGTGGTGGGAGAAGAACGAGGCGGCCGGAGGAGGAGGGACTGTGGGGGGGGATGTGGTGAGAGGCGGGCATCTCACAGGCCTGGGAAGAAGCGGAGGACAGAAGTCTTCCCGCAGCCCCTTCCCGGGGCCTCCGGACCTCTTATCTTTTTTTTTTTTTTTTTTTTTTTTGCGGTACGCGGGCCTCTCACTGCGGTGGCCTCTCCCGTTGCGGAGCACAGGCTCCGGACGCGCAGGCCCAGCGGCCATGGCTCCCGGGCCCAGCCGCTCCGCGGCATGTGGGATCCTCCCGGACCGGGGCACGAAGCCGTGTCCCCTGCATCGGCAGGCGGACTCTCAACCACTGCGCCACCAGGGAAGCCCGGACCTCTTACCTTGTCTCTGCTCGTCTCTCTCCTCCGCCTCCTTTCCCGGCCCTGCTTCTCGTCCTTGCAAAGACAGAGAGGAGATGTTCCTGTCCATCAGTGTTGCCTTGGGCATCACTGGGCCAGCGGAGGACGATGGGGGCAGGGGGACCGAGCCTTGTGTGCGGCAGGGTGGGCATGGGGGGCCGGGGGTGGGACCCCCATGGGTGGGGCCTGTGAGGTCAGAGGCGCCACGGCTTCCCGGGGAGCGAGGGCCGCATCGGGATGCTTGAGTTCAGCAGAGAAGAACCACCTTGGTTGCGCTCAAGCTCATCGCTGAGTGAGTCCCTGCTGGCTTTCTGTTGACTCCCTATTTAGAGGACGAGTATTTGCGAAGTAACCATTGAGAATTTTCCTGGAAATTTTAAAATAGTTTATTTCCAGAATTTGTATGATGCTCAGCCTTTAAAGAATACGTATCTCGTGACAGTGCCGTCCTCACCTCGCCCGAGCCGTCTGCTTCTCTGGGCTCTGCGTGGATGGACTTTTGAACCATGCCTCCTTTAGCTCAGTTGGAAAGTCCACATCACAGAAGATTTCCCTGGGGTCTGCCACGGGAGTCTCCTCTTAAGGGACGGGCATCCTCTGGGTAACGGACACTCCTTCCCAGTTGACCCGAGAAGCATCTGTCTTCACTCCCAGAATCACAGCGGCAGAAGGCGCTCAGCCAGATTCAGGCCTGAGTCTGTCCCTGGAGGCTGGGACAGTCCCCAGAGATGTTCAGTCGGAAGCCTCCACCCATGGAAGTAGGACGTGGGACCAGGTGTCTGAGGTTAGGACACTGGTCTGTGTCTGCTCTCTCAGCCAGATCTTTGTGCTGATACAGTTTGGGTTCCGAGAATGAGTCAGGTGTTTGTATTTGTAGAAAGACCTAACCCTGGAACTGACAGAAGCTCGCTTGGAGTTCTCTATTTTCAAGGGTAAACTGGTTTAGACAGAAGGGGAACCCTGGCTGCTCAAGGCTGAATTTCAACCCCCAGAGGGATGTGCAACTGACATACTGAAATGTACATAGTCGTGTTATCAATCTTACAGTTTCAGATGTTTTGACGGTTTGGGGCTATATCTGGATAAATTTCTCACATCACAAATTGTGTAAGTGAAATTTTTAAAAATTGAGATTGTATTAGTGATGATGCTTTATCAGAAATGAGAAATTTTCCTGGGGCTGTGAAGTCTTCTGAGTCAGTTTCCTTAGAACTTGGGTGTGGCGGGTGGACGCATCCCTTCCCGCCGGCCTCGCTGGACTGCGTCCCGCACCTTCCATGGACCGCTGGCGCCTCCTGCTGGCCGGCCCTGGAACGGCAGCCTCATAACCAAGGGGGGGGGTTTGAGTTTTTCTGTCCAACTGTGCAAATTTACAACCATTTTATCCGCTTGCATTTTTTAGAATCACGATCTCAGATAGTAGAACTGAGTCAAACAAGATCCCCACAGTTTTCGTTCAATCAGCAATATTTGGAATACAAAAGCTAAAAGTTCTAGATAATCCTAAATTATTGTACGTAAGCACATTTTTGAAAATGAAGTTTAAAATAGTTACTGTAAACAAGTGACATTTGGAAAAGCTCTGCCGGTCATCAAAAGCCAAAACTCTTGGGTCACAAAGGAAGAATACAGCAGGTAGAACAGAAAGCCCCCCGACTGCCTGTGCGTAGTTGGGGGTCTCCATACGCCGTCTGTCCTGGGCAGTGACACAGGCCCCAGATGTGGGCTCTGCTCACACCCCGCGCCTGGTGCTGTGTCATTTTGAGAATCGATCTAGATCTTGGGTGTTGCCAGCAGGTGTTTCGTCTTCCAGCAGTTGTGAACTTGAGAAACCTGATGGGGGCGGACCTCAGTGGGTTTTGAGACATGAAATTTTTTTTTTTTTTTTTTTTTTTTTGGTGGTACGCGGGCCTCTCACTGTTGTGGCCTCTCCCGTTGCGGAGCACAGGCTCCGGACACGCAGGCTCAGCGGCCATGGCTCACGGGCCCAGCCGCTCCGCGGCATGTGGGATCTTCCCGGATCGGGGCACGAACCTGCGTCCCCTGCATCGGCAAGCGGACTCTCAACCACTGCGCCACCAGGGAAGCCCGAGACATGAAATTTTAAAGGAAGATTTATTTCATTTCTGCACTATGGCCCCAAAGCACAGCTTTGGGTTTGTTTGTTTGTTTGTTTGAATGTTTTCCTTCCGCATTTAGTACACCTCCCTGTTTAATGGGAAACACCTTTAAAACAACTGAAGGAGGGTGATTTCCAGGCTCAGGAGAGGAGGGAAATGTGGGTGCTGGCCTTTGAAGAGGGACCAGGCCATTGGAAGCCCCGTAGCCAGTGGTGACCCCTTCCTGCCCTGATGTGGGGTGAGGGTGAGGGGCTCTGTGGGGGCCAGGTAGCCTTGGGGGCCGCCCGTAGATGGATGCCAGTTGGCCCAGCTGAATCCATAGCTTCACGAATCTCCACCTTTGATTCCCTCCCCAGGGAAGAGGTGAGCGTCCTTGTCATTCACGTGGATGGGTTTCCTTGGGGAAAAAGGAGGACGTACCGTGGGAACGCTGATCCCGATCGCCTTGGTTGTCACCCAGAAGCCGCTATGCCACGGGGAAATAAATTATGAAGAAGGGCCCCCAACCAAAAGCCAGAGCTTAAAGAACTATCCCCTGTCGCTCTGTTCTTGCAGGAGGGATTCCAGCATGTTCTTTCGCCATTGAAATGTTTTCAGCCCCTCTTGTTTTGAAGCATGTTTTCATTTCCGGAGAGCACCATTTGGCTTCTCCTCAGAAGCATAAACGCAGGCGAAAGGCAGCGATAAGGTTGCAGCTTCCACAGATAGAACCAAACCAGAGTGGGTGGCAACTCAGTGGGTTTGTTGCCACCTTGGTCTTGGGCAGCTCTCCTCTGAGGCCTGTGACCTTGAGCCTGCTGGCCGGGATCCGGCTGGGGTCAGTGACGCCGAGAAGCAAGAGATGCGGTTGGCACCTGTAAGCTGGTGGACACACACACATGATGACTTGTCCTTGACTCTGTTCTCTTGTGCAACTTTATTCCATCAACAAACGGCCAACGACCAGTGAATCCCCTGCGGGTGTCAGTGTCAGTGTCAGGCCCTGTGCTGATGGCTGACGACAGGAAGGGACCCTGGGTACCTCCTACACTCAGCTTCACAGGTGGGCTTGGGGAGGCCACTGGGCAGGGAGCAGGTCTGCTGCAGAGCGGTAAGTGCTGCAGAGGTGGGGTGGATGGAGCTCTCCCAGAGCTCAGAGCAGACCGAGTCCCGCCTGGTGGGTGGGGGGCTTCACAGAGCAGAAGGCGTGTCCCACGTGGCCTTTAAGGGATGGTGGGATTTTCCCACTCGAGCCTGGAGGTGGGGGAAGGCCAGTGGGAATGAGCTCCCCAGAGGCAGTGCTGTGTGGGCATGGGGGCCGTGTTCTGGTGGTTTGGACCCATTCCTCGGGGTTGGGATGAGGCTGTGGTAGCTGGTGAGGTTGGCGAGGCTCGGATCCTCAGGGTCTGTGCGCTGAGCCTAAACGCTTATGTGTTCCCAGAGGCCTGACCACGTACTTCTCGCCTTTCTCTGCTTCATTCTGGAAAGCAGGTCGCCAAGAAGATAGGGTTGCCAGGTAAAGTACAGGACACCAAGTAAGTTTGAGTTTCAGATAAACACTGAATAATTTTTTAGTGTGTCTATCCATGCTGTTGCATTATTCACTGTTTATCTGAAACACACCTTGAACTAGGTGTCCTGCTTTTTGCTCGCTAATTCTGGCAACCCTAAAAGAAGATCAGCATAGAGCAGAATGTGTTTATTTGACTGAATGGTACCCTTGGTGGTTATAAACCCAACCATGGGCTAAACATGCTTTACATCCTAGGAAATGGGTATAAATATGCCGTATGCATTGACCAGACAAGAGGCTGATCCTATAAATTGTCCTTACGGAATACAAAAACACAACTACTGTGTCATAAACTCGAGTGATTTAACACCAGTGTGCTAGATGTAATAAAAGTTGAAACATGACAGTAGTTTTGCTTGTCTTAGAATAAAGCAGCTTTTTGTGGGGATGATTTACATAATTGTCCTGTCTCTAAAAACAACTTTTCAGAGGATTTTTCAGTGTCCCTCTTTTCCTCTGTGGACTTGTCCATAGCAAGCAAGAGGTCACAGAGGGGTGTGTGTGCGTGTCTGCGTGTGTGCTTGTGTGTGTGTGTAATCCTAAACAAGAAACTCAGGGCTGAGACTCTGGCACCCTGGTGTTTTCCTTCTCCCTTCTCGCCGCCCCCAGCCTGCAGGGTGGTGGGTAGGTCAGGCAGCCTAGGTGAGAGGGGAGGAGGTGGCCCGGGCCCCTCTCTCCGGCGATGGCTGGGGAGTCGTGCTGAGGTTGCCAGCCCGGGCTGTGTGGACTGAGGCTTGGGGTCTTTGGCTGGCTGCCTGGGCCCGTGTGGCTTGAGGTGGGGTGGGCAGGACCAGATAGCCCACCGAGAAGCAGGCCCCCAGGTGGCCAGGTGAAGGTGCACCCAGCCTGTGCTCCAGGAAGTCCAGGGACTGACTCCTGGCCTTGACTGGACGTTCCTGACCCCAGCTAACGCGAGGGACGCCCTGCTCAGCCCAGGCCTTCAGAAGAGTCCTCGCCCTATGTCTCGGGCGCCCCTGGTTTCCATGGACCACGTGTTCTGGGGCCTCCTAATTTCAATCACGTAGTTTAGGAGGTTAATCTTAACACTATGTGGACTTGGTGAGCTGCCTGCAAAATGAACAAGCCTTTCGCCTGTAAAACAAAACCAGAACTTCTGAAAACTGGGATTCAGTGACTGCAAATAGTTCTGGGATTTCAGCCTCTGTGGTTTGGTCGTAGCTCACCGGGACCAACATCCTGGGGCACGTGAAATGTCCTTGGGAATCTGACTTGCTCCATCCCTGGGAAGCTGATGTGTAGAAGCTGTGCCGGGAAGGTCTGCGCTCTGCGCTGCTCAGAGGACGATGGAAACGCACCCCGAGTCTCTGTGCCACTAACTCTTGTGCTTTAGAGACAGAATACTGCGCTTTTTAGTAGCCAGTCGAGACTTCCGGTAACCGGAACGAGGGTAGAAGCCGATTCCTGGAAAGTGCTGTGAGTCATGCCCACGCTGGTTTTCTCTGGGTAAAGATGTGATTTTTTCCCTTCCAAAGCCAGTATCTAAATGACTTGTCTAAACATAGGCTCCGTTTCCACGGGGCCTGTGGTCATCTCAGCTGTGTCACTGGGGTCTGGTGGGTCCAGCCTCCCCCAGCTACGGCCACCGCGCTGGCAGGGGCTGAACTGTGGCCTTGTCCAGGGTGCGGCTGGAGAGTCCCGCTTGGAGACGCCTCTGATGGTGTCTCTGTGGCTTTCAGACGGACAGCGCCCACTGCAGCACACACGTTAATCACTCGTTGCGTCGCTGAAACTTAAAACGAGGTTGAGAGCCAGGCTTTCAGGGCTGGGCTGCACCCACGTGAGGCCGAGTAAACTTCCCAGATGTCTTTCGTGGAGGGTGATGCCAGGGAGGCGTCCCCATTGCGGGGTGCCTGTTGTTCTGTATTTAATTCGGGAGCACACTTCTTGGTGTGTTTTTCTAATGGAGGCATTTCTGTCTCAATCCCAGGGCTGGTCGCCATAAAGGATGCCCATGACATCGAGACCAGGCTTAACGAAGTGGAGAAGCTGCTCAAGGCCGTCATCAGCATGCCACGCAAGGTGGGTGCGCAAGGTGGGCGTGCAAGGTGGGTGCGGGCGGACGGGCGGGGCCGGGGTGTGCTTCCTGGAAGTGTCAGGTGGGGTTAGGTGTAAGCCCAGGGAAGGAAGGCTCCTTGGGCTCTGGGGGCTCCGGTGCTTTCTCCCTGGGGAGGAAGCGGAAGTGACGGGCTCGCGGTTTACTGGAAAGTGAGGGGAGATGGACGTGCGTGAACTCTGGTGCGGACCAGGCGCGAACTGTTCCCACTGTCCCCATCCTGTCCGTCCCTGGGCCTTGAGCCACCTGAGCACCTGACAGGTGAGTGGGGAGGCGGCCCCGTCCACGCTCAGTCCCGCAGTCTGAGCAGTGCGGGGCCACCAGTGTCAGACGGGCTGCCTTGCGGGAGGAAAATGTATAGGAATGAACGTGTTTCTTCCCAGTATTCCAGGTCAGAAGTTGTGCTCACCTTCTTTGAAAGATCTCCCCTGGATCAGGTGTTAAAAAATGACAACGTCCATAAAATTCAACCCAGCTTTCAAAGTCCGGTGAAAATATCAGGTGAGAGCCACAGGGCCACCAGAAACCTTCCCAGCCCACTGTCCACGTGCCGGACACACCTCCCCACCTTGGGATCCAGGAAGACAGCCCAACAGAAGGGCGGAAGCAGCAGGGGAGGGGCCGTTTCCCGATTGTTATGGAAGTGTGTGTTTCTACCTACTGACCTGCGGTTTACACCCTTCCTACCTCCAAAGCGAGCTATCTGGCATATAAATTGGAACGTACTTAAATAGTCTATGAAGAAAGCATCAGTGAAGCTTTTTTTTTTTTTTTTTTTTGCGGTACGTGGGCCTCTCACTGTTGTGGCCTCTCCCGTTGCGGAGCACAGACTCCGGACGCGCAGGCTCAGCAGCCATGGCTCATGGGCCTAGCTGCTCCGCGGTGTGTGGGATCTTCCCGGACCGGGGCACGAACCTGCATCCCCTGCATCAGCAGGCAGACTCTCAACCACTGCACCACCAGGGAAGCCCTCAGTGAGGCATTTTGAAGTGAATTACTAGAATGCGTCATCCAGCCTGCAAAAATAAGAATTCACCTAGTGCAACACTGACTTGGTTCTTGGCTTTAGGGCGGGGGGACAGAAAGGGACACACGGTGTAGGTCTCCTTAGCGTGGATGCTGGGTTGAGCCTTCTGGCAAATGTCAGCAGCGCTAAGAGGGGATGGTCAGCCGTCCTGCGGGTCAGAGGGGAGCGAGGGAAGCCTGGGTTCAGCCCGGTGGCCGCTTCCTCAGATCTGGGCCGCACGTGTTGCTACAACACTAGGCTCTGTCCTTGCAGTGCTGTTGGCAAGGCCTGTGAGGGGCATTTTGTGGGAGAAGAGGTCTGTCCTGGAAGTCTCAGGTACCAGGCTTCCCCAGGCAACTTGTCTGGCCTGAGTGAGGTTGTGTGGGCGTTTGCCGGGCGCAGAGGGGATACAGCTCGGCCAGCGGTGACATCCCACAGGGCACCTTGATGTGAGGGGAGGCGGGGGTGTCCAGCACTTGAGTTCTGAGTGGAAGGAAGGAAAGAGGAGGGAGTGGAGGAGGGGGACTCAGAGGGAGGTGATGGGGAAGCATCAGCAGGTGAGGGGACCTGAGCCCAGAGCCATGGCCTGAAAAGGAACTGGGTCCCAGTGATGGGAAGACGGAGGGGGCACATGGGGGTGACGGCTGACGCCACTGGTATAGAAGTGTCCTTACTGAGTGATGCACCACGGCACGGATGAGATTCCTTAATTGTGTGCTAGGGCGAGGCGGGCAGGGCTGGCAGGTTCTGGGAACCCAGGACGGAAAAGTTACT
The DNA here is from genome assembly GCF_949752795.1 of Hyperoodon ampullatus. NCBI lineage: Eukaryota > Metazoa > Chordata > Mammalia > Artiodactyla > Ziphiidae > Hyperoodon > Hyperoodon ampullatus. The sequence goes on from NC_136923.1 coordinate 103,247,148, forward strand.
TCTTGCTCTGACCGTGTGTGAGCAGGACAGGGTCCAGCCTGGGTTTGCGTGTCTGCCACTCTTGTCACCTTCCCAGGAGAGCTTCGTGTGTGTCCTTAGGAAGATGAGCAGGGGGCTGGGGGCCTCTTCTTAGCTAACACCTAGCGTCCAGAACCTTCTCTACAGGAGAGTGAAAATGGCAGTCAGCCCTCCTGACCGGATGTCTGGGGACCCCAGTGTCCAAGGCTCAGAGAGGCTTCAGGGCGTGTCAGGCTCCGTGTGCTGTCACCTGGAGCGTGGGCACCTCTGTCCTTTAGTCTTGCACGGAAGAGCCCCAGCACTGGCATCTCCATTTTGCTTTATTTCTTTCTGTTTTGAGCCAACAGGAGAACCGAGAGCCTTTCAGGGCCTGGGGTCGGTGGCAGGCAGCAGGTTGACCCCAAAGGCCCCAGGGCGTAAGAGGGACAGGCCGGCGCTGCATGCAGGTGCTTCTGATGGCGACAACCTGGCGTCCCCGGCCCCTGTCTTAGTGCCTTGTCTTTATTGCTGATTCGGATAAACGCACGACCCAGGTTTACCCCAAAGCGCCGAAAGGAAGGAGACAGGATTGAATAGGGGTAGCGCTGGGGTCCCACGTCGAGGTTTTAACCACGTTCTTGTGTTGTTTCGAGGACTGAGGACAGAGGTTTGGGGTCCCTCCTGCCCACGAGCTCAGGAGGCCTGGCACGCATGTCTGGGAAGGCAGGGCCTTGGCCTCCCCGTGCAGGCCGGGAGCCTGGGTCCTGGGGACATCGCAGTGGGGGAGTCACTGCAGTCACTGCGGCTCAGCACGGAACACTTTGTGACACAGGGCTGCCTGACAGTGGGCTTGGGAAACAGCTATTGCGAGTCAGCTGCAGAGAGCCTGAAGCCTTGTGCCAAGACCACGGCCTGAAGGCAGCCCTGTGCGGGAAGCTGGCGGGGTCGCCCCTTCTGGAGCTGAGGCTCTCCCATGCCTGGGGGTCCCTCTTCCTCGTCCGCTCTCATCGCTGGCCCTTCCTCTGCCCGAGAGCGTGGCTGGGCGGGGGAGCTCCCACGCATGGCATGTGAGACGTGCTTTTGTTGTCCTCTGAGCGAGGAAGTAAGTGTGCTGAGACAAGGGTGTGGCAAATTCAGAAAAACTTCTCACGAAAACTGTTCCTTACAGTAGCCCTGCCGGCCCCAGAGGGCCTGGTCCCATGTGGGCAGCCCTGCTCGTCAGTCTGGGCCCACATTTGCGCTGCGTATGGACCTGGGAGTCCCCGGGCGCTGGGCCTCAGGACCCGGAGAGCCAGGCGCCCCGAGGGCCGCGCCTCCAGCATCCCAGCCTTTCCCCGGGGTGTGTCCTCAGCACCGACATCGGCCGCCCGGACCTGACTTCCTGGCTCATTCATTTAGGGATTTCCTGTCATCCCGGGCATGTCAGGCTGTGGTCACTCTGGCTTTCCACGTCACCGTCGACCCCTCTGGTCCAGGCCCTGGGCCTCCTGCTGGCTGGGCCCTGTCTCCTCCCCCCCACAAGCCCTGCCCGTCCACGTCCACTCCTGTCCAGCTAAATTCCACTCGTGCATGGAAACGGCCGTGCCCGCTGTCACCCCTCTCCCAGACTTCTCAGCACCCTCTCAAGCCTCTGATGTGGCATCCTGGGAGGTGGTGCCCTGGCGGACAGCCCTGACGTTGGCCCACTCTCAGGCCTCCTGCAGTGACCTCTAGGTTGACCGGCTAGGGGTCAGGAACTCCACTAGATGGCGCCAGGCGCCCATGGTGTGAGAACCAGCCGCCCCCGGGGCCAGGATTCCGCAGTGCTCTGGCCTCTTAGGTGATGCTTTGGACCAATGCAACCTTAAACATTCTTCATCCGTGTTAATCTAAAAGTTTATTTCCGAGTGTAGGAAAACTTAAATTTAGTTTTCTACACCATGGCTGTGTTTGTGCAGCTTAAAAGAAAGCATACACCTCAGCCTTGGTCTGGCTGCTTGGATTAATTGATATTGGCCTCAAAAATCATAGTACGCAGGTTTGGGAAGGCTGGAAATATAATTTCATTTTCTAGTAACCAGGCATCTGTACAGTCGCAACCTTAATTTTCACCACACGGGGAGAGTCCTGGTCTCCAATTAATGAAACGACATGGCTTTGGGTTTTGTTCGTTGCTAGAGACATTGAAAGTAGACTAGGAAAGGGAATCAGAGAGCGTGTGAATGCTTTCAGGGCTGAGACTGTCCACAGAAAAAAAAGAATAGATGAATTAATGAACTGAGTTATGGTGGCATATGGGGCATGTGAAGACAGGGCTGCAAGTAAAAAAATAGCAAATCACCACCAGCCGGACACTGGTCATCGTTGCAGGAATGTTCACTGGTAGATGCTGAGATTAGTGGGTGAAAGTTTGAGGAGAAGCAGGATTTGCACTTGCATCTCCACCAGGATAGTTCTTAACTACAAAGAGAGAGATGATATCCTCATTTTGGAGAAAACCTCCTGACCCGAGAGATCCAGACGACATCCCAGGAATAAGTAAGGCCCGTGGGCATCACACTCCTGATCTGATGCCCAAGGGAAGGCAGCGTCCCTGCAGGTTCCTGCCAGACCGTCCACCTCTGTCCAAGCATGGAAACACCAGGCAAATTGAGGCACAGTCAACGGAAGACTCACCAGTCTGCGTCCCAAGTGTTGCAGCCAGGAGAGATGAGGCAAGACCCAGGCCCTCGAGGCCATCAGGGGTCATAGGAGGCTGAACCACCGCATCTTCCTGCCCCGAGGGATCCAGGCCAGGCCCAGAACAGACAGAGGGACATGGGTGAAACTCAAGTGCAGGAGGTTTTAGTTTAGAGTATTGTTCAGATGTTCATTTCCTGGATTTGCTTGTCGTCCCATGGTTATGTGTAAAATGTTAACCAAAGGACGAGCTGCTGAGCAATCTGTGAAAGCTCTATACTGTTTTTGCAACTTTTCCGTAATTCTAAAATTAGCTCCAAAAAAGTTTTAAGAAATAAGAAATGGCAAAGCAGGACTCTTCTTCATGTGAAAAAAATTCTGTATGCAAAAAAATGGCTTGTAAAGGAACTATTTCATGGAACTGGCCATGTATGTGATTAAAGTCATTAAATGGACCAGTGATTTTGGCTGTAGGTACTAAGCTGACTTCTAAGAAATTCCCATTTTCAGGATATTTGAAGGTAGGCTTCAGATGCTGAAGTTTTTCAGTAAGCGTAACGTTTCCTTTGGTGCTTTTTATTTGGGTGACCCAACAGACATGAGGACATTTGGAACGATAGCAATAACTCCCATTTATGAGCCCCAGCATTGGTTAGATTCTTTATAAAGACCATCTCGTTTAATCCACACCTGTGCCCCTTAGGATAGCTGGATACTGTTATTCCCCTTTTACAGACTAAAACGCTAAGCAAGGAGTAACCTGCTTCCCACGCTTAAGTGGCAGAAGTGGAGTTTCCCGGAGGGCCCAGCTGGCCTTGCAGACAATTGGCTTCTCTGCACAGACAATTAAGGAAGGATTTGTAACAAATTTGTTTTGGGGGCTGGTTCCATTTTCTAGATTCCACTTTCTAGAGCTCCAAATCTCACATTTAAGAAAGATTAGGAAGTTCCTATACAAGGTGACTCCTGGCAACATTCACAAATGTTTTGCTGCACTGACGTTTGTTTTCACTTGTAGGGTCCTCCCCTCCAAATTCCCTTGGGAGGCGGTGGGAGGGAGGATCTGGGGGCTGTCAGCTGGCTGTCCTGAGGTCCCTGAGGTTTTATGTGCTTCCTGGGACAGGTTGGAGTCAGTTAATAAAAGCAGTAAAGCAAGTGGTTCTGTGCTGTTGTGCGTTTTAAATTGTGACGCAGGGGCATCTTAATCTCTCTTGTCGGGGTGTCGTCCTCTGCAGCGTCTGTCTCCTCACTCAGGCTTTGGTCAACATCTTCGTGCTCTTTTTGCACCTGGTGGTGTAGTTGACCCCAGAGGTCCCAAGCACTGACTTTTCCCTGGTTTTCAGCTCCTTCTCATGACTTATGGGCTGTCCGAGGCGGGTGGGCTCTGGGTGGGCTCAGCCGGGGAGAGGAGGTCGGGAAAGAGCCACGTGCTAATGCCACGTGGAGTGTGACCGACCTCGAAAGGCCAGTGAAACGAGTGCTGTCACTTCTCCAGAAAGTCAATTGGAAATTTTAGCAATTACTTGGCAAATCCGATGGATGGATAGTCATTTTATCCTGGGGGGCAGAGGTAAGGAGGAAATCTACTTTTTTTTCTTCTTTTTTTTTGTGTAGTTTCCCTAAGTGTCTTCATATGGAGGGAAATTCAAAGAACTGAGAATCAAATACCCAGAAAGATGAAAAGTAAATAGGAAGTTACAATTTCACTTATTAAAGAAAAGCACATCTGTACATGGGGATAAAATAATCTAAATTATGGAAAGATGTAAGAAATAAAACAATCCCACAAACAACAATAGCATCAGATGCCCAATAAGACGGGGCAGCACTGGACATCCTTGTGGCCTGTGCCAGGGCCAGAGGAAGGGCTATTCTGAGCTGTTTCCGTGCATCAGGCCCTGAGTGGGAAGATGATGATCATTGGATTTGAGAACCCGGCAGGAGTTTCGAGTCTGTTTGAAGCACGTTTTTAAGGTGAGGTAAGTGAAGGCCCTGATTTGATGGGACAAACAAGGCCCCGAGCGCAGAGCTTGATGACCAGGGGCTGAGGTTGGGGATGAGCCAGCACGTGGGGAGCTGGAGCCCTGGTGACCCCCCAGGTCTATCCTTGGAGAGTCTGTGATCCACTGAGGGAAGGGAAGGACACACAGTTCCCAGGAAGTGTCAACAAGAGCTTCCCCAGGTCGGAGAAGGGAGTCAAGTGCACTTATGTTTAAATGGACCAGATGACGTGATGGAGCCTGGGAGCTAATAGGCTCTTAGAGTTGGAAGGGTCCTTGGAGAGCCTCCAGGACAATTTTGAAATTTCCAGTTAGGACACTGCGTCCAGTGTCTCGGGGTTCCTTGCTGGGCTGCGCCGTGGAGTCCCAGCTCCCAGGCCGGTGCTGTTTCAGCTGCCCACGCCTCTGCAAACACACACACACAACCCCGCCACCACCGATGCTCGGGCTTCCCCATCCCCGCTCCCCTTCTAGAGCTGGGTGAGCACCAGACTTTGCACTTGGAATCTAACTGCACAGCCATTGTAGACACACAAAGACGATCTCTTTGTTGCCCTTTTAAAATTACCACAAGGGCTTCCCTGGTGGCGCAGTGGTTGAGAGTCCACCTGCCGATGCAGGGGACACGGGTTCGTGCCCCGGTCTGGGAAGATCCCACATGCCGCGGAGCGGCTGGGCCCGTGAGCCATGGCCGCTGAGCCTGCGCGTCCGGAGCCTGTGCTCCGCAACGGGAGAGGCCACAACAGTGAGAGGCCCGCGTACTGCAAAAAAAAATAATAATAAAAATAAATAAAAAATAAAGTTACCCCAAATTGTGCTTGTTGGTGAGAAGCCAGTTTATATATAGGATTATATAAAGTAAAAGGTGAAGTCACCCATTTGGTTGAAAATGCACAGGGATTGCGCTGGATCCTCACGGCGACCCTGGGCCATGTTATCCTCACCTGAGACACAGGTGAGAGCTTAGAGAGATCGGGGGACCTGGGCAGAGCTCACGTTGTGTGCAGTCGTCTTGGCCTGAAACCCATCCTTGTTCTGCTCCAGCTTCAAACCCACAGGGCAGGCACGTGGCGAGAGCGCTCGGACTGCCAGAGCGCCTTTCTGCGGCGGGAGAGAGGCCCCTCTTGACTGGTGTCGGGTCAGCAGGTGTGGCCCCTGAGTCTGGGTGGCGGAGCGTTCTCTAAAGTGTGGGGAAGGAGGGAGCACAGTAGGAGGAGGGGGATGTGGGGAGATCAGTGTGAGCCCCGACTTCAAAACTTCAAAATCGGATCCCCTTCTGAATATTTCCCTCACTGCTTTCACTTTCAGAAATCATGAGGTCCAATGGATTTTGCTTAGCAAATACCGAAACAATCGTTATTGACCACAGTATACCCAACGGAAAAGACCAGCACGCAGCTGTGGACCCCTCGGAGCACCTGTAAGTGCACTGATTCGAGTGTCATTTTATTTTATTTTTTTTTTGCGGTACGCGGGCCTCTCACTGCTGTGGCCTCTCCCGCTGCGGAGCACAGGCTCCGGACGCGCAGGCTCAGCGGCCATGGCTCACGGGCCCAGGCGCTCCGCGGCATGTGGGATCCTCCCGGACCGGGGCACGAACCCGCGTCCCCTGCATCGGCAGGCGGACTCTCAACCACTGCGCCACCAGGGAAGCCCTTGAGTGTCATTTTACACACGAGGTCCCGAGCCGTCAGCCCGGGCCAGGTTCCCCACCCACTCGGGGCTCTAGGAAGGGGACAGAGTGTGACCATGCGGCTGGCAGTGGGGAGGGGGGACATTCAGGAGGAGTTGCCTGGCTTCACGTCTGGGCTGTGCTGGGCCCTGGAGGGTCCGGGGCCGCAAGCCTCCTCGTGGGGCCCTAGTCTCCTGGCGGGGGGGCGTCAGCTGCATGTTGGCCTCTCGTCGCCTCCCAGGTGGCTTCTGTGTGGCTCACGGGCCTGCCCTGTGCGGAGGGCTTAGAGAAGGCGGGCAGCTAAAGACCCCCTGCCCTCCGTCCTTCCTTCCTCGGGTGATAGAACTTGGACCGTGATGGGGGCTCTAGGAAAGCCACCTTGGGTGCCGCCAGCCGTCTCGGGATTATCGGGCAGGACCTGGCTCTGGTGACTGTCAAGGCCACGCCCGGGGCTCTCCCTGCTCAGGAGCTCAGGGAGTTCGTTCCCGTCTCCTGGCTCCTGTTCTCTCCGGGTGGGACCGCTGTGCTCGCGCAGGGTCTCCTGAAGGCTCAGGTGACGAGCGTGGACGCCTGACACTGGGACCCCCAGGCAGCTCTGGAAGCTCAGGGTCTCCCGCGGGCACTTGACCGGCACAAGCCCGGAACCAGGGGGCCTCTCAGAGTCCGGGGGTCCCTCCGCACTCCATCAGCCCCATGTGAAAGCGGACCAGGACTGACCCAACTGCTGCCATGCCTCGCGCTCAGCCGGGACCACGCATATAGTACGCACCGTGTGTGCACAGACAGCTCCCAGCCCGAGGGTCCCCCGAGCCAACTTGGAGCTGGCATCGTGGGTCCGAGGCTGACGTGGATTACACGGTGACGGAAGGAGGGCCTGCTTCATGGGAGGAGCTTCTGGCCGGGCTTGTCCTGGTGGAGTGGTTGGTGGGCCACCAGGGGCTGCAGGGTCCTGGCTCTGGCTCTGCAAGGGTCCCAGGGACCCTTTCTGTCTCTGAGAGGCCCCGAGAGGCCCTCTGACCCTGGCATGAGGCCAGCTCTGAGAAGGAAGTTCAACCATGGATCGTTTTGGAGGAGAAGCATGGAGAGAAAGCAAGGTCTGTAATGTAACTTTTCCAGCCAGCTCGGGGCTCTGCGTGGACAGGGCGACCCATCCTCAACCTGCAGCGCCGGGCTGGTGGGAGAGAAAGATCGCGGGGAAACGTCTGCGATCCCAGGATAGCTTAACAAGGAGATGTCGGCCTCTGAGCGGCCCGGGAGCATCTCCAGGGAACTTGGGCTTGCCGGGCATTTCTCCAGGTGCCTGACCTCGTGCAACCCTGCAGTGATGGTCTGCTGCCGTCTGTCTCGGGAGGGTCTGTCTGAACGCTCCAGGGGCCAGGAGGTCACAGAGAGAAGGCTCTCCCCTCAGTGGTCCTCGACAGCGACTGTGTGGCCCCAAGGCTGTGGATCAACGCTGCCGGGCCTGCTGTTAGGACCTGTTGGTCCCCACACTGTCCCTGGGGGAGAGTAGCTACAGTACTCAGACCAGAGACCCCCCTGCACTCAGGGACCAAGCGTGTGTGCCTGGTGGGGACGTGTGTGAGAGCGGGATGGCTGGGCCTCTGCCTCGTGACCACCCCGGTTGGCTGGAGGGGTTGCCAGGCTCCGGGAGATTCTGCCCAGGCCTGGGGCGAGCCCTGACCCTGTCTGCACTGGTTAGAAGCAGGGGGTTTTCCAGGCCTGCTGAGGACCACGGGGGCTGATGAGGACCCCGGACTCTACTGAGCATCCCAGGTCCACTTCCTTCCCCAGTTCTCAGGGGATCTGAGGGCAGGAGGGGTCGCAGGGGCAGGAAGCTGCTGGGCAGGGCTGTGTCGTGGCCGCCACCGGGCCCGTCCCTCGCCTGCCCAGAGCCTTTCCCTGCACCTAAGGGCCCCCTCTTGGCCTCACTGCCTGCACGGACGCAGGGCTCCACGCATCTCCACACACGCCCGTCAGCATGGACTTAGAGGGAAACCCACCTCCATGCCTTTCCTGTCTGATCTCGAAGCTGCCATCGCCGCCTCCTCCGCTTCTCCCTTGCAACTTAGAGGCAGCAGGCCTCCCTGGGACCCCGTCCACCCCACATGCCCCGGATGCTGGGGAGGTTGGTGGGGCACCTCTCCGCCCTCCCCCTCCCCCATCCCGGCTGGCTCCCCAGCCAGTGTAGCCAAGCCGGCGGCTTTGTGGTTTGGACGCCTTGTGCCCTGCCCGTCGCTGCCCGGCTTTCCGCTGTAGTTGAACTCCTGTGAGGTCTCAGTCACCGGGAGTCAGAGCAGGGACAATGTGGACAGTGTGCTCGGTGGCCCCAGGCCCTCTCCGCTGCCCTGGGCAGGGCCTGCATCCGCCCGCCTCTGCCACTCCCCTTTGTTTGGACTGGTTCTTAGCTGGGGAACAACGGAAAAGGTACAGGCAGCATCTGTTTCCCTTCCTGGGGAGAAGGTCCTCCGTGCACTGTTTTCTCTGTGAAGCATCTTTTAAAATTTGTCGTCCTTTTTTTCCAGCTTAAGCAAGTGTGCTTAAGCCGAGACTGGGTTAGGCAGGGCGTGGAAATGGTTTCCATTCCTGGGGAATCCACGTTGAGAGGGTATTCAGGTCACCTCACATTTGGAGCACAAATCCTTCCTTGAGCCCTTCCCGTGCCCCATGTAATGCCCCACATTGAATGCAGGGCCCAAATGCAGGGCCCCTCCCTCCGCTAACCTCCTCTGCCCTCACCCAGCTCCTCCCTGGACTCCTCCTGCCTCCTTGGTCGTGTGTGCAAGTGGCCCAGGAAGCAGTCAGGCTTGGAGCTGGGACCACACGGCCTTCTTTACCCGTCTTTGCCATGGTCCACCGGCCCAGCACATGGCAGGTTCCTGTGCCTGGTCCACTCTGTGTCCCCAGCGCCTGACCCAGAATAATCCCCAGATGGAGAGAGAAATACTCACTGAGTGAGTGGATGGATGGATGGATGAATGGATAGATGGGTGGATGGATGGATGGATGGACGGATGGATGGATGGATGGATGGACGGATGGATGGGTGGATGGATGGATGGATTGATGCATAAATGGATGGATGGATGGATGGATGGATGGATGGACGGATGGATGGGTGGCTGGCTGGATGGACTGATGCATAAATGGATGGATGGTTGGATGGATGGATGGATGGCTGGCAGGCTGGCTGGATGGATGGACGGATGGATGGATGGATGGATGGATAGATGCCTCAATATTGGTCAGTGAGAGTAAATCACAGTCTCTAAGGCAGTGAAAACCAAAGCTGTGATGGCTCTGGAGTCGGGCCCATGTGACTGATCAATTTGCAGTCACGGTTCCTTCCACACTCTCTCCACACGCAGCCTGGTGGTGGATGGGCCGGTGTCATGGAGAGCCCTTCCGTGCTGTTTGATCCAAAGACCCTCCTGCCAGTGACCGTCTGCCCTTTGTCCACTTCAGCGGGGCTGGGGGCCAGCGAGCCAGCCCTGGCCTCACCTCTGCTTTCCCGTTTCAGGTTTGAGAACGGCGGTGAGTTTGCCTCCGAGCTGGAGGATGGGGATGACCCAGCAGCTTATGTCACCAACCTGTCCTATTACCACCTGGTGCCTTTCGAGACGGACATTCTGGACTGAGTCTCCACGGGGCCCCTCCTCCCCCAGCCGGTGACCGTGGCTCCGCTGAAGTCCATCATGCCAGGGACCAGGCCTACCCAGCCGCCCGCGCCCACGGAGACCCTCAGTCTCCGACAGCCAGGAGTCGGGTTACGGGGGTCCGGTGCCCCTGCTGCTTTTAGGGGTCTTCCTGGCCCGTGTATGCATCCCTGGGACACGCCCCCTCCACGCCTGGAGGGGCCACAAGTGCCTGCAGGACATCCCGGGCCGGGTCTAGACACCGGCTCCTCCCCCCACGTTTCCTCCCTCCACAAGCGCACAGAACGTTCTGCGTCGCATCTCGGTGAGTCACCAAGTCCTGGACAGCACAGGCGGGTGTGTTCTGTCATCCGGATTTCCCTGGAAACCAGGACGTGCAGCTTCCATTCCTGTTTTTTATCTTCTATCCAGAAACTGGGGGCTTCATGCCAGCCAAGGGAGTGTTTGCGGAAGGTTGGTCGTGAACGGGGTTTTGGCCGCGGGCACAGGGGGACCACTGACTGGTGCCCATGTGATGAACTCTGAGTGGTGACGATTCTCCCGAGAGGAAGGAGTCCCCACCTGGGGACACCCCACCCCACGAGGGGTGACAGTGCAGTGACCCCTGGGCGGCCGAGGGTCCCCCTTCCTGCTGGTCGCCAAGATCTCAGTGACACACTTGCCATATCAGCCTGAGCGGATGGGGATCAGGGGGTCACCGAGCGCCCCCGACGCGTCTCCCTTGGCCTTCGGGGTGGGGGGTCTGTGCTCTTCGTGTCCGTCGCTTCACAGAGAATACTAACGACCAGAATCTCTTGTGTAAATAATAGTAAATTATTGAGAATCCTAATTCTTTTACACAGTCTGTTTTTTAATCTATTTTAATTAAATAAAACACATTACTCTACTTTTATTGGTTTAAGGTGTGGCTCTTGTTACGCCTCCCTCGCACGCTGCGCCTCCGGGCTGCCCCCAGCGCTCCCGTCTCATTGTCCTTTAGGAAATGTGCTGTTCTCACCCTGGGGAATGATCTGTCCAAACTGGAAAGTAAACAGAGTGTTCTCTTGAGTTAGGGCTTCCCCTTTCTCCATGTTCCGTGCTGGCAGCCACGGGAAGCCTCCTGGAACCCAGCTGCGCAGCAGATGGGCTTCCCGTGGCTTTTGCATCTCCCTCTGCTTCCAGCTGTGCTTGGTTGGGTGCAGCCTGCTTCCAAACAGGCTGTCAGGCAGCCAGTGGGGTCGACCAGTTGCCTTCTTCTCTTGGGGGTAAAATTCAGGTCTGTAGAGGACGGGGCCTCTTACCTGGCAGGGTCCAAGTTCCAATCATTGATTCCTGGGTTTTCCTCGTTATCCACATTCTGCAGGGGACTTCTCCCCAGCTCTGGGGCCACAGTGATGGCAGCCCCCTGAGCTCATCTGCTCACGGGGGCTGTGTTACCCCCTCACGGCCCAGCTTGGCTCCCCAAGACCCGCCCCCCCCCAGCTTTCATGCAAGAAGCTTCACTGTTTCCAGTCAATGCACAATGAGATCTCAGATGTTTGGATATTTGTTTTCCTATAAAACACATCAGAGTGTTCTCTGGCTTCTTTTTTTTTTTTTTTTTCCTGGAAAAGCATGATCTTCTAGACCCATTTGTTATGTCCCCGCATTTGAAAGATGTTGCCAAGTTGTCTTCCAGAGAAGTCATACCCACCACCAGTGGCTGTGCCCTGGCTTCTATTGATAGAAATTGAGGTCGTTTCAACTATTTCACAAAACAAGAAGCAAAGGATGTGTCTGAACACACACAAATCTCCTCATGAATAAGAATGAATTTGTAGAATAAGGTGACTATTGATTTGTGGGAGTTTTTTTAGATGTGAAAGATACGTAGCTCTTTTCATGAAGGAAATTGGCCTTTATGTCACTTAGCTTCTGCAGCCTAATACAAGCTCCAAACTTAGTGACTGAACAGTTCTGGGGTCGGCAGTGTGGATTGGGCTTAACCAGGTGGTTCTGCTATTGGGGCTCAGGCCTGGTGATGCTGGCCGGGCTCACTGAGGGAGAGCTGGTGTAGGAGGGCCTGGCGGGCTGGACCGTCATCTCTGCATCCCCTGCCCTCTATCCTCCAGTTGGGTAGCTCGGGTTTTTCACACTGCGACTCACCATTCCAGGGCAGACAGAGGCCACGCCCCAAAGTGCAGGTCTTTTCAAGTCTGTTTCCATCCCATTTGTTACCTTCCCAGAGGCTTAAGCCCGGAGTCGGTGTGGGAAGTCAGTGGGTACAGGGAGGTATCGACAAGTTGGGGCCATGTTGCAATCAACTCACTTCACCCCATAAAGGCCTGATCTTAAGTCTCTGCTTTAAGAATCTGGGCTTATCCCTCTAGTCCCTCTTGGTGGTAAAGCCAGGTGCAGTGTAGGATGGGGGTAGGTGAGTTACGGTCTCCAGGCCCCCGGTTGGGTTTGGGGCAGCTGGTCACACAGTTTCAGGTCTAGAATACAAGCTTCTTTCCACTAAAGTTCATTTTTTCTGAAGAGAAGTAGCTCTGGCTTGAGCGATGGGGCCCTTGAGACCCAGGGACAGGGCTGCTGCTGAATGCAGGACACACCTCCTTTTGGTGGTTTTGAAAATATATTTTTATTTTCTGAACAGTCTGCTTTCCTTCTCTTTAAGGGAGCTTAATGACCAGGTATCCCTCTGGTGTTCCACCCCACCCAGCAGGAAGGGTTTGATTTTTGCCTATTTCAGCTGCAAATGTGTTTAATGGAAACAGACGACATCAAAACAGGGGTTTTGAGAAACTGTAACAGCCGGATGAGGGGATGAAAAAGCCCTCCAGTGACTTGAAATGTTGACTCATTGACAGCAGTCTGGTTGACCCTTATCCTCCACCCACTGTATTTTTTTTTTTTTTTTTCATTTCGTGAGTGGAGTTGACTTGATTGAGTCAGCCCGGGAGCCTGCTGTTTTGGGGAGAGGAGCCTGCAATAAAATCCATGACATTAGGGCTTCCCTGGTGGCACAGTGGTTGAGAGTCCGCCTGCCGATGCAGGGACACGGGTTCGTGCCCTGGTCCGGGAAGATCCCACATGCCGCGGAGCGGCTGGGCCCGTGAGCCATGACCGCTGAGCCTGCGCGTCCGGAGCCTGTGCTCCGCAGCGGGAGAGGCCACAACGGTGAGAGGCCTGCGTACTGCAAAAAAAAAAAATCCACGACATTAGTCTTCTGAGCACTTAGGCAGAGCTGCCATGACTTCCCAGCCCTAAGGCAGGAGTGTTGCTGGGATGGGACTGGTGTCACCAGTCCCCAAGCCTGGAGACCAGGCACGGGAAGAAGGAGGGGGAGAAGGAAGAGAAGTGACACTCGCCGAGCATCCCCGACGCCCCAGGTACTATGAGGTGCGACACATGTACAGGCGTGTGTGCGGGGCCGTCTCGGTTCTGAGCAGACGTCAGCCAGCAGGTGGAAACACACAAACAGAGTGTGACGGTCCTCTTGGACTCTGCGGACAGGAGGCCTGACTGCTTCAGTCTCTGGGGAGCTTCACAATGCAGTCAGCTTCCAGGACAGTCTAAGTCCACTCCAATTTGGGGGGCAGGTTGCCATCCAGTCTGGTCCCAGCTCAGACTTGAGTTAGAGCTGCTTTCTTCAGAGCTGGACTCCCCAGGCCTGGGCTCAGCCTCCAGACACGAGCTGAGCAGTTTGTGGGGACCAGGAGTTCCTCCAGGGCCCCTGGAATCTGGTCGGATGAGCTCAGAGACCTGGCATGGCATGGTCACCCCTGTCATCCCAGCCCCACAAAGACGCCGCACAGGGCCTCTGTCTCCCCAGTGGCTGGACAGGTTAGTACCGTCCCCCCGGCACCCCCGGGCTGGGCAGTATTCACTCTCTTCAGGAACCTGGCTCCACTGGATGGTCGGGTGCAGGGTGGTCATGGGGGATGCTTGTACCAGTCCCTCCCCGGAAAGAAAATAAGAAAAAAATGAGGACGTGTAATTGACGGTTCGTGTTTGACACAAAGGGAGACAGTCGGGCCAGGGCCCTGGTGTCCTCAGGGGTCTCGCTCCCCGGGGTCCCCGTGCTCCCCGGGGTCCCTGGGGATGGGTCTTCCGGCTTCCTGGGTCACCAGCAGCAAGGGGGACGTTTGGATTCGGAAGATCCCAGTTCTTCGGTGGGGGACAGCCGGATTTGGGGGAGTCCTCCCCACGGCAGGTGGGTTGCCATCTGGGTGCCCACGTTGCTTCTGGCTTTGCCCTTGCCACATTTGCTCGCAGAGGAGCCTGGGTTGAGTCTGGGCTTGCTGCAGCTCCCAGGCTCCTGGCAGGCAGGCCTTTCCCCATCCTGCCCGTTCTGCGTGGAGCCTTCCTCCGGCAGGGCCCCGCTCCCACCGTCCACCTACAGCTGGAGCCCCGGCCGCTCCCGGCCCCAGGCGCACGGCCCGTCCTCCACCATCACCGTGAAGGGCTTCCGGTTACCAGCGGACTCATTACCTCTGGGTTCTGTTTACAGACCTGCGTCTCCCCAGCCCCCAAACACTCGGCTCAGAGCCCACATAATCCATCGTGTGTGGCTGGCTCTGCACAGGGAGATAAAAACCAGTTCGGGGGTGAATTGGACAGAACATTCCAGAAAGTTCTCTTTTCACAAATCTTTTCCAAAAATCTAAGGAGCCTGATTAGACGTCACCATTTAGTTTAGTATCTCCTCGGTGATCAGTTTGAAAAATTGACTCTGACCAGGGCCAGGATTATGCTGGTCTTGGGAGGTCTGCAAGCGGCCTGATGCTGGGGGATCACCTGTCCTTTCTGGGGCCTGGCTGTTTCCTCCTCATACACAAAGTAGCCAAGCCTGCTCATGGTTTCTTACTGTCACCCTCTGTCCTGATTATCCACCTAGAGTAGGTTCAAGTGCTATTACTGTTGTTAATCACTGTTCATAATAGTTATTACACATTACGAGTGAAATGGTTCAGGCTGTAATTCTCCTCTTACAGCTGTGTATTAGTGATGAGGGTCAAAGCTGCTGTGATAAATCACTAGGCAGCGCAGACCGTAGTAGCTGTACTGTCTTTGGAGCCAGATGGACGGAGGTTCAGATCTCGGCTACACCACTGAATGGGTAGCTCTCAGCCGGTCACATGACCTCTCTGCCCCTCAGTTTACTCAGCTGGAAACAGGAGAGATCAGAAGTCCTTCACAGTCTGTTATGAGGATTAAATGAAAGAAGGGATGGGAAACACTTGGCAATGTCTGGAAAATAATACGGTCAATAGGTGATAGATTCTGGTACAGGACATCCATTTTTGGAGCAAGTTATAGTAGAATTTGGTCTAGAACAACTGATTTGTTTCCTTAAAGACAAAGCAGGCTGTTCGTGTTCATATTCACAGGTACAAGTTTCTGTTCTGAATGAGGACAAAGCGGGTTGGAACGATTTGCAGTTGGCGTGTCCGAGGCTGGTTTCAGAGGGAAGCTTAACCAACAGGCACAGGGCATCGCCGGGCTCTGTGCTGGTGGCCGTGAGCTGGACGGATCGCTGGCCTGACCAGTGGGCATTTCTTATGTTTTCATGGATAATTCAGATGAAGGTGCCCAGTACGTGTGTGAGGAATACACTCGAGGAACAGGACAGGGAGAAATAAGGTGAGAAAAGGGTGGAGGGCATTTTGCCTTGATTAAATCAACTTTGTTCATCACTATTCAAACCCACAGAAGCGCGGCCTTCGGGGTGGTGCAGGGCTGCAAACTCACACGCAGGTAAACGTTGGTTGCGCCGTCTCTCCATCTGGCGGTGCACCTGCTGTGTGACCCCCCCAGGCCCCCCCAAACATTCTCACGGGCAGAGTCAGTCTCCCATCAAACCTTCCCAGCTTTCCTTTGCCTCATGAAACCTGCCACCAGACTGCTTCCTTACCCCGAAGCCTCATGACAGTATAAAGAGACATCCCTTCCCTGAGTACTGGAAATGTTACCAGGCATCAAAACCTCAACCCCAGGGAAGGGGCTCTAATGGTCGAATTCCAGAGCTCGGCTGTGGGCGGGAGAAGGATGGGACTTAGTGTCAGGATAGCACCCAGAAGCTGCCCTGAGTTGGAGTGTTGAGTGCAGACCCTGACTGCTCTCAGCAAAGCTGTGATGGGGTGCCAGGCTCTGCCTCAGGGCCCATGAGATGGGGGCAAGTGGGCTAGGAGAGCCCTCACTCTGCTTCATCCCCAGCTCACAGCTCTGGGAAGTTTCAGGACACTAAGATTTGGTTTTATGTAAAGCCATCGGTATAAGCCGTGGTCACGACCTCAAAAGTCCTCCGTCTTCCCCTCCTTTCCTTCTGCTGCAGTTTTTTTTTGTTTTTTGTTTTTTTGTTTTTTTGTTTTTGGCTGTGTTGGGTCTTCATTTCTGTGCGAGGGCTTTCTCTAGTTGTGGCAAGCGGGGGCCACTCTTCATCGTGGTGCGCGGGCCTCTCACTGTCGTGGCCTCTCTTGTTGCGGAGCACAGGCTCCAGACACACAGGCTCAGTAGTTGTGGCTCACGGGCCCAGTTGCTCCGCGGCATGTGGGATCTTCCCAGACCAGGGCTTGAACCCGTGTCCCCTGCATTAGCAGGCAGATTCTCAACCACTGCGCCACCAGGGAAGCCCCCTTCTGCTGCAGTTTGAAGGAAAGTGTTTGGGCTTTGGAGGCTGACAGATGTGGGTTGAAATCCTCAGAGCTGCATGCATGGGGTCAGCCACCCAGTACCATGCCCGGGGGTCTGGAGGGAGGGGGTGCAGGGAACAGCAGCCCAGGAGAGGGAACAGCATTGCAAAGCCCTTGAGCAGAAGGATCTTGGCCTTGAGCGACCGGGTACTTCAGTTGACCAGCTTCTCCCCCAAATTGTCCAAGAGCAATGAGGGAAAGGAGACAGTGAGACCCCACCATGCTGGCACAGGGCAGGTTCGCCCCTTTCCAAGGCCATGGATGCCCATCTTATGAAAGCCCTAGAAAATCTTGCTCCCCTCACAAAAAGGGAATGTTCTGGAACTTAGAAGGTTTTGCAGCAACAGGGATCCAGGAAGCCAGAAGCCCCGCACAGCAGGAGGGGCCACCCACCCCAGGACTGGCCTGCGACAGAAGGGGGAAGTGCTGTCCTGCAGCCGGGGGCAGGCAGCAGGGGCAGGGACGGCCTCACCTGGTCCCTGCAGGGCCAGCTCCCTGGGGGGGGTTCCTGCTCAGTCCCTGCTTTGTCACACAGGGTGAGAAAGTCGAAGGACTATAGGATTTCTTCGCCGTAGGTCCCAGCTGAGCCTGAATTATTCATACGTGCTGGATCAATTATTCAGGACGACGGATTGGCGTGTGCGTTGCAGGCTTGCTAGTAAACAAGAGGCCTGAGCAGCATCGGGCAGGAGAGACAGGCCCCGCCGGCCCCTTGCTGATGGCATCCGTGTCTTGCCCTGACTTCAGGGCTCCTGCTGGAGTGATCAGTGACCCCACAGGCACTCCCCAGACAGGTCCGGGGCTGGCAGTGTGGCTGGACCCTGTCCCTAGGCCTGGCTCCTGCCATCAGGCTGTATCTGATCTCAGGTTGGCCGTAGCTCTGCCAAGACTTCTTATGTGTCTGCATTCTCCACCATTCGTTGTGGAATGTCTTCGTGAGCCGTCGTGAAACAGATCTTTGGCACGAATCCTTGTCCCAGCGTGGAGGATGTGAGGCTGAAAAGCCACACAGCTCAGGCCCCAGGTGAATGTGGACCCCTCGGCCGGCGAGGTGGCGGGGACTTTCTGAGCCATCCCACTGGGATGGCCGGAGCCTCCCGTCCCGGCCCCTGTGCCTGTCCGGGCTGCCCCCCTGCCCCCCACATATTCTCTCTTGATCTCACATCCTCCTCTGGCTTCACGTGCCCAGAGCAGCCTCCTCTCTCCTTCTCCAAACCCACTCTTCCCAGCAATCTCCATCCGGAAACTCGGGAACTGTTCTTGACACTCCCCACCCCTTGTACCCCCCCATTCGGGCCATTGTGAAATCCCACCTCCAAATCACCTGTCACCTCCATCCCCACTGCCACCTCCCAGCTGCCACCCCCAGTCCACCAGATCGCAGGGTTTGAGCTCAGCCCCAGCCAGGCCTCTGCGTCCACAAACTGGCTCATACTGGGTGGACACCCCCTCCAATCACGGCAGGAGTCCATCACGAGGCCAAGGGCAGGGGCTGGGAGTGGGCACCTGGGTCCATTCTGGCCTTGAAAGCCCCTCAGTAGAGCAGATTTTCTTTGCTGGGTATCTGTGGATTATTGTACCTGAATCAAGTCAGGTTTTTAACCCAGTGCCTCCAGACTCACTTCTCTTGATCTGAACGACTGGCTGTCTGGGGCTTTGGCCCTCCAGGGGTACAGGGGAGCGGCAAAGAGGAAGTTACTTGGGGGTCAGTTTCCAGAACTATGTGGGTGAAAGGAGAGACCCCCCTCTGAAGGGTGGATTAACCCCAGGCTGCAGGGCTTGCCCCGGTTGTCAAGTCACCCCCAACACGGGTGTGTTAGTGCCTGGGGTCTCCAGAGATGGGGACTTCAGGGACAGCTGGAGGGGAGTGTGTCCAAGTAGGTGATTTCTGTCCCTGCTCATTCTTCCAACACACACAGACGGACACTGACACTCACACAGACGCTCAGCACCTGGACATCTGTGTGTGTGTGTGTGTGTGTGTATGTGTTTTGTTGTTCTGGTTTTGTTTTTTTTAATTCACAAAAATGACCTGGTGCTGGAGGGAGCTCTCACAGCAGCTGGAGGCCCGGGACAGGAAGAGCTTATCTGACTCCACCTGGGGTTTGCGTCTGGCAGACCTTGGAGTCCTCACTGCCCTCATGCTGTGATCCCTGGCAGGACAGTCCCTGAAGACAGGACAGCAGGCACTGGGCTCCATCCCTTCCCGGGACAGCCTGGTGCTCAGGTGGGGACAGCCTCCGCCAGGAGCGCGGGCCATCCCAGCCAGCTTGGGCTGTGGAATGTTCCAGCCCTCTAACCACGTGGTTGGTCTTTTTGGTGACCAGATCCCAACCTGAAGCTCTCTAGGGACCCTCCAGGGCCACCTCATTAGCATAACAGAACCCCTCCCCTCACTAAAGGAAATTCCAAAGGGTTTTAAAACTCAGTGGGAACCTGGGACAGACTGAATATAGTTTTCATTCTATCACTGTTTGTGGAGCGCTTTCCATGACTGAAATTGATTATTTATGCAATTCAGTGCTTACTGTTTGTTCCTCCCATTAGACTGTAAGCTCTGTGCAGGCAGGGATCTGGTTGTTCCTGTTCGGATCCGTAACCTTAGCCCGAGGTCGATGCCTGGCCCCCAGATCTGCTCGCTAGACGGTTACAAAGCACGTGAGCAGTGGGGAATGAGACACTATGGGACCAGATTGCAGGCCTCCTGTGGTCCGTGGCCCAAATACTTCCAGGCTTTCTCACACTTCATTTCAGTAACTGCTGGGAAAACAGTGCCAGGAAGGTTTGTAAAGTCACCCAGGGTCCTGCTCCATGGAAGCCCCTTTGCAACAGGGTCCTATGAAGTCTTGGTTGGGGGGAGGGCTGGGAGGAACGGGTGACTCAAGGCTTCATTGCAGTGAGGGGTGTGACTTAGCTCTAAGTCGGGGAAAAGGGCCAAAAATACAAAAGGTGGAAAGATATGTCTCTCTCATGTTTCACAGCCTGAGAAGTGGTAATAAAAAAAAAAAACAAGAAGGAAAATTAAAAGTAGAGAATATGTCTCTCTCATGTTTCACAGCCTGAGAAGTGGTAATTAAAAAAAAAAAAAAAAGAAGGAAAATTGGAAGTAGAGAAGGAGGAAGACAGAAAGTGCTGGGGCCCCACATGGGGAGTCGCAGGACAAGCCTGGCACCTGCTAAGCAACACTGGCCATTAGGAGGGGGGAGGAGAGACTGCGGGGAGTGATCCAGGTCCTCCAAGGGGGTCTGATGGCGGCTTAGGTCACGGGCTTCCAGCATCTCCTGTTGACAGCCAAGCCAAACCTGGAGATGCACTGAAAATATATAAATATGTAAGAAACATATCGATGTCTATTGATGAAAATAGCAAACAGAGCAGTGGAGCCTGATGACGTCATGGCGTGGAGATGGGCTCCTGGTTTACTGCACCCTCTTTCCAGAGCAGAATCGAGGGCCTTTTCATATTCAGACAAAGGCCTCCAGCCTTCACTTGATCTGCTCAGCTAAGGTTGGCCCTCTCTTCAGCTCCATCATACTTTTATTTCACACGAAAACAGAAGCTTTTAGTACCATAATCAAACATGAACATTCTTATGTGGTCGAAAATAAAAATATAGTATTCAAGTTTTTTAAGCCCATAAACTTAGAGGCACATTTTTAAAATTAATTTTTATTAGCATATAGTTGATTTACAATGTCGTGTTACTTTTCTGCTGTGCAGCAAAGTGACTCAGTTGTACATATACATATATCCAGACTTTTTTAGATTCTTTCCCATATAGGTCATTACAGAGTGCTGGTTAGAGTTCCCTGTGCTCTACAGTGGGTCCTTATTAGTTATCTATTTTGTATATAGTAGTGTGTATGTGTCAATCCCAGTCTCCCAGTTTATCCCTCCCAACCCCCAGCTTTCCCCCCTGGTAACCATAAGTTTGTTTTCTACGTCTGTGACTCTATTTCTGTTTTGCAAAGAGGTTCATTTGTACCCTTTTTTTTAGATTCCACATGTAAACGACATCATACGATACTTGTCTTTCTCTGTCTAACTTACTTCCCTCAGTCTGATCATCTCTAGGTCTATCCGTGTTGCTGCAAATGGCATGAGTTCATTCTTTTGTATGGCTGAGTAATAAGAGGCACACTGTAAAGAGAATAAACATTAAGCTATAAAAAGAAAGTCCCACCACCCCAAAGAGGCCACGTGGGGGTGGAAAAGAGCAATAAAGGAGGAAGGAAAGGAAGAGAAGCACGTTCCTTCCGGGAAAGCCAGAGCAAGTGACTCGGAAGATCTCTCCAGGGCAGGGTGAGGCGGGAGAACAAAGGCCTTGACAAAGTATGATTGGTCATTGCTAACATCTAGATGACCACGTAGGCTTTTCAAGGTAACTGTTTATATTTTAGTGTTCAAATCTTTTAAAATCTTGCTCTAAATTGAATACTCTGTAATTTCTTTCTGGAAGTCATTACTCTGCATTTGGGCGGCTAGCAACATCTTAACCATACACAGAAGTGGCTGCCAGCCTTGCTCATGTATTATGCTAAGACCGAACTAAATGTATCCCAACCTAGCTTCCCTCAGAGACTGCCACCAATGCCGCAGCATCCTGCCCGCCCCGCAGGAGCGGGTGGGGGAGCAATTAGGATGGAAAGAGGCAGGGCCTTAACTGACCGGCAGCTACAACACGTCTTTGGACAAGTTAAACACACAGATTTGTTTTCTTTTCTTTCTTTTTGTTTTTTGATATGCTTGACATACCTTAAGCAGTTTATTTTTTACTGTAAGTTTTGTCTTAGGTTGAGTTTATAATTTTATCATCTTAATATCTAATAAAGGCATTATAAGTTTGAAAAAAGCTAAACAGAATAAAATACTGTACTTGGCAAATTTCACAGGAACATGTGAGTTTCTGAACACCCTGCTGGAGCCCTTCCCAGGGCCTTGGAAGGGGCCAGTGTGAGTCCGGGGCTTGAGGCTTTAGCATCACGGTAACCCCCTCAGGCCACAGACAGGGTTCAGGCAGAGAGAAAACCCTTCTTGAAAATGCCTGTGATCTGGGCCAAGTCTTTGGTTTCACACTCATGGTGAGTGCGACCCAGAGAAAGGGTCATGTCCAGTCTTTCCAGTCTCCACCAAGAAACCTAAGTGGGGGAGGAAGGTGACCACACACCAAGAATGTCTCCTGTCCCCAAACAACCTCCTCCTCATTGCTTCCTTGATAAATTCCCTCAGTCACTCCTGAAGTCATGCCCGCGTTATACAAATATTTGCTGAGCATTTGCTGCACGCCTGGCATCTTGCCAGAAGTGCTCCAATTGGTGGCTCATTCTGTGGCTTAAGGCTGAAAGCTTTGTTTGTTGTTCTCTGTTCTGATGATACTGCCCGTATGGGATGGATCACCTCATGGACAGAAGGTTGGTGTCCTGGACACCACTCAACCCTCCAGTGCAGGCGACCCAGGGCTGTGGTCTCGAGACATGGATACGGGTCCCAGCTCTGGACTAATGAGGTGCATCCCTTGGGCACTCAGCCTCCCTGAGCTTTATTTCTTTATCTGTAAAGCCCAGCACTTGGTGCTGAAGAATTTATTAAAACTCAGATGGATGTAAGCTTGGGGAGAGAAAACACATTAGCAAGCTGCAAGCAGCCCCTAGGAGGTGGAGGCTTTGGGGATGGAATGTCCCTTTATTTTCTGCCGAAAATGTCCAGGGAGTGAAGATGCTTAGGCTGTAAAGCATACACGGGCCATCTGTGCTCTGGAAGGTCCTGATCCTGGAGGTGGCCCTGTTGTCCCATCTGTGTTCTGTGGTCCTGCCCCTCTGGCCATGGCCGACTAACCTGCAGTATCTCTGGCACAGGCAGAGCCCATCCTGTGGTCTCTCCCAGGAATTTGAAACTGTTCAGGGACTCAGACAGGGAGGATCATTGGATCAGGGCTGTGCTTGGAGCCATTTTCCTGATCTCCCACGCTGGGGGTTCGGGCAGCTGGTTCTCTCTCTTCCCAAGGCTCGAGTTTCCGGTTCTTGGACTCCACGAGCTGCACCAATGTTCTTTCCAAACATCCTTCTTGTGCACCAGTTAGTTGGAAAAGGTTTTTGTTGGAACCAAAAAAATTTACTGAATACAAATGCATAATGCACAGGGCTGCTTGATTAAACAAGATAATATATGTGAAAGCTCTTCACAAGCCGAAGTTTATAGTATACACTTGGTTATTCAGTGTGTCTTTGCTTCTGAAGGACCTGGGATTTGCTGGAATCAGAGCACCCATCCTCACTCGTTTGTTGGATCTTGACTCAGACCTATGACCTTGGACAAGATAACTCCCCAGTCTTAGTTCCTCCATCTGCAAAATAGGGTAGCAAACCCGAGCTCATAGGGCTGTTATGAGCATAGAGTAAGATTCATGTAAAGTGTGTAGCCAGCCCCTCGCATATAATCAGTGCTTGATAAATATTAAATATTATAATTTGGCGAGCACTAATGAGCAAACCCTGCAGGCTTACCATAAAAAGCCACTCTGAATGCTTGAATCTGAATATTTCTCAATTGTAGATTTTGGACCCCACCTGCCAAACTGTGCGTTCATCCCATTCACCCACCTGGGGCCAATTTTCTGCATCATTTTTGCTATGAAAATAAAGGGAATTTGTTCTTACTGTCCTTGAACCACGTTCCAAGGGAGAACTTAAGTCCTGGCCAAATGTCTCCTCCTTTGCAGGAGTTTCTTAATACTGCTTAACTAGCCTTGCCAGCAATAATTCAATATCCCAGTAATACCTCAATCTTTGGGACTGACATATACACATTTCTAGGTATAAAAAAGATAACTAATGAGAACCTACTGTATAGCACAGGGAACTCTACTCAGTGCTCTGTGGTGACCTAAATGGGAAGGAAATCTAAAAAAGCGGAGATATATGTATATGTGTGACTGATTCACTTTGCCATATAGCAGAAACTAACACAAGATTGTAAAGCAACTATACTCCAGTAAAAATTAGTTTTAAAAAATCTCAATCTTTTTGTGCTTTTCAAGTAACTGTATCCATTTTGACATGATAGCTAAAAAATGAATATTATGCCCCTGATTATATTGTTTCCCCTCATTATTATTTTCATCCTTATTGTATGATTACTCAACTTATTCTCTAAGATTAGTGCCCAGACTCTGGGTGTGAAGGTCTTAGAGGCTGAGATCACAGGTAATTGAAGGCTCCTTGGAGGTACCAGCCACCTGAAATGTCTGTGTCTAGGAAAACATTCCTCACTTTCATAGATGGTAACATTCCAGGGTCGCTGCTGAAGGAGAGGGCTGTCCCATCATCTACAGAAGATATTAGTCATGGCTTGAGGCTTGTGTCGAATCCCCAAAGTGCTACGCGGGTGCCGGGTGCCATCGCTTTGTTTGTTTGGGTGATATGGCAAGACAGAACCTTCTCCCGGCCTCGTGCCCCTGGGCCTCATTGAATTCCATCAGGTCCTGGATCCTGTTTTTCAAAAGAAGATGGAAATCAGTTATACATACACAATAAAAATTAATTTAAAAAAAAGGAAGATGCAAATCCACATAGCTTTAGATGGACCTAAATCCTAGGATAAGATTCTCAAATTTTTCTGACATCTTTACATTAGAATCTTTTATTTTCAAGCAAATCTGCCTCCTGAACCAACTGTCGATGGTTATGGGCTGATTTAACAGGACTAGAAACAGTGCGTAGAACTTTAATGGTGCGAGTCTTCAACACACACGTCTTAGTCACTTGGTAAATTGTCCACTATTCAGGCTTTGTTCTCCGATATTGGGACTGTGGCCACTTCCGGTCATCAAGTGACATTTATTCTCACTTAAAAAAATTGTCGTTAGTGTTCTGTGTTAGGTAACTCTTAAGTAGGCCTTTAAAAGTCACTACCAAGAAGCTTAGATTTTGTTGCACTAGAAATTCAATTCACTTCAAGACTACTTGTATTTTTTTTTTTTTTTTTTTTTGTGGTACGTGGGCCTCTCACTGCCGTGGCCTCTCCCGTTGCGGAGCACAGGCTCCAGATGTGCAGGCTTAGCGGCCATGGCTCACGGGCCCAGCCGCTCTGCGGCATGTGGGATCTTCCCGGACCGGGGCACGAACCTGTGTCCCCTGCATCGGCAGGCGGACTCTCAACCACTGCGCCACCAGGGAAGCCCCAAGACTATTTGTATTTTTGAGATGAGTTATAGCCAGTTCAGAATTCCAGCTGTCTTGATGTATAGAGATAGCATTAAATAGAGAAAAATACTTAAACAAATGTTCAACAATTTGTACATTTGTAACATTAAGTAATTAAAAAGAAATGTCATAAGAAGTGACCAGGGACTCCCTAACTAACATTAAAGTTATCATCTAATAGCTGCACTCTTTCTATTTTGCACTAACTTTTGCACTAACTTGCTCTGTTTCTGCTGAAACCATCGTGCAGGTGGACTGTTCCATCCGGTCACGGACTTGTCACCTGTCCTGGCGGAAGGCCCGGCAGCCCTCTGACAGGATCGGACTCCCAGCCATGCTCATCACCACTCTGTTTACCTTTTAACCTAGTTGAAGGTTTATTAACTTTGTGAGACTAAAGACTTTTCTTTCAGTGACAATCAGCCTGCAGCCCAGGGATGAACATGCTGTGTCTGAATAGCTGCCACTCTCTTGAGACCCCTCAGAACACACACCTGTCCCCTCTCCCCCTGCACACAAGGAGGCTGGGCTGCCAGTAGGCATCTCTGCATCCTTCCAAGTTTCTGCTCTGAGCAAATCATCTTAGGACAATTTATTAGAAGATTAGGACTCACTGAGGGGATGCCCATTCAAGACCAGCTTTTAGCCAACAGGGAGGAATAGTTGGTGAACGATTGCTAAAAGGAAACTCTGATAAGCTGACCATCGTGGCACAAATTCTGAGCTAACAAGGACCTCCTCAGTCATCATGGAGGTAGGCACCCTGGCCCTAACAGATTGACTTCTGGATCTCATTCAATGGCATTTCAAGAAAAAACTCAACTGCCTGCAAATTAAACAAAATTAGTTATGAGGAAGACAGAGTGATCCCTCTGGTCCAAATCAAATAATTGTGATGAGGAAGCAAAAATTGTTAAAGGGTCTTGATATCTGAGATTAAATGAAGTGCAACGTGGGGTCCTGGACTGGATCCTGGGACAGAAAAAGAACGTTAGTGGGAAAACTGGTGCAGTTTAGTAGTAATATACCAATGTTAATTTCTTTGTTTTAATAAATGTGCCATGGTTATACAAGATGCTAGTGTCAGGGGAAACCGGGTGGAGGGGTACATTGAAATTCGATGTACTACGGTTGCAACTTTTCTGTAAATCTAAAATTATTCCAGGTTATTAGAGAAAATGAACAAAGCAGATGGAGGAAGGGCATATTCCAAGGATGGATGTGAGAGAGAGCCACGATCCGTGAGGTCCATGGGGAGGGTCAGGAGGTCTGGTCCTAGAATGTGCCACCCCCCAGCAAGCTGAGAAGGAGGCATCTGCATTGTGTTTAGAACAAGAACGGAAATGGGAGCAGTGGATGGTGAGGAAGGATGCAGCTGCCACAGTTACAGACCATGGGCTTGATGTGCCTCGAAGGGAGAGTGCTGACACAATCAGATCAGTGGTCTGTGAAAGCTCAGAGAGAGAACTGGAGGCCACGGCAGCCAACCTGGGCTCACCTGAGAACAAGGAAGACCAGACAAACCTCCGACCCACATGAATAACGTTAGGAAACTGACAGATGAGGGGAGTGATGTGGGTATATACATTTGGATTTCTAGAAGACAGAGCTTCTCATTACATCTTTGTGGACACTGGAGTTTGGAGAGATGGATGATAATATGATTAGTGAACTTAGTACCCCAAGACTGCAAATGTACAGGTGATGCCTGTCTAAAGAGAGTTGGTCCCTAGTGCTCAGTTTACCGTTCTTTAAATCAATGACTTAGATGAAGTTAATATAGATTATGTTTGACTTCTTGTAATGGAAACCCGACAGCAGTAGCTTAGCCAAATAGGGATTTATTTCTGACAATTAACAAGAAGACCGAAGACAGCGGTCCAGGCTGGTCAGTGCTTCATGCTGTCCTAATTGTCCCAGGCTCTTTCTGTCTCTCTTCTGTGTCATCCTTTGCATGTGTCTTTCACCCTTATGGTTCACCTCTAGCCTCACGTCAACTCCAGGCAGGAATTAGACTAAGTAAATGGCAAGGAATAAAGAGAAATGCTTATATCCGGAAAGCAAGAATATCCCAGAAATCCCCAGCAGGATTCCAACTGGCCAGAATTCTGCATGCTGGCTGCAAGGGATGCTGAGCAATGAAGAGAGTTGGTTGAGCATAGATCCACACTGACCAGAATCAGTGCCCGCCTGAAAAGGTGAGAATGGATTTTGGGTTGGTCGTTAGCACTGCTTGCCAAGGAGGGCTACTTACCTGAACCGAGTGGAGCTTTGGACTGCTGACGTTCCTCACCTCAACTTGGTCCTCTAAGGACTCTTCATCGCAGTGATGCATGTTCCCTCACGCCAGTCTCTCACGTTAAAATCTTGGTGTCAATCTGGACACCAATTGCTTTCTCTTTGACTTCACATCAAGTCTACACCACCTGGCTCAGAGATGTGTGCTGTGACCCCGTGTAGACACCAGGTGTAGCTATCCCCACCTCCTGCTGGCAGTGAGAATAAGACGAACTGGGAACAGACACGCTAGGACTCAGCAGCCCATCTGATTCTCCAGTCTCCTGATTTCTACTCTCGCACCTATTGCTCACATTTTACTTTGTTACCAACAGTTCACTGCATGTAAAGAGAAGTACAATTGACTGTCTACTGATGTTCTATTCTGTGACCTTGATAATCTCACTTATTTGTGTAGATTCTTTAGGATTTTTCTAAGTCAACAGTTATATCATCTGCAAATTGAAACAGTTTTATTTCTTCCTTTATTCCTTTGGATGCCTTTTATCTCTTTTTCTTGTCTTATTTCACTGGCTAGCAAGTCCAGCACGATGCTGAATATGAGGGATGAGAGTGGACATTCCTGCCTTGCTCTTGTTCTTAGGGAAAAGCATCCAGTCTGATCGCTAAGGATGACATTAGCTATAGTGCTTTTTGTGGATGCCCTTTATCAATGTGAGGAAATTACCTTTAATTCCTAGTTTGCTAAGAGATTTTACCGTGAGTGATGGTTGAGTTTTATCAGATGCTTTCTCTGCATTTATTGACCTGGTCATGTCCTTAGGTCTATTGATACAGTGAATGATGCAGTTTACTTTTTGAATGTTTAACCAACTCCACTTAAATGCTAAACCTCTTCTCCATCTGAAAGCAGGGGCAACCATTACTTATATCTAAGGTTTCTTTTTTTTTTTTTTAAAGAGCATTTAAGGGCTTCCCTGGTGGCACAGTGGTTAAGAATCCGCCTGCCAATGCAAAGGACACGTGTTGATCCCTGGTCCGGGAAGATCTCACATGCTGTGGAGCAGCTAAGCCCATGCTCCACAACTACTGAGCCCGCGCACCCTAGAGCCCATGCTCTGCAACAAGAGAAGACACTGCAATGAGAAGCCCGCGCACCACAACGAAGTGTAGCCCCTGCTCGCCACAACTGGAGAAAGCCCGCACTCAATGCAAGACCCAATGCAGCCAAAAAAAAAGAGCATTTAGGATGATATAACGTATGTAAAGCACACAGCACAGCATCTGACATACAGTCAGCCCTCAATAAATTGTAGTAGCTACCGTCATTTAATTACTAGCTCTGGTGGGTGCCCATGCCCTACCTCCCACCCCCGCCGGAGGACTGGATAGTGAGGTTGTGCCTGTTGGGTGCATCTGGGGCTTTCCTGAGTACTTCGCCATAGCCTGGGTCTCCTGCCACTGTGCCCGGTTCCACAAGACTGGCCTTTCTGGCATGCAGACTTGCCTGAATCACCCTTGACTGATTCTCCTGCACTGGGACTTGGAATGTCTGGCTGCCCTTTTGGAGCTGCCTCTGTGTCGGGACCCTGACGTCTGCATCCCAGCACCTGCTCTTGCTGCCTCTGCTGGTCCCATGAATCGGTTAAGACGCCACCAGCTGAAAATAATAGAAAAACCAATGCAGAGTTAGTTCCTTAGCCCACAGGACCAGAAACCTGCAGGTAAGGGCAGACGCGGACGTCGGGGTTCATGACGTCACCGAGAACGGCGTTCCTCTGCGTCTCTCTCTGGTGCTCAGCGTCAGCCCTGTGCTGAAAAGCCGGTGCTGATGGCAGCTGGCTCTCTCAGTGGGGAGCATCGCTCCTGCAATCGCAGAACGAGTCGTCCCTGCGGGGGCCACCTCCTCCCTTCTGACCAGTGTCTGTCGCAGTCGGAACACCAATTGCGAACTGGCTTAGGTCTGGTTTCCTGAACCTAGAACAGAGAAAGGAGATGAGTCAACCACAATGAGCCGGTTTGTTCAAAGCCCCAGCCCTCCTTGAAGCTGGAGTCGAGTCGATTCCCCAGACTGCACCGCTTCTGTCCCGTGAGGGCAAAGGAGGGCGGATGCGAAACAGTCACCACACAGCCCCCTCCCTCTCTCACCGCAGGACCCAGCGTATCCTGTGCTCTGGGTCCTGCATTCACGTCCCAGGAGCCCCTGAGGTGCTTAGATTTAGCCGAAAAGCTGTGTGGATGGACATTTTTATATCACCCCCAGAAGAAGGACCAAACCCTTCCGAGCCAAGTCAAACTCACCCCCTTTTGCCGGAGGCTGGAGGATGCGCCAGGAGAGCGCTGGGGCTGGCAGGACCTACGAACCTGTTCTCCTCTTCCACAGAGATGCTGTGACAAACAGTGGAAATGAAGCCCCAGGTCCAATATTAGGTTTATGTCTGTTCTTAGATAACTTCTTGAGAAAGCAACTGTGGTGAGTATATTGGTTGCTTCCCAGCTGCCACTCCCCCATCTAGTTTGCTGATAGAATCCCGATTTTCAGGGGGAGGGGTTGGCAAAGTGCCCTTCCCTAGGGACCAATCCTGATCTTTCTACGTCAGTTGTGGCGCTTGCTCCAGGGTTGGGGGCACGAGTGGACGTGTGCTGGGCAGGGAAGGAGCTGTGGGCAGCAAGTCTGTCTCTGAGATGGAAAAGGAGGGGGAAGACCCCTTGCTTAGAGCTCCTACACGGATGCTGTGATCAAGGCCGGAACAGCCCCTGCACCCTGAGGTTGTCAAGGCAGAAGGATTGACCCTGGGTCTTCAGTGTTATCGCGGGGTCAGTGAACGAAGCCTGGGGCCGGCCGCTTTGGGACTTGTTAATAAGCAATAAATGTCTTCATGCTTTAGGCCACCGATAGATGAGTTTGTCTTGGTGGCAACTGGATGCATTCTAACTGAATCAGCGGCTAAAGCCCTTCTGGAGGCTAGGTCCAGGTAGGAGACTGCCTGAAAAAGAATTAAGCATATTTGTGATCTCAGGTCTGCATCAAGGTACTGAGTCCAGAGAAAAGGGAAGTTTGCCTAAGACTCTTCAGAGGGGATTCAGGTTTGGTGAAAAAGGTGTGAGAGGTGAGGTGGGATGTCTTTGGGAGTCGGGGGGTCTTAAGAAGAGTGTGACTCGGTAGAAATGCTGGCACTCGCCATTGAAAAGGATTGAAAAGGATTGAAAAGGGCTCAAGGTGGGACGGCTCTTGTGAACTTCCAAGGACTCCATGTTCAAAGCCCCCAAATCGTTACCTGGGAAACTTACAAATCTGTGCGTCTCAGAGCAGTCCCCTCACAGTACAGGGGCAGAGGGGGAGATGTCGGGGGGCGGACACAGTGTGATCATTGCCGAGGAAATGGATGAAGATCTGGAGACTCAGGGTAACAAATTAAAATAATTACTGGAAATCTAAGTTGGCAGCAAGAACTATCAAGAATTGTACAGCCTCCAAGTGAGGAATAATGTGTAAATGAGAATTTGTATCAAATGTGCATTTAGGGTGTGTGTGGGTGAGTGAAAGCTGGGAATACCAGCTGGGCTGTATCGCTGTGATTTGAACTTGGTTTGGGTATTTATTGATGTGAGGTCTTCACCTGGACCAGGAGAAGGGCCCGGGGGCTGGTGGAGACACCCCCAGACTAGAGGCCACAGCTTACTCTTGCTGTATCTCCCCACTCGCCCCCAGCCTCGTATGTTTATGTGTCTCTCTCTGTGAAATGCTACCAGCCCTTCACAACCATGGGCTTTGAAAACTTCATCTTTAGCGCAGTGTGCTTAGCTAATGGACCCTTAGTAAATGCTGACAATGAATGAGATGCACAGTCAATGTCATAACCATTGCAAGAACAGATAGAAGAAGGGAGGGATGATGTCTAAATACTTAATGACCTCGGTCCCTTGGTTAAAATGTGAGTATAATACCTCTGCACACATCTCACAAGTTGGTTTTTGCATTATTGGATTGTGGTCATGGGTCCAACCAAGGAGACGTGTTTTGACCTCTGTCTGGGATGCTTCTCCAGGAAGAGCTGCCTGGATCCATCTTCGACATTCACGTTTCCAACAGAGGGCATAACCATTCTGAATTCTGTCACTCAATCATCATAGCGGCTAAGGGTTAAATAGCATATTCTTAATACATAGATTTATTTAAAACCCCAAACATCACATCTGTTGTAGACCTCTGCAAGATCTGCATATATTATTGGAGATTCGCGTATGTTTTTAGATCTCTAATAGCAGCGGGTGCCCTCTCGGTCTCCTGTCCTACGAACTAATCGGACGCACACATCCACGCAACCTGCGCTGAGGCGGGGGAGTGAGGCTCCAGGAGGATGGCAGGGCTCTTTCTTTATCTAAAGCAAAATTCTCCACTCCCTCCCTCCTTCCCTCCAAACCTGGACTCAATACCCAGAAAGGGAATGACAGCTACAGGCACACAGGGATGCCTCCGTGCATGTGTGTTGATGGACAAAAATAAAGACCATAAAAGACAGAGACTGAAACGTCTCACCCACCTGACCTTATACAAGATGAGGTTTCTCCAACAAGCACTGAATTGATTTTCTCTGCCAAGGGATAAGCTCAATATGCCTCATGCTTTGCAACTGTTTCTTGGCAAGTCTTAAGGGACTGGCCGCAGCAGCAGATAATTTGGTTTATGCTGATAGAGAAGAAACTTGAGGACGCACTTCTGTGCAGCCTCCCCTGGGTTCCAGCCAGGTGCCAGGCACGTGAGGATACCTGGGGGTCCATAGAGCAGACCCCACAGCTGGTGTGCGAGGGGATAAAGCTGTCCTCAATGTGCCCATGCTGAAAAATGAAAGAAATGTCACTTCTCACCTTCCGCCAGACCAATCATTTGTTGTGAATTAAGAAGAAGGAGGGATGGACCCCCTGCCCGCCAAGCAGTCCCTCCCCATCCCCTGCCCCCAGCCCAGACATTTATTCCTAACAACCAACGTTAGTAAAGGGCTGTGAATTTCTAATGTGCTTTACAGACACATTCCTTAATTCTCACATGAGCTCTGTTGATTGGCTCTGGTTACCCCCATATAACAGGTGAGAAAATGGGTGGTCTCCCAGCTGGGAGCCACGTCCTGGAGGTCCTGAGCCAGCTAGCTGCCCCGTCTCCAGCATTGCAGCCTCGGTAGTTTCTTGGCAAAGAACTATTTTCTGTTGGGTGTAAATAGGAAGAGGCTCTAAGAGTACAGATTTACAAGTCACGGCAATAAAAATACTGGATCTCATATCTGATTTCCCTTAAGCAACTGCTCAACATTTTAAATATAACTCCAAAAACAGAAGGAATAGATGTTATAATATTTAGGTTTTAGTCACACTTATTGCTTTGTACAATATTTAGGTTTTAGTCGCACTCATTCCTTTGGATCTATAAGCTTACTTTGAGATGCAGTATTAAGGACTCTTGTATTCAAGTGATTATCTGACTTGAAAGCATCCAGCTCCATTTTTTTTTTTTTTTTGGCGGTACGCGGGTCTCTCACTGTCGTGGCCTCTCCCGTTGCGGAGCACAGGCTCCGGACGCGCAGGCCCAGCAGCCACGGCTCACGGGCCCAGCCGCTCCGCGGCATGTGGGATCTTCCTGGACCGGGTCACGAACCCATGTCCCCTGCGTTGGCAGGTGGACTCTCAACCACTGCACCACCAGGGAAGCCCCCAGCTCCATTTTTGGAGCATCATCCCGGGCCAAGGTTCCTCCCACACGTCACCGACATGACTATTTATATGTGGTTTTAAATTCCTATCTTCACCTAGGTTCACACTCCCAAGAGTGCATGTTTTACTAATGGGACATCAATAAACACCTAATGGAGAACACAGCAGGCAATGGGATTTTGAGATGTAGAACGTGTGCTTGGCCAACCCATTTAATTAACTGCTTAGTGGAAACAGAAAACTCCAGACACTGTGTTGGCCTGGGGTACTAGGAAAGAGGAGATAAAACCCCTGCCTGTGGGAAGGATGCCCTTGGCAATCCTGGGAATCCTACCTGCAGATCCCCAAGCTCTGCGGGGCTGCGTGGGCCCAGCCACACCTCTGGGGGGGATGTCCTGAGACCCTGGGTTTCGCATGGAGCAGTGAGCGTCATAGGCCTTGCTCCATGAGTGACTGGCCAGGTGTCAGCCCAGCTAAGGGAGTGAGCCTCTGCTCTGTCACACTCTTAACATTATGTGTCAGAAGGATGTGGTGCCGAGCTGTCAAAAGAAAAGATCGGGCCAGGTTAGGGTCACGAGGCACGTGGTTCACATTAGGCCTTGGTTATGGCTCCGTGCGGCCCTAACTTACAAGTGGCTAAAACAGCCTTCCCTAAGAAGGACGGAGGCCACAGGCCCTGATGGAGCAAGTACGTAGTGAAGGGGCGCATGGGGACTCGGGACGGGCCTGGGGACATGCTCGAGTGAAACCTGCCGACACAAAGGTCCCCGTTGTCTCTACCCGCGCCAGGACTTAGTCCAGGAGGCTTCTCCTCCTTCCCTCCGTGGCTCGTGGGGTGATGAGGCAAGTCTGGTCGCAGCCTTTAGCCTCAGGTTTGTGATGTTCCCCATCCCCATCTCAAAAGAGGGCTGCTAAAGCTGCCCACTGGGACACAGGGGAAATAATTCTCAGTGGCAGGCTTGGGGCAAAACTGAGAACCAGTGATATTAATGATGACACACAATGAACAGCCATAATATTGGTTACCTTATATTTGCCAAAAAAATCTTCACAGCCAGTGTCTCATTTGATCCCCTCGGCTGGACTGTGAGGTGGGGAGGTATCACCACGATTTTACTGGTGGGAAGACGAAGCTTAGGGAGGCTCTTGGACGTGAGTTTACAGGCTGTGTTGGGGGCTGAGCTGAGGATGAGCCCGGCTCCCCCGCCCTTCCCTCCGTCAAGCGACTCCTTGCTTCCAACCTCGGATATGCTGACCTCTCCTAAGACCCTAACCAATAATTAACACCTCACAAAAGCCACAGTGGAAGCTGGAAAATTCCATGGGGTTGAAAAAGAGCCACTGTATCTCCTTTCCCCCAAGGGAAAGTGAATAATTGACCATCTGCCCGGCCCTGGGGCCCCACTTTGTATCATGGAACGTGTGACTGCCAAGGGTCCCTCTCAGCTGTCAGGTTCTAACACAGTGGAAAAGGAGAGGTTTTCTTCTGGGACTGTCTCCAGCACCTAGCATGCTACCTGGCCGCGCTGGACGGAGTGACCATCTGAGTGACCATCGTGCCGTGACCAGGCCCGCTGTCCTGGACGCACGTGACAGGATCGGGGAGGGTTCCTCGCCCAGGGCAGCCTGTCTGTCTGGGGCCATGGCCTTGTGAGAGCCCAGCAGAGACCACACAGACCAAGCAGACCCTGGTTGTCTGGTCCCTGGACCTGAGCAATTGGGGCAGAGGGGTCGTGGCCTGAGTGCGAGAGCCCCTTATAGGAGGTGGTTGGTCTGTTTTGGCTGGTTTGTATATGAAAGGCTCCCCAGCAGGTGAGCTGTTTACTATCTCTAGGCATTGGCTGACCCTGGGAGGGGCAGTCCATCCCAGACATCAAAGCATCAAATACAGAGTAAAGAGACATGATTAATGAGAAAATTGTTGCTCTGTCTGCCCAGCACTTTCTTCTCTTGAGGAAGTTCTTCCCTTCTCTGTCATGATGCATCTTCTCATGCAATTGTCTCCATGGTTTCAGCAACTGGTCAGGTGGCCAAGCAACTGGCTTGGCCACCTGACCTTAGGGGGCCAAGGCTCATTTCCAGGATTTTCTAGTAGAGCTAGGGACCCACTCTGCATGTGGAGAGAACAGAGTCCAGATACAGAGGGAAGCAGAGAGGAGTGGGGAGAGGGTAGGCTGGGGCATCTGACTCCTGAATCCAGCCGTCCCTGAAGCCAGCTCCACCTCTGTTTTCCCTTACAAGAGCCAGTAACTTACTCTTTCTCCTAAATTAGTTTGAATCGGATTTTCTTCATTTGCATTTTATCTTTATGGAAGAGAAAAGATAAATGTTTTAATTTATTCTCAGAAAGTTCCGTGCTTCCTTTCAAGGGGTGCTTAAACCCCTAAGCAGCTCCTCTTGTATAAGGTGGCATTTCAGTGATCTAATAATGGTGATGATCTAATAATAATAGATTACATTTCTTTTGAGGCGCCCAGACAAAAATTGAGAGTGAACTTTCAAGGCAATTGAAAAAAAAAGCACGCAGATTCAGTTGCATCTAATCATCCCTATTTTAAGAGTTTTGAGTTTGAACTTAGTGGTGGAGGCACATCAAGCACTGATACACACTTGACAAGATGTTTGTGTGACGGGGCATGGTTTGCTGAGGTCCTTGGCCATCAAAGTAGGTTTCAAGAAAGTGACATTGCCAGCAATTAGGCAAATCATTCTCCAGCAAATGCCACTCCCTACGGAGCCCTCGGAGAAAGGGCTAGTGATGGGAGATGGTCTGTGCTGTCTGCTGATGAGGCTTGGAAATGAGGGCGGGACTGTAGGTGGGAGGACTCCTGTTCCAGAGGAAGACAGGCCGGCTCGGTTCAGAAGTTTCCAGCTCCAAGTCTAAGACCATGGGCTGGCCCTCCCCAGCGCTGCCAAGCCCCTCCACGATCCATGCTTCTCACCCGCTCAGTTGTATCTGGCTTCTAATCTCGTTCACTTAACTTTTGATGCCTGCATCACATGCAACTTGGCACGTTCAAGATTTTTTTTAAAAATAGACACGTTGTAGGCACTCTTGGCATATGTGCCTCTTTCACAAGGGAAATTAAGCTCCAAATAACAGGCAGAAGACTGCCTGGCCTCCAGGCCCCTTTGCAAAGAAGAGAACCTGCCACGTTTCCTTGTGATTCTAACCTGGAGGGCACCATGGGCGGGCAGGTGGGGACGTGGGTACAGCCACTTAGTGTAAACTGCGGTCACACTCACTTGTGTGGTCTTACGTCTGTGTTCACTAATGACAATTGGCTTTAAAAGCACAAAGTTGGGCTTCCCTGGTGGCGCAGTGGTTGAACGTCCGCCTGCCGATGCAGGGGACGCGGGTTCATGCCCTGGTCCGGGAGGATCCCACGTGCCGCGGAGCGGCTGGGCCCGTGAGCCATGGCCGCCGAGCCTGTGCGTCCGGAGCCTGTGCTCCGCAATGGGAGAGGCCACAGCGGTGAGAGGCCTGCGTACCGCAAAAAAAAAAGAAGAAAAAGAAAAAAAGAAAAGCACAAAGTTGCAAATCCTTCTCCAAATATTTCTGGGTTGAAAAAGTGGTGGTGTTGCCACACCGAGCCTTGCCCTTTTCCCTCTTTTGAATGCCTGAGCTCTTCCTGTAGCGCTTTTTCTAACACCTGCCCATACCTGTCCTCCGAATACAGCTGTGGTATTGTTTCTATTGCCCTTTTCAACTTGCTTCCCAGAACCCTTCTGGGGAAAGGACAAACATTTACATAATTGCCAAGCAAATAAGGATATCCTTTGATTTTCAAGTGCGTGTGTCCAATGTGTGAACAAAACTCTGCCACTCAGCGGCAGTAGCCCTTAACCATTCATTC
Source organism: Hyperoodon ampullatus (assembly GCF_949752795.1). NCBI lineage: Eukaryota > Metazoa > Chordata > Mammalia > Artiodactyla > Ziphiidae > Hyperoodon > Hyperoodon ampullatus. The sequence continues at coordinate 103,283,783 of NC_136923.1, forward strand.
TTTCCCATTTTCAGCCACTTGTCCAGTAAACATTTATCAAGTGCCAGTTACCTGTGAATAGGACGTTGTCTTTTCCCTCCTGACATTCTTGTCTTGTCCTCCTGAAACTCATGTTCTAATTATGGAGATGGGCTGTGAACAAAGAGTGAGGTGTCAGTTTGGTGAGCTGGGTCATGTCACCCCTGCTTATCTGAGGCTGTGAAAACGTCCTCCCCAGGAGGAGGAAACCTCAGGGAGGCCCCCTAGTTCTGGGCAGTTCACGGAGTCTCTCAACCAACTTCTAGGGTGATGGACACTGTTGGGTCTCCGTTCCCTCGCGAGGAAACTGGGCTGATTTGGACTAAGTGACCTGTGCAAGATTGCACGGGTGGGGGAATCAGACCCCCATGTCTATGCTCACCTCATGACAGCATCTCCTCCTTCTGGGAAAAACAACAAACAACAACAACGAAACCCTCCCTTGGTTCGACAACTGTGACCCCATCCTCCCCTGTGTTTTCCTCACCGGTTCCTCCCCCGGCCTGGAGGCTGCTTGACACCCCGCAGGGACTTGCCCTTGGCATTCATCTCAGTCTCCATGTTCTACTGGGTGAGTGAAGGTAATGCACATACTCAAAGGGCACATGGTGGAAAGATAGGCTAATTCCTATTTAATTTTTCTAAATTTGCCCAATGTATAAACAAGGGCATCGTTGTGTTCTACAGAATTTCCCGGCAGAATAAAATCTAATCCACGCTATAGGCTCCATTGGAAATGCCTGTGTTCCAAGGAAAAGGACATCAGCTTTTGCGACTAAAGGAATGAATGGATGTTATGTCAGGGCAGAAGGGCCCTTGGCCAGGTCAGGGCGGGTGACACAGCCAGCTGAGGCCGTGACCGTCACAGGCACAAGTCCAAGGTACCAGAGAGCTGCCTGCATCTCCTGCAAAGGATCGCTGTGCTACAGCCCATGTTCTGTTTCGGTTTAGCTACGTAAGTATTTGGTCTTCCTTCCGTAAGGGAAGGGAGCATGTTTTGTCTGGATTTGTAACATATTTCTATGAACTCTGCAGCAGCCCGAATCGTGTTGAATATTTAAAATAACTTGTCTAATAACCCAGTCGCCTCTTTTGCAAAATATCCAGCAGTTCCTCATTTGCTGCTCCCATCCCCAGGCACTTTGCTGGGTTTCTCCAATAGCAGGGCGCCCAGGAGCCTGCCGGGCAGCCCTGGGGGTGGGAGGTGGCCTGTCACACCGGATGGTAGGAAACACCATAGTTACCTGAGAACCAACACCAGGCGGCCTGGATTGGGTGCGCCCAGGGTGCCTTCAGGCCCCTCTCCCTGACGTCTCCCCTGAGAGTAAGACCCCTACTGGCCCTGGGGACCCCTCACCTTGCAGCACTTCTCTCCAGCCTCCACTGAAGGCACACGATGATGCGCTCGCCGAGAGAGGGAGATTCTCCCATGAGAAACCGCCCGCTGCCATTCCTGAAAGCCTTCTAGCCATTGCGGGAAAGCCTCATTGAGCTAAAGTGAAGGGGGTCCCGGAGAGCTTTGCTCGGGGCCTGTGGGCGTGTCTGCCCTCCTGCCCGGGGGTGGGGGGTGGGGGTGGGGGGGTGGTGTAGGGCTGCCTGTAAGGGCTGGAGGGCTCTTGGGCTGCGGCCGCTCAGAGGCGGTCCCCGGGTGGAAAGAACCAGGGCGGCGGGGGCGGTCCCAGCCCAGCTGCCAGGTGCCGGTAGACCTTGTAACAGACCAGAGGGACAGAGGGCGAGAACCAACCTCCCAGGGTGCCTGGGGCCACCGCGTCCCCAGCGCCCCATTTCTGTCCGTTGTTCTGGAAGATTGCAGGGGGGAGGTGGCAGGGCTGGGTGGCGGGTGCTGGGACAGGGGAGAGAAAGACGTGTGCACTGCACGGGGAGATCGGCTTCTGCTGCAGGGCTGCAGGGGAAATTCGGGATGCCCGGTTCAACCTGAACTTTAGATAACAGCAAAAACCTTTTTAATATGAGTGTGTCCCCCGTGCTGCCTGTGTTCGTATCTGCTAGGCCTGGCTACCCTACTTGGTCACCCTGAGCTTCCTGCGCCTTTCATGGGGTGACCCCTCCCCTTCGCACGGCTTCCAGTGGTCACACCCCCCCTTCCGCAGAGTTGGGGGCCTGGGCGGCTGGTGTTCCTACTGCTCCTTAAACAAACTAGAGAGCCGCCCCGCCCTGGCTGGTTTCCCTGGGGGCGATTTCAGCGCTGCTTCGCCAGCACCGAGTTGTGAAATTCTTGCCGGCTCCACGGGGAGAGTTGTTTAAATCAGTGTTTCTTGAATTTTAATGGCGTGTGAGTCACCTGGGGACCTTGGTAAAATGCAGATTCCGAGTCAGCAGGTCTCGGGTGGGGCCTGAGGATCTGCATCTCTGACAGGCTCCCAGGAGACATCGAGAGGCTGCTTAAAAGCAGAGACACGGTCAGACCTGATTTTAGGGAATGGCCTGGGCTCAGTTTTACCTGGTGGTCCTGGGAGACCTAAGTCATGCTTTTCATACTGTGGACTGTGACCCGTCAGGAACTCATAAAATCGGGTTCGTAGGTTGTGAGCAGCTTTAAATGAAAACTGGGAAGTGGGCAAAATAAAAGAGGAGCTATCAGGACACATTGCACATTTGATTGTTGTGTGTACGTGTGTGTGGTGTGCATGTGTGTGCATGTGTATGTGCAAATGTGAGTGTGTGCATGTCTGTGTATTTGTGTGTGTGGGTGAATGTGAGTGTGTGTACATGTGTGAGTGTGTGAACGAATGTGTGTATGTGTGTGAATGTGTGTGTCTGTGCATGTGTGTGAGTGTGTGTGTGAATGTGAGTGTGTGCATGTCTGTGTGTGGGTGTGGGTGAATTGAGTGTGTGTACGTGTGTGTGAGTGTGTATGAATGTGTGTGAGAGTGAATGTGAGTGTGTGCGTGTCTGTGTATGTGTGTGAGTGTGTGTGCATGTCTGTGTGTGTGCATGTCTGTGTGTGGGTGTGGGCCAGTGTGAGTGTGTGTACGTGTGTGTGAGTGTGTATGCACGTGGGGGTGAATGTGAGTGTGTGTACGTGTGTGTGAGTGTGCGTGTGCGTGTAGACAGCCCTCCAACGCACAATGTCTTCCTCAGGATGGCCGTGGCTCAGGAAATCTGGAAGCTGCTGGCCTGGCGGCTGAGACGCCCCACCCTCCAAGGCTGGAGAGGGAGCTTTGTGGGCTCCGGGGCAGCACGGATGGCACGAAAGTCGGGTGAACACATACCTCCTGGTCAGGGCGCCTGTCGGGGCCCGGGTGTGGCCCTGCGTCCGTTTGTGTGGAAGAGCACTGCAGGACAGTCATGTTGCCAGTGAACGTGGGATGTGCCCCAGTGGGAGGGCGCTTTGTCCCTCCGAGCCCCCCCAGCAACAGATGATAATGAACCCAGGAGAGACCAGTGGCTTCAGTTGGGGCGGGGCTGGGAAGGGGCTTAGATTCCTCCCGGCCACGGCAGGAGAGGCTCTCAAGGACTTTCAGGCTCCTTTTGGCCTGCGGCCCCTCCGCCGGCCATCGTGTGGACAGGTCGCCAGATGTTTGACTCCACACCTCTTCCCAGAAGAAGCCTCATGGCCACGCGGTGACAGAAATGACTGTTCACGCGTCAAAGTAGGCAGAGCTTTGGGTGTCTCCCCGAGGGGAGCTCACTCAGGGCCGTGGCTTAGAGACCCAGGGGGATGCTGCACGCGGGGTGGGGGAAGACCCCCCAAGGGTGGAGAAGGTCCTGACAAAGACCAGATGGAGAGTCCACCGGCGCTTTGCCCACCCGCCCTCCGCGTGTGAGCCTGGCGGTGGGGACACGGTGGGAGCAGGGCTCGGTCTCCTGGGCGCCAAGCGGACGTCCACCCGTCACATACCATCCCCAGCGCCACAAAGCACACGGCTGGGCTCTGCGTGACGTAGGAGAACTCTACATAGAGCCTAAGCTTCAAGAGGCTGACAACCAAGATATCTCAAAACATTCAAGGTGACGTCCGCCCAGGCTGGGGACAAATGTATGTGAGTTTTGACTCTCGGCCCTGGAGAAACGCAGGTTTTCACAGCTAAAAGTCCCTCCTGGGGCAGGTCAGGTGGTGTGTCAGAAAGACAGGGGCGCTGGAGGTGTCAGGAGATGCCCTGAACACTGAGCTGAGGGGACTCTGTCACCGGCCTTCACCACGGCAGCCAGACCACCTGTAACTCAGACTCCAGGCTGAAACCAGGGCCTTGGCATTGACCAGGAGGGTGACCATCTCCCAGCGGTCACTGGCCACCCAGGGAGACTCAGGTTCATTCCAAGCGGACTGGCTCCACTTCCCATCCCCACATCAGGACCGGTGCCTGGACTGACGGGGCCACGTGGACAGTGAACCATGACAGTGATGGGACGGGTCATCTAAGAGAGCAGCGGTGGCCGGCCTTCAGGGGGACCGGCTCCCAGCCAAGGCGGGAGAGAGCTAATATCCGCTCACCAAGCTGTGAGCCCGGCTTCAGAACCGCGTTCCCCAGGGAGGTGGCCCTCACCTGAGCTCTGCTGCCCAGAGGGCCGAGCACGGTGCTCAGGGCTGCGGAGGGGATGGGGTCTGGGGAGCACAGAGACTGCAGTTCGCACAGTGGCTCCGTGGCCTCCTCTCCTGTTTTCCTGCTGAAAACAAAACCTTCACTGAGGAGGCCTGGCTTCCCTCGGCATGATGGAGTGGGCTGCTCCCTGCCTGGCTGGCCCTAGCCGGTGGCGCTGGCCGACACTGTCGCTCTAAGGAGGGGTCTCCACGCCTTCCACCCACCGCCTACCGAGTCTGAACACAGGAGACTTGGCATAGATTTGGCCGTGGACTCTGAGCCCAAACCCAGAGAGGAGTGGGTGTGTCCAGAATGAAAATCCTGTCACGGCTCTGCCAGCTCTTAGAGGCAGACCCTGAAAGTGATGTGCTGTCTTCCCCTAAATTATTGCCAGCCTTGGCCCAGTGGCTTATCACATGGCAAACTTTAGTTTCTCAGTGGCAAAGACGGTGTCCCCAAACTCCCCGCCTCATAATCTTATGGAAATGGACTCCCCAGCGGGTAAGAAAGGACCCCCATCGGTTTTAAATTGGAGTATAGTTGATTTACGATGTTGTGTTAATTTCTGCTGTACAGCAAAGTGATTCATATATATACATCCTTTCTCATATTCTTTTCCATTATGGTTTATCCCAGGATATTGAATATGGTTCCCTGTGCTCTATGGTAGGACCTTGTTGTTTATCCATTCTGTATGTACTAGTTTACATCTGTCAATCCTAAACTCCCACTCCACCCCTCCCCCACTCCCCTCCCCCTTGGCAGCCACAAGTCTGTTCTCTATAGGACTCCGATCTTTACTTGAAGTCCCTCCCTTCCTCCCCTCTCAGCCCCCCTCCCAACCCCACCCTGCAAGTAGCAGAAAGAGAAAAGGCCCTCCTTTAGCTGAGGCATAAACTACTTTTTCCCAAATTTTGAGATGTCTCCACCGATCTCTGCCTGCAGGGCAGAAACAAGACAAACAGACACCCCAAGGATAATTTGGACCCTTCCTGGACAATGTTCTTTCTTCACTTTATTTTTTTAAATTTTATTTATGTTTGGCTGCATTGGGTCTTTGTTGCTGCGTGCGGGCTTTCTCCAGTTGCGGTGAACAGTGGCTTCTCTTGTTGCAGAGCACGGGCTCTAGGCACACAGGCTTCCGTAGTTGCAGTATGCGGGCTCAGCAGTTGCGGCACACAGACCCTATAGCAGGCAGGCTTCAGTAGTTGAGGCGCATGGGCTCAGCCGTTGTGGCACACAGGCTTAGCAGTTGTGGCTCGCGGGCTCTAGAGCTCAGGCTTGGTAGTTGTGGCGCACGGGCTTTGTTGCTCTGTGGCATGTGGGATCTTCCCAGACCAGGGATCAAACCTGTGTCCCCTGTATTGGCAGGCGGATTCTTAACCACTGCACCACCAGGGAAGTCCCCTGACAGTGTTCTTTAAATAACAATCCAACATTTATTTAGAAGTGGTGGCAATTTTCACAAATAAATATCATGTATCCTTTATTTTTTGTCCAAAGTAAGGGATTTATTACATGCATCCGTTAGATGTCATTCTCCAAACCACATGATTTATTGGCAGCCGTAAACAAGTTAAACGGCCTAAAATGTGGATAATGAAATAAATCCCACGCTTCCAATAAAAAGCACGACACTGTGCTGCCTTCATCATTTTCATGATTCTCGCTGACTCTTGACTGCTGCCTCAGGGTGACTCTTGGCTGCCTGATGTCAGGGCTGGGCTGCGTCTGTGCTGAAGTTCCACCCTAGTTACTCAGGGGAGAGAGACTCAGGTGGCACCACACCTGCAGGGTACGTGGGGGGCAGGAAGCGCCGGAGCGTCGGCCTGGGAAACGTCCAGGTCACCTGCCAGGGTACCTGCCCGGGAGGCAGGTGCACAGCCTGGGCCTCTGGAACAGTCGGGAGGGTCTGGAATCCCGGGGGAAGTGGCAAAGAGAGCTTCTGCATCTTCAGCTCCACTCTGTCCTGCACCATCGGTTCTGATGCAACACGGGTGCCTCCGTGGATGCCAAAGGCCCAGGGGCACCTGAACTCTGGCCCAGTGAGCCGCTTCTCCCATCCTGCGAGGCTGTCAGAGGGTGGGGAGGTGTGTACTCCCCCTGCACCAAAGGAATGGCACCCTTTGCCTGGACTGTTGGCGAATCTCCATCCATCGTGGCTTCCTCGGCAGCAGTGGACCCAGTGTCCGTGCCACAGATTGTGTCAGGAGTCCACGTGGAAAGTGGGAACTGACTCACAATCCCAGTCTATCTCAGCGAGGCCTCAGTGCTCCTGGAGCCCCAGAAGCTCCTCGGATGGATGGCGCCTTGTTCTGTCTCTGAACCCATCACAACAGAGGCGTTAGGGTCTCCCCAGAGCAGTCACTTGAAGGTGTCCCTCCCGGGCCCTTCTCACGTCAGCCTTCCTCCTTCCTCTTCCAGACGTGATGGTGGGGAGGGACACCTTGGTGTCCCGCGGTGTCAGAGGACACCCAGGCCGGCTTCTCTATCTCCAACTTGCTCAAAGCTTCGAAACAGTGACCCAAGGCTGAGATACTGACTCCACACTAACAGGTTTGATTAGAGCAGCTGTCTGCGCATGACAAGGAGAGAGCTGTCAGGCTAAATGCCATTCTGACATTTGAAGGACTCTCATCTAATTTTTGGTTGTTTAAAGGCGAGAAGCCTAGAACTCTGTCTTCTTGTTAAAATGACAAGAAGCAACAAGCACTTTTTTCTCTTTCTTCTCCCTTAAGAAGTAGGGTCTAAGAGGAACTTGATGTATGATGAACTCACCACCTGGGAGACCTGTCCCTGTGGGAGAGAAATCTGCAACGCGGTGCATTTCTGTTCATCATCACCATCACCGTTATCACACACTTGGCATGCATGCAAGTAGGACTCTGCCAGAGGCTCTGTCAGATGAACCGTCCCCGTCCTTGACTTCTGGGATTGCAAAACCCAAGGAAAAGAATGCTGACGGGCAAAGGCACGAGTATATGGGAACCTCTGGCTGTGCAGCAGTGCTGTGTATGGCTTCACCCCCTTTCTCTCAATAGCTTCCCTGTAAACAGTAGAATCTGAACATCTTTGTCACCTCAGCATCCACGTCACGGCAGGGAGAGGGGCAACAGTGGGGAGACGTTGTCAAAGTGACAGTTACTGGATCAAAGCCCCCATCCGGCGACTACCCCCAGCTCGGCCCCTCCCCTCCCCAGGACCGGGGCCAGGACCTTCCTCCAGGCTCTCTGAGGCTGGAAGGGCTGGTCCCTCTCCTTCAGGTCCTCACAGCCCCACCTTTCGCTGGAGGACAGTTTCTCCTGCTGGTTTGGTTCATCTGGGTGGTTTGGGGATTAGCTCCTGAAAACAGGCTGTGGCTTCACTCCCACCTACGCACCTTGGAACGAGCCTACAGCTTGGGAGGATTTATTTGGAAACCTTTTCCATTCCTCTGGCCAAGATTACTCAAAGGGTTGGGTCCATCCAGGAGGAGGAGGCATTCTTGCGGAACCCACTTGCCCCCAAGGAGACAGAACCCTGTTTCAAGACGAGGAGGGTTTTTCAATCTGGGCGCAACTGACATTTGGGGCCGGATCGTTCTTTGCTGTGGGTCCTCTCAGCGCCCTGTGGGGTGTTAGCAGGATCCCTGGCCTCTGCCCACTAGATGCCCGTGGCACTTCTTCCCTAAGCTGCATCAATCAAAACTGTCTCCAGGGCTTCCCTGGTGGCGCAGTGGTTGAGAGTCCGCCTGCCGATGCAGGGGACACGGGTTCGTGCCCCGGTCCGGGAAGATCCCACATGCCGCGGAGTGGCTGGGCCCGTGAGCCGTGGCCGCTGAGCCTGCGCGTCCGGAGCCTGCGCTCAGCAACGGGAGAGGCCGTGACAGTGAGAGGCCCGTGTACCACAAACAAAACAAAACAAAACAAAAAACTGTCTCCAGACATTGGCAAGTGCTTGGGGGTGCAGGTGAGAGTGGGAGAGTGCAGAATGCCCTCAGTTGAGGATCACTGTTTTAGATGTACTATAGGTTAAAATCTTTACCCTAGCAATAATAATTACACATGCACACAAAAACAACAATTACTGTTATTTACGTTATTAAATTAGCACAGAAAGCAGATGGGTCCTAAAGGAATTTCAGGATTCCAAACCACAAACCTTTAGCACTTTGTTAAAGTTCAGGGTCGCTCGTGTTACATCTGCGGGATATAACAAAAGTGACGCTAAGAGCAGCCCACAGGACCAAGAGGACCATGGGCTGCAGACCTGGAGGCCTGAGACCTAGCTAAGCTCTGGGACCCAGGAGGAGGGGAACAGTGGGGTTTGGCCCTTAGTTCCTTCCTTCTTAGAAGGAAGCAATTGGGCTAAACCTGTGGTTTTCCTGTTTCTTTTGTTGGAATCCATGTTGACGGTGGGGACACCGCAATTTAGCAGCACTGGTGGTCCAATCGCCCGGGGGAGCACACTCCCTAGTTTGTAGTGGACGTCACTTTCTCACACCTGATCAGGAATCCCAGGGCATTCTGACACTCTGGATGAGAAACGCTGAAGTACATCGTTTTTACTGTTTCTTCCACTCTAAAATTCTAGAGGCAAAGAGGCTTCTTAGTCTGTCCGGTCAGCTCGCCGGTCAGCCAGCCCGGAGGACAGCATCCTCAGGCCCCGACCCCCAGTCCCTGTCTAACGCGTAGTCTGCTCACCCTCCAAGCTGCCCCTTCGTGTAATCTGCCGCACAAGTCCTCACTCTGGCCCACTGGTCACGAATTCATTCCCTGCCATTAAGCTTTCCCATCAGTGAGTCACCTATTTTTTCATAGGTTGTGAGACTAGAGCATACCCTATGGGTGCATAAATATCCTTCGTCCAAAGATACTTTAGAGCCCCACTGACTCATGGGATCATCCTGACACCGTCCCCTCCCCCAGCTGCGTTTCTAGAAAGTGTCCTCAGGTTTGGTGTCGGTCCCTCCAGGCACCATTCCTATGGGGTGTTGGTCTGAAGTAGTTCCATAACAATAAGAGCTCCATCTTCACGAAGCGTCGGAGTGGACGGGACTCCTGGCTGCAACCCTCCCTTCTGTCTCTGTCCTTGGCGTGAAGTGTGCAATCTCCCTGGGTCCCACTTCTGACCCATCGAGGCCCTCGGACACGCACGGAGGCTCTGCCACGTGCCGGGCGCATGAAGATGAGTCAGCCGCGGCCGCCCCCAGAGGAAACCTCAGTCTCTAGTAAAGCCTGTGGATCCAACCTCATCGCGGTCACACGGGATGGTAAGTGATGGAAATGAAGCAAGCGCACGTTCCAGCGATGGCACAAAAGAAAATGAACAATTTTCCTGGAGAGACAGGAGGCCCCTTGGAGGAAGTCCCACTTGGGCTGCATCCTGCAAGATGGGGAAAGACAGAGGGGGAACTGGGAGTGGGCAGGCCCAGGGGGAGGGGAGAACCCGCGTGACGAGCTCAGGGGATTATGGGCTTGAAACTTGTGTAGGGGTGTGTGCGTGTGTGTGAGTGTGAGAATGTGTATGAGAGCATGTGTGTGCGTGTGAGAGTGCGTCTGTGAGCGTGTGTAAGCGTGTGTGTGAGCATGTATGTATGCGTGTGAGCATGTGCGTGTGTGCGTGTTCTCACTTGCAAGTGTGTGTCGTGGGGAAGCAGCTGAGGAGTGATGGGGTGGCCACAGAGACACATCCTGGAGGGACCTGTGCGATGTGACGAGGAGTCTGAATTCGCCCACAGGAGAAGGCGGGGCTTCTGAAGGGCTTCAGGCCGAGGGCGGCCATCATCACATTGACCTTGAAGGAAGACACCCAAGGACCAGAGTGGAGGCTGGCGGAGGAGGTGGGAATTCCAGTTAGGACGTGGGTAACAGCCCAGTGAGGTGAGGGCTGGAGAGAAGGAGCCCTGGGAATGGAATCAATGCGGGGGGTGGAATCAATGGAATCAATGCTGGACGCCGGACTGATGCCCAGCTCTGGTGGGCATTTGCCAAGGGGAATGCAGAGGAAAGAAGCGTTTTTGGGAAAAGTCAGTAAGTTTTGTCAGCAGCATGTGTGTGAGGTGTGTGTGGAACAGCCGTGGCGAAGATTTAGTTCCCCACCTGCCATAAGACGTGCCGTCATGAAAACGTGATTGAAATTCAGGGAGCGCTTTGAAACCCTCAGACGAAAGGTGCGGGGAAGCTGAAAGCAGCGCTATTTCAGTGTGTTTCCTGCTCTCTCCTTGTGGCCTCATCAGCCAGCCTTTCAGGAGGAAGAGAAGAACTCTTTCCCAGGCTTGATTTGAATCGCCTCCGGTCCCGTGCCAGCTTATTCCAGGAAAAACAACACAAGTGTCACAGATATGAGATGTGGGAGGGGCTGGCGCACGGTGTGGGCTTCAGGGAGGTTCTGAGGTCCGGGTACCGGCAGCCAGAACTGAGGGACGAGACAAGGCCCTGCGATTAGTCCTGAGTCCTGGATTCCCCCCACCCGCCCCCCGCACCTTCCCTGCCTCACTTAGAAAATTCACGCCCTTTCCGGTTTTTTCAATCAGACTCGGAACTGTCCTGCAACATTCACAATTTCTTCTATCCTGGGCCCCACTGCACGGCTGGGGTTAGGGGCCTGGTATCCAGCAAGACTGACACAATCCCTGCCCTCCCACAAGGACCTGTCTAATAGTAAGAAGGTGTGTAAGGTATCTCATGGTCAAGAGAAAGGACCAAGACTGAATCAAACCTTCTCCAAACAAATCGCTCAATTTCCGGGAACAAAGGGACGCTCTGTCGCATAGACAGCATGTGGAAGGGCAACCCTGTTGCTTGCGAGGCCTCCTGAGTGGAGGAGCAGGCCAGGTGGCTTCTCCTGCAGGGCAGAGTGAATCACCACTTGTGTATCATCTTCTGGATCCTGGAGATTGGAAACCCGCGTCTCCGTCTTGCCCCGCTGAAGTGTCGTCACGGCATCATTGCTGGGATTATCTGGGACTCGCCTTGCTGCATCCCTCACGAGGGTGGGGATGAGCTGGCAGCGTGTTTCAGGCTAAGGCAAGCAGGCTGAAGGGATGTCAGCGTCCGTACTCAGTGCCGGCTGGAGCTGGCCAGCTCCATCTCCCTGGGGCATCACGGGAGGAGACTGTCACCTGGTCATTGCTCCGGAGGAAACAGGGGGGAGATGGGCCTGCAAGCAGGGAACAGGCGTCCTGGTTCCACCGCCGTCCGTGCTCTGAAGGCAGGGCCGCGAGTTAGAGGCAGCACCCCGCTCTCCCCGAGGCCACTGGGCCGGGACAGTGCTTTCTCTCTCCACGTCCTAACTGCCTTCCCATCCTTTGCCCCCACCCCCTCTCTCTCTCTCCCTCCCTCTCTCTCTCTCTCTCTCTCTCTCTCTCTCATCCTCATTATTGGGCTCCTGCCATTTCAGGTACCGTGTTGGGTGCTGGAGAAACACAGAGAAGACACAGCCCCGCCCTCAAAGGACCCCTGGGCTCTAGGAACGCCACAGACCTCCATCCCAGGTCAGGGGGTCTTGATGTGGCTCAGGTTACACTCCCTGCCCAGCGTGACTCCGTGACCCTCCCTTTGGATGGGTTTGGAGATGCTGTGGAGGCGGCCTTGCAGGGTTGTCCACGTACGTATGCTTAGCCAGCAGGAACCCAGCAGCATGGCAAGGCTCGAACAAGGAGAGACTCGCAGGTTGGTAGCTGGAAAATCAGCTGGCTGGTGATGGATTAACTCGCTCATTCCCAGAGAGAAGCTTGGAGCCTAGGCACCGGTGTTTCAAGGTGCCCCCAAGGAAAGGCTCGGAGGAGGCCCGGGAACGACGCCCTTTCCGCGGCTGCCCCCGCAGGCCCTCGGCCACACGGCTGCCGGGCTGGGGCCGGAGGCCTTTGGGAGCGGCTGGTGGTCCCATCACAGGAGGTGACCTCCAGGAGTGGCCTGGGGTCTGGGCCAGTCTAGGTGGACAGGCCAAGCTGTCGGTAGGGGTGAGGGGGCATCGAGAACATTCAGGAAGTTACGTCTTTGACAACGTTCTCCACCCTCTTGTTTCCTTATAACATCTCTTCACCCTCATCTTAACCTTAGAGCAAACTAATTGGCCCCCCCAAAAAGTCCACTTTCAGAAAATGATTTATGCATATTTTTTCCAAAAAATCTCGTGTGTGTGTGTAAATCTTCTTTCCTTTGCCTCGTGTACCTTCCAGCAAGTTCTTTCTTCTCCCCTCCTGTTCTTCCACAAGAATAAGACAGCAGCGTTCCAAGGGCCTAAGTCTTCTTTTCCCAAAGGCTTGACACCTCCATTCCAAACCCTTCTCAGATGCGAAAGGGAGGGGGCTCCCCAAGCAGCTAAGCTCCTCGTTGAGTCTGTAGACGTTTGTTTCCTCTCCTGCCCCGGGGATCAGAGGGTCAGGAGCCAGGGAAGCCTAGGGCGGCAGCATCATGGGACAGGGAGTGTCGGGCTGGGCCTGGCGGACCCGGGGCATGGCTGCCAAGCTGGGTCTCTGCCTTCCCCACCCTTCCTAGCCACCAACACTTTAAATGGGCTAAAATAAACACTGAAGGCAACGTCAAAGAAGAAAGCCAGAGGGCCTCCCTGGTGGCGCAGTGGTTGGGAGTCTGCCTGCCGATGCAGGGGACACGGGTTCGTGCCCCGGTCTGGGAGGATCCCACATGCCGCGGAGCGGCTGGGCCCGTGAGCCATGGCCGCTGAGCCTGTGCGTCTGGAGCCTGTGCTCCGCAACGGGAGAGGCCACAACAGTGAGAGGCCCGCGTACCGCAAAAAAAAAAAAAAAGAAAGCCAGAGAGTGAGGGAAGAAGCGGGCTGGGGGGCTGCTTGCAGAGGGGTGACGGCGCCAGGCTCAGGGGTGACTGTGGTCTCTTCAAGGTTCTTTCATCAAGTGGCCCCCTTCTCTTGGCCTATGCCTGCCGCTCCCCACATCCTGGTGTGAGGATCCCAACGTGAATACCAAGGACAATTTCCCCCAGTTTCCTGTGCTCCGGGGGCGACCCTAAGTGAGGACCATAAAGCTCCCAGCCTGAGAGATCACAGTACTTTTAAAAAGTGTGTCATAGGGCTTCCCTGGTGGCGCAGTGGTTGGGAGTCTGCCTGCTGATGCAGGGGACATGGGTTCGTGCCCTGGTCTGGGAAGATCCCACATGCCACGGAGCGGCTGGGCCCGTGAGCCATGGCCGCTGAGCCTGCGTGTCCGGAGCCTGTGCTCCACAACGGGAGAGGTCACAAACAGTGAGAGGCCCGCGTACCGCAAAAAAAAAAAAAAAAAAAGTGTGTCATAACTTAAAGCCGGAGGACATGGGGAGGGGAGGGGAGGGAAGGGAGGGAGGGGAGGGAGGGAGGGGACGGGTGGCGAAAGCAGAAAGGAGATGCAGGCAGGTGCCAGTGGGAAGACGGCTGGTCTGGGTGCTCAAGCCTGACCAAGCGCATGCTGATGGTCTGCGTTAGAGCATGATTTACGAGCGGGTTGCCCAACAGAACATATTTCTAGATGGAGGTTGTTAAATTAACGCCCCGATCTGCTTGATTGCAGTGTCCACACTTTCCTTCTGTAATGATTTACTGACAGAGTTTCCTTCCTGAGCGCCAGCCCTTCCTGTCCTGGTGGTCAGGCCACAGGGTGAGTGTCTGTGCAGATGCCACCGAGATGGGACCTACAGACGGACAGATGAGCCGGCCTCCCGCCTTGGGGCCCAGCGGCTCCTGTGCAGGCCCCTGTCCTCTCCTACAGCCATGGCCACTGCCACGCCCATTGCTGCTGCCACCGTTGCCACTGCCATTCTGGGCCTGTGTTCTGACCCAGCCCCCTTCCAGTGCACCTGGGCCCCCGGCCGATGCCTCGGCGCCCACACTGCTTCCTACGTTGGCAGGCCTGGGCCTGTCGTGTTTGCACAGCTGCCCAGTGTCTCTCCATGGTGCACACGCCATGAGCCCATCAGACATCACTTACAAAGCACAAAGTCAAAGATAGACTATAAAGAATTTCTGCACAGCCAGCAAGGGTCAAACCAAGCACCTAGCCCTTCTGAGACACCACGGGTCAGACTTCCATCCAGGCTCAAGTACAAGGCAGCAGCCTGCTGAATGCTCAGGACGAGGCGGGAGAGCTGAGAGAAATCCCTGTGGGCCCCTGTGTCCGGCAATGAACGTCCAAAGGCTGGGGCAAGGCAGCAGGTGGAGTGAAGAACAGAAAGACGTGAGTGGGACTGGAGGCCAGCAAGGATTCCCGGTGAGCCAAAGAGCTGGCACAGAGAAAACTCCCACACCTCACATGGCCGGTGGCTGAGCCGTGCAGCAGGAGGAGATCCCAGAGTCTTGCCAGGACTCAGGCACTGAGTTGTGCTGGGGAGAAGTTGCGACCCCCTTCCTCGAAGGCATTTGAAACTAGTGGTGAACTGAATGTCACTAAAGTTTCAACAAAACTCAGACCCAGCTCGACTGCAGATGAGACTGATTCAGCACACATGAAGCAGCCTGGAAGAAGAAGGGTCTGTCCTTTTCTGCAGGAAATGTTTACTACAGTCTCTACTCTGTTTTGCGCACAATGCCTGGCACACAATAAAAATTGCAATACACGCAACAAAGGAAGAAAATATGACCTTCAGTCAAGAGAGAAAACAGTAACTATAATTACATCTACACTAAATCCAAATGTTGGACTTCAAAATAAGAAGGACTTTAAAGTGACTGTGATAAATATGTTAAAGGATGTAGTGGAAAAGGTGGGCAGTATGTGTGAACAGATGGAGAATTTCAGCATAGAGACAAAAAAGGGCCAAATGGAAATGCTAGATATAAAAAATAGCACAAATGAAGAATTCAATCTATAGGCTTTTCAGTAGATTGGATGCAGCAGACAGATTGGCAAGAATTATCCAAATGGAGAAGAATAGGAGAAAAAAGAGGCAAAGTGCACAAGATCTGTGGGACAATATCAAATGAGCTAAGACCAGGACATAGAAGTCCTAAGAGAGGGGAGATTGAATAATGCAGGATAAATATTGGAAAAGATAATAGGTGAGAATTTTCCAAATGATGGAGGATCAACCAATGGCCCAAACTTAGTGTATCATAAATCAAGATTAAAAAAAAAACACATCTGGCAAATTCAGGGTGAAATTTCTAAACACCAAAGGTAAAGAGAAAATCTTAAAATCAGCTAGAGGGGGAAAAAAGACACTTTGTGCCTGCAAAGGTCACAGGAATCCCCCTGTCTCCACACCCCAACCTGGTTTATTTTGGTCAGGCTGTGAGTATGGCGTGTGTGTGAATGTGTGAGAGAGTGTGTCTTTACGTGTGTGTAAAAGTGTGTATGTGAGACTGTGTGTGTATGTGAGTATAAAAGTGTGTGTATGTGAGTGTAAAAGTGTGTGTGAGAGTGTGCATGTGTATGTGAGTGTAAGAGTGTGTGTGCGAATATGTGTGTGTATGTGAGGGTGTGTGTGTTTGTGAGTATAAAAGTGTGTGTATGTGAGTGTGAAAGTGTATGTATGTGAGAGTGTGTGTGTGAATATGTGTGTGAGTGTAAAAATGCATGTGTGAGAGTGTGTGTGTGTCTTGTGCTGGAGGAGGAAAGGCCTTACAAAGGATTTCTACTTCCTAAATTTTCATTTAGGAAAGATCAGGTAGAAATGGCAAATTCCACACTTTCCAAAAAGTGCATCACATGTGCCTCCCTGTGCATGCAGACATGTACATTATATGTGTCTTCTATATAAACATATAAATACATGCACTGTGTGTCTTCCAAATGCAGGCAAACACACAGGTACCTCTGATGGTTCTTTCACATGCTTGCAGGTGCACACATACATTATATGTGTCTTTCCCATGTGTACAAACACACATGCAAGTCACTTGTACCTTTCATAGACACACAAACACAGGTGTATAATGTGTGGCTTTAATATGTATACAAACACATATGAACCTCACGTGTCTTTTGTGCTCATAAGAACATACATGCCTATCACGTGTACCTTTATATGTGTGTATATCTATTATTTTTCAAAAATAGATGATGTATAACCTAATCTCGTGTAAGCTGATATTTTCACTTTGTTTTGTTTTCTGCTTTTGGACTGTGCACGTCTTTCCACACCAATAGACCTCTTTCTGCTGCGGCATCATTTAAAATCGCTGTCTTATATTACACCGAGTGGGTGATTAACAATTTATCTAATGGCTCCCGATGCCAGACATTCAGGTCACCTTCTGCACCGTTTCAATGGAACGTCCTCGGGTTTGCTGTAGTCTCTGTCTGCAGATCAGGATTAATTTCTCACTTTACCAAATGCTCACAGCAGATTTCAGTGCCATTTTTGTGGCATGTTTTGCCCTTGACTTAGAGCCACTTACGAGCAGCTGTGTCTCCCCTCGCGCCTCTGCCTGGAGGGCCGGGCTCCTGGCCACACTGACTTCCCACGCCCGACCTGCAGCCCAGTCCCTTCTGTTTGAGGAACGTTTACTGGGCTTTGTCCCACAGGTTTGCACATGGTCGATTCTCACATAAGGTGTATTGAATAGCAAACTATTTCTACAGATGGAGCCCCAAAGGAGAACCTGGCGGCTACCTGCCTGTCATCTGTGCTAGAGGCAGCGCACGCCCGGGGTCCAGACTCACAAGATCTACGACCTTGTAACTTAGCTCCTCAAGCCTCTGTCCCCTTACGATGGAGGTTAGTACACGCCTAATAAGGTACAAAAGAGGTTAATTACGGTGCCTTCCCCACGGGGCTGTGAAGACCATTCAACACAGCAGGAGTCAACTGGTGTGCCATTGACGTCAGCTCTCAGTGCTGTTATTGGTTATTGTTTTCTGAATAAAATAAATGAAAAATTTTAAGTAAGTGCTAAGCTCTTAGTGGGTACCAAGTTGAATTGAATTAAATAATTTCTCACTTAGTATAAGAGAGGGAAAAAGAGAAGAACAGAAATGTCTTACTGATACAGTTTCCTGAACCTTCGCAGGGCCTGACCGTCCAAGACCATTGACCAGGTGTCCGGTGAGTGAGTCTGAGAGGCTTTCCCAGGGCCCAGGGGTGTGACGATGACACAGCTCTTGGTGACCGTACACTGTGCTTTGTCTGAGGGGCTCGGGCTGGAACTGTGCTACTTGTGTATGTGACTCTGGTTTCCAGATGGAGAAATTGCACCGTGGGGAACCGTTCAAAAGCGCTGACGCTGTATTGCAGACCACGGAGGGAGCGCATCACCCACGAGCCAGCCCCAGGTCACTCTAGAATATTGATAGGTGTCCCCAGGGTCTGCCCAAAGCCACCACCCTTCTCCTCCGGCTGCTGCTACATCTCCCTGTCTGTGTCTGTGACGCCTTGAGCAAGAACGCCCTCCGCAGTGGGGCTCCCACACTCCAGAAGGACGAGAAGCACCTGGTGAGATGTTTAAAGGCATCTTCCCTGGCCCCCCAGACACTGACTCAGAGGCAACAGAGTCCAAGGATCGGAATTCTCAAGCTGCCTGGGAGGCTCTGGTTTATTTGATTCTCAGACCACACGTTGAGAGAACATTTCAGTGGGTGCTACAAAGGCTCTCCGAGTGAGAGAGGTGACATTGAGCTCCTTGATTCCGTTCTTTAATCGCTAAGCTACACCCTCTCTTTAAACTCCACTAATGATACGATGTGAGGATACATCTGGGTTTGAAAAGCCCATGTTCCAATAAAACCGCCCGTCACAGCTCTGGAAAATTAACTACTGGCTTCCATCACCCCCTTTGTTCATCCTAGAAATTTCAGAGCTCTGCAAGATACACGATTATTTTATTTAAGACTTCAGATAATTCTTGTTGCCAAAATGTTTTGAAAATCGCAAATTGTTATATGAGCTCTCAGTGGTGTTATTGTACTAGATTTCCCGACAATAAAAATAGGGCTTTTCGGTCTTCCCTGGTGGCGCAGTGGTTGAGAGAACAGGCTCAGGGGACCAGCAGCTAAACCCCAGCAAGAGGCCTTGCTGATGCCCACATGCGCTGCCCAAGTCTGGGGCGCCTGGCAGAGCTGGGAGCTGCAGGAGCACACATGAGACTCCACACCTGAGGGCAGGTGAGGAAGGGTCAGTGTGTCCGACCATAGGACCACAGACATTTTACGCTTCCCTTGACTCTGCTCGGAGAAGAAGTAGGGTGTTCATGTCTTTAAGTCTTAGATGACGAAACAGAATTACAAGGCATTGGATGACTTACACAGAGGTATATGTACATTATAGTATAGGTGATGATCCCAGAACTTGTGTTCTAAATTACATTTTAAACACAGCCCCATATGCAAGATAAAGCCAGCGCGTAGCTACTGCTACACACCTATTAGAATGGCTGGAAGTGAAAAGATTGATGAGGCCAGAGGTGGAAGAGGATGTGAGGAAGTGGAACTCTCGTACACAGCTGGTGGAATGCAAAACGGTGCCAAAACATTGGAAACCAGCTTGTCAGTTACTTCACTGATGCCACCTTCCGACCAGCTGTCTACTCCTGGCACTTCCCCCAGAAGAATGAAGGATGTGTACACAAACATTCATAGCAGCTTTATTTGGAAGAGGCCCAAACTGTAAACAACCCTGGTACCCATCAGCAGTTGGACGGGTAAGCAAACCATGGTGCGCATGCAACGTTACTCAGTGATAAAATGTGTGCTGCTGTCCACAGCAAAGTGGAGAAATCCACAATAACTATGCCGGCTGACAGAAGCCAGACCAAAAAAGAAGACATGCTGTGTGGTTCTACTTACATAAGATTCTAGAAATGAGGAAACTTCGGGGTGTGATAGACATGTTCATTTTCTTGATTGTGGTGACAGTTTCACAGGTACATTCATAGGGCAAAACATCAAATTGCACAGGTGAAATATGTGCAGTTTATTGTATGTGAACTCTACCTCATTACAACTTCTAGGCAAGAATAAAAAGCCCTGGACAACAATTAACTCTCCTGTAATCTTGTCAGTATGATTTAGGAATGCTTGGTCTCATGAAATACTTGTAAGATTTCCAGAGATTCCTGGGACCATTTTAACTCTTTCTTCCTGGGTTCACCATTGGATTAATTCTTGAGGCTTCTTACCTGACTCGTCACCTTAAAATATCAGTGATGTGTGAGAGGCTCATGAGTGACAATCCAGGCACATATTTAAATGCCCGGAGGAGCAGGGCCAACCTACCTCTTTGAAGGGACCAGGACAAATTCAGGGCCAGAGGGCAGTGCAGAAAAAATTGGAGCTAATAGAATTTAATTCTCTGTCGAGCAAGCTATTGAGACAAGCTTGGGATATGAAATCACAATTCACAGGAACCTGTCCTGCATCACCTTCAGGGCTGCATGGACCATCAGGCACTCAGGAGAAAGGCAAGAGGAGGTGCTGGTCACAGGAATCCAGGAGGGTCTGTGCAAGTTCACAGCACACGGCCAGGTTCAAGAGGCTGGTACGGGGAGCCCAGAGAACCCAGCCAACACCTCCAGGTACCCTGATCCCAGTCAAATCAGCGGACACACAGGGTGAGTATTCAGTAAAATGTAAGAGAATTAATGAGCGATCCAAGATGATAAGGAGGTCAAACCACTTTTGCTGTAAATCATAACCACCAAGCACAGTCTCAGCAGGGGGCTTGTGTTCTTATACAATATTCTTTTTTTTTTGGTGTCAGCATCAGAGACAACATTGAAACAGGTAGGACAGGACCTGATCTTGTAGATCTTGTAGAACTTGTGTCTTCTGGAAAGCTTGCCCAAGTGGGATGTAGGAGACTGATATTATCTAGATGCACCATCTTAAAATGAGTCATGTATTCTTTCCAGGGCTTCCTTTCCTCGTCTTTTAAAAGGGGGTAACAAACAGTGTCTATCTCAGAAGATTTTATAGGTTAAAGGAGGGTAAAAATATAATGAAAACTAGTCTGAAAAAGTTTAAGGACCACATAAATGTAAGATGTAGATAGTCAAAATCTTTACATCCGATAATAAAGAACACTTCTTTACATAGAGCAATTTGCTGAGTTGAACTAATATCTATATGTCAATTGGAAACATGAAATTAGTAGACGTCAGTGGTTTTATTCTGGCAGGTACCTTTCAAACTCTTTCATCCAAGTAAGGAATAATGAAATAGCTTAACAGATACTCACTAACTTGAAATTTCCCTACTATTGTTTTGGGAGTGTATTTCCAAGCAAAGTTCTGATTTCTTTTCAGTAAGGATATTTCTTTCACTTGCCACATCAAGAGAGTGAAAAATGCCTGCAGGACAAGTGCACCTTGTGATAAAGGGTTTGAGCAATGGGGACTCTGAATCACGTGGTTTCGATCTGCGATGCCCATGACTCATCACACAAGCCCGCCTCATGGCGTCGGAGCCCCTCTGGCTTTGGACTTACGGGCAAAGCAAGGGACTTGGGCTCTAGTCCTGGTTCTGCCACCACCCACTTGTGTGATCTTACAAAAACTACTTCCATTCTCTGATGCCTCACTGATATATACATATAATAAATGCTGGAGAGGGTGTTGGTGGGAATGTAAATTGGTGCAGCCACTATGGAGAACAGTATGGAGGTTCCTTAAAAAATTAAAAATAGAGAGCTACCATATGATCCTGCAATCCACTCATGGGCATATATCCAGAAAAAACTCTAATTCAAAAAAACACATGCACCCCTATGTTCATAGCAGCACTATTTGCAATAGCCAAGACATGGAAGCAACCTAGGTGTCCACTGACAAATGAATTGATAAAGAAGATGTGGTACATATACACAATGGAGTATTACTCAGCCATAAAAAAGAATGAAATATTGCCATTTGCAGCAACATGGATGGACCTAGAGATGATCATACTAAGTGAGATAAGTCAGAAAGAGAAATATCATATGATATCACTTATATGTGGAATCTAAAATATGACACAAATGAACTTATTTACAAAACAGAAGCAGACTCACAGACATAGAAAAGAAACCTATGTTTACCAAAGGAGAAAGAGGGAAGGGGTAAATCAGGAATTTAGGATTAGCAGATACAAACTACTAAATATAAAGTAGATAAACAACAAGGACCTACTGTATAGCAAAGGGAACTATATTCAGTATCCTGTAATAAACCGTAATGGAAAAGAATGTGAAAAAGAATATGTATATATGTATAATTGATTCACTTTGTTGTACACCAAAAACTAACACAACATTATAAATCAGCTATACTTCAATAAAAAAAAAAAAAAAGAATTGTATTTTGGAAAATACCTCACAAGTGCAGGACGCAGAATCACTGGCCACTTGGCCCGGCCCATCATTTCACAGAAGTGGACCAGGGGCCTGAGAGAGGTGAAGCCACCTGCTCCAGGGTCCCAAAGCTGACACTATCTCAGCTGAAGTAAAAGACAAATTATTTTTCAGGTATTTAGTTGACCGTTAATTCACCTTAACCAGTGATTTTCATAGAGAGACACAGACTTGAGGGCAAAAACAAGAATGTGAGAAAAGGGGCTTTCAGGTAATGAGCTTTCTAACAGCCAAATATATGCTATTATTCTAATCCCAGTAAAGAAATACATTAGAGAAAAAATCTTCACATATATTGTACTATCAAGTTTGAGGGTTATGCTTTTTATCAAGATAAATAAAATTGAGGAAACAGAAAAAAATAATAAACACAATTATTAACTGTAAATTTTCTAAGAGTTATGATTCAGTCTAAAGCACAATTATAATCTTTACCAACCTCCTAAGAGTTGATAAAATTTAGAGTAAATTGTATAATAATTTGGTTTATTATCCTGATATGTTTTAAAGCAAGATATAATATTTGACCATCATACATGTGCTGACAGGACAGTTTTTAATCCTACCACTTTTACACTTAATGGTAAAAAATTAAAATGTTGAATCATCTCCTGGCTACTGTATAGCACAGAGAACTCTGTTCAGTAGTATGTAACAGCCTAAATGGGAAAAGAATTTGCAAAAGAATAGATACAGGTATATGTAGAAGTGAATCACTTTGCTGTACACCCGAAACTAACACAATATTGTTAATCGACTATACTCCAATATAAAATAAAAAGTTTTTAAAAATTAAAAAAATCATCTCCTGGCCAAATTATCAGAAATTCAGAATTAGTGGAAACTGTACTCTATGTACACCTACTGTGGGAAGAGGGAGGCAAAAATTTTTTTGTGTGGGGTCCCTACTATACGAACAATATGAGTCACTCAAAGCCAGCCTGCTGGCATCATTTGGCTGCCCGATTTCATGTGTGGCCATGAAAGAAGTTGGGTACCAGCCGGTGAGAGATTGCCAGGCAACCCTCCAGGATGACCCTGCTGTGCGAGACCCAGAGCTCTGGGCGTCTGGTCAACCCTAGGCAGAGGACAGAGAGTAGTGGGCTGGAGAGACTGTCCCAAAGGTAGAAATGAGGTCTGGGACCCACACGGTCTCAGACCAGGCTCAGGGTACCCTGCCATCCCCAGCCTCCACAGGCAGGAGGCAGCTTGCCTGGATCAAAGGGTGGTACTGACTTTATACATCAAGGGTGTAAAGGAAATGAATATATAAAAATTCAATATACTCGCAACTTTCCAGGACTATCTCTCTGGGCAGTAATTAAACTTGGAATTGGAAATCAAAAGAGACAGGACTTCCATTCCTGTCAGACCTTCATTTTGAATCTCTTTGATGTGAACCACTTGCATTTCCTGTCTCATTCATCACTGTGATGTTTCCTAAGAACTCTCTGAGCCGCATTGCTGAAGACGTGTTTTTAACGGAAGGTAAGGCACCAACTGGCCTTTTTCCGTCACCGCAGGAATGTTTTAAAGCGTATCTTTCAAGTTAGGCACAGCAGCGAACCAAGCTCTGAGGATCCATTTCTCCACCCGTGGTGACATTAAGGACCATGGTCACTGGAACTTGATGGAACAGCACCTGGTGTCTACGCTCGAGGGCAGGCGGGTACCCAGGCCACAGGCCTCTAAAGTCACCCTTCTCCTTCGTGCGACCACACCGGCGTCTGTGGGCCCTGCAGCGAGTTCTGAATAATGCAGGACGGGGAAAGGGCTGCGCCCTCCGGCCACACAGCAAAGAGGGAGCATGATGAAACTCGGTGCCTGGCCCTAAAATTCCACCCCGGTGTGCCCACAGTGCCAAGCAGCTGTCCCCACCGCTGATTTCCTGTGGGTGGAGAACCATCTGGCAGCCAGCCTGACCCGGCAGGCAGCAGGCTCAGAGCATCTGTGTGTATTTCGATATGAAATGTACAGGGCGATCCTTCCCATAAAAACAAACATTGGCTGTTGTGTCACCCATCTTCAGAACAGGATCTGACCCCAGGACCCCAGGCTCTGCCACACTAAGGTTCCAGGTCAGTGGGGTGGCCGGAGTGTCTTCCGTCAGGTGTGTTTGCTGGTTTTTCCTAGTTCCTTGCGGTCCATCCTTTATGTCTGTCTCCCTGGATCCCAGGGGCGTTTCTGTTGGCCGTCCCTGCCCCGTCCTGGTCCCTGGCCTTGCCGACTGTGAGGGTTTGCTGGGAAGGCTGCTCTGGCAGTAAAACCAGCAAGCCCGGCAGCAGCCTCTCCCGTGTCCCTGTCTGCCTTTGTGGAGACCAGCATCATCCAAGTCACCCCGAGATGGTGTATCCACTTCAGTCTCAGGGAGGCCGCAGGTCGCCTTGAAAGGTTGTGTTTCTAAATTCCATTGAATATGAGCAGCTGACTCATGTCAGCAAAGCCTACCAAGAACATAGGAGAACTTCTAGATGTTTCCCTGAGCAAGAAGCCTCATCCCCATGCTGCTTCTAGAGAGCTATTCCCTGTGAGTAGGAAGGAAAATCCCTGGAGAGAAAATCTGCTTCCCTCCCCGCATTATGGACCATAACCTGGTACCTCTTTCAAGCCTGCGTTCACCTCTCTCCCCTAGTGAGGCCTAGCCTGACCTCGCCTCCACTGTCCCCAGCACGTGCACACTGGACGCCCCGCCCCAGCCCCTCCCCGCTCTGCTTCGTCCTTTTAGCATTTATCTCCTTAAAAATCTCCCTATTTACCAAGCCCATCGTTTACCGTTTGCTAAGGTGAGGGGGCAGGAGTCTGCTTTGTCCCCTGATGTATCACCACAACCCACAACCCCATCTGCCCCTAAGAAGATGCTGGTGGATATTGGTGCCATGGCTCTCAGACAGAGAAGAAGTGAAATTAGATTGTGATGGGGTTTTTAACTAGTTAAGACATTCTACATCCAGATTTTTAAAAATAAAATACCCAAACAGAAGCATGGGATCATATCCTATTTTATCCTATTTTAATGAACAATTTACTTATTCAGACCCCATATCATGAAGACTCTATTCCGGATACAAGGAAATAGAGAGGAAATGGTGTGTGTGTGTGTGTGTGTGTGTGTGTGTGTGTGTGTGTGTGTGTAGGGGATAGAGATGAAACCAGAGGGCAGATCCAGAAGATGGGTCCCTTCGTATCAACCATGAGCCTGAGGCTGCTCTCCTGGAGCTAACTCTGATCCTTCAGAGCCGAGGTCTCGTCCCCTGCTACCAATGATGTGAAAACCTCCCATGGGGTCTGGAATTGTCCCAGAGCTGGAATCACCACGTATCACGCATTATTTGGTCCATAAAAATGAATCTCTGCGGACAGGACATTTCACAAAACTTATTGAAGGTGACAGCTGCCTTGGGCAAGGGTCCTGGGGCCACTTCCTCAGGTGTGGCGTGGCCACTGGGGTTAAGGTTTTGTACATCAAAGCCCGTCATCAAGAGAGACACCCTCAGCCTTCCCTAAATGACAGATAGTCTCCTAAAAGAGGAAAACCAACGCCAGCTTCCATTTGTTTAAAACAACCATAACGGAACCAGGAAGTTATTTAGGGCTCAAATGCTTTCACCCCTTTCCTCCTGGTTTAGCTGTTCCACATGCAGGGTGAGGAGGAACCTATGATACAGTGAGACGAGTCCAGATTTTAGAAGCAGGGGCCTGTCCTATAACTCTACCACCACACCAGCTGTTACCTGGAGCAAGTCACTTAATGTCTCTGGTTCTCTCCTCTCTGAAATGAGGTTGCCTGGAGCTAACCCATGAGTTTTGCTTCTCCTACAGCGAGTCCCTCAACCTCAGTCTCCTCATCTGTAAAATGGGAACAGTGCCTTCTTCACACAGCACGATGCTGGCCTGGAGCAGGCACACAGTTATCTGTGTTTCCCTTTCCCACTTCCCGTCCCTGCTTTTCCCAGTGTGACGGTGCTCCTGACGCTGGTGTCTGTTCCCTCCCTCCCCTTCCTGCCTGTCGGAAGCCTCCTAATGGAAACTCTGCAGGGGGTGGAAAGATACTGAGGAAAACTACACGCAAGCCTCCCCCCACCCTGCATTCCCAGAGGCTGGGATTCAGGAGGAAAGTCCCTGGGGACCTATTCATAGAGACATCCACCCCCCAGTGAGCTCCTTCCGCAACCCCTGGCTGCATCATGGAAGCCCCATGACAGCCTCGCCCTCCGGACGGATGCTTGTCCCCTCTCCCGTGGGTTCAGGGAGGCTGAGCAAACCTTCAGGTACGGGCGCCGGACCCTGACCCAGGCGTGCTCGACTCCAAAGCCCACGTTCTTCCTTTGGCTCCGCAGCTACACAGCAAAGCTGGCTCTGCCTTTAAGCCAGGCCCCCAAACAAAAGAGCCCCCTCCACCACGGAGCCGGCTGCTGGAAGGTGCCCTCTGACCCTGTGCGGGTCCCATAGGGGATGGCCAGCCTCCCCCCACCGGCTGCCTGGCTGTCTCCCAAACACCTGGCAGGGGCAGCAGCGTCACTTGGGAACAGGTTGGAAATGCACATTCTCAGCCCCATCCCAGACCTGCCAAGTCAGAACCTCTGGGGTAGGCCCCAGTCTGTCTTCACAAACCCCCAGGGGGTTCTGAGGGGCTCAGGTCTGAGAACCACGGGTGCATGACACCAGGCCCTGTGTAACTTAGCGCCAGGCTGTCGGAACAGGGACTTGAGCTCAGAAGCCTGACATTCTGAAACACCTCGGACCACCCACCTTGGTGGGGAGCCCTGACCATCGGCCTACAGTATGCATGGGGTTAGGGGGGCACAGGGGCCTGAGGACACGATTCTGTTCCCAGCAAGAAAAGACGTTGCCTCCCCCAAATCAGTGCCCAGCCAGAGGGACCAGCCAAGCGAGGCCCAGTCCCTGGGGGAGGGTCAAACATGGGGCGCTCGTGGGCAAACACCAAATGCAGAGGACCAGAGAGGGTCGAGGTGAGAGCCACGGGCCATGAGGGCAGAGTGGAGGTGTCTAGAGGGGCCACGAGCACAGCTGGAGGGAGACCCTGGCCACCTGCTGCTTAGGAGGTGGACGCAGGGCACACGGGGTGTCCGGAGCTGAGGCGGACCCCAGCTAGGCAGGCAGGACGCTTGCCAAGCTGGCTCAAGGCAGGAATGAGTGGCCAGGTGCCTCCTTGATTGTTCTACTGTCCAGTCCTTCCCTGGTCCGAGGTCAGCACACAGGTGGGGATGGGCAGCACTGGGCGGGGGTGGAGGTGGAGGTGAGGGATGAGCCCCTTTGTCAGAATTCCTCAAACCGGGATGATAATCAGAAATGTCACTTTCAGTGGACATAGCTGCTGGGATAATGAAACGCATGATATTTGCCGTGAGGTGCATGCAATGTTCAGATCAAACAATGAAACACACACGAGCATTTTTATGTCTCAACATAACGCAGTGAAAGAAACCGTATTTTCGGCCGATGCTCATCCTAAGCCAGGGGCCAACCAACCCCTTTCTATGCTTTTCTGGAATCACGTGATTCAGTCCACATCTCAGGCCAAGACAGGGGAGGGAGTGGTGACAACCCTGGGACTAGGAGAGGAGCACGGTGCCGAAACCAACTGGAAAGCTTCTATCTGGGACTTACCAGTTCTCTGTCATTTCCCCCTTACAAAATGTGTCACCGTGCAACGTGAGATTAGAGCAAAATTACAGATTACAGTGAGAACATGGTCCAGGCAAGGAGTTTCTCACTGACAATACTCTTCTTTTTCATTTTATGAAAAATAAAAATTTTTCATTTTATGAAAAAAAAGCCCTATATTAAGAAATTAAATTATTTTAATATTTGGTACCTCATGGGTATGTTAAATATCATTTATTAAATTGCTTTTAACTCAGGAAATGTTCAAATGAAACGTGAGCCCCCGTGCAAATCAAATTTAGATCATTAATTCTGACGTTAGTGGAGAAGCATTGCCAGGGAGACGGCGCTGTGGGACGTTTTTATCACAATAAGCGCAGCATCCGCGGGTGGAGGCAAAGGAGGCCAAGAGAAGAGGCAGCAGACGGTGGGTAGAGGGGACACGAGGGGCGGCCTCCCGCCTCCGGGCACAGGCAAAGCGGGACGCTGACTGGAGGGAGGAAGCCGGTGGTGGAAGGTCTGAAGCCCCTTAGCGTCCCGAGTGACTCAAGGATGGTCCTGGGTGCCTAGAATGTTCCTGGGGCGGGGGGCACTGCAGGGGACGGGGCTGGATGAGCAGAGAGCTGGCCTCCTCCCTCCTCTGAAGGGCTGCCCCCCAAACCACTGTCCACCCTCAGCCAGACCATCCTTCATCCCTACGTCCCTCGTCTTGTCACGTCGAGGGTGACATCCTGCACGAGGCTGAACGGCCACTGACCTGGTCCAGACCTCTCTCCCGCCCTGTCTCCACCCACCCACTCCTCGGCTGCAGCCTCCCCGACTTCTCGAAGGACCGCAGACCACCGCAGGCCCCCTGTCCCCGGGAGCGCCTGGCCTGCAGCCTCCCTTCTCCCCTCCCCCGTGTGCTCTTCGTCCTCTGAAGCGTCAGCTCAGATGCCACCGCTCCGCGCAGGTCAAACGCCCCCCGCCCTGTGCCTCTCTCCTCCCATTAGGGCGTGAAGTCCGTCTCTGCGGACCCCGCGTGGCGCCTCTTCACCCCCCAGGGTCCCAGCAGGTGCTCAGTCTGCGGTGAAGGAAAGAGCGGAGAAGCAGCGGAAGCCCGTTTGGTCCAGTCCCGGGCTCTCCATCCTGCCACCCCCGCAACCGGCCCATTACCACAGCCTCTCCTTCTGAGGCAGCTGTCGCCTCCATGATGAGCTTTGCTTCTGGGGTCAGAAGCCCGAGGTTCAGACCTTCTGGTCCCACCTGCTACCAGGTGGCCTTGGGCTGTGAGTTCCTTCCAAATTCATCTCGTCATCTGTAAAATGGGATCGCACCCTCACTCACCCAGCTGTGAGGATTCCAGGAAATGCACTCAGCCACGTGGACAAGAAATACTGACGTTTATTGAGAATTTGCCGTTTGCCAGGAACTATTGTGAATTTTCTGAACGTATCGTCCCATTTAATTCCCACAGCAACCTAACTTCCCCGGTGGGGAAACTGAGGTTCACAGTCACGGCAGCACGCGGGGGACAAGCACAACCCCAGCGGCCACTCTGCCCTCAGAGCCCTGAGCCCACGCACTGTTTACAGAGGCAGGGAACTTCTTAGAATAACCACAAAATATGAGGACCAGCCATGCCCAGAGGAGTTTCCTGCTTCACTTCTCACATCAAGGAGCCAGCTCCCTGGACATCCGGATGACTGCGGACACGGCTTACGGGGGCTCCGAGAACATGCTCTCCCCCTAAGAGGTGAGGGGACAGCAGTGACTTCACTGCGGTCTAATCAGCCTCGGGGAACTGGTTTGCCCCTCAGAAAAGGCCAAGGAGGGACTCGGCCAGGCCACCAGGAATGCCTTCCAAGGGAGGCTGTCCCAGTGCTTTTCTAGGACCTTCCTCTTCCCAACAAGAGGGCCCAGACTTCATCCCACCGTGTCCCTGCTGAGTGTCCGTGTGGGTGACTGGGAGTGAGAGGCTCTGGAGGGACAAAGTAATTGGAGTCTAGAAACCTATTCTTCAGCAATACTTGCTGAAGGATGAAAGAATGAACAGTCAGTTGAGAGCTGATCAGGTGGCCTTTTTTTTTTTTTTTTTTTTTTTTTTGCGGTATGCGGGCCTCTCACTGCTGTGGCCTCTCCCGTTGCGGAGCACAGGCTCCGGACCCACAGGCTCAGCGGCCATGGCTCACGGGCCCAGCCGCTCCGCGGCATGTGGGATACTCCCGGACCGGGGCACGAACCCGTGTCCCCTGAATCAGCAGACAGACTCTCAACCACTGTGCCACCAGAGAAGCCCAGGTGACCATTTTTAACTCGATGGAAACAATGAGATCAGATGCCTGTCCCGCTGCTGCATTTGGACGAGGCTCACAAGCATGTGAGTCTTTTCCGTTTTCCTTTGTCTTTCTTTCTCCAAAGTTTCTTTTCAATACATCTAGACTGACCCAAATGTCACTTGCAAGCCAGATTCTAGTGACAATTTTTCTTATTGGCTTTATAGTTTATTATGATATTTCAACCCAACATCATCAAGTGTATCAAGAGGAGAGCAGGCTTTTATTAAATAAGAATCTGTGTTGCCTGTGGACACTCAGGGTACTTCCATGTCTTGACTATTGTAAATAGTGCTGCAGTGAACACTGGGACACATGTATCTTTTCAAATTAGAGCTTCCATCCTTTCCAGAATACGCCCAGGAGTGGGATTGCTGGGTCATATGGTAACTCTAGTTTTAGTTTTTAAAGGAACCTCCATACTGTTCTCCACAGTGGCTGCACCAATTTACATTCCCGCCAACAGTGTATCGACAGATGAGTGGATAAAGAAGATGTGGTACGTACACACAATGGAATATTACTCAGCCATAAAAAAGAATGAAATAATGCCATTTGCAGCAACATGGATGGACCTAGAGATGATCATACTACGTAAGTCAGACAAAGACAAACATCCTATGATATTGCTTATATGTAGAATCTTAAAAAAATGATACAGATGAAGTTATTTACAAAACAGAAATAGAGTCACAGATGTAGAAAACAAACTTATGGTTACCAGGGGGGGAAGGGAGGGAGGGATAAATTGGGAGATTGGGACTGACTTATACACACGACTATATGTAAAATAGGTAACTAATAAGGACCTGCTGTAGAGCACAGGGAACGCTACTCAATACTCTGTAATGACCTATATGGGAAAAGATTTAAAGAGTGGATATAGGTATACGTATAACTGATTCACTTTGCTGTACAGCAGAAACTAGCACAGCATTGTAAATCAACTATACTCCAATAAAAAAATTTTAAAATATGATACAAATGAACTTATGCACAAAATGGAAACAGACTCACAGACATAGAAAAAAAATGTATGGCTACCAAAGGGGAAAGGGAGGGATAAATTGGGAGTTTGGGATGAAAATATACGCACGACTAT
Source organism: Hyperoodon ampullatus (assembly GCF_949752795.1). NCBI lineage: Eukaryota > Metazoa > Chordata > Mammalia > Artiodactyla > Ziphiidae > Hyperoodon > Hyperoodon ampullatus. The sequence continues at coordinate 103,314,636 of NC_136923.1, forward strand.
ATACAAAATAGGTAAACAACAGGGACCTACTGTAGAGCACAGGGAACTATGCTCAGTAGTTTGTACTAACCTATAAGGGAAGAGAATGTAAAAAGAACATATATATTTATATACATATGTATAACTGAATCCCTTTGCTGTACATCTGAAACTAACGCAACATTGTAAATCAACTATATTTCAATAAAATTTTTTTAAAAGGAATTTGTATTGCTCAGACTTGTCTTTTAAGCCTATTCTGGGAGGTAAAGCATGAATCAAGTAGAAGAAAGGCCAGTGTATATTCATCTGTTCTAAAACATTAAATACTGAGACCTCATTTACCAAAAGTTATCCTTACATATATAACTCCCAGTCATTTCTCATATAAAGTTTTATTAAACGCTATAATTCAGTGCCATTTTCTCTTGAAGGAAGATTTATATTTTTGTAGGCTGTGACGGATAAGGTAGTAGTTAAGAGACCCTGACATCGCACGGTGCATTTATGAACTCAGGCAAATTACTTTACTCCCTTAGTCTTGGGTCTCCATCACCGTGAAATATGGAAGAAAAAAAATGAGTCCACCTCACAGCACAGTGTAGGGCATATTGAAGCACACAAAAAATGGTAGCTGTCATTATTTTTACTTCAGCTTTATTTTTCTGTAAATTGGAAAACAGTGTGAAAAATGATGGGGAAGTTTTTATACCAAACTTTTTTTATACCTAAAAATACTTTTTTCTTCTGGTCTTGGGAATTAAGAACTCATGGAGAACAAATAAGTTAGGAGAGGAGACAACTTCTTCCTTCAAATCTATAAATAAACAAATCCTTAGTTAACGGCTGTTGAATTTAGATTTTTCATTCTTCCCAAGGAGTCCAACTTCAGTTTTCTGAGAATACAAGAGGCAAGGACTCACTATAAATCCATGTGGAATGGCATGAGATGTAAATGTGAGGATTATTCTCTGATGATGCCTTATCTTTCTGATTTTTTTTTAACAGAATCAGTGACTATTACGGTTGTTAGGGAGGAAATAATCAGCTAGAGCCCATCCAGATCTTCTCCCAGACATTTAATTGTATTCTATTTAGGCTCAAGCCTTACTTCATTAATATAAATGAAAACCATTGAAAAAAAAATTCTGCAGGATTTATTATGCTCATTAGGAAATACTTCTGATTATGCCTCATCCTCAGGAGTATTTTAATTCCAGCTTCTGTTGAGTGTCCATCATTTGTCATCCACAGACCTCTCTGGGTACCTCCTACCTAAACAGACCTGTGCCACATACTGGGCATGAAAAGACGAGTATGAATCAGCCCCTCAGAGCAGGGTTATGGCAGTCAGCCTCCGAGGTGACCCTCCATGAAGCTGCCTCCTGGCATTCGCATCCTTGTGTGCTCCTTCCCACACTCTGCAGGGTTGGTCTGTGTGACCAAGAGTACAGAAGTGATGGTGAGTCCCCCGGAGTCCAGGGTATTAAAGTCATTGGCTCTGCCTTGCTGTCGTGGACCCCTCACTCATGGAAGGGGCTGCACGTTGTGCTGTGGAGACCCCCCACTCCGTCAGGAACGGGGAGCATGTGAGGCCGTGGCATCTCCCGCCGCAGCCCAGGGACTGAGCTTGGAAGCAGCTTCTCCAGCCTCAGTCACGCCTTCAGATGAGACGGTCTTGCTGACGGCTGGACTGCAACCTCGTGAGAGACCCTGGGCCAGACTCTCTTTGGAGAGAGAGAGAACTTTAAGTACTGATAACTTTCCTTCCCCAGAGCAGATTCCATGGGTTTCTTTTTGCAAGTACATTTTAAGGCATCCTTTTCTGGCCCTGCCTCCACGGCATATAGAATTAGACCATGATTATAAACCCGAGAAACAAAAACTGTTTAAAAATGAGTGCTTAAAAACAAAACAAAACCACATCTGTCTCTCTGCCTATCCCCTGTGGGGAAGGAGGGTGGATACAGGGTCCCAATAGCACAGTTATGAAAATTTTGCTTTTTTACTGAAGGAAAGTTTGACCATGGAAAACAAATTTCATCCCAAATCATTAAAACTATTAACTCTGAGCAATTAAAAACATTTTTTTAATTAAAAAGAAAAAAACCTGCCCAAGGAGGACCACGTTGAGTTGCCTTCTCAGGAACTCCAATCCGAGGCCTAATCCTGATGCTCTCCGAGGCCCCTCTAAACCGCAGAGAATAGTAGGTTCCCATGAGCTGCCCGCAGCTCGGGTTGAGAAGGATGCTGAGACCACTTGTGCTTCGTGGTCTCTGCAGTGGCAGAATAGCTCCTCCACCGGGAGGCAGAGGCTGCCGTAAGGACACCTGCTTGGGCTGCTCTCGCAGCATCACCCCTGCCCCATGTGACCTACAACTTCTAACCTGCCATGGGAAACGGAATGACCATGTTTGCAACTAAAATGAGGGCGGGCAGGCTCTGGGTGAAGCCCTCCCATGGGTGAAATTCTTCGGTGCTTCCACATCTGTACTCTCTGGCCCCCAGAAATCCAGACGGGATTCCCACTTGTGCTGGAGCAGCCTTGACAGTGACCTTCACACAGGCGGGGCTGTTTGTACACACAGCAGCGGTCCCTGAGACCTCAGACAGTCTTCTCTGCACTGGTGACCAATCCTTCCCCCCACCTGCCTGTCCACCTGCTGTTCGATACATGGGAAGGTGATGCCAGGACCTCAGCCACGGAAGTCTATGTCATCCTGGCGTTAGCAGTGAGATCTGGTAAGATCTAGGCCTGCCTTGGCATCACATTGTACAAAGTTATTTAATAAAAAGGCAAAATTTCGCATTGATTTATTTGACAAATATCTGGTGGCCACCTACTGTGTGCAAATGCTTGAAGAGTAGGGACAAAATGAACCTGGAGCCCTTCTCAGAAAAATGACAAGATCAGCGTGAACTTCAATATTAGAACTGAAAAAATAAACAACAAGATAAAAGCAGATGAGACTCCATTCCTTACACAGCCACACTCCACCTGTCCTGGTCTTCGGTCGCTAACACAGACGTTGTGTCTGTGTGTCCTGGGGGCCTTAGTCTCCTCTAAACCCACCTGCAGGAGCAAAGGGGAGAGGCACCAGCCCCTGCTGACAGGAGCAGGGAGTGTTCACTTGCTTCTTTTTAGACCTCAGGTTTTGTTTTATAAAACACACATGTACATACACACACTCACCACTTCTCTGAATAGCAACTAAATCTCTAAGCCTGCTCCATTTGGGAAAAACAAAAAAATACCGGGTTCACTGGAGTTTGCAGATTACAAAGCAGGGCTAAAATAGCTGCTTTCACCACTAGAGCAAAAATCGATGGGCCACCTGTGCTGTTCCCACAATGGAAGCCTTTAGCTTCCCAACAGCATGTGAAGCCTAGCGCTTGCAAACTGAAAGTGTGTTGCCAGCAGCTGCAAACTACCTTCAAGGCTGGGAAATATCTCTAAATACAGTTACCTGTGCTCTGCTGAGCAGAGAACGGTCACGGACAGTGGGACCATGGATTCAACATCAACATGTTTTTAATGATGAGGATAAAGCAGACCACATTACAGGGAACAGGAGAGGCCTGCAAATTTCAGTACCGTGGAAATTAGATACCACAAAAATACAGGATTAATAGCTAGAGCCTAATGAGTGGAGACGGGCTTTGAAATTTGCATGTGTCACCTTCCCTACGCCAATTATTATTATTATTATTTTTTGCAGTACGCGGGCCTCTCACTGTTGTGGCCTCTCCCATTGCGGAGCACAGGCTCCGGACGCGCAGGCCCAGCGGCCATGGCTCACGGACCCAGCCGCCCCGCGGCACGCGGGATCCTCCCGGACCGGGGCACGAACCCGCGTCCCCCACATCGGCAGGCGGACTCTCAACCACTGCGCCACCAGGGAAGCCCCCGATTAATATTGATGGAGGAGTTTGTGAAGGAGAACCACGGGTCTAGATGGTACCAGTTGCAATGGAGATGCAGATTCTAGAGCTGTGTGGACAGGGTGGGAATCCTGACGCCACTACTTACTAACTGCGTGACATTTAAAATTGACATAATTTCTCCATGACTCACGTTCCCCTGTAAAATGGACATACTCGTTGTGTTATACTATTAGAGTGTTGGGAGAAGTAAACAATGCAGCTTCTGGCAAGCCCAATACTGCTTTGTCTCCTACGGTAGAATCAGAGTCCTCCCCATTCTCCCGGGTCCTTCCCCTCACCTGGAAAGACCCTGCAGAAGATTGTGTTTCCAAAGACAGCTGCACCATGTCTCCCCTTCCAAATGCTCTTCTGCACTGTGACTACATTACTAATTATTCCAGACACAACCAAATCGCTTTTCTAAACATTGTTTTGCAAAGCTACTATCATTCCAACTTGGGATGCCAGGAATACACTCACCCTGGTGCAGCCTTGGCAATAAATCCAGGACTCCCGGTGCCCGCCCGGGAGCCCAGAGTGGGGTGCAGGGGTAGAGGGGTGACCAGGTGTCCTAGGAGGTGCCAAGAGGGGAGGGGATTTGCACGGCTTGGGCCGCTGTTCCCAGGTGGCAGGAATTTGTTCTGAGGGCCTCTAGGGGATTTGGGGGAGTCGATATGAAGTAAGTATAGTAACCAAATGTAGGGTAGAAAAACCATAGCAGGAAAACTTAAGATGTGTATACTTTTGAGATGGTGTCTGACAAGCCATCAGGACTGTGTACCTAGGGACGGGGCTTGTTTCTAACAGTAGCCACAGTGTATCCCAACAAGTGATAGCTGCAGGTCAAGGAAGGTGAAATCATCTTACTCTGTTTAGTAATGTCATCCTCCCTGTGGGTGTTCCCTAGACAAGCCCGTGCCTTGACTGGGTCACACTCCCTGCCCCGGCACGACTCCACCTTGAGTGTCCCAACCTCCACCTGAGACGCAGTGGAACTGCTGAGCTGGCCCTGCTTGGAGTGATTGTTCCTGTTGCGTAATTAGAAATACATTTAGGTACAAGTTAGCTTCTGAAGGCCATGTGTTACCTGTGGGAATCTGCACCACGATTGTCAGTGGCCATTTCTAACTCAAGAGCCATTAACTGGAAGAGCTTTGTGATGCAACTGCCAGCAACCAGGGGAAGCTGGGAGGGGAGCTGGCAGCAGCATCCCGGACGTGGCCGGGGAGGGGACGGTGTTGTCACTCAGTTCATGAAGTAATGATCGGGCCCCCATTACTTTCCAACGGCTCTGTTTGGACTGGCCAGCAACTTAATTTAAATGGCCGTTGTGCCTTTAAATTTAAATATCATACTTGTGAGGAAGTATTAAGCAGGCACTGGTTTTCCTGGTCCTCCTTCCCCCTGTTCTTCTTCCTTCTCCTCCTTTTCCTCTTCTTCTCTTAGTATTTTATTTTTATATTCGTGTGCATAGTTCCATATCTGGCTATGGATCCCTGCTGAATGAAGGAACGAGTAATCCTGGTGGGGTGCAAGGTGTTTGAATAATCTACCTTCATTTAACAGATAAGAAAATTGAAACAGATTTCATGATTTCAGTCATTAAAAGGTATTTAAATAGACAGAAAGGTACATTTACTCTGTTAAACATTTTGGGGAGACTTCTGAGAATGATAATGATATTGCCTATAATTTTAAAAAAAGAAAAGAAAAAAACCTCCCCAAAGGAATCTTAAGAGTTATAACTACACTGGAACTGAGGAAATCTTCTGTGTCATTTTCACCAACTTGAAGAACTATCAGCAGGATTGAACACAGTTTGGGTTGAATTAAATGCCATCCTTATTCACTGAAAGACAACGATGTAACCAACGATGACAACGATGGGCCTCTCACTGTCGCGGCCTCTCTTGTTGCGGAGCACAGGCTCCAGACGCGCAGGCTCAGTAGTTGTGGCTCACGGGCCCAGCCGCTCCGCGGCATGTGGGATCTACCCGGACCGGGGCATGAACCCGTGTCCCCTGAATCGGCAGGCGGACTCCCAACCGCTGCACCACCAGGGAAGCCCAAGAAGTACAATATTTAATCCAGGAACCGAGCCGCAGAAAGAACACTGCTGAAAATACAATTCTGGAGTTGATAGAGGAACTGAAGAAGGTGCCCTCCAGGATAAAGAGGCAAAGGGGTAGAAACTGTGAAGGGGAGACAGGAAAAGAGCTCCGAGGATACGTCTCACAGAGTCAGTCTCAATCTCTTTGAAAGCAGCTGCAGAAACAAAACATATACACAACGAGCAAAGCACGTATTCAGAAATACTGGACAATTGACAGTAAAACTTTTATTTCCTTTGAGATGGCCCTACCGAACCCAAAACTTTCTGTTCCATGCTCACGGGCCAGTGAAGATCATCCGAATTATCCACAGGGCTTTCTCCCGAACACCTGAGCGTTCCACCCTAAAGAAACATGTTGGGACAGCTCTGCCCCGAAACAGTTAGCTCTGTGTGCCAGGCCCGGTCACTCCTTCCACGTGACACGGAGAGGAAGTCAGCGTCGCCCAAAACCCAAGCCACAGACCAACCGCGCCCTGAGCAAGCAGCCTGTAGGAAGAAGTCCGCATCCCCCGAGAACAAGCCGTGGTCTCACCACGGGTCAGCCTTTATCCAGATTCACAAAAATTCACTCTACTGAACAAGACCCTTGACATCAGTCCGAAGCAGCTGCCCTTGGGTTACTTTCCCCTGATGAGTAGATGCTTTTCTTACATGAGAAAAGTGTTCACCAAAACGTACTTTCAAATAAAGAGCGGTCCACCCTCCAAAATCCTTTTCTTCTCCTTCCTAAAACATTGAAACTACTGCAACTGCCAGTCTTCACCTCTACATGTAATGTTCACAATTAAAGAGTTTTAAACTATTTTTGGATCTGTCTCTTTTTCAAAGTTTTTTGGAAGTATAGTTGATTTACAGTGTCGTGAGTTTTAAAGTATTTTTAAAGGAATGAATGGGAAAGGGAGAAATATGAAGAAAATTCCAGATTACTTAACAAAAACCAGGCGATAAGAGAGGGAAAAGGGAAATAAATGCATGTTCAACATCTTGACTATGTGAAGGCGGGTGGTTATGAATAATGTCTAATTCTTGGCTTTGACAGAAGAACGGATAAAATATGTTTGTAATAATTTAAGGGTAACCACGATTGAGATAACATTTAGGTGTAATTTTTCACACCACTAGAGGAGAAAAAAAGACATAAAATGATCAAACAAGGAAGAGGCAGGAAAGGTGGAAAAAAAGGAAGCAACAAGACATCACAATGAACATAAAACATAAGATAAGATGGCTGGAGAAAGATTGAATGTATCATTAACACAGCAAAAAATGTGCATGGATAAAATTATTCTCCTTGCTCTGTCTTACATTTGAGAAGAAAAGAACAGATTAGGTGAAAGAGAAAAAAATCAGCTAGCTGCTATTTTTAAGGTGCATACCAACAACAAATGATAAAGGAAAAAGGTAGAAATAAAGAAGTGAGCAAGAATATATCAGGAAAATGCTAACAATGACAAATGGCAAAAATATAAACATGACACAAAGTGCACTTTAAGGTCAAAACATCAAATAAGGCACAGAGGAATGATAGTGATGAAAGATATTATCCCTAAAGAAATGGTAACAGCCATAAACATTTACACACTAAGCTACATTGCATGGAAATACTTGAAACAAAAAAAATTTTAGGAATTCAAGGGTATTTTGACAAGATCACAGTGAGCTTTAAGATTTTATATCAAAATTTAACAAATCTAGTAGAAAAAGGCTTAACATGATTAGAGTACTTGAATTCCATAAGCTTTATTTAATACAAATACTATTTTTGTATAAAACAGAAGATCTTTTTTAAATGCTCATGGACTGTTTACAAAAATTGTTTAGAGACTGTGTCGTAAAGAAAAGCTTGACAAATTCATATTTTGTCCCCCTTTCTGGAACTCATGTTGACGTCCTAACCCTCAGTACCTCGAATGTGACTGTGTTTGGATCCAGGCCTTTAGGAGTTGATTAAAGTTAAATGAGGTCGTTAGGGTGGCTTTAATCCATTCTGACTGGTGTCCCTAGAAGAAGAGGAGATTTATACACATGAAGAGTCTCCAGAGGAATGACCCTGTGAGGACACAAGCAGGAGGTGGCGTCCACAGCCCAGGAGAGAGGCCTCGGGGGGACCAGCCCCGTGACACCTTGATCTGGGACGTCCAGCCCCAGGGGCCGGGTCTTTGGTGATGCGAGGCTCTCCCTGAACCAGTGGGGTCTGATGTAAGGGTACGTGTAGTTCACACGACTCTGCCCCCCTAGAAAGCCACCCTCTCCCCAGCACCCAAGCGGAACCAAAGAGATGAGACCTAGCGACGGAAGAAAACAGTCTGTGTGGAGCTCATGAGCCCAGCGCTCTGTACAGTGCACTTCACGGTCCACTTCAGGGATTTTCTACAGCAAGTTTGTCTACGTACAATTTGAGCCCAATAGGCTACTTTAGAGCTTAATCTTTACCTCAGCTGTCACTCGACAGGACAGCCGGGGCGTCAAGTTTGGAGCTGACAGAGAAATGCACAGAAAGGTCCCCAGAAACAGAAATAAACGTGCGTGTGCATGTGTGTGTGTGTGTGGGACATGGTCCCCCAAAGGTATCCATGAGTTTCCAGACAAGAGTGGGAAACCCCATGGTCCAGAGGGTCTCCAGGACCCTACCTGAGGGTGTGCCGAGGGTCCAAGCCCACGGGCAGTGCCGAGGATGCAGCCAGGCTGGCACTGGCAGGACGTGGGCATTCATGACCACGTGGATGCAGAGGGTAAGGGTGTTTGTTTCACGTTCTCCAGGCAAGTGGCCACAAAGCCATGATTGCTGAAGGAGACCCCAAAGCAGGGCAGGCCCCCAAACGAATGGGGGCTGGGGGCTGCTAGGACAGTACAGTCAGACAGGAAACGCACATGCAGGGGACACACAGCCCAGAAGGAGTGCCCTTTGATCTTTGCTATTTCAGGCCACTGTTTTCAGGAAGTAAAGTGTACAGATTATGGACAAGGGTTCCAAGCAGGCAGCTGTCAGGCGGGGTAGGATTTTAATCCAATGTGGAAGGGAAATCACATGATTTGATGACGTTTTTGATCAAAAGGAGGCAGCAGTGTGCCTGAGCCCTACTCACATTCCTGTTAACGGTTTTCCCACAGAAGCCATTCGGATCCAATTGGGAACACATTCCCTTCCCTCTCTGGTGGCGGAAGTGGTGGAGTCAGGGAACTGCGTCAAATGCCTGCTCCTGGCTTAAAAGCTGTGTGACAGTGGGGAAGTTGCTCAACTTCTCTGAACCTCATTTCCTTTTTTAAAAAAAATTTGAATCTCATTTCTTTATCTGCTCTGGGGATGGGATGTAAAAGTTTGGGATAAACCTCAGTAGAGCTGCTAAGGAATAAATAAAAAAATAAAATCTACCTTAAAAAATTAATTGAGATACATTTTATGAAACCACTTACCTGGGGTGACACCTGGCACGCACGTACAAGGTAGACGGCGCTAAATGAAGACTTCCTTTTCCTCCTTCCCCTCGCCTTCCCTCCGCTCCCTTCCCACCCCCTCCCCAGAGGGACACGGGTTCCCTAGCCCCTCAGGAGCCCAAGGTGTGGAGGGTGAAGCATGTTCACCCTGACTTGTGTGATTCCCAGGGATTCCCAGACGCGCCCCCCCCCCGGGGGCAGTGGTGAGCAGTGCACAGGCTCGAAGCCCAAACCCAAGACAGGAGGGCGAGGCGGGCAGGGAGCCCGCGGGGCCTGCTTGTTTATTTTTGTCCTTTACCCCCAATATTTATTTATTTATTTTATTTTTGGCTGCGTTGGGTCTTCACTGCTGCGCGCAGGCTTTCTCTAGTTGCGGCAAGCAGGGGTCCACTCTTCGTCGCGGTGTGCGTTCCTCTCATTGCGGTGGCTTCTCTTGTTGTGGAGCATGGGGCTCTAGGCACGCAGGCTTCAGTAGTTGTGGCACATAGGCTCAGTAGTTGTGGCTCGCGGGGTCTAGAGCGCAGGCTCAGTAGTTGTGGTGCACGGGCTCAGTTGCTCCGCGGCATGTGGGATCTTCCTGGACCAGGGCTTGAACCCATGTCCCCTGCACTGGCAGGTGGATTTTAACCACTGCGCCACCAGGGAAGCCCCTTTACCCCCAATTTTTTTTTTTTTTTTTTTTTTTTGCGGTACACGGGCCTCTCACTGTTGTGGCCTCTCCCGTTGCAGAGCACAGGCTCCAGACATGCAGGCTCAGCGGCCATGGCCCACGGGCCCAGCCACTCCGGGCATGTGGGATCCTCCCGGACCGAGGCACGAACCCATGTCCCCTGCATCGGCAGGTGGACTCTCAACCACTGCACCACCAGGGAAGCCCCAGGTGTTTCTTTTTATGTCTCTCCAGATCTGAACAATTATTTTAAGAGTAAAAGGTATAAAAAGTAGGAGGGAAAACATCCCTCAGCCCACGTGCCCTCAGGCCTCCATTCCCTGGGACCCAGCCTGCTTCCCAGAGTTAAAGTTCTGGGTATCTTACTAGACCTTCACCTCACACTGTGGCTCAGTGGTGCTGAGAAAATTAGGTTCATGTCTTTATCTACATCTAATTTGGTCTTCCTTCTGGGCCCTACCCACTGGTTAGCAGGTGAAACATTTAATATTAAGCTATATTTTTAAATTAAAAATGTAACTTAATGTCCAGTGTGATTCCAATTTTGATCTGAAAATATAAACGATTTCTTGGGATGATTCTCCTTCTCTGGGCAGGTGCGCCCAGACTTTCAGACTGACGTCCCTCCCCCTTCCTGTCTCTCTCCTTGTCCAACAGGTAGAAAATGGGGGCCGTCAATGACCTCGGACATCCACCTGGCCCTCCTGGGCCACATCATCTGCCGGGGGACGTCCCATGCCCCCACTGGGGCTGTCCTCTGGCATTTGCAGTGGACGATGTGCTGGGGTCGGTCTCCTCTGCCTCCCACTGGTGTCCCCCTGGCAGAGGGAGCCTCGCCTGCCACGGCTGCAGGCCCCAGAGCTCTGTCTGCATCCAGGCCCCTCACCCGCTCCCCTGGGCTCTGCTGTGGGATCCTTGCAAGTGGCCACAACAGGCCTGTGGCTGGCCCGTGTGTGTCCGTCTGGACAGGGTCCGCGCCCCTCTGACACTGGGGCCAACCAGGGCCGTCTCTGCCCTGCCCGCTGTCCTGCAGGTACATGTGGCCACCCCGAGGTGGGCCGTGGCAGCTAGGCCAGGAGTGCTTTTCGGAGACCAAGGTAGGCAGCAGAAGCAACAGCCTACCGCGCGCTGTGTTCCCTCCTTCACCCAAAGCACCTGGTCTTCTCTGGGCTGAAGCCACACCTCCGCATCATACCCGTCCCTCCAGCGAACCCAGGGCTTGGCCCTGTGGGGGAAAGCAAAGGCGCCTCTGCTGCACAACGCAAGACAGCTCTGAGGGGACAGAAAGAGCAGAAGGTCCTCCTTCCAGCCAATCCCCTGGCTCGCTGCCATGTCGGTGACGCTCCTGTCCCTGCCCTCCTGGGCTCCCGGCCCAACTTTCATCTCCTCACCTCCCTGTCGGTCAGCATCCTCGGGGAGGGCAAGAGCCCACAGGTGGCCCTCAGGGGCCAGGTCTGCATGTCGCTGAGGTGGACCCTGGCCATGTGGACCCTGGCTGTGTGGACGCCGGCCGTGTGGACCCCAGCTGTGTAGACCCTGGCTGTGTAGACCCTGGCTGTGTGGACCTCAACCGTGTAGACCCTGGCTGTGTAGACCCTGGCTGAGGTGGACCCTGGCCGTGTGGACCCTGGCTGTGTGGACGCCGGCCGTGTAGACCCTGGCTGTGTAGACCCTGGCTGAGGTGGACCCTGGCCGTGTGGACCCTGGCTGTGTGGACGCCAGCTGTGTGGACCCCGGCCGTATAGACCCTGGCTGTGTAGACCCTGGCTGAGGTGGACCTTGGCCGTGTGGACCCTGGCTGTGTGGACGCCAGCAGTGTAGACCCTGGCTGTGTAGACCCTGGCTGAGGTGGACCTTGGCCGTGTAGACCCTGGCTGTGTGGACCCCGGCCCTGTAGACCCTGGCCGTGTAGACCCTGGCTGTGTGGACCCCGACTGTGTAGACCCTGGCCATGTGGACCCTGGCCGTGTAGACCCTGGCTGTGTGGACCCTGGCTGTGTAGACCCTGGCCATGTGGACCCTGGCCATGTAGACCCTGGCTGTGTGGACCCTGGCCGTGTGGACCCTGGCTGTGTAGACCCTGGCCATGTGGACCCTGGCTGAGGTGGACCCTGGCCGTGTGGACCCTGGCTGTGTGGACGCCGGCCGAGTAGACCCCGGCTGTGTAGACCCTGGCTATGTAGACCCTGGCTGAGGTGGCCCCTGGCCATGTGGATGCCGGCCGTGTAGACCCTGGCTGTGTAGATCCTGGCTGTGTAGACACTGGCTGTGTAGACCCTGGCTGAGGTGGACCTTGGCCGTGTGGACCCTGGCTGTGTGGACGCCGGCCATGTAGACTCCGGCCGTGTAGACCCGGCTGTGTAGACCCTGGCTGTGTGGATCCCCGCCATATAGACCCTGGCTGTGTAGACCCTGGCTGTGTAGACCCTGGCTGAGGTGGACCCTGGCTGTGTAGACCCTGGCTGAGGTGGACCCCGGCCGTGTGGACCCCGTCAGGTAGACTCTATGGTCGGCACAGCACTGGCAGAGGGGCCAACTCCCATCTTGCTCAGTTATTGACAGCAATTTGTTGTTGCTTCTTTTGCTGCTGGATGTAAATTAGGGGGTCTGGGGAGGGATCTCCAAGTAGGAGGTTGAGTTGTGGGGCTGGGAACCCCCAATCCACAAAGTGAACACATGCACGCATTTGTTTCCAAACTCAAATGGGGCCATCTTCTTTTGATATTAAACTTTGATCTTTTATTCTGAATAATAAATTATAATCTCTTAGAATCATACAACCTGAGATATGGCTTCATCCTCCCACCCCCAAGAAATACCATGTGGTTACTGATTATACAGATTCTGCTGCCTGTGTCCTCTCTTGGGTCTTGGAGGGCTGGGCAGTTTCTGGAGACAGTGGTGGACATACATTTTGGGATATTCCACACTAAAGTGAAGAGGAGAAACTCTTTGGAATACTTCAAGAACTCCCTTCAAGGCTCTCCTGAATGTGTATTTTTTAATTGATTGTATCTGAAAAGAAACATGATGGTGAAGGTAGTAAATATACAGCCTAATCCTCCCAGATGGGAAACAGAGCTGAGCCCCTTCCCCCCTCAGTGGCCTGGCTTCCCCAGAGGCCACACTCCCACCACAGGTGCGCCCTCAGAGACTGCACAAAGCAAAGGTAGCCCCAGGGGACCCAACTCACCAGATCCCAGCAAGTGCAGCTTCCCGGAGAACCCAGCCCAAAGCCTGACCCCTTATACTAGAAATGGCTATTTGGCTTTTCTTCCAGGATTGGAAGATTTTGCAAGAAATTGTCCTCTCTGAGCTCCACATTCACTCCTGGGAAATCAAAGCTGAAAAAGCCCTTTTCTGCCCTTAGGGGTTGGTCAGAATGGTGCTGTCTCCACTTCGGGATGACTGATAAGACCCCTCAGATGATTAACGTTCAGCAAAGCCAGCTTGCCTCCTAGCTTTGGGGGGGGGACCCATCACGTCGCCGCCGTGCAAACCCCAGTGGCCTCTGCTATGATGCGCCACCTTAGGGAGGGGGACAGGGCACAGGGGCGTTAGCGCACCTCCACCGAACTAACTGCCTCCCTAATCCTCGTTGCGATGCAGAGGTTCAGACAGACGGTATGAAGCTTAGGTATTTCTAACGAAAACAAAATGAAGGCTGTAAATTTTAGGTCGCAAAGTGTGGAGTCTGCTGGTAGAATTGGGACCTGACGTGACAGAGGGACACAAACCCACCAAGTTCACAGCCACAGAGCAGGATGCGGGGCCGCGAGGCTTGTCTCTGGGCCTCTGCCAGCCTCCTGTCCCCGCAAATATTGAAGATAAAATGACTTAACTCTGGACGTCCCTAAGCCGTGGCTGCTTTGGAGCTGGGCTACTGTTCAGAACTTGCATTTGACAGGAAGAACCGATTCTCGGGCCTCAGATTCATAAACTTTCTCAACTGACCCCCCCTGAGGACAGAGGCACGCATTTTCCCGGGTGGCCCTTGGCTGAGTCCCCTCCAGGAATCGCCCACCACCAAAGAGAGTCACTTGACTGAGGTCACACCACCGTCCTGGGGTGGCCACAGGCTATGGCTGGTCACACATGCAACAGCTCCCGAGGGCCATCCGGCTCCAGAGTCCCCGTTGCAACTAAGCATCCTGTGGTGACGGACACTCCTTACCAAACTCTGCCAGACTCCTCAGAGCCCTCTTCCCAGCCCGGCCTCAGCCTTGGCCTGAAAAGACATGAACAGACAGTAACATCATTTCTACCAGCTCAAGGCTGCATCCCCAGGGGACATGAGGCTCCTTCCAAGTGCCTGCCTCAGAAAACTCAAGCCCGCCAAAGAACTGACCCTTTGTTCCAGCCACACCTGAAGATGCATCCCGTCTCCTGGCCTCTGCGGGAACCTAACTTCTATAAGCGCCAGTTAGCGACCCCAGGGAGTGTCACTTGGACCCACCCTCCCCTTGTAGATTTTCACTCCCCGACTCTGCTGAGCCCTGTCACCCCTCCTTGTCTCCTGCCTCTCCATGTGAAGTGCCATCCCCTCTGTCCACCTCTGTACAAAGTCGTGTTCATGCTGGACCCTTCTCCCCATGGCAATACTTATTCCTGATTAAAGGCCGTCCTTCCCACTTGAACTCGAGCCTGACTTTGTGTGTCTTTGACAGTCACTGTGGCATCTCAGTTCAGCCTCCCCTGAGCTGCCAGCCTCCCCGCTCTTGCCTGAGGACGTAATCATCCGCATCCTTCCATCACGGTCACCACCCCATCCCTCCACCCAGAATTCTCCAGGGCCCCTTTGATCCTAAATCCAAGTTTAGCTCCAGGCCAACTCTTGTCACCTCCCCGGCCTCAAACCCACATATTCCTCATCTAAGAAATAGCTGATCATCCATGTAGGCTCCCTAGCATCCACTGTTTCAGCTCCTAAGTAACTCAAGTGCAGGTGCCCAGCCCCACCTGCTCTGCAGCGCTGCTCTGGTTGAGGCGCCATCTTCTCCGCCTGCCCCACATCCTCCCTGGTGCTTTCTCTGCAGCGTTTGTGGACAGATTCTTCTTTACATGAAAATCTGATGACGTCACTTCTCCCTGTAGCCCTGGGGACAAAGTTCAACCTCGGTTCCCTGGCTCCCGAGACCCTGTGTGGTTCACCCACCCCCACTCCTCTCCCGCTCACCCCTCACCCCTGGCCCCAGAACCTGATGCTTCAGGAATCAATGCTTCTTTTCTGTTGCTCAGATTGACACCGTTTCCTCTTCACTGGGATGGTCCCTTTCCTCCTCTCCAGCTCTCCTCCCTGGACAGCCTGGCCAGTGTGTGCCCTTCCTTCCAGCCACAGCTCTGAGGCCACCTCCTCCAGGAAGTCTTCCCTGATCTCTCAAGTCTGGGTGGAGAGTCCTCTGCGCTTGTCACCCCTTAGATGACCCCACTCAGAGCTTTTCATACAGGGTGTCCAGGCCTGTTCATTTCCCTGTATCCTCCACTAGACATGCCTGTAAACTGCATGAAGAGAGGATTTGACTTTGATTCACTATGATACGTCCATGAAAACCTCAATAGTAGGCACTCAACAAAAATCTGCCAGATGAATCTGCCCGTTGGGAGGACTCAATCAGGTAATTCAAAAAGAGAGTGTGTCTGGGGCTTCCCTGGTGGCGCAGTGGTTGGGGGTCCGCCTGCCGGTGCAGGGGACACAGGTTTGTGCCCCGGTCTGGGAAGATCCCACGTGCTGCGGAGCGGCTGGGCCCATGAGCCATGGCCGCTGAGCCTGCGCGTCCGGAGCCTGTGCTCCGTAACGGGAGAGGCCATAACAGTGAGAGGCCCGCGTACCGCAAAAAATAAAAATAAAAAAAAAAAGAGAGTGTGTCTGAAAGAACCTGCCCCCACTTAAGACCCTGCAGGCCAAATCCGGCCCACGGCTTGTGTTTGTAAATAAAGCTTTATTGGCACATGGCCATACCCATCGGTTTACTATTGTCTGTGGCTGCTTTCCTGCTACAATGGCAGAGTTGAGCTGTTGTGACAGAGGCCATCTGGCCCACGAAGACTAAAATATTTACTATGTAGCCCTTTGTGGAAAAAACTTGCCTCTCCCTGGTCTAGACCTCAGCATAAGTAAGCCTGATTCCAAAATGAGAAAAAATGTTTATTAGCCAGGGCTCTGCCGTGGGGATCGAAGCACCATCCAGTTAATTCACCACCCTAGCAAGGGCTTCCTTTATCTGTATTATCCAGATAATCTTATCAACCACCCCCTTCCTAAGATCCTTGGCGATAAATCTCTCCAGTACGTAGTTAATTAACTCTTTCAGCCTCTGCAATGACATTGAGAAGCCCCTTGTCTGGGGTCTAATTGCTCTCTGGGGGCCATAAAAGGTTTCATTCACCCTTAAAAAGTAGAAAATTTTGACCTATTTCATTGTCAGCAGGTTCCGAATCACCAGGCCAGCTGTGTGGACTCACAGATTCAAAGCTAGTTCTTTAACTAGTGGCCCCTGGAGGCCTCTGGAACCTGTGGTGAACTCACAGCTGAGGGCGGGTTAAGAGCAGTTAACTTCATACCTGGGGCCCCAGGACCAGGTGCCCCAGGTGCGTCCTGTTTCTAGATTCACACCCACCCCTGCCATAGAACCACAAGGAGGGCACGTGTTCCCAGCCAGAGCCCTGGGTAGATGTCCAAGTTTCCCTCCCGAGAAGTCCTGCCCTCGGGAAGTTTTGCTTTGTAATGTGAGCAAGCCCTCTTCAGCCGGGCAGTGACCTCTGAGTCCAGAAGGACTGATTAGCAAATAGCCTCTGCAATGAGGTCAGTAAATGTCACAGGCAAAGAGGAGCGAAAGACGGCACCCCCTCGAGGCTTGTGGAGCAAAAGCATCCCGTTGAGGCCAAGATAAAGGAGACCCCACGTGAGCCCTGTGAGAAAAAGTACACACACTGAGGTGCAGCTTCATTGTTACGGACACTCAGGAAGACAGGGTTTCCCAAGCCGGAGGGATGAGCGTCACCCCTTACAGCAGAGCAGGTTACGTCCGGGTTCTGGGTGGGGAGGGAGAATTAATGTCCAAGTGCCAGCTCATTCCTTTTTGTTTGCTTGTTTGTTTTACTATTTGTCTGTTTCGTATTTCCCAAGACTATTCTTATTTTTTTGCAGTTGGTGTTTTTTTCCCATGGATGGGCTCAGATAATCAAAATAGTGATTAAGGTACTATTTCTGGGAATAACAAAATGTTAGGTGGCAGGAAAGCATATGTGGTCCCTTTAGCAAGTAGACAGCATCCTCTCAGTCAAATGGAAAGAAATGCTCAGTTGGGGCCCCCGCTGTGTGAAATGTGTTATAGGTGTCACCTCCTGGGGTCCTGTGAGCTGCCTGATGGTGACACACACACCCATAATACAGATGAGAAAACCAAGGCCCAGGTAAGTGAGGTGCACAAGGTAACTTCCTCAGGTTGGGCTCCCTCCCAAGCAGAGCCTGAGACAGACTTGGGTGCAAGTAGGTGACTTGGGCTTCGGAGCCCAGGAATTCAGGCAGGGAACTGGGTAGGGAAGGAGGAAGTGGGCGGAAGCTCATGTTGTTAACGGTTGAAATGCAGGCAGGATGCCTCCCAGAACCGAGCAGCGGGAAGTGTGGCCTCTCCAGGGCAGAGAGCAAGCAGGCCTGCAGGACATGCCCAAGGCAAAACTTATCAGATGGTCCTGAGCTGTGATCTGCGGGCTAAGGGTGGGATTTAAGACCACAGGTGCCTGTTCTCGTAGCAAACCAGGAAGAATCCAAGTCTGGCATCTCTGTCTGGAGAGCACCCTCCACACCATCTTCCCACGTTGTAGGCCCTGGTCAGCAGAGTATCACCTGGGCTGCCAGGAGGACAGGGGCCTTGCCTGGCGTGGGCTGGCTGGCCGCCTACCTCCCTGGTACCTCACTTCCCTGCGTCGTGAGGAAAGAGGCACACGGCCCCGCTGGCCTGGTGAAGGCATCCCGCCTGGATGAAGCCAGACACACAGGAGCCCGAAGCCACGTGGGGTCCTGCGGGCTGAGCCCTGCGAGGCCCTGGAGAGCACGATTCCCGTGCGGCCTGAGTGCCTGGTGCCCCCGCTGGTGTGCAGAGACCACGGGGTAATTGTGTACAGTGGCCTGCACCCAGCACTTCCAGTGTCACCTGCTGTCGGGTGCTCTGGGCTACCTGCTCTCCAATGGGCCCATTAGCCAGCTGACCACACACTTGCACCTTTGAGATCCTCAGTGCGTCCTTGCATCTCGTTGGCCCTGGCTCCCCTTAGAGGCCGGTGCCCCCGTTCACCTCCCATGTGCTGAGGAGACCTGGTCACTTCAGAATGAAGGCCAAGTGACCACCTAACGCAGCGAGGGACCCTCCGCTGAGGACGGTGAGGGTTTCCAGGCCCAGCAGCGTTGAGTCAGCTCCTCGTGGGGAGGCGCCGCTGCCCCCTCGGCACAGCCAGCACTGGAAATGGGCTCCACTGTCGCCAAGCAGGGAGGGGGCGGGGAGTCAGGGGACAGAGCCCTGCTCTCCAGCGGCTGCACTTTCCTGCAACCCTGGTCTGAGACCACAGACCACATACCCTCTTCTCTCAGAAACACGATCAAGATGGTCCAGGACCCATCCAGGGTTTCATAGGAACTTGAAAATTGCGCCCCGAATGCCAAGTTTTGTACTTTGAGTAAAAGACGTTCCTAAGAGATTTTTCTGAAAGAGAAAATTAAAAGCTCCTGCTAAAAACACTTCTGTGCTTTTTGTTTTTTCCTGCAAAACTGCAGCTGAGCAATCTATGTGAGCTCGCTGGTAGGGAACAAATGTGCACTTAATGGAAGCCTAGAATTTGTGGGACTCGACTCCGCAGTCCATCCAGACCTTCTCCTGGACACTCATGCCTCACAGATTAGCTAATCATCCTAAAAATATTCAGAGAAACTGTGGATATTCATTTTCATGTAAAAGGATATTCACTCACCATTCCTCGAAGGCCTGGCACTGCCCTGATGTAAAGGTGAAGAGACCCAAGCCCTACCTTTAGGGGCTCACACCTGAGGGGCAGGAGGACAGGGGACAAACAGTGTATAATAGTTACCACACAGTGGGGCAAGTACTAGAACTGAAGAGAGTTCTGTTTTAAGTGAAGCACAGAGGAAGGGCCGTGCTAACGCCACCTGGGAAAATCAGGAAAAGAATGAGTCACAGAGGGGACATTTCAGTTGGGTCTTGAAGGATGAGTATGAGTTTTCCAACGGGGGGGTGGAAGGGGGCATGCCAACCAGAGCAGGAAGTAGAGGCAAAAGTTTAGAGGTTTAAAGCATTGTGGCATATTCGGAGGGCTTAAATAGTTTTCTGTGACTGGAGTATGGGGTACAGGAGGCAAGGGGTGAGAAATCAGGCTGCTGCAGGAGCTGAGGCTGGAAAAGTCTGCTGGGACCCCACTACGACGATAGCTTTGGGATGCTTCTCCCGGGGACACTGCCGGCTGTGTTAATTATTATTTGGAGACCAGGATTAAACTAAATGAAGTGCTTAGATTAACCAAAAATGCAGCTTCTACCTCACCTCCCCAACAATAAAAGGAGGGAGAGATTTAAAAAGCAAGGGCCTCTTCGCCCCAAATATCTTCTCTACCAACCTGACCCAAGACCGGAAATGTCACCATCTGAGGCCAAGCCTTGGGGTCAGAAAGCTTTTTGGTCTTTGATATCCTTAATAAAAATGCAGGGGCTCCCCTGGTGGCGCAGTGGTTGAGAATCTGCCTGCCAATGCAGGGGACACGGGTTCGAGCCCTGGTCTGGGAAGATCCCACATGCCGCAGAGCAACTAGGCCCGTGAGCCAAAACTACTGAGCCTGCACGTCTGGAGCCTGTGCTCCGCAACAAGAGAGGCCGCGACAGTGAGAGGCCCGCGCACCGCGATGAAGAGCAGCCGCCACTCGCCGCAACTAGAGAAAGCCCTCACACAGAAATGAAGGCCCAACACAGCCAAAAATAAATATAAATAAACAAACAAATAAATAAATTTAAAAAAATTTTTTAAATAAAATAAAAATGCAAATATCCTGGAGGAGAAAGTACCTGAATCTTTGCGGTTTATTCTGCGTTTTCCTGATCACCGATCTGGGAGTATCTTGTTTTGTTATTGGCCATTCATGGTTCCACTTCTGTGAAATGCCTCTTCAGTGCACTTGCTAATTTTTCTGTTGGGTTGTTTCTCATCGATCTGTAGTCATTCTCTGCGTCCTCTGGTTGCTAATCCTTCTCAGTTACACGAGTGGCCAACATCTTCCCCCACACCGGTGGCTCGTCTTTCATGAACACCTGTATCTCTCCATTGATGCCTCACCTGGGATCATGGACTTCTGTGCCTGACCGATGCTCAAGAGCTAGCTTAGGGCTCAAGACAGAGTCCCTGGCCCGGAGGGAAAGGCAGGCCTGGCAGAGAGAGGATAAAGCCCGGGAGCCTGATGCAGCCCTGCTCGCCACTTAGGGGCCTGGCATCTGCTCGCTCTCTGCCAGGCTCAGCCCCTCCGCCCGGAGGCTCAAGCCTCAGGAACCTCTTCTGATCTCTGAACGCACCGCGCTCTCGCGGCCCCAAGGTTTCCCATGCTGTTCGCTGTGCCAGAGCCCCTTTCCGGCTCCTCCTCCAGCCCACTCTGCCGGGAGGTCCTACCGGCCCATCAGTCCTCCCCCAGGTCTCACACCAACCCGGTTAGAGTCCCTCCCGTGGGCCCCTGCAGAGATGCTCACTTTTATCCACTGCACGTTGGTCTCCCCACATGGATTCTTCACTTTTGTGGGCAGCGCCTTCTACCACTTCTGCATCCCACACCATCTAGCACAGGACTCCACACGTGATAACTAGTTAATAAAAGTCTTTAAAGAACAGAATGGGGGCTTCCCTGGTGGCGCAATGGTTGGGAATCCATCCGCCTGCCAATGCAGGGGACACGGGTTCGAGCCCTGGTCTGGGAGGATCCCACATGCCGCTGAGCAACTGGGCCCGTGAGCCACAACTACTGAGCCTGTGCGTCTGGAGCCTGTGCTCCGCAACAGGAGAGGCCGCAACAGTGAGAGGCCCGTGCACCGCGATGAAGAGTGGCCCCTGCTCGCTGCAACTAGAGAAAGCCCACACACAGAAACGAAGACCCAACACAGCCAAAAATATATTAATTAATTAATTAATTTTAAAAAAAAGAACAGAATGACTTGATAAAGGTAATTTGGAATGTAATGATACTTTTTCATTAGGCTTCTCTGATCACTGGTTTAAATCAACATTTGCGTTGTAAGTCTAGCATTTTTTATAAAGACCCAAGATAGTTTCAGTGGAAGTTAGAACTTTCACCATCCCTATTTGACCCTGGAGGTGGCCTTCCGTCAGGGATGACCTGGGTGGTGCAGTGACAGAAACAGCCTAGACCGAGTCGCCACTGGAAGAGAGCTACCCTGGACCCACACTGGACGTGGATGCCATTGCAAGATGAACCACTGTGGTGTTAAGCCTTTACAGCAGCCAGGGCTCACTTAATTTCCCTGGCCAAAAAAAATCTCTTTTTGGAATTGCCTTTGAAATTTACTTGAAATATTGTCAGTGCTATCAAATCATCATCCTTTGAATATGAATGAATTCATGGATACAAGTCAGTTCCACAAGTGTGTACTGAGCACCTCATGTGTTTGGGAGAGAATGACGGGGCCAGAAAGACACCTCTGCAGCAGCTACACCTGGAACGCCAGTGGAGGGCGTGGCCAGGAAGACGCGGAGGAGAGGGCTGGAGTTTTAAACCCTAAAGCTGTTTCCTTGGAAAACACAGTATGGAAATGAGAGCCATTCAAATCACAATGTCGAACAGCCTTACTGCTCGAGGGGTCCTGCTCCCCTGGCTTTGGGTGGGCACCCACCCGACAAGGCCGTGCAGCTGCAAGGGAACTTGATGGCTTGAGACCCTTCCCATCCCAGGAGGGACGTCTGCAGGTTGAGTTGTTTAGACATGCCATTGTTGTGTGGCCACTGACCGCTGTTGTGCCTCTGTTTCCCCACGGATGACCCAAAGAAGAGGATAGACCGCTTTCTGCCGTGTCATCGGGCCCCATGAGGATAAGGAGGGAATGTCAGGTGAGGGCTCTGGGCTCAGAAGGCTTGTTGTGATGAATAAATCATGGCAAGTATCGACGTGCGACGGATGGTGGCTCGGCTGTCAATCCTCCCCAAACTGCTGTTTCAAAAAATTCCTCCCCCAGAGGGCAGAGTTAGTAAGAGCGGCAAGATAAAACTCATGGAGAAATGGGGGGATGTGAAGACTGCTTCGCTGGGATCAATAAAACAGTTTACACAAATAGAATAACCCAACGGTGAGTGACCTGAGATCCTAAGATCCTGGCAGCACGGCCAGCCCTGACAACTAGGATCACTTGAGGATGCCGTGCGGACGGGCCCAGCTCTCTGTCTCACAGAGTACCCTGCGTGGTGGTGAGAGCTGTAACTTTGCTATAACACATCTCATAATTCCATTCTGGACACCATGCACAAATGCTATTACCCTACCTCCTCCTTGGAGGCGGGTAGGCTGAGCTTTTCTGGGATCCAGTTTCATTGTTCCACCTAATATATAAGAAAGGGTCAGACTGGCTCTGAGATACCTTCCAGCTCAAGCCTTCTAAACTTCCAGTCATAAAGCTCATAACGTTCACTTATTGTCTCCTTTCAACCTCACAACTAGCCCTGGTGCTAGTTCTTTTCATTCCCATCTTCCAGATGAGGAAACTATGGCACAGAGAGGTTAAGTAAGCTAAGAGAAGACCACACAGCATTTAAATAGCAGAGTCAAAAATTCAAACCTGTGTCTTTCTGACCCCGGGATCTAAATTCTTAGCTATTCTGCTGAATACTGGCTGTCATGGTTCATCTGATACATCCACTTGACTGGGTTACAAGTCGCCCAGATAGCTGGTTAAATGTTATTCTGGGTATTTCTGGGAGGGTGTTTCCAGAAGAGGTTGGCATTTGAATCTGTAAACTGAGTAAAGCAGATTGGCCTCCTCAGTGTGGGTGGGCCGCATCCAATCCACTGAAGGCCTGAAGAGAAAAAATGGGGGGAAGGGGGCATTCTCTCTCTCTCTCTCTGCCTGACTGTTGAGCTGGAACATGGATCTTCTCCTGTCCTGGGCCTCAGAATGGGACTCACACCATTGATTTCTCTGGTTCTTGGGCCTTTGAGTTTATGGGACTTCTCGGCCTCCATCATCAGATGAGCTAATTTCTCATAATAAACCTCTCTGTAGATGGTAGAAAGAAGGAAGGAAGGAGGGAGGGAAGGAAGGAAGGGAGGGAAGGAGGGAGGGAGGGAGGAAGGAAAGAGAGAGAGAGAGAGAGAAAGAGACAAGGAAAGAAAGAAAGGAAGGAAGGAAGGAGGGAAAAGGTATAGAGAAAAATAAACAAATAGATATAGGTATAGATATGGATAAAGATATAGATATAGAGACATACACCCTATTGGTTCTCTTTCTCTGGAGGGCCCTAATATACTGCGTCTCAAACAAATGTCATCCCTGGTGGACCTTTTCCTCTTCGCCAAGTCCCTAGGATAAGGATGATGGGATTAGAAGTCTGAGTAGCAATACCTTCATCCACCTACCCAGTCAGCATTAGTTGCTATTATTATTATATTAGCTGCTATTATGTCAAACATCAGTTCAACGTAAGTTCACTATTAAAAATGAGAGGGCGGGGCTTCCCTGGTGGCACAGTGGTTGAGAGTCCACCTGCCGATGCAGGGGACACGGGTTCGTGCCCTGGTCCGGGAAGATCCCACATGCCGCGGAGCAGCTGGGCCCGTGAGCCATGGCCGCTGAGCCTGCGCGTCCGGAGCCTGTGCTCCGCAACGGGAGAGGCCACAGCAGTGAGAGGCCCGCGTACCGAAAAAAAAAAAAATAGTGAGATGGCTTTACAGAATTTCCCTTCCCAATTTTCAAGAAAAATAAGAAAAAAAAATTTAATCTGGCAAAAAAGAGAGAATTTCCCAACAGCACCAAGGAGGAAAAGAGTATAACCAAAAAAAGTACATTTAAAAAACTGGAAGCCAAGGAAGGGCGGATTCCGGAGTGGAGCACAGGGTATAGTCCCAGCGCGGCCAGTCTTCACAGCCCCCATCCTGGAAGCCACACTGGAGGGTCCACCAAGCTGAGAGGAGGGCTGTCTCTCCCCTCTGAGCGGGTGGCATCAGTGGTGAGAGAGAAGCGGGTAAAATAGGGAGGAGGGTGAGCGAGGGCTGCGAGAGCACGCGGCCGAGGGAAATGCCCCGAATCCCGGGGTGCTTCCCCATGGGAACAGGGTGCACTCCGCTGCGAGGTGGAGCAGGTCCTGGTTCAAGAAGAAAGTCCAGGTAGTCCAACGAGTGCACCCGATCATGTCACTCCAAGTCCTGCCCTCCACCCACGCAATTCTCCAAGGCAACAGAAAGAGAAACAGACTTCAGAACTGCTTGCAGAGAACAACAACCTAGTCTCAGAGAAGGAAGGAGTCATGTCAAGTCACTGCTTTAATTCGGGGCAAACAGAATGTCTGGAGGGAGCTCCTCAAGCAGGTGTCGGATGAAAAGGACCCGCTGAGCAGCTACGCCAGCATCCAGCACAGAGGGAGGGAGGGAAGGGGGAGAGGGAGGGGGAGGGTGGAAGGGGAGGAGGGAGGAGGGGAGGGAGGGGGGACAGGGAGGGGGGACAGGGAGGAGGGGAGGGAGGGGGGACAGGGAGGAGGGGAGGGAGGGGGGACAGGGAGGGGGGACAGGGAGGGGGGAGGGAGGGGGGACAGAGAGGGGGGAGGGAGGGAGGGAGGGGGACAGGGAGGAGGGGAGGGAGGGGGGACAGGGAGGGAGGGGGAGGGCGGAAGGGGAGGGGGGAGAGGGAGGGGGTGGAAGGGAGGGGAGGAGGGAGGAGGGGAGGGAGGGGGGACAGGGAGGGAGGGGGAGGGCGGAAGGGGAGGGGGGAGAGGGAGGGGGTGGAAGGGAGGGGAGGAGGGAGGAGGGGAGGGATGAGGGACAGGGAGGGGGAGGAAGGGGGAGGGAGGGAGGGAGGGAGGAGGGGAGGGAAGGGGGAGGGGGAGAGAGAGGGGGGAGGGAGGGAGGGAGGGAGGGAGGGAGGGAGGAGGGGAGGGAGGGCGAAGGAATTCACCAAGAGTCCAAAGCTGAGGAGATAACTGCGGAGAGAAAAGGGAGAGTGCACAGCTAAAGGCACACGTGGTGAACAGTGGATCTGTTTACAGATAAAGCGTATGTCACACACCATAAGAACTATCGTTACCAAACAGACTGTGATTAATGTAAACCTGGACAATGTAAAAATGACTGTATTCGTCTCCCGGGGCTGCCATAGCAAAGTACCACGAACTGGGTACAACAGAAATCTCTTGTTTCACAGTCCTGGGTGCTGGAAGTCCAAGATCAAGGTGATGGCAGGGTTTGCTCCTTCTGGGGGCTCCGAGGGGGATCTGTTCCAGCTTCTGGTGGCTGCCCGCAGCCCCTGGCGTTCCAAGGCTTGTAAACGTCCCGCTCCAACCTCAGCCTCTGTCTCCATGCAGCTTTCTTTCCTCTGTGTGTCTGTGTCAAAATGTCCCTCTCGTTGTAAGGACACCAGTCACTGGATTAGAGCCCACTACTTACAATCCAATGTGACCTCATTTTAACGTGATCACATCTGCAAATACCTGGTACCTCACAGGTACCAGGGGTGAGGACTCGGACATGTCTTTTGGGGGAACTCAATTCAACCAACAATAATAATATAACAATAAAATGAAGAGGAAGAGGAGAAAATGGAAGCAGCATTTGGAAGGAGACGATCGAGACTTCCTGAAGCCGAGACATACAGTATAGACCACTATAGATGTGTGTGCACGTGCACTCAATTTTCTGTAATCTCTTATACTAAGAGGAATAATCTCTTTTGTGGTAAAGAAACATTTAAGTCTCAACAACTTTAATTTATATTTGTCCTTTTATAAAATAAATAAATTTTAAATGTAATGATTCGTATTCTCTTAAAGACCCCAGTGACTGCTTAAGAGGTTGTTCCATTAAGCAATTCTAATACTAAGTTCCTCCCTGACAACCATCAAAACCTTCAGAAAGTGTATCAATAAGCCAGAGACCTAGTTATATTTGAAGCCCTGGCAGCTAGCAGCATGCGCGGTACATAGCTGCTGCTTAATGTTTGCTAAATTGGATTATTTTGTTGCTAATTATGCAGCGGTGTTGTACCAGATAACATACAACAAAGCCAGTGCCCGTATGCCCTCTGGAATCTTGCACCCTTGGAGGTACACGGTGTCCAGTTTCCAAGGACTACATTGTTTCATTTCTCTTTTGCACCCAACAGTCTGACTCTGGGAGGTTAATTCCAGACAGAGCTGACGGGGAGAGGGCACATCTGTCCACAGCTGGGCTGAACCCTGTGAAGAAAAGGAAAATGAATCCCTTCTTCTTCTCTGGAGTGTGTATCATGTCCCCTGATCTAAAGTCGTATTCTCTGGCAACGTAGTGATTTCATCCTTGGACCAGAGAATCTGCTTGTAAAAAGCCAGGGGTGACACCCGCCCGCTCCTGGGGCGCAGCCCCTTCCACGCAGATGCAGCCTTGCTCTGTTGAATGCAGCCTGGCTCAGAAGTAAGCAGATGCTGCTGCTGACAGATGCCGCCAGGCGCGCTGGACAGCCACAGACTGTGACCCGCTGTGATGTCCACTGTCCTCCCTCCCCTCCCACGCCAGCTCACCTCCAACCTACTTGGAAGGCAGCACAGGGGACTCAGGTTTAGCACAGAGCTGGCCTTCGCTATTACTAACAGGCCCTTGGGAAGGAAAGCCGGGGCTGCATGCTTTCCCGGGTGGAGTAAAAATACATACTCATTTAAACTCCTCCCTGGTTGTCAAGTGACAGGTTTCAAGCTGGCTGGACCTCGGAGATCACTGTGACCAGAGCTCTCTCCACGGAGGAGAAGACAGATGGATGCCCAGATGGGCCATGGCTTCCCCAAGGTCCCACGGGGGGACAGCGTCCTGTCCCAGTCCAGGGCTATTTTTTTGCCTCCTTGGAGAGTGGTCCCTGTGCATAACCATCCGAATTCGTGATGCTGTCAAGTGCTTTACTTTGCAATGTCTAAGGTGTGAACCAGCCAGCTGATAGTGATGCCAGCGGAGACCTGTTTGGGAAGGGAAAGCTCACTTCCTTCCACACGTTGGCTATGGGTGGTCACGCTGCAGCCAGGGTGCCCTGGGTAGGGCCGGGGACGGCGGCAGGAGCTTCATCGTGAAGGACTCCCTGGGGATTATGGGGGATTACAGGAGCGGAGGCTCTTATCTGACTCCCAGTTATGGTTCAGGGGCAGAGGACAGACAAAACGGCCCCAACGGAGATTTTGAACGAAGGAAATGAGCAATTTGGCATCCGGCATCTTTAGGTCACAGAGCACCATGATCTCTTCTGAAAAGTTCTCTGTCTGGTCTGTGGAACTCTCTGCAGAAAGGCGGTGCCTGGCTGCTGTTAGTTCTGCTCCCTTGGTTTGCAGAGAAGTCGGGGGAAAGGGGGACAATAGGGAGTAAGGGGAGATACAGGGTAGCCTGTGGGGAGGGGATGGGAGGGAGGGGATGGGGAAGGAGGGGGAGGGGAGGGAGGGGCGAGGGAGGGAGGGGCGAGGGAGGGAGGGGGAGGGGAGGGAGGGGGGATGGGGAGGGAGAGGGAGGGGAGGGAGGGGCGAGGGAGGGAGGGAGAGGGAGGGGAGGGAGGGGCGAGGGAGGGAGGGAGAGGGAGGGGAGGGAGGGGGATGGGGAGGGAGAGGGAGGGGAGGGAGGGGGAGGGGGAGGGAGGGGGAGGGAGAGGGAGGGGGAGGGGAGGGACGGGCGAGGGGGAGGGGGAGGGGAGGGAGGGGGAGGGGAGGGAGGGGGATGGGGAGGGAGGGGGAGGGAGAGGGAGGGGGAGGGGAGGGAGGGGGGATGGGGAGGGAGAGGGAGGGGAGGGAGGGGGATGGAGAGGGAGAGGAAGGGGAAGGACGGGCGAGGGAGGGAGGGGGAGGGGAGGGAGGGGGAGGGGAGGGAGGGGGATGGAGAGGGAGAGGAAGGGGAAGGACGGGCGAGGGAGGGGAGGGAGAGGGAGGGAGGGGGAGGGGAGGGAGGGGCGGGGAGGGAGGGGGAGGGGAGGGAGGGGGATGGAGAGGGAGAGGAAGGGGAAGGACGGGCGAGGGAGGGGAGGGAGAGGGAGGGAGGGAGGGGGAGGGGAGGGAGGGGCGGGGAGGGAGGGGGAGGGGAGGGAGGGGGATGGAGAGGGAGAGGGAGGGGAGGGAGAGGGAGGGAGGGGGAGGGGAGGGAGGGGGGATGGGAAGAAAGGGGAGACAGTGGGGAGCGGGGAACTTCCCTCAGCAGGCCTGGCCGTTGCACTGTGACCCTGAAGAAACAGCAGGCTTAATCAAGCTGAAGTTTGGGGTTTCAGGGGACACTGGCTCACAAACTAAGGGGAGAAGGTGGGTGTCAGGGGCTCACAAAGCCAAACTGCTCCTTCAGGGTGAGTCAGCCCAGGTTCTCTCAAAGGAGAATGCGGATAGGGTATGTGGTGGATCCGTGGGCAGGAAGTAATAACTTGGGGGAAAAAACGGAAGACCTCCCAGGTACTGTCTTTAAGGTGTGCCATTGCAGGACCATGGACCTCAGAGCTGAGAGCCACCTGCCTTAGAGGCCGTCCACCCATCTGAGCCTCCCGGGTAAGACTCTGCTCCGTCCTCCTCCTCCTTTCAGCAGTTCCGAGAGAGCTGGTCTCCTTGCGGATGGATCCCCATCTCATTTGGGGGAGCTCTAATGGTTAGAATATCATCCTCATATGGAGCGGGATGGGCTGGCCCACATCTTCTAGCCTTTATTCTAATCCTTGCAGTTCTCAGAAGTCAGATTATTACACTGTTGTGACACAGTTTAGAGACTGTGTGTGTGTGTGTGTGTGTGTGTGCGTGTGCGCACACACAGGGAAGGGGAACTCCCACATCGTTTAGACGTATAATCTTGGCAATCCCAGAGAACTAGCAAGCAAACCAGTGATTTATTCAGTTAGAGGCTATCAATGACTAATTCTAAATTGTTGCATAGTCTATTTGAATTTATAAACCTTGAATTTCACACCAGGGAAACAAGCTCATCCAACGTTTAAATGCTAACATTGGAAATATTAAAATCAACCTCAGAAGGGCGATTCACACCTGTGTGGACTGTTCTCTGCTCAGACACGAGCTCAGCTACATCCTAGTGTGTTTGTTGAACTCTTTAGTTGAACATCATTTATCCTGTTAATTCGCTCTTGATACAGAAGTCCCACCAGAGCTCAGACTTAAGATGCAGGGAGGACGGGGCTGACGTGGGAGGGCCCGGCTCCCATGTCAACCTTGTAAAGAACATTCTGGTGCTTCTCAGACCTACAGAGCACAGGCCATTGCCAGGACGGCGCCAGACGCCCAGCTGTGACTTGTCCCACATGATCATGGAGCATCACCGTCACGTCTGGCTCCCCCGTCTGACGCTCAGGACAGGGACCAGAACCTCCGTCAGGCATGCCCCTCTCCATCCTGGCAGCCTCTGCCTTTCCTGGCTGCTCTTCAGAGGGCGCAGCAGAAAGCCCTCCTCTTTCTCACCGGGAAGCAGGGTCAGCTGGAGGCTCCTGTGGGCCCCAAGAAAGCTCACATTTCAGTGAAACTGAATATGATTCCCCGTCTATCCTGAGGCAGAGTCGAGTGCTGCTTCCAGCCCCCCTGCCATCCGCCCCTCCAGGCAAAGCTCAAACTCGACACCAGCTCTCGGACCTGTTGAAAGGAGGCTGACGGAGCAGTGTCTTCCCCGGGAGGCTCAGATGGGTGGCCGGCCTCTACGGCCTGAGGGTAGATCTCTCCCTCGTTCGGTCCTTTCTTGGACTGTGTTAGTGGTCGTCTCGTGTCAGGCTTCCCAGAAGCAGGGCCCGAGGCCAGGGCTGTGTGCATGTGACCTACTCCGGCAGGTCCCCTGGGAAAACTGATTGAGGGGTGCGGGCAGCAGGGCAGGAAATGGGGGGTGGCCCATCCATCCCCTCCACAGAGGCATTCTGGAGTGAAAATTACACCTTGGAGTTTGTCTTCCGTCAAAGCAAGGGCCTGGGCTTTCAAACTCCTTCACCAGTTGGTTGCTAAGGAGCACCCCCAGGGAGGGACCCCCAGGCCCCTGCGGACCCCTGCACGGGGAGCAAAGGCTCTGGTCGCCCAAGGCCCGTCCTGCATCAGGACTGCCGTCGGAAGCAAAGCACAGGGACCCAGGACACCCCAGCTTGAGAACTCAGGAAGCCTAAGAGGGGCCGCGGGGACCTGGTTGGTGCACCCACCAGGCCCACTGCGGTGGTCCACGTCGAGTGGCACTTTGGGCCACTGCTGCCCAGCTGGGCCACTCCTTAACCTGCTGCCGCCAAGGATGGGAGATAATAACTTAGTGGAACCCAGTTACAATCCGGCACCAGCAGGTAACCAAGATGGGCCTCGTTCCTAACCTCTCGCTGTCTCTGCCACGCACACACACACACAGCAGAGATGCTCACACACGCTCCAGCTGCCTTCCAAGCACAGCCCAAGAGCGGTCAGCGAAGCTGGGTCCCCTTTCCCAAGACTCTGACCCAGGGGGGAGGCCCCTTCCCCCCCCACCCCCCGCTCCTGGGTCCCACATCCTCACGCAAGCCTCCTCCCCTCCCCCCGCCCACGCTGCTCCTTCGGCCTCCCACCTCTTAGTGCTTCTGGGACCGTCTGAGAAAGAGCATCTGTTTCCTGAGCCCTGTTTCCTTCTGTCACTGACCCTAAGCCTTCCTCTGCATCCACAGGATTTATCTGTGAATCCTTTCCTGGAGCAGCACATCTGTGTACAAACCCTCCCCAAACCTCTCGCGGGTTTCTGGAGGCTGGGTTCCCGGCCACCAAGGACTCTGGCTCCCTGGGGCCCTTGTCCGTGCTTTGTAAGGCCCGGAGCTATCCGATCTCAGCGATTATTGTTGTTTCTCCCAGTTTTACTGTGGCCGGAGCCTGGCAGCCGCCTGGCACCTCACCACCCCTACCCAGCGGCACCTGATGTTGGGCCTTGTGGAGATGCTGCAGAGAAGAGCATGAGCACCACGGTCTAGAAGCCAACCTCCAGCACCGAGTTATAAGAACAGTACCAAGAATTCCTAGGTGTGCTTCACCCAGTTATCGATTATTAACGTTTTGCCACATTTACTTTATTACTCCTCTCTACATTTATATGTAGACTATTATTTTTTGTGAACAATTTGAAAGTTCGTAGCAGACACTCTTTACCCCAAAATATTTCATCATGCATTACGTAAGAACAGGACTGTTCCCTGACATAACCACAGTACAATTATCAGGTCAGGTGATTTGACATTGAAACAACACTATGATCTAACCTACCCTGCGGATTCTGTTTTCAGTGGTCCCCTCATATCCTTGATGGGTATGTTTTCCCTGCGCCAGGATCCATACAAGACCACACGGTGATTGGAGTTGCCATGTCCCCTTCATCTCTTTTAATCTAGAACAGGTCCTCATCATTTCTTTGTCCTTAAAGATACGGACTTTTTCCCAGCTTTGACGTATAAGTGACAGGACTGATATTTGTGAAGAGGACAGGCCCCTCTTTTAGAGAGTGCTCCCAATTTGATTTTGCATACGTGTTCTCATGATTGGTTGCAGGTTTTGCATTTTGGCAGGAACACTGCCTGAGAGATGTGTTCTCAATTCATCCCACAGGACGGACCAGATGTCAGCCTGTCCCATCACTGCAAACGAGAGCTTTCCCCACCTGGCTAGGTCATGTCTGCCAGGTTTCTTTCTTTGCTTGTTGTTGGTGCCAAAACCCAGGAACAAACAGGTCTCTTGACAAATCATTGTTTTAAAGCAGAAATCAACTATGTTCTAAAGATGTGAGTCCTCAGTTAATAAGTGTATAGATTTAACATAATCTCCCCAAACGTCCTAACAAGTTTCCTTCCTTCAGAAGTAGACAAGCAAATCCACTGAAAATAAACAAGCAAGGTAGCCCAGGAAAACCCTGAAATAGAAGAAAAATGAGGAGGGATTGGTCTTCCCGGTTCTTAAAGCCCATCACAAGGCCTTGGTGATTAATACAGAATATGAATAGACAGCCCAGTGGAAACAAAACAAAAGAGAAAGTCCAGAAATAGACCCAAGTGCATGTGGGACATTAATATATGACAAATGTGGGTAAAGGTGGATTTTGTGATAAATAGCATAGGGACAAGTGGATAGTTGTCGGAGAAGCAGGACCCAGGCCACACTTCGTACATCCAGAGAAACTCTACTGGGACAAAGTTGTAAATGTAAAAGTAAGACCCCGTAAGTGCTCCCGAGGGGGTCTGGAAGTGGGCCCCATCTCTTCTCTCCCCACGCCAGCCCCACAGAGTTTGGACCACTCACCCCTCATTCTGTGCCCTGGACGGCTGCCCACATGGACGCTGCCAGCAGGCTTCTCCCAATGGCCATGACCAGACAGGAGGGAAGCAGGAACGTGAGGGCAGGGTGTTCCCTTCCTGGTTTCCTCCGCAGACGAGGGCCCCTCTCTAGGAGGCCTGGCCTACACAACTCTCTCCTTCCAGGTTGCATAACTCCTCCGTCCCCTCATCCCCAGGGGCCCAAGGGTGATGCATCTTGGTTGCTGCTGGGCCCTCATTCTCGCACTGCCCCTGGGACGCCCCTAAAACTTGCCCAGGCCCTTGTCAGTAGTCCCTTTGTATGTAACCCCCACCTTAAAATCACCCTAATTTGAGTGTGCCGTGTAATTCCTGTTGGGACTTTGATAGAATAACATCAGAGTCGATTGACATATAAAACCATGTCTCAAAATCCAGCAGCCAAAAAGCAGAGATTAATAATTGCAAATGTAAACAACAGCAATGTCCACAAAGAAATCAAAACCAAAGCACAACACAGAGTGGGAAAAAAAGGGCAAAAACTAGGGGAAATATTTGTACCTCATGACACAGAAAAGTGTTTTTCTCCAAAATATATGAAGAGCTCTCAGAGATGAAAGCAAGACAGACCACAGGACCAACAGAAAAATGGGCCGAGGTCATGGGCGGTTCACAGAATAAGAAATACACATGGTCCAAAAGACACGCAAGCATCACAGTCAGAGACATGAGCAGTAAAACTACATAAGGATACAAGTTTTCCTCGATCAGATTGGAAAAATGACAAAAGTTTGACAAAACACTCTGTTGTCCGGGGGCCAGGGAGGCCAACACAGTTCTCCTTTCTCGGTGGGTCTACTCAACTGCCCATATGAGGGTCACGGCCAGCAAGATGTCAAATGGACTTTCCCCCGACTCAGTGACCCGCTCCTGGGGCTACAGCTGACGGGTGGGCACGGACCTCTGCAAGGTGACTCCCAGAAGGCATTGTCTGTGATTCAAAAACACGTGGAAACCGCCGAGTGGCCAGATCCGAGGACCTGGCTAAGTAAACCGATGACTTCCCCAACCCGGCGGAATCGCCTGTCCCTGTGAGAAGGAATGAGGAAGCTCCCTGGGGACTAAAATCATAATCTTTCCCAGACACATCGCTGAGTAATGACAGAGTAAGTGCAAAGCACGGTATAATTTGGTGTGCCAACTTTGGGGCAAGAAAGTAGGAAACAAGAACACGCATTTCTAAGTTCCTGTTTTTGCAAAGAGAAAGGAGCCCAAAGGCACCAGGAAGCAGGGTTGAGGAGTGTGGTGCCAGGCGGGTAGGAGGGAGACATCTCAACGCCGGCCCTCCCTTCTGCTTCCCTTTATGACTGTGGTGCTTGTTCCGCAGGATGGAGAATAAAAAATACCAGGAGGAAGGGGAGGCGGAGAAATGGACCATGCTGCTGAGCCTGAGGGCACAGGGAGCCCTCCTCCGTGAGGGTGTCCGGGTCGCAGCCTCGGTAGCCAGGGGTGAAGAGCACAGGATTTGCAATAAAGCAGACCTCGGATTGAACCTTGGTGTTTCTGCCTTCCTGCTGGACAATGACCTGACCTCTCTGAGCCTCAGGGGGCATGCCAGGGAAACGGGGGTCTTCTCAGCACTGATGGCACAGTGCTATGAGGATGGATAAGGTCACTGCCATCCTTAGAAAGTGCTGGCTCATAGGAAATACAAGACAGTGCTGTTTGCATAGCTTTCAGACAGGTATGTTGAAAGGTAAGAATTTAATGGCCCACGTCAACTCTTTGTACCGAAAATTCTCCCTGGAAAATGAAAATACTGTCTTTGAAATAAATGCCGAGACTTCTGTTGTGAGACGCGTGGCTGAGGGCTCTTTGCTCAGCTGTGGCTCCATCATTTAACAAGCACGTCCAGGAGGCGGTGTGGGGGGAGCACACGCCACGCTGGCCCCCGCCCCCCCTGCCCCGGGATCCCCTCCTCACTCACCCTCTCCTCGTGTCTCGTGTCCCTTCCCCCCATCGGCCTCCCTTCCCCTTGGCCTCGGCAGTCACAAACGACCCGAAAGCTAAAACCAGGGGTGACCTCAGGAGACGATCCGTTGAATCCACTCACGTCGCAGACGCACAAACCGAGGTCCAGCAAGTCAGGGTCTGCCCCCGGCCACCGCCACCGGGGTCGCAGACCAGGACCGGAGCCAGCTTCCCGTAACGGGCCCTCTGCGTTCGGCTCCCGGACGCCAGCTTACCCCAGAGACCCCAGGCCCTATATGGGAGGGAAGCGTCATCTCTTCACTTCTCATCCGCGTTTAGAAAGCAACCGGGTCAGGAGTCACGTCGTCATGTGGGGTTTAAGTGAGATCAATGCTCCACGCCTGCAACTCAGTGGCAGCCGTGACTGTCAGAGCGGTGGAGACGGAGCCCATCACAGAGAGGCCCCGAGGTCCTGCCCGCACGTGGGAGGGTGTGGGCAGCGGGGGCATCGCGGGACCCCCCCGGCGTCGTGGCCCAATCAACCCAAGTCTTCCTCCACGTACGGTCTCCTCTCTGGAGAGGCCTGGCTGCTGCACCTTGAATCCTCAGCCTGGCAGCCGCGGAGCAGGAACCGAGCTCTAGAGCGAGGACGGAGCGAAGCCCAGGAAGGGCGACCACCCGTCGGACGGTGACCCCCTGCCAGACGCTGTGCAGGGGGTGAGGGGTCCACAAACAGAGAACTGTGGCAGGACACAGAGCTCAGGTGCCCAGGAGGGGCCGCACTGTCACTCTTCCTCAGTCTCGTCTCTTCCTCGAGTCTCCGCTCTGCTTGGAGGCCGAAACCTCCGCCCCCAGGATCACGCGCTCATTTCACAGGAAACGCAGTCCGTGCTGGGGGCCCCGCGGCCTCCCCACAAGCGGGCCTCTGAGGCCACACTCCGCCCGCTCGCAAGCGCACTGCCTCTCCCTGCGGGTCCTGGGCGTCGGACTCAACCCCAGCGGCCCCTCCCGCTCAATCCGAGGGACCAGAGGCCCCTCCCTGGCTCGGCCACACACTCTGTTTCCCTTCCCCAGCGCCAAGGCCCCTGGGGCTTCTAACTCTCCCAGGCTTCTTTCCTCTTGGGGCTCGTGAAGAGATTGCACTCCCCATCCCCTGGACGCTGGGGGACCCTGGGGCACGTCGATGAAATGCGAGCAGACCTGACGTCCGTCACTTCCAGGTGGAGACTTAGAAGAGCCCGGGAGCCGGTCACCCCCTTGCTGTGCTTCGGTCGTCAGAAATGCTTCACGCGGTGGCGTTTCCATCCCTCCGGGTCTTGGGTGACGACCGGGTGAAGCAGACACATCCCCTCTCAGGAGGGACGTGCAGCCTGAGCAAGAAATGAAACTTCATCACTTTAAGCCATTGAGATGTGGGGTGTTTCCATCACACACCTAGGCCATCCTGACTAACACAGGGAGAATGAAGGTTCAGGGCCAGGAGATAAGGGGGGTTCTCGGGGGCCCTGTGCAGCCAGCACGCTTGGCTGTCACCTGCCCTCTGCTGCTGCCACAGTCCACATCACAGTGGGCTGGGGTCTTCTCTACAAGGCTTGCTGGGACCCCAGATTTCTCCTGGGAGTGGGGCACAAGGCCCTCCTACTATCAAATTCCCAAACTTTTTGGAGGCGTCTATTTTCATTTCCCACCAGAGGTCTGGCCCACAGAGTGGAAAGTCGACCGTAGTGCTGCCTCTAGCTAGCCCGCCCTCCCTGGGCCCTGCCCTGGACGCTGGTCTAGTTCCGAGGCCGGGGCGCTGCTGGCCGTCCGCCCCTCCGAGGCACTGTTCACGGCCTTTGCTTCATGCCTGGATGCTTCATCGCCTAAACTTTGCAGTTCTGCAGCATATGCTCTTGCAGACCAAAAGCTCTTTTCTCAACAAGATCATCGCCTCTGAGTTTCCTTTTTCTTTTTAAAAATTATCAGAGTGATACATCTACACAATTAAAATCAAACAGAACCACAAGTCTCGTGATGAAACACGGCACCTTTAATGTTTCTATTCCACTGTTTATGGCAGTAATTCTAAGTGTTATCATTAGACCATTACTTTTTTAAAAAAATTTATTTATTTATTTATTTATTTATTTATTTTGGGGGTGTTGGGTCTTCATTTCTGTGCGAGGGCTTTCTCCAGTTGCAGTGAGCGGGGGCCACTCTTCATCGCGGTGTGCGGGCCTCTCACTGTCGCGGCCTGTCTTGTTGCGGAGCACAGGCTCCAGACACGCAGGCTCAGGAGTTGTGGTTCACGGGCCTAGTTGCTCCGCGGCATGTGGGTTCTTCCCAGACCAGGGCTCGAGCCCATGTCCTCTGCATTGTCAGGCAGATTCTCAACCACTGCGACACCAGGGAAGCCCAAGACCATTACTTTTTGATTTATTGATTTTAGACATTATCCACTGACTTCCTGTCATGAAAAATGCGGGGTTTGTCCCCGGCATCACCTGGCCTGCAGTACCTCCCATCATGGGACAGATCAATAGTCTGCACTTACCTCATGAAAACCAGGAACACGTGATTTAATTCATTCCTTACGCATCTTTTTAACTATTGCCCCTGGATCTAATAATAGTTGTTATTTTGGGGTTAATCATTTTTGTTTGCTATGTTAATTCCTCCTCCAACAGCATCATGAATATCCTCTGAATACTATTGTTTGCCTACGTGGCCAAACACAGCAGACATCTAACTGACCAGCTCCAGTTTTCCTAGGATCCGTTCCTCCTAAACCCTCACTTCCGGTCCTCCACCGCAGTCCACTCGGGCTCACGCTCGGCCTCCGCGCCCCTGCCAGCCTCAGCCTGGACGCTCTCTGCCTCTGTCTGGTTTTAGATGCTTTGTTCTCTGGAGCCCATGCCTTCCTCATTCTCTGTTTTGGTAGCACAGCCTCTAATAACTCACAAGAAAGGGTGTGTAAGATGTCAATATTTTTAGACCATGAATATCTGATAAATGCCTTTATTCTACCCTCCCTCTGGATGGATGCTTGGGTACGTTGAGAATCATGTCTCCCTGGTCCTCTGGCTTCCATTACGGCTTTTTTTTTTTTTTTTTTTTTTTTTTTTTTTGCGGTACACGGGCCTCTCACTGTTGTGGCCTCTCCCGTTGCGGAGCACAGGCTCCGGACGCGCAGGCTCAGCAGCCATGGCTCACGGGCCTAGCTGCTCCGCGGCATGTGGGATCTTCCCAGACTGGGGCACGAACCCGTGTCCCCTGCATCGGCAGGCGGACTCTCAACCACTGCACCACCAGAGAAGCCCTCCATTACGGCTTTTGAGAAGCCCTCCTAAAATTTGCATACTCTTGTCTTTGTATGTGACCTTTCTTTTTCCCCCCACTCTCTGGAAGATTTTAGGGTCTTCTCTTCCTCCTGGTGTTTTAATATCTCAGTAAGGTGCCTAAATAAGGGTGTCTTTCCATTCATGGTGTGGGTCACTTTTTGGACCTTTCAGTTTAGAAATGTACGTATTTCGTGGTTGAGCTGTACACTTACAATTTGTGTACTTTGTTACATCTCAATAAAAATTTTAAGAACAGGAGAGGAAGAGTCTGTTTTGGAGCTCAGAAGCTGAAATGGGAACTCTTTAGCATCTGTGTTCCCTCCCTGTGTCAATCCGTGCCTCTGGAGGCGAGGACCCAGGCCACGAGGAATTATATTCACCAAGGAGCATGTGTGTGGGAGAAACGGCCCCGTGTCCCAGAACTTTGTCTCACCTCTCTGTCCTGGCTCGTTGAGGCCTTACGGTTGCCCGCGAAGTAGGTGTGATTATCCCCGTTTTACTGATGAGAACGTTTAAGTAACTTCCCTGAGATCCCACTAACTCAGACTTGAACCTGATGTGGAGTCTTGCTGACCCCACCGCTCACCTTCTTAATCATGATGCTCGAGGACCTCCCTGGGGAATTATCCAAGGGCAGGGAGGAAAGAAGGGAGAACAGACCACCAGCTGCTGCCAGGAAACGCCTGTGCACCTCCATCGAGCCTGGACTCCAGATCATCTGCTTTTTATTTTCTCTCTTTCTCTCCCTTAGGGAGACGGTGAGTGTCCCAGGTAGACTCAAATAAGAATCCAAGCTCCCTGAGGCCAGAGAATGGTATTTTCGGGTGCTTTGTTTCCTCCGTAGAATCCAGCAAAGATTAGTGATGTGGAGAATGTATTCTGCAATACATTCTTAGGGGATTAAACATTCTAACCATTCTCCTTCCCACGTGATTCTAAGGTTAGAGCATTGGCTCTGAGCACATCCCCATAAACTCGGAAGCAGAAAATACCCTGTTGGCCCCTCTCCTTTTTAAAGATAGGTTTCTTTTTTTTTAATCGCAGTGTAGTTGATTTATAACATTGTGCCTATCTCTGCTGTACAGCAAAGTGACTCAGTTATACACATACGTACATTCTTTCTTTTTATATTATTTTCCATGACGGTTTATCACAGGATGTGGACTATAGTTCCCTGTGCTCTGCAGTAGGTCCTTGTAGTTTATCCATTCTATACATAATAGTTTTCATCTGCTCATCCCAAACTCCCAGTTCCTGCCTCTCCCTCCCCTGCTTCCCCTTGGCAACCACAAATCTGTTCTCTATGTCTGTGAGTCTGTTTCAAAAACAGATTTCTTTTGAGGGTGACCTGGGCTTTCTTCATAGAAACATGAAGTGTAAGAAACAAACAACTGGGTCCCTGTGGGTTTTCCCCATCAGACTGGGAATCTTTCTAGCTCATCCCAGCTAATCTGCCCATTTCTTTTCCAGTTCAATGTTGCAAAGGTAAATGAAGCACTTTGGTTTCTCTGGTGACGCAATGTCTCAATGAAGAGGACTACTCACTACTGGAATAGAGGTAAATACTGCCCTGATAAATGAAAGCTGCAACTGGATTTTCTTTCCGCAATTATATTTGCTAGCTTTGCAACATAGTGATTAATACATTAAACCAATTAAACTCTGGGTAACTATTCACATTTTCTTGCATATGTTTTTTAGAAGCGCACACACAGAACTAGTCTGAACCAAAGGTGTAATTTATTTGTCTGCCATCTGAGTCACCAAGTTCCCTCAGGGTATCTTTGAACTTGTTCTTTCTAAATCTCTTTGGAAACACAACAATGTAAAGCAATTATACTCCAATGAAGATGTTTTAAAAAAAAATCTCTGTGGAGTATTTTTTTTTAACGTGGTTTATTCAGACATAGAAAACAAACTTATGGTTACCAAAGCTGAAAGGGAGGGGGGGATAAATTAGGAGTTCGGGATTAGCAGATACAAACTACTATATATAAAATAGATAAACAGCAAGGACTTACTGTATAGCACAGGGAACTATATTCAATATCCTGTAATAAACCATAATAGAAAAGAATCTGGAAAATATATATATATATGCACATATATATGTATAACTGAATCACTTTTGCTGTATACCTGAAACACTGTAAATTAAATGTATTTTAATAAAAATAAATAATTACAAGACAAAATACCCATGTGGTTTTCTAGAAACAGGCTGCCCAGCCCGGAACCCAACCTGTTCCATATTCTCTATTTCAGAATTTGCTCACGTGACTTAGGAAACGTTCAGACCACACGCTCTGTGCCTTTACAGCTCTGTGTCGGTGTGCAGCGGTGACTGCTGTTAGCGTGGCTGCTTTATCACAGAAATCCGAAACGGCCACCCTCCCTAGAAGTGCCTGTCAATGCTGGACGGTTGAAGCCAGGAGACTGGATAGACTGTTTCCACACACCTTTCAAAGCTCTTAAATTCTATGGCTTTTACAGCAATGGGCAATATTTTACCTACAGTTCAAAAGAAGTTTTCTTCTTCAACGTTTATGTAGCTTTCAGCCTCGAGCTGAAAGAGCGTCAGAGATGTACACAATTATTAGAATCTAGGTACGAGACCACAGTTTTTTTCCACACCAACAACCCTTCTGGAATATTCGTGAAGCTCTATGGTGTGTGGCCAAGAAGACAGCAGAACTGAAGCTGCGGGTGGGCTACCACTGAGCACGTGACAGGGGGTGAGTTACCCCACCTGGGCCTCAGCTTCTGCAGGTGTGAGACAGGGAAACACCTGTTTGGCCCTCAGGAAGCTGTGTTTGGTTTCGAGTGATGTCCTGTCTGGTGGAAGCCTTTGTAGGGTGTGAGGCTGTCCAGACACAGAACGCTGTCACGTGACCTTTTATTACTGCTCTTGCCTGGTCTCCACAGAGAGGTCTGCAAAGGGACCCATTGTGGTGCAGGAAGAGAATGTCAGGGCGCCTGGAGTGCTTTACTCCCAAGCTTTACATTTCATTTCTTCTTTGGGCGCATTTGTGGAGCGGGGCGCTGTGCGTCTGAGGGAACCCTGTCTGGCTCTGTTCCAACCTCCTGGCTTGACTTCCTTACCTGCCGAGGCTGGAAAGCTCCAAATCCACACCTCCCAGGCCCCTGTGCTTCCAGCAGCTATGTCTGTGCATCAGCCGCGTTTCAAGCTGCTGTCAACTGGATGCTGTCACGTCTGTCCTACACACGTGTCCCAGACAGGCACCTGGTGACATGCCTGAGTCACCTGGCCCGGGCCTCCTGCCTTCCTTGTCACCCTTGCCCCCACCCCTGCCCCCAGAGTGCACACCCCACCCCTCCTCTGTGGGCTCTCACAGTCCGGCCACTGGGAAAGTCACCAGAGGGAGGGCTCCACACACCAGCGCTGGGGAAGTTTCCCTCGGGCAGCCAGGCCGTCGGTGGAGGGGAAACGGCCCTGGGTCCAGGGAGAGAAGCCCCTTCATCTTGCAAAGGGCATCACTCTGGTCCAATCAGGAGGGAGAACCACGCAGCCATTTGAAACGGGCGAAGTTTCATAAAAAGAACTATTAACTGTAACAGGGGAAGGGAGTGATGAGGGATTGGCTAGGAAGAAGTAAAGGGAGCCCCAGAAAGTATAGGAAAAGCAGATACAAAGAGCAGCGCTGACCCCCAGGGCTGACAGGGGGCCAGGAAGCAGCTCATACCCCACCCCGGGCTGAGACCTGCTCCCCGCTGGCCAGGTCCCGGCCGTGGCTCAGCCAGTGGCCGAGAAGGTGCTGGGGTGCTTCACCAGTGGAATTTGCTGGTAGTCTGTCCTCTAAGGTGCCCCAGAAAGCTGATCATGGGGGTGTCTCACTGGAGTTACTCCATGTGAAACCTCCAGGAGTGGACGCTGGGGGCTTCGCTGACCTTTGGTGCTGCTGGCTGCAGGACCAGCCCAAGCTCCCGGTCACAGAGCAGCTCAAGGGAGGGAGGGTTTGGTGCAATAATTCGGTCTCGGTAACAGTCCACCCCTTTGGCCCTTTGGCTTCCATATTCCCTTTCACACGCTCTTGAACTTGTGTAGAACTCTGTTTCCACCTAGCGAGACGCAGCTGTCCTTCATGCGAGTGAGGAAGCCCTCACGCCCCCCACCAAACAAGGAGGTACACGGCCCCGGGAGCCAGTGTACCCATGGCCAGACAAGTTCATTACTACTCAAGTCACAATCCCGCTGAGTATTCTGTCACCTGAAGCCT
The DNA here is from genome assembly GCF_949752795.1 of Hyperoodon ampullatus. Classification (NCBI taxonomy): domain Eukaryota; kingdom Metazoa; phylum Chordata; class Mammalia; order Artiodactyla; family Ziphiidae; genus Hyperoodon; species Hyperoodon ampullatus. Next base: position 103,356,742 of record NC_136923.1, read on the forward strand.
AAACAGTAAAGTTCACCTGTATATGAAATAATAATAAGGGAAAGAGGGGAAGAAATGGTTGTGTAACGGCCACACATCCAAGCAGGAGAAGGTAGGCAAGGCTCTCAGTCCTCCTGTAACTGGCCAGGGTGGGGATTGAGCCAAGAGACCCAGCGGGAGCTTCCTGACCCCATGACCTCTTGTCTGCGGCGGGGCCTGAAGCTCCTTCACCCAGCCGTCCTGCGGTGTTTTTCTAGAAGTCACATCTCTTGGACTCTGCAGCTTGTTCTTCCAGATCTTTGTGAGCATCTAATTTCTCGTATTAAATCCCTTCTGTTGAACTTTCTCTCATCTGCAACTAAACCCTGTGTATCACATTTTGTAATTAACATATTTGTACAATAGTGTAAATATAAATATATTTGAGACACCTGCTTAGTTTCTTTCAACTAATGGATATATATGATTTAAGAGTTTTTAGAGACTTGTGCTAGAGAGCGTGCAATGGTTCCTGGCTTGCATAACAAGTTTTGTGGAACTCCTGGAGCATGGTAATGGTCATCAAAAAACGACCCAAGCTCAAATTTGCTGTAGGCTGAGGAAGCGTGTATCACAGCCCTCTGCCACGGCCATGAGTGATGGGTCAGATCCATAGGTGTGACCAGGTGTTTGAAGAAGTTGCCCTCTTAGGGAAAAATACCTTGAAATGGCTTTTTTTCTTTCAATTCAACCCCGGATCAAATCTCTCTTTCCCATGCCGAGATTATACATCTCAGACATGTCTTAACTTTTTGATTTCAGTGAATGGTCTTTTGGTACAAAAAGTCTGGTGAGATCTAAATCAAGTTTTCTGTGTCAATTTCAGTCTTTTGCAGGAGGAAGGAAGGAAGAAAGGAAGGAAGGAGGAAAGGAAAGGGAAAAGGAAAAGAGAGAGAAAAGAAAAAGAAAACAGAGACACAAGGCACCTGGCACTAGAGCAGGCCAGCTTCCTAGAGTTTCACTACCTCACCACCCAGAGCCCTTTCTTCTCTCCCACAAACATGGCCTCCATCCAGGAAGCCTTTCCCAGCAGAGATCTATTGCTTTCAGGCTAGCTTTGTGTGGAAAACAAATAATTTAAGGGCAGCATAAAAGCTTATTGATTATCAGTGGTCCACTCTGTGGTAGGTACTTAGACAAGGGGAAAAATGAAAAATAAAAATAAGCCCCAAGTTTACTTCTGCAGAAAGAAATGGATGAAATACCAATAGGGCACCTTCCCAGCCCAGACCTTTTCTGGCACTCATTAAAATTCAAAAGCAGTGACCCAAGTGTGTCCTGGAGGAGACATCCCAGGCTCCCCTGACTTCTCTAGCCTCCTCTCGACCTCCAGCAAGGGGCTACCGGGGGAAGAAGGGAAAGGAAGGCAGTGGTTCTAAGCTTGAGCATCAGAACTCGCTGGAGGGCTTGCAGGGTCCACCCCAGAAGATCTGGACCAGCATCAATGCCCCGCATCTGGAACCAGCTCTCAGGTGGTGTTGATGTTGCTGGTCCAGGGACCATTCTTTGAGAACCAGTGGTTTTGAGGCAGTAAAGCAGAGCGGTGAAGAACACAGACTCTGAAAGACTGCCTCAGTCCAAATTCTTGCTCCACCCTCACTGTGGGACCTGGGACAATTACTTACTGAGCCTCGGTTTCCCCATCTGTAAAACAGGCATCATGGCAGTATGTGCTTCACAGGGTCATCAGGAGAACTGAGTTAATAGAGATAAAGCACTTAGCACGGCACCTGATCCGGGCACAAGTAGGAGCTCATACAAACTTTTAATTTAGACGATCACTGTTTGTCCTGTGACCCCAGTCTGGCCCCGAGTGTCCTGCTGAGTGTCCTGTGTGTGAGCCCTCATCCTCCTCAGCCCCGCCAGTGTCTGGGCCCCAGTTTCCTCTCCCATAAAATGGGAGGGTGGGTTAGTTGACTTTCAAGATTCCTCTTCATAGAAAGACAAAGCAACTTCTGAAGCTTACAGGAAGCCCTCGAAATGTTCCTGGACTGTGACTACACCCGGGCATACCTTCTTTTTTAATTTTCATATGTAACAAGCACGTGAGTCCCGCTCAGCTTAGTGTGACAGAGCTGATTGTGTGTGAACTTGCCCTTGTGTGTTTCTTCTCTTTCTCGGAGTGTCACCAGCCTCCCTGCTCTGTCACGGCCGAGGGGAAGGGAGGGAGCTGAGCCGGGGGCCGCAGCCCTGCTCATGTGTTCCTTGGGGCAGCCCTGCAAGGTGGTGGCCTTGTCCCATTTTACAGATGAGGAAACCAAGCTCAGGAAGGTGATGAAAGCTGCCCAAGGTGACCCAGCTGGCGGGCGACGACGCTGGGACCTGTGAGCCCCACTCAGAGGCCAGTGTGAGGTGCTGGGGCTGGAGAGGTGGAAGTGCAGACACACACAGGCCAATAAACCAGAGCCCCAGGGGGTCCAAGGAAACAGAGTGGGCCTCTCGGCGCGGCTGCCCAACCGGGTCCCAGGTCTACCTGACACGGCCCCAGAATCACCCGTTCTGGGCGGGGTAACGGCATCCTCATCTCTGCCCCAGAGCTGCACGGGAGGGCAGGGCAGGGGTGACCAGCTGCCCCTCCCTGCTCTTCCCTCCGCCCAGCTACTCCCCCGCTCGAGGCTGGGACGCTCCTCCGCCTCTCCCACCCGCCTCTCTGCCTGCAGGTGAGGTTCCTCACCTCTGAAGGCCTGGCCGTCACCTCTGCGGGGCCCCTGAGACCTTTGCCCACCCTGCAGTGACCACCATCCCAGCGCCAACAGGTTTCTACCTTGGCCCCTGGGACTTAGAGCACTGTTTCCCTCCACTACCTGAGCCCCTATCGTGGGCTGAATTGTGTCCCCCTGCCCCCAGATTCACATGTTGAAGTCCTAACCCCAGGAGGTAATTAAGGTTAGCTGAGCTCATATGGGTGGGCCCTAGTCTACCATGATAGGTGTCTTTATAAGAAGAAGAGATGAAGACACAGACCCAGGGAGACAGCATCTACCAGCCAAAGAGAGAGCCCTCAGGAGAAACCACCCTGTGACACCTTGATCTTGCACTTCCAGCCTCCAGACTGTGAGGGAATGAACTGTCGTTTAAGCCCCCAGCCAGTGGTCTTCATTACAGCAGCCCTAGCAGACAAGGTACCTCGCCTTCCCAGCCCTGCAACCCCGCCCCCCAACAAAGGCAATGAACACCTTGGCGTCTTAGGGATTGGCCGCTGGTCATCCCAGAACTCCTCACACCCAGGGAGGCCCCGGTTCTTAGGAGGCCTTGGTGGACAGGTGTGCACTGAATCAGTGGATGAGTGTCAGATACAAACTGCCTGAGACCTCGTCCTGAAGCCCCTTTGCCTGCCCCTCAGCCAAAACACGAGATGCCCTGCCCAGAGCTGTGCTTAAAAAGCAACAGGCGAAGGGACTGGCTGGAAACCCACAGGTGTGTCTTGCGCTGAAAGATGCTTTAAAGAGCTGACCCTGCCACCGGTGGCTGGCCTGGCTGTGCTGTTCTATTGGATACCAATGCCTGATGTCATGGTAAAATGAAACGAAGCAAAGCCACTTCGTAATTTCACCTGAGCACAGACAAAAACAAGGTCACTGTGACACCCACAAAAACCGTTTGTCGGCTAAAGTGAGTAACTGCTACTTTGCCAACGATAGCGTTATCTTCAGTCGCCTCTCCTTAGGAAGGCTGATGGAGATGCCTGGACAAAGAAACGCTCCCACTCTTGCGACAGCATCTAACCTCCAGTCTAGACCAATGGCAGCTTCCTAGATGCCCCCAATCACCCACCTCCTGTAGCGGGTCCCTTCCAGCCCCCTCTCCAAGATACCCGCCGTTCCCATGGTGGCATTCCCCCTCGGGGCAGCTGGTCACGACCCCGCCTGTCCAAGCACAGATGTGCCCAGGGGTCTCGGCCTGCAGCTCCTGGACAGTGCTGTCCCCTGGCTGTAGTTTGATGGGATAGAATATGCTAACTGCCAGACCTGGGGGAAGGGGTGTCGAGAGGCAGGTACGGTGGGGAGCTAAAGACTGAGAAGAGGTTTGGCCGTTTCCAAAGGGGAGAGGAGTCCGCAGATTCCGGTCGGCTGCCGCTCTGCGGGCATCACGAGCCTCTCCTTCACCTCCCCGGAAAAGCTTCGGGAACGTCCATGTTATTTGTTGAGCTCTTCAAGTTGGGTTTGGGTTTGGGGCCGAGCAGGGCTGATCTCTCAGTAACTGGCTGGAGAGACTGGGCTGTGAGGGACCCTCAGGAGAGGCAGGGCGACCCCGAGGGGAATTGCTGACCATCGTCCATGGTTCCTTGAGTCCCGGGAACGCAAGGCAGCGGTTCTCAACGCTCCCAGCGCCTTAGAATCACCCAGCGAGCTCAGGAAGGGTCCTCACGGCGCCACCTCTGGGCCCAGGTGAGCTGGCCTAGGCTGGGCCTCCCAGTTGTTTCCACCCTCACCTTCGGGAATCCTTTCTGCCGGTCCTGGAGCCACATTTCAACAGGTGCGCTTGTTTAAAAAGCGGCCTTAATTGCGAGGATTTCAACCACCAGTTTCAACGGTGGGAAAATATTTGTGGACAGACGTGTGTCTTTTGTTCTCTAAATAACAACAGAATGAGGTCATTTTGGGGCTTTGTAAGATCTTACCAGAAAGTATGGGGGATGGAGCCGTGGGCCGTGGTGTCTGTTCCCTTACTTAGGACAGAGAAATGCATCGAGTTGTGCTCCAGGTGAGACCCGACTCCCACCCCGTGCAAGACCTGTAGCACCCTCAGGGGACAGCAGAGAGGCATTCTGGTGTCGCTGGTGCTTTAGCAGAACAAGGGTGCCTGGAGGGGGGCCTTCCACCCCCGGTCCTTTGGGCGCAAGACCCACTAGGACATTCCCAAGACCCGGTGCTTGAAAATCCTCAGATACATCCACTTGGGCATCAGCCTCTGACGGCCTCCCGTGCTGGCAGTGAGGGCAAGAAGCCTGGGATCTGGTTAACGGGAGAATGGCCTTTCCACGATTCTGTAAAGAGTGTTTTTTGAATCAAACAGGATTTGAAAAAACAAAGCAGAGATGACATGTGCCCCCACTCAACAGTTTTACCTTCCTCTCTGTCGAGGTGTGAGAGGTGAGCACAGGGCCCGAGCACCTTGCCGTTGGGAACATGCATCACACGCCGCATTGTTCCCGCCTGCTGACTGCAGTCCCCTCCCTCCATGGTGAGCCCCCTCTGTCCTTCAGAGCATCTCAGGGTCTAGCACCAGGCCTGGCACAACATCTCAGGTGTGAGACGAGATATAAGCCCCTGGGAGGGCTGGGGGTCTGGTCTGTAGGGTTCACTCTCTCCCAGCACCTGGCACAGAGGAGGTAAGCCACAGGCGACGGAGGCACATCAGGACCCTGAGGATGCGAAAGTCAGGTTCTCACCACCGAGAGGCGCGCCCGTGATTTTTCAGACTTTCATTTACCCAGATTGATGCAGCTTTAGCAGGAGTGGGATGGGGAGGACGACAGTGGGGAGAGAATGCGGGCGGAGGGGAAGGGCGGGTGGTGGTGGCTATGGGAGACTGGGCATCTTCGACCTGGACCTTCACTCTCCCCTGGACACAGACCGACCCCAGCAGCCCCTGCACCACTGAGGTCTGAGAGTTGCCATCCGAGCTGCCTTCCTGCGGAGGCTGCTTCTCCAGGGATGACGGATGTGTCCTCTTGGCAGCTCCCCTGTCTCACGCATTTCAGCTCCTTCCCACGCAGCCCGCCGGTGCTCCCAGCCTTGCCCTCAGGTGACCTGAGAGCCGCCTCCTCCCTAACCAGGAGCCCCAGCTCATTGTTGCCACTGGCAGACACCCCGGGCCAGGACTGCACATCCTAAATAGCTTTAAAATAGCGGAGCTGATGTGCTGGAAACGGATTAATAATCTGCTGTTTGCTCAGCTCAGCTGCCTAAGTTGAAATCTATTCCTCTCAACCAACTGGTACCTGCGGAACACCTGCTGGGAGTTTGGGGCAAAAGAAGCACAAAGTGGTCCATGTCGGGAAGCAGCTTCCTCCCTACCTGGGGAGGCTCCAGGGACACTGAGGACGGCAGCTAGGGCTTCAAGGTGTGATGTGGATGCTGAAGGTGACAGCAGTGGAGGGGCGGGAGGATGACCGGGGGCACTGACTCCCCATTCCCGCCCTCTCAGCCCCTGGCGCCCCTCATTCTGCTTTCTGTCTTTGTGAATTTGACGACTGCTGGAACCTCATATAAGTGGAATCATCCAGTATTTGTCCTTTTGTATCTGGCTTATTTCACTGGACATAATGTCCTCAAGGTCCATCCATATTGTGGCCTGTGTCAGAATTTCCTTCCCTTTTTTTGGCTGGATCATATTCCATTGTATGTATGGACCACATCTGTTTATCCATCATCCATCAATGGACACTTGGGTTGCTTCCACCTCTGGGCTATTGTGAAGGATGCTGGTATGAACACGGGTATGCAAATATCTGTTCCAGCCCCTGCTTTTAATTTCTCTCTCTCCTCTCAAGTTTTACTCTAAGTGAACCAAGCCGCTCCTTCACTCGGCTTAGAAATCTCCTCAGCTAAATATCCAAGTTCATCACTTGCAAGTTCCACCTTCCACTCAACCCTAGAGCACAGTCCAGCCAAGCTCCTTGTCACCATTTAACCAGTTGCCAATAACACACTCCTCGTTTCCATGTGAGCCTCCTAAGAATGGCCTTTAACATCCACGTTTCTACCAATATTCTGAACAAATGAAGTTTGTTCCCCGGTTCCATCCAGGCGGCACGGCCCACGGCCCTCGCTGTGGGTGGCTGTGACTTCCTGCAATGAGCGCCTGACTCAGTCCGGCCACCTCTGCTCCCACCCTGGCCCTGCCTGCTCGGGAAGCCGTTTAACCACGATGGGGCTCAGTGTTGCCGTTGCGGCGTGGGGATGGCGGGGCGTGACCTTTTCCCAGGCTTGTCGCAAGGGTGAAACCAACCACGAGTGGGGAGGCATTTCAGTGCCCGCACACCTAAGGGATTCCTAGTCACGCTTCCGGGCCCTTACGTGGCTAGACAGTCAAACCACAAAAGCCCACGTCTGTGCTTATCCATACTGGCCTCCTGCCTGATAATAAGTGAGGGAGGAGTGGCATTCTCTTTTGGGTGGGGGGATCTTTTTTTTTTTTTTTTGCAGTACGCGGGCCTCTCACTGCCGTGGCCTCTCCCGTTGCGGAGCACAGGCTCCAGACGCGCAGGCTCAGCGGCCATGGCTCACGGGCCCAGCCACTCCGCGGCATGTGGGATCTTCCCGGACCGGGGCACGAACCCGTGTCCCCTGCATCGGCAGGCGGACTCTCAACCACTGTGCCACCAGGGAAGCCTGGGGGATCTTTTTTAGAACAGAGACCAAGGATGGCAAATACTGGGTTCCAGAGGAGTCTCGGCTGTGTCCAGTCTCCGCCTGAGAGGGCGATGGTGTCCATCCAGGGCATCGGGGGGAAGAGGCCAGACTTAGCCCAGACCCCCCGGGGCTCTGCTGGCCAGTCACCGGGCTCTTGTTTTTCAATTTTCTAGGCTCTCAGAAACCCCACCACCACCCTCCAGTGTGGGGGTTTGTTGTCCAAAGGTACAGAATCGTGACGGCACAAGGTGGTAACTACCACTTAATGATTAAACCAAAACCGACTGCTGTGTCCGTCCTCAGTATCCGCAGAAATGAGCAGAGGGCCTCATGTCAATTGAGTGTCTGAGGAGTGAATTCCCGCTAACAGGCGCGAAGCACCGCCAGCCTTCACACCACCAGCATCCGTGCCCTGAGTTACAAAGAGCACAGGAGACGGCCACACCTCGGCCAAGACAAAGGCCAAGATCATTAAACCCATAAGCAGGTACAGGCAGACTTCCCTGTGCTCCCCACTGCTCTGTGCTCTAATTGGCCCTTCTCCACCCGTGCTGAGCACTCCCCATGTAGCGCCGTAATGACATAACTCTGCTTTGTCCCTCTCCCTAGACAGGGAAGCCCTTGTGGCCCAGGAGCCCTTATTAGTCTGCGTTGCCAAAGCCTGGCGCACCCTCTCCAGACCTTAGAGGAGCAAAGAGGGTGTCGTCAGGCTTCCAGAGCGGGAGGTGCTGGCGACGTTTTCCTCTTCTCGTTCCTTCCTCACCGAGTCTCATCACCTAAGGGTACCAAAGCTGCCCTGCTTGATTTATTTTGGTCTGTGTGTCTGCAAATGCATACATTAGCTGGCTTTTGAAAAAGACGTGGCTATTCCAAAGGCTGGAATTAGATGTTGTTTCGGATGTTTGCAGAGCAAATTGTGGGATTAGAAAAATGCCTTTATCCGGAACAGGAATTGTGATGCTTCCTATTTTTTAATGTAAAACATGAAGTAAACATAATTCACAGTCATTTTTAATGTCCTGGTGCATTTCAGAGCCCCATTTAAGACAAATGATTTTCAAATGCCTGATGAGTCTGGTTTGAAAGCCTCTGTGGAATTGATGTACTATAATGTACTCAGATCATTTTAAATCCAGGCCCTGCTTTGATATTTGCCTCTCGTTGCCATCATGGATGGCAAACGTAGACACCAGGACCAGAAGAGGGTGTGTGGGTGGGATGAGGGAGAAGCGGGAAGGGAGAGCGTATCTTTACAAAGCCACGAGGCACATACGTCAACATTTGTAAAATCGCGGTGGTACAGGCTTATATTATTCCCTGTACTTTTCTGAATGTTTGAAATATTTCAGAGAGAGAGAGAGAGAGAAAGAGAGAGAGAGAGAGACTCTTCCGGGGTCTGGAGCAAGGCCACCCTGAGCCCCTCTCCGAGCCCCAGACAGCCAGAGCTACTCAAAGTGGGGTCGGCCAGCAGCTTCGCAGAAACGCAGATTCTCAGGTCCCGCCCAGCCCCAAAGATTCAGAGTCTGCATTTTAATGAGCCCCAGGTGATTCCTAGACATGTGAAAGTGCTCCTGCTGCCCTGCCCATCACCTCCCAAACTCCTAAAGCTCGGAAATAGTTCAAGGATATTTTAAGATTTCCTTGAACCCCGCCTAGGTCAGGAGTTCTGTGGTGCCCTACACCTGCTTTTCTCAAAACATCTGGCACTATCACCAGCTGCTACCTGGACTGTGAACTCCCCATCGGTCCCTTCAGCCTTTGGGCGGTTGTCCTGTCACAGTATATGGCACGTGGTGTTAGGTTCAATGAGTGTTTTATGAATGAACAAGAATACACAGTTTTAGATATACCCGTCAGGCCATCAACCAAACTGCAAATGGTTCATCCAGGGAAGGGAAGTGCCTGGTTCTAGAGCACATTAATGCATGGAATTAATTTCTTACCATCTTTTTTGGTGCTAAATCTAAAATAAATTAACTCACTTTAAAATTATCCACATTTTTTTTAAAGTGCATGGTTAAAATTTTGTAGCAAAGTGAGATTTTTTTATGGCAGATCTCAGTAAACTGACGTTAAAAAGACTTCCACTTTGGGAACTCAATCTTTCGAGATGTCTTGGCCCCATTTGAAAGCCTGAGGAAAGATGGGAACTTCTCCCCCAGGTAAATGCACACAATTGGCATATAATTCCGGGTCCACCGACCCCAAGTAAAGAGCTCTTGCCCTAAGTCGACAAGGCCAGGTCCACCGCCCTCACCTGGCGCCATCCTGGAGTTTCCCACTGTCATTGGAATAAGACGTGTCTGTGGACATCCCCCCACGTGACACTCTGGGCAGACACCTCGTTTCTCTGGCTGGGAAAATAACATGGGCAACACACTGCAAATCATGACCACCTGCAAATCATGACCACCTTAAAAGCTCTTCCTATCGCTGGCTGATAAAGGGATGCTTTGAAGGGTTTTACATTTGGTTTAATCCCACAGTTTCCCCCTGTAGGTCTAGGAGACAGGAAGTTGCCATGGGAATCAACATTTACTGGACAGAGGCCACCACGGGGACCAGACAGTATTTTATCAAGTGGTTTTTTTTCTTTAGACACATCAAAAGGGGCTTAGAAGCCATCAGCAAGGCAGTGGAAATATTTGATTCTATTCACAAGCACCATCTAACCAGCATGTGGTTTATGCGTAATAAACAAGTAACACCCAAAGGAATAGAGAGATGAGCAGAGCCATCGCTGAGGCTCTGATGATGTAAGGAGCCCAGATCCTAAGGTCTCACCACTCCAAGTTGTGCTCATTTCCCGCAAAGAAAAGTGCAATGCCGCCCCTCTTAGCAAGAAACCGCCAGTTCCTTCAGAAAGTCATTTCCCCTGACATTCAGTCATTGCACCTGTACTTTAGTAGAATAAGAACAACATTGAACAATTGAATGATAATTCAATAATAATTGCCTAGTATTGAAAAAGAATAATAACATCGTATGGAGAAACCTGAACGAAAATTTTGGCCAGACCAACAATATCATGGGTATTTGCACTGTATTTAACTTTGCAAAGCTCTTTCACTTTGTGTCGGTCCAGCAATTTAATCATGTTGCCAGAAAGAAAGAGGAACTTCTTCTTCCCCTCAGGCCCACAGCCCCTGACACGTCCACACAGCCCGCGACAAGCGCCCACAGAAACCAAGACCCGCGTGGCTGTGAGCTGGGGTTGAGCCTCAGAGCCTGTTTATTGCCTTATTAGTGTCTCCGATGTCTGTGACAGAAGTCAGCTCTTCCAGGACTCTGAGTGCTGAGGTCAGAGGTTGATTGAAAAAGACTCAGAAGCTTTGAAAAGGTTTAGAAATCTCAAGCAGGGCAGAGTTCATAAGAGAAGCTGGCCTTTCCAGAAGAATTGCCTTTCTTTGGGGGCTTTGTAAAATTAAGCTCAGGAGATAAAGTGAAACGTTGGGTGAGTAGCATTTTTATTTTGGATTTTAATTTAAGTATTGCATTGATTTTTTTTTTTTTTTTTTTTTTTTTTGCCATACGCGGGCCTCTCACTGTTGTGGCCTCTCCCGTTGCAGAGCACAGGCTCCAGACGTGCAGGTTCAGCAGCCATGGCTCATGGGCCATGGCCCGCTCCACGGCATGTGGGATCTTCCTGGACCGGGGCACGAACCCACGTCCCCTGCATCGGCAGGCGGACTCTCAACCACTGCGCCACCAGGGAAGCCCAGAGAGAACTTATTTTAATACATTCAAGCTATCTGTTTCCAGAGAAATGAGGTTGGAGGGAGATCAGGGAAAGTGCCCTATTGATTGTGTGTCAATCGTTTCACAATTGACCCTGGTCGTCCTACACAAACTCAGTTTCTAAGGAGCGGCACCCACATGTGTTAACTTGGAATCAGACCTGAGCTCTAGTTCCAGGTTGGCCTCCGATGGAATCTTCAGTTTGGTCAAAGGAGTTGATTTCCCTGGGCCTCAGTTTCCTCTCCCAGAAATCGAGAGGCTTAGAGTCAGAAGGCTGGAGGGTCTGCTTAGCTTCCTGGTGTGTTATCATCCAAAACTATATCCCTCACCCGGGATGGGGAGAAGGTATTGATTTTTTGTTTTCTTGGAAGAAAACCAGCCATGATGCACAGGCAAACACATGAACTAACTCGCCCCTTAAAGAGCTGCTTCTTCCTTCTTCCCTCTTCCGTTTGCTGGAGGCAGGGGCATGGGCGGCTATTTGCAAAGCTTCTGAGAGGCATTCACTGGTGAGCTCACACTTGGGTTTAATGCAAAATAGCCTCTCTTGGCAACAGAGAGCTTCAAACAGTGAGGCCCAGCACCAGTGTAGATGCTGCTGGGATCAGCATTGAGCCCAGAACCCATGGGGCTCGGGTAGTTAGAAGTGGGCTGGAAACACCTGAGTCATCCTCCCGCCTGGCTCAGCAATCAGCCGGTGAACCTAAAGCTACTGAAGATCCCTAGCAGACTCTTTTTCTTTATTTTTTTTGTGGTACGTGGGCCTCTCACTGCTGTGGCCTCTCCCGTTGCGGAGCACAGGGTCCGGACGCGCAGGCTCAGCGGCCATGGCTCACGGGCCCAGCCGCTCCGCGGCATGTGGGATCTTCCCGGACTGGGGCACGAACCCGCGTCCCCCGCATCGGCAGGCGGACTCCCAACCACCCTAGCAGACTCTTGATGAAGGTGCTTTGTGCAGAAGCTTGCCAGGCAGGATGAGCAGGACTTGACACCCTGAGGTCTCATTAGGTGGGGACGTGGATGGTGCCCGTCACATGTGTTCTCCTTTGAAAGGGAAAAAACTGAAGATCGGAGAAGAGAGACCCCAGAGGAATCCTTTCATCTGCCCAGTTGGAAAGCTGGGTTGAGTGAGAACAACTAAGAAACTGCCTTTTTGTGGAGGACACAAAACTGCCTTTTTGTGCTCAAGGGATGATTTAAATTCTTCTCCACTTCCTCCCGGGGTTTGGACATGGTGTCACCCTCATTAAATGAAAATGTGAGGGATAAACGCTCAGCAAAGATCAAGAGGGAGTGTGGTGCTTTCGAGTGAGGATGGAGCAGATGGGAAGGCCTTCAGTGGCACGGCCAAGCCTGTCACCGTCACCGTCACCGTCTCTGGGGAAAGGCCTCCCCTCCCTGACAGCCTCCTGGGCCTCAGAAGAAATTCACGACCCTCAGAGCCACGTAGAACCACACAGGAAACTCTCCCCTTACTTCACAGTCAAAGTCATTTCAAGCTCCACGGTATGCTTCTCAGGTTAATCACTCTACTTGGCTTCAATGGACTTTCAGCCAGTTAAAGTCAAGAGTGTAAAAAATTTTTTCACAATTAAGAAAATTCAAAGAATGTGCTGCTCCAAATGCAATTTCAGGAAATGAGGCTGAAAGTTTCGAACAATAGCAGCACCTTCCTCACAGGTCCATTGTTCTCTGAGAAGAGGAGAGACTTGTGTGCTCATGTTCTGATCATTTAAAAACATGTTTCTAAATGGGACCTAATTAAATTCAAAAGCTTTTGCACAGCAAAGGAAACCATAAACAAAACGAAAAGACAACCCACAGAATGGGAGAAAATACTATGTGACCTACAAGGGATTAATCTCCAAAATTTACAAACAGCTTATGTGGCTCAATACCAAAATAACAAAAAACCCAATAAAAAAATGGGCAGAAGACCTAAACAGACATTTCTCAAAAGAAGACATACCGATGGCCAAGAGGCACATGAAAAGATGCTCAACATCGCTAATTATTAGAGAAATGTGAATCAAAACTACAGTGAGATATCACCTCACACCAATCAGAATGGCCATTATCAAAAAGTCCACAAACAATAAATGCTGGAGAGGGTGTGGAGAAAAGGGAACCTTCCTACACTGTTGGTGGGAATGTAAGTTGGTGCAGCCACTATGGAAAACAGATAGAAGTTCTTTAAAAAACTAAAAATAGAGCTACCATATGACCCAGCAATCCTACTCCTGGGCATATATCCAGAGAAAAACTTGCTTCGAAAGGATACGTGCACCCCAGTGTTCACTGCAGCACTATTTACAATAGCCAAGTCATGGAAGCAACCTAAATGTCTATCAACAGAGGAATGGATAAAGAAGATGTGACACATATATATATATATATATATATATATATATATATATATATATACACACACACACACAATGGAATATTACTCAGTCATAAAAAAGAATTAAATAATGCCATTTGCAGCAACATGGGTGGACCTGGAGATTATCATACTAAGTGAAGTAAGTCAGACAGAATGACAAATATCATATGATATCGCTTATATGTGGAATCAAAAAAAATGATACAAATGAACTTATTTACAAAACAGAAATAGACTCAGACTTAGAGAATGAATTTATGGTTACTGGGAGGAAGGGTGTGGGGGGTAGGGATAGACTGGGAGATTGGGATTGACATGTACACACTGCTATATTTAAAATAGATAACCAATAAGGACCTACTGTATAGCACAGGGAACTCTGCTCAGTACTCTATAATAAACTAAATAGGAAAAGAATTTGAAAAAGAATAGATAGATATATATGTATAACCGAATCACTTTGCTCTACACCTGAAGCTAACACAACATTATTAATCAACTATACTACAATATAAAATGAAAATTTTTTTAAATAAAATAAAATAAAAATATCTGTTTCTATATGTAAAAGTCTCATCTGATGCAAGGCATTACGGTCATTTTTTAAAATGAACTAGGTGGGGAAAAAGGTAAAAGCATAAAATAGAATTGTAGGCAATGGAGTTTAGATTCTCATTTTTTGGATCTTTTCTGCAGAAAGACTCCTCCAGCATCTTGAGGGCGATACCCGGTTCCCTTGACCCCTCAGACTAGCTCAGGCTCCAGTCCAAGAGGGCAAATCCCTCCAGAGCCTCCAGGGAAGGGCGAGGGATTGAAGGAGTTCACCTGTGCTTCTGTTTAGTTCCGTGTCCAACAGTGGGATTTTCTGAGCATCTCACACACAGAAGACAGAGGGGAAGACACAAAATTTTGTACTCCAGAGCCTTTTCAGTGAGAGAATGTTTCTGAACCCAAAACAAGGGGGAATCAGGCAAGTTTCTAAGAAGGCTTCACCGTCTAGGGCTCTATTTTGTTCACTGACTAAGGGTTGATGCTGAAATGACTAGATAAATGATTCCTGAGAGATTAAGGGCTCAGAGATGTCCCCCAGGGAGGGCGGTGGGTGACAGTGCTGACCTGAGGAGCTGTACTTACTACAGGGCATTTTCCTGTAGGGGAGCAATTTGGGGTTTCCCAAGGTCACCAGTACTGGGGCAGAGAGGAAGCCGGCTCCAGGAACAAAGGCAGGGGTCAAGGAGGCCCCTGGCATGACTTTCTGTTGAGAGGACAGGAGCGGAGCAGGTGCTGAGCGTAGTGGGCTGGCATTCTGAGTCTGGCAGGAGAACCGTCTGAGTTTTGGAGTCCTGGTTTGCACACCATGTGACCTTGGGCAAGTTACTCAACACCTTTGAAGGCTGCTGTCTCACCTCCACAGTGGCCTTCACAGGTGTGCAGGTACTTCAGGTGAGGCAGCACACCGGGAAGGGTGTCAGTGACCGGGATGGTTCTTGAGTTTGTTAGGAGCATGTCCTATCTCTGCTTCTGTCAAAGATGCAGAGCGGTGTGCTTGCAGCAGGACAGGGCAGACAGGGTGCGGCGGGGCCAGGACCAGGCTTTCACTCCACCAGGGGATAAAATCGGGACCAGGGAAGCCTGGCCGGGGCTGTTCCTGGGTGGGGTGGGGAGGTGGACATGACACTGGATGGTGGGGTGTGGCGGTCCTCCACACTTGGTGATGTGGATTTAGCCCCATCGACAAGATAGAGGACCGGGTGGCCTGCCCCTGGGCAAAGAGGCCACCGGAGATTTGGGACTTTACCCAGAGTCATCCGCTACCAGGAAGTCTGACCGCAGGCAGCAAACTCCAGCTCTGTGTCTATCGGGCCCGGCTGCAGAATTATTTAGCAGAGCTAACGGAATGAACTGTCCTGGGGATTCCAACCTCTTTTCTCTGTTTGATTGATGTTGGATCTGACCCCAGTTTGTGGGGATGATGTGCAATCAGATAAGCTCCTTCTGGATCTCTCGAGGGGTTGGGGTCAAGATGACCACATCTGACGGCACCTAAATAATCCTGGATATTGTACAATTTTTCACTCGTCCAAGTTCCCTGCTCACATGATCTCATGTGTCCCTCGCAACAGCCCCATGTGACAGGTGATTTGTAGGTAAGGCAGGTGTTATGATTATTCCCACTTTACTGATGAGGAAAGTAAGGCTCACAGAGGTGATGAGACCAGTTCAAGGTCACACAGCCGGAAGGTGTGAGGTCTGGAGAAAACGTCAGGAGGTCTGACTTCAGATGCTCCGCTTCCTCCATGACGGTATCCTGCCAAGCGTTTGGGGGGCTTGAAACTTTTATGCTCCTTGACTTAGGCTTTGACGCCTGGAAGCAGACCCTGGAATGAGGACGCAGGCAAGAGGGCAGAGGCCTCACTGCCCCCAACTCACCTGTTCCAGGTTAAGGGAAACTGAATTCCCAGGGCTTCCTGCTGACTTGGTCCATGGGTTCCAGGCGTCCAAGAGCGACGCTTTGAGGAAAAGTCTCCCCTGGGGTTATGGGGATATATGTATATGTATAGCTGAATCACTTTGTCATAAAGCAGAAACTAACACACCATTGTAAAGCAATTATACTCCAATAAAGATGTTAAAAAAAAAGTCTCCACTGGGGGCTGATGGGATGAACATCCCTTAAAGCCAGCCTCCTTTCCCCAACCCCAAGCCCTCCCAACAAAACTAGTTACAAGGGCCCTGTGGGGTCTAGGCAAAGCATCCCTCTAGCCAGGAGGCCTTGGAAGGTCCTGCATCCCAATCACGTGATGACGGCCACGTGAGTAGCACTCCCCCACCTGCTTTAGGGAAAAGTGGAGTTTAGTACCTGGGAGTCACTGGTGTTCTGTGGGTGGTAGTTCCCTCTAATTTATTTGATGAGTTATCCTGAAAAGTGGAGGATTCTCTCCTGACAACTTGTAACTAATGTCTCATCCATTTTCTTTCTCAGATTAAGGAGCCTGAGTGACATCAATATATTTAAAACTCTACAGTTTGCACAACGTTTCTAACCAGCACAGAAATGGCCATCGTTGTTTCTGCTTCTGGTAACTGCGCCTGGGAATTCTGCTACTCCCCGCTCAGGCCTGCAGTTCAGACCAGGCTAAGGCCACCTCCACGCATGTGACCAAGCCTGGCCAGAGCATCACAGCCTGGGTGCCATGGTGATAGGCTCAAAAAGAGCACGGGACCCGCCAGCAACAGTCAGAGCTGACAAGACCGGCTGGGATGTTATTGGGATATTTTAGAGAAGAGCTGCCTCTTTCTGCGGGAGCTGCCGGGGTGAGTGAGCAGGGGACACGCCACGCGGAGCCTGAGAACGAAGGTGACAGAGAAGAAAGCAACCTGGAGGTGGAGACAGAGCAGGATTCAGCCATGTCTAAAGCCATGTCACCCTTGGTCTTTTTGGTTACATAAGCTAGTAAAGTCTCTTTTTTTGCATAAGTCAGTTTGCCTTGGGTGTATAGTTTTCATATGAAAAAAATACTAATGCACTCGCAGTACTGGTCATTTCCTGTCGATGTCTTGCTATGTAAGCAAATATGAGACCCTGATATGCTGCCTAAAATGAATCCACTCCCAGATACTGACGTGTAAAGTATTCACTTCAGCTCAGACGTACCAACCAGCATATTCAGTGCCATCTCCCCATTGTCACTTGTGTCCCCAAAGAATACGAGCATTATTCTAATATAAGAATGTAAGCTGTTCCATGCCAGCTCGGATGACGCTCTATCCAGCCTGGGTTCTTTGTTCAAATAGTGGCTATAAGGACACTTTTTGTGAGTTAATGACACAAAAGGTATCATTTTCAAAAAGTAAGATATGACTTATCATATAACCCACCAATGCTGCTCCTAGATACTTACCCAAGAGAAATGAAAACATGTGTCTACACAAAGAACTGTATCTGAGGGTTCAGAGCAGCTTTATTCCAAGTGGCCCCAACTGGACCCAACCCAAACGCCCACGGACAGAGCAATGGATAACAAGTCCTGGGGTATTCACACAATGGAACACCAGTCAGCAGTAAATACAAAGGAATGAAGTACTGATAATGGGCAACATGCGTGTCTCCTAAGTGTTATGCTGAGTGAAAGAAGCCGGACGCACGACAGCCTGTGCCTGGTTCCATTTACTCGAAGCTGAGAATAGGAAAGACTCACCTGCAGTGAGAGAAGCGGGCCAGTCACTGTCTAGGGAGGTGAGGTGGGGCAGAGATTGTCTGCAAAGAGGCTCAGCAGAACCTTTCTGGGTGACGTCTGCATCTTGATGGGGGTGAGGGCTTCGCAGGCGTATACATCCCTGGACTGTACACTTTAAATGTGTGTATGTAAAGTATACCTCAATCAAGTCATTTTCTAAAGTGAGGTATTTCCCTAGGATTTTCTTAACGTCCTTTCAAAACTCCTAATGTTGATATTTAAAATAGTCTTTTTGGGCTTCCCAGGTGGCGCAGTGGTTGAGAGTCCGCCTGCCTATGCAGGGGACGCGGGTTCGTGCCCCGATCCAGGAAGATCCCACATGCCGCGGAGCGGCTGGGCCCGTGAGCCATGGCTGCTGAGCCTGCGCATCCAGAGCCTGTGCTCCGCAAGGGGAGAGGCCACAGCAGTGAGAGGCCCGCGTACCGCAAAAACAAAAACAAAAAAACCAAACAAATAAAATAGTCTTTTTTTAAAAATAAAATTTTATTTATTTATTTTTGGCCGCATTGGGTCTTCATTGCTGTGTGCGGGCTTTCTCTAGTTGCGACAAGCGGGGGCTACTCTTCCTTGTGGTGCGCGGGCTTCTCAGTGTGGTGGCTTCTCTTGTTGTGGAGTGCGGGCTCGAGGCACGTGGGCTCAGTAGTTGTGGCACGTGGGCTTCAGTAGTTGTGGCTCACGGGCTCAGTAGTTGTGGCTCACGGGCTTAGTTGCTCTGCGGTATGTGGGATTTCCCCCGACCAGGGCTCAAACCCGTGACCCCTGCGTTGGCAGATGCATTCTTAACCACTGCGCCACCAGGGAAGCCCCTAAAATAGTCTTTTGGAAAGTGCAGTTTTTTCCTCCCCACGCTCTTCTCTACTGTGTCTTTCTCACCTGTGACTCTCCTCTGCTGCTCACGGAAAATGCTTCACCTCCGGTCACCACGTGTGGGAGGTTTTCTCCCACATCAAGCAAGTCTCTGGACACCAGCTGGGGGTCCTACACTTTAATTCAATTCAGACACTATTGACCCAGAGTTATCTTCGGATCCCACCGATTAGGGCTCCGTCCCACAAGACGGCACCCCTCCCCACACGGCAGATGCCAGTTCCAGCCCAGGCCGCCCGTCACCTGTGCTTCTGACCCACCAGCTACAGCAGGGGCCCCCAACCCCCAGGCCACGGGCTGGTTGTTAGGAACCAGGCCGCACATCAGGAGGTGAGTGGAGGGGGAGCGAGCGAAGCTTCACCTGCCGCTCCCCGTCGCTCCCCGTCACTCCCCAATGCTCCCGGTCGCTCCCCGTCACTCCCCGTCGCTCCCCGTCGCTCCCCGTCGCTCCCCAATGCTCCCCGTCACTCCCCAATGCTCCCCGTCGCTCACCGTCACTCCCCAATGCTCCCCGTCACTCCCCAATGCTCCCCGTCGCTCACCGTCACTCCCCAATGCTTCCCGTCGCTCCCCGTTGCTCCCCGTCGCTTGCATTACCACCTGAACCATCTCCCCATGGCGGCCCCAGTCCGTGGAAAAACTGTCTTCCACAAAACTGGTCCCTGGTGCCAAAAAGGGTGGGGACCCCTGAGCTACAGAGCAGAGGTTGCAATGACCTCCTTCTTGAGTTTGATTAACTTGCTAGAGGGGCTCACAGATGTAGAAACGCTTACTTACCTTTACCAGTTTATTAAAGGATATAGTAAAGGACACTGATGAACAGCCAGATGAAGAGATGCACAGGGCGAGGTCTGGGAGGGTCCTGAGTGCAGGAGGAGCCTCTGTCCCCCTGGAGTTGGGGTGTATCACCCTCCCTGTGTGGCTGTGCTCACCCACCTGGAAGCTCTCTGAACCCCACACTAGTGGGATTTTACCTACAGAGGCTTCCTCACGTGGGCATGATGGGTCATTAACTCCACTTCCGGCCCCTTTTCCCTCTCTAGAGAAACGCGGAGGGTGGCTGGATATTCCAAGCTTCTCATCATGGCTTGGTGTTTCTGCAGACCAGCCGCTTCCAGGAGCCCACCCGGAGTCACCTCATTAGAACAGAAGACACTCCTATCACCCAGGAAATTACCAGGGTTTCAGGAGCTCTGTGTCAGGAACGGGGGTCAAAGACCAAATATTAGAACAAGAGATGCTCCTCGTGTTCTCATCACTTAGGAAATTACAAGGGTTTTCGGAGTCCTGTGCCAGAAACCAGGGGCAGAGACCCATAGATATATTTCTTATTATTTCACAAAGAGTATCGTCAAATTTTACCCTATAAATACCATAATTAAATCATAAGATGGAAATTTCATGAGGTCCCTAAACCTTCACAAACGTGTACTCCCTGTACCTCGGTGCCTTCCTTCCTGCTGTTCCTTCGGCTGTTCCCTCTTCTCTTTCTGGCAAAATCCTATCTATCACCCCACTCTTCATCCATTCCAAAAATATTTACCGAGTGCCAGGCCCTGTGACAGGCAGGGGGGCTCCTGAGGCATATAAATCAGGGCTCTGTCCTGTAGGGACATACACTAGAAAATGGAGTTTTACTTGAATGCCCTTAGATTTATATTCCCAGCATTTTCTGGTTGATGGAGACACTCTTGTCAAAGGCCATTAACCTGGAGGCTACGGCCACTCTATTCTGTTCGCTAAAAGCGGCTGCTTATTCCACACACATGAATTTTGCAGCCTCCCTGAAGGCTCTATGTTAACTTTAAAGAAATGGAATCTTTGAGGAGGTTAACAAGGCCACAGGAGAAAAACACTGAAAAATTAAGGGAAAACTTAGATATAAATGCATTTCTGGGTCAATGATCAAAACTGGATAAAAGATGGAAATGTAATCTAGAATGAAACAGGAAAATTTGAGCAGTTGGTCGTCATGACCCTCAGATTGGGCTCAAGGCTCACCCTCCACGCCGCCAGCCTTTCAGACAGACCAGAGACTGGACCACAGCAGGCAGGTTTAGTGCTGTTGGTGTCTTTTTAACATTTTGGAGTAGTTTTAAAAATCACTTACTTAAACAAGCTTTTATTAAAATTTCTTTTTCTTTTTTTTTTCTTCTGCCCCCCATCGACTTTGAGTTCCGAACCATGAAATCTTTACTTGATTAAAAATATCATCACAAATTGTAAATCAACTATACGTCAATAAAATTTTAAAAAATGTACTATCCCAAAGATAGAAACTATTCAGAGGGAAATTGCTGATTTAGAGCTTAAAATGAAATCATGTTTGGAAAGAGTGTTAAATCACCTTTTTTTAAAAAAACTAAAATGTTTATTTTAGAATATTTTTAGGCTTATAGAAAAAGATTACAAGGATAGTACAGAGTGGTTCCATATACCCTACGCCTAACGTCCCCGTTATCAACATCTTACATTAGTCTGGTATATTTGTCACAACGAATGAGCCAATACTGATACATTTTTATTCATTAAAGTCTATAGTTCACTCGGATTTTCTTAGTGTTGACAGAATGTCCTTTTTCTCTTCCAGGATCCCATCCCACGTGATCTTCACGTCTCCTTGGGCTCCTCTGGGCTGTGACGGTTTCTCACACTTGCCTTGTTTTTGATGAGCTGGGCAGTTTTCAGTTCTGGTCAGGTATTTTGTAGAACTTCTCAGCTAGGATACGCCTAGTGTTTTCCTCCTGCTTAGAGTGGGGTTATGGGTTTGGGGGAGGAAGACCCCAGAGGTAAAGGCCCTTCTCATCACACCAGGTCAAGGCTACATGCTCTCAAGATGACTTGTCTCTGTCGATGTTGTCCTCTTTGGAAGGAAACACTGTGGGCAGCCCACACTTCATGAGTGTTGAGTTAATGCTCCACCTTCTCGAGGGTCATGTACCTACACACAGTATCTACAGTTCTTCCACGGGGGAGATTTATCTCTTCTTCCCCATTTCTTTCGTTCTTTATTCAATCACTTGTTTATATCAGTATGGATCTGAGGATAGTTCTTTCATACTTTGGGTTATTAACCAACACGACTTTATTTATGTTGTTGCTCAAATCAGGAGCTCATCCCTTTGACACAGCCACATGGTTGTCGTGTTAATTTCTCCTGTACAGCGAAGTGACTCTTACACACACACACACGCACACACATATTCTTTTTCAGATTCTTTTCCATTATGGTCATCACAGGATATTGACTATAGTTCCCTGTGCTCTACAGTAGGACCTTGTTGTTTATTCATCCTATGTATAATAGTTTGCCTCTGCTGCTCCCAAACTCCCATTCCTTCCCTCCCCATCCCCTCCCCCTTGGCCACCACAAGTCTGTTCTCTATATCTGTGAGTCTGTTTCTGCTTCATAGATATGTTGATTTGTATCATATTTTAGATTCTACATATAAGTGATATCACAATGAACACTCTTAACCACGATAAGGCAAACGTGACATCTGTGATTTTTAGCAAACAAAAGCCAACCGTCCAATTCTAGATCAATTTGTTATACTAATTGTTTTTAAACTCAATAAAAGCGCTCAAAATTAAATTTTAACCAAGCTTTTAATTCAGCCCTATCAATCACATTTACAATTGAATAGCTTTTTGCATAGAAGTCTTATCTTCACTTTGTTATTTCTTTTCACTTGGTCTTTTGATCAGGAAGAATGAATTGGCTTGTACTCCACGAGTAAGTAGTTTTTCTCAGGATATTACCTGTAGTTCTTTTTTTTTTTTTGGATAGATTTTGTGACATTTTTATTACTTCTTCAACAGAACAAAAATAGCTGTTGCATTTTCACTTATGATAGGTTTTGTAAATGTCAAATTCCTTGTTAGTCAAAGTTAACATTCCAAAAGTCAAAGAATGATGTAAATAATGTTCAAGTGTACACAAGTAGAGTTTGAAGTAATTTCATATCACTTTCTCCCATCCTCTAAAAATCAAGATAACCTACTTTTCAAATAGCTATCTGAAAGAAAGAAACCAAACTGCAGTAAAAAAAAAAAAAGGACGTGATATTTTAAAATATATCTATCCATATTTCAAGTATAAAGAAAAAACATGAGCATACAGGTAAAAAAACCAATGTGAAATCCATTTGCTATGATTGCTTTGTACATTTTAAGTTAATTAACTCTGACACCAATTCCTTGAAACTAACTCTTACAGAATTATGGAGGATTTAAAATTAGATTTCTGTCAACTTTAGAAGTAAGCTAAATATTTTTTCCTCCTGCTATCTCCAAGGAAATAAAATTGTTCAAGTGCATGGGTGATTTGGCTGTATCTTTTATTTCTTCTTGTTACTTTCTCAATTTTAAGAAAATTACAAACAGGCAGATTATTTAACATGCTTTCAAAGGAAGAGAAGTGGAGATCAGTGAGTTCGGGATACTAACATAAATTTAGGGTCACAGTCTCAGACGTTCTCCGGGGCCAGACAAGTGACGTGTACTCACATCCCTGTGTGTCCAGCAGAAAAAAGGCGAGCTGGAGAACTCCTGTCCTTCCATTGCCTTCCAAGGAAACATGGCATGACAAGGGCCAGGGCTTCTGCGATGTACTTAAAAAATGTTCAATCTCCCGATTTTCAAATGTTGGCAGTTATTTTTCTGGAAGCATCGTGTGTAGTCTGTGAGCTGCTTCTGGCCTACAAACCGTCCATCTGCAGACTGATAACTGCCCACAAGAACTTCACATTGGGAGCTAATCCACCAACCACAATAACTTCCACTAAGACATAGAATTGTCAAGATCATTTGAATTCTCCTGCTGGCTGATCTGAGCACTATATTTGAGAGACTAAACAAACATGAAAAGGTTGCTTGGTGACGTAAGAAGCAAAGTAAACAGAGATGGAGGATCCCAATAGATAATATCACTCGGTAATAGTAACTGGATATACCCATTTATTCAGCACATACATATTGCCTTGCGTGTGCCAGGCACCAGAAATACAGCTGAGTACAGGAACAGTCTAGAGGTAGGAGGCAGTAGATAAATAAATAAACAAGAAAACTAGCACTTGGTGAAAACTACAGTGCAGTAAAGTAGACTAGGGTAATGTGATAGCAGGTGCCTGAGTGGCTGCCGTATAGGAGCCAGTGAACCCGGCAGCCATCAGGGTTTCCAGTTCTTTCTCTTTGCTCTTTTGGTTCTAGGTCCCTCCGTGAGGTCACTTTTTGTGGTATGTCTTAATAAATTATAGGCCAGTTTAATTGCTACCTTTTAATCTTCCTGACTAGATTTGGGGGGCATACTGATCCAAGAGGGATTTGGGGAAACCCCTAATTTAATCAGCAATTTAATTACAATGCCTGGGTCAGTGCTGCAGCTGCCTAATTCCAAACATCTTATGTGGTTTCCTTTTAGCTTGAGGGGTTTTTTTGTTTTTGTTTTTTTGTTTTTTTGCGGTACGCGGGCCTCTCACTGCTGTGGCCTCTCCCGTTGTGGAGCACAGGCTCCGGACGCGCAGGCTCAGCGGCCATGGCTCACCGGCCCAGCCGCTCCGCGGCATGTGGGATCTTCCCGGACTGGAGCACGAACCCGTGTCCCCTGCATCGGCAGGCGGACCCTCAACCACTGCGCCACCAGGGAAGCCCTAGCTTGAGTTTTAAAGGGCACCATTTCGAGTGTGTCCCCAAATCTTAGGAATGTACCATTTGAGGATTTTTATCACCTTTTTGAAACAAGAACTAGTAACAGCTTGGCAATAAAACTCCCCCACCACCCCAGGGCTAGGGCTTCTCCCACCTAAAAATGTATATTGACAAATATCTTTTAAAACTCTTTCCTATGATTTTTTCCGCTGGTTTTTTGCTTGCTTTGTTGAGGTTTTGTTGGTGTTGTTCACCCTGCCTTTTTTGAAACGGAGAAATCCTGGAGTGCAAAGTCAGAAGATCTGGTTCCAAGCCAGAAGTTTGGCTCTGCTGCGGGCAACGCCCTAACCCTACAGCTTCATCTTGAAGACCCACCTCTTGGGGGTCTCATGAGGACTGAGTGAGCGTGTGTATCAGAAAGCCAACCCTGCAAAGTTCAATCTTTACTGAAATACTGAACACTAACAAGTGCTTAGTGTTAAAATACGTGCAGGTTTTGGGACCCATCTCTCGGCGGTTTGGTGTTTCCTGCGCCCCTGCGTATCTAATCTCCCTTTCTCAGCCACACCGGAGTCCACGACCTCCCCCGCCCCCAAGGCCCGGTGCGCTAGAAGGTTTTTAAAGAAATCTCTCTCTGGTGTGCAAGTATTTTAAATTGTAAGTACGTGTTGCCCGTAACAAAAAAGAACTGTTGGTTAAAAATGTAAGCAAATAATGGAAATGCAGGAGTACGTTCAGTATATGCAGCTTAGAGTGTATTCTTCTGGAAAGCAAAAGCATTTCTCCCACTTCCCCCCCCAAACAAGGCTGGAAATGGATTGCTCTATCTGAGACACCCATTAATAAACTTCTTAGAACGTCAAGGGCCCTATCACTGGGCACGCCTGGTGAAGGGGCCAGCCGACCCGGGCGCAGGAGGAAACATGCGAACGCGGACGGTTGCCGCAGCGCGGTCTGCGCGGGAGTGCGGGAGAGGAGGGGGGGTCCAGCCTCCGCGTGTGCGCCTGTGCGCTCCGCCGGAGGCCGGAATGCATCTTGGGGAGGGGGTGGGGAACAGCAGAACCGTTCACGGTCGTGTACATATAACTCGGTGTTGGCAATATATCCTTCCGGCCTCGTGCTTACATAGCATTCCTTTGGGAGTGGGGCGAGAAATGGAGATTTGGGAGTGGGTGCTGCGGTCGGTCGCGGGTGACCCGACGCTGCGGGTCACCCACGACCTGAAATTGGCAAATGCGCCCCCTCGACTCGAAAATCAACCGTGTCGGCACCTCGAAACAGCGCAAGGGGGTTGCTCCCGAACGCTGCCGACCCTTGGCCTCGGGACCTGGCGTGGGGTGCGGGCAGCTGGTGGCGGGTACTTGGGAAGAGAACAGAGGTCACCGAGAGCCGGTGCCGCGGGAGCCGAGCCTGAGGACCACCCGGTCACCCGCTCAACGCGCGCCGCCCCTCCGGGCCGCCAGCCTCACGAGCCCGCAGTCGTGGCGCCTCCTCCTCTCCCTGCCGGGGGCGGAGCGGAGCCTGGCGGGGATCCTCGCGCCCTGCGGCCGGGCATCCCGTGTCCCCGCCCCTCCCCGGCTGCTGCGGCGGTGGCGGCGGCAGCGCGGCGGACCGGAGGGGGCGCTCGCGCGCAGGAGCCGGCGCAGCAGGTGCCGCGTTACCTCCACCGCGCGGGGGGAGAGGGGGCGGGCCGGGCCGCGGGAGGCGGAGGGAGGCCGCGGAGCCGAGCCGAGGAGCGCGGTCGGCGCGGCAGGCTGGCATCGAGCTCGCGGCTTCCGGGAGGCGCCGGGGTCGGATAAATACATCCCGGGCGCGCGGGGAGCGTGGAGCCGCCCGCGTCGCGCTCCGCAGGGCCCCCGCCGGCCGGCACAGGCACAGGCACAGGCGCGGCGCCGCTCCTCCTCCTCCTCGCGCGCCGGGCGCGGAGCCGCGGAGAGCGGCGGGCTCGGCCGCCGGCGCCCGGGCCTCTGAGCCGATGATCGGCGGCGGCTGAGGGCCGCGGCCTCTGCCCGCCCTCCGCCCGGCGCCCGCCGGGGCCGCAGCCGGGGCGCGGGTGGCCGGCCATGGGGGCGCAGTGACGCGCGCGGCGGCCGAGCGTCCCTGCGAGCGGCGGGCCCTCCTCGGCGGCGGCGGCGGCGGCGGCGCCGGGCCCGCGCGCTCTGCCCGGGTCCCCGCGGGAGCCTCCGCTGCGCTCTATGCTCCTCTGCGGGCGCCGCGGACCCGGGCCATGGCGATAGACCGGCGGCGCGAGGCGGCGGGCGGCGTCCCTGGGCGGCTGCCTCCCGCGGCCGAGGAAAACGGCTCCCTGCCGCCCGGGGACGCGGCGGCCTCGGCGCCCCTCGGGGGACGCGCGGGCCCGGGCGGCGGCGGTGACATCCAGCCGCTGCCCGCCCCGCACCCCGCCGGCGGCCCGCACCCGAGCCTCCTGTTGCTGGACTACGACGGGTCGGTGCTGCCCTTCCTCGGGGGCCTGGGCGGCGGCTACCAGAAGACCCTTGTGCTGCTCACCTGGATCCCGGCGCTCTTTATCGGCTTCAGCCAGTTCTCGGACTCCTTCCTCTTGGACCAGCCCAACTTCTGGTGCCGCGGGGACGGCAAGGGCGCCGAGCCGGCGGGGGTCACGGCCACGGCCCGGGGGGGCGGCGGCGACCTGGCCAACTGGACCAGCGCCCCGACCACCCCCTTCTCCACCGCCTCCTGGGGGACGGCGGGCCCCCTCGGCAACGGCAACGGCAACGGCAGCGGCGCGGAAGGGGGCGACGCGCCGCCCCTGCCGTCTCCTCGGGACAAGGGGGACAACGCCTCCAACTGCGACTGCCACGCGTGGGACTACGGCCTCCGCACAGGCCTGGTACAAAACGTGGTCAGCAAGGTAAGGGCCGCGACCGCCCCAGCCCCCCGTCCCGTTCCTGAGCGTTGTGCCCTCCGCGGTCCTCGCGCCCTTCCCCGCGCCCTCGTGCGAGGTGTCCTCGCACCTCACGTGGGCTTGCTGTCCTTCCATCCCCCAAACAGATGTGTTTGCCTGGGTGTGAAGCCGGGCTCCGGCAGCCCTCTGCGGTGGCCCTAACTACCTACGCTAAGGGGAACCTTAGCCTTCCGAGTTGGCACCCAAACTCCTGTCCCAAAGCACACACGGAAGGGGCGCCCCTCCCTCTGCAAAGGCTGGAGCTTCCCTCCCCCACCCTCGAGCTGTCGCTTTAGGCAGGGGTGGCCCGCGGAGGGTAAGGCCTGATGTGTCACCAGCTGTCCCTGGAGGACGCCCCTCTCAAGGTCTGCCCGCTGGAGCCCGGCCCCGGGCTCTGCCCTTTGCCATGCCAGCTGTCCCCAAGTCTCCCACAAAGAAATAGCCTCCGCCAAAATAGTTCCTATTCCCAGGTGTTCTTCCGGGCACACCTCAGCCATCCAGCGCTGGCTTTGGAAACAGACTAAAGCTGACTAAAGAGCTCAGACTGTAGCCAGAGAAGCAAACAGCTTTCGAAGATTCCCCTTCCCCAAGCTCAGTCCTCCCCAGAGGTCGGCGTATTTCACGTTGGACTTCGCCCCCCCCACCCCGCAGTGTTCCCTCAGGTGTCTTCTCGGGACTGTAGCAAACACCATTGGAGTATAGGAAGGATGCTAAGAATTTGTGGCGTTTCGGGACCACCCCTGCTGTCACACAGCAGCCCTTTTGTCCAGGCGTTGAGGTCAGATCCTGGCCAGCTTTACCTGGACATCTGACTTGCTCTAGCCCAGGGGGGCCGTCTAGCAGAGGTGCTGCATCCTGGGAAATGGAGTAGGAGTGTTTGCCAGAGATCTGTGGCCGTCATAGAGATGGGGAAGGGGCAGTACTAGACAATCGGTGCCTAAGACATCTACAGTTTTCTGGATTTCTTAACATACAAGAGAGATTGTATGCCAGTGTGTCAAACAACTTGTGTTATTGTGCCCCTTCTGTGTTTTAAATAACTAATTTGCCTTCCAAAGTAAATGTAGACCTTTCTCCCACTTCTGGGCAGTTCTGGGCAGAGTTTGAAATGCTTTGTTTAAATGCAAGACTGAAATTTGACAGTTTATAATAATCTATGTGCGTGTATCTCCCCCCTGCCCCAGACGTGTGTTAGTAAACAGTTGTGCCTCATGGATGTGTAAGATGAGACTCTTACACATCATAACCCTTGTCTTCAGCTTGTACCAGCCTGGTGAGAAATGAGCTGTCCTCCGGGAACTGTCTGGCTGGCTTAGCTGTTAATGGAGAGATCCTTCTAGCTTGGTTCACCTTGATCCCGCCGGTCAGCCTGTCCTTTGCCAAGGCGTTTCTGGGACTGTTTCCCATCAGTAGAGGTGAATATCTGGTGGTTGTTTACCGCACGGAAAACTTAAGAACAGTGACTATTTTAATACTGTTTGTATGTCTGTGAAAGTAAGGATTTGCAACTTGTCAAATACTTTGAACCTCTTTCTAAAGTACAGGAGGAATGATGTGGATCAAAGCAGATGTGCGTAGAGGGTGCTGTATTCTGGGGTCACAGGGGAGGCCAACTTGGAAGTTAGCCTCCAAGGAGGTGGGTCAGAGGATCATTGTCTCAGTGGTGGGGACCCTGCCGTGGATGGTGGGAAGAGAAAACTAGAGAACAGTTCTTGAAAGCAGGCTATGGAGGCGCCTTGGAGAGCCAGACAGGTGTTCCAAGTGAGCACTCGAGGGGGTCAAAAATGGCACGAGGGTGTGCAGCGTGGTTTGGGGTGCGTCAGTTACGTACAGCTGACAAGGCAGTCCGGGAGGTGAACACTTGGGGGCAATAGGTAGAGATGCATTTTCCTGTAAGATAAAGACTAAAAAGGACATATTGATTTTCACGCACCAATAAGATCTAAATAAAGGACTGTTCTGTTCCATAACCAACGCTTTCAAGAGCTTTTTAAGCACATTTTGGCAGGTACTGAGGCCGGCTTTCTCCTCTGATGGCGGTGTCCGCTGGATCTGTATCAGATGTACAGACGTAGAATGCATATTGTGATGGGTGCTGATTCCAGAGGTCAGGTGCCTGTCAGCTTGGCTTGCAAGTGGGAGCAGAAGGGGCAGGCTTCTCCTTCTGTCACTGGATGAAAATTCAGGGTCTGAGAAGTTGCCTTTTGTGCCATCTTCCCCCACGGAGGGCCACGATCTTCCCACTCACAAAGAAGCCCCGTGCGATGTCTTTATCATCAGACTTCCTTCAGCAGGTGTGTGCCTCCCTGCGAGAGAGGGTCAGTTCTCTCCCCAGGTATTAGATGGGGAGGGGGATACAGAAGAACCACCAGGCACATATTACATTATATTAAATATATGTTCTAGATATATATCATTAATGTCTATATCATATATTGTATAGTCTAGTATACAGGCTATAATAGCATTTACACACGTGAAACTGTCAAGGCAGATGGAGTCCCAGGTTGTTATAGTTAAAAGGGGTCTTAGAACTGACAAGAGTCTCTCCCCTCCTGGGTAGCATCCCTGGCATGGCTGTGCCTTGCACAGAACCCCGTTAGCTGGTTAGTCTTCCTTGCAGAGAGTCGTGCTTTTTGGTGGACATAACGCGGGTCATCTCATGCCTGTTTGTGCAGCTCTCTCCTCCGAGTGATTCTTTTTCCTTCATATAATACATGCTCAGCTACCTGAGGATACCCAAGGACTGGTTTCTTCCCTGGCTAAGAAATCTCCAGCTCCTTCAGTCCTTCCATATGGGACAGAATTCGCCATTCTGATGGTTCCACGTGGCATATGTATCTTTTAAGCATGGCACCCAGAACACAATAGGCACGGACTGTGTGTTCTGATCAGAAGAAAGAGAAGACATTGGACACTTCACTAATGAAGCTTACAGTCGATCATTAAGGCTTTCAGTAGACGTGTCATCTGTCTACCTCGGGGCCTCCATGGGATCCCGTTATGTCAGGGCTTTCTCAGCCTGTGCTCGTGTGATGTGGGGCACCATGTAGGTTTCATCTTGCTAGTTTTGGGTTATTAGATCTCTCCTGGTGGGATCTTTTTTATTTCTATTTTTTGCCTTGGTCCCTGGTATTTGTTAACCAGAATTTGCAATGCCTTTGATATAGTAATAATAATGATGATGATGATGATGATGCCAATGCCACCACCTTCCTTTTGTGCTGCCCTTTAAAGTTTTCAAAACATTTTCACCTGTTACTTCCTTTGATTAAGAATGTTGAGCCGTCCAAGGCAGTCTTAACACTGAGTGTTGTCTTGGATTTTAAGTCAGTTCACCAGCCTTGAGTGGACCAGAAAGTTGGTCCTCAACTTCCAAATGCCGTTCATTGCTCTGCGTTTTATCCGCAGCCGGGTAGAAAGATCGTCAGTGCTTAACATAACTCTGCTGACTTTAAAATACTCCTCCCAGTAATTTGCATGGTTTATCTTTTCCTGCTTTGTTCGGAGTGAACCCTTGTTGGTTTCTCACGCTCTCCACTTCCTTGAATAACCCCTAGAATTTTGCCTACTATCAATGTTAGCAACACCCTCTTTCTGTACGTGAAATTTAAGATGTTTGTTTATCTCCAGTCTTCTGATATTTTTTCTGTTCGCCAAGAATTCTCACAGATTGCTGGCCTTTATCCTGTAAGTAACCTGAGAGTTGTTTAAATACACCAGGAAGAAATTTGAATTCTTTTTCTGGGGCTCAAGATTAGGAGTTATTTAAAGTGACTCAGTACGATTTAATTAGGGTGAAAAATAATTACAATGTCATCGCAATAGGAATATCTTTAGAAAGAACTCACCTTTAGGCCATCCTAGTGTGGTTTTATTTCGTGTGTCTACTATATACAACACAACAGTGAACATCTTTGTGCCTGACTGTGTTTAGAAACTTACTGAAATAGACAATGCATCACATGGGACCAAAAGCAAACAGTAAAAGTAACATTTCTCGACATCTCTGCCTCCAGTTTCCCTCTTTGGAAGCAGCCATGGTTACCAGTTCCTTATGTATCCTTCCAGAAATATTCCAAGTATATTTTCATTTATATATTTTTCTCTCACAAGCTGTTAGTATACAGTGTTGCAGGCCTTTTGTTCACCTGTGTTGGGGATGGGTGCTATCAGTACAGGGAGCCCCTCACTCTTTTCTGTGTAATAATTTAACAAGCCACCTTCCAAGGGGGCATTTCGGTTGTTTCCAGTCTTTGTTATTACATAATATATAATGAAACTCCCCCCACACATGAAACTTTTAGAAGTGGAGGGTCAAACTGGGCTGCATTTTAATTCTGACAGATGTTGTCAAAGTGCTCTCCATAGAGATTTTATCGCCGTTTCACCCTTCCATCCATAAGGGTGAGGCCCCACTCCCACACCCTCCCTGACCCAGGGGGTTGTCATACTTTTAAATGTCTCCTAGTTTGACATGTGAGAAATTGTATTTGGTCGTCGTTGTCATTTCCATTCTCTTGTTAGGAGGGAGGTTAAATATCTCTGAAATTTTTTGAGCCATTTGTGTTTCCTTTTCTTTGAACTGTCTCTTCGCATCCTTTGCCTTCTTGTGTGTATATTTGGGGGGGCATTATTTTCTTACTGATTTATAGGAGTACTTTATGCATAAAGTAAATTAAGCATTTTGGATGTTTTGTAAATGTTTTTCCTTGGTTTGTTGTTTGTCTTTTGATTTTGTTTATGGTATTTTTGTCACGCAGAGACTTTTGGTTTGGATAGAGTCAAGTGAATCTTTTATGGTTTCTGGGTTTTGTGGTAGATTTAGGGCTTCTGTAATCGTGGAATATTAGGGAAAAAACACATTTTCTTCGAATATTTTTAGGATCTCAGTACCTTTCTGATTTGGTGTTGTAGGTGTCAGATTTGCTTCTATTGAGGCATTAGGATGAATTGCTAGGAAGGGAAATAAATGTTAGGTCAGTGGGCATAACAGCGTTTCTCATAGACTTTGACTTGCTCATGACGAGCTCCTAAGCATAGAATCTGGTGTGGTCCTCACTGATGGAGACACCGGAAGTTTCACAGTTGCTAAGCAGCTCTTCCATCTTTTGGGGGACAGTGTTCGTCCCCAGGTCTCACCTTTCCTTCATCTTCTTGCTCTGGACCAGCTGCAAAACCTCTTATCTTTAGCATTGTTTTGCAAGTCCCAGTTCATTCTGGCCTTCAGTCCCAGGCAGGATCGAGTCAAAAGTTGATGTCATTTAAAAACACGTTGGGCACCAAATGTCAGTCCCGGTGCGGGAGCCGGCTGGGTCACATTCAGGATGCGGGTCTGGTGGCTGGGAGCCGGCCACGGCCACGGTGAGAGCGTTTACACCATGGAAATCTGCAAACACCGCACACCTGGGTCTGTTTTTCTTCCGAGGAACAGCTGTTAGGCAATCATCACACCACTGAGTGTGGCCCTGGGCCACTCCTCTGTTTTTTCGTAACCTCTCCCTCCCTCCCTCCTCCCTTTCTCAGACGTGAGTGTGGATTCTGGGCCAGGCTTTGTGCTTCGTGCTGGGAATGCAGCACTAGGCAGAAATAGCGCAGCACCCACCGAGCTGATGGACTAACAAGCGAGGCGCACCTTAACTAATCATCATCACTTTTTAATTACAAACTGAGTTAAGTGAGTGGAAAAAATGAGAAATGAGAGAGAACAGAGAGCCTGGCCCAGGCGGACTGGCCTCAGTGATGAGACTGAGGCCTGAGGAGAGAGGCAGAGGAGTGTGTGTGTGTGTGTGTGTGTGTGTGGGTGGGTGGGTGGGTGGGGGTGTGGGTGTGGGTGTGTGTGTGTGGTGTGTGTGGGTGGGTGGGTGGGTGGGTGGGTGTGTGTGTGTGTGTGGGTGGGTGTGTGTGTGTCTTTCCCTCTGAGAGGGAGCGGCATCTGCAGGGCCTTGTGGCCTGCGGGAGCCTGGGGCTGAAGGGTGCAGGGTGGCTGGGAGCACGGGGATGGGGTGACTCATAGCCATGAGACGATGAACTCAGCCAGCCGAGGGATGGGTAGGGAACGGGGGCGCCCAGGGAGAGCCAGTGGGGTGAGGACAGGGCTGGCGCCGACCCTGCTTGGGGCCCCAGGGACGGGCAGGGGGGAAGCCGGGCCTTTTTCTGCCGGAAGGAGGCCGCTGGCCCGAGGTGGGGGCCTGAGGAGGAGCCGTGGAGAAGCCCACTGGCCGGCAGGTTCGGACCAGGCCTTGGGCAAGTGGGTCTGACGCTGTTGCCAGGCTGTTGATTGGAGAAGCACCGGCCCTGGAGGGTTCTAGCATCTTCTCTTGCCCTCTGGCTCAAAAGGGGGGGTGGTGCTAATTAAATTTCCACAGGGCCGAAGGACCCTGAAATGGAAAGCCATCGGCTAGAACTGACTTCATTCAACCAGCTTCACCTGTGCCCAGCACCCACTGTAGGTTAAAGTGTGCCCTGGGCACAGCGAGCTGCGGTGTTATCTTCGAGTCCAAAGTTCAGTTCCGGGAGGAGACCGAGGCTGGGGGTCACTGACGTGTACAGAGCCGTAGCCGTAGGCTTAGAACCGCTCACCTGCTCACCCTGCAGGGTGTTCCTGCCTCCGCCCCAGGGGCCCCGCCCAGGGGAGGGGGGATGGGGGGACCTGCCCTTTCTCTTCATCTTTACTGGCCAATCAGAGATGGCCCTGCTCCTGCCTGAGGAGGGGCGTGGCTGTGAGCTGTTACCTGCGGCTTCCCGGCTTCCCGTGGCGCGTTGTGCAGACCTCTGGGCAGTTTCCCTAATCTGTGCTCCTGCTGCCTCCTGAGCCCACTTCCTGGAGCCCTTTTCTGCTTCCTTCTCCTTGCTGGTCCCGGTTCAGCCTTCAGGTCCGCACGCAGTGCCCCAGCACTGGCTGTGTGTCTGTCCCCCCTTTACCCACCGAGTCCTCACCAGAAGTGTCTGAGCTCACCTGCGTTGGTGTCGTGAGAAGAGCGGAGCTCTTTAGCTTGGCAGGTGTGGGTTATGACCCGTTCATCTGCAGGCACCTCGCGGGTAAAGTGGGCTCAGGGCTCCCTTCCCCTCCCCTCCAGGGCGGCTGTGGGCTGGAATGGGAGCGAGCATCCCCCTCCAGGCGACACCTGGACATCTCAGATTCCTTTCTTCCTCTTCTGTGGGCTAAGGACTGGCTGAACGAGTCAGGTCAGAAATGCATAGATGGGGAGGACCTGATAGGCCACATCTGGAGGGGTGGTTAATTCCGTGGCCGTTCCGAGGTGTCTCTCGCCTTCGCCCAGAAACTGATGACGTGGGAAGCCAGGTGTGCCCTTCAGATGGGATGCCCCAATGCAGGTGGCCTGAGGGGTCCCACCAAGGTGGACCTCCAAGGGGTTTGTCTGAAAGACCCTTGAAGGGGTTGGCTGGTTTTCAGAGTTCTCATGTGAAAACAGAGCAGGCCTCTGGCCACAGGGCTCGGCCGGCAGGGGCCCCAGGATGAGGTGGGGTGCGCTGTCAGTTGCGCCTCCACCTCCACCGAGGTCGTGGGCCAGACATCTGAGTCTGTGCCCTTCAGTGGAGGACCGTCTACCGAGTTAGAAGTCTGGGTTAGCTGTGCTGGGGGGAAGCGGATCGGAGAGAAAGTGGAATTGTAAAGTGGGGCAGAGGGTAACCTGAGCCTCGACCGCAGGCATCAGTGAGCTACCTTCAGGGCAGGTGCAAACGGGGGAAGGGCCAGGCTCTGTAGAGAGGCCCCTGCCCACCTGGAGTGTTGTCCCTGCTGGGTCTGTAGGAGGCATTGACCCTGACCTCCGTGGCCCACAGACTTGGCTCTGCGGTCTCTGCTTCTCTCAGCATTTACCCAGCGCTGGTCATTACATACGGGCTGACCTCCCCCGAGACAAGTGGCCTAGAGATTCACAAGCCAGCATTTCTCGGAAAGGGGGCAGGGTTATGGGCTGATTTAACTGGATTTCCCCTACAACGAGTCGTTGCTGAAATAGAACACTGCCAGCGGGCTCTCAGGTCATCACTTGCACTGTATGACATGCTGTCAGACCCTCTCTTCTCAGGACTCATTTGGTTGCAAGTAATGAAAACAAATTCCAAATTACATTAATTCACAGAAATAGAAAAGAAATTGACTGGAAAGATGCAGGGGTGGCTCAGGAAACCTAGGCTGGGATCTGAGACCAGAAGGTGGGACAGGGGTTGTTTCAGAGCCCTTTTGGAAGCCACATCAGTTTCTCCTGAGATCAGCTTCCCTCCCCCCTCCAGACTGGCTTTTGCTCACCTGGTCCCTGGTCAGGCAGAGGCCAGCACCCCTCTGTCCAACACCAGATTCCTGGGCGCAATTCCGATGTCCAGCTGGGTCAGGGCAGGCGGGTTTCAAGCACAGGGTGCAGTTACCCAGGGCGGGGGGACCCCTGCAGACCATGGAGTGGGGGGCGGCAGTAGCTGTTTTTCACTGGGGGGGTGTAAGAGACTAGAGATGGATCTTTTTGGCAGTTAATGGAGGATAAGTGAATATTGATGATTTAACCCTTAAATGCTTTAGACAAAGTACTCTTTTTCTTCTCAAA
This sequence comes from Hyperoodon ampullatus, assembly GCF_949752795.1. Classification (NCBI taxonomy): domain Eukaryota; kingdom Metazoa; phylum Chordata; class Mammalia; order Artiodactyla; family Ziphiidae; genus Hyperoodon; species Hyperoodon ampullatus. The sequence continues at coordinate 103,392,465 of NC_136923.1, forward strand.
CACTCAGGATGAAACTTACCTGGCCCCTTAAGCTTAGTGTGGAATTGGCAGGAACACCCTTCCTGAGGCTTCTTTTCTGGAAATAGGCATAGATGCCCTCAGCTATTAGCTCCAGATCAGAGGGGGCTTGGAGCGAGCCCCTGGGCAGATGCTGAAACACGCAGCAAAGCGTTGCCCCGCCCCCTTCCCCACTCGGGGCGGGTCTCCTGGTCTCTCCAAGCCTTTCTTCTATTTAGGACCAGCCACGAAACTTGTGGGGCCCCAGTGCAAGATGAAAATGTAGGGCCACTTGTTCGTAAACGATTCCCAAGATCAAGACAGCAGCCGCAGAGCATTAAGCCACTTGCGGCCCTTCTGAGCTGGGCCCTGCTCCTGGGGACCGCCCCCCACTGCCTGTCACTGTTCACAGAGCCGGTGCCACCACCGCAAAGCTCAGCAAGCGCTCCCCGCGCCTTTCTGCGTCTTCTTCCCGATTTCACGTCCTTCTGCTTCTCCATTCCTTTGCTGTGTCTTTTTCTCGGTTCCTTGCAGTGAAAGTGTAACTCACTTTTGCAGGGCCTGTTTTGCAGAGGCACAGCCCTAACCGGTTTAGTTCTGGGTGTATAGTTAGCTTAGGGCCTGCAGTGGCACCCAGGAGCCAGGAGGCTTCTTACATTGGAAACCCTGCTCCAGAAATGAGACAGTTTTCTTATCTGAGCAGTGAACCCATAGCTGAGTCACAGGAGCCTGTGGGAAGGAATGTCAAGTCATAAGAATGCGGGTTAAGTGTTTATCAGCCTTTTTTTTTTTTTTTTTAAGTGGGGAAGAGGGTCAGTCTTTGTATTACTTAATCCTGCTAGCATGACAGTCACACACTATTTCTTAGCATCATTTAAAGAATAAGTGTAGGGCTTCCCTGGTGGTGCAGTGGTGAGGAATCCGCCTGCCATTGCAGGGGACATGGGTTCGAGCCCTGGTCTGGGAAGATCCCACGTGCCACAGAGCACCTAAGCCCATGTGCCACAACTACTGAACCCTTGTGCCATAACTACTGAGCCTGTGCTCTAGAGCCCACGAGCCACAACTACTGAGCCCACGTGCCACAACTACTGAAGCCCAGGCGCCTAGAGCCCATGCTCCCCAACAAGAGAAGCCACCGCAATGAGAAGCCTGCGCACTGCAACGAAGAGTAGCCCCCACTCGCCGCAACTAGAGAGAGCCTGCACGCAGCAATGAAGACCCAATGCAGCCAAAACTAAAAATTTAAAAAAATAAAGAATAAGTGCAAAGGAGACAGTGTGCTGTAAACCAGCCACAAGCCTCCCAGGGGTCATATTAAATTATGGATGCTTAGGCACTCAGCCCCATAATTTGCGCTACAGACTGTTTCCTCCCAGATTAGATTAAAAGCTGCTTTTTCTGTGTGTTTAAAAGATGCTTTACAAATTGGGCACCCTTGATTGCTTCATCCTGAGGAACTCCACTGTTCCCAAATGGATATACATGAGCATTTGCAGCAAACGCAAAGTTTTTGTCCAACTTAAAAAATTTTTGTGTAACTGTGGTAAACTATACATAACATAAAACTGACCATTTTAACCATTTGTAAGTGCACAGCTCAGCGGCGTTAAGTACATTCTCAGTGTTGTGCAGCCATCACCTCCATCCTTGCCAGAACTTTTTTGTCTTCCCAAACGGAACCTCTGTCCGCATTAAACACGAACTCCCCTTGTCCCCCACCCCGGCCCCCACCACCTAGTTTCTGTCTCTGTGAGTCTGACTACTGGCAACCCCTCCTATTAAGTGAAACCAGTTTTTGTCCTTTTGTGACCGGCTTAGTTCACTGAGCATCATGTCCTCAGGTTCATCCACGCTGTAGCCCGTGTCAGGATCTCCTTCCTTTTTAAGACTGAACGGTAATATTCCATTGTGTTTATACCACTTTTGTTGGTCCATCATCCGTCCGTGGACACTCGGGTGGCTCCCTCCTTGAGGTTCCTGTGACAGTGCTGCTGTGAACACAGCAGTTACACACAGCCCCTCCCCACCGCCTGTGCTGAGCCCGCCCCTGCTTCTGCTCTCGTGACATCTGCTCCGTGGCAGGCCTTGCTCCGCCCTGGGTAGTGACCCGGGTGGACAGAAGCTCGTCTGTGCCCAGAGAAGGAGCTCCTGGTAAGCCGAGACCGGTGTCAGATGGAGGGTTCTGGGCGTGGTGGAGGCAGGAGCTGAGGCTTGGGGCACAGAGGTGAACACGCCCGGGGAGGTCTGTGCTCGCCGTCCGGGGGGGCAGAGGAGCAGTGCTCACGCCCAGCTGTCCACGCTGTGTCCTCGGGGTCCCCCAGCCCTTCCATCCATCCTCCGCCCTTGAAAACCACGGCCGTGGCCCTTCCCAGGGCTTCTGACCGAGGGCCTGTCCCTCCCGACGTGTCTGCCCTTGGGAGGTGCCAGCGCTGCCTGGTCCCCGCCTCGCCCAGGCCTCGGGGTCCCGGTGCCGCAGCCGAGTCAGGCTGGTGATACCAGATCCGCAGACGGCTTCGGTGACGTCGGGCGACCTGTCCGTGGCCTTAGCAGTCCTCAGCTCTCTCGGGACGGGGGCGCTGCCTGCATTTCCCGTCTGTCTCCTCCTCCTGGTCTCCTGTGAGGGTCCTTTGCCTGGCTCACCCGTTAAAGTCGTTCCCAGGTGTCTTAGCTCCTTATGGGCCGAGAAACAAGCCCCACAGACGGGGCGGCTAAAGCAACACACATTTAGTCCCTCACAGTCTGGGGGCTAGACGTCCAAGATCAAGGTGGCAGCGGGGCTGGTTCCTCCGAGGCCCCTCCCCTGGGCTTGTAGACACCACCTGTTCCCTGTGTCCTCACACGGTCATCCCTCTGTGTCTGTGTCCTCATCCACCCCTTACAAGGACGGCCCTGTTCAATCAGGGTCCACCTCAGTGCCCTCATTTTGAGTGAATTACCCCTGTAAGGGCCCATCTCCAAATAGTCACATCTGAGGTGCTGGGGGTCAGAACTTCAACACAGGAGAGTCTTTTGGCGGGGTGGGGGAGGGGACACAGTTCAGCCCATAACAGCTGAGTTCCAGCACACAGCCTGAGGAGGGCGGCCCCAGAGCTCTGCCTGTGCCTGGGATCTCCCCAAGGCCCCAGGCCTGCGTGTTCCATCACCAGCAAGACTGGCCGTGTCTGCTGGTCTCTGATCTCCTCCACCCCCCTTGCCTCAAATCCCAGTGCTTTTGTCCTAAGTCGTAGCTGACCGGCTCTTTCGACTCCCCTGCTCAGTCTTCGCTGCGCTCCCTGGCCCTGAGGGTGGAGTTGGGCCTGGTTGGCGGGTTTTCACGGCCGCCGCCTGCCTCTCCTGCCACTGTCCCCACCGCCCAGCACCGGGACCCTGTGCTCTGGCCCCGACCCTTCCTCAGGCAGCCTCAGCCTTTGCACATGGTGTCCTCCAGCCTGGAGTCCGCCTCCTGGTCACCCCGCCCCTTCTCCAGGCCTTTGCCTGTGCCTCCGCTCCAGGCCCAGATACGCGCCCTGGGTACCTGGCCCTGGTAGGTGCTCGTCGCGGCAAAGGTGGCTGGGGGCTGTGGCCCTGCCAGTGTGGGGTTTTTGCCGAGTTAATTCTAGGACGGCAAGAATAGAAAGGGGAGGACAGAGTCACAGGTCAACTCAGGCCTGAAGTCCAGGTTCAAGGAGCTGTTGAGGACCGTAAAGGGTGATGTGATGTATCTCAAGTAGCAGCTCATCAAACTGGAATTCATCCTGGGCTCTGGAGCACATTATGTCTTTAAGCCAGTGTTTTTCAGAACTTTTAGTCACAGAGTCTTTTCCTGTAATGGAAGCTGCGTATCGACAGAGTTGGTCTTTCTGGATCTAGGACTGGGGGCGGAGGTGGTGTCTGGAAAACCTAGATTCGCTTGCGGAACTTTGGGAAATACCTGTAGGACCCAGGCACCAGCTGTTTAAAAAAGATCTAGGATATCCCCACGTGGTGTGGTTCTTCCCCAGCGGACACGTGGCCGTGTCTGGAAACATTGTGGTTGTCACACAGAGGAGGGGTGCCGCTGACATCTGGTGAGTAGGGACCAAGGATGCTGCTGTACGTGGTACGATGCATGGGACCGCCACCCCCAGCAGCGAAGGGTGATCCAGCCCCAAATGTCCGGGGCGCCAGGTCTGAGACGTCCTGGTCTAAGCTAGTGTAGATGCTCGTTGTGTTTCCTGACCCCACCCAACAGATGGCCAGGGCTCAGCCCGTCTGAGACCGAGGCTCCCCTGTAAGCCGGGCAGGAGCTGCAGAGTTGCCAGGAATGACCACTCAGCTGGGCGCTCTGCCCCGTGGAAGAGGGGTCTGCGGAGCGCCTGAGTGCTGTCAGCCGAGCCTCAGCCCGCCCGCGGCCAGGCTACCGGGGCAGGCACATCATGAAGCACCAACCCATGCGTTCTACCTGCAAATGGATGTTGCTGATGACCCCGTCACTTGTTCCATAGGCCCTTTGAACTTCTGCTTAGAATAATGGTTCATTACTTGAAAGGGAAACATTTATTTGCAAGTAAAAGGTATTTATTTTCTAAATGGCTCTAATTTGGACTAGCCTTTTCCATAATTCCCATTAAGGTGGTTTGATAGTGTTTTCAGGGTCAGGCAAGGAGAGATGCCCTGTGGGACACCGACACCGAGCGCTCGGGCCGGAACGGAGCGCGAGCACTGTTTACGGCATCCGAGTAACTGAGCAGGGCGACCCCCCTCGGCCGCAGGCGGTGAACCTGCAGTGGTCCTAGTGTGACATCCCCCGTGACACGTGTGCCTCCGAAAGTCAGCCTGTTGGGGGGTGGTCACTGCAACTGCTGGCCTTGGGCCTGTCCACTCACCGGAGCCGACCCCGGGCCCCACCTGCCCGTCTTCCCCAACCAGCGAGATCTTTCCCTCCTCAGATGCTCACAGCGCCGTCTGTCCGTCCCACTCGCTGTCCTCCTTCTAAGGGGTCTGTGCTCGGCGTCCTTGGTGTCCCTAGGAAAGAACCATCCAAGGATGCGAGCGGGGAGGCCTCACCGAGTGTTCTGAGGCTGGGGAGTGTCTTAGCTGGCTCGCAGAAGTAACATTCAAATAGGAAATAAAGATGCCTTGACCAGCGGTCACCCAGTGAGAGAGAAAAGTGAGAAGGTGACGCGTCTTGTTGGGGCCTGTGCACAGCTTGGAAGCTTCTGGAGCTGTCGCATGGTGGGCCTGTTGTCAAATCTTCTAGGTTCCAGGGTAGGGTTTTGTATTATTTCATTGTAAAAGAAGATTTATCTTTAACCTTTTTTTCTGGGAAGTCCCAGAAGCAGCTGCTTTTCAAAAATGGATATCATCAAGGTTATGAGGGTATTTTGGGGTTATTTTTGGTTTTTGTGTGTCTGCTGATACCAGGTTTGAATTGAATTGAATTGTGGTTTAAGTATAAGCAGTGGTTTCTCTCCTTAGTTTCTCACCTGCCATCTTGTTTTTCCCCATTTGTAACTCTAGTCCTCTTTTGACTAGAGTTTTGACTAGGGTTCTCAGACAAGTGATTAAAGGGAGGGTGGCGAAAAAAGAAAAACTAGAGCCTTGGTTGTGGGTCTCACTCCAGCAGCAGTTTGGGGGAAACTGAAGTGACCTGAGCAGGCGGGGGTGACCAGAATTTAAAGGCTCAGTTTATGACACCGAGAGTAGGTTTTCCAGTCTCCAAAAGGCAATTTCTCCTGTTGAGGGGGAGGCCATGATCCACAGTCTGATGGAATCTGTGTGTAGAGCAGAGGTGGTGGCCTAATCTCATCTGGTTCCCATTCACTTGGGGAGGAGACCACAGGAGGAAAGTCCAGAGGGTATGTCATTCGGATGTTTGCTGGGCAGCTCTGTTTGCAGAGTGCCGTGTTGAGAGTGGTCCCGGGAGACCGGGGAGAAGGAGGGCAGCTGGGCAGGGGGGGACCCTGAGCAGGGGGTGGCAGTGGGGAGGGGTGGAGTGTGTGTGTCGGGGGTCAGTCCTGGGTGGCAGGAAGAAGCTCTTGTTTAAACCAGGAGGAGGTAAGGCACAGAGCTGTGAAGGTTTGAAACCTTGGGCCTCAGTAGGGATGCTGTCCACTGCAAACAGCAGAAAACCTTAGATCACACTGAGTTCTGAAATATGCAGGAAAACTTAAGACATTTCCGAAGTCAGGCCAGGCCCCAGTCCACAGTCTTTTCTGCGTCTCTTTCTGGCCTTTGTCAGTGCTGGTTCATCCTAATACTGTGTAGCGAGAGGCTAATACTACTTGGGCTGCCGTAACAGAGCACCACAGACTGGGGCTGAAACAGCAGGATTTGTTCCGTCACAGGCTGGAGGCTGGAGGTCCAAGGTCAAGGTGTTGGCAGGGCTGGTTCTCCCGAGGCCTCTCTCGGCTTGTAGATGCCGCCTTCTCTCTCTGTGTGTCTGTGTCCTGATCTCCTCTTCTTTTAAAGACACGGGTTGTATTGGGTTGTGTCCCACACTAACGACCCGTTTTAACTTAAACACCTCTTGAAAGCCTTGCGTCCAAATTCAGCCACATCTGAGGTGCCGGAGGTCCGGGCTTCAACAGATGGCTTTTGAGGGGATGCGATCCAGCCCGTGGCCAAGTGCCGAGGTCCTCGTGTTGGCAAGGTGATGCCCCCTGACGGTGGCTCTCGGAGGCTCCAGCCCCCTCCTGGCCTGGGAAAGAGGGAATGACAGCGTCTCCTTGCAGCCTGGAGCGTGGGTCCTTCTCTCTTACCTGCACCCCCTCAGGTCGCATACCTGCCCTGGACCAACAGCACTCACCGGGGGTGCCCTGTGCGTGCCGGGGACGCCCCTTCCCCGAGTCACGTGGGGCGGGCACCTGCACAAAACTGGGTTCAAGAGGAGTGGGATCAGGGAGAAGCAGGGCTGTGTGCAGAGGACCCCGGACTGTCTCTGGCAGGTGGGCAGAGGGTGGAAGGTTTCCGAGCCAGGTCGTGGCAACATGTCCCAGCCGCGGGCTGGCCACTCTGGCGGGCCACTCACTTCTCCCTCCTGTTATCAGCATCTGATAGGTGAGGGACCCAAGGCTTAGAGGCCAAGGGGCTTGGCCAGGGACGCGGCGTTCCTAATCGACGAAGCCGGCATCCCACACACATCAGTCCCGCTCCACCACCTGTGCTCCCTCCATAACACCAGCCCCCCTCTGCTCCCCCCGCCCGTTTCCAGAAGACAGACCGTGTGCCGTTGGAGAGGAGGGCCGGGGCCACCAGCGTCTGTGCTGTGGGTGATGGCGCCCGGCCACACGGGGTGGGCAAGGGGCAGGCCAGACTCACTCGCGTATCAGGTGACAGGAGGGGGCGGGCACGGAGCCTCAGAAAGTCCGCTGTAAAGTCCAGGGCGGCAGCAGGCGTGGCTCCCCCCGGGGGCCCTGAGGGAGGGTCTGTCCAGGCCTCTGGAGCAGCCTCGGTCCCTGGCGTCCTGGGCTGGGATGCACCAGTCCAGTCCTGCATCTCCACCTGGTCTCCCCACGTGCCTTCACGTCATCGGCCCTCTACCTGTGTCTCTGCTTCCACGTTTTCCCGTTTTCTAAGGACACCAGTCATGCTGGATGAGGACGCACCCTGATGACGTCATTTAGCTTCATCTTCTCTGTGAGGACCCTTCCTCCCACAGCCACGTCCTGAGCCGCCGGGCTGAGGAGTCACTTCGCCAGCTCTTACTGGGGGAACGCAGCTCAGCCCACGACGGAGTCCTTTCAGGAAGACAGAGCTTCTCATCCCTGCAACACGGGTGGTTCTGTCCTTCACGTCAGTTTTGCAGGAAGAGTGCTTTCCAGCCCATTTGGTCTGTTGTAGAGTGATGGATCTGCAAGCAGGTGGCTGCAGTGGCTGGAATGCAGGTGGTGACAGAGGGGGCAGGTAACAGGTGGCTGCAGATGGTGGCGGGAGTGCCTGTGGCGCTGTTCACGGTGAGGGAGAAGGGGGAGGGAAGGAGGGGAAGGGGCCCTGGAATAAACAGCACCTGTGCGAGTCGCTCACTCTCTGCCCTGAGCTCTTGGCCTGGAGATCGTCTCCTTGAGCAGAAGGGAAACAAACAAGCGCCTTCCCTCCTGGAGGGTCATCCAGCCCTCTGGGCTCTGTCACACCCCCTGCGTCTCCTTCCCCTTCGTCGCCTGTCACCAGAGAGCTGCCGGAGCGGGGAGGACACGGAAGCCCCGTCAGCTCTGGGTGCTGCTTCCTCATTGGGGACCCGTTTAAAACAATTTCCCAGATTTTTTAAAATGGAGATACAATTAACGTAAAGTGGGCAGATTTTAAGTGTATAGTTCAGTGGGTTTGGACCCATTTATCTGCCCCTTAACCACCACCTAAATTAAGCCGCAGCGCGTTCTCCCGCCGTGGAGAACTGCCCCCTGCGCGCCTCCCATCGCCTGCCCGCCCCCCCACCCCAGCAGCCGGAGTGTTACTTTCCCTCAGCACAGCTGGGTGCCGCCTGGCGCAGAGCGTGGCAGACGTGGATCCGTGCGGGACGAGGCCTGCGCGTCTGCCGCTCGCACCCGGCGCGCCCGTGAGGTCCGCCCACGTTCCCACCAGCGCCCACGAGTTCCGCCCACGTTCCCACCAGCGCCCGTGAGTTCCGCCCACGTTCCCACTTCCGGTGGTCGTCGTGCTGCTGGCCCGCCCTCCACCGCTCGCGTCACCGCGTTCGGGTTCTCCCTTCACCTGCCGGTGGACTTTGGGGTGTTTCCTGTTAGTGGCCGCTACACGTAGATTGCCATGACAGTGAAATTCAGAACTTCGTAAGCCCTGCCTACTCACTACCTTGCAGTTCCAAGACGTCCAAGTTGACAGAATCGGAGCAGCTAGTGGGAGGTCTTGACTGACTTATAATCCGGGTAGGTTTCCCTCTTTCCCTTCGCTTCCTGGGCGTCGGAAGCAGGAGCGCGGGGTGCCTGTGGGGGAGCAGCTGTGGCCTTCAAGCCCCCGGAATCCAGATGCAGTTTCCAGGGCCCGAGGGTGATGAGGAGGCCCGAGGAGTGGGGCTGGGGGCGGGGCTGCACGCGGGCGGGGATGCACGTGGGCGGGAGGAGCCACACCTGGACAGGCCGCGGCGGCCATGACCGCAGCGCGGGTACCAGGAGTGCTGTGGTTTTCCACCCCAGCCCGGGGGCGGGGGGGCTTGGAACAGCAGGACCTCCTGCCAGATGTGGGACCCGAGCCGGGAGCCCCGCATCCCTCCTGGCTCAGGAAGACCTGGGTAAGCCTGGTGAGGGCTGACGGCTCCGGGGTTAAAGAAGCTTGGGAGCAAGAGGCCAAACAAAACAGTCGGTGCGTCCGCCATTTCCCAGCCACGGCTGAACACAGAGCGGCGGCCCCATGTGTAGGGACACTTGTAGGGAAGGGCAGGGGAATTCTCTAACCATGGACCTGCCCGGCAGGATCCTGCTTCAGGGGAAGGAGGGGGTTAGGGGAGTGTTTCCCATCAGGGCTGGGGCGTGGGAAGGGAATCATCTCTCCCAACCTCTCCTCTCCGCCTACAGAGCTTAAAGGAAGCAACGAAGTGCAGGCAGACGGTTCCCACCATTTTTGAACCTCGAAAAACGTGGCGTTTTCCCCAGGGTTTTCACGTTTGTCCGTGTTTGCGTGCCGCTGGGCATTAAGTCGGGCACAGTGCATCCGTGCCTGCGCGTCGTCTAAGGTGAACTGTGCTCGTATTGAAGCAGGTGAAGACACCACTGATGCACTTGTGTTGAGACAGCAGTTTAGGGACTGCAGGCCCCGCCGTGTTCAGCAGAGAGAATGCGTTTATCCTGATGGCTGTTGAAGTTACTGAGCCGAAGGGGAAAGCAAGAGGCGGCTTTCTTGGGCTTGGGTGGGTGGTGTTCTGAACGGCACTTGTGCACGGTAGCCAGGAAACTCGGTTCCTTTAGGTTTTGTAAACGCAGCCCCATGATTTGAAAAAAAAACCAAAAGACCTTGTGAAAAATGGTTTTACACCTGGCTTTTTCACAGTCTCGATTTGACCACAAGCACCGCGTGGTTGTGAGAACCGGGGCTGGTCCAGCAGTGGCACGGGCCCGTGCTCGGGGGCTGTGGTGAGTGCAGCAGGGCGGGGGGAAGCCCCTAGGCTCGGGCAGGAGACCTGGGTCTCCATCCTGGGCTCTTCACCACTTTTCCACTCAGACCTCCAGCTCCTGGAGTTACTTGGCCTCCTGGACCCTAATTTCCGAGGTGGAGATGCCGCTTAAGGCGTAGGCTTTGCAGGGGTTCAAGGAAACGACCCACACGCAGCCTCCATCTCCACAGGGTGTGAGCTCTGAGACCCGTGCTTTATCCGAGCCCTTTCCTCGAGGAGCCCCCATTGGGGCTGGGAGGGTAACTGCTCTGAGGCATTGTACGAATCGCTGCAGTTTCCCAGCCGTTAACTCAACATGTTTAAAACAAGACATCTGGAAGGTCTCAGGACGAAATTACGATCAGCCCTGGCAAGTGAGCCTTCATGGCACGTGGCAGCCACCTGAGCCGCGGCCGCGCCTGGGGACCCTGCCTTCTCACCTTAAGAAAACGTCTGGGCAGCTGGTCTCACCTAAGAGATAAAGCAACTCACACCAAGGTACATGTGATGATAGAGCTAATCCTTCTCCTTGGGGCTCATCCCTATCCTGCAGCCTGTTCCTCAGTGGCAGATGTGTGGCCTGCACCCTCGTGCCCACCCATCGGTGCATCTGTAGAAAGGCTGGAGCCTGCTTGGTCCGCGACCCACCCCCGTTCGCTCTCTCCCTTTCTCTCCTCCCCCGTCCCCTGAACAGCGGGCTCGGGGATTTGGTCCCCTTCCTCTGAAAGGCTGCCAGGCTGGATCAGGGTGTTTCTAACGAGCAGCATCAGGCAAGAGCCATCATGAGGTTTGATTTCAGTTGACATTTGAACTCCGTTTGAAGGTTGGTTTTGACGCGTTCCCCTCTGTAACGTGGGGTGCAGGGCCTCCGGGTCTGCCCCTGCCCAGCCAAGAGGGAGCGTCCTAACTAAACAGAGCCCCAGGCCCTTGGATGTGCTCGCAGCGCTTTAAGTTCAGCTGTATTTCATTTCTTACTCACGGCCTGTTTTCCACCCTTAGACTCTCGACAGCAGGGACAGCACTTTGCACTGTTACTTCCTGGGGTCTGGCACACAATAGTGACCAGTAAACAGCCATTAAATATGGAAGCTGTGCCACCCTCTGAATACGCAGACAAGTCCCCGATGGGCCTGGACCAGGGTGTTGGCCGCGGGTGGGGATGCACAGGGAGGAACCTGTTTGCGTGAGGACGGAACCTAAGGACTGGGAGCCTGGCTTGAGCATCACGGGAAGTGAAGCCCAGGGGAGGGAGCAGGCGACCGTGAGGGACAGGAGGACCGTCACGCTTCCTATTCTCACGTCTTCCTGCACGGAATGGTCTGGGCCTTGGAGAAGCTTGTCCTGAGACTCTAACCCGTAAGGCCGAGAATCCGCAAGCAGGAAGCGCCTGCCCCCGTGCTTCCTGCTCTTCAAGGGGGCGTCCTCTGTGTGTAAGTTAAACAGAACCCTGACTAGTCACAGCTTGGGTTTATCATTGTTAGAACAGGAACACAATTTTATCTCACTTTTTTTTTGGTAAGATATATATAAAGTAAAACTTACCATTTTAACCATTTTTAAGTATATAGTTCACTAGCATTAAGTACATTCACATTGTTGTGCAACCATCACCACCATCCGTTTCCAGAACTTTTTCATTGTCCCAAACTGAAACTATCCCCATTAAACACTAACTGCCCATCCCCCCCCTGCCCCAGCACCTACCCTTCTACTTTCTGTCTCTGTGAATCTGATGGCTCCAGTGACCTCACATAAGTGGAATCAGACAGTACTTGTCCTTTTGTGACTGGCTTATTTCTTTGAGTGTAATGTCCTCAACCTCATCCATGGTGTAGCCTGTGTCAGAATTTCCTTCCTCTTTAGCGCCGAATACTATTCCATTCTGTGTATACACCACATTTTGTGTATCCATTCATGTGTCTGTGGACCCTTGGGTTGCTTCAACTTTTTGGCTATCGTGAATAATGCTGCTTTACACATGGACGTACAAATATCTGTTTGTGTCCCTGCTTTCACTTCTGTTGGGTATGTAGACTACGTCTTAAAGAGTCCGTAAGCACCACTGGACTTGGGCTGACTGAGCATCCTGCAAGAGGGGCAGCGGCATCCAGTGCAGGTACATGTCCTTTCGAGGGGGGTGAATTGTACACAGTGATGGCTTTTTGCTGTCATTGACCTTCTACATATCATTTCCTAAGAGTATTGAATGTTTGTCCATCTGTTACCAGTTAGCCTTTATAATCTCTTCCAAAGACAGAGAAACATAGTTATTGTTTTTATTTTTCTGACAAATTCCTCTGCTTATTTTGAATATCCTTTGACACATATGAATAGCAGCCCTCCTCTGCTCATGTAGATGCAGGGGTAACAAAGTGTCTAACCCCAGGCTCAAAATCCCAGAATTGTCATATTATAATTTGCGTTGTGGTCATCTATTAGGTCGTAGGGCAAACAAAATATGCATGGCAATATCTCTTATTCTGCAGTTCAAAAATATGCCCTTCAAAGTGTGTGTGTGGGGTGTCCAAGGCCTCCTGAGTTTGGGAAGTGCAGCCACAGAGCCCCCTGTGCAGGATCCATGGTGCGCAGTAACAGTAAAGGCTCTGAAAAGTCCTGCAGGGGAGACTCCATCTTCCCTCTGACTGTTACTGCAGATGAACACCTGTTGGTGCCCTCTCAAGCACCTTCAGAAAATGCCTCAGCTGCTGACTTAGAAGTGAATGCGTCTTAAAGATGCAGCCCCACAGGGGAGCACAGCCCAGTTGAAGGTTTCATTTATGGACCGTTCCCTCCTCTTCTGCTTCCTGTGTGCCTTAGAGAGAGGGGAAGGAGTGGGGAGTGCCCAGTGGGTGGCCTTGATGGCCCTGCGACACACTTTGTAAAATCCACTCTCGAATCAGTGGTTGATGGAGGGTTTTCACTTGGCAGTGTGTGAAGCGTACCTTTCCAGAACATGCCTTAGGCTGGAATGGAATTCAGCTGCCCTGGCTTAATTAGCAGGGCCACGCCCACCAAGCCCCGGTGCAGTTAATACTGTTGCAAGAAAGAGCCTGGTTTCCAAAGGTTCACAGAAGGGGCTGCCGCACAGGTTCCTGTGTGCTGTACTTCCAAATGCATCCATAGCAGAAGACACAGTCCCAGGCCCGTCCCCAGTATTGAAGCCCATGTGGTTCTGACCGGGCTGGCAGGTGAGGAGGGTGAGAACATCCACGCAGCCGTGGGGGGCCTGGGAGGGAGGCCACCTGAGGCCCAGTCTGGCCACTCGCAGCCGCTTCGGCCTGAGGGATCTCTGACCCCTCCTTCCCCTTCCAGCTGAGTCTGTTCTCCGCTTCCCTTTCCCACCCAGCCGGGCCCAGTGTGGGTCCCTGGGGTCTGTCCTCAGGAGAACTGGCTCACGGCAGTGGGTGGTACCCCTCGAGGAGCTGATTCTGGCTTTGGCTTAAGGATGCTTTGAGTTTTATTCGAGGAAAATCTTGGAGAACTGTCTTCTGTTAACAACTTGTCCCTCGGGATGTTGGAGGCCCCTGGAGGGGATGGCAGGGGTCCTTCCTCGGGCCTGTATCTCCACATGCACATCCCGCTGAGCCCTGGGCAGCCGGAAACAAACTGCAGTGTCACCTTTGGCTGTCACATTGCCAATTCTGCTCAATGTTTTGGGGAGATTAATAGTTGGTTCAAGGGAAAAAAACGTAAACACCCTTTTGGGTGTGGTAGTGTCACTAGCTTTTGAGAACCAACCTCCTTTTTCTCCTTTGGGTCAGAAACAGTATACTTAATGACTGTTTGTGGGACGTCTGGTACGTGGGGCTGATGTTGTCCTGTCTGCAGCTGATGAGCTCGAAGCAGGGGCGTCGCGTCCGAGCTCTGGGGAAGGACGTGAAAGGCGTGTAGACCCTGTGTGGAAGGGTGCCGGCTCCCCGTCCAGTCCCTGCCCGCTGTGGACACAACTGTGCCCTGGGGGCGTCTTCTGTGCTTGCCTCTCCCACTTCCTGTTCGGTGCCAGCTGTGCAGAGAGGATGTACAGCTAGGAAGTACCCCTTCATTTGGGTCAGTTAGGGTCAGCCTCGGTGAATAATGCGGACTCTCGATATCAAAACCCTTTTTGAAAGTAGTTTGATTAGCTCTCCTTCAGGTGTTACTCACCCACAGACATAAGCCCCTAAGGAGCTGCTTAAGTGGCAGAATTAATGAGTAATAATCACCAGGCACATGCCTTATATTAGTTTTGACTCATAACAAACCTATATTGCAAGTTTTATGACTCCTGTATCATAGACGTTGCAACTGAGACCCCAAGGGGTGAGGTAACTCACCCGGGTCATGTGACTAGAATCGAAACTCGGGTCCATCAGCTGAAAATCTGTGCTCTCACCTCGGTGCCGGCTGCCCACCCCCGCTGTCGCCTTCCGGCCCGGCCCAGCCCCCATGTTGGTCTCTGAATTCCAGGCCTCCTGCAGGCTCTTGTTTATCTGACGATGCCCCTGGTAAGCTATAGCCCAGCCCAAGAACAACAAAGGAAAAGGCCAAATTGGTAAAAATTCCCCAACTAGTGTTCTACTAGACCTTTTGTGAGTTCAGCAGCTGAGGGTTCTGTGTACCTTGTTTTAGCAGGTTGGTGTCAGCTGTCTTTGTGGAAAGGGTGACCATTTAGACTTCACATTTGTACTGGCTTCTAATTTGAGTCAGACACAGCAAACAACATCCTTGTTTGAAGAGGCCGTTTTGCCTGATATTATTCACGTCCTTTCAAGATGGCGAGACCGATGTTGAAACAGAGAGAAAACTGGTTTAGCTTCTCAACTGCTCTGATTTATTATTTAAAAAAAAAAAGTGACTATTGGACAAGAAGCCCAAGAGTTGGTCTCAATTAGAATGTTGAGATAATTTTTAAAAATTCTTTATGTTGTAAGGGCTTTGGACCAGAGTGAACGTGGTGCCGACAGATGACCGTGAGGCTGGGAGCTGGACCACACACCTCTGTCCTGCTCGGCAGTGATGGACTTGGGCGGTTTGCATCAGGGCCCCCTGTGAGGAAGGGAGATCTTCCACAGCAGCCTGGGCAGCAGCCCCAGGCTTTTTTTTTTTTTTTTTTGCCGCACTGCGCGGCATGCAAGATCCTAGGTCCCGGACCAGGGATCGAACCCGTGCCCTCTGCAGTGGAAGCAAGGAGTGCTCTGGACCGCCAGGGAAGTCCCCAAGATTTTTTAATTTTGAGCAAGTTACATCATTTCTCTAGGCTTCAGGCTTCTCATTTCTAAAATTAGGAGGTTGACCTTGACTTCTCCCAGTATTTCGGTACTAAAATTCAATGAAAAATAAGATACTGGGATATTATTTTTAATAGATGTCTTTGAGTACATACCTGCTATTCACAGGGACTTTACCAGCTATTTTTGCTTAGTCATTGTAACAATGAAGTAACAGCAAAGGTTGTCCTGCTTCCACAGTAACGCTTTGCTTCCTTGTAACTGAGGTCTTCTGAATACCAGGCAAGACAAATGCTCCAACCGATAACAACTTAATATAAACCACAGAACTGTTTATATTTGCATGAACAAGGGCTGTTTCTTTGAGTTTATTGGGGTGGGGGAAGAACATGAGTTTTAATCAGACATGGATTGATAATCTTCTACTGAAAGACCATTTGACTTTGGACTAGTTGCTTCCCCTCTGCCTCAATTTCCTCATCTGTAAAATGGACTCACTGGTCATAAACCCGTGTTGTAGGGCTGTTTTGATCCCTGAATGAAATGCTTAGTCAAAGCAGCCAGCAGAACCCCAAGACCATGGCAGGTGCTTAACAAATGTTGAGACGATATTTAATTTTATAGAACAGATTTGTTCTATTAAGAGAGAATTATTCATTGTTTTAAGTAAATTTCTCATACCCTGTATTCTGTGGGCTTTTATAATGAAACTAGAATTTTCTTTCCCTTGGGGAAAATTACTAATGGTGAAAAGTGTGGCGGAAACACTTAAAAACTATATTGCCTGTATAAATGTTGTATAATATGTAATTATGTATTAATTATTTAAATCCTGTTTGAAGAAATAATCACGGAGAGAAAGAGGGTTGAGAACATGCATGGCACGGTGAACACAAGCAAACACAGAGCACGTCCGCTTCCGGAGTGGCAGCTCCACGTGCTGTCCTGCCCCGTCCCAGACATCAGCTTAGAGACTGAGGACGTGGTCCCTTTCTTCAGGGACTCACGGTCGAGTGCCGGGGTCGGCAGACTTTCCCTGTGAAGGGCTGAATGGTAGACATTTTCCGCTTTGCAGGCCATCTGTTCTGTGCTGTCACCCCTGTGCTCGGCACATGCACTTGTGCACCAGCAGAGACGGGCCCCCATCAAACTCGACGTGCGGAGCAGGGGACAGGGCCACATCGGGCCTGCGGGCTGTAGTTTGCCAACCCCTGAGCTGGTGAAAGAAAGATTTGTAAGCAGCAGGCAATTATGATATGTTCTGATCAATAGTCTGGGTGTTTATCCTGAGTACAGGTTGTCATAGGAGTACAGAACAGGGATACTAGGAAGAGGAGAGCTTCTCAATTGACTTGATTAAATATATGGAAATGTTTTCTTTGTATCTTTCTAATTTTCTGCCCTTTGTAATTAATTGTGTGCTTACAAAGCTGCTGTATGCCCACCGAAAGGAATAATGCCAGGAGTACAGAAAGGCTGCCGTTCTCCAACCCACAGGTGATCTACAATGTTAAATAATTTTGGTTGAAATGAGTTGTATCCATTGAGCCAGGAAAATCGGGGTGTGCATGGATATTGTAGGACAGGCAAAGGGCCCTGCGGCTTTTCGGGAGCTGGGGGTTCCCTGACGTGGCTGGACCCTGGCAGGGCAGGGAGGTGAGGGATGACTCGGCCCAGAGGCACTTCTCGGGGCTGAGAGAAGTCAGGGTCGCAGCTGCCGGGCAGTGGGGAGGGACGAGGCATTTGTTTCCGCAGGTAAAAGATCATTTTCCTTCTGCCTCTGAGTTCTTCCCGATTGATCACCTGGTCATCACATTCTTCTCGTTCCAAGGATTCCCTGAGCCTGCTGTCCAAAGGTCTCCACACTTTGCTCCTTTCCAGAATTAGTGTGGCTCGTTTAAATGTTAAAGTCCAGTTTTGTTCCTGTGCAGCTCTTCTACACATGTAGCAACTGTTTAATTTCTCGCTAAGAATCTTTCAGTTACTTAATGCCGGTGTGTTGAGTTCACTTAACGCATGAATAGTTCCCTGGGGTTGCATGTTCAGAGCAGTGGAGTTTTTTGTTTTTGTTTTCTTTCTCTCTTTCTGGTTTTGCAATAGTCCTCTTTAACGCATAGGGTTTACTATCAATTTCCCTTCTTAGAGGTAGTAAAATAGGCATTGCAGGATTTGGAAAGACTCTCCAAGGTTTTGGTTGATAGAAGGCCGTTGCTTATTTACCGTCTCTGCTGCCTGTGGAATATAGATTCAGCATCCCCCAGTGCCATAGTGGGCATTATGGCACATTCATAAGGACGTTTACTAACGTAAACCTCTGCTTAGAACTGTACGGTGTTCCTTGTTTCCTTTCAGAAAAAGTAAAGGAAAATTGAGTGCCTCGTGTTACCTGGCAGAGATGATCCTACATCCACTACTCAGGGCCTGTTTAGGTGGTTAATTTTCTGTTTCCCTTTTAAGTTAGCTTCTTAAATTTTTATTTATTTTTTAAATTGAAGTGTAGTTGATTTACAATGTTGTGTTAGTTTCAGGTGTACAGCAAAGTGATTCAGTTATACATAATATATATGTATATATCATTATATTCTTTTATTCTTTTCCATTATAGTCTTTTACAAGATATTGAATATAATTCCCTGTGCTATAAGAAAGAGGTTTTATACTTCCAGCCCTTTAAAAATGGTCAAATTCATTAAGAACCAGGAAAACCCCCGAAGGCGACAGTTTGAAGCATTTGTCACGTCCATCTCTCTTCCTCCACACCAAAGTGGTCCTACAGCCAAAGGGCAGCAGGCCTAAGAGTCATCACTGGAAGAAAAACAGAACAAGACCGATCACTGACTAAGGGTTAGGGTGAGTCTAAAATTACTACACTAGTCCAGAACGGGGCTACGTGAGGTTGAAGAAGTTCACCAGCTTTGACACTGTGGTTTCGGACCGGTTTCCTTTGCACGAGGAGAGAGCGGGTTTGCTGGTCTCTTCCATGGAGCACCAACAGGCTCGCAGTGGATTTTTAGTTCAACTATTTCCCTCAGCGTGCTGTGTTTGGGTTTTTGGCACCAAGTTGGTTGGGGAAAAAGAAAGTGGAGGAGCCATTTGAGCAGCAGTTAATGAAAAACAGGGAAACAAAACTAAAAAAAAACCCAAAAACCTCCCAGAGTATCTGGCAAGGTCGTTCATTATGTCATTTAAGGAAGCTCGAGAGAGTGCCAGCCCTAATTGGCAGTTATGTTGGCTGCTGTGAATCTCCTAAAATTGGAGGATGAACTTAGAGGCAAAAAGCAGAGAATAATTCGGGGTTTTCAAAATATGCAGTATTTCTTGAATTTTGATAGCGTCTTTAGGAAAAAAAATCCAAATACTACTAGATTAAAAAAAACAGAAACAGGGCTTCCCTGGTGGTGCAGTGATTAAGAATCCACCTGCCAATGCAGGGGACACGCGTTCGAGCCCTGGTCTGGGAAGATCCCACATGCCACAGAGCAACTAAGCCCGAGCACCACAACTACTGAGCCTGCGCTCTAGAGCCTGCGAGCCACAACTACTGAGCCCGCGTGCCGCAACTACTGAGCCTGTGCTCCAGAGCCTGCGAGCCACAATTCCTGAAGCCCGGGCGCCTAGAGCCTGTGCTCTGCAACAAGAGAAGCCACCACAATGAGAAGCCCGTGCACGGCAACTAGAGAAAGCCCGCGCGCAGCGATGAAGACCCGATGCAGCCAAAAATAAATAAATAAAATAAATCCATTTAAAAAAAAAAAAAAACACTGAATAACACAGACCCGCATAGGCTGCCTCAGTGTTGAGCAGCTGATTGTAGCTAATGTGCTCCGTGGGTCCAGCTATGTGGCCACAGCCTTCCGGGGTGTGTGTGTGTGTGTCTGGGGGCTGTTCTTGCCACTTCTCTTGTCTCCAGTTAAACACAGAGCAGGGCAAATCCTCGGTGTATCAAACAGTGGTTCATGAGGGTCTGCTGAAATACCACTCTAGGGGGGAAAAAAAGGTTGCAGAAGAATGCTGACCCTGCATTTCTCTAAATTCCTCCAGTTCAGTCAGGAATTTTGTTTTATTTAAGCTTTTGAAGTTCTAAGCAGTGTTATCCCCTTTGCAGTCTGAGCAGAAACTTTTCCGTTTATCTCTACTGACTCCTCAGGGTTAGAACAAACGTGCGTTGTGACTGGTAACACCCTCGTGGTTTCGAATGGAACAGCCTCAGATGGGCATCTCCAGCACAAAAGATGAAACTTGGGGGAAATTTTTCACTTAGTTTCCTAAAAAATGTTTTTGGCTTTAGTCAATGAACATTAACATCATCGGTAATCTTCAGGCTCCAAAGATGTAGTTTGTTTCTAGTCATTTTCCAAACAAGCTTCCGCTAGGCCTGGGTGTTTAGATTGTGTTAAAATGCATATTCCTGAAAAGGTGAAAAGGTGAAAAGTTGTTTTTTTTTTAATCATTTGGTCTCACCCTACCACTTCCACCTGCCACTGTGGGTGGGAGTTTACATTACTTTTTTTCTTTCATTTTAAGGCTTATAGATTAACTGTAGAAAGTTTGGAAAAGTCAAGAAAAGTATAAAATCGAAAATAAAATTCAACTCTCCAGAGATAGTCACTTTAAATATTTTGGAATATCTTCTTCTAATTTCCCCTGTGTACACAAATATCTCCTCTATTCATGGTTTTTTATTCTGAGCCTTTCTCATACTGTTATGTCATGAGCATTATTTCTCAATCATTTGCTTTCAAAAGCTAACATTTTCATGCTGTATAGTCTTGCTGGATGTCAGGCAGGTTCCCATTTCTTACAAGTTACAGACACTGAGCGTCATTGCACCAGGACATCTGTGAGCATCAGTCATAGTCTCCTTGGGAAAAACCTCCAAGAAAGGGAATTGCTGGGATAGAGAGTGTTCACGATTTCAAGTCACGGGACGCATGTTGCCAGACGGTCTTGCAGAAATGCAGTGCTTCGTTTACACGCCCAGCACAGATTTGGTCCTCTTGGTTTCTCCTGCATTTTTGGGAAACTAAAAAGAAAATTTTCTTTGCAAATAAAATATTGAGCTTTGATTTTAATTAGTGGAATTGAGCATTTCCCAGGTGTTTTTTTTAACCATTTGTTTCATATTTTGTTAATTTGCCTGGTGCTTTACCCATTTCTAGTAGGAGTATCGTCTATGTTGTTATGGAAATACTTACTAAGGATAGTAACCCTTTGGCTGTTGTAGGGAAGGAGAAAACCTTTTTCCTCTACCCTCCTAGGATCTGTGGCTGGGGCCCTGGGAACTAGACTGAAGGCAGCTGAACAAGAGGGAACCAGGGTTCATTGCCAAGTGCAGCCGGGCACACAGGAGCGCTTGGTGACCAGTAACTCAAAGGGGTGGTCGGAACTTGGGCTCACGTCTTAACAGAAGGACAGCCCGTTTGTACAGGAGTGAGGAGACAGGAAAAGGGGTTGAGGCTCTTAGGGGTGGCAAACTTGGGAAGGAAATACGTGGGGGAACTAACGGAAGATGAGGGTTGTTTTAGTGAGGTGGTTTTTAATTTTTTTCTTATATTGGAGTACAGTTGATTTACAATGTTGTGTTAGTTTCAGGTGTGCAGCAAAGTGAGTCAGTTATACATATTTTTCAAATTCTTTTACCATTTAGGTTATTACAGAATATTGAGTAGAGTTCCCTGTGCTATATAGTAGGTCCTTGTTGATGATCTATTTTATATATAGTAGTGTGTACATGTTAATCCCAAACTCCTAATTTGTCCGTGAGGCTGTTTGCAGACGCATCTGGGTGCCAACTTTGTCTTCACGGCCATAGGACTTCCCCGGGAGAGGGAGTTTATGGCCTTCTTCATTTCTCAGAAGCCTCTGCTTTTAGGCAGATAGGGACACTCTGAGAAGGCTTCTTTCTGAATCTGCTGATTCTCATTTGCTCCAGCTCAAAATCATCCTTAGGCCAAAGTGGCATGTTTTGGGGGTGACCCATTCTGATCCCCCTTCCAATATATTTTACAAATTTATCTCTTTATAATTGTGTTTGTGGTATTTTTGATGCAGGGAGGTTTTAAATAATAAGTAAAATGAATAATAATTAAGGAGTAACAGATAAACTGTTATAAAATCCATCATCTTTTCCTTAGGTAGTTTTTTTCCTCTTCGTTTTTATCCTTAGGGAGTCTCTTTCCACTTCAAAATTGGGTGAGTAATCTGTTTTCTTCCAGTGTTCTTATGTTCTTGTTTTGCATTTTACTTTATCATAGTATTCATTATTGCTGAAAATAAGATTATCTTCCTCATCTCCCATTTATTTTCCATCTTCTTTAGAAACTTCATTAGTTTCCTTGATGAATATTTCTCCCCTCTGGCAAGTCAAGCAATTAGATTATTCCTTTGAAAATAGTATAAATTTTATTTCTTTTAGCTTATCTTTAAACTATATAGGTGGGAAAACAGTCTACCAGATTTTCTGTAACCACTGCCTTTTTTTTGAAAAACAGAACATGTGCAGCTAAGATTGAGATCACATTCTAGGGTCAGTTTCCTCTCCATGGAGCATCCCGTGGCATCACGGTGGACCATCCCCGGTCCTGGAACAACGGCAAGGGAAGCAGGCGTCAGTCTCTGAAAGGGGGCCGTGACTTCTCCGCTTTCGCGATCTTGTTAAACCTGCTGACGCAGTGCTTGACTAGAGGGCTGTTCTCACTGTTGTGAAGGGAATGGATTTGAGGGGTTAATGCGTGGAGACCCCTGTGTTAGTTCAGTGGGGAGGCCTCCTCTCCTCTTGCCCTGCACACTCCTTCCCAGGGAGATCTGGTCATAAAATCAGCGCTCGCCCAATTGCAGGAGCAGCTGAGAGCTGAGCCTCCTGAAGGGTGCCTGGAGCAGTCCCTAGAATGGCCTGTCCAGGGACTGGGGCACAGTTAGGAGGCTGGGGATTCAGGAGGTCACTGTCCAACCCAGGCTCTGGGATCACACCTCGGCCACCTGCAGACCAAGCCCTGCCTGATGTGACCACCAAATGGATGTCCCACCTATTCCTGGCTTAACGCTTTTCCTAATTCAAGTCACCCTGGATATTAGATCGAGGCTGTGCGCTGGAAGTTAAGTACAGACGACGGGCAGAACCTCAGTTACATGTGAGGGCTTAGCAGTAAGGGAGCCTGGAAGTGGTGTTTTCCAGCCCACACTGCGGGAACCCACACCAAAAGGGTGACGAGTGAGCCTCATCACGCGTTCCCAAAAATCGGGTTGTCCATGGCAGAGGTGGAGTGGGGGATGGGTGCCGGGTACGCTAGGAAGGGAGCACCCTCTGGCATTGGTGATTGACGGGTGTGAGAAGAGGGAGGTGACAGGTGATGATGTCAGAGACAGAACCTGTGCCACTGAGTCCTGGCTGTGCACAAGTTAGGTTTCTTAACGCCCCTTAGCCTTTGCTTAGTGAAATGACCCATTGCCGTGTCTCATCGATAGTGGGACAAATTTCGAAAGCAAGGTGATCTCAAAGCTTCCTCATACTTCTGAAATTCTTCTGGAGGTTGTACGACATCTGAGCATATTTTATTTTCATCAGAAGTGGGGCGATCGGACAAGGGATGCTGTCCCGTGGATTCCCAGCCCTACCTCACCTTGTTTATGGAGTGGACCTCAAGGGGCCTCCAGGCTTTTAGGGGTGTCCAGCAGACCCCGAGCAGGAGGAACTTTATCTGGGGCAGCCCGCTGGGGTCTGGAGTAGTTTTCTTTTGACTCAGAGAAGCTGTCTGCTCCGGTGCCTGATTGAGGGGTTAAGGCGCCACGTGGCTGCCTTGTCCTGGATCCTGCCCCCACCCCGCCCCCCAGGCTGAGGACAGCGGGGCCAGCAGACACTGCTAACCAGGCTGCTTTTCCCTCCTGGCCGTGGGAGCAGTTCTGTCTCCCTCAACTGTTTCAGTTTTCCACTCCTGCCTTGTTAATTGATAGAGATTGCACTGAACATCTGACTAGGTAGCAACTGAATTGGGTCATGGCTGCCCAAGGCCAGGGCGGGTTATTGTTTAGAGGCCTGAACTCACAGCAGTGTTGGCAATCCGCTCCCCCCCAGATGCTTTTATGAAAATCTCTTTTGTCCCCTGGCCATCTAATAGAAGCAGAATGTGCTCCTTGGCGTCACTGACCCTCAAATAAGCTCATCAGTGAGAAGTCTGGGTGGAGACAGGAGTGAGTGATTCTTGGCCCCAGAGCCAGCGGCTGGTCCCCCTTCCACCCCTCCCCCTTCCCCCTCCCCCTGGCAGCAACCTGGGACTGGGCGTGTCCTCCTCCTGCCAAGAATGTGCCAGGCTGAGGTGCAGGAAGGTGTGATGTGGTTGGGATTGTAACCATTCTAGGTGCTGTAAGCACCTCCTTGCCCGGAGGAACCAGATGGGCTGGTAGATGCAGCTCTTAGCCTTGGAAGTCAGTTAACTTTGTGGGCAGAGTCCTGTGCTAGGCAGAGTGGAGAGAAAACAGTTCAGAAACAGCCTCAGAATGTAATAAACCAGGCTGGGGAGACAGAATATACGCACACTGGTACTTCCGTGAGTGTTGGTTTTCCAGGCTGGCCTGCGAAAGCCCCCTTAGCTCACACTCTAGTTTCTGACCCGGCATTTGCTGCACAAAGCACTGACCAGCCCTGCTGTGCATGTTTCATGCGGCCTTTGGCCTCACCCTGCTCTTGGGGGTTGACTGTTTGAGCCCTGGCCCAGGCCGGGGAAGCTCACTCACTGTATTCAAAACAGCAGGGAAATGGCAGGCCAGGGCGGCATCGTTGTCACCTGGACGGCTTGTTAAACTGCTTGCTGTGCTTCCTCCAGAACTTCCCATTCGGGGTCTGGCGTGGGCCCGAGAATGTGCATTTCTAACGCCTTCCCAGGTGATGCTGATGCCACCGGTCCCTGGGCAGACATAGGGGGATGTCATCCCCGTAAAGAACTCCTGTATCTGAACTGTTAATGATGAGATTATGTGCAGCTAGCAGTGCCGGCCCTGTATGTGTCCCAGGGAGTCCAGGGAATGAGGTGGCGGGCGGCTGCCTTCTTGCTCTGTCCAGGCTGGCCCCTCCCTCCGCAGTGGCTGGTGCAGAAGCTTGGCTTGTCCCAAAGCCCGTTGAAGCCGAGACCCCATTTGTGTGCCTCTCGGGCCCAGACGTCAGTTGCTTGTGGATTGAGGGCCGTGTTTCCACTTGGACACACGTCACTTCAAGGGAACAGACGTGCATTTCTCTCTCACTTCTGCAAAAGGAGGAAGGAAAAATTGGAGGGTTATTTTTATTTCTTTTTCTAAATAATAAAGCTTAATTGTAAAAACAGTCTAAATGTTGTATTCACCAATTGATTGGCTTTCTCTCCAAGCGGGGCAGGTGGCTTTAGGATGTAATATGGGAAAACACAAGGGCCATTGATGAGGGAAAAAAAGTAAGAATGCTTAGTTAAGATTGATATTTTAGTATTTACTGCTAACCCTCTTTATTTTTAAGACGACTTATAAAGTTTGGGGAGTTTTTTGGGATGGAAACACAGAGGTTGCTTTCAGTTTCCTTGTGTTACTGTGATACTCCGTGCAAAAAGCTGGCAGGGGCTTTCCACCTGCAGGGCCGCGTGACAGCTGTGCCAGTGATGGGGGACTCCCAGCCTATGGTGGCAGGGTGGAGGAAAGACTCATCCGCAGATGTCATGGGGGCTGTGAGACCCTGCAGACTTTTATCCTCTGTCCCGGGCTAAAACATTACACCGCCTTCTGTGGGCAGATTATATTTCTCATTGTTGGATTTTCAAAAACATTGAAGAGACTCTTAGCGGTATGTGTGACACAGCCTGTAAAGGGTGTCATGACCCTGAGCGCAATTATGTGTTGCCCTTATGATTGACAAGTGGCCTCTGTGTGTGTTTCTCTCTGATCTGTTTTCTATTTGCCCCTCTCTAGTGGGATCTTGTGTGTGATAATGCCTGGAAGGTCCATGTCGCTAAGTTCTCCTTACTGGTTGGATTAATCTCTGGCTACCTGGTAACCGGATGCATTGCTGACTGGTAAGTACTCACATGCCCACCGAACAAACCCGGGAGCTGCAGCGAGCCTCTGCTGCCTCACGGGGCACGGTCGGCTGAGCTCACCGTGACCGAGGCTCTCCTCTGCCCTGGCGCTGGTGCCAGAGCAGAAGGCTGTCGCTGCCACCTGCAGAATTCAGAATGAAAGGAATTGGCCAGTGCACAGAGCAGACCCTTTTGAAGTGGGAATCTAAATTCATTGCAATTCCGCGGCTGCTAGAATCTAGCAAAACCAGCTTCGCAGCCCATGTCCTCCTGACTGTCAGAGTGCGGTTAGGAAGAGCCTGGGGACGTGGCTTCGAGGCTTTATGGGCTGGGCCCTCAGCGGGTGGATATACAAGAGGCGTCAAAAGATGGGGAGAGGACACGCCGGACTCTCTTCACCCCTGAGAGCTGGACGGTGGGGCTGTGCCCATGAGCGCCCTGAATGCCGCACAGATCTTAGAGAGGGACAGTCCTTGTAGTCGGCTTGGCCAGCAGATGCCTGTGCAGGTCCACGGGGAGCTGGACCTTGAAAAGTGGACAGCATGTGGGTAATGGCTGGGCAGTGCAGGCAGAGGGGCGGTGACCAGGGGCGAGAATGAATACGCTTTACTTGGGTGGGTCGGGGGCCAGGTGTGTGGTTCAGGGTGGAGCGGCGGGTCGCTCGGAGGGCGATGGGGGTAGTCACGGCACTAAGAACAGCGACGATGGCAGCACCCTCACCTCCTGGCTGCCTGCCTGCCGTTGCCGGGCACTGCTGAGTGTCTCCATGGAGTGGGATGTCCCATCCCCACAGCACCCTGTGAGGGAGGTACTGTTATGACCCCTGTCTCACAGTGGACAAGCGGAAGCACGGATGTTCAAGTAAACTCCCCAGGGTCACTCGGCCTTTAGGCCGGAGAGCCAGGATTTGAGACTAAGCTGGTGGTGGCCCCAGAGCCTGGCTCCACGGGTGTAGACAGCAGGCTGGTGCTCCAGAGAGCACCTCCGGGGACAGAGCGGCGGGGGAGCCCAGGGAGGCCCCTTTCAGGTTCTAGAACTTTCTTACCCAAAGCTAGCGCCCATTTGGGAGTTCCTTGCATTAATGTGAAGTATGATTTCCTGAGTGTTCAGAATTTGCTTAATCATCGTTTGGAAGTGCTTCTTAAGGACATACTCCCTGGAGACGGCAACAGAGACGCTGTCAGTCATCTCTGGAAACCCACAGCCCGCCCTCGCATGGGGTTTGGTGGTGGCTTTTCTTGGGGGATGGAGGCGGGGAAAGGGCGAGGGTTTGGGTTGTTTGTTTTTTTTTTAACCAAATACTTGAGCTTTAAGGTCTTCAGAGTGAGCTATACTGACCTAAAAGATACTCTAATCCCAGTGTTTTAACCACAAGGACTTTTGTTTCCTAGAAACCTGCATTGAAATAGGTGGGGAAAGCTGTAGTAATACAACCATGTCACTGCTTTCTAAAAACACGGACTTGACGGAGGTTTTAGTGTCCTGATTCCTGAGAGATTTAATAGGGGAAGTAAATACGGACTTGGACCGACACCTCTGTGACGGTTTGAATTGTTTACACGTGGTTTTGTGGTTTCTTACTTCTTGCCCATCCACGCCGTGTGGCCTCCCCGACCGCACGCCAGGCCTGGGGACAGAAGACAGGAGCGCTTGGGGTCTTCCTTGGCGAGCAGCCAGAGTCTGATGCCGTGGCCGCTTCTCCAGGGTCGCGGGGGGCGGGCAAGGAGCACCGGGGAGCCAGGGCAGGCGGCTTGTGCCGGGGCTTTCTGCACAGGTTGCGTGGGCCTCAGTTCCAGTTCGAAAGTTTGGTGTTCTCCACCCTTGCCTGATTTATTTTTGGCATTTTACTCCCCGCTAGAGCCTTGCTTCAAAGGAGATAAACACATGTAGAGGGAAGCCCAGATTTCACAGCCCTTGGCACCGTTTCACGGCCGTGTAGGGAAGTTGATCAAGTCGTAGGTTAAGCTAAGACCGCACTCAGCGTCTAAGAAAACTTGAAAAAGTGACTGTTTTCCACACACGTTCTATCTGGGACCGGACAGCACGTACGGTCACGCATTAGTCCACAGGGAAGCGGGGGACCGGCCCGGCCAGTGGCTCTCGCCCCATGACCTCGTTCCCCCGCTCACTGGGTCTCTGGCGGGACATCCTGCATGTCTTGTCCAGCCGGTCCCGGGAGGCTGCCTTTATGGGCTGCACCGCAGGCCCTGTTGCCCTCTGGCTCCCGGCTGAGCCTGGCCAGCGGGGCGGAGGGCGGGGGGTAGGGGGCTCACTGGCTGGAGATGTGAGGGAGGGGACAGCAGGGTGGCGGCATTTCCCTCCCCTGCTTGGTCTCTGTAGAGTTACCATCGGTCGGGGCCCCCCGGCCTGCACCCCGTTTCTGAGCTCCGGACTGTCCTTGCTCCCGCTCCCTGCTGTCGGCAGCCCCAGCCTTCTCTCCCAGCTTGCCCCGCCCCCCCCCCCCCCCCCCCCTTTGTAAATAATCCCTCGGTTAAAATCTCCTCCGAGTCCTCCATTTGAGCGGGACATCTGTGTCCTGCTGAGACCCCGTCGTATTTCTCTGGGGCTGCTGTCACAGTTACCAGGCATTTGGTGGCTTGACTGAGCTGACTTGCGGTCCTGTAGTTCGCGCCAGGCTGAACTCAGAGTGCCCGCAGGGCTGCAGGACCCCCTGGAGGTGCTAGGAGAGAATAATTCACTTCCTTGCTTTCTCCACTTTCTCTCGTTCCTTGGCTCCCGGCCCACTTCTACTTCCCGAGCCCGAGGTGGCTGGTCAGGTCCTTCTCACAATGTCATCTCTCTGGTTCCCTGCAGCCAGGACAGGCTCTCCGGGTCCTTAGATTGGACCCACCTGGACAGCCACCTCACCTCAGGCCCTTCCCCTTCGTCACGTCTGTACAGCCCCTTTTGCCTTGAGAGGTGACACAGTCACAGGGTCTGAGGATTAGGACCGGGGCCCCCCACAAGGCCGTGACTCTGCGCATCACAGATCTCGACTGCAAAGGCTCTGCATCACAGATTTGGGGGTGCGATTTTACCGGTCAGCCGGTGGGGGAGGCCCCAGCTCTGGGGCAGCCGGTGCGCACTTGAACTCCAGTGCTTTCTAAATCACTTGCACGTGTCTGTACCCGACGGCCCTTCCTGAAGAAAGCACAAGGCTCGTCTGGCGGAGCCTGGCCTTCCTCAAGATTCCCTCCTTCCTCAGGGAGCCTGGGTTCGGGGCCGGGGCTCTGACTCTTGAGGACCGTGTTGGTCCCACATTTCCTAATACTGATTTTCGCTTAATGATTTTAGCAACCATTTGGGAGGGAAAGATTTAGAATCATTTCTACAAGTTAAAATAAAAATCCAGGATCTTTCTTAAAGTGTCAGGACAGGGCAGACCATGTCTGGTGGGCGACAGGGACACAGGACGCAGGAAGGGGACCCACGAGCTGCTTGGTGGCCTGTCCATCATCCCTGTTAGCGATCCCAACGCACTGTGATGCAGGACGGTTATCCCCATGTTACAGAGAAGGGAAGTCGAGGTAGACAAAAGTGGGTAAGTTAGACTTTGTTTTCCTTCATTTTAGGAGACCGACGAAGCCATGCTTAAATTTGTTTCTGTAAACGGGTTGGGTTTGGACCAAACTACCTATAGAGTCTTTGCTCATGAGGGCTTAGTGACCCCAGCACAAGTCAAGGGAGGTAGTGGCTAAAATCTCAACAAGAAGGTTGACTTACGTTGCGTTGAGCCCACAGCCTTGTCCTCCTTTCTCTAAACCAAAGTGACTGGTGGGGATGCTCAGAAGCCTAAGGAATTCTGAATGAAGTTGTGTCCTGTAGTTCCCGCCCCCAGAGTTTCTAGAAATTACATCCATCGCCTGCACAGGGCAAGGCCGTGCACTACTGAGTATTGCTTTTTCAGAAAGCAGCTTTATTGAGAGATAATTTACATCCCATAAAGCTCCCCCATTTTGAGTACCCAATCCAGTGAGTTTTAGTCTATTTACAGGGTTATGCAGTCACACCACATGCTGAGTCTACAACATGTCCATCTCCTGCCCATTTGTAGTCCCTGCCGTTCTCACCCCAGCCCTGGACAACCACGAATCTACTCTCCATTTCTCTGCATTTGCCCTTTCTGGGCATTTTTCTCTTAGGTAGGTGCCTTGTCCTAAGTCTAGGTGTTTGGGGTACCAGGCGTGGCCTTTGTTCCCTTGGCAAATGGAGTCCAGTTGCTCTGTGAGCTTTCCTTCCAGTTCACTCTGGCTGTGTCACATTCATCTGTGTGATGGAGGGTTCTGCTTTCCTTGGGACACATGGCAGCTTAGCTTGGGAGGGATGGAGAACAAGGGCCTCCCCATCCCAATAGGCCTCCGCTACCCGGCCACCACCCCACCCCGGGCCACGCCTAGAAGCACATCACCCTCTAGTGGTCACCGAGCTCTCACCGGCTGGCGCTGTGGCCCAGCAGCCCAGGGTGCGCGCTGCCCTTTTCCGAGATGCAGAGGATGGGCCCCTGGGGGCTTCACTTTCAGGTCCACACCCATTGTGTACAGGTCAGGCTACCTTAGTTTAGCCTGTGATCCCTCAAATTTTCTTCTCATCGTACAGTTGAAACCAGTCGGCAGCCGGCTGGGCCCTTGGCTCCACCAGGCCACGGGTGAGGTCGGGCCAGACTAGTTAACAGCCCAGAGAGACGGCTTGAAGCCGCTTGCTTGGGGTCTGTGTTGACCTTGGAGCCAGTTCCAAAGGTCAGCAGCTTCTCAAGACACTGAATGTTGGGCGTGTCAAGGTTGGTGTTTGGGGAAGGTATTATTGATTGTGTTGAATTATCCCCCTGTACTCGGGAGCAGACTCGCCAACAAGACTTGGTTCCTGTCTCTTGTCTGTTGGGTGGTACTGTTGACCTGTGTTCCCTAATGTACAAGTCGAGCGGGTGCGTGCATATCCCCCGGGGGCCTTCTACCTCTGGGCCTCCCCAGGTGGGTCCAGGAGGGATACAGACTCAGTGTGGTGCTCGTCCAGCACCCATCGAGCACCCGCGGTCCCAGGGATGCCATGGCGTCCGGCCGGCGGCCCCACCCGGCGGTGGCGGCTAACCGTGTCCCTGTCCGCGTGCAGGTCCGGCCGGCGGCCCGTGCTGCTCTTCTGCGTCATCTTCATCCTCATCTTTGGACTGACGGTGGCGCTGTCTGTGAACGTGACCATGCTCAGCACACTCAGGTTCTTTGAAGGATTCTGCCTGGCTGGAGTGATCCTCACCCTGTACGCGCTACGTAAGTAGGAGCCTTCACGGCGGGTCTTGAGGGAATGAGGGGATGCGTGGCTGCGGCGTGCAAGGTTCGGGAAGGGTGTCTGCACGCTGCGATTCGGGGAGGCGGGGGGCGGGCTGTGGAGGCAGCAGCTTCTGGAGGTGCGGACCACACGCCTCGTCTGCTGCGAAAGCACCTGTTCCCACGTTGTGTCTCTAACCCTCCCTTCGGCCCGAGCTCCAGCTCAGGCTCAGGGCCTGTCGGAGGGCGTGGGGGACTGCATCGTGGCCCGGAGAAGTGGGGATCGGCCCGCGGTGGGCGTGGACGGGCTTCTGCTTTCCCCCGGGATGTCCTGTGCTCACGTTCCGTGCGCTGCCAAACCTGGACGTATCCGGGCATCCCTGCGCTTGGTTCCAGAAGAGTGTTCCAAGTGCCTCCTACAGTTGGTCTGGGCTCAGTGTCTGGTGGACTCCTCGGGAGTTTTTCTTGTCTTTTTTCCTTTAAGAATGTGCCGGGTCCAGGCTTCCCACCTCCCCACGTGGCTTAAGTGGTGTGGACTTGAACCCTAAGCACTGGTGCTGGGAGAGCAAACGGCAGTCTCTTTAGGGTGAAGGAAATTTCCATCGTGTCTGTGACCGTTTTAACTCTCCTGTCAAGGATGGTCGTCTCCCTTCTTTGTAGTTGGTGGCTTCTAGCGCAGGGCCACAACCCACAAGAAGAAGGAAGGTTTTAGGCATTTACTTATTTTCTCGTTTTATACTTTTTAATCACAGTGTGGAAAGAACTGTTAGGACTAATGTGAGATGATTTATGCCATGTTTTCTTTTTCTTTCCCTTTGACAACATAGGCAGGATAGACCCAAGTAGCAGTTTCCACTGGGGTCAGTAAGGATAGCTCTGATTATCTTAAAGTACGGCTCTCTTAGTTTAGTCTATGATCCCTTTAAATAACACTTTTAGATAGCCTGGATTTTGTTCCCTTATTGTAGAGAACAGAACTATAGTCGATGATAACGTAGCTTTATAACCACAGAGAATAAAAGGGCTGCAGAGGTGTTCTCCTAAAGTCACTGTTGACAGTTTTGTTATCTTCTTCCGGCACTGAATTGAATTGTGGTTTCTTAGAAATCACCATTTCCAGGTTATTTGCATTTATTTTGGAACCCTTGCTCTTGGGGGTTCTTAAGGAATGTACGTGTTCCAGGGCAGTGGGTCGAGGTAATGGCTGTTCGGAGGGTTTGTTTCTTTGAACAAACACCGTGGGGTGGGGGTGGGCTTGAGCGCTTCCATTCAAGGTGCCTGGGCCGTTCTCCATCCCTGCACACCCGTCCGTCTGTGCAGAGGAGCGGCTCTCGCGCTCGTTCTGGAGGAGGCTGCGGGCCCTGCTCTCAGGCCCTCTGGCCCCATGTTTGTTCAGGCGCGGGGGCGTCTGCTCTCCAGGCCGCCATCCCCGCGGGGCTCCAGTTCCCACAGGAGGACATCCGTCCTTTGCTTCCTCGAGGACGCTGTTCCCGGGGACGGCTCTGCACGCTGGCAGAAGGGAACAGCCACGCTTCAGGCACTTAGCAGAGAAATAACCTCCATCTCACCACCCCGGTACTTAACCACGTTCAGTGGAGAGAATGTTCACGGAAAAGAGCCTTAAAGCAAAGCTGACATATCGGTTTTATCTTGCGTGCCACCTGCTGACAGAGACCTCAGAGGACCTGGGAGGACCCTTGGGGCCCAGCGGGAGAGGAGCCTGACCTGTTAGCCCTGCCGGCCTGTGATAAGGAAGGAGGGCAGGGGGTGGCCAGCACTGGCCATCTCTGCAGACTCCGCTGAACTCAGCCAGACCTGGAGAGGATTTCCCTCCAGCGTCATCATTTCAGCCTCACGTAGACTCGCCATGGTCCCTGTGAAATCTGTTGCTCTGTGTGCTGTGAAAAATGAAGCTATGGCTGCTTTTTCATGAGATTACAGTGAGCTCTTTATAGTAGAAGGTTCTCTTACATACTTCAGAACCATACGAAGAGCGTGCTTATCCCGGGAGGCGGCTTTGCTGCTATCTTACTGGCACAGATCGTGTAACCCAGGCATCTGCAGACTTTTTTCTGTAAAGGGACAGGTAGTAAATATTTTATTCTGTTGCAGCTACTCAGATCTGCCATCGTATCCTGAAAGCAGCCATAAATAATATGTAAATGACTAGGTGTGGTCGTGTAGGACTGTGTTTACAGAGGCAGATGGTGGCCGGATTTGACCAGTGGGCCGTCATATTTTAGTCACTGATAAGTGATGCTCTCTCTTTCCACTGATGCTGGGACGCTTGGAAGGCTTAGAATCTGATCTAGCGTGTGTGTGGGCTTGACAAGCTGAGCTTTAAATGCTGGCCCCTCTCCTGGTTTTATTTGAAATTTTCTGCTTTCGTTTCTCCTTTGTCCCATTTTCCTATCTCCATAATTTAAGTATTATTTTATTATATGGATTTCTGCGCACGGTCTTAAATTTTCTCGGAAACGAAGCAAGGCATAAATAAATAGTTATGTTGTCTTAGATTGGGATTATGAGTCAAACGTCACGACAGATACCATTGCAATGAAAATTTCCAAATATCCACCAGTGGCCCATTGTCCGAGTTAATACGATATCTGATATAGCAAAATTAAAATAAAGCAAAACGATATAAGTGATTACTTGGAGTTCATTGAGATAATATTTAAACAGCATAAATCAGGAAAGCTAAGTTTGGGAAGGGAGACTCAAAAAAGGAAATAAAGTTGTAACGGGCAGACAGCATTGGGGTGGGTGTGCTGTGTGCTGGGCTGGGGTAGCCCCTCTCTCTGGCAATCTTGGGAGAAGACAGGCTGGTGACGAGAATTTAAGAGACCAGCTCTCAGTCTGTAGGGCAGGTGACTCTGAATTTCCTAATTAGTGTGCTTGCTAGCGTTTTATACACAAGTAGTATATATGCTTAGTGAATGCTTGGGAATTTGTTTTGCTTAAAGGAAATTCTTCATAACCCTGGTCACAGGGTCGAAGTATTTCTCGACTCTAAAGAAGAGTTTTTACATTGGGGCAGTTGATTATTTGGAAGATACATTTTTTACAGTCCTGACGTTTTCTCCCCCTTCAACTGGCAGGTTTTTAGCTTACTTCACGCATCTGCTGGAAAGGTCTGAATTTTCTCAGAAGAGACCTGGATATCGTTCTTTTTTCAGCCTTGCGGGTTCTTGGCGTCGTAAGAAGGGAGAGTCATGATTTTTGCCGATTTCGTTTCTTGCGGAGCTTGCCACGAAGGTGGACTCTTCATTTTGAGACATGCTGCTGACGTGTGAAAGTTTTGTGCTTTTACATGCAAGGCTGCTTAAGGTTTTTCCTGTTTTGGAATTTGTCTAAGGTGCATTCCAGTTAAAGACGCTCTCCTTGAAACTTTAGTTTCCTTCGGCTCACCAAAGGGAGATGTGGTTGTGTAATTAGGACATAAACTAGAGACGGTTGGCATCTTCCCAGGCGTCTGTACCTGTAAGCATGTTGGCAGGAACCAGAGACAGCGAGCCATGCTGAATGGTTAGTGGCAGCTACAGACGAGCTTCCTGCCGCCTCTGAGGCCTCACAAGACCCTGAAATAATTAAACACACTTGGGCCACCCTGGTGGCTTCATTGTAGCCCTTTAGCTCTGGACCTGAAAAAAAAAAAAAAAGGTAGAAAGTCTTGACTTAGCTGGGCCAGCAGCAGGGAACCACAGACAAAGAAAAGAAGCGAGCATCACATTTCCTTATTCGTTTATGAAAAATAAAGTCTTGTCAGAGACTAAAGAAATAGACGCTTTTCAACACGGGCAGATGTGATTTGTTGTGGTGTGAATTCTTTTTTCAGCAAGGATTCATAACCTCACAGACAGAGTGATGCAGCTTTTGTAAAGATGTGTGCTTGTTTAAAAGAAGCCCCGAGAGGTTATAGCTGTTTGAGTTGACTTGATATCAGATGTAATAAGTCCTGGGGGAGAGGAATGCTTTTAGTGTACTTTTTTGAGTTTCTCTCCTCATTTGATCTCTGTCTTCCCTCCCCACTTTTAGCAACCTCCCCCGACCCTGAGCACAAGTAATGAGCCCTGCTTTTTGCCAGCAGAGACCATACCTTACTGACGGTGGGTGAATGAACGTTACTTTTTTCTTTTTGTTTTTCGGCCTAGCAACAGTTAGGCCCAAAAACAAAACAATTGTTTTGTTTTGTTTGAACAATTTCCTTGAAAAATTAAAAACTTCATGTTCTCATTATAATAACCCTCCTCAAACCCAGACAGCCTGCATAATTGGACGAATTTTACACGTAAGGAGTGACAAGGAATTTCACAGGTGACTAAGTTACTGATTACTTTGCAAAATGAGGAGCCTCGTCTTAACTGGTAAATAATCTCTGAAGAACCTTGAGTTTGCTCTGCATGGGGTGATGTTCTGCTTCTCACTAGCTCATGAGATACATGATGGATCTGGACTCAGGCTGAGTAATTTCCATCGTGCTGGGTGACTTTCTTCCTCGCGATTGCCTGTATTTCTATAATTTGATGTTCTTCTGAACTAATATTCCTTGGGGAGTATTTCAGTCGACAGGGTTTTTGAGCGTCAGAGCTGTGCTGTACGTTAAGAAGACAGTCCACTGAACCGTGGCACCAGGGACTGAGTCATTGAGCTGTGTGGTCGAGTAAGTGACCTCAGCTGGCTGATGAGCAGATATTTGCACTGCGTTGGGGTGAGGGGACACTTTCAGTATAAGTGACCCCAGCTGGCTGATGAGCAGATATTGGCACTGCATTGGGGTGAAGGGACACTTTCCGTATAAGTGGCCCCAGCTGGCTGATGAGCAGATATTGGCACTGCGTTGGGTGAAGGGACACTTTCTCGTGAACGTGTGCTTGGCCATCGTCATCTGTTGCCTCTTTCTTCCCCCACCTGCCCCGTCTTCAGATGCCTGGGCCTTCCCTGCAGCCACCCTGGGAGCCACAGCCCTGTTGTGGTGGGACCAGCTCTACCTACAGGGCTTTGTCCACCAAGGAAGTGAGTCAGAGTTTACCCAAAGCCTTTGGCAAACATTTATTTTTAAACTTCAGAAGAGTTTTGGTTTGATCCGGGTTCAGAACGGCATGGTTGGGAAATCAGAACGGACTTAGGTTTCCCCATCTGTCTTTTTCTTCATGGGAAACACTTTACTAACCCACAGACAGACCGTGACAAGGAAGGGAGCAGATGTATAAGAGAAAGGTAACAAGGCCTTTGTCCCCTCACCTGCCTTCCCCGTCACACCTCGCAGGAACCCCAGCACTCGGGAGGTATGCCCATGAGAGGGCAGGGGTTCCCGGCAGCTTAGTCCCGTCCTCCCGAGGGGTTGAGGTGGCAGCGGCTGGGGCCCTGCCGCTGGTCCGAGACTGGAGAGGCGAGTCGTCCAGAAGGGAACCAGGAAATGCCGCCGAGGACTAGTGTTTCTCAAAGCAGTGCCTGTTCTTCAAATAAAAATGATGACGCCTCTCTCCCCCTTCTCACATATTAGCCGCAACTTGGATTTATATGGAGACTTTTCTCTGAAGAAAGTGCAAATGTCTGTGTGGCTCTAGGGCATGTGAAGATATATTGTGTCACCTGGACGTCAAAGGTGGAAATATGAGGGCAGAGGAAGGGTATGCGGCTCGTGGCATCACTGAGGCCGGACGCCCAGTCTTCTGCTGGAAGTTGGGACAGAGGTGCGTGTGAGTGGGCGTCAAGTGCATATTCCTTTGGGTGTTCTGAATTTGGTGAAGAGAGTCCTGTCTCAAAATCAGCGGAAAAAGTAGAAAATATTTAGATATCTGGCGTTCTAAAATTAGAGTATTTGGATGCCTTTTCCCCTGCAGTGGAGGATGTTATTAAAGCTGTGTCTATCCCTGAGCACTAGGTGTTTCCAAGACTGGGATTCTAGTGGTGCGTGATGGCTTCGTTTGAAACAAGCTGCTCACACACTAAAAGGGGAAGGAGAGAGATGTGGAAATCAGGAGATCCAGGTGTCGTGTGAGCTCCGTGATGGACCGACCCTGTGCCTGTAACAAACTGCTTTATCTCTAAGCTTCTGTCTCCCTCTCTCTCAAGTCAGGGCACAGGTTTCAAAGTGTGTCCCGTGGAACCATTTGTGGAGAAAATGGGTAGAAAACAAAAACAAATGGATTCTAGGTGTTAACATTGACTACTGCTGTCAAGATAAGACAACGACAAAACCAAGTGGAAACCACCGCTGCCCCCGCGCTTTCCTACTTAAGCATCCCATGACTTTTCATTCTAAGCTCAACCAGGAGCCTCCTCTGGTGCTGAGGGTTTCATAGCCCTCAACAGGGGCCAGGAAGGACGGGAGACCGGGAATGCTTGGCCCTGAATGGTGTCCTTCTCCAGCCCGCGCTGGCAGCCTGAGTCGTCGCTCTCTGGAGGCTGCGGCGCTGAGGGGCTGAGGTCAAAGGTGACGTGGGAGGTGGGTGGGGGCAGGACTAGTGGTGGACTGCTTCCCTGTCCCTGTGGCTCTCGGCCCTGCCTTCCAGGCCGCAGCTCCACCAGCCGCCGCCCCCACCCTACCTGGGAAAGCCTTTCTTGCCCACTGCACCCTCCTTTCTCACCACACGTTTGCCAGGTGGACTCACAGGTCTGTTCCAGGAATCCCGTTAGATGCCACAGGATTTTCTTTTCTTGTCTGGAAGGACAGGAAGGGACACAGTGCTGGAAGTTGTGCTACTGGAAGAGGGGGTTGAGGAGAAGTAGGGAGAGGGAGGTTGGACTCACTTTGTTTTGTTTTTCACTCTTGAAACAAAAGAGAGGAACGTCACCTGGAAAGCAAGTGAAAAAGACCAGGCTTCTTTAAAAACATCCAAACGGACCTGGTGGGAGATGAAATCATGACTGGTTTGCCAAGACTCCTGTTGGCAAAAAAAACCATAATCTTGGCTGAGAGAAGAGAGGGAAACGTAACTCCCGTGACGCAGAGCCCTGAAGGCTTGCTGTCAGCGACCGTGTGGCTCTGTGTCACGCCAGAGCAACTCGGCTTCAGAGAGTCTCGGTTTTGTTTTTGGTGGCTCTCGTGAAAACAGGACTGCTTTCTCCTTCACTCATGCGCTCAGCAAGCGTTCGAGGGCTTACTAGGTGCCAGGGGACCGTGATTAACTTGAGCACTTCCCGGGTACCTAAGTCAGGGGCTGAGCATGCAAAGGCAGACACACCTTCCTGCCCACCAGGACTCAGAGTTTAGTGAGGGAGATGCAGGGCCAGGCCCCGGCTGCACTGAGTGTCGGAAAGCAAGCCCGAGCTGTGAACTTGGTGGGGTCAGGGAGAGTGGGTGTTAGCTATTTGCAGTGGATACTCAGAGGCCAGAGGAGCCTAGAGCATTCTAGGTACTGTGGTTGATCAGGGACGAGCTGGAGCCTAGTGCATTCTGGGTACTGTGGGTGATCAGGGACCAGCTGGAGTCTAGTGCATCCTGGCAAATGTGAGTGACTAGGGGCCGGGTGGAGCCTAGTGCATCCTGGGTAATGTGAATGGTAGGGACCAGCTGGAGCCTAGAGCATCCTGGATAGTGTGGGTTATTAGGGGCTGGGTGTAGCCCAGAGGCTGAATCATGAATAGTGAAGCCTGGGAAGGAGGCTGGGACAATGCACAAAAAGATCTGTCCTCCGTGACCTTGGGACAGTGCCAGCCTGCTGCAGGGTCTCAAGCAGAAAGGTACCGTTTTAGATGCACGTTTTGGAGGGATTGCTCAGGTTGGGGCAGCGGAAGAAGACCAAGGAAGCAGGCCACGCTGAAGCCTGCAGGCAGTTGCAGCACCTGGGTGAGGAAGGAGAGCCTGGGTGAAGACTGTGGCCACGGGGAAGGAGAGACTTTGGGGAGGTGGGACCTGAGCTTAGGTGATTGGAGAAGGGGGCGGAGAGGACCTGGTGACCAGCTTGGGCACCTGGACAGGTTTTCCTCCAAATGGTGGGGTGAGGAATGCAGCCCAGGCTTTCAGATTCCTAATCCTATAGATAGATTTCGAAGCCACTGGCCCCTCCCCTCCTCTGGCAGGTTTGCCGGGGGAAGATGACAGCTTCAGTTTCAGATATGACGAGTTGGTGGTGCCTTGGGGGCATCTGGGGTGATTGATTTAGCAGGTGATTGGCTGCTCAGAAGTTCAGTAGCAAGGTCCGCATGTCCTCAGCATCAAGGTAGCAGTTACAAGGCCCCGGCATAGCTGAGTTTGCGCAGAGCCTGTGTAACATGAGAAATAAACGGGTGGAGGAAGAGGAAGCAGTGAGGGAGGTGGGAAGGAGTAGCCTGAGTGGTCGGTGGAAAGTCAGGATAGCCTGATAACCAGGGCGCTAAGGAGGGGCCGGTGAGAGTGTCCAGTGATGCAAGACGAGGATTGAGAAACAGCCCTGGGATGGAGCAATGGTCGCCCAGTAGGTCAGAGGTAACTGGGGCAAAAGCAACTCCCATTTAGTGATTAATGTAATCTAAATCATTTCAAGCATAGGTTTTAATTTCTGTCTTCCCCAGAGGGATACATCTTGTCCTCATGTCAAGTATTTTAGAAAGAAAGTAACTTTTTTTTTGGTGAAATGTATGTAACATAAAATTTACCATCGCAACCATTCTTAAGCGTACAAGTCAGTGGCTTAAGTGCATCCACCTTGCTGTGCAAGAAAATAGCAAACAAGTGTTGATTCTAATTGGGTAGAAAGAATTGAGTTTAGAAGGCAAATCAGTAATGAGTCTTTTCTTGAAGTCCCCTGAAACAGTGTATTCTCTTGGCTCAGTAGCTGGGAATTCAGAACTGCATTTGAACTAGAGATGCAGTTTTGTCTTCCAAGGGATGTCTTGTTGCTCACGCCGAAAGCAGGGTCTGCACACTCGCTGTGCGCCCACCCTCCTTCTCGTCCACAGGCACGCGTGTGTGTGTCACACGTCAGCAGCCTCGAAGATGCTGGGGAGGGTTTGGTGTTGGATGTAAGCCAGGCCCCAGCGCTCACCCGGTGTGATCTTGGGCGAGGTGCTTGAAGACTCTAAACCCGTTTCTCACCGTGAAGGGTGGTGCAGAGAGTCGAGAGGATGAGCGTAATTGCCGTCAGTAAACCACGAAGATCCAGGGAAGTGGGCGTGGGCGTGTGTGTTCGTGTGCGTGCTTCTGTGCGTGTGACGGCCACCGCTCTGCTCAAAGCGGGAATCCTGTGCTGGGGTCATCAAGCCTTTCCTCTTCCAAAGGGCCTCATCCGAGGGCTTCCCTGAGCTCACAGCAAACTCGGAGCACTTAGCTGGAGGGGAACGTTAGACTGGGGCTGGCTACTTGCTGGGGGATACGGAGGAGAGTCACTGTGGTGGGGACAGGCGGGGGTAGGAATCCGCTTCATAACCGTTTCTCCAGCAGCTGGCTTAATAAACTACCTCTCCTGCGACAGCCATCCAGAGCCCCACAGGCTGCGTTTTTAAACTCCGAACCACTTCAGGGGCAGGAGAAGATAATAAACTAAAGGAAAGGTTCTCCTGGACAAATCACACGAGGGGCCCTCGGCTCTTCTGTTGGACCCCAGTA
Organism: Hyperoodon ampullatus; assembly: GCF_949752795.1. Classification (NCBI taxonomy): domain Eukaryota; kingdom Metazoa; phylum Chordata; class Mammalia; order Artiodactyla; family Ziphiidae; genus Hyperoodon; species Hyperoodon ampullatus. Next base: position 103,432,556 of record NC_136923.1, read on the forward strand.
CCTGGGTACCCATCACACCCAGAACACTCCATTCATTGCTGAGAAAGACACAAGGAAATGGAATACTGGCAGCTGTTTTCAAGATCTGTCTCACACATATTTTTTAAATTTCGTACTAACTATATAAGGTAGAGCCTACTAAGACCCCCATTTTACAGATAAGGAAACTGAGGCCTCTAATCCCCGGGCGAGTGGGACCTTTCAGGAGGAGCTAATAGCATTGACTGGACTTTACAGTGTGCCTTGATGCTGTGCCGAGTGCAGTGTCAGTACAGTTACTCCACCCCTTAACCCTGTGGTTTGGGCACCACTGTTATCCCTGCTTTACAAACGGGGACCTGAGGTGTAGGTGAGGTAACTGGCCCAGGACCACAAACCCAGAGATGGAGGAGCCAGGACTGGACCCCGGGCCTCGGGGGCTCCATTGCCCATGCTGGTAACTGCCATGTCATTCCTGACAACCCTAATATCGTTTTAAATGTGTACAAATATCCCATAAGGAGTTTGCATTAGTTCTTACAACTTCTAAATGACTGTAACACCCAAGTGTTGACGACCTCCAGTTCCAAAACCAATACGATCCAAATTAATGGCACTTGAATGTGATGGGTGAGGGTCTTTTCCTGAAACAGAATCACCTGTTCAGCCTTGTTGGGTTAAGCAGCAGAAAGGCGTGGCTTCAGATTCAGTCTCACATTTAAACTGTTTTGGCATTTGGACTTGAAAAGTCCCAGCGTCCGGGACGCCTGTTCACATACCTTTGCTGTCTAAGATGCTGTCTAAGATGCTGTCTAGGAGGCTTTGCCCGCATGGAATACTCATCCTTCACACCCACCATGCCTCGGCCCCTCGACGGCCCTGCTGACTTGTCTGCTTCTCTTGACCATAAAGTGAGGTTTGTGGCATCATTAAAGTATTAACTAAACAGGCGCTTAGTCCAGTGCTGACCAGGGCTGAGCCGGGAAGCCATCACTGCGTCCTGTGTCCTGGCGCTCCTGTGCTGATGAGCGTGGCCTTTCCAGCGCCGGCCTTAGCCTGGTCACGTCCTGGGATGCTGAACACAGGCGTGGCTCCTGTCTCCTGCTGCTTTGTTCCAACCACGGTTAAGCCTGCCTCTGTGCAGCCAGCCATGGTGACCTTCGGCCTTTGGAGTGTAAATCTAGACGCGAACGTGGTCTGAAATCTCAGGTCCCTGCTGGGTTCCGGGCTGCTCAGCCAGACAATCAAGGTGATGTTTGTGTTAATGTAAATGGATTTTCATTGACATGAGAACATGAAATTTAAAGGTTCCTGCAGACTGCCAAGAACGTGTCCTCAGGTGGCCCGAGACGGGCCTGCCCCCACTCAGGAACCCACGTTCTAGAGTCTAGAGTCCAGCCCCAGCTGGTGACCCTCTCCCTGTCGGCATCCTTGCCGCCCTCAGCTCCTTCCACCCCCATCACCGGGTGGATGGCTCGGCTCCGGCCTGCCCCGCCCCCGCTCCCGTCCCTTTCCCCAGTCAGCTGCCTCTCTGGCCTCATCCAGCATCCTGAGGACCAGGCACCTTCCCAAGACATACCTCTGTCCTCTCACCCAGGAGCCTGGCCGGCGAGTGTGACCGCTCCACAGGGAGTCACCGTGGAGGGCTGGGAAGGTTTTCCCAAAGGGCTGGGGCCTCCGAGGGACGTGGGTGCTGGGTGCGGTGTCCCGGCTTCACTCTGTAGGTGGAGGACGGCCATCGCCCGCTTTTTGCAAAAGTGTTTGCTCCGTTCCGTGTTTCGGGGAGATAGCTCTGGGGGCCTTGCCCTCTCATCCCGTGGTGGCTGGCAAGTAGCAAGAGTTTGTGCTGTTCTAGTTCTCGCTAGTTCTAACCAGTTTGAACCAGAATGTCCTCTTTGTCACGGAAGGCATCCCTGCAGAAAGTTCAGTGGAGAGCCCATCGTTCACATCTCTCTTTCCCATGAATGGAATTTACCAAAACCATTCCTCTTCTTGGCGCTTTTGTCACAGAAAAGATGGTCTCCTCCGGAATCATCCTTCAGCATCTGTCCTCGTGTTTCACCTGCTCCCGGCGGCGCGGGCTCCCAGCCACGAGTGGGGATTGTTGTTGCAACTTGGATGTGAGCCTGGAGTCGTCGGGGTGTCGGCTTGCTCTGGGGTACTCGGATCTCTCTCTTTAAGAGGGTGTAATTGAATCACAGAACACGCCACCCCCGGGGGTTTAAGGCTGACATCCCGGGAGGGGATCGCGGTGCCCAAACCTTGTTTTTCCTTTGTGATCGTCACCCAAAAACCTGGTGCTGGTCTCTGACCCGTTCGTTTATTTTCCGTTTCCCCTGTGGGGTCACTGTAGGGTCTTATTTCATGTTCTCTCCAGGGGATAATTGTTCTTTTGCTGTTTTTCCAGGCTCTTCTTTTTTTTGGCATTTTCCCCACCCACCTTGTGACAGTAGAAGCAAGTGTTTGCACAGTTGGCTTTTCTGTCCCATCACCGCTGCTTTGGCATCTCTGTGGGGCTGGGGGGCCAGCAGGGCGGGAGCGGCTGCTGTCTGCTCTCAGCGGACGGAAGAGCATCGCTTAAGGCTCCCATCCTTCTTCAGGGCTGATAAGGCAGCTGAGAATAAAAGAAGAGTTGAAACCTCAGGATAGTTACCTTCTGAAAAGTTACACAGACCTCTGATCTCTTCAAATATTGGCAATTATTGTGAACAGTTTATAAACATTGAACCTGAAGGATTTGGGTGAAGGAGTGTGGTGGTTACACGTTTAAGTTATAGAAGAAGAAATAAAATGGGAAAACACACGCCTTTATTTTCTCTCCCATTCTCTCTCACACGTCAGGCTGTGAGACAAAGCAAATCCGTCATCACCAACTACCTCTAAAGAGGTTTTAGACCAGAGCTTTCCGAGAGACCTTGCAGCAGGGCTGGGAGTGTGCTCTGTCTGCATTGCCCGGTGTTCTGACCCCACCACGTGTGGCAGTTGAGCAGTGACATGTGGCCGGGGACTGGGGCACTGAATCTGTAAATTTAGTTAATTTTCATTAATTAAATATAAGTAACCACATGTGGCTAGCAGCTGCTGTTTTGGTTAGCGCTGCTGGAAGCTTGGTGTTGAATCATCTCGGGATGGTTTATTTCGCCAGCCCTGACCTCCCTACCAAGTTCCACACCCCTCTGCGCAGCTGCGTCTCAGGGTTAGCGTGGCTGAGACAGAGCTCTCGTCCGCCCTCAGCCTCACAGCCACGGCCCCCGCGTCTTCCCAGCCTCAGTCCAGAACCACCACACGCGCGGCGGCTCCAGTCGAGGGTCTGAGTTGCTTTCTCCCCTCTTCCCCTTGATCAGCAAGTCCTTCTGATCATCTGCTGAGGCCCTCGATTGCCTCCGCCCCACCACAGCCCCCGAAACAAAGCCTTTCCATTTCGTGCCCTCAGTAGCTTCCTGAGCCGTCTTCCTGCCTCCTGCTCATGCCGGGCAACTAATTCTTCACTTACACCCAGGGTGATACCTGTGCCTCCGGAACCAGGGTGATACCTGTGCATCCGGAGCCAGGGTGATACCTGTGCATCCGGAACCAGGGTGATACCTGGGCATCCGGAGCCAGGGTGATACCTGTGCATCCGGAACCAGGGTGATACCTGTGCCTCCGGAACCAGGGTGATACCTGTGCCTCCGGAACCAGGGTGATACCTGTGCCTCCGGAACCAGGGTGATACCCGTGCCTCCGGAGCCAGGCCTCCTGCTCATCCACTTCAAGCCCTCTGGGTTAGTTGGCAGTGGCTTCACTGTGGAAGCCTGAAAACCAGCATGACAGGGATTTAAACAAAGTAGCTGTTTATTTCTCCCGTCACTGTACTCATCCAGGCGGGCATGGACGGTCTCCTGAGCCTGGGGCCCGGACCCTCCCTGTCTGCTAATCCTGCCATCACGTCCACATTCCAGCCAGCACAGAGGTGGAAAAGGGGAGGCAGGAACGCTCTTCCCATTAAGGTCACTGCTCGGAGGTCGTGGGTACCACGTCTTACATCCCTGTAGTAACCTGCCCACACCCAGCTGCAAGGGGTCTGGGAAATACCGTCTCATCTTGGACAGCCGCAAGCCTGCAGGAGACCGGGTGGGGTGCTGGAGGATGACCCGGGGTCCTTGCCACACCCCCCAGTGGCTTTCACTGTGCAGCCCAAGGTCCTCACTGCAGCCTGTGAGGTCGCATGACCTCACTCCGTATTGCAGCCAAATTGACCTCCTTCCCATTCTCCACGTGCCAGGCTCTCACTGGTTCCTCGGGTCGTTCTTAAGAGCCTCTCCCTCTGCCTGAGATGCTCCATCCCAGACCTCTGCAGACCTGGCCATGTTCTGTCACCGTGATTCTGCTCATGTGACATCTGCAAAACTTTCTCAGACCGTCCATCTAACCATCAGCCACATTATTCCTTTAGGACCACCTGCCTTTTTTTTAAAGCATCTACCACCCCCTGGAAATATATTTATTGATCTGAATCTCCATGAATACCACCCCCCCCCGGCTCTGGAGTAGACCCCACAGAGCACGACCTTCCCATTCTTCTTCTCCCCTGTACCTCCAGAACCTGGGTTGTACCTGGCACAGAAAGGGTGTCTAAATATGAGTTGGGTGAATGAATGAATTTATGGAACGTGATGAAAATCTGTGCGGCACTGTCACAGAGTAGAAGTATGTGTGTGGCTGTAAACTATTAAAGCTGGAAAGGCTGGAGTTCTCTTGGTCCCATTCCCGCCTATTAAAGATGAGGGAAAAGGACGCGTGATGTCACGTAGGTGGTTATGAATAGGAAAGGTAATACCTGGGATTTCTCATGAAGCCTCGTGAGCTGGACGGACGTGGACTGGATGCCAGAAAGTTGGCTGGGCTCAAAACTGGCGACTCAGCCCTGCACCACCACGCCTGATTGATACGGACTGCTAGGAAAACACGGTCTCAGTGACCCTGTGTGCAAGTGAAGTCTGACTGAGCACAAAACGAGGGCCTGGCCAGCAGGAACGAGGACACAGGCCACCATCCTCCTTGTCTTCACCACGATCGGTTGACTGCCCCCGAGTCACTGCTGTCGCCTTCACTGTAGCTCCATGGCGGGGAGGGGGGATCGCAGCCCATCCTGTATCCTCTTCCCGTGGTAGATACTCAGTAAGAACTAAGAGATGGGAAGAGATCTCATGGCGGGTTTTGGTGAGTCTGTAAAGAGTCAGGGTGTCGCTTCTCCATCCACACAGCTCACCAGAGGCACTTAAAGAGCAGACCCAGCATCAACAGTAAACGGTCTGGTTCCCTCGCGTTGGGCGTGCGGGGCCCTTAGGCCGGACTCTAGCATCGGTGTCAGTCCTTGGCTCCACTACTGTCCGGCCGTGGTTTCACAGGTAGCCAGCGTTTTAGTTAAGCTCTCAGGACCTGAAACTAATGTTTACGAAATAAAGTGGAGCTGCATAGACTCTGTGCCTTCCCTTAGGGTCTGGTGATGCACACCGGACTCGGGAATGCCCAGGGTCCTACGTGGGATGCAGGCCGGCCCCCAGTTCCCACCCGGTCTTTCATAGATGAGACAGATGGATAGTGAAATGGGGCCAGGGTGGCCGCAGGGGATACACTTAGCCCAGGCCCCTCCTAGGAGATGGTAAACCTGCAGGGAACGCTGAGTGTGCCCAGAGCTCTGGGCCCCTCGGAGCATTAGGCTTACTTCCGGCTCCCAGCTCCTCCCATGGGAGCGCCTGCCGGAGAGGTCATTGCAGACGTGGGTAGAATTCTTGGCCCGCACATGAAGCGTTTGCACTAGGACTCCACGAGGCTCTGGGCACGGCAGGAGGAGGACGGGGCAGGAGGGGGACCCAGGGTGTGCCTGGATCGCTCTGCATTCTTACGTTGTGGGCGAATCTTCAAAACTCGGATCAGTGCGCTCTGTGATTTGAGGCCAGTTACTTGAGAGGCTAAATGTATGTAAAATGTCCAGGTGGTCATGCCTTTTTCTTCTTTAGGATCATTGGATGAGAGGTTTAGCTTAGGCCAGGAGGTGTGAAAAGAGCCCCATTCCCTTATGCCTGACGTGACTCCCAGCTGGCGGCTGTTCCAGATGACGCAGCAGACAGATGGTGGCAGCTGGCCTGGTGACACCGTGCCAGGAGGGGGGGCTATTCATTTCATCCAAAACGGGGCCTTTTTTGAAACAGCATTGTGATGTCCCTTTGATATATGACCCACCAAAGCTGGCTGAATATTATTTTTTTAGGACAAGTGACATCAGGTTTGCAAGTTAGTAAAAAAAAGGCACATGCCGAGGGCAGATCTTTAAAACTGGCTCCAGCAAAGGAGCCCCCTGCCGGCAGGCGTGGGGTGGGTTTCGAGCAGCTGGTGACAACCTGAAATGCGCGCACCCGCACCCTCTCCCCTCGTGCTGGATCTGCGGGGGGACTTGATTGCGATGGCTTCACAAGTCAGGAAGACGCACCTTGCCCTGGGTGTCTGCTGCACAGGGCCCCGGCCAGGTGACTCTGCAGGGGCTCCATCCCCCCGATGAGTTTAGACCTTTGTGAGTCTGGACGAGGCTGTGATTGCAGGAAAACAGCCTGAAAAGGGGGAGAAGGGGGCCGTCAGGGAGCAGCAGATGAAAGACGCCAGCCGGCTCTGTCCAGACATTTACCCTGCCCGCCCCCAGAGAGGCTTTCCTGACAGTTCACGCAGAATTCACCAGCTTATTTCTCTTACCACACCCTGATTCTTGGCGTTCACTTGTTAAAAAAATTTTTTTAATTGTGGTATAAAGCACATAATATAAAATTTACCACCTTAATAACCATTTCCAAGTCATTGTGTTGTGTTAAGTACACTCACGTCGTTGTGCAGCGGTCACCAGCATCCGTCTCCCACTGACACCCTGTCCCTATTAAACACTGTCTCCCCTCCCCCAGTCCCCGCCACCCACTTTCTACTCTCTGTCTCCGTGCATCTGACCCCTCTAGGGACCCCACGTCAGTGGCATCACATAGTACTTGTCCTTTTGTGTCTGGCTTATTTCACTGAGCGTAATGTCCTCAAGGTTTATCCGTGTTGTGATATGTGTCTGAATTTCCTTAGTAAGCCTGATGAGTATTCCATTGTCTGTCTGGACTGTGCGTAGTTTATCCATCCATGGACACTTGGGTCGCTGGCACCTTCTGGCTACTGTGAATAGTGCTGCAGGGAACGTGGGTGTGCAAATATCTCTTCGAGACCCTGCTTTCAGTTCTTTTGGGGGGTGTGCCCAGAAGTGGGATCGCTGCATCATATGGACTCACTGTTTTCATCCGCAAGACGAAAGTGTTGGCTCTGGCCCGCTCTGAGCCCCGGGCTGCCTCCAGCATTGCGTGGCCTGGCCGCCGAAGAGCAGACCCCGCGGGGTGGGTGTGACCAGCGGTGCCCGTCTCCTCTGGGCACGAAGAACAGGCTGTCTCGGAAGAACCACCAGCCTCCCCTGGCCGTTTTATTTGGAGCCCCTCCCCCGACTCTCCAAACAAGCAAACTTTTTAAGGGGGTTTGGGGAAGGACGAGTCGCAAATGCCCACTTACCAAGTTCGTAGCTGTGGGCTTTGTTTACGGTTTCCGTGGAACAAGTGGGTTTTTCCTCTTCCTTCTCTGTCTCTGGGGCTGAGGCTTGTCTGCCGTCCTGCAGGGCCTCCTTGGGGCCGCCACCCCACTGCTTCCCTTTCTGCTTCCCTCTCATCTTCCCTCTGGTCCGTTTCTGAATGCCTGGGGAGCTCTCCGAGCCCTGGGGGCATTAGTGTTGTGTTTCTTGCTAATGTCGAGCCAGGTCACTTAACAAATCCATTTGCCAGGTAATTAAAGACCTAGGAGGAGTGTGGAAAGATGCTATTTTTTCAGCCTATTGAGATCTCCTCTTTGTGTCCAGCAGGGACTGATGTTTAATGGGGAGTTTGAGACCCGCGTCATTCAGAGTGCGATGCACTTAATGTGGCAGCCTCCTGCTTGAATTCAGAGCTGGGGCGCTTGTCGCGGTATCTCGGTGGCCTCATGGATTATTCTGTGGATGTTCTTTGGAGAAGGTGAGCTGAAAATAGTCGGTGACCAAGTCTGCCCTCGTGACATCCCAGCTGTTATGCATCTCTCTGTCCTGGTAGCAAAGGGTTCTCTGAGGAATACTTTGTTTTGAGGACGGGGGTTTTTGGTTGGGGGCCAGTAGCAGGCACGTGTGTTTTGTACCTAATGGAGAGGACACAGATGTCCTAGTGTCTGGGCAGCACTTGTGCCCTCAGAGGACGTCCCTGAGGAACCCAGAGACCTTTAAGGGACCAAGATGATTAGGGCCACAGCGAGGGGCAGGTTGAGTCTGTAATTTTTTTTTTTTTTTTTTTGTGGTACGCGGGCCTCTCACTGTTGTGGCCTCTCCCGTTGTGGAGCACGGGCTCCGGACGCGCAGGCCCAGCGGCCATGGCTCACGGGCCCAGCCGCTCCGCGGCACGTGGGATCTTCCCGGACCGGGGCACGAACCCGCGTCCCCTGCATCGGCAGGCGGGCTCTCAACCACTGCGCCACCAGGGAAGCCCGTTTTGAGGACTTTTAAAGTCGCTATATTCTTTGGAGACTATCTGGTCTAACTTCCTACAAGCATAATAAGAGTTTACGTTGACATTTTTTCCAAATAGAATTAACAGGAGGCAAAAAATACGGTCATTATTTAGTAATTAAGTTACAAGTTTGAAGTAGGTGATGGGGTGATGAAACCAGAGAGAGTGCTGTTTTTATGTTTTATTTTCTTGGTAGCATTTAATATAATAATAATAATAATTATTATTATTATTATATATGCATGTTTCTTCTTGCCACTAGAGAAATGTGCTTTTGAACTGATTTTCCTACTGATACGATTTTAAAATATTTACAGCATTCATAGTTCCACTTACCTGTTCTTTTAAAGGATTAAGAAGCATTTAGATAGAATGCTTGTTTAAAATGGGTCTGGTAGATTAAAATCTATTTTCATAAAGTTGACATGTGTTAGGAGATTCTTTGTTTTAGAGAAGGAGCATCTGCTTTGCAGAGATTCACTGTTGGAATGTCTTTATCATTGTAATCTCTACTGGTGCACTGATATTTAACTCAGTGTGCAAAATATTGGTTTACACAGTGTTTGTGTTCCTGCTCGTAACAGTCCATAGTTGATACCCATCAGCTGTGTTACGAAGGGCCTTGTGGTTTTGGCCTGACACCTTAGTTTTGTTTGTGTAACTGGTGGTGCTGTCAGTGACAGACAGGGACCAGCATTGCTCTCAACCCAGCAGAAACCCAAGGAGACGTCAGGACAGCAGAATAAACTGATGTTGCCACAGCAAGAAGAGTCTTTTTAGAAGACGGCTCTGACCGTGTCTTTTTACTCCATGGCTTCAGTCCTCCTAAGGCTCATGTTGCTTTGGGAGCAAAGTGCCCGTTTTTCACGGCGGCCTGTGAGGCTTCTCAGTGCGGCCTGGGGACACCCCCAGCCCTGCTTCCCCGCTGCCCCCTCATCTGCTGCTTCAGTTCCTTGAAAACTTTGTCGTCTGCAGCACCTCTGGACTTCTGCACAGGTGCTCTTTGCTAGAACAGCCTTCTACGACTTCTTCTCAGGGTGAAATGTGCTCAAGTCCTCAGGAGACAGATGGGCCATTTTTTCCAGAGATTTCTCCCGGCATCCCCCTCCCATCTGAGTTGGGGGCCTTCCTCACTCATCACAGTGAGTCTGCTTTCAAAAGTCAGCTTGATTAAATACTCAACAGACATAAAAATGCCAGCAAGTCAGATGTGAAGGCTTCTGACACCAGGCACATTTGAGGATTATGACCATCGCTTTGAAATGCCCCGTGTGTCCCTTCCCAGCCACCCAGGTCACTCCTGCGCTCCCGGCCACCACGAGCCTGGCTTTTGTGTTTCTCCTTCCCTTGCTTTTCTTCATAATTTCGCCTCATCTGCTGGGATCCGCAAACAGTATATCATTTAGCTTTGCATGCTTTTCAACTTTCAGTAAGTGCAATCTTGCAGCATGTGTTCTTCTGGACGTTTTTGTTTTCACTCGGCCTTTTTTCCCAGGTGCGTGTGTGTGGCTCTTTGCAGCTCTGACGCGCTCATTTCACTGCTGTGTGAATAGCCCACCGCTGTGTGACCCCCTAATTGATTTTTCATGGATCTCTGTTCTTCTCTTTCCCTACGCCCCATCTTTATCCCAACACACAACTTTAAACTCCCACAGGGCAGAGATTGCGTTTATCTCTCTCACTGTTATGTCCCAGTATCCAGCAGGTAAGAAAATATTTAGTAAAGGAAAGCCACGCCCTTGGTCAGAGGGTCTGCCGGGGACGGTCACGGGCCACCGTACCATCCTTGTGGGTCCAAAGCTCTTTCCTCCCTGCTCCTTCTCCTGCCGCAAACCCTAGACCAGGGCTCAGCACACTGTCTGTAAAGGGCCAGATGGGAAATATTTTAGGCTCTCTGGGCCGTAGGGTTTCTCACGTAACTACTCTGCCGTTGTGGCACAAAGCAGCCACAGACTATGCGTAAACAGATGGGTGCTCCAATAAAACCTTATTTACAAAAATAGCCATTGGGCCGAATTGGCCCACCAGCTATTTGCTGACCTCTGCTCTGGAGGACTTTCCTGGTTGGAGAGGAGGACAGTGAGAGGAAGCCCCCCCCCCGATCACACCGTGCCTTCTGGGGGACCCTCCCCTCTAGGCCAGACGAGGACAGGCAGAGTGGGCCGAGGCCAGAAGGTGAGGTGATTGGTTCCAGTCCGGGTGGAGAGAGAGCAGTTTCCAGACCGGGACCGTAGCACACCTTCCAGTTAGCCTGCTGTGTGTGCGTGTGGAGCCTTGAAGACAAAGGCTGCTGGGCCTCTGAGGTGCAGGAGGGGACAGGGTTTGGACGGCCGCCTCCCCGTCCTTCCCACGACCCTTCCTTTCCCGATTCACCGCCAGCGTCTGCAGCGGGAGGCTGGCTGGCTGTGCGTGCGGACAACAGAGGGTCAAGCGTACAGAATGCGTTCGGGGCAGGGAAGCATCGCCTTATTGTTGAATTGAGCAGAGCGGCTTCTTTTGAAGAGTTCCAGGTACAAGAGGGCGATCGACCTTGACCAAGCCGTTTTCCTGACCCTGACCTGGCCCCTTGTGTTCACGACATCAGGGCAAACCTGGGAGAACGTTGCAGGGACAGAGGATCGGCTCGGACAGACAGATTCTAATCCTGGGTCAGTCTCAGTCTTTTCCTTATTTAACGGGGGTGCTTACACCCACCTCCCAGGTTACGTTAGGAACGTGACTTGCTCTTTGTAGAACAAATTCGTTTGAAACTAACGTGGCCGAAGCGGGTTAGGCGATGAGGAGAAGAAAAAGAACAGTGGCACCGGTGCCTGTGGACGCACCCCTTCACCCCTCATTCCACAGCACAGCGGCCGGGGTGGGGGTGGGGAAGGAGCCGTCACCCTCCCCGCTTGCGAGACGGTCGCTTGGCCAGAGAGGGGAGAACTGAGATGCAGTGAGTCCGGCTGGGGAGCCCGTGCCCTTCACCCCGACGCTGCCTCTCGTGGCACTGAGGCTGACGCGGTGCGCTGGGCTCCTGAGGTCCTGAAGCCGCCGCGGGGCAGCCCATCTGCTCTCCCGCTATCCGTGGTACCCAGCCTTCGGCGCAGTAGACGGAAGCCGCCCCAGTGAGAGATGCTGGGAAAGAGCGGGGTGTGAAACCGAAGGGGCTGAGGTCAGTGGCCGGGTCGGCACTGCTAAGCCACCTCCCGCGACGCAGCGGCAACCACGGCAGGGACTCGAGTCGGTCCCTGTTGTGGTCCTGGGGCTGCGACGAGGCGGGGCGAGGGGTCTAGACACATCTCAGGACGCAGAGCGCCCAGGAAGTCGGGCCAGCCTCTTCCCGTGTGATGTGTGTTTGAAGCATGTTCGAACAGTCAACTCCGCACAGCAAGGTGTGGACGTCGTTGGCGCCTTTGTCCAGTATTTCCCTCGAGGTTGGGCAGGTCCCCATGTCTGGTTCTGGCCCGTGAGCTGTGAGCAGAAGTGACGTGTCCCTCCTGGGCCGGAGCATTTAATTACCTGTGAGAGACCTGGGGGCCTCTAACTCATAACCGCTCTTTCTACCTGACCCCCGAGCGACAGTGACGATCCGAGCCCTCCGCCAGCCCTCACTGGGCATGCAGTGTACGCAGGAAATGACCTTCTGATCTTTTAAGCGTCTGAAATTATTCAGAGTTTTTTGTTCCTGCAGCGTGATGTAGCCCATGACTAACACACCACCCACTGCAGGTTTCTCTCCGTGCAGACACCCTGCTTGTGCCACATTTGTGTGTGTGTGTGTGTGTGTGTTTATGTCAGTGAGTTAGGACAAGCAGGAAAGAATGTTAGTGTTGAATTTGGGTAGAGGTTTGTAAAGAATAGTTACGACGTTCCAAAAATAGGGTCCAGTTCCACAGGACTTGGTATGTGTTGGTAAACCTACCAAAACGTCTCGTGTAGTGATGATGTCAGGACACGTTTGCTTCATCGGTCAGGCTGTTGTCAGGGGCCCAGAGGTGTAGAAATACTCGTCACTGATGCATCCAAATCGGCCACGACCTTGAGTCTTCTTACCAGTTCCCGTTACTGTGGTTGGAACTAGTTCCTCCTGGGAAGACCCTCTCCTCACTTCTCAGCCAGCGATGTCAGACGTCCCAGCAGAGCAGGCTGGTGTGGGTGTCGTGTTGAGCAGTGTCGTCCCTGTGTGCTCGAACGGATCCCCGTCTACCTGAGACTCGTCTAAACATCTCCAAAACCTGCTTAACTTGCTTGAGTTTGGACAACGCGTTTGCCCTGTCGGCCTGTACGCTTTGTGCATTCACACGTCAGTGGCTGCTCCGGCCAGGGCATGTTTTCTGTTAAGTGTCTTCAACAGCCAGCGTTGGGGTTCTGTTCTCCTCACCCCTCCCCTTCTCCCTCGTCGTGTTCTTCACGTTTTCTCTTGCTCACACATAGGTGTTCCCTCTGTCTCTGTCCCTCCACCAGCCCCCACTGCCCCCCGACAAGCATTTAAACTGATCCTGTTCTAAGATCCTTGACCCTGGGGAGACACACGTTTTTCATCGTCCCTGGTGAACGGAACTGCGGGAACGCTTGGAAGCGCTCCAGCGGGGCACGGAGGGGGTCGGGGCCCTGAGCCCACCCAGCCGCGGTCTTCAGTTTGAATCGCATAGTCTCTGCTTTCAGCTCCATGGGTGTCGGTTTCCAGCTTGTGTTCAGGCTGACACGGAGCAGGGGTAGAATTAGTGGGAGAAAGTTAGTCCCGAGGGAAGGGAAAGATGGCAGCATTCCAGTCCCTACAGGTGTGTTTGCCTCCGTGTCACATAAGCTGGAATTTCCAACACCAGGTGGAAACGCGGTCCACCCTCCCTCCCCTCCCCCATCCCCAGGCCCTGCAGGTACAACACCTTGGACTTGCTGCGCCGTGTTCTTCAGTTCACCAACAGCGTCCCACAGCATGAAAAATAAATTTCATCCTTGACGATGGGAAACGTGCCCTGAACGTTCTCAGGGAGCATTTGGTGATTTTTAACATTTTATAGATTATCGTTAGAAAGGTGGGCCTTTCTCTCCAGGAGCTTCCCATCTGGTGGGCTGTAAGACTTTTGCAAGAAGAAGGAGTGCGTTTAGGGGACAGGGACTGCGTCCCTGCGGCAGAGAAGAGGTGCATTTCGATTCCGGCTCTTGTCTGCTCTGAGCGCCAGAGCACGGGGCTCGTGTCTGGGCAGGCCGGGTGCAGGGAGGCTCTCCAGGGAGCTTGTGAGGGAGGCCCACATCCTGGAAAAAACGGGGCTGCCCCAGACCAGCCGGTCCTATGAAGACAGGCCTGCTAGAGCTGCATCTGAGCACCCAGACCCCAGTCCAGCTCATCCATCGTATGAAAATCTACACTGTGAGAGGTTAATACACCCGAGGCCAGGCAGGTGGTGTCTGAACCAGAGTCAGAACTCACACCTCGTGAGTCGCAGTCGAACCCCCTCAGACAGGGAGGGGGTCGTGGTTGTCGGGGAATATCCAGGAAAGACAGGAAAGGGCGGCGTTTTTTTTTTAATATAAACTTATTTATTCTATTTATTTATTTCGGCTGCGTGTGGGGTTTCTCTAGTTGCAACGTGGTAGTGCGCGGGCTTCCCATTGCGGTGGCTTCTCTTGCAGAGCACGGGCTATAGGCGCGTGGGCTTCAGTAGTTGTGGCACGTGGGCTCAGCAGTTGTGGCAGTTCAGCAGTTGTGGCTCGTGGGCTCTAGAGCGCAGGCTCAGTAGTTGTGGCGCACGGGCTTAGTTGCTCTGCGGCATGTGGGATCTTCCCGGACCAGGGATCAAACCCATGTCCCCTGCGTTGGCAGGCAGACTCTCAACCACTGCGCCACCAGGGAAGCCCTGTCCTTCTCTCTCTTGCTGGCCCACACGGTTCATGTGTGTCCCGTTGGTTTTTGTCTAAATGACCCAACACAACGTGCATACAGTGACCTGCACCTACACGCGCTGAGCTTCATCTGACAGACACCAAGATATTTGTGATGCAAGTGAATGAATTAAGGGTGGATGCAGGCGGCTGAAAGTCACCGGAAGTTCAGGAGAAAGGAGAGCAGCGTGTGCATTGAGAGACGGGGGCCTTCCGTGGGAGGGGGGCCTGGGACAGAGGGAGACAAGAGGGCACGTTCTATAGCGAGAGGATGTGGAGGGACGGGCACGGGTGGCAGAGAGTGGCGGGGCTGGGAGGGCCTCGAACCCGGCCAGAGAGGCGGGCTTCCGAGGAGAGCCATGGCAGGGTTCTCTTTGCGCCGTGATGTGGTCTTGGCCTTGCCGTGGCTCAGTGACTTGCTCGAATCACACAGTGACATGAAGAGGGGGAGGAGGAGGCGCCGGGAGTCCAGGCTCTGGTCCGGCCTCTCACTAGCCTCTCGCTCTGAAATGATGGCACAAGGAGTGTTTGTGTTCTGAAGCTGCATTAGCATTTACTGCCGCGCTCTTACTGGCACAATTGTTTAATAAAATCTGCAGGATCTTTATTACCCCAAATGCAATGTGTTTTCCAAAGAAGTATATACCGCTACAAAATATTCAGAGATGAACTATTCTAATGCCTGCTGGAAAGGGAACGGAAATACGCATGGCACCAAATGAATTTATTTCTACTAGTAAAATTCCTAGTGTATCAGCCACTTTAAAGGCAAATCCAAGTAAACAGATGAGGCGTGTGGTTTCCTCTAAGGGGGATATTTTAATGAGAATAGAGACAGTTGATAGACATTTGTATCTGCGTCTCTTCTTTCTGCCCCATTAAACCAGAAATTGGTCTTTGCCAGTAGTGACCCAGTATATGTGTACAGGGCACGATAATTAACCGGAAGGGACCCATTGCAGAATTGCTTACCCTGTCATATTTGCTACCAGCCTTGTATATTCAGTATACAACTGTATACTATACACATTAGAGGCTAAAGTCTCCCTCCCTGAATAGAGAGACTGTGCACAAAGCAGTAAAGCACATCTGCAGAAAATAGGTTCTACAGTAGGACTGAGCAGCTTCTCCCCAGAACTTCTCTCTCTGCCCACGGTTGTGGCCTTGGCACTTGCCATGGGCTCACGTTGGTCCCCGGGCAGTAAAGCTCACTGTAGGGCACAGCCACCTGGCAGGTGAATGGTTTAGTTAGGCGCATAACTGTGCTCAAAAATGGAAAAGCAATTAGCTCCCCGCGGGTCAGTGGCTGATACTCTATTTCAGAACACAGAATGTGCTCAGATACAATCCTGAGACTTAATCAGCTTTGACCGCAGTTGTAGAAGCAGTATTTTGACGGGTGGTTTGTTTGAAGCTGGGGCGTGCTGGAGGGTTAACTGGTGACCAGCGTGGATAAAGCAGCCGTCAGCAAGTCTGTCTTCTCTTGGGCTTGCTTCTCGTTTTTTCCTGCTTTTTTTTTTCCTTGTAGCTTATTGTCATTTAGAGTCTCACCTCTAGTAGCTGCTAAGGTTGTTTTTTCCTTTAAACACACTTTCCTGTGTGAAGTAAAGAACTTCTTTGATTTTCTCTCTTGACTTCCTTACCCCCATCAGTATCACCATCATTCACCAGCTTTCTGCACTCGCTCTTGGGCCATGATGAATGCCCCACCGCTGTTAGTGAGGTACCAGAGTCCACCAATCCTCTCTTTAGAAATGGTGCTTAAAACCCACAGCTACCACCAATTCCAGTCCAAGTCTATTAGGATCCTAAAGGTTCAAGTGGGAAAGGCTGAGACTCTCAACACCGCCCGTCAGCTCAGAGAAGTCACACTGGCCGAGGTCTTACACGTCTAAGCAGCAGATCTGCTGTGGAGCCCGCCTCCGGTCTTGGGCTCTGGCTGCATTTCTCGCGTGTTCACATTGCATGGAGATTCTTTCTGCAGCTTCTCAATTCCTCCGCCTCCCCAGAGCTCTGGCCCGTCCCTCCCTCTGCCCCCAGATAACTCTTAGCAAATCTCGTTGGCTGCCCTCCGCTGTTTAACCCGAGCTTTCCATTTAAGGGTCGTCACAGTTTGATTTCACCCGGTTTCACCTGGACGCATCCTTTATTCTGGCCAGTCGTCTCTCAGGCCTCTCACCTTCTCATGGTCATTGCTGGGTCCACCTCTTTGCCTGCTTTGCTGCTGCCCCGTGAACGCCCACTTTCCCTTCTGACTGTTGGGGAACTTAGCATTTGAGATCCGAATGTCTGCGTGTTCCCCGAAACCTAGATCACAGTTTTAGTCTGCGCTGACCCCCAGTCCTGAATGGTGACTCCCTCCCGTCTGTCTGCATCTGAATGTTTGCCGCATGCAAAGCATGGTGCCCGGGTGGGACCCAGAGTCACACCAGGCACGGACTGGCCACAGCTCAGAGGGTAGCGCGGGCAGTAAAACATGCACACAGGTCATTCTGAGGCTGGAATATAATAAATACTGTATTTTTTAAAGGGGTAGGTGAAGTCGGGCCAGGTGATACCAGTTCAGATTTACGTCCCATGTCCAGAGCGAGACAGTTCTGTGTCGTGATGAGGACTTGGATTCTGAATCCAGAGGACATGTTGCCAGTGACCAGTGTGTGACCCAGGGCGGCTCTTAGCATTTTTGTGGTCAGCTTCCTCACTGTAAAAATGGAGATAATAAAGGCGCCTGCCCTCTGGGGTTGCTGAGGATGGACTGAGTTAACATGGGAAGTGGTCATGGCAGGTCCCAGTAAATGCAAGCTCTTGTCACCTCTGTCATCACTGTCACCGTTGCCATCTCCTACCCGAAGGACAGAAATCACGAGGTCACGTCTCCCAGAGAAGCGTGGAAGGGGTGCTTGGTCAATGGAGCAGAACACAGATACTCTCTACCTGGCTTCTCACGACCTTTGCTTCAGGGCCGGCACAGGCAGCGGCCTCCGTCCAGCACCTGGTACGGCGCTGTTTCAGAAGGATGGTGGTTTGAAATGAAACAGCTGAGGGTGGCTGTGCCGGAACCTCCAGCCCACCCCCGGGACTGGGGATTTACAGAACTCAGCATCTCAGCTTCTAGTTTGGCTGTGATTTACTGCAGGAAAGAATACAGAGCAAAATCAGCACAGGGCAAAGTCCAGAAGAGGCCAGGCCCGAGCTCCAGCATCCGCTTCCAGTCGAGTCACACAGCCAGTACTTCATTCCCCAGCTATGGGCTGTGACGACACGTGTGAGATGATGTCACCAGGAGCTCATCAGAGACCCAGCACCCAGGGATTTGATTGGGGCTGCTCACATTGGCCCCTTCTGCCTGGCACGGACCAGCCTCCAGGCTCTCAGAAGGAAGCAGCTGCTCAGCATGAACCACCCTGAATGCACAGTGTAGGTCCCAAGGGCCATGCTTGTCGGTCAGGAAACCAAGGGACGACTCCTGAAGTCCCGGGTCCTGGGCATCATGTCACATCCTCTTAGCATTGTGCCCACCCTCCCCTGAACTGGGCAGGATTCCCAGTGCAGCCGTCAGGAGGGTCCTGCAGCTGAGATGCTGGTGCCCCTTGCCATTTTTTTTTTTTTTTTTTTTTTTTTTTTTTTTTTTTTTTTGCGGTAGGCGGGCCTCTCACTGTTGTGGCCTCTCCCCTTGCGGAGCACAGGCTCCGGAGCACAGGCTCAGCGGCCACGGCTCACGGGCCCAGCCGCTCCGCGGCATGTGGGATCCTCCCAGACCGGGGCACGAACCCGCGTCCCCTGCATCGGCAGGTGGACTCTCAACCACTGCGCCACCAGGGAAGCCCCCCTTGCCATTTTTATTCTACATGTGAGGCTCCCGTTTCCTGTTGCTTCCTGCTGCAGTCATGCCCTGCATTGAAGCACCAGAGGGACACGAATGGCTGGCCTGTGTGTCCTCTCTGACCAAGGACGAGGTTCGTCTGTGCCCGACTCCTGGACCCTCTTGCCGTTTCCTACCCAAAGTTCCAGCTGTTTCAGCTTCTGCTGGGCATCCGTGCCCAAGAGGCAGAGCTCAGACTCTGGACTGGGCTGCCCGTGTTCAGTCCCAGCTGTTGAGCACAGGCTAGGACCTCTCCTCAGTTTCCTCTTCTGTAAAATGGGGACAGGAGTACCTGCCTGCGAGGATGGCTGTGGGCTTAAAGGAGATACCACATTTCATTGGTTCTAAAATGCAGTCGTCCCCCCCAACGCCACCACTACACACACGTTTTAGCATTTGTGAAATCAAGACGCATCTTACAGTCGATGCTGTGTCAGGGGTTAACAGGCAGCTTTTTCTGTCTTGGTCGTCCATTCAGTAATGGTGCGTCTTAAGATCGATGGCCTCGTAGATTAGATAAAATACTATAAAAAGCGCGCAGCACTTAACACCTTGCTGGCAGGAAGCTTAGCCGTTATTGCTGTGATCAACAAGTCTACCTCTCCAGGAAGGAGATCACCTGGCATTTGTCTAGTGCTTCCTATGTTTAGGTATCTAATTGTTAGAACCCACGAGGCAAGGCTCGCGACATCCAGGCAACTCACAGAGCAAGCAAGGGGCAGACCCAGGAGTCTGCAAGCCACGGCCACTGGCCACGCTCGGCAAGCTGTCCATTTTATATGGTTGGTGAGCTGTGAGTGGTTTCTCTATTTTTTAGAAGTCGTAAAACATCAGAAGAAGATACATATTGGGTGGCGTGTGAAAACTGTAAGAAATCGAAATGTCTGTGTCCATCAGAAGAGCTCTGTTGGGGCTTCCCTGGTGGCGCAGTGGTTGAGAGTCCGCCTGCTGATGCAGGGGACATGGGTTCATGCCCCGGTCCGGGAAGATCCCACATGCTGCCGAGCGGCTGGGCCCGTGAGCCATGGCCGCTGAGCCTGTGCGTCCGGAGCCTGCGCTCCGCGACGGGAGAGGCCACAGCAGTGAGAGGCCCACGTAACACACACACACACAAGAAGAGTTCTGTTGGACCCGGCCCTGCCCACACGGTTCTTTGCAGGCCGGCGGCTCTTGCACTGTGGTGCCAGCATTGGGTGGTCCTGACAGATACCATGTGGCCCGCAGCACCTAAAGCACTCGCCATTTGGCTTTTGACGGGAAAAGCTGCCGACGCCTGGTCTGGTTCTTGGCCCGCCGACCTGTGTCTGTTGGACGAGAATCTTGTTCATCTTTGTCCTCCACGCTTGGCAGCCACTCAGCCGGCGGCGGCTAAATCGAATTTCTGTCATCGCTCCTGAGCCTTGAGCGTAGATCTTCAGTCGCGCTGGTAACCAGGGCAGCAGATAAACCTCAGAATAAAATGCTCATCGGCTCAAGGAGAGAAAACCAGTTATGGAAACTCTCCAAGACACTTTTCCAAATAAGTTCATTTTTGTGTTGCAGCATCTCTTAGTAAATGAAATAAAGCGATTCCCTTCTAACAAGGCCACGTTCCTGGGAGCTGCGGAATGGGTAATAAAGCCCCGGGGAGGCGCTGTTTTCAGGAAATCGAACACTTGGTTCCGTGCTGTCAGCCCTTGAAAGGCCTGCCATGTGGCTCTAGGACTGAGTGCAGGTGGTGGGTGTCAGTGGTCAGGAGACCCTCCGGCAGGTGGGCGGAGAAGTGAGTCCACGACGTCCTGCTTTGAAGGCCCTGCTGGTTTCAGGAGGTCGATGGAGTTATTGACACTCAAGCAGGATCGATGTTCCCTCCGCATTAAATGTGTACAAGGGAGGCAAGAGGAGGCACCATCAAGGTCACTGGGGAACTTGCTCAACCTGGAGTTTGAGTCCGAGGTCGGGCAGGTGGGCCCGCGGCCCGGTGAGCAAGGAGCTCCACGGCCTTGACCCCAGGAAGGAGCCTCCTGTGGCCACAGGGGCCGCAGCTCTGGACCAGCACGGCTGGCTGATGCCCTGGGCAGCGCGCCCACCCCGATGCAGCTTTCTCTCAAGTCAGGGTCCCGTGGAGAGAGCCCACTCTTTATGCCGTACGGAGCAAGCTTCATGAAATCAGAACCAAGAGCAGGGCCCCCTGCCCTCGGGTGTCCGCACCCACCCCCCTCTGCCCCTTGTAAGACTCGGGGTTCCTCAAGGACCAACTCGGGATTCTTCAAAATGTGTTTAAGCATTTAAATTGTCTTACTAAATGATTTCCATTAAAGTCACTTCCCAAAAGAGCTTAATTTTAAAAAGACTTGTTGCATTCCTAGGTGTGGTTGACAACCTTCAGTTTTGTAAAGTAAGTCAATGGAAAAGTTCAGGGGAAATAATTCCCAACCAAGGCATCCTTAAAAATGGAAGCATAGATCCCATAAAATGAAGTTCAGTGGGGTGCACTAGTCCGTGCCCTAATAGTCATCCTAATCAAATTGGAGCTGTTTTCTTATAATTTGCCTCTTCCTCCTGAAACAAAAGTGTGATGTTAACAAATATTAATTGTTAATATTATTTGTATTAATATTAATACAAATATTAATTGTGTCCCATAGACTGAGTTTTTCTTTTTTTCTCTTGAATTTGGAGCTGTACCTGTATGTGATGGAAATTTTCATGAGAAAAAAAGTTATGTTTAAAATATAATATTTTAAAAACCATTTCTAATTCGAAGCAATAGTGTTTCAACACACAGATATTTTAAGTATGAAGCATTTCAACAGTCTTTGGGTTAAAATGCTTGTGTAGACTGGTCCAAGGCCCCTAAAAAATGTGGCCCCAAATTGAGAACCTAAACATATGTTTACACCATTATTTCTTTTTTTAAAATTTTTTAAAATTGGAGTATAGTTGTTTTACAATGTTGTATTAGTTTCTACTGTACAGCAAAGTGGAGTTCCTTGTGCTATACAGCAGGTTCTTATTAGTTATCTATTTTATACATATTAGTGTATATATGTCAATCATTATTTCTTTTTTTAAATGAAGTACAGTTGATTTACAATGTGTTAATTTCTGTAATACAGCAAAGTGATTCAGTTATACACACATATATATTCTTCTTTATATTTTTTTCCATTATGGTTTATCACAGGGTATTGACTATAGTTCCCTGTGCTATACAGTAGGACCTTGTTGTTTATCCGTTCTATATGTAATAGTTTGCATCTGCTCATCCCAAACTCCCACTCCACCCCTCTCCCACCCTCCTCCCCCCGGGCAGCCCCAAGTCTGTTCTTCATGTCTGTGAGTCTGTTTCTGTTTCATAGATAGGTTCATTTGTTTACACCGTTATTCCTAATAAGCAAGTTACACATGAACTTTTGGGAAACATTCATGAGGTGGATCTATCACTTTGAAGACAGAGTTGCAGGAAAATTACAGGGAGATAATAGTGATTTTCCAAGTGCTTGGGCTACAGTCCTTTTCATCTTTTTATTGTTGTGGTTCTTTTATTTTTAATTAGGGTCCCTGCAGGGTGCAAAGCAGGGATTCACATGTTTTTTCAGTTCTCTTCTGCCTGGAATGTCCCCATCTGTCTTCAGAAGAAATGCTTGAAGGAGACTGGAGGAATTATCAGCTAGGCTAAATTATTCATGGGAATATTAAGAAGGAAAAAGGTATTTTCCTACCAAAAAAAAATATGTAAACCTCCCACTTTAAGTGACAGTCAGAATTAGGTTAAAAATAGAGCATCTCTGGGAAAGACCACAGAATTTTAATTAGCTCATCTCTCTGAGCAGTTCTGACGTGTCAGCAGGTTGGTCCCAGGGGGAGGCCAGGACTTCTGTGCCGCACACATGGTTTTCCAGTAGGTTTAAGTAAAAATAGGAACCGGTGTGCAGGCTAATAAGCCAGCTGCCTGCGGAGCCCACCTCGGGAGCAGCGCACGGGGGGATGGAAGGGCCCCTAGTCCACTCCACCTTTCCGACGGCTCTTGTTCTCCCTCCTGACTCACCCCTTCCACGACCAGTAACCCCCCATTCTGTTGCAGTCCTTTCGCATAATGTATTCCATTGGAGGATGTTTTAACTTCCCTGAAATCTTACAGATGAAATTGCCCATCCTTGCCTTTTTTCCACTTCTAATCACTCTGACCCACTTTACGTTGAAATGTGGCCAATTTGACAGAAATGAAAGCTCCTTTTAAAGTGGTGCTTCTGAGTCATCTGAATCTTTTTTGGGTCAGAGACCCCTTCGAGAATCTGATGAAAACTGTGGGTTCTTCCCCTGGAAAAATGCATATTTTACACCCACATACCCATACAATCTTAGAAAACTACAGAACATTCACAGCTACCCCCAGACACATCTGTGCCTCCCAGGCTGAAGATTACACGGCTCTGGTTGGGCCTGAGGGGCAGGGGCCCTGGGGGGAGCCTGACCTGCGTCGCCAGCGCTGGGATTGTATGGCAGACGCGTCACAGGAAGGGCCAGGCCAGAGAGCATATTCGCACGGCGTGGGTCTAGCAAGCACTTTGTCACAGAGAACCAAGGTTTCAATTTTTGGTCAAAACCCCCTATTTCCAGAAAACACCTTGTGTCCAAACGGGAGGGGCGTTAAGTGGTTGCAACTTTCGACCCCAGGAGGCCTCCCGCCTCTGCCATTCCCCCTCGGTCACCTTGACCTCGCTGGAGCCCCGGGAGGGCCGTCCGCCTGTTCTGGGTGGTGGGCCTCTCGGGGTGTCCATGACAACGCAGAGAGCTAGAAGCGTCTGGATGAGGCCAAGACAGCATCGTAGGACCGGGCGTCGGAACAAACGTGACCAGCCCGGGAGAGAGGTGCAGGGGTCTCTGCTCCGTCCTCAGCAGGAGGAAAGGGGGTCGCTCGTTTGAGCCCCACCCGAGGTCACTGGGACACGGGGCAGGCGAGGGTTTCTGAGCTCCTTCACGTCACGTGACTAATCTTGCATGGTTAACGAACAGTCAGGAGCCGCCGGACGCTAGCAGACGTCCGCCCGGGCTCACTCTCGGCCCATCTGCCCCGCCAGCCTGTGACTTTGGGTGACCTGTTTCGCCTCCCGGGCCCCGGCTTCCTCTCCCGCGAGGTGCTGACGCGCGGGTTTCCTCTGGGAGCTGCAGTGAGCCAGGTGGTAAAGCCCTGCGGTGAGCGCCGGGCCCCTCTCTCCGTCCTCACGGAGCCCCACCGCCACCACCCCGGCCCCGAAGACGGCCCTGCAGGTGCTGTTGGGCCTGGCTCGCTGATGCCAGAGATGACAGTGGGCGGAGACAGCCGCTTTCAGAGACGACCGGCGAGCCGCGCCCGTCACCCTCGCCTCTCATCTCAGGACGGTTTCGGGCATTTCCTCTGAGCGCTGCGTGCGCTTTCTCTGAAGCCGTGCTCTCATCAGGAGTTCCCGGGGTGGGTGAACGACGGCCGCGCTCGCCTGTGCGTGGGGTCCACACACCTGCTCCTGCCTGAGACTCAGGATCAGCCCCTGCCCCTTCCTTGTAGGGCGATGGCTGCATCATTGGAAAGTCTCGGCCAAGTTCTGTGTTTGCACAGAGGATGGGGTGGGAGACAGAGGCGACTGGATTCTGCTAGATTTCCCCTCCCATCGCTAGGACCCCTCAGCCGGAGGTCCGCGGTGGCTTCTGCTGGGAGGAGCCCTGTAACTTAGTGATAAAACTGATATTTGGGCCGGCTGTTTCGCTTGTGAAGGGTCGGAGTGAGTTCTGTGGACTTCAGCAGTTGTATAGGGCCTGGGGGAGGATTTTTCCATGGGAGATATCCTGAGTACCAAACAACTCAGGAAAAGTTACTCTTTATGTATTACCGGTGGTAGTAATAACGAAATAATAAGTTATTTGCTGAGGCAGGAGCTGCACTAGACAGTTAACACACATTAACCCTTCCCCCCATGATACTGTGAGTTAAACATTTAGCAGCAGTTCCCAGAACAACTGGGATGGAAGACCCAAACCCCAGAGTTTTGGAAATGGAACCAATGACAGGCAGGGTCACCACCCCCTCTCGGGACCTTGACCTGCGTGACCTCTCAGCCGCTGACCTTCAGACACCTGCATCACTGTGAAGTGCGGGTCCTCACTTGGCCATTAGGATGCTGGTTGGGGTGACCCAAGGGGTGTGAGCTTAGGGGAGAGGACAGGATTCGGGGTGAAGTAGCCATTGGCACAGACTTGACTGGTCCAGCCTTTTAACAAGGTAAAGACGACATAGGAACCTTCAAGCTCTTTACAAAGGGAGAGCTTGGGGGACCCCACACCCCTCCCTCAGAGCACCATCTGGCACCTTGTCTTGCTAGAAGATGTGTTTGGTCAGAGGGTGTGTTTTGCGAGATGCAGTCACCCGGCTCCTTTGGGAGGAAGCCCTGATCTAGATCCACAGCTGGTTCAGCCTGAAGCCGCTTGAGCACTTTAACTTGGGGTAAGTATAAGATGCATAGAAGTAGGAAGTCCATGAACTATGGAAACGTGGGACGTGGGATGCCGTCCGTGGCCTGGACGGAGGGCCCAGCCTCGTGCTCCTCTGCTGCCCACCTGCACTCCCTCTCACTGACCCGCTGCTTCCGCCCACGCCCGGCTCGCGACGCCCCCTCCCTCCATCCCAGGGGAGCCTGTGGGCTTCACTAGAGGATGCACCTCGTAGGGGTCCCTGCACCTCTGTCCCGTGTCGTCATGGAGGACTCAGCTCATTTCCTTAGGAACTGGGGTAGTGTCTGGGCTTGGGTGGCAGTGGACACAGGGATAAGTGGAAATGTGGAGATGGGTGTGCGGAATGAGATGGTCGGGGTTGACCTCAGGAGGTGCAAAGGCCCTGAAGTGACCTCTGCCTGCTGCTGAGCGGGTGCCTGCCATCTGACCATCAGGATGCAGTTCTCTATTTTAAGCCACACAGGATCCTTGCCCTGAGGATGGTAATGCAACAAGCTCCCAGAGTCACTTCCACTTCGTGGTGACGGAGTTTATCTGATCCCCCTGAAGGGAGAGGGGACAGCGGGGACCCTGGTGGGTGGGGCAGCTGGGCACAGACCGGGTCAGAGCTCCAAAGGCAAATATGCCTACTTTCCATTTTTTTTGTTTGTTTGGAAGGGGATTTTTTTATTGTGGTAAAAGACAATAATGTAAAATTTACCATTTTAACTGTTTTTAAGTGTACAGTTCATTAGCAGTAGGTACGTTCATGTTGTTGTACTACTGTCCACCTCCAGAAGCTTTTCATCTTGCAAAACTGAAACTCTGCCCCATTAAAGACCCAATTCCCCCTCCCCTTCCTTCCAGCCCCTGGCAGCTACCTCTCTACTTTCCGTCTCTGTGAACCTGATGACTCCAGGGACTTCATCTGAGTGGAATCACACAGGATTTGTCCTTTTGTGACTGGCATAATGTCCTCAGGTTTCCTCCATGTTGGAACATGTGTCAGAATCTCCTCTCTTCTTAAGATTGAATAATATTCCGCTGCATGCGTAGACCGCATTTTGTTTATCCATTCATCCATCATTGGGAATTTGGATCATTTCCACCTTCTGGCTGTTGTGACTAATACTGCTGTGAACATGAGTATACAGGTAGCTTTTTGAGTCTCAGCTTTCAGTTATTTTGGGTGTACATCCAGAAGTGGAGCTTCTGGGTCATATGGTAATTCTATGTTTAACTTTTTGAGGAACCTCCCTACTGTTTTCCACAGCAGCTGCACAAGGGTTCCTGTTTCTCCACATTCTTGCCATCCTAGTGAGTGTGATGTGGTATCCCATGGTCGTTTGTATCAACGTTTCCCTAACAGTTGGTGACGTTACGCATCTTTAACCTGCCTACTGGCTACCTGTACGTCGTCTTTGGTTTTCATTTTGTTTTAAGCTTGCACTCAGGATCCTTATTCAGATGGATGTTTACGTGTGTGGCCTGAGAAGAGCCATTTGGTGATGAGGGATGGAGGTGCCCGCACCAGCCGGCTGGCTCAGCAGCATCTGTGTCTGCCTGGTGGTGGCGGGTCCTCCGCAGGTGTGCCTTCCAGCTTGTCCCCAGGTCAGGTGGGTCTCAGTTGGCGCGTTCCTCACCTCCCGTTCTCAGCGCCCAGCCTTTTCCCGGTTGAGACGGTCAGTGATTCTGGAGGCAGCCTGTCCGCTCTCTGACCCGTCTGTGCGGCGCTGAACGAGTACGAGCTTCCCTCTTGGCAGCCGTGTAATTTGCACTCCCTGTCCCCCCGTGGGCGCACGGGGGTGGGCGTGGGGGGAGGGGCAGCAAACCCACTGTGGAGACGGGACGGGCGGTAGAGACCTGGCCAGGGGACGGAGAGCAGCGGCTGCCCAGGACGTGTGGCCCAAGGGCAGCCAGGGCCTCCAGTGACTCGGCGCCGTCCCCCAGACAGACGCCTGCCTGCCTCCTGGGGCTCCTCCCTGCAGCGCCTTCCGCGCAGAGCTGTGGCTCCTGCTGGTGGTGGTGAAACAGACCCTCCTGGGGACTTCGGATCCTGATGTCCAGGCTGGCCCTCGGCCTCTCCTGCGCAAGCCCTCTTTCCGGGGGGAGCTGCCTCCACTGGACCCTCCTCTCAGCCCCTCCTCCCCGTCACCCACGGGGCGGGACAGTCCTGCTTACCCTCCGCTTTGTACCAAGTTCTCCCCAGGGCCCCCTCCCCCGCCCCCCGTACACCCAGTTGCCTGGTCTCATAGTCCCGTGCCTCCTTCGTCAGCCTGTCGGCCCCCTAAGGCCGACTTACCCGTCCCGCCTCTCCCCTGGCAGAGCGCTTCTGCGTGGTCTCTACTGAATAAGCAGACGGGGTGCATTTATTGTGCACTGCTAGCCTTCTGTGTTCCGTGATCCACCATTCAGGGTTTTCTCCAGGTCAAGAGCTGGACGTGGGACTTCGAATAAGAACACAGCCCCTAATCTCAAGGAGCTTTTAATGTGGTAACCAGAAAGGTTGATTCTGAATTTTTATTTATGATTCACGTTTTTTTTTTTTTTGCGGTACGCGGGCCTCTCACTGCTGTGGCCTCTCCCGTTGCGGAGCGCAGGCTCCGGACGCGCAGGCTCAGCAGCCATGGCTCACGGGCCCAGCCGCTCCGCGGCACGTGGGATCTTCCCGGACCGGGGCACGAACCCGTGTCCCCTGCATCGACAGGCGGACTCTCAACCACTGCGCCACCAGGGAAGCCCCCTGATTCACGTGTTTTGATATCTAGAAAGAGGTAAACAGCACAGCTTAGGGAGTTCAGTTTTTGAAGTGGTTAAGATCCGTGACTGATGCGGAGAATAGGCGGCTGGGGACACACACCCACTCTGGGGGAGGGTCACCTCCTCACGCTGCTTGATCAGGGGAGTGGTCCCCGTGCTGTCCCCGGGCCGCCTGCCTGCTTGACCTAAGAAAGCCGTCTGGATAATCATTAGCCCAGACTTTCCGGGGAGGCCGAGGAGAGTCCTCCAGCTGGTTGTTTGCACTGGGGGTTTGCCGTGCTTTTGACCTTTGCTTGAGGTAAGGAAGGGTGTGTTTGGCAAAAGCAATAATAAATATTCCTCTGGGCTTTAAATGCCACTGGACTTTTGAGACTCAGGGAATGTGGTGTGGACTCTGCACGAGGTGGGAGCGTTTCGTGCAGTGCCTGCCTCGCTTCCTGTCTTTTATCCCATTTTGGTTGTCTCCTCTAGGCTGTGTTGCTGGGTCGTCTGCTTGCAGACTGTGTGTGGTCCAGGCTGCTGTAGCCTCCGGGCTGGCCACGGTGGTGGGAATCTAGAAGCCTGTACTTCTGGTCCATCCCTGTGTCGATGAACCAACCTTTGAAGATGCCATTTCCCATCTCAGAAATGGGTGGAATACCCAACATCCTTATTTATAGGATTTACTGAGGGCTTATGAGGTCGCTCCTCTAAAAATGCTCTGAAGGGCCCAGTAAGGTGTAACCGTGCACCTTACTGCGGGTGGCTGTTGATATCACGGGCCCGATTTCAACACCTGGCGGTCCAAGCCACCTGGTCCTCACTGCTGAGCAGAGAAGGACGGAGCCAACATGGTTACAGCGCAGCTGCAGACGGGGGGAGATGTCCTACGCGGGTGGGGTCCCTGCCAGCGGGTTCGGTTCTCAAATAAGCACTCTGCCTCTTGCGCCGAAGTGTGCCCAGTGGAATGGAGACGCCGACGGAGGGCAGCGCGTGGTGGCTCCGTTTAGGGTAGAGGCTGTATTTTCAGCAGCAGGTGAGGAAGTGACAGGCTGCCAGGATCCCTCTTCGAGGTTTCCCTTCCTGCGAAGGCTGCTGGTGTCTCCAAGACGGGGCCATGACCCTTGACCTTCCTGCGGGTCGGCTAAAGCTGTGCTTTAGGACCCAACTCCACGAGCTGCTGCGTTGCTCGCCATTTCCCTCTGAACGTTCCAGGAGCCCGAGGGCCAGCTCCCGAGGGCTGGCACGTGTGCGAGAGGCACTCAGAGCAGGGTGTGTGCTTCGATTTCTTTTATCCATGGTCACTGGGAAATATTCCTGACGTCACACAGGTACGCACCCCCTTCCCAGACTCAGCAACAAGGCATCACCATGCAAACTAGTGTGTGTAGGATGGATGAGCAGCAGTGTCCTACCGTAGAGCACAGGGCGCTCTATACGATGTCCTGGGATACACCCCGGTGGAAAAGAATATGAGAAAGAATGTATGTGTGTATCTGAGTCACTTTGCTATACGGCAGAGACTAACACAACACTGTGAATCAACTACACTGCAGTTTTTAAAAATCGATAAAATTTTAAATACAGATGACCAACCAGGTCCTACTGTAGAGCACAGGGCACTCTATGCAATGTCCTGGGATAAGCCATGATGGAAACGACTATGAGAAAGAACGTGTGTGCGTGTGTAGCTGAGTCGCTGTGCTGTGCGGCAGAGGTGAACCCAGCACTGGGAACCAGCTCCACCTCCAGTACAGTTTCTCTGAGAAGAGTAGTCTAGCCCCCCCGCCCCGCGACTTCCTCCCCGCACTCGTCTGGAACCCCCCGTCGCTCTGTCACCCCATGAAATTCCTTTCGCCTTAGCCCATCTCTATGCGTCCCGAAGCTGTATCTAGAATGCTGTGTGGTACTGTTTTGCCTTTAAAAAGAACACTTTAGGGCTTCCCTGGTGGCGCAGTGGTTGAGAGTCCGCCTGCCGATGCAGGGGGGACGGGTTCGTGTCCCGGTCCGGGAAGATCCCACGTGCCGCGGAGCGACTGGGCCCGTGAGCCATGGCCGCTGAGCCTGCGCTTCCGGAGCCTGTGCTCCGCAACGGGAGAGGCCACAGCAGTGAGAGGCCCGCGTGCTGAAAGAAAAAAAAAAGAACACTTTAAATAAGTGGAATCCTATGTATTTGTTCTTCTGAACTTCCGTTTTTCCTCTTTTAAAACTCAGCACTGTGTTTGGGAGGTCCCCCCGCATTGACAGGGTGGAGGGAACGAACTGGAGCCCTGTCGGCTTTGATGGTCAGGTTGCTGAGGATTGAACTTGGGCCTTGACTTAAGAAATAGCAATTGAATGCAGTGGAGGAGCCACAGAATCCTGTACTTCTGTTTCTTACTCATTGAAATGAAATTCTGGAAGGCACGGGAAGGCTGGACGGGGCAGCTAGCGACCGAGCCTGCAGCCTGGGAGTGGGGCTGATGGCGGGAGTGGGGTGCGAGGGCCCAGATCAGACCCCATCCGTAATGTCACCAACGTGACCTCGCTCAGGCCTCTGCCTTCCCTCAGCCCCGGCCCCTGCCCCCTTTCTTTCTGTTGTACAAATGGTGAGAAGGAAAGATGGCATGTTGCCAAGAATAAGTCATGAAGAATCTTTGAACAGGAAACTTGGCTTCCCCTTATTTTTATTTTAAGTTCAAAGGCATCTTACCAGGCACAGTAAGTTTATCTCTTTCCTCTGAAACTCTTATTTCTGATGTTCAGTTTGAAGATGAGGACATTGATGGTATGAGGGCCTCTATTCACCTTGTTTTATTTCCACAATGTAAAGGTGAAGAGATGCGAGTCAGGATTTGCGGGGGAGATCCCTTTTTTTTTTTTTTTTTTTTTTTTTTTTTGTGGTACGCGGGCCTCTCACTGCTGTGGCCTCTCCCGTTGCGGAGCACAGGCTCCAGACACGCAGGCTCAGTGGCCATGGCTCACGGGCCCAGCCGCTCCGCGGCATGTGGGATCTTCCCGGACCGGGGCACGAACCCACGTCCCCTGCATCGGCAGGCGGACTCTCAACCACTGCACCACCAGGGAAGCCCGGAGATCCCTTTTCTGATTGGTGAGGGCAGCAGTAACCATGCAGAGAGGGTGGAGGACGGGAAGCACAGACAAGGATGTGGACACTCCCATGTCCTACAGGTGGAGGCGCTATTTTTTTTCTTGTTTTAAACTCAATAATAGAAGAAGCCTCAGTATTTTTCCTGTTTCCTATTTAAAGGAAAGGGTGCAGCACAAAGGCATCCGAATGCATCATGCTTTTAGGGACAGAATCAGTGCTGTGACCCGTGACCCTCAGCTCATTGCTTTTCTATGATCCCATCTTACCTGTGGACTGACACAGCTACCTTCTAAGTGACGTGGGAGGACATGACATTGAATTATGAGATCCTGCGACCACGGTGACTTGGCCCAGGGCAGCCCCTTCCCACTGTAGACGTGCACTAATGACTCGAGTGATTGGTGGCACGTCAGCGATGGCGCGGGCGACGCAAAGCTGGGCATCCCCTCCGACTCCTCCCCTCCCCCCGACACTCGTAGTGGGGCATCTGCTGAAAAACACAGACCGAGTTTCCGTTCCTCCACCAACGAATGGTCTGTCCATCGTGTACTGAGTGCTTGCTGG
This sequence comes from Hyperoodon ampullatus, assembly GCF_949752795.1. NCBI lineage: Eukaryota > Metazoa > Chordata > Mammalia > Artiodactyla > Ziphiidae > Hyperoodon > Hyperoodon ampullatus. The sequence continues at coordinate 103,463,688 of NC_136923.1, forward strand.
ATGCGGGGCTCTAAAGATAAGGGGATGGTGTATGGCCATCGAGGCTCAGGGTCTCGGGAATGACCGTGGCGTCTGGCCACACGCGGGACTCGCATGATGGAGACACAGAGCAAATGCACTGGGGGTGCAGGACACGCAGACTCCCAGCCTCTCCGGAATTTTCTTCCCTCCCCCGACCCGCCCTCATGTGAAGGCAGGAGAAGGGGGTCTCTGAGGGCCTCACTTGCCAGCTTCCAGGCAAATGTGCGTCTCTCATTGAATTTACCATGGAGGGTCTTGGGGGCAGTGTCTTTGCCATCTGGTGCCCTGACTGCCATTGGGGGAGGGTCCGGTCCATCGGCAGGCTGAGTTTTCTGTGTGTCTCTGGCCTGGAATTCTCCCTGAGCCTTGCACACAGCTCTTCTTGGCCGTGCCAACTCTAAGGGAAAACTACCTGTGATCGTCATCGAAATCCCCACGAGCCTACCAAGTGTGCCAAGGAGGTTTAACTTGGCACTGGAAGGTGGCTTTGCTCCCTGTCACCCCAGACAGCAGAGCAGCGCATCCAGTGAGCCTGCCCCGGGAATGGTGTGTTCCCCAGCGTCTCCCTCGAAAAAGCAAAGCAGCCAGCCCGCAGGAGATCGGGAAAAATCCATGGCTGGGGCTTGGAGCCTCTGCATGTGTCACGTTCAGGGGTGAGCTGGGGTCCCAGGAAACATCCGCCAGTGGAGGAGAGGGTCTGCTCTGCTGAGAAGGGCCTGGGGCTCCCTGAGCCAGGGCCCTTGGGAACCTTCTCATTTGGGTGACTGCAGCAGGGACAGAGAACCGTGTCTGAGCTTCAGTAAAGGGTAAAGAGGTACAGCCTTTTCTCCCGAACCCCGGGAAAGCAGCGCTTGACCAATTTGGTGATTTAGCGACAAAAATCCCAGTCGCTCCAGCCTTCTGTTTTCAGTTGAACCTTCTTCCCGATGTTTAACTCTACGTGATCTTATAGAGGGTGGTAAACCCCTAATCAGAGCAGTGTGATGTTCTCAAGCCCAGCACAGAGGGTCTCTTTTGGGTGTGATCCAGTCCCTGAGGCCGGATGATGAGAGATCTCAGGAGACGCCGGAGGTGGTTTAAACTGGTCCACTACGGGGGAGGGTGGAACTGGGAGAAGTGGAGGCGGAGACACCTCCTAATCGAGGTTCTGGGTGCGCTGGCAGATGGTGCTTCTCTTTCGCGTTCAGGCGCTGGAGGCCAGATGAGGAGCCCAGTTCTGTGCCTTCTGTAGCCTCCGTCGTCGAGTCTCCAGGAAGATGAAAGCGTGTTCTTTTCAGCGGTAGCAGTTTCTCTGTGTAGATGAAGCAGAGCGGTGGCGAGACCTCACGTCCCCTGACGTCTTCCGGGACCAGGCAGTGTTTGTACAGAGATCGTGCTGACTTCCCGCCTTCGTTTTTACGTAAGACGTTCGGCCCTGCTCCGCGGCCGCCGGGCTCCGTTGGAGCAAAGCTCATCGCCAGCGCTGGTTCTGTTGGCAGGAAGGTGGGGCGTCTCCCGGACGTCTGCCGCCCTCAGCCCGTCGCAGGCCAGGCCCGAGTGCCCCCAGCCTGTTGGTCAAGCTCAATCTCAGCAGACCACCCCCTCAGAATTCTAGTTTTTGTAAGAACTTGTTAGCACACTAATCGTCCTCAGAGCATAAACTTGCTGCTTAGACCTCTGCAGTTTTCACACGATGTGAGAATATGATGAAAGCACCCAGGGGATTCCCTTTTCCATGATCAGGGCAGTCCCCACAGAGGTTTCTTACGTAAAGGTGGAGAAGTGAGAATGAGATGGAGACAAAGGTCAGAGCAGCTTTTCTTTCCCTTTTGCTGTCAACCATCGTTACAGCTGAAGCATGGTGCTCTCACGCTGTGTGAGTGTGTGGTGTGAGTGGTGTGCGTGTGGTGTGTATATGGTGTGTGTATATCTACATGCGTGTGGTCTCTGACTGGTGTGTATTTGTATTGTGTGTGGTGTGCTATGTGTATGTGGCACGTGTGTGTGTAGTATGCCAGTGCGTGTAGTGTGTGTGAGTGTGAGCTGTGTGGTGTGTATGTGGTGAGTTGCGTGTGTGAGCGTGGGCTGTGTGTGGTGTGTGTGAGTGTGGGCTGTGTGGTGTGTATGTGGTGAGTCGTGTGTGTGAGTGTGGGCTATGTGTGCTGTGTGCGAGTGAAGCTCCCACCCTCCCGTCCCCACCTGCCCTCTCCGTGGTCCCCCAGGCCTGGCCGTGCCCTCTGCTCGGTCGCCCAGCTGCCAGCAGCCCTGACTGGCATGGGGGAGGCCTGGGATGCCTTTGTTGTGGCTCAGTTTCAGAGTTGGGCGCTGCCAGCCCGGCCTGGGGTGCCACGGCCCTGAGCGCCCCACCCTTCCCTCTCGCGGGCCACGGCCACAGGGAGCTGCGCAGCACAGGGGCCCCGCCGTGCTCAGGTGCCCACTGGCCTCGGCACCTTGGACCCTGCCCGGTGGCACGCGTGGCTGATGAGCAGCCCTTCGAGGCTGGGTCTCTGGCTCACTTTGCACGGAAGCACCGAGTCCCCTTGGCCACCGGTTTGGTTCCAAGTGGCAGCAGCGTGGCCTCCCCAAGGCCAGCTGCTGTGGGCAGCGGCGGGGGGACAAGAGGGGCTGCCGAGCCTTCAAAGTGGCCAATGGCACGTTCCTAGGCCAAGGCCAGGAGGGGCACAGTGGGGAGCTTCTGGAGCTTCTGGGGTGGGGGGATGGGGGCAGGAGTGGGAGCCACAAAGGGACCCTTTGTTCGGCTGAAGTGACTCCCCGCCGCCTCTGACTGTGCAGACGTGGCCGAGTGCCCCTCGCGGCCACGTCCTCAGACAAAGCCCAGGGTCGTAGCTCCGCAGCCCCCCAAGCCCTCCCACCCCCACGCCGTCAGCCAGGATCAGGCCCCTCTTCCTCTTACTTTTCCTTCTCCCTCCTTTGTGCACCCCGAGCGGCTAAATCCCCAGGCGTTTCCACGTCCTCGGACGATGCTGGACAAAGGCCCGCGGGCTGCAGGGCTGGCGGGAGCTTTTTTTCCTCTCCAGTGGGGGCCTCACAGAAGCTGGGGCCTCCCCGCGCTCACTCCTTCCTGCGCTTCTATACACATGGCGTCAGCCTTGGCCACGTCTTTGTTGGCAGCTGTTCCAAAGGAACTTTCTATCCACAGTGGTTTCTTGAATGTTAAGAGAAATTTGTTCTCATCAGCCTGGTGTATCCTCTTGTGGAGGAAATGCAGGCTCGTGATTTAAGTTCCAAAAGGGATGGTTTTTAAAACAATCCTTTTCTCCCACCACAAATTAAATACCTCAATAAGAGAAGAGCATTAAAAAATTAAAACGCCCTTGGATGACTAGCTCACTGCCCTCGGAGTACGTGGTGAAGGGCCCTCCTCTGACACCCAGGGAAACTCCACTGCTGCCTCTCTGAGGTGACAGTAGCTCAGCCTTCTTAAGGACTCTGTTCTCGTAATAAAAATCACTGCGCTCTTCAAGCGATATTACTGATCATTCTGCTACAAACGGAAGTAAAAGTAAAATATCCTGTGACCCTGGCAACACACTTGACAAATCGATCTGATGGTCCAGTCTGCACCTACCAAAGCTTCAGAGCACAAGCCAGCAAACTTTTTCTGTAAAGGGTCAGAAACTCAGTCTTCAGGGTCCTGCGGCCCATCAGTCTGTGCACTAGTGTGGGAGCAGCCGGGCAGGCTGGGAGTGAGCAAACGTGGCTGTGTTCCAGCACAGCGCTGTCGGCAGACTCTCAGATTCAAATTTCACATACATTCCACACGAGACGTATCCTTCTTCCTTTGGTTGTTTTGAACCCTTTGAAAATGTAAAAACCGTTTGTAGTTCACAGGCTAAATACAAACAGGTGGCAGGTTGTACAAAACCAGGCAGCGGGCAGGATGCGGCCCGGGGTCACAGTTCTCAGAGGCCCTTGTGCACTTGTTTCTAAAGCGATCTGAGCCCTACCCTAGAGCAGCGTTTGGAAAACTGCAGTTCATAACGCATTAGGGGTTTACCAAGTCCGTTGGGCGGATCCTTCCCAGCATTTTAAAAGGAAAAGAGTAGGATTTAATGCAACACGCATAATAAGGGTTAAGTACTGTGTCGTAAACCTTTTGGGGTGTGTGTGTGTGTGTGTGTGTGTGTGTGTGTGTGTGTGTGTGTGTACGGGGTCACGATGCTGCCGAGTACTTGGACAGAATTTTATATCAACCGTGGCCCTCCCCATCCCCCAGACTTTGGCGTACCCCAAGGACACAAAACGTCGGAATCAGTGGGGTGCTGATGTCACGGGGGACGGAGGGGAGTGTGGTCCCCCTCCTTCCTGTATCCCAGGAATCAGGATGCTCAGTATACATCTCTCTCCTAGGTCTGTAGCCTAAGAGACAGAAGCAACAAGCAAATGTCCATCCTTAAGTTACTAGGTTGTTTGGGGCACTGACCACTAAATATGAATTTCCTGCTTTCATGTTTTGCGTATTTCAGTAATCCGTCTTCATCTCTCCGCTCTTCTGTCTCCCCAGGCTGAGTGGCTTTTAAAGCATTGGTCGGGTATTCAGTATTCTTTGCCAAACAGAAGCACGATCCTGCGCGGGAAGAGGGGTGATACATTTTAATCTGATAAAAACAAGTCATGCCAACCATGGCTGTTTGCCAGGCCGTGAGGAGGTGGAGAAAGGAAGGAATATTGGGCGCTATAATAATTCAGGCCCCACAGGGGATGCCCTGTGGGTGATCCACAACCTGGAGAAGGTTCCAGAAACTCCAGGGCCGCGGGGCTGCCCTGGGCCTTTGGCTTTGCCTGTTGGTGGTCAGTGGGCTGAAAAGTCTTCAGGAGGTGTTGATAGTGATGTGGCGAGGGGAGAGACAGACCCTTAGGTTCCTGCCCTGGACCCGTTCTAGAAACTGGGGTGGGGAGGGGAAGGTGGGGACGGAAAGACGCTGGGGTTCCCATGGAACAGCCCTGTGCTTCCTTGTGGTTGAAGGCCGGCTCCCCGGAGGGCCGGGGATCTCCCAGCTCTGAGGCCGTAGGGTGCCCCTGGCCCCGTGAGTGGGGTGCTCCCACGCTGAGCTGTCAGAAGAAAGGCTCACCTTCATGCCCCTTGTTCTCCTGCTCAGATGGTGCTTTGTGGCTTCCTTGTTTACCCAGAGGGAGAAACGTTTACTCTTCTGAAGAGATAATGAAAGATTAGCTTCTCTTTCCAGGGTGGTGATGAAGGCTGAGGTGATGGGGGAGGGAAGGGGACTCGGTCACTTCCTGCCGGGAATAGAGAGTCTGAATTTCGCAAGCATCCTCTGTCTGGCCTCAAGGGGCAGCTCCGGGAGGTCGGCCGGGGGGTTGTCCCCTCATGGCTGTAAGGTCCAGTGAGTCTGTGCAGGTGGAAGGTCTGAACTGTTCTCTCCCTGGACAGTCTCCCAGTGGGTCTGAGGGAGTGACCATGGCCGTGCTGAGGGGCTGACCTCAGGTGTGGGGAGCAGGACAGGGCACCACGCCCAGCTCGGTGTCCGGAACGGGGTGGACGCCCAGTGGCGATGGCTGAGTTACTCTGGGCAGGACGGCAGGACGCGTCGTGCCGTCACCAGGGCCTGCGTCCCGCATGCGCACGCGGAGACGCATAGGCAGGGCCAGGAACCAGGCAGTGGCCTCACTAAATCAAGAACCCAGAGAAAGAGGAAGATGCGAATGTGCAGGCTGCAGTGGTCACTTCAGGCAGTGGCCACAGACCAGCCGAAGCTCATCCCTGCCTGTGGGAGAAGATGAAACGGCAGCTCATGGGGAATAGAACCTCTGCCCCGGGGACGGTGGCAGGTGGGCTTTGGTTCGGGGCCAGGGCCCTGCAAGCTGGGGTTGTTGTACTAGGCAGTGGTCAGAAGCCAGCTCACGCCCTGCCTTGCCCACTTCCCTCCTCCCATGGCACAGAGAACCTGTCACATGCAGGCCCTGAAGAGGGGTCACGGTATTAAAGACGACAGAGGTATGGGCTCCTTCCCCCTGGAGCCTCAGGTCCAGGCACATATCGTACAGACGATCAGATTTGTGTGTCCCCACTTGAGACAAGTGCTGTGAAGGGGGCATCAGGTGACATGAAAGAGCCGGGAGCCTTGATGTACAAGAGGGAGCAGAGAGAGTGCGGCCTGAGGACACGTCATGCGTGCGGGACCGGGAGGCTTAGCCAGGGAAGGACAGGAGAGCAGCCAGGCAGAGGCACCGGGCTTGGGAGGGCTGGCCTGTCAGGGGCGGACAGAAGGGCTGGGGGCCGCGGCCTGAGCGGGGCAGGACAGGCCCCACAGGCCCTCCTGGGCCACCTCCTGGGTAAAGCAGGAGCCCCAGGTGGCGATGAGAGGAAGAATGAGATCATCCCAGACTTGGTCCTAAAGAGGCGACTTTGGCTGAAGTGTAGCTGGGAAACTGGGAGGTGGGGAGGTCCTGAGGAGGCCCCTGTGGCTGCCCAGGCGGAGAGGGGGAAGGGACGGACAGGGGGTAGGGAGCGGTGGAGAGATGTTGGCCAGGTTGGGAGAGTGAGGATGGTGTCGAGAAGAGTCACCAGGTTCCCATCCTGAGCCTGAGTGAGAGCAGATCCCGCTGGTGAGAAGGAGATGCTGGGAGAGAAGCAGCTTAGGAGATGCAGAGGCCGGAGACCCGAGGCGCGGAGGGATTCCTGCAGGGCTGGGTCCTGCCTCCATGGGAGGGGAGCCCCAGGCAGCACAGCCCTTAGGGCGACGGCACCCAGATCAGTCAGTCCACCGGGGTCATCCAGGGCTGCTCTGGGTCAGGGACGCGAGGAGTGTGAGATGGGCCCGGGCCCTCGAGACCATTCATGTCCCTTTGTGGGGGGCAGTGTAACTGCACAAAGTGGGAAGCAACTAGAGAGTGGACAGGTACGTGAATTAATGGGGTCAAACCTCATGCAGCCTCTAAACCTCTCGTTTGGGGGACTGTTTAACGACTTGAGGAAATGTTTACAGTGTCCCACAAAATAAGGAAAGCAAGCAGATAGCCAATTTTGTTGTTTAAGTTAATTCTTTAAAAGATTGGGAGGAAATACATTGGAATCTGAACGCTGGGCGTTTGGATTATCGGTGATTCACTTAATGTATACTTTTCTATGTTTTCAAAATTTTCCCCAGTGTCTGTGTCTTTAAGGTTGAAGGTTAAGATGTGCCGGCGCCCCCCCGCAGGTCCCGGGACTCCAGGCTGGATCGTGGAAGCCGGGCTCCGTTCGTCCTGGGCGCCAGCAAGGGCAGAATATTTCCACTGGGAGGGTGGAGGGAAGCAGGGGATGCTCTTGTGAGCCGTGTGGTGGGAGATTTGGAGAGGGTGATGGAGGGGCCCTGCCTGAGCTGGGGCAGCAGGGATGGAAGAGGGCAGGACAGGACGGTCGGATCTCAGAGGGTCTGCAGGAAGGGAGCTTCCCGGACCCACAGACTGAGTCCAGGTAGGGGGACCCTCAGCCGGGGGCTGGGGTCGAGGGACCTGTAACTAACAGACGCAAGGAGTCAGGGGCACGGCTGGCTTTGGGGTGGGGAGGCCTGTGGTGAGTTTAGCCCCAGAGGAACCATAATGGGTTTTAGCTGTGGCAGAAACTGGCCGGCAGGGAAGCAGAGGTGGGACTTAGCTGGGAGGGCAGTGCTGGCGGGTCAGGTGGCATCCTTCACGCACAGGAGGGGAGCTGTGTCCTGTGACGCAGGGGAGCCCGTCTCTGGCTCTGAGCAGCTAGAGCAGGAGAAAGTTTCAGTGGTTCCAGGCGGAACAGCCCGTGAGTTGTAAGTGGAACATTTTAAATGCTGAAGGAGAAGCCAGCTTCATTACCCACCTCCTGGGGGCAGAATGGTTTGTACACAGCAGTAGAAACGTACTCTGCGTTCAGCTGCTCTGACCTGGGAGCTCGCACCTCAGCCCTGGATACTCACAAGTCCCGCATCTTGTCCTGCAAAAGCCACCGTGTTTGAGGGACGGTAGGCTACGTGTACTTTCCTTATAACTTAAAAGTGGGTCCTTCCCCTCTGAGAACTGTTTTCTTTGGCTGAAGGAAGGTAGGCTGTACGAAGAAACACACGTCTTGGCATTCGAAACTCCCTAGCCACTGAACACCTCTGTGTGCTAATTCCCCAAGTGTCGGAGCCCGGAGTCCACTGGACTCGAGGATATAACAGAAGTGACGCTAAGTGAAAGTGTGTACAGCATCCTGGTGCAGCCAGATGTCCTTCGCGTTGGGACACATGCACATATTTATTACAGGCTTAGCAGTGGACCGTTTGTCAAATACTGGATGATAAACAGCTGTTTTCTGTGTATAAAGGAAGCTTGCTCGGTGTGGGGTTTGCTCATTTCCTGATATTAAGGTTTATTGAATGATTTACCCAGGGCGGTGGCTACTTCTCCCTAGCTCCCGAACTGCCAAGAGCACAGCCTTTCTGGGGGTTTACGTCTCGGTTCAAGGCGTCAGCAGGGGAGAGTTGTAAGAAGCTTGTCTCTGCAGTTACAGGGGCAGAAAGGGGGTATTGAAGGGTTTCGTTGGAGGCATTTGTGCCTAAGCATCACGAATTTTAACATGCTTGAAGTTTGAAATTGGTTCTTTCAAGACATGCTCTCCACGTCTACCTCCAGGAAAAGGATCTTTATGTATCTGTCTGTACGTTCAAATTAGTTTCCTTTAACCTTCAGCGGATCTCCAGACGTCCTGGAGTTGCTCTAGCTGTCCCGGAAGCTTAGAGCCCGTGCCGCCTGGTCCAGAGCGCAGGGTCCTCACCGCGTGGTTGCCGGACACCGATGCAGGGCTCCTTTTGAACTTTCAGCAGAACGTTCAGTGGGCTCGTGAAGGGGACCACGGGGGCTTCCACTGTGTCTGTTGTGTTTTCTTATCTTCACTCAAAAAGAAGTGGGGAAATACGGTAAATGTAAAGATTTGACCAAGCCAAGTGTTTGGGCACACAAGTGTTTTCTAGTATTTCTTATACTTTTCCAATATACTTGAAATATTTCACAATTTAAAAATAATCTTTTAAGTTCAGTTTCCTCCTCCTTCCTCCTTACATGTTCTTGAGAATGTTGGCAAAGTGTCTTTATTTCGACATTTTGACATCAGATTCTAGATCTGTGCTGTCCAGTAGAACACGTGAAATGTGGCTAGCCTAACTCAACAACCGAATTTTTTATTTTATTTAACTTTAATTACGTTTAAATTTAAAAAGCCTTAGGTGGTTACCGTTTTGGTCAGGTACAATTCTGGAAGAAGAAGCTGTAGAAACCAGAATATTCCTTGAATGCTGTCAGAGACTGGGCTGAACACTCCAATTTGTGTTCCATTCCTTATCAAAGATCTTCTTTAGAGTTAATGAATCCAGCATAAAATTTAGTGAAGGAAATAATATCCTGAGTATTTATAGAATGTAGTTTTCTTCTTCTTCCATCTCGTACCCTCCACTTGTCCTTTTCCAAATAAAATGCTTTTCTTCCTTCTTGCGTGGGAGAGCTGCTCGCTGGTCGGCACGAGTGTTTGACAATGATGAGCTCTTTGCTGGGCCTGACTCCACGCCGGTCCTCGAGGTCATCCATCAGCGTCGTGATGTTGGAAGCAGATGGACACTTCAGGAGCAAGCTGTGGGCCCTTAGACATTGGGCTGGTTGCTGAGTGTTTCATTATGTCTCAGCAGACACGGGAGTGGGCCCTCCTGGATGAGCTTAGCCGGTCTGGTCAGCGGTCGTGGTGATAAATTGAGCGAGTCTTACTGAAAAGCGTTGACTAATAGGAAGACCGTGTCTGAATGGGACTTTGTGTGCGTGTGTGGAGGGCTGGGTTGTCTGCTTTGTTCTCAAAGGATACATCTGATGTTTAGAATCCAGAAGGTCTGGATTCAAGGTCTAGGTACTGTAAACCACGTGACCCGAGACCTGATTGGTCACCAGCCTCTTGGGGCCACCCTGTAAAATGGGAATAGGACAGGCACGTGGTTAGGAATAAAGGCCATGCTGCCGGTGACTGTGTCTCCTAGGGAAAGGGTCCAGAATGTGCCACGGGGGCATAAGCAGTACTTTGGGCTGAAGACGTTTGACAGAAGCAGGAAGAGGCTTTCTCTGCCCTCCATTTACTGCCTAAAAGCAGATCTTCTGAAAGAATTCAACTCCCATACACCCCCCTTTATGGGAAGCTTCCTATCCCGGGGGCGGGGGACGCGGGTAGTGACTCCTGTCACCAGAGATGAGAAATTGCATAAACAGACTTTACTAAAGCGAACCTTACTTTCCAATAGTTTCTTTCATCTATGTAGTTGGCATTCATTTCTCACTATTTATTGCCCCTTGAAGTCCTGACTCCTTCCTCATGTTGAGAGATGGTGTATAAGCCCCAAATTCTAACTGCTTCTCTGAGCCACTTTCTGTGTGAGCCCCTGCGTCCATACGTCCACAGTCAGCAGTGAACTTTGTCTTTTCTCTTGCTAATCTGCTTTTTGTCAGTTTAATTCATGAGCCCCCGGAAGCGCACCTAAAAGGGGAGGGAAGAGGCTTCCCCTCCCCTGCAACACTCACAGGTGAAGATGTTATTTGTCTGATGATAGTTTGAGACCGATGAAGAACCCCATCAGTTTTGCTGGAGCTTGATGACAGAGGTGCATCAGCATCTCCTCGACGCCCTGCTAAACTCTGGCTTCTACCAAGGAAGTGTCTGATTCTGTAGGTTTGGGCAGGGGATCCCAGGGGAGGGTGATGCAGAGGGTTAAGGGAGCCGTACTCTGAGGAGCGCTGCTTTTGGGGACCTCCGCGTTTAGAAGGACCACAGGCGTGGGGATGACCCAGCATGCCTCGTTCATAGTTTCTGGGGCTCCACTTCATTCTGCATTTCAGTTTTAGTAATCGGTTGCCTAAATGAATCGAGATGTTCTTTTCAGTTGTGCTTTATCTCAATGTATGAGCCATACGGCGACTTTCTGGAGGAGTTGAACCATGTTAAGGAGATTCATATCCTTAAAGTATCACACACTGTAATGGGTTTAATCTGAAATTCAGGGTCCCATCTTAAAATGCTGATTGAATGTAAGTTTTCACACAGACATACCCAGCATTTAAACCCATATTATTTACCTAGAGGAATAAAATGCTAGGTTAGGTGTTACGAAACTTGGGTTACCTTCTTAACTCTCTTGGGCAGGTTGCTTCCTCTGTCCATGAATCAAAATACATTTAATCACTTGGACCCTAGAATTTGTTCAGGAAATGAGAGAAGTACGTGGAGATATAAGTTATATGATTTTTAAAATCTATTAACTTTTCTTTTAAGGAATTTACATTATTTATTCTGTGTAAAGCCCATCACTCGCATTTTGATTTTTCCCAAACCAGATGGAGTCATTTCTCACTAGTAATTAATTCCAAGCACAGCCCCACCCTGGCAGGAAAGCTTTGGTCGTGATACCTGATAAGTGAATAGTTTGTTTGTCTTCTGCCCCTTTGCCTCTTTCTCTTCTGTCAACTTTGTCAAAGGTGGCCCAGCATGACTCAGAGGTGCTGGCTGAACATGTACCCCAGACTCTGGGGTTGTTTTGTGTGACAGCATTTACATTTGATTGTTGCCTGATACTGCAGCAATGACTACCAGTGACTGCAGCATCACATCCGAAGTGGGGTGACTTCTGTGCTTTTATGTTCTGGACCAAAGAAAGGGGGAGAGAGGGAGAGAGCAAACAAAACACACTCACCTTGGAAGTTTCCTGGAGGTCAAAGCGCTGTCTGTCCTGAACATGCCTCCTTCAGAACCAAGAACTAGAGGGAGCCGTACAATCCCTGACTTCACAGCAGGCCGTTTTGAACGGTATGAAACGGTCGGAGGTGTGTGTGTGATGCGAACGTCTGCGTGAAAGATGGGGCTCCCGGCCGTTCACCGTTACCCTTAAAGAAGGAACGTAGTGTGAAGACACTGCTCTTTTAAATAGAATTACTTAGAATCTGTAGTGCCTCCAGGGCCGCTTTTCCAAATGCTAAGTGTGTCCCTTCCAAATGGAGCCCATCAAAACCCACAGACAAATAAATCTCTTGGGACCTCTCCCATCCTCGCATTCCGGGGCTGTCCTTTCCCCGAGGCCCATCCATTTCCACGAGGCCTGTGCTCTGTAGCTTGCACATTGGCTGCGACAGTTGTCTTCTCCCTTTTCGCGTGGGGCCTGGAAAATCCTTGCTCGCCTTTACACAGCGGATCATGTAGAAAGGCCCTTCCCCTGTACACTGTGGTTATAGCATTCCCGGCACTTTGGAGGTTGCCATTCTCATGCAAAAAGTCCCCAACTTTCACAAGAGTTCTAAACTTCTACAAAAGTTCCTTTGTTTCGTGGTTACCTGGAACTAAAGGGGCATTTTGCGAGAGCCTCTGCTGTGGCCGTGAGCGTCTCCCGCAGCCCCGGGGCCGTTGGACCGAGTCCCTGAGCTGTTACTCGGATGTGCTGTGTCAGGCGCTGGGGCAGACGGGCCCGGCAGCTCACCTTCTGTCACCCGTCCTTCCGGTGGGGACCTGTCACCCTGTCCCGTGACAGCGTGAGTGTGTTAAGTACGCAGCTCAAGACCACGAGGCGGGTACTTGGAAAATGGAAAAGTCCAGCCCGTTTCAGCGCTTCTGCTCTTCCTGTTGCCGCCTCTGGGCTGCCTGTCTTGGATGATGCTGTTTCCGTGGGAGAGGAGCGGCCGGCAGGTGGATTCTTGCGGATACAGTCCTTTTTAATTTCGTACAACTGCAGAGGGAGGCTGGCCTCGGGGCAGATATTCCTCAAGATCATGAGCTGGAAAGCCGAGACTTCACCCCAGGAGGGACGGGGCCAGGGCTTGGGAACCCGGCTGCACCTGGCGAGTGATGGTCAGTGTCTGTCCCTATCAAAGCCTGTGAGCGTGGTGCCAGGTTATCACACCGGGGGGGGGGGGGGGAGGCAGGGGGAGGGGAGGGCTGGGGAAGGAATGCCGGTTTCATTTTTATCAAAAATTGGGACAATTTTTTTTTTTTGCGGTACGCAGGCCTCTCACTGCTGCGGCCTCTCCCATTGCGGAGCACAGGCTCCGGACGCGCAGGCTCAGCGGCCATGGCTCACGGGCCCAGCCGCTCCGCGGCATGTGGGATCTTCCCGGACCGGGACACGAACCCGCGTCCCCTGCGTCGGCAGGCGGACTCTCAACCACTGCGCCACCAGGGAAGCCCCTTAGTGCAGCATTTTTTGAGCATCTGCTGGGTGCTGGATGCAGTGCTGGACGTCAAAGAGACGGGGAGGAGCAGGCTTGGTTGCTGCCAGCGGCCTCTGCGACCTTACTCTCCCCGTGAACGAAGCCAGCAGGCCGGCAGCGCGTGGCGGACCTTGGCCCCCGCCGGGTTCCGTGCGACCCAGACAGAGGTTTTCTTCTAATTGAATTTGAAGGGCTTTAAACAGAGCCAGCGAGCCGTGATTCGCTGCAGGTCCACCCCTCCTCCCAGGCCGGTTTGGCACGTTTCTTACCTGACTGGCACTGGACTCTGCCAGCCCCGGTGGGTGTTCTCTGAGTTTCCTCTCATCTGAATTAGGCTGAGAGTTGAACTTCTTTGCAACTCCAGGTCTTTTAATCCTCTGCCTGCCTTGCCCTGGGGGCACTGGAAGAGCTATTTTCTTCAGTGGGAAAGAAAGTCACACATATGGTGATTGGGAAAAAAGCAAGCATGTAGTCTCCCCAAGGCCTGCAGGCCAACAGGTGTTCTAAGCTGCAGTGTAGCCTTGAGCTTTGTTAGTTTTAATACGCTAAAGCTGCAAAGGGGACGTTAATATGGCATCTCAGGGCTAAGATGTGTAGAACTCTCCCTATGGTGTTCACAGCGTTGGGGTTCAGAGCGTGGCCCCTGAACGAGCAGCACCTGCATCACCTGTGAACTTGTTAGAAGCACAGATTCTGGAACCCTGACCCAGACCCTCCGAATCAGCATCTCGAGGCTGGGGCCCAGGAGTCTGTGTTTGTTATCTTTAAGATTTAATGATGAAATAGTGCTACCTCCTAGGGTCATTAGAAGGATTGAATGATGTGATATGTGTCAGGTCCGCTGTAGGGCTTGTTAACGCGGGTTGCCGGATGCAGCCCCAGGTACGGATTCAGCAGGTCCGGAGCAGGGCCCTAGAATTTGTGTTTCCAGCACGGTCCCAGGTGCCACTGCTGCTGGTTTGGGACCACACTTGAGAAACTTGAGAACCACTGTCCAGAGACACTGTCCCCTGTGTGGTGAGTCATCAGGAAGAACGTGGGGAGATGAGACAGGGTAGGGATGGCTGTTTTGTGTGGCGTGGTGGTGACACGTGGGCGGAGGGAGCGTGGGACACTCGGGGAGGGTGTTCCAGGCACAGGGACAGACAGCAGGTGCAGCAAGGAGGCCAGTGGGTGACGGGCAGGGGAAGGGGCTGGAGAACACGTCAGGCCTCTAGTCACTGTGAAGGCCTGCTTTTGCTCTGAGCACAGTGGGAGCTCTCAGAGGTGACGTGACCTGTGAAATCACCCATCGCCTGGTGTGCCTGTGGTTCCGTAGTGCTGCCTCTTCTGAATGGCCCTCCCTGGTGAATCAGAGTTCTTCTGTACACGTGTAACTCAAGGCGAAAAACAACGCGCAGTGACGACGGAATTAGGAAATCTTGCCCCTGATGACATCACTGACGTGGGCCCTGCCCGTCGGGGGATGTTGAAGCCAGGAGGAGGGTGTTGGTGAGCAGCTCCAGGTGGGAGGCTGAGACACCACCACATGAGTCTGTTGGTCAAGCTCAGCATCTTCCAAAGTAGGTGCCCCTCCTGGGGGGCTGCAGCAGGAAGCACAGGCCCACCGCCAGCCATTCTTACCAAAAATGTTGCACCTGAGTCCAGCTGGACCTTCAGGTCTAACTGACTGTTCAGAGATTAAAACAGCGAATGAAGGAGCAAGTCAGCACCCCCCGGGAAGTAGCTATTCAGACAAAACCAGAGCCCGTCTGGCCTCTTCAACAAGACGGCGCCCTGGGAAAGAGGATGGGGAGGGGCTTTTCTAGATTGAAGGAGACTTAGAGCCGAGCGTATGAATTTCGTTCGGACCTGGTGTTTTAAACATACACCCATAAAGAGATTTTGGGGGTAATTGAATAATTAGAGCATAGACTGGAGAATAAATAACATTAAAGAATTATTATAGATTTTGTCAGATGTGATGATGGTATTGGTCTTTACGTAAGAAAATACCCTTTTTATAGAGAGACGTCTGTGGGCTTAGAAGTGAAATGACATGATGTCAAGAATTTGATTTAGGGCTTCCCTGGTGGCGCAGTGGTTGAGAGTCCACCTGCTGATGCAGGGGACACGGGTTCGTGCCCCGGTCCGGGAAGATGCCCTGGAGCGGCTGGGCCCGTGAACCATGGCCACTGAGCCTGCACGTCCGGAGCCTGTGCTCTGCAATGGGAGAGGCCACAACAGTGAGAGGCCCGCGTACTGCAAAAAAAAAAAAAAAAAAGAATTTGATTTAAAATATTACAGGAAACAGTGAAAGAAAAGTGGCAGAAGAACCAAGAGAACCAAAATATTGATCAGCGCTGACCCCACACGTGGTCGTTGGGGATTCATTACACGATTCTCTCTTCTTGGTGAATCTATGAGCTTTCAAAAGCTTTTAAAAATGCAGACATAAGAGAAACGGGAAGGTACGCAGAAGAGGCAAATGAGAAAAAAGGAAGACCTTGTTTAGAAAGACTGATTGCTAAGAATTCCTCCCTGTTTAGGAAGAGTATGCTAAAGAGTGAAGTACATTTACCATTACCAGGTATTATACAGTAATGATACTGTGACCTCATGTTGAGGTATATTCTATTTACCATAAACCCAACTGCTACTTTCCTGACTGCTTGTCAAGCTCATGAAACAACAACAAGGTCGACAGTGCTGTTGAAGAGAAATAAAAGTTGGGTGGTCCTCCCTGCCCTCCGACACCTGCGGAGCTGTGTGCTGGTAACGTGAGGAGAGTTGGAAGTAACTTAGGACTGTTCTCTTGGGCCACCTTCCTCTGAGGGCTCAAATCTGCCGTCTATGAGAACTCTGCTTGGATGCGTCATCTAATGATGCAAACGTGATTGGCCAGTAAGTGCAATTTTGACCCATAGGATGGATGGTACCAAAGAAAATGAGGATTGAGGATTGTCACTTTGGAACTGGCAGCTGGAAACCTGTGTTCTGGACCCGAAAATCACCCACTCTCTGTAACTGCTCCTTCACTCAGCTTGAAGGTGCTCAGCAGACGCAAAATGCAAGGATTTCAGTGGGCTTGAGGCTGTTCTGATGTTTCAAGTCCCTCCTCTCGCTGGATTTTTCCTCTCTCACTAAATGCTGGGAGACTGAAAGTGGTATTAATGTAAATTCTTACGCGTGTACACTGCTGAACATTAGTCACTGCTCTTAAACAGAAGAGATTGGTAAGCGGAAACATCAGTGAGCATTTAAATCCTTTTTCCTCATTTTGAGTAATTATAATGCTTGTTTAAAAGGAACATAAGGTGGGCTTCCCTGGTGGCGCAGTGGTTGAGAGTCCGCCTGCCGATGCAGGGGACACGGGTTCGAGCCCCAGTCCGGGAAGATCCCACATGCCACGGAGTGGCTGGGCCCGTGAGCCATGGCCACTGAGCCTTCACGTCCGGAGCCTGTGCCCCGCAATGGGAGAGGCCACACAGTGAGAGGCCTGTGTACCGCAAAAATGAATGAATGAATGAATGAATGAATGAATGAAACATAAGGTGATAGAAAGAATTCATTATCTGGAGAGGACACTGGGCTCAGTGGCTCCTACTGCATAACTGGGCTTTGTGGGCAGTGTTCCCCCCAATAGCACTCAGCGTGTGAATCTGTGAACCACAGTGAGCTCCCGTGTAAGACCAGCTTCTGCAGATTTACTACTAACCAGTCTCAGCTACCGTGACCCTCCCTAATTGATTCCATCGTAGAAATTGAAGGAAACAGGAGCGCAGGTAAAGCCACTGAGCTAGGCAGGAAAAGTCCATCCCGAGGTTCCTCAGGTGACAGATACCTGAGTCCCCGCTGTGTGCCAGGCACCATCCCAGGCTCTGAGGAAGGGCCGTGAGCAAAGCCAAGGAGGCCTGACCTCCAGGACCTTAGATTCCGGTGGGCACAGCAAAGAGGCCAGACCCACCAGGGACTCCTGTTGGAGACCTGCCTGCAGCCAGGCGGGTGGAGGCACGGGGGAGGGGGGACCTAGCTTCAGTGCCTAGTCGGTTCCCTCCTTAGCTGTGTGATCTTGGACAAGTCACATAATCACTCCGAGCTCTAGGGTCCTCTTGTGTGAAATGAGCATTAAAAACAGTACCTACATCAGAGAGTTGGGCAGATTGAGTGAGTTTAATGGATGAAAAATGCCCACCGACGTGTTTAGCCACAGTGAGGGTGAGCTTTGCCTTAGCCCAGTGCCGCAGACCTGATGGGTAAGCCAGCGGGTAGGTAATGTGGTTCTTCTGCATTTGAGCATAAATGTTTGAGTCTGTTTGTCTGGCAGGCACTGGAATGTGATTCGTGGGAGATATTTATGTTTCCGTATTTTTTTATCTTCTTTTCTCTAAATGGAGGTGGTTTTAACCCTTCCGCTGGGTTGGCAGGTCCTAAATTGAGAGAAAAAGGAAGTTTTCCACGGGGAAGGTAAGACATGGAGCTGTTGTGATAATAGCAGCCTTTTACAGTCACGCCCTCCGATGCTATTTGAGTCTCCATGACTGGCGATTTCAGGCTGCTTGCTATAATAAGGAATTCCAAAATCACATGTCACAGGTCTATTTTCCGGGGTTCTGGGGGCCCCGTGACCTCAGCCAAGCCTGCAAGTAGAGAGTGGTGTGTCCCCTTCTAGGCCAGCTTGGTGAGGGCAGGGAGCAGGGAGGAGGAGAGAGGCCGGCGGGTGTCGGGGCAGCGGCCAGTGAGCGCGCCCCCCCTGCTGCGGAGGAGCGCGGGCCCAGGGGGCATCAGCAGCCCGGAGGCTGGGTCGGGCCAGGCTGGAGGGAGCCGGTGCCCAAGGTGGGGGGCGGCGATGCCACCCCCTTCCATTTGGCGGGGCCCCCTTCCTCCTAATTCGGGCAGTTTCTCCCCAGCAGCCCCTCAGCTACTCGGCTGATGACAGAGGTTCTTGGGAGGATAGGGAGGGGCTCCGCGTGGAAGGACGTGAGTCTGGCCCAGTGGCCCCTGAGCGGCCTGTGCTGCTGCCACGGGGCTGCGAGGGGCCCAGCGGCCCTTGGTGGGCTTGCCCTTCGTGGGGATGGCCGAGCCGCTCGGCGGTACCCTGGGCTTTGATGGATTTCTCACTCCCCGGCGGATCCAGAAGCATGTTTAGTTCTGGTGCTTGAACACAGTTTGGGGGAGACTGTCCTTTCCTGAGCCTGTCTCCCTCCTACAGCGAGTTGAGTCCCCCCAACCCCTGTCCCAGGTGGGGTGACGTCTGGGTCCAGCCACAGAGACCCGGGTGGCGCCCCAGGGAAACCGCAGGGGCTGGCGCTTCTCGAGAAGTCGTGGGGACAGGAGCAGGGCTTGAGATCCCGCTGGGCTCGCTGGGAGCGCGTGCGGGCACCTGCGTGCAGGCTGGTTTCTTGCCAGTCCAGACTCCCTGTTTCTTTCCTGGGGACCTACCTGGTGCAGGAGTTCGTGAGGGTGGGGGGAGGTGGGTGTGGGCCTCACAGCCCGAAGGGGAGGCGGAGGCAGCGAGAGAGGGACCGTCACCCAGAGGAGACTGTTTTTTCCACGCAGCCTCGTCAGCATCCCCTGGAGAGCAGAGGCTACTGACGTCCAAGAATCCTGTCACAGGGGCTTGTATGCGTATCGTTTTGTCAGTTCCGACCGAGTTTTGCCTAAAACCCAGGATCGTTCAGGTCCCGCATGGGAGCACTTACTTTACTGGCCTTAGTCTCTGGGGGACATGAGCCCACCTGGAGCTGGACCCAGACGGCCTGAGCCTGAGGTCTGTAGGGACGACAGCCTGGAATGGCGGTTGGATGTGCGTCACCTCGTGGCCGAGGAATGTTATCTACTTTGTAGGCCAGGAAGGAGCAGCACAGAGAGGCTGAGCGACTTCACCCCGACGGGAAGGGGCAGGGAAGGGGTCCCACGCCTGCCGTGCGCCCACACTGGCGCCCCAGCCTCTCCCCTGCAGGGCCCACTTCCTCCTCGTTCTATGCGGATGCTGTCAGCCAGCTGCATGTGTTCCCTCCTTACGGCCGACTGCCATCCAGAAAAATCCTGGAGACTCATTTCAGAGCAGCTGGGAGCACTTCGAGATCCCAAGAAAACGTAGACTCCCGGGCCTGCAGCAAGCATACACAGCTTTTTAAAAATGCATTTAAGAAAGGATAAGGGTTGAGCTCTCCTGTGCGCAGAGCTGGGATCAGACCTTCCTCGGGTAGAACCATCTCCCTGCAGACGCGAGGACTTAGGACGTTCACGCTCTGATGTATTCCTTCCTCTCTTCAGTTCAGAAAAGCTGACTTCTCATCATCCAAAAGGAGCATGTGACTAAAGGCAAACCCAAAGCGCCTGAGGTTCTTTGATAATTGCTTTTTCTTTTTTAAACATCCTTACAGCCACCTTCAGAACATAGTTGATTGCAGCAGTTCGGGACGAATTCCTGGTGAGTCAAGGCAAAAGGGTCACTGTAAGTGTCATAGCCGTGTCCTTACATCAAATGGCTGTGTTTTTCCATTGCCTCGGCAGGAATACTAAAATACTGTAGATCTGCTGGAAGGCTCTACGTTCTTCTCCCTGATGAGATAAATCAAAATCTCTGCTAGGATTCCTAGCAAAACAGAAGCCCTGGAGAGGTCGGGAAATGATTTTACTTATTCCGCTCTCATAGACGTGTGCCTGGGGGACAAAAGCATTTCTCCTGCTGTGGGTGATGCCCACGGTTTGGGAGAAGCACGGTGAGCCAGTGCTTGTCAGGGAGGCACCTGGGGCTCTCTTTAAAACGCAGGTGTGATCCTGGGGGCCTAGGCAGGGCCTGAGGCTCTGTGCCTAACAAGCTCCCAGGTGACGCTGATGCTTCCCGTCCAGGTAGCTGGGAGTTAGAGGATCGCTGGGGCCACTCACGGGCGGGGAAGGAGAGACCCTGTAGGAGGAGAACCACGACAAGGTCATCATCGTCTGAGCAGTGGTAACGGGGAGGATCGAGGGAGGAGGAGCCAGACTGTGGAATCCTCTGCCCGTAGAGGGGCGATGCTGCTTTGTCACCCACAAACCTCGACCCGGCTTTGGGAAGTGGCCTGTGATCCTCGGTGACAGCACGTGGTGTAGACTGATGTGTGGGATTAGACGTGCCAAAGGGGGCCTGGGGGACCAGAACGATAGCTGCAGATATTTTCATACTTACTGCATTGCGAAATCAAAGAGCCAGGTAGAGAAGAGGAGAACCGCCAGCCCCGCGCAGGGCCTGTCGAATCAGCGAACCCGAGGACGTGAAGCCATGATGCTGTCTTGACGTTACCTCTCTGAGTGGCCAAGTGCTAAATTTTCTCATCCAATCCTAACCTGTGCCGAGCCTCAGAGCATCACACTCGCCCTGGCTGATGCCGAGTTCTGGTTTCCATAGCAGCGCATCCACTGCTTGTGCTTATTTAATACGTGAAAACTAGAACCTGCAACTGATAGTCTTTTCTAAAAGACCCTGATCTCTTTATTATGTTTAAGAGCAGAAATGCCAGATGGGTTGGGGGAAGGGATACTTAGGGAGTTTGGGATCGACTATATATATATATATATATATATATATATATATATATATATATATATATATATATATATATTTTTTTTTTTTTTTTTTTTTTTTTTTTGCGGTGCGCAGGCCTCTCACTGTTGCGGCCTCTCCCATTGCGGGGCACAGGCTCCGGACGCGCAGGCTCAGCGGCCATGGCTCGCGGACCCAGCCGCTCCACGGCACGTGGGATCCTCCCAGGCCGGGGCACGAACCTGTGTTCCCTGCATCAGCAGGCAGTCTCTCAGCCACTGCGCCACCAGGGAAGCCCAGGATCGACTATATTTAAAACAGATAACTGACAAGGACCTACTGTGTAGCACAGGGAGCTCTGCTCAGTGTTCTGTGGCAGCCTGGATGGGAGGGGAGTTTGGGGGAGAATGGATACATGTATATGTATGGCTGAGTCCCTTTGCTGTGCACCTGAAACTATCACAGCATTGTTAATCGGCTATACTCCAAAATAAAATAATAAAAAAAAAAAAGGAATGCCAGATGTGGAGTAAATACCTGAGCCCCACTAGGAAGTGACCCTTTACATGAAACTGTCCTGGGTGCTGAAAGGAACAGCAGCACAGTACATGTGGCCAGGAGAGAACTGTTTGATCCTATTTTCTTAATTAAATAGCAGAAGTTCTTTATTAGCAAGGCCAGGTTTCTCTTTCACTCACAGAGAGCTGTGATGCTGACCTGTCTGTCTGTGGCAGGGCAAGGATGGAGATTCTGGCGACTGTTATTTCTTCCTTACAGATGAGCCGGTGTAGGTATTGGCTGGCGCAGTGCATGATCCTTGTTAACGCCGATTCCATCCTGTGGCCACACGTAACCTGCCCGTTCCGCCCCCTCTCATCTGCTTCCCTTCTTACTGCCTTTTGACCTCTGACCTCTGCTCTGGCCTCTGGACGACCAGCAGATGGGCTGTAGCCACTGATCTATGAACAGTCTCTGGATATAGAGACGTGAGAAGTATTCTCTCCTGAGGGTCTGTCTTCTTCTTTTTTTTTTTTCCCTTGCGGTATGCAGGCCTCCCACTGCTGTGGCCTCTCCCGTCGCAGAGCACAGGCTCTGGACGCGCAGGCTCAGCGGCCATGGCTCACGGGTCCAGCTGCTCCGCGGCATGTGGGATCTTCCCGGACTGGGGCACGAACCCGTGTCCCCTGCATCGGTAGGCAGACTCTCAACCACTGTGCCACCAGGGAAGCCCATGTCTTCTTCTTTTTTAAAAAATCATTTTAACTATGCTTTTTTTTTTAAAAAAATGAAAAAAAAGGCCAAGCTTTAGGGAATCCTGCAAATTGTTGAGGAAGAATAGCAAACAAATTACAGGCTCTATGGGGGAAAATATATAAAACCCAGCTGCATTTTCTAGTATTGGGGACTTTTATTACAGGAATTCATGTAGTGGGTGTGCACTGGTTGTCACTTGGGTGCTACAATTTAAGGTTTTGTGACCATCTTTTTTTGTGCAAGGTCAAATTAAGAGCATAGATTCTTGCAAACAGGAGGGACCGTGATGTCCTTGACATTTATTGAAGGCGGACACCGGTGTTTTTGGAGCTATGAAGGTGAATCAGACCTGCCCCTGCTGGCAGAGCCGTCATCTGAGGCGGGTGCGTGGGATGCCCAGGTCACGGGGGCAGCAGAATTCTGAGAGGGAGGCGGGGCTTGGGTGAGATCCGCCCTACGTGATCCAGTCTGCTTCATGGTTTGGCTTCTGTCTTGTTCAGAAGATGGGTTGGGTACGACTGACCTGTCTTGGTCTCACGTGTGAGTGGGCTGCCTGGAACTCAGAGCTCGGGGACGGAAGGAGGGGTGGTGAGGCGCGGGGAGCTGGGCTGGGCTTCCTGTGCCCTGTGCGGAGGTTGGGAGGGCCACGTGGTCCAGCAGCGGAGACGGAAGGCAGGGCGGCAGAGGGAGCTCAGGGACGCCGAGAGAGCAGGAGGTGTGGGGGCCGCGCGTGACGCACGCGCCCTGTCTCCCCGCGAGGCAGCATCTCCTGGTTCCTGGGCCGGCGGCTCTCCATCACAGCGTTCTTCGGCCACGACTTGCTCTGTGACCCTGAGCAACGATCTCTCTCCCTTTGCAGGGGGAGCCTCAGCTCGTCCAGCTGTACAAACGAGCGTCTCAGCCTTGACGTACCACCTTGCAGTCCTTGGCCAGATGGGAAGCGTGCTGGCCCGGCGCTCATGGCTCTCTTGTCCCTTCTGTGTTCCAGGCATAGAGCTCTGCCCCCCGGGAAAACGGTTCCTGATCACAATGGTGGCGAGCTTCGTGACCACGGCGGGGCAGCTCCTCATGCCCGGGCTGGCCGCCCTGTGCCGCGACTGGCAGGTGCTGCAGGCCCTCATCATCTGCCCCTTCCTGTTCATGCTGCTCTACTGGTCGTGAGTATCCTCCTGCCCCCACCCCGGCCCCCTGCATCGCGTCCCAGGGCCGCGCCCCGGGCTCGGGCCCCGCGGTCCCCAGACCGCCCGCCGGTTTCAGCTTGTGGTTTTTTTAATGAGGGAATGTTCCTCTTTTTAAACAAATCTCCTCTTCTAAACGTTTCATCTTGGCAAACGTTCTAACATACACAGAAGTAGACGGAGGAGTGGGGCGAGGCCTGGGCGCCCCTGCCTGGCTCCAGCCGCCTACCCTCCACGGTCTGGCTGAACACACGCTTGCTGGGTGTGCAACATGACTTTCATGACTGGGTTTGCAAAGGGCGGGGTCTCGTGTTGGGAGGGGAAATGTGGAGGTGTTCAGGAGAGATTTAGCAGAGCCACTGTCCCCTGTCTCCTCTGGGCTAGGGATGGGCAAACGCCAGCCCGCGGGCCAACTCTGGCCCGCTGTCTGTTTCTGTAAATAAAGTTTTATTGGAACACGGCTGTGCTCACGTGTTTCCACATGTATCATCCGTGACCACTTTCATGCCACGATGGCAGAGCTGAGCAGATGCGACCAAGACGATGTGGCCCTACAAAGCCGAAAACATTTAGTCTCCGGTCCTTTGCAGAAGTTTGTCCACTCCTGCTCTGGACGAGCCCGCTAGGCCTTTTAGAACCGTGTGTAACTTTTAGTGTTTGGCTTGCTGACTTTAGGGAAAAAACAACTGAACACACTGGCCTGGCCTGGGGGTATGACCTGGGCAACCAGATGCTTTTAAACTCCTCAGGGGATTAATGTTTAGCCAAGGTTGAAAAACACCGCTCTCGGATAGAGAGATGTTTACCGGAAAAATGAGCGCTGTACCCGTTCTGTAAAAACCTCTTTTCTTTCCTTCCTTCCCTCCCATCCCCATTCCGTGCCAAACTCTCCCGCCGGCCCGCACCAAGTACAAGGTACTGGAGAGGAGATTTTACCCACTACACTGTGTTTCTATTGTTTAGTCACTAATGAAAACCCGATTTGTGGCCAGAAGTCAGTTGTGTTAGTTTTAAGTGCTCGCCGTAGCGGACGCGGCTATTAATTGGGCTTCCTTTCCTAAGGTGCGGGGGAGGGGAAGAAAGCGCGACCTTGCAGCTTAATAGGCTGGCCCCGCCCTCACCCTGGCAGCAGACCCCCCCCCCCCCCAGCAGAGAAATCACATGAGCCAGACTCAGGTGTCTTTTCCTCAAGAGCCAGGTTCTCACTCACAGTGTCCTCAGAGCCTCGGCAGTGGTGGGGAGGCTACAAGGAGAGATGAGAAAAAGACCACCTGCCAGGAAAAGCGTCCCCCGCCCGAGGCTGGAGGGCACCCGTTCCACAGGAGCCTGCGTGTTTTGGGACATCCTGCTCTTTCCTGCAGGGTCTTAAGAGGCAAAGAACGAAGTCGTTCCCCAAAGCAGGATGGAGTGGGCAGCCCATCCTTATATCCCTAAGGAGGCTCTTCCTGGTCCTCCCCTTGCTGGGTCCAGAGCTGGGCTTTGCTTGGTTTGGAATTTCAGGGCATTTCCTTATTTAACACTTGTTTGTATCGTGTTTGTGCCAGAGGCAAATGACAAGCACTGTATTAATAGTAGATCATTCAGTCTGCGCATTTCATGGCCCCATTGTAGAGATGACAAAGCTGAGGACACCCAACTGACCCTTGAGCCCGGAGTTGTGCTGTCTCCCGCTCTGCAGTCAGGAATCCCCCGACCCCACTCCTCTGGCTTCCTGGGCTCCACTGCGCCCAAGGGCAGTGGTGCTGTCTGCCGGCCCCTGGAGACACAGCCTCTTGGAGACTCACACACCTGTGAGGATAGGCAACATTGTCTCCATCACCTCCAGGCTTTGAGGCTCAGCCCAGGCTCTGCTCCCACCTGTCCCAGGTAGGAGGAAACCTGACAGAGAGAAAAGGCAGAGAAGGGTTTCCTGGAGCAGGTCTGGGGGCCTGGCCCATGTGGGAAAGCATTAGGGGTTTTGTTTATTTTATTTTTTTATTTTAAATTTTAAAAATATATCAAGGTTTAGTGTTAGGCAAGGTAAAAATGTTCATTTATTTAAATCCATTGTAAAACATAAAAAATAATTCTTTGAAACACACAAATGCAAAAATATGACTTTATGGTGAAAAGGGCACCCAGGGTAAGTGAGACGTGTGTGTGGACAGACAGATGGACAGCGTCCGCAGGCACCAGGCACCCCAGTATGGGGTAGACCGGCTCCACCCACCCGTGTACTTGTCCCTTGTGTTATTACGTAAGGCCCCTGACGCATGTCCGGCCTGCGGTAGCGCTTGCAGAGATCAGCTACTGCTCTTACTGTTACTATATCCCCACCTTCCCAGTGTGGAAGCCTGGGTGTATCCGGGGCCAGTCGAGGGAATCGCGGTAAGAGGTGTGTCCCACCTCTGCCTGCAGTCACGAGCGGCTCCAGGGGCGTCACTGGCTTTTAAAGGCCCTTGAGGTGCCCCCTCTTTCTCGCCCCCTAATGACCACCCTTCCTCCCCTCTGCTGCGGTAGAAGATTTGTCGCAGAAGGCTCTGTGGTTTGACAGGATGAACTGGCCTCTGGGGAGGGCAGTGAGCTGCAGCGGCCAGCACGACCGGCTGTTGGTGACAAAATGTTGGAAGTCACTCTCTCCTTTAAGAGCAAGTATTGATCGTATGTGCCCTGGGTGCCTGGCAGCCTGCTTGGTGCTTTGGAGCAGCCCTAAGGAGCAGGTGTGTTAACAGGGCCATAATGCAGAGCACACGACATAAAGTCCCCGGGACGCAGGGTCAGGTCAGGAGCGCAAAGGAAAGGGTGCAGGTGAGGGATCTTCTGGTCCAGGTGGAAGCTGGGAGCATCCAGACACACCAGGTAAGAGGTGACACTAACCAGATACGGACACAACGCTGGCCTCCAGCACAGGAAGGGGGTGCTGGGGCAAAGACCCAGGACAGCATTCAAGCTGGAGTGACACAGAGGCCACCGCAGGGCAGCTGAACCAGAAAGGGACCCAGGGGCCTGGGTTAACCCCTGCACGGGGCCCGGGGCTGAGATCTCAGGCCCCTTCTGCACTTAGAACTGAGCCCCCGGGAAGAAGCCAGGCCTCAGAGCATCAGTGATCACAGATCTCTGCGCAGCACAGGGCCTCAGCTCCAAAGTTGGCCAACTGCCCCAGGCCGTGGGTGGAAAGGATTCACCCTCAAGACATCAGCGCCTTGGAGTCTGCAGCACACCCACATGCGGCTACGTGTTCCGTTCCAAATTCCAACTGCTCCCCAAGGCTGACGGAAGAGCCAGGGGAGCTCGCTGGAACCTCAGGGTCAGAAATGAAACCTCCGTGGGGAATCGCTGGAGCTGAGACTCACGTGGAAGAGAATTCTCACCAAGGATGAGCTCACCGAGCCCAGGGGACCCATTACCAAGGGCAAAAACTATACTTCAGGGAGTTTGCATCTCAGGAATTCTGCAAAACAGACCAATCGGAAAGAGAAGTTAACTCACCTCATTTGTTATAAGTAGTTACCACTTACACACACTGCATGCCGTTCTAGACACGAGGGATTCTGGAGACTGCCGTGCACGTCACCAGACCTCTGCCCGCTGAGACGTACTTGATGGGCTTATGGGGGGCCCACAGCCCGTAAATCATAAGTCAGCCAATAACGTGCTTTCAAATAACCAGCACTAGGAAGAAATGGAATAAAGCAGTGGGATGAAAAGGAACAAGTGGGGGTCAGGGTCTCTGAGGAAGTGACTCTTGGGCTGAGACTAAATGCCCAGCACATGGTGACAGCCAGGGCAAAAGCTGGCTCCACTTGGCTTTTTGCGGAAGAGGAAGGCGGTGGCCAGTGTGGCCAGAGCCCAAGTGGCCAGTTGGGGCGGAAGATGACCTTGGACACAGAGGTGGGTCAGACGTGGGGGGCCTTGGGTGCCGAGGTTCCTCTGAAAACACGCCAGCGGTCGAAGCGGGGCAGGGCTGTGCCCTGAGAGCCTCGCTCTGTCTGCTGTGGGAGTGGCCACAGGGCAGGGCGGGTGCTGATGCTGCCCTGGCTGCGGGGGACGGTGGCGCCTGCGCTCCAGTGGGCATGGCAGTCACCTGACGGGGTCTGGTTCCAGGTCTGTTCTGCAAGTAGCCCTGGGAGGTCTCGTTTGTGGATCTGCTGGGGCACAGGTGGGTAAAAGGGCGAATGGCCTGGGCTTGGACTGGCTCCCGAAATGGGAGACTGGCGGCCTCTGAAACGTGGAACCCGCTGGGGAGCGGAGCATGAAGTCCCGAGGGAAGGGTCTGCGGGGAGCTGAGGGAGGGCTTGGAGAGGGAGACGGAGGAACCGGCGGGAAGAGCTCAGCTCAGCGGCTTGGTGGAAACCACGCCCGTGTTGAAATGTAGGATGTGTCATTATCCAGGGGTGGGGAGAAGACAGTTCCCAAGAGGAGGGGCCTCCCCATGCCATGGGGGCGGGGGGCACACGGGGAAGCACCAGGGTCTCGGGAGGCCGAGGGGGAGAGAGACGGGAGGCAAGAGCCTTCGTTGTGGTTTCTGGGGAGAAGGAGCGGTGAGGCAGGTGATCAGGCTTGGGCTCTGCTAGTCTGAGTCATTTCAGTGGAATCTGGGGCGTAGGGCTGTCTCAGTTTTCTGGTACCCGGCCCTGGCTGATGAGGGCAGGTGGGCGGTGGCCAGGGTGTCAGAACCCACAGAAGAGGGGGCCTGGGATGGATGGGTTTTGCATCTGAAAGGTGCTGTCACTGGGCAAGTTGTTTGCTATCTCTAGGAATTAGCTAACTCTGGGAGGAGCAGCCCTCCCTCCCAGAAACATCAGAAAATACAGAAAACAAAAAGGCATGATTAATACACAGCTCTAGGGCAGCTACAGGGTTACAGAATGCTCTGGAATGAAGTGAGCCTAGGGCTGGAGAAGCAGCTGGGAGAGGTGGCAGCAGCAGAGGTACGAGGTGCCTGGGGACTGGAGGGGCTTGGCAGGGGGTGTAGTGAGTGCAGGCGGGGTCTGGTGATGGGGGTGTGATGTGCAGATGATTTGTGCCCCAGCAAGTGGAGCTGCCCGGGAAGTGTGAGCTACCGTCGTCCTGGGGGCTTAGGTGGAGGGATAGCTTCGGAAGCTGAGTGCTGCTGGGATGCTGTGCTCCAGACGGCTTCTCAGAGTCAAGTTTAAGTGCCTTGTCCTGAAGCAGAAGCAAAGGGCGCCCTGGGAATATTTCCCGCCTGGACGTAAACCCCATCCCAGCTGCTGGTGTTTCCACTGACAGATGCCAGTGCCGGAATTTAGACCCACACAGCCTGTGCACTCCAGACCCCAGGACCGGACAGAAATGCTGGCTCCTGCTTGGGCATTTGCTGTCACTTGAGAAAGGGCAGCAGAGTTTCACTGCTAACCTGGAAGGAGGTCATACTGACTGACCTTTTTTCCGGAATAAATGTAGAATTCTTCCAGGGCCACAGAAGACAAGATGCAGAATACGAGAATGATGGAGACTTCAGGAAAAGCTCTGCTTAGACACGCTGTGGGTAGCATTAACGCCAGGATGGAGAGAGGCTGGCTGGCTGGGCTGCCCAGCTTCCAAGTGTGCCGGGCATACAACAGGAGTCCCTCGGGGGCCGAGCCTGCTCCAGGGCACGTGCTTGGAGCCAGAGGGCCTCCCGCAGCCCGGAGCCCCATGGGCACAGCCTATATTCGGGCTGTATTCGGGGGTCCAGGCGTGTGTCCAGTGAGAGCATCAGGGAAACTGCAGGGTGGGCGATCAGGAAGGTGTACACGGAAGACGTGACCTCGGCTTTCCTGGGTGGAAGTCGCTGTTGAGGAGTGAGACGGGGGAAGAGGAGGTGGAGGGGGCCACCCACATGGCATCTGCCTGTAGCGTTTGGGAGGGCACCCCGGGAAGAGGCGTTCCGGTCCATGCTGGAGATGTTCCGGCCACTTTCCCAAAATGCTGGTGCGTGCAGTCACCTGCCTTAGAGCATCACTTGTTGGTGCCGAGTACCTGTGATGGTCTGTGAGAACGAGCACCTGCACGTCTGCTTTGGACCTGGCATGTGCTGGGCACGGTCATGACACCAAGGCAGCGAGGCCTCTTCCCAGGCGGCGTCTGCCGGGTGTCGGGTGCCCAGGCCCCTGCCTGGTGGAGCAGCTCACCAGGGAGGGCAACCTCACGTGCCTCCTTCGAGGCAGGCGCACCGCCAGGTATGGCAGTTTGAACACATCTTAAAGTCTTCAGGACACGCTTTTCCCGAGATCAGCTGCAGGTTTCTATGTGCGAGGCTGCATTAACCTGATATTTTCAGATTAGGTACAAGATGGTGGTTGGTGGGATTATTCCTGGTTTTAGCTGGGGAAACCAGGACATCAAAAGGCTGCACCAAAGACACTCACAAGTGTGGCGAGTCATTAAAAACTGGTTTCTGAACGTCAGTGGTTCTCAGAGCATGGCCACTGGGCCAGCGTCACCACCACCACCTGGGAACTGTTAGCAACACCAGTGCTCAGACCCCACCCCAGGCTGACAGAGTCACAGTGTCTGCGGGTAGTTTAAGAAGCCCTCCAGGGGTGCTGATGATGGCTCAAATCCCAGAGGGCTGCTGTACACCAGGCTGCCCAGTGAGAAGGAAAAGCCAGATATCTGCTTATGGGATATGGGACCTGGTCCACTTCCAATAAAGTGAAAGATGTTGTCAAGAGTGAAAGGAGATGTGGGTTGGCTGGGGTGACACACCCTTCTTAAAGAAGCGGTTCTTGGTTCTGCAAGGACGTGAAACAGTTGCCGTCCTTGAGGGTCTGTGAGGTGCCACATGGGACCTAGCTGCCCAGTCCAGATCCACCGTGAGTCATCTCGGGCGGCAGAAGTCATAGGCATTCCTGGAACTAACAGACGAAGACAAAAAACCCTCAGTACTGAATGAATCCAGTGACTTCTGTCTGCACCGTGAGAACATAAACCCACGTGCGTGTGCGTCTGGGAGTCTTCAGCTGTGGCCCGTGATGGAAGTTGCTGGGAGGGAAAGGTCCCACCTTGCTTACCTGTCCTAGAACCTGTGTGTCCCTCACCCCTGCAGGGAGCCTGGGTGCGGTTTTCCTTCACACTCCCCAGACTTCCAGCCAAGTCCCTGGGTAGGACAGGGTCTCACCTGAGACTCACCTGATGTGTGTGTTGCGTGAACTGCCTCGAAGTTTCAAAACGTGTGAAGATGCTGAATTATTAACCGAGTGCTGTTGGCGGTCAGCGTGATCGTGGGAAACGTTCGGGAGAACGAGAAGAAGAATATGAACGCTGTGGGAATAATGAGGAAGAGAAAGATCAAGCTGCGCTGGTAACATTGGAGAATAAGCAACAGTGTCCATTCCTCAAATGGAAGATAAACCTTGAAACCCAGGATGTTCGAGCGGGCTGACCTCGGGACTCACTGGTAGAGGAGAAACACTTAAAACCCTCGGGAAAAAGCTATGTGCTAAAAGCGATCTTAATTTTTAAAAATTTCGAGAAACAAGCCATTGTATTGGATTGGCCAAAAAGTTCGTTCGGTTTTTTTCCTGTTAAGATGTTATGGAAAAACCCAAATGAACTTTTTGGCCAAGCCAATAAAACATTTAAAGGGCCTCGTGTTAGATAAATATCCAGAAAAAAAAATTACTAACAATTCCAATAGATAAGCACTCCTAAATATTACTTGGCTCTTTTAAATAGCATCAGAAATATTCTGGCCAAAATAAGACTAATTTTTAACGTTTCTTGAGGGTTTGCTCTGCGTCAGACCCTCTGGAGGAGGTTCCATGGCGCATGGAGAAATCAAGGCACAGAGATTGGTACCAGCACTGGTCCGAGGTCAAAGCCGGTACGTAGGCCACTCCAGAGCCAGCATGAGGATATGAGTATGTACATGCATCCCCGCGGCTGCCGGCCTTTTTCTCTTGCCTTATACACTTGAGGGACAAAACATCTTCCTCCATCAAAAACAGTTTTATTTCAATAGGGGGTCAAAATAACACTATGCAAACAGGCAAAACAAGGGCCGCGGGGCGCCCCGCACACCAGGAGGGAGACTGGAATCAGTTACACCATCACCAAAGGTTAAGCCTCACAGGACGATGTTTTCCTTCCAGGAAGAGGAAGAATTGAGAAGTGAGTGATAAAAGGCATGTAGCCTCTGGGAGCTTGAATGAATCTGCAGTCATTATTTGTACAGGTTATCAGATAGTTCATTTGGGGAGAGTTTCAGGAAACTTAGAGCAAAAAAAAATTTTTTTAGCCAAATCCTGTTTGTCTACAAATTATCTAGATGGGGGAAGACGAGGTAATACTGACAAAGGCAAACAGACATAAAAATGATAGCCCGTATATCAGTCATAAGCATAGGATGAGCAATTAAAAGAGAGATCAGGGCTTCCCTGGTGGCGCAGTGGTTGAGAGTCCGCCTGTCGATGCAGGGGACGCGGGTTCGTACGCGGGTTCGTGCCCCGGTCCGGGAAGATCCCACTTGCCACGGAGCGGCTGGGCCGGTGAGCCATGGCCAATGAGCCTGCGCGTCTGGAGCCTGTGCTCCGCAACGGGAGAGGCCACAGCAGTGAGAGGCCCGTGTACCGCAAAAAAAAAAAAAAAAAAAAAAAAAAAAAAGTGAGATCAAAACGTTCTCTAAATTGGCGCTTGAGGGATTTGCTCATGGTGTGGAATTTTCAGGAGCCCTCAGGCCAGAGGCAACCCCATTTTTGCCTTCTGAGTGGGCAGAGATTATGTAAAATACTAGGAATCCCTGCAGTCAACTAAATGTTTCCAAGTAGATGTGGAGAGAGGCGCTACCACAGGGTCTGGCCTCCGCTCTGAAGGCCAGCGTCACTGACCCCAGAGCCACACCATGGTCCACGCGGACCCCGTGCCTGGCACGTGTTCCAATGTTCCATCCCACTCCCCTGCCCACCCCTAGGAGGCTGGGGGTCGCTTAAGGCCAGCTTGAGGATCTCTGAGCCTCGAGACCAGGCAGGGTTCAGGCCGTGTGCGTGCGAGCCTGTGTGTTCAAGTGTGCGTGCGCGTGCGCGTGTGCGTGCGCTGGGAGCAGTGAGGTCGAGCTGTTGGCCGCTGGCAGAAATTGGGGAAATGGCCCTCTGGTGACAGGCAGGTGTCTAGTGAGAGCTGCCAAGTGTTTGCCCGGCTGGCAGTTGGCAAAAGTCCATGTGGACGGATAGAGAGAGGGGGCCAGGTTCCAGAGCCGGGTCTGAGGTCAGGGTAGAACCAGCAGGGGCCCCCCGATGGTGAGTGGCGTTTGTGGCCTCAGTTATCATCCTGTCAGGACGAGACTGCAGCCACAGGTAGGGGGAGGCTGGGCCAACGGGGATGGTCTGTGGAGCCCCCTGTAACCGGTTGCTGATTCAGAGGTGCCGACAAAATTCCAGTTGGAAGCAGAACCACACAAAGCTTCGGTTCCTTCTGCCCACTTATCTCCTCGAATTGTTTTTCAACATCTTATTTTATCTTTATCATTTGCAAAAATGCCAATTAATTCCCCTACCGTATTACGTTTTAAATGCCCTGTGTGCCCTACGCTGTCTTCAGCCTGATCATTGTGCACGTGGATAAGTTAGTAAAAGAAGCAGAAGGAAGAGAGTCGAAGGAGAGAGAAAGTGGAAAAAACCAACCCAGATGAATTCCAAGTGTTCCCGTTTCTAGTGGGAACTGAGGAACATTTTAAATTGATCGCAGCCGTTATATACACTGTTGTACATTCCGAGTTGCTTGGCCTTTAAAAGGCCAGCTCCGTTCGTCCTGGCAACACCTAGAGCAGCATTAGGATATTGATTCAAGTGCACTTGTGTGAGCAGCATCTTTTTTAACTTTCAGAAGGGGTCACAGTTACCATCAGCCCCTTGAAATAAACTAGGGAGAGAATGTTGGAGCTGGGGGGAGGCCTTGGTGTGACTCCACACACCCCACTCGCACCCCTTTCTACAGATGGGGAAACAGGCCCGGAGGTTTAGGTGACTTGCCCAAGGTCACGAAACTGGTCTATAAACCGGCCTCCTGATACAGTCCCTCCACAATTTTGCTGTAGTGGAAGAACTCTAGAGCTTAGGCGTGTATCATTTTGAAAAACAAGAGGTGCAGTGTTCCAGATTTATGTGACAGATAAGCTAGTGCGGTGGCCATTTAATTATGAAAGTATTCCTTGTTCTACCAAGATTTACAAGAAGAGTTGATGTGCCTTAGGAAGACTTTAGGGTTTAACCATCCTAAGAGCCAAATTTTCTTTAATTTCATACTTGTCCCTTCTCCCTAATTTACTAAATTTAACTCAAGTCATGAACTTGACTTTTTTAAAGAGCTAATTCATATCCTTTTGCTCTACCCTGAACTGAAACTACTTACCTTTTTTTTTTTTTAACACCAAACAGAACTAAAGTTTAAAAAAAAAAATTCGACTGAAAGCTTATCTTCCAGAACCAAGTGTATATTTTTGTAAGAGCTTTGAATCAGAAACTGAGGATATTCCCCCAACTGGTGTTTAATTCAATTCTAGTCTCTGAATTTTTTCATTTTGAAAATCCTTATGGAATGTCCTAAGTTTGATACTTGGTAACACCCCAAAGCATTAACAGCTAGAATCACCTCTGTAAATCAAAGCACCCTTAGAACAACTGCCTAAGACTCTTTTCACACACACGTTCAGGGAAACATCATCTCTGCAAAGCCTTTCATGGCTGTGCTCCTCCAACTTCACTTATGTGCTTCCCTCTGTGTTTTCTAACCTGTTTGATAGAAGCCCCTCCCTGTCAGGCATTTATTAATTTACATGTTTTTCCCCCTGGCAGGCTGCTCATGTTCAGTACACATTTATCCCATGAGTGCTGTGATGTCACATCACCAGTACGAGAGCATACCTGTCGACAGGTGTGTCACCCAAAACTAACTACATCAGAAACACAGACAAAACAACTTGAGGGTAAAATTAATTTCAAAGAGCGTTAGCAGTTAGCCTTACTTCCTGTCCATATTTTCTTTGTGAGTAAATGTTCCAGTTTGGTGATTTGAAGGGAGACATACTTTGACTGTAGAGCATTGCCAAGCGCAGGTGTTGCATGGGTTAGCTGGCAGGCAGCCTGCGTGGAATCGTCGTCTGAGTCAGGTCCTCCAGTGGGGTAGAAGGAATACTTGCTTTTATTGTTAAATGTTAAGGAAAAAATACCAACTTCATAGTATTATGAAAGGATCACAGTATCGCATTTTAATTTCTGATTCTTCGGAGAGACCATACAATGCAAGTAAAACAGATCCAGGAATGCAGGTCAGACGCACTTGAGACAGAGCCAGATAACAGAAAAGGCAGGAAGGAAGACAAAGATGGGAAAGCAGATCAGAAGCAACACATTACTATTAAATCATAAAGCGTCGAGGTCTGAAAAGCATGTGGTGAATCAGAGGCCTCAAGAGGGGAAGCCGGCAGGGTCCTCCTGTTGGAATGGCTTCTTATGCTCAGCTTGAAGGAACAACCCAAGGGCATCGATCAGAAAACAGGGAAAGGACTTCCCTGGTGGCGCAGTGGTGAGGAATCCGCCTGCCGATGCAGGGGACACGGGTTCGAGCCCTGGTCCGGGAAGATCCCACATGCCGCGGAGCAACTAAGCCCGTGCGCCACAACTCCTGAGCCTGTGCTCTAGAGCCCGCAAGCCACAACTACTGAGCCCACATGCCACAACTACTGAGCCCGCGCGCCTAGAGTCCATGCTCCGCAGCAAGAGAAGCCACCGCAATGAGAAGCCCGTGCACCACAACAAAGAGTAGCCCCCGCTCGCTGCAACTAGAGAAAGACCGCACACAGCAAAGACCCAACGCAGCCAAAAATAATTATTTTAAAGAAAGGTTCTTCCTTTAAAGAAAAAAAAAAAGGAAACAGGGAAAGCTTTCTCTCTTGATACAGTAACATCATTTACATTGGTACCATTGAAAAAGTAGTTCCACGTAAATAAATTTTCCATATAATTCTTTAAGAATCGATACTTTATTGTAGCTGTTTAGGGTGGGCATCTTTCTAAAATATTTTTTCCTGCTTTTTAAGTAGTGCTGTAAGCCTGAAGTGGGAAAAGTGACGCTGCCCTAGAGATTCAAAGGCCAGGTCCCAGACCTATGAATCGGTGCCACCGGGGAAAGGCTAAGTGCAAATCAGAGACCCCCTCGGGCTTCAAGTTCAGATGTGTGACTCTGCCTTCTTCTGTGAGTGATTCAAGGGTTTTCATCATGTCAACAGACACGCGTGTGCTGCAGAAGTGTGATCCTGCAGCAGGGTCTGTGGTGTGGGGCGCAGTCTGGTGCCCCCGGGCAAGGTCGGGAAGCCCGTGCCTTCCCAGTTGGGGGTTTCCTGCTGCCCCCGCCCAGCCTCTCTGCTCCTCACCGCCTCCCCGACCCCCATCGCCGCCTGGGGGTTCTCCTCTGAAGAAAGCCTGGGTTTGCAGTGCGTCCTCTGTAACCTCCCTGGCGCTCAGTCAAAGCCTCTTCCTTAAATTTCTGGTTCTTGGCTTTCGTGGAATAAGTGAGGCCACGGGGTTCATGGCCTGTAGATCCAGGCGGAGTTTGGATGTTCTCGGGATGCACTGGGAAACGAGGTGGCCCAGGTAGGACTGACCTGCGTTGGTGTCCCCAGTGCACAGGTAGGATGTGAGCGTGGCTTCCTCCCAGGATCTCGGGGTGGACACCACCGTGCACACCCCTGGGGTGACGGTCTCCGGACCACCACGGGGGCAGTTGTGTGCCCATCTGGAAGGGAGGGAATTTCGGAGAGCGTAGCTGGCATTTTCCACTGAAGGTGGGGGCAGTGTGACAGCAGAGGGAGCACCTTGAGATAAATGGGGCGCCAGTGGTTGGAAGGATGCGCACCCACAGGGCAGGGGTCAGCTCGGGGCGGGGAGGGCACTGCAGGGGCGCCAGGACTGGGGCAGGAGGTCGGCGGAGGGGGGCGGAGTTCTCTGGAATATTTTAGTTTTTAAGTAGAGAATGGGTTTATCTGTGATTTGCTTAATTAAAAATTAACTTCGTGGCTGAAGTCTTTAAGCACAGCTTCCTCACCTGTGACTCATGCCTGCTGCCGGGAAGACGTGGCAGGTGACAAGGGCAAGGCAGGGGTGGCACCGTCCACCTGCAGCCCCGCCACCACCCGTGGGGATGCTGACCTGTCCACCGGATGCTCACACTTCTGCAAGGAAGTGTCTGCATCTCAGGGGAGCGATGCCCGGGGCTGACGCTCATACCCAGTAGGTCCCGTTCTGCCTCAGGGAGTTCAGGTCTTTTCCCAAGTGAGTTAAATGAAGAGGTTTTAGATTTCAGAATCTTCTGGATTCTGGAATTGTGAATGAGGGATCCTGGACCTTCTAACCATCCTGCATGTATTTCGGAGGCCTCAGGACCACGTGCCTTGGGGCGAGAGGTCCATCAACCTGTGACCATCCTCAGGGAGGGGATGGGACTTCTGCCCAGGGCTCTGCGTTTGCCCTTCCTGGGCCCCTCGCTTCCCGCCAGGGGCTTAGGACTTGAACTGGACGAGAAGAGACTTTTGGTTTTGCCCACATCCTCCCGCAGGAGCCCTGGAGCCACTGAACCCCTGGCTTGGACGGATCACAGCCTGAAAGTCTCCCGAGTTCAAGTCCACCTCTGCCCCTTTAATAGCTCCATAATCCGGGCAACGTACTTGAACCTGCCCCGCCTCAGTTTTCCCATCTGTGGAAGAGGGGTGATGACAGTTCTGCCACACAGTGCGCTTGAGAGGACCAGATACTTCCAGCTTTCAAACACTCCTGTCTCTCCACCCACTCCGGGGCCACTGCCTGTCCCCGTAGCCATCGCCCCTTCTGGCAGCAACGGCAAAGCTCCCTCCTAGAGGTGCCGCTGTGGCTTTTATGCACATCACTGTGTTCGCAGAGGTCATCCTCAAGGTCGCTTTTTCTTAGTATCCACATGTGGGGGTCCACCAGCAGACGTGGGCTCCAGCTGCCTACCGTACTCTTTTATTTTTGTTGAAAATGTTGGGTATTTCTGAGGCTCAGCTACACTCCTGCCAGATCCTGGGCCACTGGCCAGTTTTTTAGTTTTCATGGTGTTACTACATTATGTGCCTGTCAGCAGACATTTCGTTAAATTCCCGTAATGTGGCCACACTGCACATTATCCAAGCTAGAACCGCCATCTCTGGGCTTTCTCACAGGCTGACAGTTCAGCGAGTTCTTTATGACTTTGCAGCAGGTTTAAATACCCAGAGGGCACCGTGGCATCTGGAAGGGCTGAGGAGGTGGCGCTGGAACGGTATCTCCCAAACCCCAGTCATGGGAGCGAAGTCTCCGCACGTGGGGTTGGTTTCTTTGCTGCAATCCCCAGGGTTAAGGATGTGGGGTCCTGAGTCAGACTGCCTGGGGTCAAATCCAGCTCTTCATTTCACCGCCCTGGAATCTGGAACACATCCTTGAGTGCTTTGCCTGAGTTTCCCCATCTGTGAAGTGGGGATAATGTTACTACAACATAATGAGCTGGAAAGACGTAAATTCATGGGAAATGTGTAGAAGGGTGAGTGTAGGCCAGGCAGGCGTGGAGAAAGCGGCCTGCAATGCTGTCCGCCACCGGAGACGGGGCGTGTGGCTAGCAGAGCCCTCCTGGTCCCTGTGCCCAGGTCCCCTGGGAGAGCCCTGCTTCTTTACTCGGGTTCATTCCGGTCCGAGGGCTGCCCCTCCATAACCTCAGGTCCTCCCCGCCCTGGGCCCTGCCCCTCTCCTCTCCTCTCCTCCTTCCTCCTCTTGGATCCAGGATTCTGGTTGTACCAGTTTGCAGTAACAGAGACTGTGTTTTCTCAAAATGACTAAATAAAATTAAAAGTCAATGAAACAAGATTGCAACCCCGCCACTACCCCCCTCTCAAAACCGGTATGTTTGGAAATGTTATGTATATATATGAGATATGTCTGTCTGTCTAACTGGCTATCATAGGTAAGGAAAAATCCTGATAGAAATCACAAAATATTTATAATCAAATCACAGCAAGAACTACTTACCAAAACTTGTGAAATGTTGCTAAAGTGATACTTAGGTGAAATTTTGAAGTCTGAAATGCATATATTAGAAAAGAAGAATTAAAGCAATGATCTATGTGTCTGTCTTAAGAAATGAGAAAGTGACACTAAACCCAAATAAATCAGAAAGATGGATGGAGATAACGTAGGTGAGAGCTATAGGGGTGGGCATTTGTGTTAGGTTATTTCATTATAAAGAAAAGATCTGATAAAATATGGCAAGATGTTAATATCTATATAATATTGATGTCTGTTATGTTATATTCTGAGTGTTTCTGTTTGCTTGAATTATATTCAAAATTAATTTGTAAAAACTAGAGGCTAGTAAAGCAAACATTAACTTTTATTATTTAAAAAAAAAATCAGTGCTTACAGTTTGAAACCTGTGTTTTATCAGCTTTCCAATATGGGCTCCTGGGCGAACAGACATGAGACTTTCTGAGCCCGTCTTAATGCTCCGGCCGCACCTCACCAGGGTGGGCCCCCAGCTTGCCTGCACCTTTGTGCAGCCACGTGGGATGGTGGCTTTTTGACTCTTGGTGACAACCCAGGTCTCCCAGCGTAGATTAACCCTCTGATCAGACCATCCCTGTACCACTGAAGTCAGCTGTTTCTATAAAATACATAATGAACATTTAGAAACTTGATTTTTTTGTTCAAACAGGTAAGGGAGTGACAGCCGTTACATCATTAGTGATGTGACTCTGAAATAAAAATTTACCACGGATAGC
Source organism: Hyperoodon ampullatus (assembly GCF_949752795.1). NCBI lineage: Eukaryota > Metazoa > Chordata > Mammalia > Artiodactyla > Ziphiidae > Hyperoodon > Hyperoodon ampullatus. The sequence goes on from NC_136923.1 coordinate 103,502,566, forward strand.
TTTTGCAGCTTCTGGCTTACTTTGATTAGAGGCTCCCCAGAGCTGGTAGGGCAGGTGTTGGGTAGTAGCAAAGATGACTTCTTATCAGCATCAGTCATGATTCCTTGACACTCTGTAACCGACATGAAACACAGGGACGCCTGGAGCGCTGGGCCCACAGAGGCTATGCTGTCATCCCCAACCTTGACTTCCAGCTTTTGCTTCTCCCACTCAGGGGTGCCACCTGCTTCAAAATCAAGTCCTGAGGGAACACAGCCTCCATCCCTGGGCATGTGGCAGTGGCTGGTTTCTCAAGAGACCTTGTGACCTGCAAAATCTCAAATATTCACTATTTGGACTTTTACAGAAAAAGCACGCTGGCCCCCTGCTCCAGACAGGCACACGGTTCTCCTTGACGGACTTGCAAATCTCGTTATAAACGTAAAATTACAAAAAATGCGTTGATAAGACACTAGTTTGGTTTTGTTTTTTTTCCTGATGGGACTCCTCACTGGATTCCATCCTAAACACGAACAAACCAGCAAGGAGTCTGTTGCTAATTACACTTGAAAACCATCACCCACCTCAGGGAGGCGTTCTGGGCAGTTAGCAGCAAGACGAAAATAATTCTACAGTTGAGCCCTGGGAAAGTCAGCCTCCAAATGTTCAAAACGGAAAGTGCCTGTTAGGTTGCTAGGATGGGGGGCATTTTTTTTAAACCTAAAATCATTCTATGAACATTTGTTTTTTGAGACAAAATATCACAAAAGCAGCCCTTCAATGAATTGCTGGAACGTGCTTTAGTAATCCAGCATTCTGGTGAAAAGTATACACAGATTTCTTGACCTAGCTGGGAGGATACTGCTCCTTTCTGCCTCATTTTAAAAATTGCACCTTCTACACTTTCTAAGAGAAAACCAGAAACATCCAGGGCCACGGTCTTCTCTCGTCTGCTTGGGCCAAGAGAGGGTCTTGAGCACCCGCTAGCCTCCACCACTCAGACAGATACCCAGTCCGACCCGGCTGTGCGCTCCCAGCCCCCGACAGAGCTGCGTCTTCACGCCTCACCCAATGGGAAGACCCTCACCCGCTCCCTGTCTCTTTGCAGGATCTTCCCAGAGTCCCTGCGGTGGCTCCTGGCCACCCACCAGTTTGCGTCGGCAAAGAAGCTGATCCTGCGCTTCACACAGAAGAACCGCATGAACCCCGAGAGCGACATCAAAGGCGTGATGCCTGGTGAGCCTGTGTTCCCTTCAAACCCACAGCCCCGCCAGACTTGGGGGACCCGCTGCCCATCCCGCCGGGACCGGGGGTCACCCCACATCACCCCTGGCGCCTTCGTTGCCCAGCCAGCTGTCCAGCTTCCTGTGACGGTCGGTCCTCAGCCAGACCAGGAACATGGCCAAGTCCAATCCACAGGGAGGCATGACCTTGCGTGCCCCTGCTCCTCGGGGGAACCTTGAGGGCTGGACCGTGCCTGGCACACAGCCTTGCCTGCCCGCGGTTTGGTGCTGGCAGTCCTGGCCGGGGGGCGCTGGCCTTCGCTGCCCCCCTGTCCCAAGCAGGACCTTCAGCGAGCTGCTGTGTTGTCTGTATCTGTCAGGACGTATTGGTTGGGCCTCTGAGGAAGCGGAAACGTTCAGATCCATAGAATCGCTGTTTATCAGGACCATCAGCATGAGCTAGATCAGATCCATGAGAGCACCCGGCGGGTGTTAAAATCCAGACTCCTGGGCCCTTCCCGGCACCCAGAGATTCTGATCCAGTAGGTCCTGCAAGGAACCCCGAACATTGTGTGTTTAATAAGCACTAGAAGTGATTCATTGTGACCTGCAAAGTCTAAAATATTGACTATTTGGACTTTTACAGGAAAAGCAAGCTTCTAATGTCAATATTAGAAGTGTATTGATATTAACTTAAATCTTTCCACAGCATTTCTGTGCAAGGTACTGTAATTATCCCTATTTGCAGATGAGGAAACTGAGGCACAGAGAGGTTGAGTATTTTGCCAGAGGTCACACAGCTAGTGAGTAGTAGCGCTGGACTTGAGCCCAGGAAGCCCAGCAGAAGCAGCTTCCCTGTGCTGCTTCCGAGAGAGAGGGTGATGGACGTGCTGGCGTGGCGGGCAGTGGGGGTGAGGGGTGAGTGGACCTCACTCCTTTCAGGCCACGTTTGCTCCTTTTGGAGTGTCCGGCTCTTGTCCCCAAACTTGTCCAGGCCCATCCATTAGCAGGTCAGCGCTCTTAAGTCAAAGTGCCTTGTTTCTGGCATTTCCCTAATTAAATCACCACACTCCACTTCTTTCAGGTTAAAATATTGTCTGAGAGAAGCTTGTTTTCTCCACCCTGATTACGCTGATTCATTTCCCTCCTGTTTTAAGAAAGTGGTATCCTCGCTTAGGAGCTGGGCTGGTGCTGGTCTCTGTGCTGGGGGGCAGGCAGCAGCACGCGTGACCCCCCCCGACTGGGGGCTGGGGTGGCATGTGCTCGCGCCCCGGGGCACGCGGCTCTCACCCGCCTCTGGGTCTCTGCTCCCTCGCTGTCAGGCGCACGGTGACGGTGACGTGATGGCACCAGGGCAAAGCTGGAGGAAGGCGGGTGTCTGTTTCCTCGAAAGTGGCCCCTTGCACCTCCCTAGGCTGGACCGGTTTGCCTGCTTGTATGCTGCATCCCAGCATCTTATCTAGGCCACCGACCAGCATCCCGTCCCCAACCCAGGCTCTCACCCGCCCTGCCTCTATCCTCCCTGCTGCCCCGCCCTCAGCCCTGCCTCGGGGGCTGAGACGCCTTGCAGGCGTTTGACCCTCGTGAGAACCTTTCCGATGGATCAGATCGCTCCTGCTTACATACAGGAGGCTGAGGGTTGGAGGCATGGCTTCCCTGCTCCCGGCATTCCCTCCACATGGAAGGAGCCCCTGAGAAAGACTGAACCGGCTCCCCTTTTTCTCCTTGGACGTGAGCCAGGTGCAGAGAGGGGGTCCCCGGCATCAGGCCCTCTCCGGGCAGCCTGACCGCAGGGAAGCAGCCGAGTCTGGCATCACCAGGTCAGGCAGCGAGTCGGGGGGGGTACGAGGCCCCCATCAGGCCCACAGGGGCTTTACCCAAGCCCTTCTCGGTAACCGAGCGGGGATCCCGCCCCACATGCCTCACTCCGTCCTGTCCGTCCGTCCTGAACCCGAGGTGAGAAGCGGGTCCCTGTATCGGGCCACCTCAGGGTCCCCAGAGTCAGGTGACTTGCACCAGTCACACCCCAGCAGGAGATGAAGCCAAGGCGGCCCCAGGCAGCCGAGCCCAGCGCCCTGCCTCTGACCCTCAGCGCCTACTTCCTGCTCCTGCAAGAGGCCTCGGGCCTCGCGCATTGAGAGGGAATTTCTGGGGTCAGCAGGTGTCCCCGCAGGCCCAGGAAGGAGTCTCCGCAGTGGGTGGGGAGAGGCCAGGACGGTCTGGGTCGGCCGGAGCCTGGGGCCAGGATAGGCCTCATGGCTTCTTGCATGTCTGGTGGTGTCGAGAGGCTGGGGATGCAGGTAACAGAGACAACATACCAACAGCCCCAGAGAGGTTAGTGTAATTCCACTTAGAATAATGCAGTTACCTCTGTAGACTACAGTCAGCTTGGGCTTCAGAGTTTAAAGCTTTAAAAAAAGAAAGAAAAAAGGTCATAATTACAGTTACTACAGCTTCTTAACATCTATTTCATACACTAGAAAGTATCAGGAATTAAGTTTTAGCTGCATTACAAAAAAAAATTTTTAACCTATATAGCCATGCAAATGGACATTTAGTTTTTCTTCCTGGAAGATTTCCATGGTGGGCAAGTGTGGCTATGATAGATAGGTTCCTGACCAGTTTCACAACAGTGAAGATACTCAGATCGTTGGATCAACGCTATGTGTTAACCATGTTTTCGTGCTCTTTAAAAGTTTTCTAGTGTTCTGACCATAGGGAAAGTATGTCTGTAAATCAAATGAGCCTGTTTTCACAGAGGGGATAATAAAGGCCAGGAGGACGTCAGGAGCTGAGCGTCCAGCCGTTCTGGCTGGCGCACGGGCCTCCAGCTCTGTGCCTGAATATTGACGCGGAAGAAAGTTCTGGAAACTGAGGGAGCATGGTATCCCTCGGACGTAGGACAGGTGTCCCCTTCTCCCTCTGTGCCCCAGCTGGTGACACTGATCCAAACACTTTTTTAAATTAAAAACTCCTAAACCGTTATGGTTAAGCAACCTGTTTCTCCTTCCAGCTGTAACTAGTGAGGTTGGTGACCCTCTCGCCATTGGATGGCAGGAAAGAGGTAGGACGTCCAGGGGTGAGAGTGCCCCTGAGAAGTACAGGGAGGGGGACACACCTCAGAGACCCCCCCGAGGGGGCTGCAGCTCCTGGGCCCCTCTTGAGGCCCCAGGAGGCAACCCCACTTCCTCCGGGCCTTCCCACCCCACTGCGTGCTCTATATTTAGTAAACTTGTTTTGGATTCCTCTTAGGTTTATAGTAAAGTTACAAAGAGAGCACAGAATTTTGAGAAACCCCCAGTCAGTCTCCCTGTTGTAACATCTCACATCCCCTGCACCTGTTACGACTGGGAAACTGCCATCGCTGCACTGCTGTCAGCCCAGCTGCAGCCTGGACCGCACGTCACCCCCGGTGACCCTGCCGTAGGATCCCACCCAGGCTGCGTGCGCTCACCTCCCAGCCGCCTGTGGTCAGTGCGCTGTCAGCCTTTCTTTGCGTCCCCTGACCTCGGCAGTCTTGATTGGTTAAGTCTCCTTTTTCTTCTCTGGCCCCTGAGAAAGGGGTCCCCTCCCCCGAGGGCACGCCCGGCCAGGGGAGCAGGGACAGACTCGGAGGCTGAATGTGCAGCATTTCTGCTCACAGATGCCGGGAGATGGGGAGGCTGGGGCGTTTCCTCGTTGGATCTTCCCTGTTGAACCGTCAGCCCCAGGACAGCGGCAAACCCCTCGACCTTGCTGACGTGGGCCTGGCGTCTGCTCAGATCTGGTCTGGGCCCCCCGAGAAGCTGGGTCTCGTGACCAAGCTGTAGTTGGTCACGTCACCTGAGCCGAGACGCCGTCTGTCTGGCTCAGTGCACCTATGTGCACGGGCCACGCCTCTGCGCACACGTATGCACACGTGTTCAGTCACTCATTTCTCCTCCTAATACGCGGGCCATGCAGGGGCAGGGGCAGAGGAAGCAGCCTCAGCCTGTTTGGCCCACGGAGTTGGTTTGGGGACCAGAGCAGTGCCTGGGTCTCCTGGTCTCTGAGCAGAGGGATCAGACTCTGTAAGGAAGAGGACCCCTGCCCAAGCCCGACCAGGGCCTCCGCGCCCGCCAGCGGCCTCCGCAGCCCTTCCAAGCGGACGGAGCCCACGCAGGTGGCTGCTTTGTGTGTCCTGCCGCCTCCCTGTGAGCCCCGTGGGCAGTTACACCTGCCAAGTCAGCGTCTCTGTGGCGAGTTTTCTACCCTGAGAGCCAGGCCCTGCCCCTGCCTTAAAGAGAAACACTCTCCTTCTCCTGGCCCCCGAATCCGCGCATCGGGCCTTCGGGGGGCTGCCTGGCCGAGCGTGGCTCACGTGTCCCCCCTCCCTGCAGAGCTGGAGAAGGAGCTTTCCCGGAGGCCCAAGAAGGTCTGCATCGTGAAAGTGGTGGGAACCCGGAACCTGTGGAAGAACATCGTGGTGCTGTGCGTGAACTCGTGAGTCACGGGCGCGGGTGGGCTCGGGCCTGGGGCGGGGGAGAGGCGGCAGGGCCGGGGTGAGCCTGAGCAGCCCCGTCAGAGCTTCTGAACAGCTGTCTGAAGGGCTAAGAGTGCCGGCAGACGCGGACCCCCAGCCTCGGGGCAGCCAGACATCTCCCCCTGCATGCCACTCGGGCCGCACAGATGTGTCCCAGGGGGACGGGGCTGCCGGAGAGCAGGCTCACGTCCAGGGACGTCCTAGGAGCAGGGCTGTCCGGCCATGTGCCTCTGGGATGCACCTCTCCCCGAGGCACAGTGGCGGGGGGCTTGGGGGCGACGGGACCCCCACGTGTGGGCCTCCAGGCACCATCACGGGCGACGGGGCCAGGCTGCTGAGTGTCCTCGCTCCCTGCGTGGGGCCAGCGCCTGCAGAGGCCCTGACCCCAGGGCCGCCGCGGGTGGTGATGGGCCAGCCCGGCCCCGGGTATGACCTCCACACGTGGCCAGAGGCCCTCCCACCTTGCCGACCACATCCAGCCTGGAGCCGCAGGTTTGGACCTGCATCCCCGTGGCTCACAGCGTTTCCTGCCAGTGCTGTCCCGGGTTCAGTGTGCACTGGCAGGCCTGTGCTGCTGACTCACAGCTCAGTAGCCCTGCCCTTCCCTGCTGCCCGGGTGGGGCCTCGTTCAGGGTCAAAGGTCATCTAGGCGGTAGGGGATTAGAGGTCACTGGGGGAGGGAGCTTGCACCCTTCCGTGCACAGTCTCAGGACTGCTGCCGTCGGTAGAGAGCGAGGCCCGGGGGGGCCTCTGGCCCCACGTCCCACAGCTGCTCCTGTCAAAGCAGCTTCATTGAATCAGCTCTCAGGATTGGGGTTCCAGGTTAAATAACTTGGGGGAGGGAGGATACAAAACACCCCAGCACCAAAGCAGTGGAAGAGCCCGGATCTGACGGACACCTCGTCCTGCAGCCGAGCAGCCGAGGCCCAGGCAGGGGAAGGGCCAGCCGCACCGCACGCCTGGTCGGGGCCGAGCCCTCAGGCCCGTCTCTGCACAGTGGGCTCCAGCCCGGCCACCCGCTGCCCAGTCTCAGGCAGACGCCGGCTGGGCCAGTGGGACCGTTTACAGTGGGGTCACTTCTCCAACTTTTATTTTGGAAAAAACACAAATGGTGACATAGACAAGATGGGGAGTTTCCACCTTAATGATCCTTGTTTTGGGGGAGGGCGAGCCAGTCTCTCCGGCTTTGTTGTGGTCGGAGGACGTCCTTCCACCAGAACAACAAGGAGCCCCGCCCAACTCACCCCTGTTAGGCCGTCCAGTGTGGCCCGGGGGAGCCAGGTCTGCCTGTCCCCAAGGGGAAACGCATGGGTTTGGCAGAGGGCGGCTCCCTCCTGCAGGGCCGGGTCTGTAGTTGACCTTGATGCGTCCTCAGGTTCTGCTGAAAGCATGGAGGGAGGCTGGGAGAGAAGCGTTTCAGCTCAGGGACGGATGCAGGCGCTCGCAGCCCTGCTTCAACGGGGCACGTCCACCGGGGCCTCAGAGCCCGGCTGCCCCGTGCTCCCAGGGGACACGACACGTCTTTATTCCTGTTCCCAGAGTGGACATCCGCCTGAGCGGCTGAGACACACGTTTCTCTGCGGGTTTTTGTGACCCTGTGGGGCAGGAGGGGGCTGAGCCCAGGGCAGGGCGGGGAAACGGTCAAGTAAGCGTTGACGGCCTCCCAGACCAGGTGTCCTCACCGGCCTGACCCTTCCTGCCCCTCCAGGCCACGTGAGCCACGAGTAGCAGCGAGGGCGGGGAGGAGCCGGTTCTCGGGGCGGGTCCCCGAGTTTCCAGAACCCCGGGAGAGGCAGAGGTGTAGACGGGCGGCGCGCGCTGGAGGCTGTGCTCACCTGCCGCACTGTCCGCCTGTCGACCTGCCTGCAAAGCGGGTCTGATGGGCCCCCTCGGTGCCCACGATGCGGGCTCGAACGCAGGGACCCTGGGGGTGCCCGCCTCACACCTGGATTCCATGAGAAAGACGGCGTTTGAGCAGAGGGTCTCCTTGCTTGTACGCCCACACCCTCCGTAAGGCCACGGCAGGGAGGTGACCACGCACATCCCCTCCCTGAAGTCCTCTCTGACGTGCGTTCCCCGCCACCTTCCGAGTGGCTGCTCTGCCCCTGGACGCGACGCAGTGTGTCCCGCCCCCGCTGGAAGGTGGTGGCCCCAGGCACTGTGTCCCCGCAGGCTGACCGGCTTCGGGATCCACCACTGCTTCGCGCGCAGCATGATGGGCCACGAGGTGAAGGTGCCACTGCTCGAGAACTTCTACGCCGACTACTACACGGCGGCCGGCATCGCCCTGGCGTCCTGCCTGGCCATGTGCCCGGTGGTGCGGCTCCTGGGGCGCCGGGGAGGCCTGCTGCTCTTCATGATCCTCACGGCCCTGGCCTCGCTCCTGCAGCTCGGGCTGCTCAACCGTGAGTGGGCCCGGGCCCCGGGCGGGCGGTGGGCAGGGCCTGGCGTGCTGGAGGGACCCCCCAGAGCCCTGGGTGGATGGGCAGCCCGAGGTGTCCCCACAGAATCGACAGCTGCAGGGGGCTACTTTGGGAAAGACGAGCTTTCACTGCAACACGTGCGTGGGGTCCCCCCTCCTCCCATCCGACCCCACGGCTTCCCGCTGCCCCCGGGCTCCCTGGTAGCCGGGGCCCTCACAGTCCTGGTGGGCGTGATGACCCCACTGGGGGCCACGCTCTCCCGCTGTGATCCATCACGTGAGAAGGAACGAAGGACTTTTTCCTTATGTGAGATCAAGGGTGAGATAAATACATTTTGACACCCTTGCACTGGGACACTGCTTTTCAGTACGTGTTTCCAAGTTCATCAGCTGCTCTTGGGGCCAGAGAGTTTCTCAGTAAACGTTAAAAGTAATTTAAAGAAGAGCTATAGCCGGTCCGTGTCGCCCACCCAACTCTGCGAGGCAAGCGCAGTGCAGCTCCAGGTGAAAAAAAGCCCTCGCTCGCCACGGGGACGAGCCGCAGGTATCTGACCGCCTGGGGCGAGGCGGGAGTGAGCCGGGCAGCCGAGCCTACTCGCCCAGGACCGTCCCCCCACAGTGGACTCAGGTGCCGCGGGGACCACATGGCTCTGATGGCTGCCCTCCCCCCTGAGCTGTCAGAGCTCGATCAGCGCTGCTGGGAAAGTCAGAAGCTTGCAGTAGTGTTTCGGGTCTGCATGATGTCCAGGTGGGGAGGGAGTATCCAGAACAGAAGGAAGAGAGAGAGAAAACCGAGGACTTTCTCAGCCTTGTTGTGCAAACTGGAGTCTAGAATAGCCAGTGTCAGACTCAGGGGCAGTTTTCTGACTTGGGCACGTTCACGTGCGTTCCGCATCTTGCTGGGAGACTGGTCTCATTCTCAGCTGTGACCACATGGGGTCTGTGCCCTGGTGGGGGCGCCCAACCTGCCCTTCGGGGAGTCTTCTGCAGCTCCCGCCGGCTGGGCGGACACACAGGGGCCCAGCAGCCCCGGCTCTCACAGCCGCCCTTCTTAGTCCCTGAGCAGGGATGCCCAGGAGACCAGGCACCGTGGGGACCAGGCTGGGAGGGCATAGCGATGCTGTCTGCCGGGTCTGCCCACAGCACTTGGTGCCCCGAGCACAGACCAGCAGTGACTTGAGTAACTTTGGACAGGGCGAGATTCCCCCCTTTGGCTTGAGGGCGGGCGCTGCGCGAGGGCCCCTGCTCTCAGGAGCTGGCGTCCTCCCCAGGTTACGAGGCCAGAGGGGCCCAGCCCTCCCGAACAGAAGGAGCTCCATTTGGTCAAATGCCAGCCCTGATTCCCTGGACCCTCCCCCACGTCTGCGCCACGTCCCTCCTGCTCTCTGGCCCCTGGCAGCATCAGCTGGGCTCCCCGAGTGGGCCTGGCGGGCTGGCTGCAAGGCCACCCCTGCTGGTCCCGGAGGGGGTGTGCTTAGAAAGCAGTCACGTGGAAGCCCGCGGTGGTGACTTCCGTCCGACCTGCTCTCTTTCTCCCCTCCCTGCCCGCCTTCCTCCTCGTCTGCCGCCGATTCTGCGGTCCAGTGATCGGAAAATACAGCCAGCATCCAGACTCAGGTGAGCCGAACGCACGTGCGGCACCGTTGTCTTTTTTATTACACCTGCAGGGCATTTTCACAAAGACTCACAGACCTGTGGTTTCCCTTTCCTCTCTCTCCCCTCCCCCTTGCACCCCAAGAGTTGCAGCTGAAGTTGGCCGTAGGTTGGACACCACACGCATCCACTCGTCCTCTCTGCCCCTCGCGCCTCTACAAAGTCGGGCCGCCCCCCGCCCCCTTTGTGCCCGGCTTGCACGCTGCCCTCGCCCCTGCCCCTGGCACCAGTGGCCAGCACAGCCCAGCAGCCTCCACTGTGATACAGGGCCTTGGGGACAGGCCTGGGCTGGGCCACACGGCCCTGGGGGCCCTGGGGGCCCGGCTGACCACGCCACCAGGGGAAGCAGCCGTCCCTGCCTGTGAGCGACACAAGCCTGCTGCTCTCAGCCTCTGGGACGGCACAGCCGCTGCCCCGCACGCGACACTGCTGCGTACACGTGCCTGGCCTGACTGAGCCCGTGCCGCCAGGGCTCCCAGTGCAGCCTTGCGGGGAACTGGGCTGCACCCCGAATGTGGGACCCCAGCAGCTTGCTGTGCCTGCCTAGCGCCACCTGGGTGTGAGGTCAGACCCGGTGCCACTGGCAAGATGCTCAAGTTGGTCCAGCTCGCTCCCTCCAGGCCCATAAGTTCTCCTCTTGGGGTTGAGTTCTCGTTCCCCTCAGTCAAGCCTGGGCTGCCCTGTCCCTTGTATTGGACTGGTCGGGCCTGAAGCCAGGATGGCCAGGCTCTCTGGAACCAGAGACCTTTCTCTGGAGCTGAGCCGGAAGGCTGGACAGGAGGGCGTTGCCATAGCGTCCGGGAGACCACCAGCCTCCCTCCCTGCCGGCCGCTCTAGGCTACGGCGTCCGGCAGAGTCAGCCTGAGCCCCACGTTTTAGACCCACAGGGACTCCCGGGGGACCCGACAAAGGCTCCTGCCAGAAGGGCTCTGACCTCCCACCCCGGGACATGCTGCTGCATCTCCCGGGTCTGCACCTCAAACCGGGCAGAGGGGAGGAGGGAAGACCCTTCGTCGGCCCCAGGCCGCCCTCCGCCCCTCTCCCCGGCTCCCTCCACCCCCCTCACCACCCACTGGTTCTCCCCCAGGAATGAGCGACAGTGTCAAAGACAAGTTCTCCATCGCCTTCTCCATCGTGGGCATGTTCGCGTCCCATGCAGTGGGGAGCCTCAGCGTGTTCTTCTGTGCAGAGATCACTCCCACAGTAATAAGGTGCGTGGCGGGCGCTCGTGCAGGGGCGTGTTTCTTCTGAGGACACGGGGGGCGGGGCTTCCCGTCTGGCAGGGCTCCCAGTGAATGAACCACCGGCTCCGCTCCAGCCTCCAGACGAGCTGCGGCCCGTGCTGGGCGTCAGCTCCCAGACCGCTGTCCCGCCCTGACCCCCAGGGAACCCAGAGTCAGGTGAGGGCTGGACCCTGGGTCCCGTCCAGGCAGCTGGAGGGACGGGGAGCGTTGGGGGCACAAGCAGCACAGCAGGGCCTGGAAAAGGAGTGGAGTGGGGAGGCCACTGAATTTACACCTGTGCTCCAGCCCAGACGCCGTCCACTCTCCTAGGAGGACTCAGGAAACAGTCTGTTTCACATACAAAGCAGAGTAGAAAGGGCCTTGGTTTTCTACTGGCCTGAGAGGCCAATGTCTCAAGTCCAAAGAAGGGCCTCGGAGAGAAAGCCCAGCAAGTTACATCACTGGTTTGTTTGACAAATATTTGTTAAGAACCCGCCGTGTGTCCGGCAGAGGCCGAGTGTGCAGCCCGGCCCCCAGGAGTCCGTGATGGGTCTGTTTACTGAAAGGCGGGGTGACCTGCACTCAGCTGCCTTTGCTTTCCTGGTGAGGGGGGTCTGCTCCGTCTGGCACCGTCCCGGGGAGTGGTACGCGGGTGGGCACACCCTCAGGTGCTGTCGAGGTTACAGCGACACGGAAGGGTTTCCTTCTGTAAAGGGCATCACCTCCCCGCCGTCACGCTGTCTTCCTGGTAGCAACTGTTGTGACTTCCGGTCAAGCTCCTGAACTTGGTGTGGGAACGTCATTAGCTTGCCCAGCACACACGCTCTATTAAAGTGTAATTGGGAGTGTGGCAGTTAACCGGCTGTGGGATACTGCCCAGCAGCCAGCTTGACGGCACCCTTCCATCCTCCCTTTCCCACGTGGGCGACAAGCAGGGGCCAGTCCCATTCAGGCAGCACGCCCGGGACTGACCATCTGGCCCCTGGTGCCGGGCTCTGGGAGGAGGCCCACGTCTGCAGGCGTCACACTGACGCAGCATCTTCACTGGCCTCGCTCTGATTCATCCTCCTGGATTCTTACATACACGCCAAGCCTGAAGGCTGCCCCATACCCAGGGAATAAAATGCCAGGGAATTGTGCATTTAAGAAAAAGCAAGCAAATGCAAGTAATTCACCCTGGTTCAACCCTCTGCTTAACCTGACATGGGAAGTGAACCTGGAGCTTATTTTATGCCGGACGTTGCAAAGCGCCCCAGGCGGACAGCAGCCCCTCGGTGTCTTTCTTTACCGGGCTAATGTCCTTCCTTTACCAAGGAGCCCAGCAAGGAGGACTGTTTCAGGAGACCAGAAGTCGAGGTCAGAGCTTTGCGTGGTTGTGTCTCTCTCTGGGGGTGGCCACCCTCCCCTCCAGCGGTCGGCAGACCTCGTTAATCATCATTAGATTTTGCTGAAAAGTGCTAAACAAGCTAAACTGAAGGAAATGCAGTATCCTTTTCCTCTCTGAGGCAAACCTGCAAGGATTATTTTGGGGATAGAAAATGTTCTCGGGGTCAGCTTGCCAGGATGACAAACTAGAAAACACGTTCACTTGACCCTAGGTGATGCGTCTATAGTTGCAGAGGAAGGAGGCAAGGTCCGGGGGGGTCTCCTGGTGGTGACAGGTGGTTCTCTGGTGTGGCCGGTGAGTCACTCTCCCTGCTGGACACCCCTCGTCCCGGCCCTTCCTTGCATGTCCACCCAGGGACAGTCCCACGGAGTCGCTGGGAGGAAATGGACTTCCTGCCCTCCCCCGACTTCTCACGGGTGAGCCAGGAGGAGCTGGGAGGGCCGCTCAGGTCTGCGAGCTTCACGTGGCCTAGTGCTAAACTAGCCTTTTCTACAACACGGTGTTATAAACACACCCTCTGAACAAGAACAGCAGCGAAGGTTAGGGGTTGGCTAACGAGAAGCAAAGAGGAGGGTAAGAACTCCTTTGCACAGAGCCCGGGGGACGTTGGCTGTCCACGCGTGACAGCTGTCCGGCACGCCCACCCAGACGCTGACGGCGCCCTCCCTGTGGCCTGCAGCTACAGCAGGTGCTTCTCGGCATCCTCCCCTTGGGCCTTGGCGGTGTAGGGGCAGCTGGTGGCTTTGGTGTGGCAGGCCCAGTGTCACCTGGAAGCTGCAGGAGGGTCCCTGAGGCCTCGCTGTCTCCGTGTGCCCTCACAAAGCAGGGCGGGGGAGCAGGCGCTGGTGGCAGGGATGCATCCCTCACCTCCCGACACCTCCTCAGGCTCCCAGAGCACCGGGGCCCGGCTGCGGGGTATTTCTTCCTTTTTTGAGATATAGTTGATATACAACATTATGTTTCAGGTGTACAACATAGTGATTCACAGTTTTTGAAGGTTAATATATAGCAGTTTAAAGGTAAATTATAAAATACTGGCTGTGGTCCTGGTGTTGTACAGTACATCCTCATAGCTTGTTTCATACCTAACAGTTCGTACCTCTCACCCCCTACCCCTATGTCGCCCCTCCCTGCTTCCCGCTCCCCACTGCTAACCACTAACTAGTTTGTTCTCTGTGAGTCTGTTTCCTTTTTGTTAAGTTCCCTAGTTTGTTGTATTTTTGAGATTCCAAATATAAGTGATATCATACAGTATTTGTCTTTCCCTGACTTGTTTCACTCAGCATAATGCCCTCCAAGCCCATCCATGTTGCAAATGGCAGAATTCCATTCTTTTTGAGGGCTGAGTAATATTCCACTGCATATGTATACCGCATCTTCTTTATTTGTCAGTAGACCTTTGGGTTGCTTCCATGTCTTGGCTATTGTAAATAATACTGCTATGACCACAGAGGTGCATGTATCTTTTTGAATTAGTATTTTCAGTTTTTTTGGATACATACCCAAAAGTCGAATTACTGGATCATATGGTAGTTCTCTTTTTAGTTTTTTGAGAAACCTCCATACTGGTTTCCATAGTGGCTGCACCATTTCACATTCCCACCAGCGGTGTACGAGGGTTCTCTTCTCTCCATATCCTCGTCAACATGTGTTACCTGTGTTCTTTTTGATGATGGCCATTCTGACAGGTATGAGGTGATACCTCATTGTGGTTTTGATTTGCATCTCCCTGATGACTAGCAATGTTGAACATCTTTTCATGTGCCTGTTGCCCACCTGCATTTCTTCTTTGGAAAAATGCCTATTCAGTTCCTGTGCTGTTGTTTCAGTCGGGGTTTTGTTTGTTTTTGATGTTGACTTGTATGAGCTGTTTAGATATTTTGGATGTCAACCCCTTATTGGTCGTATCATTTGCAAACAGGGTCTGCCATTCAGTAGGTTATCTTTTCATTTTGTCCATGGTTTCCTTTACTGTGCAAAATCTTTTAAAAGTTAAATTAGGTCCCATTTGTTTCTTTTTGCTTTTGATTCCTTTGCCTGAGGAGACGAGCCACTTCACCACCTGACACCTCCTCACCCGCTCCCTGGCTGCCCACCCCCTTCTCGGGCTGAGCTCTTCCCTCCCCTCAGGTGCCCACCCCTTCCTCCAAGCGTCTTCCTTCCGGAGACCTGCCTTCTGGCTCCTCCCTGTCCCCACCCCCAATGGACCCCACCCGCTGTCACTGCTCCAGACGTGCCTCAGGAATGGGCACCAGGGACAAAGATGGCCTGTGTGTCACATGACACGTGGGGTCGTTTAGCTTGTTTTAAAATTTGCATCATATGTATATATAAATGTTTATAACACACACTCCATGAGTGACCGCAGGCCGAGGGGATGATGGGTAATCCTCACCGTTAAACAGCAGGAGGGGGACAGACAGGACAGGGGACAGCCGCACACAGGTTGCATCCCCCCCGAGCCCCCAACTCGGGCCTTTAGCGGGCAGGGAACCTGCATTCCTCTGTGGCCTTGGGCACGTCCTTCAGTTGGGCTCATCTCTGCCCCAAAACAAGACTAGTCATGACGGCTTTCTCGTGGGGGGACTGGTGGGGGACAGACTGTACACAAAGGGTCTGGCCGCAGTAAGTGACAACTGGTGGTGTTAATTATTCCTACCTGAATATTTTGGGCAGTGATATTTATTTCTGTAACGATCGTCAGAAATATCTGTTCATCCTTGACTTCACAGAAAGGTAGTCAAGACAAATTAAGTAATACAAAGAAGGAAGTAGAAAACAGGAGGTTTGTTTTCTGTGTTCAAGACGCTGGTATTAACATGGTTAAAAGAATGATTTGATTCTTTGTTGTTGTTGTTTTTGGTTGTTTTTCTTTTTTTCCTTTATTCTTTTTATTTTTTTCTGAAGATTCTAGAATTCTGGTCAAGCTTGCTACTTCTAAGAAGTCTGCCTGTATACTATCTTTCTATCCTCAAATAATTTAGGTATTACTAGTAAAATAAAGACAAC
This sequence comes from Hyperoodon ampullatus, assembly GCF_949752795.1. Lineage (NCBI taxonomy): Eukaryota > Metazoa > Chordata > Mammalia > Artiodactyla > Ziphiidae > Hyperoodon > Hyperoodon ampullatus. Next base: position 103,517,963 of record NC_136923.1, read on the forward strand.
CAGTAAAAGCCTTTGAGCTCCGAAAGCACTAGAAGGCAACCTTGCTCCAGGTTCTCCTTTACCTGTAAATCGAGGCGGCTGCCGCTCTCCTGTTTAAACATGAGCGTGTGCTGCCCTCTCGTGACAACCTGGAGAAAAGCAGAAAATGTACAGAGTCAGCATTTGCGGGGAGAAAGATGAAGTTAGCACCTTAGAACCAAGCACATAATGATCCCATTCTCTAAACTGAGATTTCTAAAAGAAACACAGATCCAAAAATGGAATACCAGATTCTGCCACTGTTGTTCCTAACCTTACTAATTTCAAGGTCTCCTTGATAGAAAACCAATAGAAAATTGCTTTTGTGGAAAAAAATACATAAGGCTATATTGCATATTATATGTGCGTGTGTACATGTATTGCATTTTATATATATGCGTCTGTAGGTATGTCGGTACTTTTTAAAAACAAGTCATCGAACCCTACCATAAATCAAATACGTTCCATCTCATTTGACATGACTTGCTACCATGACACAGTTCACCTGGACTCTGAGGGCAAGCCGGCTCCTTGCTCAGGAATTCCTCGTGGGCTGTGCACTAACCACGTGAGCACTTTACTGCCCTGAGCGGGGAAGCCTCTCTCATGCTCATCAGCACCACCCCCACTCAAGTCACGGGAAGGTCAGGCAGACACATGGGCAGTTTTGTTTTGCTTTAATAAATTTATTTATTTATGGCTGCGTTGGGTCTTCGTTGCTGCGCACAGGCTTCCTCTAGTTGCGGCGAGCGGGGGCTGCTCTTCGTTGCAGTGCGCGGGCTTCTCATTGCGGTGGCTCCTCTTGTTGCTGAGCTCGGGCTCTAGGCACGCGGGCTTCAGTAGCTGTGGCACGAGGGCTCAGTAGTTGTGGCGCACAGGCTTAGTTGCTCCGCGGCATGTGGGATCTTCCTGGACCAGGGCTCGAACCTGTGTCCCCTGCATTGGCAGGTGGATTCTTAGCCACTGCACTACCAGGGAAGTCCCACGTGGGCAGTTTTAGAGAAAATGATATCTCACTGGTATCAAAGGCCCATGAAACACGTCCTTTATTTCCGGTGCCCCATACAATCCCTTGTAGCCTCCTGTGTCTTCCTGGAGTGGCCAGACTCACAAGGACTGAAGAGCTATTTCAGGTGCTCGTTTATTCACCTTCCAGGTGGAGCCAGTCACACCGCTCTTTGTAAGGGTCATCATATTCACTCTGCCCCATTCACTGGGACAGTGGCCCTCTTGCCGAGGAACCAGGGTGATCTGATCTGCAGCATCCCAACGTTTATGAAGCACAGTGTGTGCCATGGATGTTCCAGAAAAGAATCCTTGACTGTCTTTTCTCCATTGTACATTCTTGGCTCCTTTGTCGTAGATTAATTGACCATAAGAGTGTGGGTTTATTTCTGGGCTCTCTATTCTGTTTTACTGATGATCTATGTGTCTGTTTTTGTGCTAGTGCCATACTGTTTTGATTACTGTAGCTTTGTAGTGTAGTCTGAAGTTGGGGAGTGTGGTTCTTCCAGCTCCGTTCTTCTTTCTCAAGATTGTTTTGGCTATTTAGGGTCTCCTGTGTTTCCATTAAAATTTTTAAATTATTCTAGTTCTGTGAAAAATGTCATGGGTATTTTGATAGGCATTGCATTGACTCTGTAGATTGTCTTGGGTAGTATGGTCATTTTGACAATATTAATTCTCCCAATCCAAGGACACGATATATCTTTCCATCTCTTTTTGTCGTTTTCAATTTCTTTCATCAGTGACTTATAGTTTTCTGAGTAGGTTTATTCCTAAGTATTTTATTCTCTTTATTGCAATGGTATATGAGATTGTTTCTTTAATTTCTTTCTGATAGTTCATTGTTAGTGTATAGAAATGAAACAGATTTCTGTATATTAATTTTATATCTTGCAACTTTACCAAATTCATTGATGATGAGCTCCATAGTTTTCTGGTGACATCTTTAGGATTTTCTATATATATTTATAGTATCATGTCATCCACAAACAGTGACAGTTTTACTTCTTCCTTTCCAATTTGGATTCTTTTTATTTCTTTTTCTTCTCTGAGTCCTGTGGCTAGGATTTACAAAACTGTATTGAATAAAAGTTGCAAGACTGGGTATCTTTGTCTTGTTCCTGATCTTACAGGAAATGCTTTCAGCTTTCCATCATTGAGTATGATGCTAGCTGTGGGTTTGTCATATATGGCCTTTACTATGTTGAGGTATGTTCCCTCTATGCCCACTTTCTGGAGAGTTTTTATCATAAATCGGTGTTGAGTTTTGTCAAAAGCTTTTTCTGCCTCTATGGAGATAATCATATGGTTTTTATTCTTCCATTTGTCAATGTGGTGTAACATACTGACTTGCAGATACTGAAAAACCCTTGCATCCCTGGGATAAATCCCACTTGATTGTGGTGTATGATCCTTTTAATGTATTGTTGGATTTGGTTTGCTAATGTTTTGTTGAGGATTTTTGCATCTATGTTAATCAGCAGCCTATAACTTTGTGATATTTTTGTCTGGTTTTGGTATCAGGGTGATGGTGGCCTCATAGAATGAACTCGGAAGTGTTCCCTCCTCTGCAATTTTTTTGGAATAGTTTGAGGAGGATGGGGGTTAGCTCTTCTCTAAATGTTTGGTATAATTCACCTGTGAAGCCATCTAGTCCTGCACTTTTTTGTGTTTTGGGAGTTTTTTGTTGTTGTTTTTTCTGTACGCGGGCTTCTCACCGCTGTGGCCTCTCCCATTGCGGAGCACAGGCTCCGGATGCGCAGGCTCAGGGGCCATGGCTCACGGGCCCAGCCGCTCCGTGCCATGTGGGATCCTCCCGGACCGGGGCACGAACCCACGTCCCCTGCATTGGCAGGCGGACCCCCAACCACTGCGCCACCAGGGAAGCCCGTTTTGGGAGCTTTTAAATTACTGATTCAGTTTCATTACTGGTAATTGATCTGTTCATATTTTCTGTTTCTTCCTGGTTCAGTCTTGGGAGATTGTACCTAAGAATTTGCCCATTTCTTCTAGGTTGATGATGATTATTGGCATATAGTTGTTCAGAGCAGTCTCTTATGGTCCTTTGTATGTCTGTGGTGTCGGTTGGAACTTCTTTTATCATTTATGATTTTATTGATTTGCATCCTCTCCCTTTTTTTCATGATGAGTCTGGCTAAAGGTTAATCAATTTTGTTTATCCTTTCAAAGAACCAGCTTTTAGTTTCGTAGATCTTTTCTATTGTTTTTTTAGTCTCTATTTCATTTATTTCTGCTCTGATTTTTATGATTTCGTTCCTTCTACTAACTTCGGGTTTTGTTTGTTCTTCTTTCTCTAGTTCCTTTAGGAGTACAGTCAGGTTGTTCATTTGAAATTTTTCTTATTTCCTGAGGTAAGCTTGTATCACTGTAAACTTACCTCTTAGAACTGCTTTTGCTGTGTCCCATAGGTTTTGAATTGTTCTCTTTTCATTTTCATTTGTGTCTAGGTATTTTTTTGTTTCCTCTTTAATTTCTTCAGTGATCCACTGGTTGTTTAGTTACATATTGTTTAGCCTCCATGTGCTTGTGTTTTCTGCAGTTCTTTTCTTGTAGTTGATTTCTAGTATCATAGTTTTGTGGTCAAAAAAGCTGCCAGATATGACTTCAATTTTATTAAATTTCCTGAGTCTTGTTTTATGGCCTAGCATGTGATCTGTCCTGGACAGTGTTCCATATGCACTTGGAAAGAATGTGTATTCTGCTGCTTTCAGATGGAATGCTCTCTTTATATATACATCAATTAAGTGCATCTGGTCTCATGTGTCATTCAGAGTCAGTGTTTTCTTATTGATTTCCTGTCTGGATGATCTGTCCAGTGATGTGAGTAGGCTGTTAAAGTCCCCTATTATTGTGTTACTGTCAATTTCTCTACGTCTGTTAACATTTGCCTTATATACTGAGGTGCTCCTGTGTTGGGTGCATATATATTTACAATGGTTATATCTTCTTTTTGGATTGATCATTTTATCCATAATGTGGTGTTCTTCTTTGTCTCTTGTAACAGTCTTTATTTTAAAGTCTATTTTGTCTGATATGAGTATTGCTACTCCAGCTTTCTTTTGATGTCCATTTGCATGGGATACTTTTTCCATCCCCTCAATTTCAGTCTGTATGTGTCCCTAGGTCTGAAGTGGGTCTCTTGTAGACAGCATACATACGGGTCTTGTTTTTGTATCCATTCAGCGAGCCTGTGTCTTTTGGTTGGAGCACTTAGTCCATTTACACCCAAGGTAACCCAAGGTAATTATCAATATGTATGTTCCGACTGCCATTTTGTTCATTGTTTTGGATTTGTTTTTGGAGGTCTTTATCCCCCTTTCTTCTTTTGTTTTCTTCTCTTGTGATTTGATGACTATCTTTAGTGTTATGTTTGGATTCCTTTTTCTTTTTTATGGGTGTATCTCTTACAGATTTTTGACTCGTGGTTGCCATGAGGTTTTTATATAGCAGTCTATATATACATGTGACTGTTTCAAGGTGCTGATCTCTTAATTTCAAATATACTTTTAAAACTCTGCATTTGGGACTTCCCTCGTGGCACAGTGGTTGGGAATCCGCCTGCCAATGCAGGGGACACGGGTTTGAGCCCTGGTCCAGGAAGATCCCACATGCCATGGAGCAACTAAGCCCTTGCACCACAACTATTGAGCCCACAAGCCTAGAGCCCGTGCTCCGCAACAAGAGAAGCCACCACAATGAGCCCGTGCACTGCAACGAAGAATAGCCCCTGCTCACTGCAACTAGAGAAAGCCCATGCAGCAATGAAGACCCGATGCAGCCAAAAGTAAATTAAATTTTTAAAAAACAAAAACGAAACAAAGAAAACCCTGCCTTTGTACTCTTCTCCCCTCACGATGACTGTTTTTGACATCATATTCTACATCTAATTGTTTTCTGCATCCCTTAACTGCGTATTGTGGATATAGATGATTTTACTACGTCTGTCTTTTAACCCCCCACTAGCTTTGTTTGTGGATGACTTCCTACCTTTACTATATGTTTGCTCTTACCACTTAGTTTTTTCATTTCATAGTTTTCTTGTTTCTAGTTGTAGCCATTTATTTTTCTTCTAGAGAAGTCCCTTTAACATTTGTTGTAAAGCTGGTTTGGTGGTGCTGAACTCTTAGCTGCTTGTCTGTAAAGCTTTGATCTCTCCATCAAATCTGAACGAGAGTCTTGCTGGGTAGAGTATTCTTGGTTGTAGGTTTTGTCCTTTCATCATTTAAAATATATCATGCCATTCTCTTCTGGCCTGCAGTTTCCACTGGAAAAACCAGCTGATAGCCTTATGGGAGTTCCCTTGTGTGTTATTTGCTGCTTTTCTCTTGCTGCTTTTAATACTCTACTTCTATTTTTTGGTATTTTAATTGCAGTGTGCCTTGGTGTGGTCCTCTTTGGGTTGATCCTGTTTGAGACTCTCTGGGCTTCCTGGACCTTGATGTCTGTTTCCTTTCCCAGGTTAAATAAGTCTTCAGTGGTTATGTCTTCAAATATGTTCTGTGCCCCTTTCTCTCTCTCCTCCTTCTGGGACCCCTATAATGCAAGCATTAAGTGCACTTGGTGTTGTCCCAGAGTCTCTTACACTGGCCTCACTTTTTTCATTCTTTTTTCTGTTCAGCAGTAGCAGTGACTCCCACTGCTCCGTCTTCCAGCTCACTGATCGATTCCTCTGTATCACTTAGTCTACTGTTGACTCCTTCATTTCAGTTACTATAGTCTTCATCTCTGTATGGTGGTTCTTTATATTTTCTGACTCTTTGTTAAAAGCTTTTAACTCCTCACTCTGTGCATCCGTTCTTCTCCCGAGTTCTCTGATCATCTCTACTATCATTATTCTGGACTCTTGCTTGGGTAGACTGCCTGTCTCCACTTCACTTAGTTGTTCTCCTGGGGTTTTCTTTTGTTCCTTCGTCTGCAGCATGTTCCTCTGCCACCTCATCTTGTCTGAGTTGCTATTTGTACTTATGTATGTGGTAGGTTACGTTTCTCGACCTCAGAGAAGTGGCCCTCTGTAGGAGACATCTCATGCATCCCAGCAGCATGCTCCCCCTCATCACCCAAGCTGTATGCTCTAGGGGTGCCCCCTATGAGGGCTGCATGGTTCCTTCTGTTTTGGAGGGCTATGTGGGTGGTTTGGTGGGCTTAGTTGGCACCTGGTCTGGTTGACTGCCAAGCTCTGCCTTGTGTGGAGGCCACTGGTTGATGGGGCCTGGTCAGGAGGCGGCTGACTGCAGAATCCCCGGGGACCTGGGGCTAGTGCTGGGTCACTGATGGGTGAAGTCAGGGTCCAGGCGACTCTGGAGCTGTTGACACCCTACTGGTGGGTGAAGCCAGGTCCTGGGGTTAGTGCCAGACTGCTGGCAGGCAGAGCTGGGTCCTGGTGTCTGGCTGTAGGGCCCAGAGATCTCAGAGCTGGTGTAAGATCACTGCTGGCTGGGGCCAGTTCCTAACACAGTTGGGTATGGGGTCCGAGGTGTCCAGAAGCTTGCATTGGCCTGCTATGAGCAGCCGAGGTCTGCAAGCTGCAGGATTCTGGTTTTCTTGCTTCTGGTTTCTGCCCTGTGGTGGGTGAGACTGGTCTAGAGGCTCGTGCAGGCTTCCTAGCAGCAGAGGCCAGCACCTGTCAGCTGGTGGGTGGAGCTGAATCTTGGTCCTCTGGTGGGCAGGGCCGTGTCCAGAGTTGGCTGGCTGTGTGCTCAGGAAGTCTCTAAGAAGCCTGTCTGCCGAGGGGTGGGGCTGTGTTCCCACCCTGCTGGTTGGCTGGTTGGCTCAAGGCGTCCCAGCACTGGCACCTACAAGTGGTTGGGTGGGACCAGGTCTCGGAGCTCATGAGCCAAGATGGCGGTCGCCAGCACCAGCGTCCCCGTGGTAGAAAGCTCCCAAATATGGCTGCCACCAGCATCCATGTCCCCAGGGTGAGCTGTGGCTGCCCCCCTGCCTGTCCGAGAGCCTCTCTAAGTCCAGCAGGTACGTCTGGCCCAGGCTCCTATCAAGTTACTGCTCTGCCCTTGGTCCCAGTGCACGTAGGATTTTGTGTACTCCCTGTAACAGCAGAGTCTCTGTTTCCCCCAGTCCTCTGGGACCCCTGAAAGCCCATCCTCGGCCTTCAAAGCCACACGCCCTGGGGGCCCGTTTTCCTGGTACAGGACCCGCAGGCTGCAGAGCCCGACGTGCGGCTCAGAACTGTCTCCTGTGGGAGAACCTCCGCGATGTACTCGCTCTCCGGTGTGTGGGTCACCCACCCGGTGGGGGTCACGAGCCTTGATCATCTCGCACGTCTGCTCCTCCTACCCGTCTCGTTGTGGCTCCTTCTCTATGTCTTCAGCTGTAGATCTTTTCTGGCAGGCTCTGGTCCTTTGCGTCCATGGTTGCTCTGCGCGCAGCTGTGAGTCCGGTGTGCCCATGGGAAGAGGCGAGCTGGGGGGCGGGGTCTTTCAGCTCCACCACCTCGGCAGCTCTCCTGTCGACGTGTCCTTAATGCCTTCTTTAACACCCAGCCGCCCTCCCCGCTTCTAAATGAAGAGCGAGCCTCGGAAAAACAGCGTGAATTGATACAGCGTTGAGAAACAAAATGTTATGTTATTCACGGAAAGTGAAGCTGGTTGTCCCCTTACGGTGGTATTTATTAGTCACTTTTCAAACTAAATGAAGTAAGAAGTTTTGGGCTGGCAAGGAAAATGTTCACTGAATAGCGGTGGCAGCAGATGCAGGAGGTGAAGGGGGTTGGGGGGAGCTGGCCGTGCGCTGGTGCTGGGGCCCCATGCCTGTGGGTCCGACCCGCTGCCGACCTGTGCGCTTCCCGCAGGTGCGGCGGCCTGGGGCTGGTGCTGGCCAGTGCGGGCTTCGGCATGCTGACGGCGCCCATCATCGAGCTGCACAACCAAAAGGGCTACTTCCTGCACCACATCATCTTCGCCTGCTGCACGCTCATCTGCATCATCTGCCTCCTGCTGCTTCCCGAAAGCCGGGACCAGAACCTGCCTGAGAGCATCCCCGACGGCGAGCACTACACGCGCCAGCCCCTGCTGCCACCCAGGCGCGGGGAGCAGCCACTCCTGCTCACCAACGCCGAGCTCAAGGACTACTCGGGGCTGCACGACGCAGCCACCGCCGGCGACGGGCTGCCGGACCGTGCCACAGCCAATGGCGGGCGGCCCATGTAGCAGGGCCCTGGGGGCAGACCAGGTTGAGCATGGCCACGGGCGGGCCCACTCTGCTGAGGCCAGCGTGGGGACCCCCAAGGAGCCCATGTTTGAGGAAGAGGACTTTGCAAACGACCCTTCAAAGACTTTCCTTTCTGCCATGAAACGTTTGTATTTATTTTGGTCATTTTTACGAGAAGCACTTTATTCCCTTCCCTTCACGGATCTCGAAATGGAGCCACCTCCTCAGGAAGAGGGACGCGGTGGCCAAGGACACGCTGTAAGGACCGCGCAGCCCAGGCTCCCCGGGAGGTCGGCTGCACCCTCAGAGCCAGCTGTCCCCGAGGCCGTGCGCAGAGACCGACCAGCCACCGTCTGGAGCACTCCTACAGCTGTGCTTTTATTCAGACTGAAATGTAAATGGTTAGGGTTTTGCTAGAGTCTGTGTATGGTTTCTAAAGGTTTTCTCTGTAAGGTAAGAGCTCCTGCTCCATGTGCTGGGGGAAAGCAGCTCACGGTATCATTAAAACCAGCTTAGTCTTTCCCGCAAGATCATCCTTTTATACTTGATGCTGGAAGCTCTTTGGGGGAAAAGCTTAACCATTCACCAGAAATCCTGATTAGTGGCGGTACCGCCACGGTCTTCCAAGGCAGGTCTGCCCAGCTCAGCTCCTGAGCGGCAGATGCATCGAGTCGGAGACAAGTTACTGTTATCACCCCTCCTCCCAGTTCAGCTCCAGCAGGAAAGTCCCCTCTTGCAGTCAGCTTTTCTGCCAGCACAACCTGAACACACGGCTACTTCCTGAACTAAAACCAATAGGAAAATAACTAAATAGGCAACTAAGGCAGCCCCCCAGGAGGGAGCGGTGCTCTTGCAAATACGGCCCGTCAGTCACGTCCCGAGCACACACAGCGCAGAAATCACCAGCTTGGAGGCCTCGGCTCCGCTGGCCGCCGGCGGAGACCCCAGAGCCTGCGGGGGACGGCCCCGTGCCCTCTGCTTCTGTCAGCACGGAGCTGGGCCTGGGGCAAGAAGCAGGCCCCTCACCAGGGAGCCCAGCTGGCCACAGCCTCCGAGAGCATCAAGACCAACTGAGAGAAGCAATAACTCACCAAAGGTTGAGCCCCACCCCGTCCCCGGTGTCCGAGGGTTTTCATCATGTTCCTCACTTCGTCCCCCTGCCTTTCCAGGTCAGGCTCTCTGCACCTGTCTGGAGCCGTTTCAGAGGAAACGCGGGAGGTGCTGAGAAACAGCCCTCGCTGGCCAGGCAGGCACTGCCTTGGGGCAGTGCCAGGACAGCCTGGGCTCTTCCTGGAAGGGTCCACCTCCCCACAGTGCCTCTGCCATGGGCTCTTCTTCCAGGAAAGGTGTGGCCCCGGGTCTGTGGGAAGCAGCGAGGGGACTCCCAGCCCACGGCTGCTTGGACTCCGAGGCCCAGGAGAGAGGTGGAGCGTCCCCGCTCGCCTCCTGTCCCCTCCAGTCTGTCTTACCATCCCCCCATGGTGCCCCTACAAGCTGGCGGCCACGGGGAGGAGCCGCTGGCTTGGTGAGAACGCCATGAGGTGGTGAGCAGACTCGCAGGCCTGTGTGGTGCCAGCAGCTACACCGCATGGTCCAGGGCCACCGGCCCAGCCCCTCGTGGCCCTGCCTAGTGTCTTGAGTCACGTCTGTTCTGTGTTTCAGCGTCCGTCTGCACTCACCTTTATCTACAAGGCCTTTCTTCACACCTGTGCAGCTCGAGTGCCAGACCTGGGAAGCACTTCAGCCTCTCTCAGCATGCCGGCCGCAGGGTCCCCGGTCCAGGGCGGATGTGAGGCACAGGGCCAGCAGGGTCCCTGGGCCACACCTGGCAGGTGTGTCTGCACCCATCACCCCAGCTCCAGGACACCTTGCAGCCAGGCTGCTCGCCGGACCCCAGGCAGTGCGTGCCCTCCCGCTGGCCGTGTAGACCTTTAGGGATCGTGCTCAAGCCACAGGGGGCAGCCGGCACCTCCAGGAAGGTGGGCACAGCACTCCCAGACCCCCGTTCCAAAGTCCGAGGTCCGTCTTAAGTGACAACAGTAGACGCTGGTCCCACGGAGCCCAGCACTGTGACCGCAGCAGTCAGGACCAGCTCGTGGACTAAAAGAGAAGCTGGCTGCGAGGGCGGGGCTCCCGAGACCAAAGTCCGGCAGGTGTGAGGGAGGGGAGGTTCCTGGCTCCTCCGTGCCCCCTCCTGTGGCCCCGGGTCAGGCTGGTCCCCTGAGGGACAGCTGTGAGAGTGGCCAAAGCAGAAAAGCTTCCTGTGAGCCGAGCCCCATGAGACCCCACACCACACGGGTGAGGCAGCCCCAAGCCCAGCCGGGGCCAGTCCTGCCTTGCTCCGTGAGACCCCTGTGGTCACGCGTGGACCCCTTGGCCCAGCACCCTCCGTGCTTAGTGGAGAGACGCTTCTCAGGCGCCTGCCGCTGCACATCCGCCGCCCGGCTCGCCCAGCCCGCTGCCCGGGAAGGTCCAGCTCCTCCTCTGGCATCATGCCACACCCTCCATCCCAGCCCCCCGGGAGCCGGGACCCCCTTCCAACGAGTCAGGTACAAATGTGATCCTCCTGCCTTCTGTTCCTGTCTGGAAATCAGTAACAACTCACCTGATACCCTGCCTATTAGCACCCAAAACACACAGTAGAAGTTTTAAATGTTACATTTCCTGAAAGACTATATGACCACTTGCAACTAGGGGCAGGGGGCTGGCAAGCTGGTCCGACCACAGAACAGGAGAAGGAAACCACCCAGAGGAAGTACTGCCCGCAAATACCACTTCCTGGCGCCGCACAAGGGCGGCTGAGGTGCCGCCAAAGGACAAGCCCCTGGGCCACAGGGGTGGTGGGGACGTAGTGCGGCCTGCGTGCCGCTGGGGGTGCCCTGCCCTGGTGGCCCAGCAGCCCCGAGCCGGAGATTTCTGTGTGAGAACCATGTGGCCCGCGTACGGACGGGACGCCTGGAGGTGCCTGCTCCCAGCACAAACCTGCACCCAGTCCTGGCCTGTCCTTCCACGTTCCTGTCTGCATGACATCACGGCTCTTGTACCCTGGGGGGAGATTTGTATGTAAACGTACAGAAATAAAAATGTTGCCCCATTAACAAACTTCCTCTGGAATGTCTTCCCTACCTCATCTGATGGTATCCAGTGAAGGGCCACGTGACCACTGGCTACGAGTAATAAACTCCGTTGATTCAGGTCTCGCTGTGTCCCTACTTCAGCGCCTGTGAAAACCCAGCCTCAGCTCTGCCCCCGGAGGACCGCGGGGGGCTTCTCTGCCTGCAGATTCCCCATCGTAAAGGCGGGCAGATGCAGAGGAAACCTCAAACTGCCGTTCGTAGACCCCGAGAAATGGGGGGCAATAGCAGATTTCAGAGTTCTTTTCTCTTGTGTGTGGATGTCCTGCTAATCTAATCCGTGGCCTGAAGGTTCCTTGAGAGGAAACGATTCTCACACTGTGATTCGGTCAGGAGAGACTGAGAACCCAGAGCTCTCTTTAATGTAATATTTTTTAACAAGAAAGCAATATTTCTTTAATAAAGTATTTATACCGAACTCTCCTCTCCATAGCCCTGATTTTGCGTTACTTGCTCTTCCTAGAAAGGTGCCCGCTGTGCTTCCAGACCACAACCGGCCAGGGCCTTGCAGGTTAGCGTCCTGAGCCCCAGACCTGGTCCCCGGAAGGGCCTTTCCGTCCCGGCCAAAGTGTCACCGCTCTGGCTGCCGGCACTGGCTCGACACGGGACTTGCCACCCATCGCATGAACCGTGTCACAGGGCCCGAAACCATCCACCTCTCATGACAAAAGGGGTCCACGTGGACCCCAAAGACCAGAGAGTCCTTTGCCTGTAGTCCTCGGCCTTCGCTGTGCTGAGAAGCACGTGGGGGGCTTTCCAACCCCACAAAACCTGGGCCTCCTCCCGCCTGAGTCTGGGGAGGGGAACCTGTAAAAGCTCTGCCGGCAATTCGACCAGAAGTCAAGTTAAGAGCCACTGACCTGAGAAACACCGGCCTCTGGAAAGGAGTGCACGTACCAGAAAGACTGGACTCCTCCACCTGAAGCGGCAGGAAGAGGCCAAGGATTAAGACGACGCAGCAGGGGCCTGGGACTTGGAGGAAAGGGGACGGGAGGACAGACAGGGCAGCAGGAAGCCCAGGGAGGGGCTGACACGCTCGGATCCATTCAACAAAGAGGGTAAAACCACGACCCAGGTCCTAGGGGCCACGGCACCAGGGTGTGCGAAGCATTTCCAGCAATAACCCAGCCAGGTGAGACCGTCCCACTTCACAGGTGAGGAAACAGCGCCCAGAGAAGTGGGACTCGGGGAGCGGCGGGACGCAGGGACACACAACGGAAGGACCTCGGGCCTCAGGCCCCAGTCGTGACAAGACGGGCCTGACGGAGTCGTGACTGATTTCCCCTCCGGGGACGGAGAGCAGCCCCTCCGCCCACAACGGCCCCGAACCCCTCCCCCCAGGACTGCGAGGAACCTTCCCTGCCCTTTGCCTGCCTCCTCCTGCAGGTGCAGCCCTGGCGCCCAACTCCAGTGACGGCGGGAAGACCGACCCTTTAAAAACAAACGTCACGCGTGACCCTGCTGACGGCTGGCGAGACCCCACGCGTTTATTCAGACGTCCGTCCGGGCGCGCGCATCTGCGTCTTTGGTGCCGCCTCGGCTAGAACTTCTCGGGAAAGGCCTCCATTTCCTCCTTGATCCTGTTTTCTACCAGCAACGTGAAGCTGCTGTCGGTGTTTGGAAGGTTATAGCTGACAAACACCTGTTTGCTGGTCTTCCTGGCTGAAACGAGAGAAAGCACACGGACGCGTGCAACCCACTGCGGGGAAAGGCCTGGAAGAGGAAGGCGGGCTTCCGGGGAGAGAAGCGAGCTCTGACACCTGTGGTGTCACGGGCAGCTGCTGCAGACCAGACCACAGGCACCGAACAGCGGTTCTGAAAGTCCGGTCCCCATGGCCACGGCACCGGGACCTCGTGAGAGATGCAGACCCTCGGCCCGCCCAGACCCACCGAGTCTGTTCTCAGACTCTACCGTCTGAGACCCACCGCTCTACACGTGGGGCTGGCTGGTTGTGCTGCTTTTTAAAAAGCACAGATAATGTGCAAGCATTTAAAACACTAAGGTCCTGGGACTTCCCTGGCGGTCCAGTGGTTAGGACTCCACGCCTCCACCGCCGAGGGCCTGGGTTCAATCCCCAGTCAGGGAACTAAGATCCCGCAAGCACGGCCCAAAAAGTCTATCTATCCTTCAGTACCGCCCCCCCCCCGGCAACTCCCCCCGCCCCCAGAGGGAACCGGCGCTCCCACACATACACACGTGCAGGCGCACGCGCACACACGTACGATTTCTCAACGCGATGCGAGCGACGTGTTTTAGCTCCTTTCTACGGCACCGTTCATGGCCGACGTGAGCTGCTCCAACCGCCAAAAGCACGCGCAGTTGCACACCCATAACCTGAAGGCAGGACAGGTCCCGAGGACGAGCCAGGCGGTACCGGTACCGGTCCCGGTCCCCTCTTCCTCTTCCGGTGAAATAGCTCCTCCCTGGGCCCCATCCCCCAGGGGGCGGGTGCAAGCCCCTCCTCCCCCCACCGAAGCCAGGGGCTACGTCAGTCCCATCGGCGAAGGCAAAGAGGTGGGGACGGGGGAGAGCCGGGGCAGTCGAGCCACAGCCGCTCAGCCTGCGCGCGTTCAGCGGCAGGAAAGTCCCCGGCCCCGGGGGCCACTGATTCCAGTCCCTCCGCGAGCCAAGAACCATCCCGCCTGCATGGTCCACCCGGCAGCCCCACCCTGCCCCCCAGAGCCACACAGGGCAACGGGTCCCCGTCCACACCGAAGCCCCCAGCGCCCCCAGGCCGTCACCTCCTCCACACAAGACACTGTCTCGGGGCACCTGTCTCTTCTCAGCACCCACCCTCCAGACAACTAACGACGGTTAATAACGCATTTTCAACTGCAGGTCACCTCCCTGCGGAACAGTCCTCTGTGGCCTCAGCACATGCATCGCCTGTCCCCCTGGGGTGCTGGCATCTCATCACGTGTGCCCGTCCCTGCTGGGCGGTGGCTGAGGGCTGCCAGGTTTGCCGATTCGGGCAGGTGGGAGCCTCCATTAACGTCTGACTTTAGTTAAGTTACAAAGAATGTATTTTTTGGTCTTGTGTTGTTTCAAGTTATGCAGATTATAAATCGACGTAAACCACGTGAGAGAATGTTAAAAAGAGCCCCAACGTTTGCACAAAATGCCCCAAAAAAGAAAAAGAACCCTAGTTTTCGCACACAAACCACTTCCAGGCCGCATCTCAAGGACACCGGGAGCCCACCTCACTTCACTGGAATAACCAGCTGATTCATGGCTCAGCAAACGAGCTCCCGCCGCCCTCGTCTCCTGGACTCTGTCCACACTGGGGGGACCCACCGGTCCCAGCTCCACAAACCAGCAGCCTCCCTCCCTCCTCCACCAGGCCCGGCACACGGGGCCTGCCTGCTGGGGGTGCGTCACCCCGAAACGCTGGCAAATACACAGTGAAGCAAAGGGGCATCAGGCCTCCCACCTGCTCTCACGTGGTTCACAAAATACTAGCAGCTCAAACGTAGAGCAGGAATGATAGCGCCTGGGGGTCCGGGCGAAGGCCAAGCCGGAATCCTTTCTCTCTCTCCTGCGGCTTTTCTGTAAATTTTAAATTGCTTCCTCATAAAGAGTTACCAAAATAACTTACTAGTCAGGCTGCTCTAGCTTCAGGCTAAAGGACAAGTGCGGTGGACGTCCCCGAGACGCAGCCGCCAGGTCTCTGCCCCGTCTCGTGTGACCTGTGGGCCACCTGTGCCAGCCCCAGACCTCGACGCGCTGGCAGTGCCTCCACCGCGTGGCCGCGCTGTCCGCATGCGTGCGTCCCGGAGCGACGGACACACACATCCCAACTCCCCGGAGATCAGGCTAACAGGACTATCAACACAACTGCAAAATAACTCCTCAAAATCAGGGCCCGGCCTCATCACCACACCCCAGCCGGGACCCGGGGCTCCGCATGTGGTTGGGACACTGTGAACACGAAGGCCGGACGGGGGGCAAGGCTGCCCTGCCGGTCGAGGTCCCCGTGCGCCTGGGACCACCCGGCGGTCATGGCTACCAGCTGGGGGCACCTTTACCTGAACCACCTGGGCATCTGCAGGACGCGTGTTTGGGGTGCAGGGGGGCTGGAGCCCTCAACCTCGGGGCCCTGCCTGACGCCCTTTCAGGCCACCCTAGGCCGGGCCGTCACCCTTCTGGGCTCCGAGCGACATCACCTGCGGCGAAGGGCGGTCCCTCCTGCTCCGCGGGGCCCCACCGAACCCCCGGAGGCTACCTGGAGCCGCCGCCCACTAGGCACTGTGGGCATCACTCGCCCTCTCCTCCCACGAGGAGGAGGAGCAAGATCACCTGTCACTGGTCGGCCTGGATGGCAGCCAGGGCAACGCGGGAGCCCACGGGGAGCACAAGCCCGAGCGGTGCTGGTACCAGGTCAGCCCCTGAGAAGCCCAGTGTACGAGGCCTTCCTTCCCGCAGAGACCGGGGGTCCGCCTCCCAGACAGTCTTCCTCCTCCAGTGACCGCCTCCCGGCTCCACCGAACGAGGTCCCCACCCAGGCACTCGGGCAGCTAAGCTGCAGGACCTACCTAAGCGCTGGGCGAGGCCAGTGGACGTCGTGTCGGACATGTCCCCAAGGAGAGCAGTGGACACAGGGATGGGGTCCTGCAAGGAAAACAAAGGCCCAACGCTCCTGATCACCTGAGCACCCAGGGTCCCACGGCCCCCCTTCCTGTCCCAGGCTGGCCTCCCCCTGCGGTGGGCCCGTGTCACCCTAGTTCGGCAGCCTCTCCTGGCAGCAGGCAGGCCTGCCCGGTGAAGGGCCGGAGCAGCCCAGAGGGGCGAGTGGCTGCCAAGGCAGGGGGGCAGGGGTGCCCCAGCAGCTGACAGGGCCTGGAGGTCAGTGCAGGCTCTGGACTCTCGGAAGGTCTGAGCAAAGGGATGACGATACTGCAGCCCAGGGGGAACTGGCCGTAAGGCAGCGCTGAGGGCTGAGCCACAACCTCCAAAAGGTACGTCCAGGTCCTAACCCCTGGCACCTGTGCAGGTGACTTTATTTGGAAATAGGGCCTTTGCAGACGTAATTGAGATGTAAGTTAAGGTGAGAAGGACCCTTCCTCTGGTAGCACTGGTGTCTTCAGAAGAAGGGAGGAGACAGAGGCACACAGAGAAGGCCTGTGACACTGGCAGCAGGACTGGGGGTGACGAGGGTGCCACCAGCACCAGAAGCCCAGAGACGGGACGACTTCTCCCCCAGAGCCTCCAGGAGGAACCAGCCCTGCTGACACCTTTGATTCAGACTTCTGGCCTCCAGATCTGGGAGGGAATCAGCCTGTTGTTTTCAACCACCCAGTCTGTGGCACTTTGCAACAGCAGCTCTGAGAAACCTATAACGTGGCAAAGGGGACCTCAGACGCCACGAGAGATGCAGGTTTGGCCCAGGCAGCAGGTGAGAAGAGGCTAGATTCTGCAGGTTCTGCTGACAGCAGTGCCTGCTGCTTCACTGACACTGGGCGCGTGAAGCGTGGCAGAGGGGATCCAAAGATGACCCCAAGGTTGGGACGGCGCTGCTGTAACAGAGAGGGGCTGGCTGCTGGAGGAGCAGGGCCGGAGCCTGACAGATGCCTATTACACCCGCCAGCGAGACATGGGAGGGGAGGGGAAGGGCGGGAAAGAGGTCTGGGCCGGAAACGTAAATAAATGTGGTCAACACAGAGCCGGCAAGAAAAACGGGCAGATGCCACCCCCCAGGGCGAGTGTGAGCGGACAGCAGAGGTCCCACGAGGGAGCTCTGACACTCCAACCAGAAATGGAGGAGGACCAGCCGAGCGGCGGGACGCAGCTCTCCCCGGGTGGGTAGCGCAACCCTCCTCGACCCCGGTCCCGGGGAGCCCCAAGCGCCCCTCCCCGACCCAGGACAGCCCTGGGGGCCACCGAATCCGTGGTCTCCCCGGCGGGCACCTGGTGGGCACGGGGCGCGCGCCTGAGGCCCTCGGTCACCGTCCGGCCCCCACCGGCCCGGTCTCCGGGACCCCATCCCTCCCCCGCATCCCTAGCCCCCTCCGCCCCCTCCCGGACCCCGCGCCGCTGCCCCTCCCCTCCTGCCCCTTCCCTCGCCCCCCGCCCCGGCTCCTCTACCCACCCACGGCCCTCCTGCCGCACTCACGTAGCGGGTGCACATGGCCACGGAGAGGTTGCGCAGGTGCGGCGTGGCCCCCACCCACAGGAAGAGCGAGTCCGTCAGCCGCATGACGTGGAAGTGGACGAGCTGCTCCCACAGCCTCGCGCTGAAGTTGTGCAGGGAGACGTTCCCCCGCGCAGCAGCCCCCGGCCCCTCCATGCCGCCCGGAGGCCCCGCCGCACGCGCCCGACCCGGTTCAGCCGCGCCGCCGCTGCCAGACCCGAGCAGGCGAGCGCCGAGAGGTCGAGCGCGCCTTCGTTTTCGATCCCGAGGTGGGGCGGGGCCTGGGGCGGGGGCGGATCCCGGTGTGGGCGGGGCTTTCCGGGGAAGGGCGGTGCCCAGGTGGGACGCCGGGGGGCGGGTCCCAAGAGTGGGCGGGGCGGGGCGGGGGAGGGCCGGCGTCCTTGCGGACAGCCGTGTAGACTTGTGGGAGCGTCTTACCTGGTGGAGACGCGCCGCCCAGCAGAGGGCAGCGCTGTTCAGTCGGTGCCGCAAGTACTCAAAGCAGCCTCCTCCGTCCCTCGTACTCGGTTAGATTTTCCAAAATCCTCCTGCTCCCAGCAGCCCCGTAACAGCAGGAAGCCTTGAATGCAGCTAGCCATGAGGATGGCAGCGATATTGGGGAAGCTCTAGAAAGGAAAATTGCATGGACTGAGTTAGAGGGGTGGGTTGGCACGCCTTTGGACCCAGACCCCCTGAGCTGATGTCCTGTACAAGCGTGGGCCTTGGCTAACCGTTCAACCCCTGAGACTCAGTCTCCCCATCTGCAAAGTGGAAGTAAGAACAGGTGCCTCTCAGAGGCGTGGGAAGCAGGTGAAAGGGGGCCACTGTCATCCCTGCTGGGGACCTTGACTTGTAGTCACTCTGGGACACTCGGAGTTGACATAGGAAGGCTTCAGTGTGTTGAGACAGAGTGTTTGTGGTAAACGCACACAGCGCCCGTTTTTGTCAGATTCTGTTACAACTGACTCTTGGGTTTTATGTCAGAGCTATCAGAGTTGTGCTTGTTAAATCTCTAGTAGATCTAAGTCGACTAAATTGACATTTAAGACAGTAAGTATTGTTAAAAGTTTGTTCCCTTTGCTAATTATCAATGATTCAGTTATGTACTTGATTTTCAGGTCAATAGTTTCTAACAGCTTCATTAAGGTATAATTAACCTACAACAACTGCGCTATTTAAAGTATACGAATTGAAGTTGTGACACGTGTGTAACTCATGAAACCATCCCCACAATGAAGAGAATGTACATATCCGTCACCCCCAGAGGCTTCCTCAAGTCCCTTGTAACCCCTCTTGCCTCCCCCAAACACTGTGCTGTACTTGGTCACTAGTTTGCACTTTCTAGAGTTTTATGTAAATAGACCGTACAGTAGGTATAATTTCTGGTCTGCCTTTTCACTCATCACAATTATTTTGAGATTCATCCAGGTTGTTGCATGTGTCAGTCGTTCCTTCCTTTGCATTGATGACCAGCGTTCTGCTGGGTGGGCGCACCACTGCTTGTTTATCCCTCATGTGGTGATGCCCATTGGGCTGTTTTCAGTTTGGGGATACTGCGGTCAAGCTGCCATGAACACACGTGTACAAATCTCTATGAACATATGCTTTCATTTCTTGTAGTTAAAGACCTAGGAGTAGAATGGTTGTACCATGTGTAACTTTTTAAGAACCTGACAAGCTGTTTCCACAGTGACTGTACCCTTGTATGTTCCCATCAGCAGAGTGTGAGCTCTGGGTCCTCCACATCCTCAGCCAGGACCATATCAGCTGCTTGGTGTGGTCAGTCTTTTTCGTTTTAGCCATTCTAAGGAGTATTTTAACATGATTTTAATTTGCATTTCCTTAATTATTAATGAACCTCAGTTTACACTTCACACCATACACAAGAGTGAACTCAAAATGGTTCAGAGACCTAAACATGAAACCTAAAACTGTAAAACTTCCAGAAGAAAACGTAGGAGAAAACCTTTGTGACCTTTAAACAGACAAAGATTTCACAATAAAACACCAAAAGCATGATCCATAAAAGAATAAATCGATGAACTGGACTGACAGAGCAGGTGATGTCACCCACACATCAACTCTGATACCCTTTAATGCTTTGTCCCCTTAGAAGACAAACACCATTTTTTTTTTTTTTGGTACACGGGCCTCTTACTGCTGTGGCCTCTCCCATTGCAGAGCACAGGCTCCGGACGCGCAGGCTCAGCGGCCATGGCTCACGGGCCCAGCCGCTCCGCGGCACGTGGGATCCTCCCGGACCGGGGCACGAACCCGTGTCCTCTGCATCGGCAGGCGGACTCTCAACCACTGCGCCACCAGGGAAGCCCTACAAACACCATTTTTAAAACAGAGAGTTTCTCTCTAAAGAGTCTTGAAGAGCTGTCTGGGGAAACTAAGGCAACAAGCTAACACCCTGTTGCCTCCTGTTCTCCCCGACGCCTACCCAGTGCAAGTGGGAGCGTGCTCCTTTCTGCTCCTCCGCGGGCTCAGATAACCGCTGGGGAAGCCACATGACCCAGCAGGCGGGGCTCACAACCTCCTGGCCCGCCATCATCAGCTGCCCCTCAACACTGTCCTGTGGGCCCCAGATTGCATCCTCTCATTTACCTTGAGGACTTTTCTCCTCAAGTCCTAACCCTACCCAGGCCCACATTCAGCCGATGCCTCAGCTTCTGAGTTTACAAAGAAAACAGAGGTCAGCGGGCTCGATTTCCCCAAATCCTCTCAAACCCTTACCTTCATGGGACCCCACTCTTACCTCCTTCTCCCCCTCATTAAGCAGGAGATGCCCCTCCCCTAGTCCCAGGATGATCTCTCCCCCTGTGCTCTGACTCTCTCCTCCTCCACGTCCTCAGGAACCCACTCCATCAACCACACTGGCTTCTCCAAAGACTCTGGGATGGACTCTGAGATGTGCCACCCAGACCCCTTCAAGAAAGGACTGGTTGTCCCAGCTGCTGGCAACGCCATTAGCAGAGAGCCTTCCACTGGGGCCTCCTGCAGTGTCTGCACGCCCTCCCCAGGGCGGCCCACACCCAGTGACTGGCAGAGGCAGCTGTGTAAAGGCCAGGCCGTTTCAGCCCAGTGCAGGACAGCTGTGATGGGCCCTTTCGCTCCACAGTGCCCACGGAGTCAGCTCAGGGTGTAAAAGGTGAGGGTGATACAAGGCTAGTAGTCACCCTGCACCGTCGCAAAACACGGAGGATGGATGACCAGCAGTCACCCTGATCTTGTGGTCCCTTTGCTCAGTCTCTGGGAACCAAATAACTGAAGAGGTGACCAGCTCCCCTGCGGCACACTGTGACCCCCAGCCCTTCTCCAAAGGGACCAGTGGCCATTTACTCAGGTACTGGTACACTCGGGAAAGAGGAAGACCCAGGCGTTTCAAGGGTCGGAGCTGGCATTGAGATATGAGGACCAGTGTCATCACTGTCCTCCTGCTAGTGCGGGGGCCTACAGGAACCAGACAATAAACAGAGTGCTGGCCAAGGGTCCACTAGGTCTTCAGACCCATCTGGGGCCATTCGCCTGGTCCCTGAACATGTAATTGGGGTGGACGCACTTGGAAGTTGGCACGGCCCCATACTGGGTCCTTGGCCTGGGGTAGGAGCTACCATAGTGGAGAAGGCCAGGGGGGAGCCTGTGATACTTCCCCTCCTCAGCCAAGCAGTACTGCATCCAGAGGAGGACGGAGCATCGTGGATCCAAAGGATGCAGTGGCGGTGGTCCTCATCCCTCTCTACTTCACCAGCTGAGGCTGGAAGACGGCGATAGACCACCATAAACTCAACCAAGAAGCAGTCCCGATTGCAGCTGCCTCAGCAGCTGTGGTATCTTTGCCAGAGCAGAATAATAAGTCTTCAGGTACATGGTAGGTGGACCAGGATTTGGGAAATGCATTCTTTTCTCTTCCGATCAGAAAAGAGAAGAAACAGTTTGCACTGACATGGATGGATGACAATATTCGTTTATCTGAACAGTACTCACAGCCCAAGGCTGTGTTAGCGCTCCACCCCCTGACAAAATGTAGTCTGAGGAGCTCTACACCGTCTATAGACATTCCACATGATATCACACTGATGCATTACATCATTGTCACCTCTGTTTCACCAGTGCCCTGTCGTCCTCAGCTCACACTTATGGATGTATGCAGGATCCCGTAAAAATAGCTGAAGAATGGGGTAAAAGCCTGAGCTTGGTTTTTGGATGGGTCAATGCAAGCTACAAATGGATGGCAGTTGCATCACAGATTCACTCTGGCAGTGCACCTGGTCATCTATTGTGTGTTGACAGAGCAGTAGCCCAAGGTTAGGGTATATACAGACTCTTGGGCAATGGCCAGTGGCCTGGCTGGGCTGGTCAAGGACCTGTAGGAAGAAAGACTGGAAGATGGAGGGCAAGGAAGTCTGGGGAAGAGTCATGTGGATGGACTGTCCATGAGGTGTGGAGATCACTGTAGCATGTGCTATCACCAAGCAGAGAACGTCCACCACAGGCGACAAATTTATCAAGTCAGTGACCAAAGGACTCCATCACCTGATGTTGGTCGGCCCTGTGTGCCACCACCCAGGGCTGGCACAAAGGGCCAAGAACAAAATAACCTCCACGGTAGCAGAGATGGGGGTTCTGCAAAGAGCGAACAGCACGGAATCCCACTGCCCAAGGTTGATCCTGCAACTGCTGCCACCAGACGTCCCACTGGGCCAGGAGACCCAGGCCCCAGCTCTCCTCTGGCGCTGCTCCCCAAGGGTGGGAGCAGGGTGGTGGTGACGGGCTCCTTCCACCCAGAGGCGCCAGCGATTTGTTCTCATGGGGGCCACATTCCAGGTACAGGTTTGCCCTCCTGTCCACAGGGCCTCAGAGAGCGCCACCATCCAAGTGCTTACAGAGCGTGTCCTCTGCGTGGCATTCCACGTAACGTCACTGAGACAGTGAAAGAGGTGGGAGAGTGGACCCAGACCCATGGGAGCCGCTGGTCTCATCACCCTCTGCCACCCACAAGCTGCCACCCACCGAAGAAAGAGATGCTCAGAGATGGTGAGGGTGGGGAGCCATCCCCCAGGACGCCCCACGTGACTTGAACCGAAGTGCTTCCCATGGTGCCACGTCCCCAAGAGGAAGACGTCTTGAGCCAAGGACGCCAGGGGTGGCAGCAGGAGCAGCCGCACTCACCATCCTCCCAGAAATCCATCTAGGGGATGGTGCTCCCCAAACCTTCATTCACCGCAGGATCAGAGCCCCCAGGGGACATGGCAGGAGTCCGCTAAGCCATTGCTATGTATGGCTGTCACTAGCGCTTTGGGATTCTTGTGTCCAAAGCCCTGCAAGTCTCAAAGCAGAGGCAGCATTCCAGCAGTGAGGTGCACCCTGATGTGAGGAGGAGGTTAGGGCTACTGTCACCCCTAGGGGTAGGGAGGAAAATGTCCTGCTCCTGGGTGACCTACTTGCGAGTCATTTGGTATCCCCTGCCCAGTTGTGACAGTAAGTGGACCAAAAAGCACCTCTGGCCTAAGGGCAGATCCCCCTTCCAGGAAAGAACTGTCACTGGGCCCTGGGGTCTGGGACCTTCAAGTGTCACCCCTCTTGATTACCTCAGCTGCCGAGAGCCTCCTTGCCCAAAGGTCTTTCCCGGGGGCTCTACAGCCATCTTAGCTCTGGAGCCCCCCATGGGGTTATTGCCAAGCTGGGTCCTTGGACCCTTTAATCTCTTAATCAGTAGAAATGGATAAGAAGCCAGACGGGAAATTCAGGCAAGGCTTTAATTGGACTCTTGCTACAACGCAAGTTAACGAAAACAAGAAACAGGTGCCCTTGCTTGCTCCCTAAGTGGGGGCGAGCTGTCCCTTAAACGGGCTAAAGGGTGGAGGTGGATCAGCGGGTCGGGCCGGAGGCGTGTCTTAGTGCCACCCCCTTGGTGATGCCGTGTGCAGGGGGCACGCGCAGGACCCTGCCCTTGCTCCCGGCACCTCAGAAGTGGCAGCTGGTTTGTGGTCTCTTTGTGTCTTGTTGTCCATCATTTGCCCCAGCTGCGTATGCGTGCAGTTGCCTTTAGTCCCTTATACTTTCTATTCTGTTGCTCAAGGAGACGTTTGTCCAGGTGCCAGCTCTGCAGCAAAGGGCCCCAGTTCCCAGGGTCAGCGGAGGCTTTGGGGTCCGCACCTTCCCGCTCCCTTGCCCAGGCCCATCCTCTCCCTCCTTCCATGGGTGTGCATTCCCAGCGTCCTCTCTCACCAACATTCAGACTAAGCTCTCTGAATTTGCTTTCTGCAGAACCCAGCCCGGGATAGCTCCTTCGGGGGCCTGCCCTCATCTCACTTGGCACTTTCCCTGGGCAGTTACATCCATGGACCTGATCCTGCTCATCACCCACTCTCCAAAGCGTGAACCTGCAGGCAGCCTCGCTCTGCTTCGAGCCGCACGCATGCCTCCCGGCCAGCACCTCCTAACCGTGCCCAAGCACCTGGACCCATCATCTCCGCCACCCGCTGCCCCCGCCCCCAGCCCTCTCCCTCCTGTCGTCCCGACATTGGTGAACGCACACCTGGCCCTCCCTTTCCCCACACAAACTCAGGAATCCTCTCTATTTCTGCAAACAGCGCAGACGTCACCCACGCCCCCTCCGGCCCTCGCCCTGCACGCCCTGCCCTCCGTCCTGGCACAGACCCTGCCCGTCTGTCGCCTGGGCTGCTGCTGTCGCATTCCGACTGGCTTCCCTGCCGCCTGCTTCACCGGCTCCCAATTTGTCTTTCTCACCGAGCGAACGAACGAATGGATGGAGAGATGGACTGAGTGACTAAACCTGCCCACGTCACGCCCCCTGATTGTTCTTCAGCGGTGTTCAGACCTAACACCTTTGCAGACATCAAGGCCCCTCACCTCCTGACTTGATGCCCTGCTGACACCAAGCTCCACGAGGCGGCCAGAACCCACCGCCTCCGTTTGCCCTGTGCTCCACTGCACGCCGTGCCCCTGCCCGCCCCAGCTTTCCTGCAGGGGAAACCCCGGAGGTTTGCCCCGACTCTGGCCCTTAAGGAAGCCTTCCCCAACTCGGGCAGACGGGCTGCAGCTTCTCCTGGCCTGCCTTTTTACCGCCCACAGAGCAATCGTTTCATGCAGTGGCCTTTTTCATGCCCATCTTCCTTCTCAGGAAGCTCCTTAGGGGTAGCTACGGGGTCTCTCATCTTCTGAGCGGTAGCCAGCAGGGGCCCTGCATGTCACAGGCAAAGCAAATACTGATTGAGCGGTTGAGTGAGGAAATGCTGGAAGAATAAACAGAGAACTTCTCAAGGCTGCAGGCCCCAGGCCTGGCCCGCTGCTCCTTAGCCCTGGGCCCCTCTGCTAGGTCTGTTACCTGAGCTGTAAATGGAGAAGATTGGCTTGGATTATCTCTAGGGCGCCTTCTAGGGCTAATACCCTGTGAAGATCAGATAAGAATGCAGACCGGTAACCAGATCCTTCCATTCCAACCCGAGCAGGAGGGTGTAATTCCACAGGGAACCACAGGGTGGCAGGTGGGAAGGAGGCGGGCTCCATGCAGAGTGGCCTTGGCTTTGCAAAGCCATGGGGAGGGCCTGAGTTCCTCCCCTCAACTCGGGGAACTCTGTCAGGGCCGGGCTTTTCTCTAAACTGTGCAATTTTAGAACACTCAGATCTCCGTGAGGGCCAGTATTTTCTCTAAACTCTGCAATTTTAGGACACTCAGATGAAAGAGCAGTTCCTGTTTCCCAGGTAGCCACGGCCCACAGATGCAAAGGCCCAGCAGGAGGCTGTGAAAGAGGCCAGCCTACCAGCTGTCTGCTTGAAGAGACGAAGGGGCCCCGGTGTTCTGACTCAGCCCTCTCTTCTTTCTGCCACCGGGTTGTGAGCTTTGGTGTGAATTTCATTCACCAAGAACCAAGAACTACAGGGTTTAGATGATGGATAAGAGAACTGCCCGTGGGGAGGACACCTGTCAGCTTCCTACCAAGTGAGGAAGGGTGAGTCCTGGGTTCGTGATGTGCCCACCTGGAGATGCAGCTGCCCCCGGGCACGTGCCCAGTGAGTCACAAGAACATCGAGGATGTTTACAGCATCACAGGATTCTCTCACGAGATCCTTGGGCCTTTAATCCAAAATCAAACCCAAACTCTGTTATATGCCATGGTTGGTAATGTGGTATTTGGGTTAGTACTAGACCAGGTTATGCTGTAGTAACATTTTAGCCCTGAAATGGCAGTGCCGTGATGTAACAAACTCTCTCCTCAGCTCATGATGTATTTCTAGCTTGGAATGCAGGCAAGGGGGTAAGAGGTAGGGTGGGGTCTCTGCTGCATGTGGTCCTTCAAGGACCCAGACTGCTCCTTGGGTCACAGCCGCAGGGGTGGGTCCAGCCTTTCGATGCTCCAACTTAGAAGTGACACATCACACCCTCTCATTGCCCATTAGCCAGAAATAGTCACCTGTCACTGCCTACCTGCCGGGGGTCGAGGGGTTACAAGCTGTGGGGGGCAGATGGAGTGTTTGATGAGCTCCACTGTCCCTGCCACAGTGACAAAACAGATCAGGACCTACTGAGAGCCTCTGCAGCTGCCAACCAGCGTTGTCCAGATTTTCCAGAGGCCTGAGGTCAGGAGGCGAGGCCCAAAGCTGCGTCTACCACCCCAAGTGCTCAATCTATCTGGGTCACTGTCTGCCCCGAAGAGTACCTGATAACCCGCATCCTGCTTCAGACCTGTTCCCCCACCAAAGCCCACGAACCTCCTCCAAGCCCTCCTCCGTCCTGTGCCTGTGGATAAAGATCAGCCCTCCTCTCACACTGGCCCTGCCTAACCTCCAGGGCACCACCCAGAGGCTTGTATCTCTCTCCTGCATCCTCGAGTCCACCCCCCCACTTCCAGACTATTCCCATCAGGGTGTAGACACGTCCTTCAAACCTATTTTTGTCTCCCCACTGACTCTGATCACCCCACCCCTGCAATTCCTCACCCTTTCTTTCCTGAACTCACTCCACTGGGCCGCCCTTCCCGTCACTGAGCTGCTCTCACCGAGGCCACCGAAGAGCCCGCTGTGTCAAAGCCGTAGCCCGACACCGTCTCCTCCCAGCCTGGGCTGCCGTGGCGTCCAGGCTGTTCCGGGCTGTCTCCCCCTAGTTCGGGGTCACAGTCCCAGCCTCCTCTGTTCTGGGGTCCACCCTCTCCCCTTGCTGCTCTCCCTCTCACCCCCCAGCCCATAGCTTACGAACCTCCTACACACTGACTTCTCCCAAATTTGTGTCTCTGGAGCCAGCCTCCTTCCTGAGCTCCAGCCCTATAAGGTCGGCTGCCCACCCAGCATCTCCATCTGAATGTGCCTAGAGACCTCTAACTTTACGAGGGTCCCCCAGGAAGCCTGCCCCCCACCACTGTCTCCCCCATCAGAACGCGGCCCCTGATTCGTAGGTGTTCAGGCATCTTCCTCTCACACCTGCATCTCCCTCATCAGCAAATCCTACTAGCTCTACGCATCACCTCCGCCGTCGCCTGCCGTCTGGACTCAGGCGCTAACCTTCTAAATGGTCCCCCGGCCCCACCCTCATCCCCTTACCATCTATTCTCAACGTAACAGAGTGAGTCCTTTAAAGTGGCTTTCCTCTTACCTCATTTTTGAAATAGGAGGATTAGATTCTCCAACCAAAATTGCCTAATATGAGCAGTCTGTTTCCAGAGAAGTCCTCCAGAATGTTCACCTTCCGGGGGGCTATCAGAACCATTCCTATTTCTTTTCTAATTTCCCCTGTCAGTCCTCGAATCCCCCAAAAACTATATTCCCAGTGCATCCACCTCTTCCCTGGCCTCCCCCGCCCCGTCTCCACAAGTGCAGACAAAATATTTGTGCTGGCAGCAGCTGTCCCAGAGCTTTCCTTAGCTCACAAAAGAAACCCTGCCCAAGTTCTGAGGTCATCAGGCTCTGGCATCAAAGGAAAATTAGATAATCCTATCAGTTTGCTCCAGAGGGAAACAAACCTTAAAGTGGACGGAAACAAGTTGAGTTGTCACTGTGAGCACAGACAGAATCATCCGCCCTGAGATTTTTCTGTAACTCCTTGAAAGATGTCAATACACTTTCTTTATCAACGATGCTTCAGTACAGCCCCGCCTGCCGCCCCGCCAGGTTAACCTGCTCAGCCCCTGCTGCAGACCGGCCTCCCACGCCCTCACTCCACGCCGGACTCGGCAGGAGCCCCAATTCCACCCTAGGACGGAGCAGGTCTGGGCCCTTCCTCTGGCTGACCCATGAGTGATGAATAAAAAGGTTCCCCCCAGTCCGGCTGGCCAGGCGAGCAGCCGCCTGGGTGCCCACAGTCCCCGGGAAGGACGACACAAGCCTAGGATTTAGGGGAGCAAAGCAGGAAAGGGGGTTCCAACAAGGGGCGTGGCCGTGTGTCCTCACGCCCCTGACCCCTGCTTCTCCCAGCGGCTTTTAGGGCACACGGAGCTGTGGGAAGAGCATTTCACCTTGACCCCCAGGCAGACACCAGACGATAATTAACAATGGGGGGTGGGTGCGGGGCCGCACTGCGAGGGGAGCTGGGGGCCAGGTTGGTCCGGGCAGGGCGCCGGGCCTGGTGGGGGACAACCAGGCGGACAAGGAGAAGCCTGTGAGCCACGGACCCGGGAGCGTGTGTCCTACAAGCAGAGAAGCCCAGCCGCCGGGAGGGGGTCATGAGTGGGAGACCCTCACGACGATCCTGTGAGGTGGGTGTTGTGACTCGAGTTTTCAAGCAAGGAAATGAACCCCAGGATAGACAAGGGACCCAGAAGGCACTTGGTCACTGAGGGTGGAGCATGGCCTCTATGGGCACCACGGGGGGGCCCTCCCCCTCAGGGGGCGGGGCTGAATGCCGCCGGGAGCCAGGGTGGAGGCGATGCACAGGCTGCGGGGTGTGGAGCCTGCTCCACGCGGCCCCCCCACGGCAGCTCCCACAGCTGGACATCTGCTGTGGCCCTGAAGGTGGACAGTGACTCTGGGGCCGTGTCACCAAAGTCAGTGGGACTGCTGTCTCTCATCCCGGACCTCAGAATTCCCCACAATCCCAGTGTTTAATATTTCAGTGAAGTAAGTGTTGGTCTCAATGTGATTTTATTTTGTGACTCAGCACTTTTCAGATAAGCAAACTCACACACCTGGAGGGGGACCCTTTCCACGGATGGCGTGTACCCCCTGGGGCGGGGAAATGTGGTCGTGCGTGTGACTGTGTTGGGGGGTGACTTGAAGGCTCCGGGGCGCAGGTGGGGTCGGTGGCACTATGCGACTCACAAGGAAGCAGAGACACAGCTGCCAGCGGAAGATGGAGCTTACATCCCTGTGTCCAGCGCCGGCCCGCCTCTGGGCGCAGCCCCTAAGGCTTTCGCAGAATCCTCAGCCACACTTCAGAGCTGAGCCCGCGATCAGCAGACACGGGGGACAGGGAACAAAAGCCTGCGTGTGCGCGCGCGTATGTATGTGTGTGTGTGCGTGTGTGTCTCCTGCTGAAAGGATCATGTGATGCAGAAATCCATCTGCAGAGGCCCTGCCGTGGGAGGGGCAGGTGGGGCTGGCTGCTTAGCACGTTGAGGGGTGTCTCAAGAATGTCAAAGCCCCTTCCCCGCCTTGGTGCCCAGACGCTGCGTGAGCCACGGCCCGTGGGCCAGCCCCTCAGCCCCGAGCCCCCTCCTAGTGTGTAGACGGGTCTGTTCTTGGCACAAAGGAGACCTCCTTCACCCAGAACATGGCTGCTGGGCGGGTCCGTTTCTGGTGTTTTCTTCCTGGCCCTGAAGACGAGCCCAGCGACCCAATAAAGAAAGACGCGGCCCATGAAAGCAGCTGTATTTCAAGGAGAACGGGGAGCAAGCCAAGGGAAAAAATGAAAAGATCCAGTGACAAAACGCCCATTCATGGGTTCACTCGGCAAACATTTACTGAGGCCATCTGTGCTCCAGGCCCCGCGCTGAGTGCCGGGGGCACAAAGATGCCCTTGAGTGCGCGCCCCGCCCCCGGCTGCCCACCCCGCTACCCGGGCCGCGAGCAGAGGGAGGGTGGCACCCCTCCATCCACGCACCGCGTCCCAGGACCGGGAGCGCGGGTGTGTGAACGCGCATCACACCGGGATGAATGGACCTCACAGTGAGGGGCGCAGATGCATCCAAAGCTGATGGATTCCTAGTGCCACGGGTCAGGACTGCGGTTACTCTCTGGGGCGAGGGATGGGGACCACCAAGGGGCTCTGGAAGGTGTGCAGTGTCCACTAGGACAGTCGTGGAGCTGTGCACTGTGCTCTGAGCACTTTCTGAATAGATCCTTGAATAGCTTAAGAATCTGTGTGACTCTACAGATGTTTGTATCCTGACTCAGAGAGCAGGAGGCCTTTAAAGGCAGCTATTCTACATACTACTTTTGCACAGAACCAATCTAAACGGTACTGGTCCCTTCTGTATTCACCCCAAACTTCATCACATCTCCACCAAAAGGTCTTTATCTCAGTCCATAAAATGCAGCAATTAAGCCCACTGATCCTAATGATGCCACCTGGCTTGCACAGAGGTGAGTTCCCAAGCAGTTTTTCATTTATTCATACCTATGTTTATCCTACAAACAATTATTGAGCAACTACTGTGTGCCAGGCACCAGGGGAACAACAACAAAAAAAAATGAGGAAGACAAAGCTCTTTCTAGTGAAAGAAATGGACAAGCAAATAGCTACAGTGCAGCTCAGTAAGGGCTGGGCTAAAGGCAAGCAGAGTGACTTGGGCGGTTCACCCAGCGCAGGCTGAGCCCTTAGGAGGGCTTCCTGGAAGAGGTGGGGTGGAGGGGGAGGGTGCAGTCAGATGGACCAGGTGGGAGGCCTGGGCTGGGCACAGGCACCACGTGGGGGGAAGTGCAGGGCGCTCAGAAGGCGGGGTCAGCACTGACGACACAGCTGGGGGCACAGGACAGAGGGGCTCAGGGCCTGTTCACTGAACAGGGAGAAGGATGAGCTGAGAAAGGGCAGCGAGACAGAGGAAAAGGGAGGGTTAAATTCAGCAAGATCCCCCCAGTGAAAAGCCTCATCTGAGCATCCGGACACCCACTTAGAGTGGTGACCTCGCCTTAGAAAGAGAGGACATTCGACACAGGCTACAACACGGAGGAACCTTGAGGACACTGTGCTCCAGTGAATAAGCCAGACACAAAAGGACAAATACTTGACGGTTCCACTTCTGTGAGGTCCCTAGAGGGGTCAGACTCAGAGAGACAGAAAGTAGATGGTGGGGCAGGGACTGGGCGAGAGGAATGGGGAGTTAGGGTTTAATGGGGAGAGAGCTTCGGTTTTGCAAGATGAAAAGAGTTCTGGGGCTTCCCTGGTGGCGCAGTGCTTGAGAGTCCGCCTGCCGGTGCAGGGGACGCGGGTTCGTGCCCGGGTCCAGGAAGATCCCACGTGCCGCGGAGCGGCTGGGCCCGTGAGCCATGGCCGCTGAGCCTGCGCGTCCGGAGCCTGTGCTCCACAACGGGAGAGGCCACAGCAGTGAGAGGCCTGCGTACCGAAAAAAAAAAAAAAAAAAGAAAGAAAGAAAGAAGGGTGACCCTAGCTCAGAAGGTCAAATACATTCACACGATGTATTTAACCAAGTCTCATCACCCTAAGAAGCCTCCACGCACTCTGCTGCCCAAACTATACCAGGTCTTCTTGAGACAGCCTGGGACCTGGGCCCCTTTGCTGCAGTGCTTTCACCTGAACAAACATCTCCTAGAGCACCAAAATACAAAGACTCTATAAGGGATGAAAAACAACTGCACGCATGCCCAGCTGGGGCAAATTATGAACAACAAGGCCAAAACCCAGCTGCCACTTCTGAGGTGCCAGGAGCAAAAGCAGGGTCCTGCGCATGACCCCTGCACACGGCGCCACCAGGGGCGTGGGCAGCCCACCTAAGCCACACCTCTGATCCGCCCCCTCCGCAGCCCGTTTAAGGGACCAGCCTGCCCTCCTCAGCGAGCAAGCAAGGGCACCTGCTACTTGTTTTCGCTCCCTCGTGCTGCAGAACCCTAATAAAGCCTTGCCTGGAGTTCTCCTCTGGCCTCTTACCAATTTCTATTGATTCAAGAGTCCAAGGACCCAGGCTGGTAACACTCCGAGAATCCAGAGCAAATCACAAATTGTTACTAACGTTGCAGTTCTCCTGTAAACTTCTGCATCAACTTCACTTCCAAGAGCCCCACTGGGTCAGTCGCCCCCTTTCTGGGCGCTGCTCTCTGGAAGCTGTTGCTAAGAGCCCCCCGCCCCCCAGCAAGGCTTCCCAGCCCAGAAGTACCGCTGTTCAGCCATTGCCCACCGCTCGCCCCGTCCTGCCCTGCGGCCATTACTAGCCCTACAGCGAGCCCACCTGGGGCCTCACCACCAGGCTGCGGAGGCTAAGGCTGAACACTCACCTCCTTGCCCACAGGATCCCAGGCATAAAGTCTGCTTTGCCCACTTACACCTCACAGCTCCTTGTACTTCCCTTCCGGCTGCAGCACGGCGGTGCGACTCCGGGTCCCAGTTCTGACGCTGGGTTTTTCCCAACCATTTTGGCACAAGATCCTCTGCCCTCCCATCCCCTCACCTAACGGTGACAGTCGTTCCCAGGCGGGCACCTACCTGCTTGGCGTTGGGAGCCGCTGCCTGAGCTTCCCGTCCACACGTCAGCGACCCGGGGAAGCGTCCGTTTTCCCTAGTTTCTCCGTTTAGGTCGCGGTTTGAGCCCAAACTGGATGTTCTTCCCACTCTGCTCTCCCGCTTCGTCTGTGCGACCTGGGCTCCCCGTGGTAGCGTCTTTAAGGCTTCGCTCCAGGTTCAAGAGGACGTCACCGCACGTCTGACTGCGCCCCAGCTCCTTGACCTGCGCTTCTCCGGTATCCCGGCCGTTGCCTCCGCGCCCCTGCACGGCCCGGCTTCCAGTCCAGCCCCTCTGCTCGACGGGCCCCAGCCCTCCAGGGACCTGCACGACGGCGGCTGAGGCTGCGGGGGCGAGCGCCCCGCCCGCCTCCTGCGCAGACGCCGCAGGAACCCTGCAGCCGGTGGAGGAGCTGGAGGAGCCGGAGGAGCCGGAGGAGCCGCAGGCCTGCAGCTGCCCCGCGCAGCGCTCAGATCTGCGTGGGGCTCGAGGCGAGGAGAACAGGGCTCACCTGCCGGCTTCACGGGCCCCGTGAGTTCTGGAAACTCTCCCAGCTGCTACAGGTCTCAGCTAAGGGGCCGCAGTCAGCTGATGTGCTTCAGTGAATCTCCGTCTCACGGCTAAAATGAAAACCCTCCACGGGGTCACGGAGCTCACCACGCCCAGCGTCCCAGCCCCGTGCACCCCGCCCCGTCTGCCCCTCACGCACACTTTCCCAGACAGGCCCCTCCCCAGCACCCTCGCCGGCACCGTGGCGGGTTCCTCGGGGTGCTCACCCAGCAGCCATGAGCCTGGGGCCACGCGGAGTCCCTCTCCCAGGAGTTTGATTGGGGCCCTGGAGAGATTCAGTCTCTCTCTCTGTCTCTCTCTCTCTGTCTCTGTCTCTCTCTCTCTGTCTCTGTCTCTGTGTCTCTGTCTCTGTCTCTCTCTCTCAGTGGCTGGTCTGTACAAAGAGGGCTTCAAGGTGACAATGGAAAATAGATTCACCTTTGCCTTCGGCCTAGTGCTCACCTTCGTGATGATCCTGTAATGACTAAAGATGCCAATTTTTAGGCGGAGAGTTGGCTTCCTTGTTTTTTATTTTTTATTTTCAACAAAATCCCAGAATCAATCGCTTGTTTTCTCACACCAGGATCTATAATCATTCAGAGAGCAACACAACAGGGGTAGGGGGTGGGAGGAGATTGGAGGATGGGTTAGTGTCATTACCGCGAGTGTGACTGCACCTCATCTGACAAGCCGTCCCAGACTCACTGTCACCAGGTCTCTGCAACCTTTAATTACCCGTCTGACCACACCCTTGATTTAGCAGAGAAAAGAAAGCCTTGGAGAAGCATAAAAATGGGATGAACAAAACCAGTGAGGGCAAGGAAATAAGCAAGAAAAAACATCAAAAACCAGGAACCATACTTTTCTAACTTGACAACCTCGGCTGCAGCTTAGCTCCAGGAGGGCGGGGGTTTCTGCCTGATTCCTTCACTGCTGTCTTTCTGGGCCTAGAGCAGAGCCTGACCCACGGCAGGTATTTGTTGGATGAATTCGGTGGCCTCTAAGTCCACTTTAAAGGATCAAGCTGGGTGTGCCAGCTGCAAGTCAGCACCTCCAGAGGCCGAGACCCTGGCCCTGACCCCACCATGGGGGTCCCAGCTCACCCTCGGGAGGAGGCCAGAGCCGTCCCGCTCTCCGCTCCCCGGGAAAGGCCCACCAGGCCCTTTCCTCTGCCCACCTGGGGAAAGCGCCAGAACCGGTGGCTCTGGGAAGCGAGCTCTGTTTCCTCACCCTCACCCTCCACTGTGCCATCAGCCCCTCTCCCAGGTCCTTCTGATCATGAAGAAAGCTGGGCCTGAGAAGTCTGTGCACCTTTCAAGTGGCAGAGTGCTAACCCACTTGGGAACACGCCTAAGTTCAGTCGGTTTCCAGAATGAAGGCAGCGACTAGGACAAAGGAACAGGCCCCTGTGGTCATTCCAGGTCATCTGATTCCCGAGTGAGGAAATTGTTACGATGCAAAGGTGGGCACCTCGCTACACTTCAAATTACAATAAGGTTTTTTCTTTCTCCATCTTAAGGTACCTTGACAACATTTTTGAACTTTAAAAATATTTGTTAAAGGTATTTCATTTTCATCATATTTTCATAATGTTTAAAGTAATTTGCCAACTACTCGAATTATGGTAACCAAAATAAAACAGGTACTACTGTAGGCAGCTGCATCTGCAGTCTTCTTCATTTGTGGCTCAGAGGGCACAACTTCAGGTCAGCCTGGGAAAATAACAACTTCAATACAAAAGAGAACAATAGAGGGCTTCCCTGGTGGCGCAGTGATTGAGAGTCCGCCTGCCGATGCAGGGGACACGGGTTCGTGCCCCGGTCCGGGAGGATCCCATGTGCCGCGGAGCGGCTGGGCCCGTGAGCCATGGCCGCTGGGCCTGCGCGTCCGGAGCCTGTGCTCCGCAGTGAGAGAGGCCACAACAGTGAGAGGCCCGCGTACCGCAAAAAACAAAAAAAAAGAGCACAATAGAAATGGACATGAAGCACAGGGATGTTTCCAGCAGCCCCTTCATCGTCACGACGAAGGTCTGGGAGAGGCCTGAGGGTCATCCTGTGAGCAGCCACGAGACAAGGGTCACCTCTGGAGCCTGAAGACATTCCTGAATCTTGCAAAAGGTGGAGGCAGACAGTGCACGGCTCTGGGATGGGAGGAGGGCAGGGGAGGCTGCCTGAAGCACTGAGGGCCTGGGATTCTAGAGCGGGGCTCTGCAGGGCCTCCCCCCACGTGACAGCCTGCTCTGTCTGAGTGGGCAGTGTTCCCTAGGCCTGGAGGGGGGGCCCGGCGGGAGCGAGGGGTGGGAGACGGCGCAGAGGCCGGAAGCCACCCTCGGTGAGGAGGTGTCCAAGCGGACCCCGTGGGCATCCTCCGTCCTCCAGTTGAAAGCCGGGGTTCTCTGAGGCCAGCCTCACCTGTGACATCATCACTGTCAAAGGGACGAGGTTTCTGGGTTTACCGATGATGGCTCCTGGAGCCCGTGGCAGAGGCAGATTTGTTCCAGAAACTGCATATGATCCCCTTGGCCCATCCGCAGATCATTTGGGGCGTATGTCTTCCCTAAGAGAAGAGAAATCCAGAGCTGTGGGTACCGTGTCCTCGTGGGTTTGAGCAGAGCAGCGGGGAGAAGATTTCTCTCCGGAAGTCACAGGTTTGACGGCCTCAGTTTCTGTCCTGGGTTGGCATATTTCCCCTCCACTCCATCGAGAACAGCGGGCCAGCTGTCACGTACGCGCTTCCCCCACGAGGATCAGCCTGGGGTTTTGTGAGATCTCTCTGCTGCCATTCTGCATTCAGTGGGTCTTCCTCTGCTTGTAAGGCTTCACTTCCTCTGCAGCTGGCGGCTTCTGCATTTCTTTTCCCATTTATACCAGTCGTGAATCAGCTGAGTTTTCAGAACCCTGTATGGTATTTCTTTTGAGAGAGGTCATTACAGCTCTCTGCTTTGTGCTGCAAGGTTTTTTCTTTCATTTTCCAGCAGAATTTCGGCCAAATGTCTGTCCAACTGACCTCTCAGCAGTCAGCTTATGTTGGAAACAAAGGATTTAGCAAAGATTTGTCTGTGAGCTCTTCATCTTCCTCCTTCTCTGGTTTCTTTAAAAATAATGTCACTCCAGTGATTGGCCTGTGCTTCCACTGCAAAATGCAGTGATTTAAAACTTCAGTTTCCTTTTCTCTGCAAGCGAGCATCCTCACACATCTTTCTAAGAGTTTCCAGTAATTTTATTAGTTCACTGAGCTCAGAGCATTTCTCATTCCTCCATCGCTGCTCCACGCTGCTCTGAAATTTAGTCATTTTCTTTGTAAGCCTGGTGGACCACAGACTTAATCTTTACTAATTTAGCTTCATTACAGCATTTTGGGGGGTGGGCCTCTGTGAGTTTTACAGAATTCCTTATAAAAACTGTGTTATTTCCATAGAATTTTGACTTTCCCAATAGCTTGTCCTGTTTCTTTCCATGGCATTTATCCTTAGTCATCAAAATAAGAAGCGGATTTTCTACTGCAACCTGGTTCCTTTCTTCAAGGCCCCGGCATGTCTCTAAGCCCACACTCACCTCCTCAGACAGACTCTTATTTTGCATCCTGAGTTCTTCAAGAGATACCTTTGTTGATTTGATCTTCTCTCTAAAATCTTACAGTTTGTTGAGAATTTTATATTTTCATGGGACATTTTTAAATGTCTGTGTATCTGTTGTTGCATCACTTGAAACCTTCTACTCTTTGTAGCAGAGAAGCTTCCAGAATAAACTGGCAAACAACCAATTCCCCGTAAGGAGGTAATAATTCCAATTTACAGGGAACTTGATGATGATCTGGCAGCCTCAGGTCCTTGGCCAGGGTCACTACCAGCATCTTGGAAAAGCATTTCCACAGAACTCCTCGACTGAAGGGCTTCTGTATCTGTTTCTGGACTATATTCAGAGATACCATTACCTCTTAGGTCACGTGCTTTCAAACAGCCAACTTTTCTAAGATTTATTTCTATTTCTACATTCTCTGGATCCTTTTTTTTTTCTTTCCAAAATGACTCACAGAAACTACATTTCCTCAGTTCTTCTATGTTCAAAAATGTTTATTTGTTACCTTTAAAATTAAAAGGCAATGTAACTGGACATACAAATACTTGGGCACACTTTCCTTGAAAATTTTATAGGAATTGTTCTATCATCTTCTAGTATTGAATATTGTTTTAGAAAAGTCTGGACAACTGTGATTTTTTTTTCCACCTTTATAAATGACTTGGTCTTTTTTCTGTCTCTAACCTGCTTCTGTGTGGGTTGGAAATAGCTGGGTTCCCTGGTTGCCGTATATTCGGGGTATTTCATTTACTGGAGGAATATTTACTGTTTGCCTGCACTTAGTTTCAGATAATGGGGGAGATATAAAGGCTAATAAGACGTGGTTCCTGCCATCAAGAGGTCAAAAACCAGCAGGAAACAGA
Organism: Hyperoodon ampullatus; assembly: GCF_949752795.1. NCBI lineage: Eukaryota > Metazoa > Chordata > Mammalia > Artiodactyla > Ziphiidae > Hyperoodon > Hyperoodon ampullatus. The sequence goes on from NC_136923.1 coordinate 103,555,053, forward strand.
GGCCTCGATGGAGCGAACTCTAATCTCACGCAGAGATCTTGAGGTGGGAGAGGCAGGAGCAGCATTTGCAGCATGGGGAGAAACTGTGAGAACTCCTATGTATACTTATGTCCCATAAAAATAAAGAAATGATACTTTAAATAGTTAATGTTCCCAATGATGCTGGCGCCTCACAGGATGCTGTGTCCTGTGGTTACGTGTTGTGAATCATTCCCTGGAAAGGAGGAAACAACGATGGGTTTACCAACACGTTACCTAGATTTTGTTCCCCTGAGACCCCCACAACTGGGCCAGGGAGGGGCTTAAAACACTGAGACAAAGAAACTGCAAAGTGAAGATGATATTAGTGATGAAAACATATAAAAAAATAAGATGGCAGAGCTGACGTTCTGCTCCTCCCACGGGCTCTTAGTCAAGCCCATTGCCAGGTAAGAAAACCATGAGGAGCTCAAGTCTGGCAAGATGTGTGCCAAAATAAAATTACAAGTTATACAAAAGTGTATTTGAAATATTGATTAACTTCTGATATCACTCACAATACAACTCATACTAAGTATATGGTACCTTGAGATACTGGCTTATAAAAATAAGTATAGGGGACTTCCCTGGTGGCGCAGTGGTTAAGAATCCTCCTGCCAATGCAGGGGACACGGGTCTGAGCCCTGGTCCGGGAAGATCCCACATGCCGCGGAGCAGCTAAGTCCATGTGCCACAACTACTGAGCCAGCACTCTAGAGCCCGCGTGCCACAAGTACTGAGCCCACGCGCCTAGAGCCCATGCTCTGCAACAAGAGAAGCCACCACAATCACCGCAACGAAGAGTAGCCCCTGGTGACTGCAACTAGAGAAAAGCCCGCGTGCAGCAACAAAGACCCAACACAGCCAAAACTAAATAAATAAAATAAATGTTTACAATAAATAAATATATACGATTTATGGATAAATAAATATACATATACAGTATTGGGCAATATTCATTCTCAACTCTTTTTTTAATGGGTGGAGGTGTGCGATGAAAAAGCCCAGTGATCACTGCTTTAATGTAACAAATGCAAAACCGGCGTTAACCATGTGAAGAAGCCTCTGGCGGAGCAGAGCCTCATCAGTGCGTTGTTCCTGGCAACAGGGGGACGAATCACAGAGAGTTGAGCTGCAGCATGAAGAACAACTGAAATGTCACCGGATGCAGAAGAGGAGAGGGTAACTCCAGGTCGATGGCACAGCAATGAGCAGAGACTCAGCGGCGGAGAGAACACGTCCTGAAAGGAGATGGACAGGCAGGCCCAAGTCTCCTGGGATGTACTGTAGAGGCAGAGGGTGCAGGTGACCCTGGGATGGCAGATCACCCAGGGCTGGAGCAGCCTGAACTCTGCGCTAAGACTGTGGACCACGGGGAGTCCGTGGAGACGAATGAACAAGGAGAGCCCGGGGCCAATGGTACTGAGATGCCTCCGACATCACTTTTGGGGCAAAAGGAGGAGCAATGAATGATGAAATTGATACTGGTTTTTAAAATATCTACCTAGTGTCTATCTATGTATCTATCATCTATGTATCTATCTATGTATCTGTCTATCAATCACTGAGAAACTTGGGGCACCCTATTAGCATCAAGACAAAAAAGGTGCCACTAGATATTTCATAGATAGTGAGGAACTAATTCTTTATTTTTGTTTTTAATTGTGGTAAAACGCACATAAACATAGAATTTTCCATCTCAACCATTTTTACACACACAGTTTAGTGGCATTAAGTCCATTCACACTGTCGTGCAATCATCACCACCGTCCTCTCTGGAGCACTTTTCATCTTGCAAAACTGAAACTCTGTCCCTGTTAAACACTTACTCCCCATTCCCCTCCCCCCTGGCACCCACCCTCCTACTATCTCTATGACTCTGACTACTCTAGGTACCTTGTATACATGAAATTATACAGTATTTGTCTTTTCATAACTAGCTTATTTCACTGAGCGTAATATCTTCAGGGTTCATCCATGTTGTACCAGGTGTCAGAATTTCCTTCCTTTTTTAGGGCTGAAGAGTACTCCATGTATGTGTAGACCACATTTGTTTTTTTTGTACATTCATCTATTGCTGAACACTTAGGGCTACTTCCACCATGGGCTATTGTGACTAACGCTGCTGTGGACAGGGGTGTACAAATATCTCTTCAAAATTCTGCTTTCAATTCTTCCGGAGATATGTGAGAAACCAAATCTTTTGATACGTTTCCTCTCTAGTGGTTATTTTGAAAGAGGTAGAGAATTCTCCCAGAGGTGCTCTTAATGCATTATTTTCTTGAAAATGTACCATGACTATGTGGTGGCCACTAAAAAGGAGGCTGGACACGTCAAGCCAAGAGTTCCTGCTCAGAAGGTGACCTGTTTCTGCAGTGAAGACATCGTTAATGGTGACCAGACATCTAAATCCAAGAGGCCGAGGGTGTTACTCTATGTATTTGTGTGCATCTATCTATCTGAATACACATTTTAATTCTATTTAAGTGTTAAGCAAAGGTCTGGGGCAAATGGTGAGCTGCCTGGATCTCCATGAGCACCAGTGGCCGGTGGACTGGTTTCTACTGGGGGGTCGGGGGGCGGCAGCCCCGCAGTCACATCAATACTACAGCGATCTGTGCTGAAACTTAAAATGGCTCCCCTCATACCTTCTGTGTGTAGCATTCATTTCATAAGGAGTTTATTTCTACGTTTGTTGATTTCACGGGCTGCACCTGTCAATCTTAGTATGCTATAGTGTTCCCATTCAAGGGTGGTTTCTACTCTGCTTCTATTTTCCGCCCAGTCTGACTCCGTGTCACGAGATGCCCATTCACCTAGGATTCACAGAGCCCGCATCCTCTGGCCCGCCCTCCCCCAGCCCAAGAATCTTACAAATCCGTGATAGTGTGTGTGGTGGGGAGGCCGCTTATAAAAGGGAAGCTGTGCCCGGGAAAGCCAGGGTCCGACTCCCTCTGCCGATCTGTAGGACAAAGAAGGAAAAGCTCTTCGGTGAAAGCTCAGCGCTCTCAGTCTGGACTGAGGCCATTTTAACCCAGATTCAGTCACCGGCCGTGGGAAAACAGCCAGCCTCACGGCGGAACAAAAGTAAATGTCGCCGCACACCCTGCATTCACGGCCTCGGAATTTTCTCTGCTCATCTTCGTCTTTTGTTACCTGGGCCTTCTGGTCCCCATAGAGCCCCACGACTGTGGAAGGACAAGGGCTTGAGGCTCCCATCCAGGCAGCCCTTTGATTAAAGAGCCCCCGGGGCAGCTCTGCCAGGAGCTGCTGGCTTCTCACGGGGGGAGGGAAGGCCTGGGAGGAAACGGGGGACAGTGGGACATCAACAGGGGGAGTGACAAAGCTGAGAAAGCACATGTCTCTGCGAGTCCCGTGAACCCTTTCCACTACCCCCTCCCCGCAGTCACAAGACAGGGCTGGACCCCTTCCTAGGCCCAATTCTCTGGGCATTTGACTCCTTTGCATAAATGTTAGGGTTGGTAGCTTTCCAATATTTCTAGCTGGAGAGCACTGGGACGAGTAAAAAAGGAAATAATGATGGATTTGCAGTCTCTTTCTTTCGATTCCTCTTCATTCATTGGCTAAGTGTCGGTTGCCTAGGAAACCGCGTGCATCTCGGCTGCAGAGTCTGCTGGCAGGCTACCGGGCCTGTGAGCTGTGTATTAAGTGGTGAATGCAAGCAGGCAGTGGGAAAATCCGAAAGCTACGAGCCTTGCAATTTCAGCGTGTGTAAAAACATATATCTTGCTTTAAGAAAACAACGCTTTAAAAATTTACTACCAAATCAGCTATGTAATGTCCCCTTTCTATCAGACTTCAATTAATTAACAGAACTCTGTGGCCACGTTAAAAGATAAATGCAAAATCACTTGAGAATGTGCCCTTGAAAATACTCTGAAAAGTGTGAGAGCAAATAGGATTTTGATAGTTTACGGGGGTATCTCACTCACCTCAGCCACACAATGCTATTCATAAAATAAAGGTCGAATTTTATTTTACATGTGTGATTTCTACAATGGTCTCAGGAAGGGAAAACTTAGAAATGTTAGTGCATCGTTAAAGTTAATAGCATGTAAGTGATGATGAAATATACTGTTCTGACGCCTTCATGTCTGATGTGCAATGACCGAGATGGAGAGGAATTGTGTGTAATACACAGACAAAAAGAAATGCTTGGATGCTGGAGGACCCAGCCGAGAGCGATTTTTCTCTTTGAAAGCCCTTCACCAGCCTCTTCTCCGACAGCTACGCAGAATAAGGGTGATAAGGGTTGGCAGATAAACGGAAACCTTCAGGGAAAGCCTTGGCTGTCATCAACACATCCTTCCGACGCAAAACCAGCTCCTTGTGAAAATTCAAATGCGCAGTATCATACTTCCAAGTTGGGGAGGGCCCGTGGAACGGTTAACGAGAATGCCCGCTCGGTAGAGGCGGGGATGCGGGACAGTACCGGCGAATGGTATGAAATGAAGGCAGGCCTTGAGCCCAAAGGGCTGAGTCCTCAAGGGCATCCAGGCTTTCGGAAGGATGAGTTCCACCCTCGCCTTATTCTAAGCCCCTCCCCAAAAAGAAACCCTGGAGGAAAGGGTCCTTTTATCCACCTAACCTTGAACACGCGTTTCCACGCCGGGCCCTCCGCGGAAATCTGGCGGTGAAACGGGAGCTGAGAAATAGACCGTTAGGTGCGGGAGCTGGTGGGGCTCAAGGTGCCAGGCGAGGAGCTCATCCCCGGGGAGCGCTGCGCTCGGCGCCCGGGCGGGGCTCTAGCCGCTCGGCGCACGTCCACGCCAGCAGCGTGTGTGCAGCCCTCGCTTGGGTCCTTCCCGCGCGGCTCGGTCCCACCCGAGCCGCCACCCCCAGGTCCGGGTGCTGACACCAGGCACAACCCGTTCTGCCTGGACGCGGTCCCCTTGCCCAGGGCTGGGAGCCGGGAAGCGGGATTCCGGCCTGAGTCCTGTCTTTAACTTGCTGTGTGACCCCGGGCATCACTCGCCCTGGACGCTTCTGCGTCTGTGGGAGCTGGGTTAGTAACTCGGGGTCAGGCGCTGGAGCCCCGCAAGCGGGCATGTGGGCCGACCTTCCGCCCCTCTGCCCCCCCCCCCCCGCCCGACCCCTCCCAACCCTGGCTCCGGCCGCCGCGTCTGGGGACCTCTGCCCCGAGCTGCAGTCGGGCACAAGGGGTGTTTGGGGGCGGCTGGGCTTTTGTTCTCTCTGTCTCTCTTTGTGCGCAGGAATTGGGTTGAAAGCCCCTCTTCCACCCCCAGCGGGAAGGGAGGCGATGACAGCTTGCTGATACTTCTGGGAGGGTCTCACTCAACAGCTGCGGGCTGCGCTCCGCCGCGGGAACCCGGGTCATTCGGGCCCTCTCGCCTGAGGATGAAAAGGGGTCACGTCACCTCGCAGAAGACCCGTCAAGGGTCAGGGTGGAGGAGGGGTAGCTTCACCCACAGAATTGCGGGAGCCAGGTTCCAGCGCGCGCTCTTCTCTCTCTCTCTCTCTTTCTCTCTCTCTCTCTCTCTCTCTCTCTCTCACACACACACACACACACACACACACACACGAAAACTAACAAAGAGATCAGCTCCTTCTTGGACTCTGTAGAAATTGGGGGTTTGAAGGAGTGTCTGGACTGCGAGTCTGCGCACGCGCGCGGAAAGCGCCTCGGGGTCTCGGGTGACCTCTACCTCGCGCTGCTGCAGTTTTCAGGCGTGTCCCTCACCCGCAGCAGCAGCAAGAAGGTTGGGGACCTCGGGGCCGCCTCGGGGTCCGGCGCCTGATGGATGACGAGAATGTTAGCGGTGGGGCGGGCGATGACCTCCCTTGGAAGCCAACCCCTTTCTGGACAATAGATGGACTGAACCCAGTGCTTTTAAAATGCTCAGCTCTGGGAGGGTAGCCCACGCATTTTCCAGCTCTTTGTTCTGCCGCAGCCCCGCCCCCGAACCCCACCCTCTTCTGACCGCTGGACAGTCCACCCCGCGCGGTCGGCCACACCCACCCCATCCACTCCCAAGGAACAAAAGCCGACCCGCGGGGTGGAGGGGTCCTGGGTACCAGCCGGGGAGCTGTGGACTCTTGGAGAGGGTCACGCAGGGCGGAGGAGGCGCGGAGGTCGCCCCACGCCTGGATGCTGCCGCCACAGAGAAGGGGCCCTTGGCAGAGACAAAAGAGAGGACGCGCGGATGCTGGGGGGGCGGGGCGGAGGGCACCCTGGGGCTCTTGGGCCTTAGGTGTCCAAGGTCACCGCCTTCAGACCCCAACAAACTGATCACACAGGACTTTCTCCTGGGGCAGCCTGTCCTCTCCCAAGACTCTGTGCGACCGAGGTTCGGCCGCAGGACAGCCGTTGGCCTCTAAGGGCTGGGGAAAGGGGCAGTGGTCTCACCAGGGAGAGTGGCTTAGGGGTCTCCGGCCCTGGGCGGAGGAGGGCCGCAATCCTCGCTGGTAGCGAAACCTGCGCCACCCCGCCACCCCTGACACCTGCCAACACCCGGAGCACAGCGCTCTCCTTTCCGGCGCACCTGACACCCTCTCCACGGGCTCCAGTCCCCTGGCTCCCACCCGTTCATCGCCAGCTCTCCCCCCAGGCACCCGGCCTGCCACCCTGGTCGCCCTCGCGTCGCTGCCCTCAGCCCTCGGTTCCTCCACCCACCCCGCAGTCGCAGGGCCCAGCTTTTCCACATCTCCCCCCTCATCCTAGACAATGCGCACGCCCCCATCCTACCCCCCGCAGCCCCCATGCCTCGCCCGGTCCGCAAGCCTGTGCTGATTGGCCGCGGGCCGGTGGTCCAGCCCCTTGGACGGTCCCTGGGGCCCGGAACATTACGTCAGCGAGGCCTGGAGAGCTCTAGCCCGAAGGGGACTGGGCGGGGGGGCTCGGGCTGGGGGCGCGGCCTGCGCGGGCCGCCCCACCCTCCTCGCATAAAAGGCCGAGCCCGCTGGGCGGACGCTCTCAGCCGGCTGGTTCCCGAGCGCGTTCCCGGTGACCCCGCAGTGGGTGTGTAGGCGGACGGACAGACTGACCAGACGCCGACCGGGGCCAGAAGAAGCGAGCCGGCACCATGCGTGAGATCGTGCACATCCAGGCGGGCCAGTGCGGCAACCAGATCGGCGCCAAGGTGGGCGCGGCGCCCGGGAGGGGCCGGGGTGGGGCCGGGGACGCCGGCCTAGCGCCCTTCGGGGTTGCGGGCGCGAGCGTGGTCCTGGGCAGGCCCGCGGCTCGCCAAGCGCGGACCTTCCCGGCGCTTTGGGCCGCAGAGCGGGACGTGGGCCCGAGGCAGCTTTCGGGGGCCATGGGGAGGAACCTCTCAACTTTCTGCTGTAACTCGTTTGGAATCCCGGTCCCTCGGCCTCCCTTTCCTCCCGGCTCTTCTCCTAGTCCGGCACGCGGGCCTGGAGAGCGCGGGGGTGTGTCCGCCAGGCTGTGTGCGCGGCTTTGCGGGCGGGGCCCCGACGCCAGGAGAATCGATTTGACGCGCTCGAACCCGAGTCGAGCTGCGGGGGGAGGGGCGGAGAGCGATCTTCCTGAGGTCTCTGGACGTGCTTTGAACCTAAAACCCCCCTCCTTCAGCCCCCACCGGTCCCTGTTCCCCTGCCCGCCCCCTAGGCGCCGCTGGGGTCCCTGCGCGTCCGCCCCGCCCCGCCAGACCCCCGCCTCCTGCCGCGAGCAGCTGTTCGCCCGGGAAACGCCCAGTTTCAGTTCCGTGACCTTGCAAAATGCAAGCCCTGCGGCTGTGCAGGTCCCGCTGCCCTAAAGCTCCTAGAGGTTGGGTTATCGGAACTGAGATCGGGGCTTTTCACCGTGAGTCTCAGCCTCTCTGAGGGGTGGGGCGTAGCTAAATGCAAGCTTTTTGTGTGTCTCAGTTTTGGGAGGTCATCAGCGATGAGCATGGGATCGACCCCACCGGCAGTTACCATGGAGACAGTGACCTGCAGCTGGAGAGGATCAACGTGTACTACAATGAAGCCACTGGTGATCGCCTTTACCCTTTCCCCTCTCCCCCGGGGACTGACCCCAGGAGTGTGGCCCCAGGGGAGGGTGGACTAGCGGATTTAGGATTCCCATCTTTCCCTGAGGTTTTTCAGCGGGCGCCCCTTTCAGAATCCTGTCATCCTCTGTCCTTCTTTGTTTGGGGGAAACAAGCAGCGCCTGCAAAAAGGAAGCTGGTACCAGGCCCTCCTCTCCCGAGCTCTCTGCCTGCAGGTCTGAGTCCTGCTCTGTCCCCGCAGGTAACAAATATGTGCCTCGGGCCATCCTGGTGGATCTGGAGCCGGGCACCATGGACTCGGTCAGGTCTGGACCCTTCGGCCAGATCTTCAGGCCCGACAACTTCGTGTTTGGTGAGTGACTGCCATGGCTGATGGCCTGGGAGGCTCATTTTACGCTGGACAGCTCAGGGTGGAGCGGTGTGACCGCCTTAGAGAACGTATAGACTTGTGTGTTGATTTTGTCTCAATATAACCTAAAACAAAATGCCGCTCAACCCCTAATAGCCAGGTCCCTAACCCTCCTTATTTATAATTATGTCCACGACCAAATAGTTTGTTTAACGTCTGGCCATTTTAACGACAACCTGAAATAATCTTCTCGGAACACTGACTCCCTGAGCTCTGTTAAAGGGTTTAGGGGAAAAGGAATTGAAGGCAGGCATCAGGGACTTATGAAGACTCTTTCCCTCCGGCAGGCCAGAGCGGTGCCGGCAACAACTGGGCCAAGGGCCACTACACGGAGGGCGCGGAGCTGGTGGACTCGGTCCTGGACGTGGTCCGGAAGGAGTCAGAAAGCTGTGACTGTCTGCAGGGCTTCCAGCTGACCCACTCGCTGGGGGGCGGCACCGGCTCCGGGATGGGCACCCTCCTCATCAGCAAGATCCGCGAGGAGTACCCCGACCGCATCATGAACACCTTCAGCGTGATGCCCTCGCCCAAGGTGTCGGACACGGTGGTGGAGCCCTACAACGCCACGCTGTCCGTGCACCAGCTGGTGGAGAACACGGACGAGACCTACTGCATCGACAACGAGGCGCTCTACGACATCTGCTTCCGCACCCTGAAGCTGACCACGCCCACCTACGGGGACCTCAACCACCTGGTGTCGGCCACCATGAGCGGGGTCACCACGTGCCTGCGCTTCCCGGGCCAGCTCAACGCTGACCTGCGCAAGCTGGCCGTGAACATGGTGCCCTTCCCACGCCTGCACTTCTTCATGCCCGGCTTCGCGCCGCTCACCAGCCGGGGCAGCCAGCAGTACCGCGCGCTGACGGTGCCCGAGCTCACGCAGCAGATGTTCGACTCCAAGAACATGATGGCCGCCTGCGACCCGCGCCACGGCCGCTACCTGACCGTGGCCGCCATCTTCCGGGGCCGCATGTCCATGAAGGAGGTGGACGAGCAGATGCTCAACGTGCAGAACAAGAACAGCAGCTACTTCGTGGAGTGGATCCCCAACAACGTGAAGACGGCCGTGTGCGACATCCCGCCCCGCGGGCTCAAGATGTCGGCCACCTTCATCGGGAACAGCACGGCCATCCAGGAGCTGTTCAAGCGCATCTCGGAGCAGTTCACGGCCATGTTCCGGCGCAAGGCCTTCCTGCACTGGTACACGGGCGAGGGCATGGACGAGATGGAGTTCACGGAGGCCGAGAGCAACATGAACGACCTGGTGTCCGAGTACCAGCAGTACCAGGACGCCACGGCCGACGAGCAGGGCGAGTTCGAGGAGGAGGAGGGCGAGGACGAGGCCTGAGGCCTGAGCCCCGAGCGCGGCTGGACGTGGCCGGAGGCTGCGTGGCTGGAGGCCGGGAGGAGAACGAGGGGGAGGGGGGCTCGCGGAAGGAGAGAAGCAGGGGCCGGGGTCACCGCGGCCGGGCGCTGGTTCGCTGGTGCTCTTCACTGTTGCCCGTCTTTTTTTTTTTTTTTCTCTCTCTCTCTCTTTGTAATATTGATGACATCCATGTAACATCTGAGATCTTTCTGAACTACTGTTGTAATGGCTAAAATCACATAAACGTTTGTGTCCTAATGGTGTCCTCTTTTCTGTCTCCTCTTTATTATCAATTTAAATGTCACTTTCAGAACACATTATATTGAATCCTTCTTTCAGAAAAGCGAAGGGATGGGTAAAATCTCACATGAATTTACTGTTCAGTGTGGTAAAACTGAACCAACCACAATCTTACCCGATTTAAGAGGGGAGAGCAATCCGCATCTTAAGATGCCTTCAAGTAAATACGCTACGAGTTGAGAGATGCCTGCTTGAAAGCACACTAACTATTCTCATGGAGAAACCCTACTATGCCTTTATTTTCTCTACAAAAAAAAATTTTTTTTTTGGATAGTTACTACATGCGCACTGCACAGAATTCTAAAGCATAGAGAGTGGAAAGAAAGCCTCTCTTCCTCCTGTGTCTCTTGATGGCATTTTCTTCCCCGGAGGGCAGGCATTCTTATATTGTTATCTTTCTTGCGTCCTTGCAGAAATATTCCATGAGTCTTGAAACCTATTTAGACTATTCCCTTTTTCTTTCTTCACAGGTTATGATACCAATACTGTTCTGCTGCCTTTTTTCACTAAACAGTGTATCTTTAAAATACAGAGCAGCCGCCTCCTTTAAATGGATACATAGTATCCATTATGTAGCTGTGCCATATTTTATTTAACCAGCTCCCTACCAATGGACATGTAGGTTGCTTATACTTTTATCTTATAGTGCCACAGTGAATAAGCTTGTGCATATGTCATTGTGTGAAGTTCTCTAAGTGGAATATTCTGTCAAAGGGTATATGATACTGTGACATTTTAAGTTAATGAAATCCCCTGTACTTAGGAATCGCCATAGATTTATAAGTTGTTAACAGACTAAAATTCTCAAGCAAACTTTCTCCCAGCAATTATGTTTATACTACATTACAAACTATTTGCACATTAACTACCTTTGAATTTATATGAAATTATAAATTCTGGATTATTGGAGAATTTTACTTTTAATAGGTAAGCCACTATAATTTTCAGTTTATTGTGTTCCTACCATGCAGCTTTGAAATTTGGGATTTGAACCCAAGCCTGCCTCTAGACTTGAACTCAATCACCAAAGAAGCTGTGGGATTTTAACAAGTGACTTTTAGTAAAGTCAAATGCTTCTGTGCGATCAGTTATACTTTGTCAAAATGTGCCAATGTTCTGCCTTAATCCGGGCCAGTCAGTTTCTCATTCTGGGAAGAGGAGTGTAAGTAATAAACAAATGTGCAAAACATATTTATGTACCCCTCTAGGAAGAAAAAAACACCAAGGAAACTGTAGGCTTATGATTTTTCTCTAATTTTTAGACAAATTCAAAATTAGAGAAAATATTACTTTAAATCTGACCCTGTGTTCATTTCATTCTACTTGGTTCTATTCCTACTTAAGTGTTTTTTTTGAAGAAGAAAAAGAAGGAGGAAGAGGAGGAGGAAGAGGAGGGGTGAAGAGGTGAACAGTTTCAAAGAAAAAGTGTGAGCAGTGTCATTCTAAATAGTGTGAAAATAAGCTCATTCTACCAAATGCCCCCCAAGTGACAATGAGCAGCACTTCACCTTCTGAATATTATACATCATAAAAACTAAACCCAGTGATGGGGAGGGTCAAACGGGTCAGGAACCAGTGGATCCTGCTTTCATATTCTACATTTAACAATGAACAGGCAGGTGCATTTCCTGCTGAGCTAGTGTAAAGCTGCCAACAACCTCGCTGAAGGGGAACATTGGTTTGAAGACCTCTGATCACTTGGGGCAGCTGCCAGGGCCCCCTGGATCCGCCCTTGGCCATGCCTTCCCACAACCTGTCAGACACATGATGGGTAACTTTGGAGATGAGAGGGAATCCTGCCAGGTGCCTCTTGGCATCCTGTAAGTGTCCTGCTTCTCTCTCCACCTTGTGAGAAAAGAGCGGACAGGAGGCACCCAGCAGGCCAGCCTGCCAGCCCGTCGGCACACACACACGCACGCTGCCAGGGCTCGCTTCTGCATGACTGGAACAGGGGTGCCAGACCGACCCATCAAGCAGACGCTCCAGGGCGAAGCTTTAAAAGCCCATTTGTATAAAGTGACTTGAAATGCACACTTAGGAAAACACTGCAAAAGTAGGAAAATGCACAGAATAACAGCTGAATTACGAGATACTTTTTGAAACTGTTACTTTCGTTTGTCACGTTAGCACTGTGGGATGGGATTTAGTAGTGGGGGCGATGGTGACGGTGTGTGTTTTCGACACCACTTCTACAAAGGAATTCTTCTGGCCCTCCCTGAGGTGCCACCAGGAGGACATTCACTTCTGGTCAGGCATGGTACCCGAATTACAAGACCCACTGGGATGTGATGCCGGATTCTGAGGCTGGGGTTAGGGGGGGTGAGCTGGAGTCCCCCCAAGCGTCTGAGAAGGAATGGGAACCCCGACGTGCCCCAGATTTGCCTGCACCTCTGCCTCAGCCCTAAGCTGAGCTCCCACTTCATCACCAACAGTGTGTTAGATTAATAGAAATTTGAGCTAAAAGTAACCTGAAGAGGTCATCTAGTTGGACTTCCTTATTTTGTAAGTAAGGAGACGGAGGGTCAAAGAATTTTGTCTCATTTCACAGAACTTTCTGTACAAATCAGATTTTGGACTCTGTTCTTTTCTCTATAGCCACACCTCCCAGGTCCTGTTGTTTACAAGGCCACACGAGGATCGTGAAGGAGGGAAAGGGAAGTGTCCTGGCTTCAAGGAAAAACCCAAAGGTGTCCCTGGGTCCACACTCAACCTTCCCACATAGGCTGGGCACAGGGTCAAGTGTTTTGTCTCTGACGGGGTCAGTGTCAGGCAACGCTGAATCTCCTGATTCTAAAACACCACACATATGTCCTACTGCAATTATGGTTGCAAGAAGAATACTCCATCGGGGGTACTTATTGTGAAAATGAGTGGGAAGTTCATGAATATTCCTTGGAGTACCGCCTTTTACACACCACTTTTTTTTGTTTGTTTGCGGTACGCGGGCCTCTCACTGTTGTGGCCTCTCCCATTGCGGAGCACAGGCTCCGGACGCGCAGGCCCAGCGGCCATGGCTCACGGGCCCAGCTGCTCCACAGTATGTGGGATCCTCCCAGACCGGGGCACGAACCCGTGTCCCCTGCATCGGCAGGTGGACTCTCAACCACTGCGCCACCAGGGAAGCCCCACACACCCCCATTTTAGTTGTGACTTGCGTACCACACAACACTACTTGACAACTATTACAATGCTGATTTACTTCCAGTGTGTAAGAGAAATTCTCTTGCAAGGTCATGCTTTTCGAAATGGCTCAAAGTTGAGCCATTTACTTGAAAACAGACTCATTCATACCTGTGCTTCTTAGAGGCTTTTTCCCCTACCTCCCTGACCCTTCGTGCTTCTCTTAAGGCATGCTTGCCGACACGTACCCAGAGAAGCTTAGTTTGGTGCAGTCTATTTCACTCAAAATGCTGCATAGTCGGTTTTTTTCTATTAACTGAGATATGATTCACAGGACGCAAAATTCACCATTTAAAAGAGTACAAGCCGGTGGGTTTTAGTGTATTCACAGAGCTGTGTGATTCTGGAACACTGTCATCCCCACACCCACGTGCTGTCCCTCCCGTCCCCTCTCCCTCCAACCCCTGGCAGCCACGAATCTGTTTCTACAAACTTGTCTTTTCTGGACATTTCAAATACACAGAATCACACAACATGTGGTCTTTTGTGTCTGGCTTTTTAAAGTTAGCATGTTTTCAAGGGTCATCCCTGTTGTAGCAGGTGTCAGTACTTCATGACATTTTACAGATGAATAATATTCCACTGTGTGCATATGCCACCTTCTGTTTATCCTTCCGTCAACGGATGGACATTTAGGTTGCTTCCACTTTTTAGCTATTAAGAATAATACTGCTAGGAACATTCATGCACACTTTTTTTGTGTATGTGTGTTTTCATTTCTCCTGGGTATATACCCAGGAGTGGAACTGCTGGGTCACATGGTATAAATTTATAGTCCTTGTGACTCCACCTAGGGATGTAGATGCCTTCCAGTTTGCCCAGGAGGCCAAGGAGGAATAGAGATTCGACGAGCCTTAGGGTTTTCATACTTGTGCATCTGTATAGAGTCTTAGAAACAGAGGGAACTGTAGAGATGGCACGTGACTCCATCAGCTCATAAATTAGGAAACTAAGGCTCCAAGTAAGCAATGTCCTCAGGTCACTCTGTCCAGCTGAGGCTGACGTTCAGCTCCTAGCAACAGTGGCTTAGAGTTATTTTTTCCCTCTAACTTAAAACAGTCTAGAGACACCCAGTCCAGGCCCTTAGCTCTACAATATCCTCCTTATGCTCTACTCATTGCTCCCACTGGCTTTCAACCTCGAGCTCTCCTTGGGCTGCAGGACGGCTGCTGCAGCTCTGGTCATGGTGTCTGGGTTCTTGGCAAGAAGGTGGAAGGAGGAGGGTAAAGAGGCACCTTCTGGCTGAGTAAAGCCACTTTAAAGACTCGTGCCAGGAGCCCCCTCCATGGCCTCTGCCTGCATTTCACTGGCCACATTTTTTTGCCGGGGGTGCAGAGAGAAGTAGCCGTTTAGATGCGCACACATTATCCCCCTGCCCCCGCCACCAACTCAGAGGTCCTTTTAGGAAGGAAGAAGTGGAGAATGGACACTGGATGGGTAACCAGAAGTTTCTCCCATAATCAGAGGGGGGGCTAAGGAGTGACATTAACCCCGATCTCTTAGCTCCTGCTGCAGGGCTCTCTGCAGACATGAGTTTGCAAAGTGTTTCACGCCAAGAGTTCCCATTTTCTAAAACAGGGAGCTGAAGACTGAATTAAAGAAGGTTCTTGATTCAAATTCCTGGATCGAAATGTTTACTTGTCTCACTTCAGGACTTTCCTAACTTTTAGTCAACTGATGACAGCACATACCCATGGCTTCTAGGGAAATTCCTTTCAATGATCTGTAGTGCAGTGGTCATGTCAGCTTGCACCGATTGTGAACGTTTGTTTGGCCAAAGCAGTGGGATGTTTTTTCATGAATGTGTTCAGTGTGACCTGCACACCTGGTCACTGAGGAGAACGAACCAAGGCGACTTTGGTGAATTGGGTGGGAGAAGAGGGTACAGGCCATACACGGGGCGTGGGCGGCTGGGGGCCACCTGGGTCACGGGGACAGCCTGCCCAGGAGGACGCTGGTACATGCCAGGGAACAATGCAAGTCAGTGTGCTGGAGGGCCAGCCAGGGCGGGGAATCTGTGGGACAGCCACTTCCAGACGCAACGGAGACCCCGGGGGGACAGCTGAGAGGGACGAGTCTTCAGAGGCTAAGACGGGAAGATTCAAGCCTTGAGAAGGTCAGATCCTTCAAAGATAATGCTCTGAAGAGCTAACTATACCGCAATGAGCCAGAATCAAGACAAGCAACTGTTCAGCTTCTCCTTTCTTTTAGATCTCTGGGCGGACAGGCATGATTTTAGGGTCTCGTTTACAGGAAACGGGCAGGGAACCAACATTTACCAAGTGCCGACCGCGTGCCAGGAATGTTACTGTGGAGACCACAGTGTAGAGGAGACACAGCTCTCAGTCATGTCATTTATTAACTCCGGGATCTTAATGAGTCACTTCACCTCTGTAAATTCCTTTATAAAACAGAGTCCTTACCCTACTTGTACGGAGGGTTAAAGGGCATTAGCTACATGTAGCGATAAGGAAGTGATGACATGCAGGATTTATTGAACGTGTAGGTTACATATTTGTCTCATTTCATCCTCTCAGAGATGCTGTACAGTTTAGGTGCTTTTCATTGTGTCCAAAATCAATTCAAAATTTACTTACAAAAGGGGTAAGTTTGGGAGATTGTTGGCTCACCTAATTTGAAAGTCCAGGGCAGACCCTTCTGGCTGTCTCATGGCTGCATCTGGAGCCTCTAAGTAAGTTCTCAGAACGTGTCCTTCTCTGCTGCTCTCCTGGCTCTGCGGTTTTCTGTTGGGCTTCATGCTGAGGCAGGGTCTCCCCACTTGGTGGCTACTTTAGGTTCATTCCACCCTATTCCTAGAGACTAAGAGAAAAGAACCCAGACTGGCCAGACAGATGTTGTGTGCCCATCCCTGGATCGGTCATGTGGTCAGAGAAAAGCAGTGCTGGTTGACTAGCCTGGACTACCTGTCCTGTGAGGTGAGCGAGGACGGGCCATGCGCCTGGCAGTCTCATCCTTCCTTAGGGAACTGACTGTTCCTGATAGAACTCGGGTTAAGTGACTTGCCCCCAAATCATTCAGCTCTAACTGGAGGACCTGTGTATAAATCCCAGGGTTTCCTGACTCCAAAGTGCATGATGTTATATATAGTTTTAAGAGATTAAAAACTAAGAAAACCAGATTTATCCACAACATTTACCAATTCAGGTCACTTCATCTTTGTGGGTGGATCACATCTCCTTCTGCCTGAAAAACTTCCTTTACGTTTCTTGTAGTGCAGACCTGCTGGACATGAATCTCTTGGCTTTTGTTTGGCTGAAAAAGGTATTTTGCCTCATTTTTCAAAGATATTTTCACTGGATATAGAATTCTAGGTGGACAACTTGTTTTCTGTCAGCACTTTAAAGACATAATTCTATGGTCTCCTAACTTGTGCTGTATAAGATGAGACATCACCAATAATTATCAACCTTGTTTCCCTGTATATAATGTTTTATTTTTCTGTCTAGCTGCTTTTAAGATGATCTCAAGATAATCACTATTTTCCAGCAGTTTTAAGGTGATGTGCCCTGGGGTGCTTTCCTCTTTTTTATTCTACTTGGGGTTTCTTGAGCTTCCTCAATCTGTGAGCTTATAGTTTCATCGAATTCACAAAATTTTCTACCATAATTTCTTCAAATATTTTTCCATCCCCCTACTTTATTCTGAGATTCCAACTGCATGCATTTTAGACTTTTTAAAAAATTATTTATTTTATTTATTTTATTTTTGGCTGTGTTGGCTCTTCATTGCTGCGCACAGGCTTTCTCTAGTTGCGGCGAGCAGGGGCTACTCTTTGTTGCATTGTGTGGGCTTCTCATTGCAGTGGCTTCTCTTGTTGTGGAGCATGGGCTCTAGGCATGCGGGCTCCAGTATTTGTGGTGTGTGGGCTCAGTAGTTGTGGTTCGTGGGCTCTAGAGCGCAGGCTCAGTAGTTGTGGCACACAGGCTTAGTTGCTCCGCGGCATGTGGGATCTTCCCGGACCAGGGCTCGAACCCGTGTCCCCTGCATTGGCAGGTGGATTCTTAACCACTGTGCCACCAGGGAAGCCCCATTTTAGACTTCTTGACATGGCTTCACACTTTACTGATAATCTGCTCATTTTTTGTTCAGCCTTTTCTCTGTGCTTCAAGGTTTGACTGCTGTACCTTCAATTCACTGTTCTCTGCTGTTAATCTCATACAGATATTTTTCATCTCAGATATTATATATTTAATTTCTAGGAGTTCTATTTGTGTCTTCTAAAAATTTTCCATTTCTCTCCTCTTCGTGTTCATGTTTTCCTCTACTTTCTTGAGTGTATGGAGCATATAATACACTAACTGCTTTATGGTCCTTGTCTGTCATTTCATCATCTTTGTCATTTCCAGATCTATTGCTATAATTGATCCTTCTCGGGGTTATGGGCCATATTTTCCCACTTCTTTGTATGTTTTGATTGGATGCCAGACATTGTGAGTTTCATGTTGTTGACTGCTGGATTTTGTTATAGTCCTTTAAATGTTATGGGACTTTGTTCTGGCACACGGTTACGTTACTTGGAATCAAATGGGTCCTTTGGAAACATGCTTCTAAGCTTTACTAGGGTAAATCCAAAGTAGTCTTTGATCCAGGGATAATTTAACCCCACTATTACAGCAATGCCCACGCATGATGATGTGTTTCCAGTCTAGCTAATAGAAACACACATCATTCCCAGCCCTGCATGAGTTCTAGGAACTGTTTTGTCTACTGCTTTCCAGCAGTTTTTCCCCTGTTCTTGAGCAGTAGTTTCCGACCTTGCACATGCACGTTTGTTCTCAGCCAAAGACACGAGAGGCCCTCCCTGCAGACCCCCAGAGCTCTCTCTGTGACGCTCCTTCCTCTTCTGTTTTCTGCCTTGTGCCCCTGCCTGACTTGGGCCCTCTGAATTCTGATGTCTCGGTCCTCAACTCACTGAGACCACCGAACCCTGTTTGGGTTCCACCTCCCCCCGTCCCCACTGCAGCCTGGAAGCTGCCTCCAAACCGTGAGCTGGGGCAATCACATGCTAACTTCATCTCCCTTTCCTCAGCGGCCAGTCAGTCATTGATTGCCTGGTGTCCAACATCTTGAGAACCATTGTTTCATATATTTTGCCCAGGTTTTTAGTTGTTTCAGTCAGGAGGGTAATCCAATTCCTGTTGCCCCATCTTGGCTGAAAGTAGAATTCCTCTCTTCATTTCCTTTTGATTAAAATGATGGGGTTTTTTTCCCCTTCCAATTACTAATTCTCTTACGGCAGTATGTCCTGGGTATTTGCTCTTGTATTCCTTTTAGTTTGGACTTCATTTATGATTTTTCTTTCTTTTTACTTTTTTTCTCACTTCTTTCACCTATTTAGTAATTTTTTTCCCAAAGAATCTCATTTCAGAGTTTTTGTAACTTTAATGCATTTTTCTTTCATATCTGTTCTCCTTTGCTTGATTTTTTTCTTTTTTAGATAATTTGAAATTTTAGGTTACAGTTTTCATCCATTTGAATCTGTTGTGTTTTTGGCATACTTATCTGTAGAGACATTATTCTGCTTATAATTCTCCTTGCTTTTATTAATAATTTTGTATGAGATTTGAGCACGATTTTTTTCTGTTGCCCTTTTTAAAGCGAAATGGGTTTTCCTGTAGTTTTAGGCGTAAAAGAAAAGCCAGGATAGTTTTAAGAGCTGCATGGCTTTATTGCTCCCCCTTGTGTTGTTTTCAGAAAGTGATTTTTTAATTTTTTTTTTAACCAGCTTACTTTCTGAGAGCTGCTTCAATCAGTCTCCCTCCCTCACTTTTACCAGGATCTTTTCTTTCCTTTGATGCTGTTAATCCCATCTTCCATATTATGGACTCTGCTTCCAGCAGCTTTTCTTACTATAAGGCTAGTTCTGAAAGGGAGATTTGATTTTTTAGTTTGATTAGGGTCAGTTTCTTGGCCTGTTTTTGATGGGGGCAGTGACAGAAGATAGTTGAGGGAGACTCAAAGCTGTGACCCCGCCGCCGTCTTCCAAGGACCCTGGGATCCAGTCATTTCTGAAGTCTCGCTTTCGATCGTCACGCTTCTATTTCATCATCCATTTACTTTGACAAATAATCTTTGGGCACCTGCCCCGTGTGTGACACTGGGCTAAGGATACAGATAGGAATAAACACACTCCAGCCTTCAAGGAGTTTCCAAGCCGCTGCGGAGACAAATAGAAGCACAATTAAGTGCAACCAGGCCGTGGTAGCTGCTGTAAAGATGCCATGGAAACACAGAGAAGGCATCAGCGCACCCTCATTGGTTTGAAATCAGGCCAATTTCCATAGAAAAGCAACATTTACAACCCCCAAACTGGAAGGTCTAATGTGACTCACATATTAATGAGAATCAGGGCTCTTGTAGGAGACAACGGGCTGGTTTAAACGATAGCTCTTGAAACAGCCAAGCTGTTATTATAGAGAATGTGGCTGTATAATTAGTGCTGTTTCCTTCACAGAGCTGCGTGCTTCTCACCATCACCGTGAGCCTGGCCTCCCTCGGCTTTGATCTGTTTTCCTCTTCCCCCAGCAATCCTGACAGGTGTCTGGGAAGCAGGGTGGCTGTGCTTGGTGTAGATGCTGTCTCCTGCTCTTGGTGGCAGACACCCCAGACTGTAGCTTTCAGTCCTTCAGCAGAAAGGAGTCCTGCATTGAGTCCACCTGCATTCCTGACCCGTGACGAGCCTCCCCAGCCCAGCCCCTCCCCTCACTCCGGGGAGGCCCACAGGCTGGCTCCTTGGCTGGCATTTCACACGATCGTACCCCTTTGTTTGGATATGTCTCAGAAAAAGCCAGTGGGTGGATGTGAGTGCTGGCACAGGCTGAGGGCAGGCTGCCATCCGCCCAGCTTCCACCCAGAGCAGTCTTTGTGGGCAGATCTTCATTACACGGCACCAATGTGCATGTCTTGCTTCTATTCATAAGAGTGAATTTCTTTGGTTGTTTTTGGGTTTTTTAGTGTTGAATCTGGTATTCAATTATGCAAAGGTGAAGTGAGAGATTTTAAGGAGACGCAGAAGACGTGGTTATGCTTGGGAACCAGCAGCATCTCCATGTGCAATGTCTTCCTAGAGATCCAGGAGCTCAGAAGCAACCCGAGGCCAGGAGGCGGGAGGGAAATGGTGTAAGCAAGGCCTTCCCCTGTGTCAGCCCCAGCAACAGCATCTAGGAGGGGAGCCCCCTGAGGGCAAGCACCGCCCAAAGCTTTCGACCAAAAGAGGAGGGGAGGAAGAAGATGGGAGTCTGGGAGACAAGGGGTCGGCGGCCCCCGGCCGTCCCTCCACCAGCTGCCTTAGCTCATGGCCAGGCCTTGAGGAGGTCACTGCACGGCCAGCGCTGCTCCTGGCCTCTAGGGGTTCAGCGACACCCCGACTCCTCATCCAGGTGAGGAGTTCCCTTTGCCAGATAAAGTTCGTACGATGAGGTTAGAAAGTTCCTGGAGGAAATCAGAAATTCTAGGGCTTGGAAGCAAAGGACTTCCAAGCTCCGAGAGTCTCGTCCTAACTCGACCGTCTCCCACGTGGGCTCCCTCCCACCTCCCTTTCCTGACTTTGACGCCCTCTGAGATGGTCGCCAACCAGACAGACGTGGTCATTCGGGCCGCCGTGGACCTGGGACGGGTCTCCTCTCTCTCTCACCCTCGCCCCAGCAGTTCTGTTCTGTCCCTTCAGTTACCCCCAGACCACTGAGGTGACGGCACCTCCCCTTGGGGGCTTCTTGGACAAAGCCTTCGGGGGCCTCTCTCCGGCAGGTCTCAGGCCCTGGCCTGGCACTCCTCCCCCGCCCCTGCCCACATCTCCCGTCCCGTCCAGCCGTCCTCGCTCACAGCTGATTGTCTGTGATAGTTGTGTCCTTCAGTGAGGTCTATGTGTCCCAGGGACACGGGCCAGACTTGGGCCTGATCACACTGCAGACTGTGGGACTCAGGGGGGCCCCCTCGGTTCCTGGGAACATGTCTGCCCACAGTGGCGTGGGTGACCAGCTTCTTTTCATGTCCTCGCTTTCTTCACCCACTTTTAGACGGTTCACTGTGTCTCTGGCTCCTCTGAGCCTTAGCGTGTATGCCCAGCAGGAAGTGACCAGCAATCTTGTGCTGTCAGAGCGTCAGGCAGCTCTGCCACCAGGGCCCAGATGCAAGCAGGTGTCATTCCACTTACAAGCTGCGGGAACTGGGCAAGTACTTAATGCCTCCGGGCTTTTGTTTCTGCGCCTACGAAACAGGAACGGTTGTTATGCCTGCCCCGTGGGTCGGATACAGACGCGGCCCCTAGAACAGCACCTGGTACGCGGCAGCACTTGATATTACTATCAGCGGTCACTGCCGTTGCTGGTAACATTCAAGGTGGTGGAGAACCATCACCTCCTGAACACGGCGCCCTGGGAGCCCTGGCCATCTCTCAGGAGGCACGGCTGGTACCCAGGTCAGCGGGCAGGAGGTGGGGACACCACGCACTGGGCGAGGAGGGGAGCGTGGAAACGCTCTGGACGCTCCCCAAGTGTGACGCTGAGCCATACGAAATCGCTGGGGTCTGGGGAGAAAACCCCAGATTTCTGTTAATGTGACCCCGCGTGTGTCCTGAGCAGCGGGGTCTCCCAGGCTCTCCTGACGACTCATCACAGGGGCAAGAGTGTCTGCGTCCCCAGGGGCTCCTCAAACTTTAACCTGCCGGCTCTTCCCTGGGGATCTCGTTAAAATGCAGATTCTGACTCAGTCCGTCTGGGGCGGGCCCGAAATCCTACATTTCTAACCTGCGCCCAGGGACACACTGCCGCCCCACCAGCCAGGGAGGGGCAGGGCCCCTGGATGATGTCGGTGGGTGTTGAGTTCTAGCTGCAGAGATCCCAGAATAAATGTTTTCCTTGCAGCATTAGCATATTAAAAACAAGAAAAGACAAGGGGGTAGCAGAGTCTCTAACACCCGTGTCACACTTCCACACCTCACCTGCTTGAAGGGGTCACAGTCTACCCATTTTGCTGCCAGCCCGCAAAGCCTATTCAAAAGGATGCTTTTCTTCCCTTTCCTCACTGACCACTCACTGCACAGACATTTACTGAGTGCCTCTACGTGAGAGAGGCTGGGCTACCGAGTGTGGGAAGATGTCTGTCATTCGGCATCCACACCTTTTTGCTGACCTGCATTTTGGTGTAAGCGTTCTGCCACCTGGCAGGGACTCCGGCCTGTGGAGGTGCCTGTGGATGTGACCTGCTTCCAGGCCCTTCGCCCTGGTTGCCCTGCCCAGGCTAGAGACTGCTGAGAACTGGAAATGCTCCAGGGGCCTGTGCATCATCCAGGGAGGTGACCTTTCACAGCCCAGCTGTTGGGACAGCATCCATAAACCTGTCCTGACCGACACCAAGCAGGCAGAGGTGGGGACAGGACCGGCAGCCCGTCACATGTACAGAAAGAGAGCTGGCCAGGGCCTTATCTCTGCTTCCCCCTGGAAACCCCTCAGATTTGGATATAATGAGATGAAAAGGGAATTCAGATGCTCCGCAGCTTCTAAAACTAGTTCTGTCTTGCTTCACCAAATGTTTGGAGCAGCTAATATTTACTGATTTTGGCAGCTTTGTAACCATTTCACTCTTATGCCCCTGAATTGCTAAAAATCACACAAAAGACCCCAAAGAGCCAAAACAATCTTGAGAAAGAATGAAGCTGGAAGAATCATGCTCCCTGACTTCAGACTACACTACAAAGCTTCAGTAATCAAAACAGTATGGTACTGGCACAAAAACAGACACATAGATCAATGGAACAGGATAGAGAGCCCAGAAGTAAACCCACATACTTATGGTCAATTAGTCTACAAAAAAGGAGGCAAGAATATACAATGGAGAAAAGACAGCCTCTTCAGTAAGTGGTGCTGGGAAAACTGGACAGCTATATGTAAAAGAATGAAATTAGAACATTCTCTAACACCACAGACAAAAATAAGCTCAAGATGGATTAAAGACCTAAATATAAGATCAGAAATCATAAAACTCCTAGTAGAATACATAGGCAGAACACTCTGATATACATAACAGCAATATTTTTTTGGATCTGTCTCCTAAAGGGAAGAAAATAAACACAAAAATAAACAAATGGGACCTAATTAAACTTAAAAGCTTTTGCACATGAAAGGAAACCACAGACAAAATGAAAAGACAACCTACTGAATGGGAGAAAACATTTGCAAATGATATGACTAATAAAGGGTTAATATCCAACATATATAAACAGCTCATACAACTTAACATCAAAAAAAACAACTCAATTAAAAAAATGGGCAGAAGACCGGAACAGACACTTTTCCAAAAAGGACATTCAGATGGCCAACAGACCATGAAAAGATGCTCAATATCATTAATCATCAGGGAAATGCAAATCAAAACCACAATGAGATATCACCTCCCACTGATGATGTCTCATGATGTCAGAATGGCTATTATCAAAAAGAACACAAATAACAAATGTTGGCAAAGATGTGGGGAAAAGGGAACGCTTGTACATTGTTGGTGGGAATGTAAATTGGTGCAGTCACTGTGGAAACAGTATGAGGTTTCACAAAAAACTAAAAATAGAACAACCATTTGACTGAGCAATTCCACTCCTGGGTATAGATCTGAAAAACAAAAACTCTAATTTGAAAAGATACATGCACCCCAATGTTCACAGCAGCGTTATCTACAATTGCCAAGAAATAGAAGCAACCTAAGTATCCATCAATAGATGAATGGATAAAGATGAATGTGTGAGCACATATTCATAAAGATGAATGTGCGCGCACGCACACGCACACACACACACACACAATGGAATACTACTCAGCCATGAAAAAGAATGAAACTTTGCCATTTGCATTACCCTCTGTGAAAAGCATCAAGAAACATAAACAAATAAGTGTGGCTGTGTGCCAATAAAACTTAACTTATAGCACCTTTTTTGTTATAAACTTTTTGTAAATGACTGCTGACTTCTGCTCTATTACATTAAAATCTATTGGTCTATCTTGCACTTGGAATGGATGATTTTGACCATGCAGATGCCCTGAAAGGGTTTTAGGGACCCCCAGGGGGTCACTAGATCACACTTTGAGAACTACTGCTCTACTATTCTTGTTTCACAAGGTATTAAGTTTCTTAAGATGAAAGCTACTTTCAGTTGGACCTTCTGTTTCTTGCAGCCAACAGCATCTTCGCTGATAAACTCCTAGGTAGCTTCTCAAGCCAGAAATCGGAATACCAACTTCTATCTTGGATCCTGGGAAATGGCAAAGCCCAACACATTTCCTCCTACCAATTTGCTGTGCCGGCAGGAGAGGAGAAATTGCAGATGCATGTCCAGACTTGGAAGGTCCCAAGACCCCCCGGGAGCCTTGCTGGGCCCCAGAACATTGCAAGAGAGCTTCAGAAAGCTTCCATGTTTTCACTGGGAGGAGCATATGTAGCTGGGAGAGAGCCAGGAGAACCAAAGAGACATTGTTTAGACAACAGGTGTATTAGTCAGGGTTCTCCAGAGGAGAGCCAACAGACTAAGGAACCGCGGGCCAGGGAGGTCCCACCACCCGCCCCCTGCACGCTGGAGGTGCAGGAGAGTTGGTGGTGTGGCTCCAGCCTGAGCCCAAAGGCCTGAGAATCCCGACAGTCGAAGGTACAGGCCCCAGGCTGAGGGCAGAAGACTCATGTCCCAGCTCAACAGTCGGGCAGACAGAGCAAATTCTCCTTCCTCCATCTTTTTGTTCTATTCAGATCTCCGAAGGATTGGGTGACGCCCATCACATTGGGAAAAGCAGTTTGCTTCACTCACTTTGCTGATGAAAATGCTGATGTCGTCCAGAAGCACCATCCCAGACACACCTAGAATCACATGTAACCAACTACTTGGGCACCCCATGGTCCAGTCACACTGACACATACAATTAACTGTCACAACAGGACCCGGAGGAGAAGTCAGCACGAACTCTCTCCTGGGGGACGACAGGGGATGTGGGTGGATGACAGTGAAGAGGGAGAGCAAGACCCCCTCTTTGGGATGCTCTGGCATCACATATACCGGCTCTAACGTGGAACCAGCCTCAGGGAGGAGTGGGGAGGCTGAAACCCCCAGTTGACAGAGGGTCTTCTGAATTGACAAAGATTAACCCACGTCGACTAAGTTGAGGCCGTCTTTTCCGTCAAACAGAGTCGGGGGCTCTTGAGATAGAAACTAAGGTTGATTTTAGAAAATTTAGGAAAGTTTAAAAAATTTTAATAAACATACATTTTTAGTTTATGTGCTAAAACTTCATCTTCCCTAACAATGGACATCATCAAATTCAAAACTGTTGCCAACCTGATGAAAAATGATCTCACTCCTATTTTATTTATATTTCCTAATTATCAGCAAGGATAAGCACCATTCATATGTCATTGGAGGCATTATTTTTGAGCCCACTACAGTGCTTTTGAATTCTGTGCAATTAATGTTCACAAAATAGGACACTCTAGGATCTGAAGATGAACCCATGGGCACAGAAATGGGTGCTGCTATTTTTACCTTTAAATTGAGTAGATTCACAGTTTGTCCAACATTAAGTAGACTGCTTACAGGATGAACTCTTCTAGTTCAAGCTGACCTCTGTCTTTGTGTGCCCTGCTCACCATGGACATTGAACTTTGTTCCAACACGCACCCCTCCCTGCCCACCTTCCTGATCTCTGCATCAGCACCTGCTGGAGCCAAGGCCACGGCATCAGGCTGTGTTCAGGATTCTGCTACTTCCAAAGCCTCTCTTCTCTTTCCCAACATTCTAATAAGAGCAACACGCAGTTCTCTGAATCTAGATTCCACGTGGGCTGAGGCAAGTCATTCTCCATGCTGTGCTATTTCTTCTCTATATTAAACAGCCTCCATTTGCTTGCCTGCAGGGGTCATACTCATTTATAAGTTACTTTTATTAAAAACAAAATGCTAGGGGCCTCCCTGGTGGCGCAGTGGTTGAGAGTCCGCCTGCCGATGCAGGGGACACGGGTTCGTGCCCCGGTCCGGGAAGATCCCATGTGCCGCGGAGCGGCTGGGCCCGTGAGCCATGGCCGCTGAGCCTGCGCGTCCGGAGCCTGTGCTCCGTAACGGGAGAGGCCACGGCACTGAGAGGCCCGCGTACCGCAAAAAAAAAAAAAAAAAAAAAAAAAACAGATGCTACACGGGATAAAGAAGGCTGCCTGGAGTCTCACCACTGTACTGCAAGAGTTTCTTTCTTTTTTTTTAATTTTAGCGTCTAATCCTTCCTCAACAGCAGACCTTTACATGCTGATAATGCCGTATCATTACCTAAGTATTTCCCTTGTAAGCACTGGACACCCATCTGCTATGTTTAGTCTACAAACATGATAAATCATAAAAACACTGGTATCACAAATTTGCATACTCCTTGGCTGTTTGTAGAATTCAAATATCATCACATCTCTTCATCTTCCTTTTGTCATTGCTTTTTGTCCTTTTCCTCATTCACCCATGTGTTCATTCACCGCGTTATTTATGGCGCTGGACAATGGGGGTTCACCCGTACATGCGACAGACACTGTCCCTGCGCTTCAGAACCGCACAGTCTGGGAGGGGAGGCGGACACCGCCGTGCGATTTCCACGCAGTTACCCACTGGGGCCGGGCAGTCATGTTATATTTGCACAAGCATCAGAACAGAGAATATCCGTGTTTTAAATGATTTGCTGTTCACATACAAGTGGCCAGAAGAGTGGCTGTCCTGTGTGTGTTGT
Source organism: Hyperoodon ampullatus (assembly GCF_949752795.1). NCBI lineage: Eukaryota > Metazoa > Chordata > Mammalia > Artiodactyla > Ziphiidae > Hyperoodon > Hyperoodon ampullatus. Next base: position 103,582,070 of record NC_136923.1, read on the forward strand.
AGCTGACGGACTTATTTCCTCAAGGCTATAATAAACGCAGAACCACGAAAGGGACCTGAAGACTCGCCATCCACTCTTGGGGTTTAATCTGCAGACACCACTCCCGCCCTCTTACTGCGGCAGGACGGCCAGTCAGATAAAAACGCTCTTTTCAATGAGAAAAACAATGAAGCACTGAATATGTGAGAACAAGAAAAAGCGAGATAAAAGAAGAACACACCAGCTGGCTTTGTGAGACATACTTCTAACGGGTGGATGTGAATGCAGCTTTCTCACCAGAGTCCACCCTTTCTGGACTCTTCCACAGTAATAAGGAGGAAGTCGGCAAGACAGTTAAGAAACTACCACTTATTCTAGAGTTTAACTCTAGGCCCGTTATGAGGAAAACTGTTTCACGTCTCAGGCCTAGAACTAATCAACCCTTGAAAAAACTTATTTAAAAAATAAAACTTAAAACCTACAAGCTGAAAGAAGAGCAGCCAACCCTAACCCTCGTATGCCTTTCTCTAATTTCAACCGTTATGAATGTTTTGCCCACTTTGCGGCACTGGCTTGAGTGTATATTTTTTGCTGAATTATTTGAACACGGATTACAGACATCACAACACTCCCCCTGAAGTGTCAGAGTACACCTCCTGAGGACAAAGACACCCTCTCCCACAACTGCCGGGCTGTTACCACACCCAGGAAGCGTGTCACCAGTTCACAGGCTCACCTAATATCCAGCTGCACTGCCCAGGAGTCGTGTGCCAGCTGGAACTGGCTGCCAGCCCTGCCGCCTGGGCACTGAGCCCTGTCTCCACCCTGTCCACTGCCTTCCACAACCAAAAGCCCGACTTGGGGATGAGACTGTCCAGAGACGTGCCAGGCACCTTTGCCCAGCAACTCAGACACCCGATGCAGACGCCTCCCCACACCCGCATCACCGAGGCCACGTCCCGACCCTGTGGGCCACCCTGACCCGGCCCGCACTGCAGCTGTGCAGGCGTATTTCAAATGCCAAGTGAAGATGTTAATCGTGCATCACAGGACTGGACACAGACATTCCGACCGCTGCCTGCACAAAACGCTGCCGAGAAAAACGGCTCTCAGCAGCAACGCCCAGGAGCTCACATTTCACTAATGTTTATGTCAGAAGAGAGGTGCTCATAACAGCAAATGCGTTTCAGCTTCGTAGAAAAGGGTAAGGAAATGCTCTGGATGGAGGAAGATCAAACCGTTGAAGGCGGGAGGGAGGGGCTGCCCCATTCTCCTGTTCCTCGCCTATCTCCTCCCTTCCCAAGCCTGTCCCAGTATCAGGGCAGGGGGTCAAATTCCTGAGGTCCCAGCGGCCACCTGCAGGGACCATCACAGGACAAGCACGATGACAAAGACTCAGCGCCAGGGTGACCGGGCCCATGGCACAGACACTTGCTGGCCCTGGTCCCTGTCCTGGTCACTTGCAGGTCAGGGCAGGATGAGGACTCTGCAGAGCCACTGCCCGAGGGGAAGAGGTCCTGGGGTCAAGGGCACAGGCTCTGTGGAAGTTCTCACGGCTGTGGCGCCAGCAAAGGGAGCCTGCTGTGAAGACAGAAAGCCTGAGCAAAAGGGAAAGGCAGGGAGTGAATAAAAATAGAAACAGGCTCACTGCTCTGACAGGCGAGACGCTCAATGAATGCGGTCCTTCAGTGAGCAGAAGTATCTTGTTGGAAATTTAATCCCACCGGCAAGCTTTGGGCTTTCTGTTTTTGCCCACAGTAACGCCCCAACAAAGGGCTGCAGCGTTGCTGATGCAGAAAAAGAGGGAAAGAGGGGACACTGGATGGACCACCCCCTTCCTTTCATGCAGACGGTCCTGCGGGCTGTGTGGTGGTTACCTAGGAAACAGCGTGGATGTGAAACTCCAGGAAATGCGTGGTGCGGCGGCAGGAGATGCAATTGATTTTTTTTTTTTTTCTTTTTTTGCTGGCATTGCGTGATGCCAGGCCATTTTCTTAACCCCTCTGCACCAGTCTCCTCACGTCCGAGGAGGAGATCAGATCTACCTTGTGTGTGTGCGAGTGTGCATGAGCACGTGTGTGTGTGTGTAAAGCGCCTCGGCCGGCTGGTGGACACAGGAGGAGCGCTCAGTGTGGATGCTTTCCTTTCTGTGTCCACTCACCAGGCACCACTGAATAACTGGGATGCAGATCTGACAGAGAAAGAGCTGAGGTGATACATGTGAAGAGCAGGCACCGTGAACCGGGGCTTGTCCTCTCCACTGCTGGGGACCTCCCACCACCATACGAGGGAGCATAACTAATCTGATGGGTGACAGACTGTTGGCCCAGCTGACGTCACACTGACAGCCAGACAAGACAGTGAGTCACTAGACCAGCGAGCCGCCGACCACCAGCCCTAGTGAAGTTGCCCAGGACACGGGACCCCAGAGGGACTGGCCCTGGACAAATCGCACTCAGCCACCCCTCAAACTTGTGCTTAATAATAAGTGCTTTGTCTTAATCCATCAAACTTGAGGGCGGTTAGTTACAGAGCAAAAGATAGCAGAGGGGCTTCCCTGGTGGCGCAGTGGTTGGGAGTCCGCCTGCCGATGCAGGGGACACGGGTTTGTGCCCCGGTCCAGGAAGATCCCACATGCCACGGAGCGGCTGGGCCCGTGAGCCATGGCCGCTGAGCCTGCGCGTCCGGAGCCTGTGCTCCGCAACGGGAGAGGCCACAGCAGTGAGAGGCCCGCGTACCACAAAAAAAAAAAAAAAAAAAAGATAGCAGAGAGAATCACTAGTCTTAGTGCTTTCTTCCCGAGACAGCCATATCCCCCAGAATCCCCTCACCAACATCCTGTTCCCTACACCTGGCTGCCAGTGTGCTGAGAGCCAAGGAGAAGCCTGGGGGGTTCAGAATTCAGTAGTAAATACTCACCACGTCCCCTGAATAAACGAGGGCCAACTACAAAGTCTGGGCGGGGGGCACGGTGTCCACACAGAAGACTGCCCTCACTTCTGACAGGTACAAGTTTGAGGGCTTCCCCAAACCACCCTCAGTTTCAATAATCTTCCAGAAGGACTCACAGAACTCACTGAAAGCTGTTCTACTCCTGCTTATGGTTTATTACAGGGAAAGCACGTGGGTTAAAATCAGCCGAGGGAGGAGAAACATGGGAGGTATCCAGGAGTGTCCAACAGAAGGCCAAGGGCCCAGGGGTCCTCTCCCCATGGGGACATGGACACATTAAGCCCCTGCCATCGATGTGAGACCACACGCATGGAGCATCGCCCAGGAGGTCGATGACCTGAGCCTGTGAGCCCGGAGTTCCTACTGGGGCTTGACCACCTCCCGGCCTACCCAGCAGCCTCTTGCGCCAGCTCCTCCTGGACGCTGAGGCCTTTGGTCTCTAGTTCCTGGGAGGTCTCACCTGGTACCGTGTGGCCCAGAGCCCCAACTGCAAGTCACTCCTTAGACGCTCAGTGGCCAAAGCCCCCCAAGCAAACAGCGCACTCATATCAGGCAGGACATGCCAGGGGCCTGGAAATCACCTGCCGGCAGCCGAGGGAAGAGCCCAGACCTCTCCTGGGTAAGATTAATTCTTCACCACACAGGCCACCCCTGGCTTTTGGCCAAGGCGCTCTTACAGCAAAGCAGTCGTCTTTGAGCATCTATACTTGATACAGTATTTATCAGGCTGAGCAATAGGAAACAACTCATTGCTTTATCCTACAAGGCCAGTACATATATTTCCATCTTTCTGTACTAAGTGGATTACTCTTTTCCCCTCGAGATAAACTTGTACAGAAATACGCAGCATACAAATTAGCTGATGGGTGGGTCAACCCAGTTCCTCCCCAAGCCAGTCATTTTATTACGTCCTGAACAGGATTTAACTCCATTTCTCATCATATTTGACCATCAACATCAGTATTATCATCAGACTTGTTGGCATAAAGTGGTTGAGTCTCACCAACAAGGCCAGCGTCACCCCCGTATCACAGTGTGGCAGCCTGACAAACGACAGTCAAAAGATGACACTTCATCAGAGTCCCACCGAGTCATCGACAACGGGGTCAGGGCATCATCCCAACCTACGATGCTCCCTGAGCCATGCCACTCAGCTCTGTAGGCTTGCACTCGACCAGTCAGCTTCCAAAAGCAAGCATGGCGTCGGCAACAGACAGCCCCACCCTCTCAGGCAGCCGGTGCACCCGGGCTAAGCGGCCCCAACCACCTCGTGCTCCGAGTCTCTGTCAAGGCAGCCACATAAACGCTGCATTTCCTTCACTGCACAAACCACTTACTTCCTCATTCCTTTATCCTCAGCTCCCGTTCCACATTTATCATTCAATTTTTAACAGACTTGTCCACCTCTGTTTGGAAAGGATGCTAGGCTCGGCCCCTGTGCTGGGTTGGCAGCAGCAGTGGTAGTCTGGCAAGTCCCCCCTTCAGTCCCCCCATCCTTTCTCGTAGGGGAGGGTCACGAGGCCCAGAAGGAGTGGGCTTTCCTGACCACCAGGCGACGCAGCTGCATATTCACTGTTAGCCCCGGTGTTGCCAGATAAGATCAAGGCACAACCCACCCGCTCTGGCCCTTAGGAATTCTGACATAAAGATGGGAGCGTAAAGTGAGAGTTTCTTGCTTAGGCATCAACCCGACTACTGGCCAGTGGTTGCTGCCCTGGTCCCAGGACCACTGTATCCAGAAAAAGGAAGTTGAGGTGATGTGGGCGAGAGCTGTAGAGTCGTGTCAGCATCCCTCCCGCTTGTACCCCAGATGCCACAGAAAAGGGGAGGAACCTCCCCGGTGGACCCTCCACGGCCCCCTTCCCGTGGAGTGTGAGCACACACTCACAGAGGTGTGTAAGCCGGCCCTCCCTGCCTGAATCATTGCCTGTTCCAGTGATCTACCCAACTATTTCTCAGGATGAGAGTGGGGTGCTCGATCTGAAGAAATGGGGCTCCACGGTCCGAACTGGTACAATACCTCCTATTCCAGTCCTTTTACAGTATTTTGTACAACTGCCTCTTCCGGCAGGCATGCAAAACCTAACCCAGAGTGTCTACGACCATGGCGGGGGGGCGGGCAGCAACAGCCCCCCCTGACGGCCGTGCACGGCTGCATTTTGTGCCTCAGGAGGAGTATGTCTAGATTCAGCCCATCTCTGCATTATTGTGGTACCCACACATCCACCGAGTTCGTGGACCCACGAGGCCACCTCAAGAATGGCCACCTGCCCGTCCCAACCTCTCCCGATCCCCGAACGGGGAGCTTCTCATGGGCAGCGAGCACGCCCTACACGGATGCACCCCTCAAACTCCCAGAGTGACTTCTACAGGGCTGTGCCCCATGCGGGCAGCCCTCTAACATGCCAGGCTCCGCCGCCCGTCTGCCTGACCCTAGGGCCAGGCCACTGGCCACAACCCCTGAGTCATTAAAAGCCCAAACATAGAGGCAAATACCCCGCCTTCCAGGCCACTGAGTTGACTGCTTTCTTCCTCCTTCAGTTAGAGCGGCAGCTCTCCAGACGGGATGCTGTGCGTTCGCTTCCTAACTGCCAGCCACAATCCAAGCAGCCCTTTGCTGGTCAGGACAGCTGTTGACAGGGCAAACCAGGTGGCTGTAGAGTCCAGCAGCGCCTCAGGCGGCTCCAGAGTCAGTCCTGGGGGAGGTGCTCTCTCCTCCTCGAGTTCCGTCAGCACCCTTTCCTGTACAAATCATTTCCATCCACTACAGGACGCTCTCTAGAGAGCATTTCTCTGATGTCACCCAAGACATTACAGGTCTTTCAGGTTCCAAGGTTATCTTAGGTCCTTCAGCCATCGGGGCAGTTTCAAGTAACATCCAACAGCAGGCTAGGAATGATCTTTGCAATGGAAATTTTCTGGAATTCTCCAGTGGGAATCCCAGCGGTCACTGCCAGGCGGGATTCCCAGGCTTCCGCCATAAGCCCCGGTCTGCACCCCACGCGGGTCGCTGTACAGATCATCTCTCCATACTTCGGCCCGGTCACATGAGCAAGCTGGAGGCTTCAGGCAATTTCGGTGACTACCGCTTGTTTGTTGAATCAACAGTGATAAAGCTGGTAGTGGCTTTACCTGCCTCCTGTTTTATACTACTAGGTAGGGGAGGCATTCTCCAGTCAGAGACAACATCCGCCCCATGAAACATTCAGGTAAAGGACACACAACCACTTCACAGAATCTGCTGGAACATTTCAGTTTTCATCCAAACTTTCCCCTCAGTCCCACCGACTCTTTTCTCCCTGTATCCTCCGAATCTAATCTGCAGCGGAGCGCACGGGCCCCCGTGTCCAGGACCTCCCAGAGCATCTCCTCCCCCCCAACGCCGAGACTTCTGCTCCCTCACAGGCACACACCCTGGGCTCCCAGCTCGGGGCAGGGGAGGGGGATTGCCCAAGGGACCTGGGCTCTTAGCCGGTCTGCGCCTTGATTAGACTATGGGGCCGTCACCTCATGAAATTCTTGGTCAGCTGTCTCATTGTCATCTGTGCCTTCCAGCTTTTAAAATTCCTCCAAACCAAGGTGAACGAAGCAGATTTTAAGGCCCTTCACTGTGGAGGAACCAGCAGAGGCTCCCATGGGTCCATCCGACTTCTGAGAGCGCTGCAGTGAGACCTTTATTCTGATCCCATCAACGTCTGCTTAGTTTATCCAATAGTAACCGCTCACAGATTTGAACCCCACTGGGACTGGCTCGGACTTTCCCCTTTGTCTCTTCCCCATTATCTTGCAGATCTCAGCCATCTGTGTCTTTGGTGGCAGCCCTGAGTTAGCTCAGAGCAGCCTGAATCCAAGCGTGGCTCAGCCTCAAGGTCCATCCTAACACCCCACTTTCGCTTTGGTTATTGCAGAGAACAACCACGCAGGGACGGACACTCATTCGCTTGTTCTTTGTTACTCCGCATTTTCTCACACGTCCAGTGAGCTAACTGCTCAGGGGCTGGAGCCATCGTGTGACTTGTACCTCCCATAACTAAGTGCAGCACGGCTCCAGTTCTACACCTCAGCTGACCTGTGGTCCCCTAGGAACCACAGGCTCATCACCCTCCACCCCATCGTCCTCCCTCTTCTTGAACCATATGTTTCCATGAGTCAGGGTCACACGAGCAAATGTCACTTCTGACACCAACTGTGAAGCATCTGGGCCAACTGTGAGGTTAGAGGAAACGATCTCCAAGACTATTCTTGCTTCTGATACCAACTGCAAGATCAAAGGTCCCCCAACAGCACCCTTAGGTTTGATAATTCACTAGGAGGACTCAGAACTTTACCGAAAGCTGGTATACTCACAGTTACAGTTCTGTTTTGTTCTCAAAGGGAAAGGATACAGACTAAGATCAGCCAAGGGAAGAATGCAAAGGGCTGAGTCCAGAGCTGAACCAAACACAGGGTTGTCCTTCCATGGAGTCAGGACACGTCACTTCCCTGCATCCACGTGTGACATTGTGCACGGAGTATTGCCAGCCTGGGACGCTCACCTAAAGCTCCGTGTTCAGAGTTTGTCTTGGGCTTCAGGGGCGTGTTTGTGGACATCCCAGCCCACAGGCCAAACCCCACTACTCCCTCTCCCCACACGGCCTCCCCTTGGTCCTAGAGGTGCACACGGCAGGCATCTTTTTTGTACTAAGTTTCAATAACCTGCCCTCAGGAAGACCCTGGGGGAGAGGCTCATCTCAGCGCTAGAAGTGGGCTTGGAGCAGACTGGGCAGGAAACTCAGACATCCTAGGATGTGGGACATGGTGCAGGGTCTGGTGGATATGACCTCTTGGTTCTACAAATGTCTCCCATGGGGCAGGGCATGGCCAAAACTGGGAAGATCATGCCTGCGGTTGGATCAGATCCTGTTACTAGCGAATCTTACTGGCACTTATCAAATCTTTAACCAGACTGCTTTCTTTCATCACCATAACTGTACTATTACCTCTGATTTCAGCTTTCAGGCACTAGATGATCCAAAAGCTATCTGTGGCTATCTTCATGGAACAGAAGCATGGCACAGCTACAAGTCTACATGCAGAAGCCCCGACCTTCCTTCCTTGCCAGGTTCTCAAGAAGCCTTAGAACAAGAGGCTAAGGGATTGGGAGGGCTCTCAAAAGGCTTGACGGCTGCAGATCACGTGTGGACATGTGTGTCTGTAGCTGCTGCCGGTGGGCCACGCAGGCAGTTTGCCAGAACCTCTACGCTTTCCTGCTCTGCTTCAGGAAGTGACCAGCACCATGGACAGTCTTACCGAGGACACACATCAACACGAGAGAACTCCAGGAACTCAGTGAACGGTCCTCAACAGTGGTCTGCCATTGGACATGGTCTGGGCTGCCCAAAGGGGCCCTGGGGCAGAGGTCAGGAGTAACGGCTGCGCATGCAATCCCATAAATGTCTGTGCCGCCGCCCGAAATATTTACCGCAAACCGAGAAATCCATCAAATTGCCACTGTCGCTCTCACTCTGCCATTTAAATATGCTCCAGGACCAACACCTCAGAGCCTTCTCAACCAACTGCTTTCCAACTTCAGATTGTGTTTTTACTCCCTAATTTAACCTGCAATATTTTTAAAAAATAATATTCCTAAGCATACCTCTTGTGAAACCCCTGGTCTCTAAGAGCCTCTAACACCTGCCAGGCCAGGAACATGCTCAGCACATGGTAACAGCTGGTCCTTCAGGGCCACCAAGAACCTGGAAGCCCACCCAGCCCTGACAACTAACCGAACCCACATCAACCTCACACTGTTATTCATCCCTAGTAGCGTTTAACCACAGATTTTGTCTGTATAAAACAACAGGGGCAACGACCAGGTGTTCACAATTGCCCACCTCTTACCAAACTTCAGTCGGTCCCGCCTCCATGGCCCCCAGGCTGAAGCAAGCACACAGGTGAACGCTGCACCTCTAACAGTCAGGCTGAGGGTCTGCTGACGACAGAACACTCTTCCGGCTGCAGCACGCTGAGTTCACATCTGCTCGTCCCACCCTCTCTCCCTCCCCGCCCACAAAGTCCGCGCTAGCCCTGTTCCCCGCTCCCTGCCAGAAAAAAGCGTGTTCTCTTTCATTCTGGACGCTTTGGCATATTTCTGAGATAGGAGCACTCTTCCTACAGTAACACTCTTTCTGATTAAAGCTGCTCCATCTCTAAGTCTGAATGTGCTTTACTTGACAATAGGGTCGCAGCTCTGGCCACTGCCCCCAGGGCTGACCCGTCAGTCAGCTGGGATGCTGACACTCAGCCCTGCCTGGGGGTGACGGCCCCCGCGGCTGTGCCCACTCTCCTCCTTCAGGGCTCCTCCCAGCTTTTCAGCCTGTCGCCATAATATGGCTGATGCTCGGCAGATGCCTGAGCCCCTCAGCAGCAGCAGCTGCTGGAGGATCGGGGCGGGCAGCTACTGGTCTGTCTGGGTCTCCTCGACTGTCTGACCGCAATGCCGCTGTTCCAAGGACAGGAGAGGAAGAACAGGGCCATCTTTACTGATACTTCGGATGCCAGGCCGTCACGCGGTTTTCTTTATTTCCAGTTTTGGGAGGTCATCAGCGATGAGCATGGGATCGACCCCACGGGCAGTTACCATGGAGACAGTGACCTGCAGCTGGAGAGGATCAACGTGTACTACAATGAAGCTGCCGGTGATTACTGGAAGCTTTCCTGCCCCTCACCTCGCTTTCTGCTCTGCGGCAGACGCGATGTATTAGGAACATGCAAATGACAAAGAAAGGCTTCCTGCATGCATTTTTAACTGCTCAAAAACACACTTCAGAGTTCCTGAAGTCTCCTGCATGTTTGTCATGACGAGGCAGGCCATTATCTCCCTTTGTAGAGCAGAAACCGCCTCTATCTCCTACTTTTGTCTCATGCTGGAATTTTCCCTGCTGAACTCTGCCATAAAAGGCCCAGAGAGCAGGGCGCTGTCTGTGATTCCTTTGCTACCGCAGGTCTGAGTCCCGCTCTGTCCCCACAGGTAACAAATATGTGCCTCGGGCCATCCTGGTGGATCTGGAGCCGGGCACCATGGACTCGGTCAGGTCTGGACCCTTCGGCCAGATCTTCAGGCCCGACAACTTCGTCTTCGGTATGTAGCGTGGTCCCCGGGCACTGGATCGGGGGGCCCCCTTCCTCCTAAGCCCCGTGGAGGTCACAGCTCTCACTGCTGAGTGCCCCGCTGGAGGCTGCGTGTCCACAGAGGCCCTGAGTCCTGGCCTAACTGCCCCCGGTCCACGGGCTGTCACTCCTCTGGCCCCTCTCCGCACAGCTCAAAGGACGGGGTCCGCCTGCAGAGGGTCCGTCCCACGGCAGAGCAGCCTGGGGAGGGCAGAGAATAAAGAGCAAAGGGAAGCTTCCAACAGCAGCTCCCAGGTGACTGGTCATCTCAGAGGACCAGTGACAACAGGCAAGCATTTCCTGAAGCGAAGTCCAAAGGCACAGGTTACGAGCAGCTGAGACAGCTGCTTGGAGCGGCCTCTTCTGATCATGTGTGACTCCACCCTGCCTGTTCCTTGCAGCTGATTTATTTTAAATACTGAACGCAGCCCTGAGCAAACCGGCCGTGAACACGGGGCCCTTCCCCCAGAACCAGGCCCAGGCCCACCCAGTAATGAAACCTCCTTCCCCTACGATCCCAGCGCTACCGGCAGAGCGGCAGGGAGGGTGACGTGGTCTTTGCGGCCCCACAAGGAAGCAGGACAGCGTCACCTGAGTCGCCTGAATGAGGCGGCTGCCTGGAAGCTGACGCGGTCAGAGCAGCGCTGGTGACAGCTCTCAGCTGGGAGCCACCCAGCCATTTCTGGGTCCAGTGTCCCCCCACCCGACCTCAGATTGTAAAGGACTCAGATTCCTGTTTCATGGGGGTCCAGGAAGACACTGGAGATGCTCAGCTAGTGTAGAGAGCACCTGGGGAGCATGAAAATTGCAGGAACTGAAAAGCACGGAGCAGACAGCGTCACCAGCTAAGGGGCCCAACCAGGACCCCGGGCTACGTGGCCTGTGTCGCTAGACGGGGAGGTACCTCCGAATGAGCACCTCCATACTGACTGTCCTTCCCAGGCCCCCTTCTGTGTGTCCTGCCTGTAACAGCCCTCTGGAAGGACGATCAGGCAAGGACAGACTGGAGGCTAAATAGCCCAGCTTCCCTGACTCAGGGGGGCAACTCAGTGATGGGGTCTCTTACGAACGCCAGTGCGGAACGCCGCTTCCTTCCTTTCTTTCCCCGCTCCGTCCCCATTGCCCTCCCAGGCTTCCTGGAATCAGCCCCCTAACAAACTTCCACCCAAATCCTTGTCTCAGGCCCAGAAATAAATCCAACCACCTACAGTCAATCTTCGACAAAGGAGGCAAGAATATACAACGGAGAAAAGACAGTCTCTTCAGCAAGTGGTGCTGGGAAAACTGGACAGCCGTGTGTAAATCAATGAAGTTAGAACATACCCTCCCAACATACAGAACAATAAACTTGAAATGGCTTAAAGACTTAAACACAGACATGACACCATAAAACTCCTAGAAGAGACCACAGGCAAAACATTCTCTGACATAAATCGTAGCAATATTTTCTTAGGTCAGTCTCCCAAGGCAATAGAAATAAAAGCAAAAATAAACAAATGGGACCTAATCAAATTTAAAAGCAAAGGAAACCGTAAACAAAATGAAAAGACAACCTACAGACTGGGAAAAAATACATGCAAATAATGCAACCGACGAGGGGTTAATTTCCAAAATACATAAACAGCTCATACAGCTCAATATCAAAAAAAGAACAAACAACTCAATCAAAAAATGAGAAGACCTAAACAGACATTTCTCCAAAGAAGATATACAGATGGCCAACAAACACATGAGAATATGCTCAATATCACCAATTATTAGAGAAATGCAAATCAAAACTAAAATGAGGTATCACCTCACACCAGTCAGAACGGCCATCATTAAAAAGTCTGCAAATAATAAATGCTGGAGACGGTGTGGAGAAAAGGGAACCCTCTTGCACTGTTGGTGGGGCTGTGAATTGGTACAGCCACCACAGAGAACAGTATGGAGGTTCCTCAAAAAGCTAAAAACAGAGTTACCATATGGTACCAGCAATTCAACTCCTGGGCATATATCCGGAAAAGACAAAAACTCTAATCCGAAAAGATACATGTACCCTAATGTTCATAGCAGCACTATGTACAATAGCCAAGATATAAAAGCAACCTAAATGTCGATCGATAGATGAATGGATAAAGAAGATGTGGTATATATATAGATACAATGAAATATCACTCAGCCATAAAAAAGAATGAAATTCTGCCATTTGCAGCAACATGGATGGACCTAGAGGATATTATACTAAGTGAAGTCAGGCGGAGAAAGACAAATACTGTATGATATCACTTATCTGTGGAATCTAAAAACATAATACAAATGAATTTGTATTTGTCTGACTCACAGACATAGAAAACAAACTTATGGTTTCCGAGCGGGAAAGGGGGAGGGGGAGGGATACATTAGGATCTTAGGAGCAACACGTACACACGGCTACATAGAAAAGAGACAAGCAACGAGGATTTCCTGCACAGCACAGGGAACTATATTCAACATCTCGTAATAACCTATAATGGAAAAGGATCGGAAAAAGAACTATACATTTATATAAAACTGAATCACTTTGCTGTTCACCTGAAACACAGTACTGTAAATCAACTATACTTCAGTAAAATAAATAAAATATTTAAAAAGAGCATTTTATAATTAAAACTAATGAAGTAAAATCCTTGTTTCAGGGCAGGGGCACTGACCTCAGACCAAAGGGGAGGCAGTGGTGCACTTCTCTCGTGCACTGTGTGCGACACACTGCCGCAAGCCTGACGGCAGGCTCATAACAAACTTACGGCGTCTGGCGGGGCGCAGCGGGTTCTCTGCTGGGGGCCATGCACAGCCGACCGTCTGGGCTGCTCCATCTGCAGCTCGGGTCCCCCAGCATCCCTCAGGCGGTTAGCAGAAACCAGTGGCCCGCAGTCTGGGGTCTGAGGCCCCTGCTGGCTTCCTGGCGGTCGGCCAGAGGCCGTGCTGAGCTCCTAGAGGTGCCTGCCGACACCAGCAAGTGACCCGCGACACGGCAGCTTCACCATCAAGGCCACCAGGAGAGGAGCTCCACTGCACTGAAACGCTGAAGGCTTCTGCCACCAGCTGGAGCAAATTCTCCCTTAAAGGGCTCACGTGATCAGTGAAGGCTCGCCCAGGTAATCTCCCTATTTTAAGGTCAACTGATTTGGGGCCTGAATTACGCCTGCAGAATCCCTTCCCACTGCACTGAGATTAGCGTTTGATTGAATAACTGGGAAAAGGTGTGTGCACCCCGGGGCTGGTGAACTCTGGGGCTTCGAGTTCTGCCTACCAGGAACGGACAGCTTGGGGACTGAAACAAACATGGTTCCTGGAACCTCGGTTCCGACAATCTGGATCTGTGTTCATAAAGCACGTGATTTTTCTACTTAGTAGCTGCGGGGCTTTGGGCAAAAGTATTTTAATCTCTCTGAGCCTTAGTCCTGCTCAGGAAGCTGCTCCAGAACAGGCTTTGTGGCTTCTTGTCAGGACTTCTGCACGGGGGACCAAGATAGGCTAGTTTTGGAATATCTCTTACTGTTTGAATATTTGATTTTCAGGTCCCTTTGACCACAGAAGTCTATGCCTTTATGTGATCATTCTTGGAAGAGTTAATATACTTGCTTATCAGAATAAGGCCTTAATGGATTGGTACTAAACGATCTTCTTGGTACAGATTTTCATGAGGGGGTGGAGCCTGTGTGCTCAAGCTGGGGGAAGGGCAGCAAGAGGCGGGAAAGATGAAAACGGCAGCTGAGCCACAGCCTTACAGCCTCCCCGAGGACTGGCTCCAAGTCAGTAGTTTAAATTTGCCAGTGCAGGAAGTTAGGATGCAAACTTCTGTCTTAGGCTGGACTCGCAGCAGCCGCCCCGCAGGGAGAGGCCCCACTCGAACGTACCCCTCTGCTTCCTGGTTCCCTTGTCTTGCTTTCACATCACCTCCTTTCAGCCCAGCAGTAAGGCCGGAGGGCAGGTCTGGGCCTGCGTTAACACTGGTCAGCCTCGACAGCTCACCTGTGCGCCCACTCCCCACGCTCAGGGCCGCCGTGCTCCCTCACTCTTCCCTGGCTCACCTGTGCCCCATCCTCGGCTTCATTCCTCCGACCTCAGTCCCGGGATCTCAGGGGGACCCAAACTCTCATGAATTACAAAACTATGCAACCAATGAAGTTAGAACACTTCCTAATATCATACACAAAAATAAACTCAAAATGGATTAAAGACCTAAATGTAAGACCAGACACTGCACAACTCTCAGAGGAAAACACAGGCAGAACACTCTATGACATACATCACTGCAAGATCCTTTTTGCAAGATCCTCCTAGAGAAATGGAAATGAAAACAAAAATAAACAAATGAGACCTAATGAAACTTAGAAGCTTTTGCACAGCAAAGGAAACAATAAAAAAATATGAAAAGACAACCCTCAGAATGGGAGAAAATATTTGCAAATGAAGCAACTGACAAAGGATTAACCTCCAAAATATACAAGCAGCTCATGCAGCTCAATACCAAAAAAACAAACAACCCAATCCAAAAATGGGCAGAAGACCTAAATAGACATTTCTCCAAAGAAGATATACAGATTGCCAACAAACACATGAAAGAATGCTCAACATCATTAATCATTAGAGAAATGCAAATCAAAACTACAATGAGGTATCACCTCACACCAGTCAGAATGGCCATCATCAAAAAATCTACAAACAATAAATGCTGGAGAGGGTGTGGGGAAGAGGGAACCCTCTTGCACTGTGGGTGGGAATGTAAGTTGATACAGCCACTATGGAGAACAGTATGGAGTTTCCTTAAAAAACTAAAAATGGAACTACCATACGACCCAGCAATCCCATTACTGGGCATATACCCTGAGAAAACCATAATTCAAAAAGGGTCATGTACCACAATGTTCATTGCAGCTCTATTTACAATAGCCAGCACATGGAAGCAACCTTAAGTGTCCATCGACAGATGAATGGATAAAGAAGATGTGGCACATATATACAATGGAATATTACTCAGCCATAAAAAGAAACGAAACTGAGTTATTTGTAGTGAGGTGGATGGATCTAGAGTCTGTCATACAGAGTGAAGTAAGTCAGAAACAGAAAAACAAATACCATGTGCTAACACATATATATGGAATCTAAAAAAAAAAAAGGGTTCTGAAGAACCTAGGGGCAGGACAGGAGCAAAGACACAGATGTAGAGAATGGACTTGAGGACATGGGGAGGGGGAAGGATACGCTGGGACAAAGTGAGAGAGTGGTATGGACACATATACACTACCAAATGTAAAATAGATAGCTAGTGGGAAGCAGCCGCATAGCGCAGGGAGATCAGCTCGGTGCTTTGTGACCACCTAGAGGGGTGGGATAGGGAGGGTGGGAGGGAGACACAAGAGGGAGGGTATATGGAGATATATGTATACGTGTAGCTGATTCACTTTGTTATAAAGCAGAAACTAACACACCATTGTAAAGCAATTACACTCCAATAAAGATGTTAAAAAAAAACCCACAATGGGCTTCCCTGGTGGCGCAGTGGTTGAGAGTCCGCCTGCCGATGCAGGGGACGCGGGTTCGTGCCCCGGTCCGGGAAGATCCCACATGCCGCGGAGCGGCTGGGCCCGTGTGCCATGGCCGCTGGGCCTGCGTGTCCGGAGCCTGTGCTCCGCAACGGGAGAGGCCACAACAGTGAGAGGCCCGCGTACCACACACACAAAAAAAAGAAAAAAAAAACCCCACAAAACTATGCAACTGTAAAAGTCACCTGCGAATCTGCACGGTCTACACGTATTTCACAAGTTAACAAAAATTTGACTGTGAAACACCCAGTACACAGAAGTGTCTGGTTGCACATTGCTTCTCTATCCTGTAATTCACCAAATCTCTCCCCGCTTCACCCAAAGCAAGCAAGCGGTCCTCGGCCATGCGCCCCCTGCCGGCCAGTGAGGGGAAATGACTGGTCCAAGACCTCTGGTTTCCTCCCACGCAAAGCGCACACACGTGCCTCCCACCCTCCCTCTTCACAGCGCTGTTCGAGCTCTCTCAGGGCATCCCTTTCCTATACAATGCGTCTCTATCTTCTTTAATCTCCATCTTTCTTCTAGTTATCAAAAAATTTTAAATTATTCCTTTATATCCAGACAATGATACTAATTGTGAAGGATGGATGATCCAGTTGAAGGGCTTTCTAGGGTCCAAGTTTAAGGGCTGTGTACATCTAAGATACTCCTGCTTCTGGAGGCACCGCCCGCATCATATCAAAAGTATTTAAATTTCCATTTTGTAAAATTTTTACTTTATTATAATTTATGTTATGATATAAAAGTTAAGTTGCATTTGACTAATTGATGTGATATGTTTCATTTAATTAAACATTAATTTAACTATTGCAGGTTTCTTTTCATATTTTGGAGTTGTCACCTCCACCCACCATCTTCTTAGGTCCTGAAAACTAGCAAGGGCTATGCTTATAGTGCCCAGTGGTAAACTGGCTTTGCTGATAAGATTAAAAGAGTAGACCTAACAAATACTTCTTCTAATTAAGAAAAACAAGAGAATATTGGCAGCAAGTTACAAAAGCATCAGACTACGAGTGTTCAACAAAATTTGGTATAATCAAATAATAAATTTAACAAAATTAATCCACCCCATATTTGAAATGATGCTTATTACTGTTTTTGTACCCCATGACAACTAGGCATAGATAATAACTGATGATAAACGAGTAGTATTTCTTCACAGTCAAATCAAGTATGTCTGGGACTTAGTTGGTAAACAAAGGAGGGAACTGTGAACAGGAAAACAATTTGGGGGTTTCTCTGAAGACTCCTGGCTGCACAAGTGAGGAGGTCCCGGAGACTGTATTTTTCCAGAACTTCAGTGCTCGAAGGTCCGATAAACACTCTTAAAATGTAACTCAATATGATTTTATAGTTAAAAAAGGCACTGCATATTTCAGGTGCATCTTCCCTGGTGGATTTTACAAGTTTGGTGGTAGGTGGCTGCTTGTCCCTCTGCAAAGACTATTCTAGAGAAAGCTGTGCAGACCACGTGGTGGGGGGGCACGGTGTGGGCAGGGAGTCTTGGGTTACAGGTGAAAAGCCTGGCAGTTGGGATGGGGCATGGGTGAGCCAGGGAGCCCCCGGAGAGCAGAGGGCGGTGACGGAGGGAACAGGACCGCAGCAGCCTGGCTGGATGCCTAATGCCTACTTGCTGTTCACCGCTGCCCTGCACACTTTCAGCAGAAGACAGAATTATTAGGCTCTGCAGGGCTTACTGGCTTTCTCACCTCAGAGAGGGGAAAACTGACGTCAGTCTTTTCCGTAATCTCTGTTTGCCTTGAAAGTGAAACAGAGCAAACCCTGGGCTCTGGAGCTTCCGAGAAAATGACCAGCACCCCTTCTGTGCCCAGCTTGGCCCCATGGCCATCAGCACAGCTGGCCTCACCAAAAGTCTCTGGCAACTCAGATTTTGGTGTGAAGAAAGCCTGCATTTAGAAGACAGGTGGCGAGGGAGCCAGAAAGTTGGACAGTGAGGGGACAAGGCTCTCTCGGGTTTCATGCCTCCTGCAGGGGCTGGTCCAGTCCGTGCCCTGCCCTCGGGGTGCTTGTGCTCAGAACTGCCCTGCACAGTGCCCGTTGACCTGCAGACCCTCAGGGTTTGGGGGTGGGGAAGAACATCCAAATGGGGCCTCAGCTCCCCGCTTAGGAGTTCTGCAGCTCGTCATTCCCACAACACCTTTCCTTGCTGTGCACAGCCTCGTGGACTAGGGGCCAGGATTGTAACATGGAAGTGTGTGCACTGTATTACGAGGCACAGAGCAGGGCACATCGTGGAGAGAGTGACAATGGCGCTGAGCCCTGATTTATGGAGAAGAGCTCCCTGGAAGGAGGGAAGGAAACAGTGATGCCAACTGCAATAGCTAAGATTGCTATAACACTTACTGTGGGTCAGGGGGTCTTCTAGGTGCTTTCCCATATTAATTCACTCAGTCCTCGAAACAACCCCAGGAAGCAGGTACTGTTATTATTCCGCTTTACAGATGAGGCAATAGAGGCACAGAGAGGTCGAGTAACTTGCCCTAGGTCACACAGCTAATAAGTGGCAGAGTCAGGATTTGCACCCACTCCATCCGTCCAGGGCCTGTGCTCTTAACCACTCAGGGAATGTGGGGTGGGCTGAATAGGGGATATTCACTCCAGTCCTGTGAATAGCCTTGGCCACGGGAAGCAGAGTTTGCTCAGAGAATTTGGTATGGTCCAGGTTCTCTAGGTTACAGGGAAAATGGTAGCGGTTGGGAAAAGGTTACACATATTTGAGAATTTGTGAGATTATGTCTCATTTAAGTCATAGCATAAGAATAACAGTATCTTTCATTCTTAATGTCCAAGGCAAAAATGATTGAAACCATGTTTTAAAGAAACAAACAAAAACATCTAAATAACCCACGAAAGGGAAAAAAAGGAAAATATCAAACATGAACAGTGAAAAAAATACAACTAGCGGAGTGTGGAAAGACATACTTGTGTTCTTTAGTATTTTATAAATTTTCTGATTTTGTATTCAGAAAATATGTATACATGAAATGTGTTCTTACCACAATAAAAATATATATGTATATACAATGTATGTGTATATTACACACACAGTATACTATATATTTTTTTCAATTATAAAAGGTCCAGATTGACAATTCTAGTAAAAATAATTCATACTGGGACATGAAACATTCCAGAAGGTAGCTGAGAAACATTATATATATTTACTCTAAATTATTATTGTCTGGGGCAAAAATTTATAAACTGGTGGAGCTGACATCTTTAAAGTAAATTAAACTGAAGTTCAGACTGTTTATGCTTTAGACAGTCTTTTTAAAAAGGAAGCACCTCAAATGCTTCAAGCAAAATTCCTCCATCTTCATAAAGAGATGCTTTTACTAAAAATCTGAAAATGTGTGCAAACAAACGGTCAAGGGAGCAGGCAAAGCTATTTTAGATGTTTCAGGGGAAAGAGAGATCGAGGTGCCTCATCCCTTGGGCCTTGTCTGAGGGCACGAACAAACAGGATGTGACTGCTCCAGGATAATGGATACAGTTTTATTGCTAAGATGGTTCTTGGGTTTTCATTATTCTACAGAGGAAGCTGATGTTCTCAAAATTTCAGGAACCCAGCGAATATATTTCAACTAGATCCCATCCGTCACTTAGCAACGCATCAACCAACGGTAATTACCACCATCACAGTACCAGGCATTCAGAGGGCACTTTCACTAAGAGGATCTCAGCGAAGGCAGGAGAGGGGGAAGAGCAAGCAGAGCCCTTTAGTGAGACACAGGCCTGGCCTTCCACAGGGAACTCACACCTTCCCCCTCCAGGCTGAATTTTGTCATCGTCACCCCAAAGTGCCTTAGGGGAGGGAGTGGCCCCAACGCAGTCGATGACATCAGGCCCAAAGCAGGAAATGACCCACGTAGGCAGATACAGGCTCACCTCCCCCAACACCCTGCCCAACAGCCAGCAGAGCTGTTCTTTTTAGACACAACGAGAAGTGGGGAACCACCCCCTTCTCCCCAGACCTCCTCAAAGCCTAAGCCAGGGAGGGAGGTTCCGTGGGCCCATTTCCTGCTGTTGTCTGCACAGGTGCCGTGTGCCCATGTGGTGGTGTTTGGGACACGCATGTGGCAGAGGAGGGCAGCTCAGAGTCCTCGGGTGTGTCACCTTAGGTCGGGCAAGCACTATTTCCAACTCTGCCTGCGTGCTTCTCTGATTATACAGGAACAGACATGGGGCGGGTGCCAGGGAGGAAGCAGGCCGGGTGCACGCTGGGTGGCAGTGAGGCAGCCTTTGCTGCCAGGGATCCCCAGGGGCCCGGGCCTGCTGGAATCAACGCTGTCACTTAATATTTGTGAACTGGGCATTCAGCGAATAAGCGTCTCTCATCTTCACAACGTAACAAAACCCATTTCCATGTTTTGGTTACAGTAACAGAGGCTGAGAGCTTAGGTGACCTGCTTAACGACCCAACCAGGACACAGAGAAGTGGACACCCTCCACGCGTAGAGAGATGCCCACCTGTTAAGGTCCCCTCGTCCCCAGTACCATCCCTTCCAGGTCTCATCTTCTGCTTCTACTTGGCCCCAAATCCCCACCTTGAATGAAACAACGAAGGCCAAGGCGCAGTAATCTCTAGAAAACCTCTGTGGAACTGTGTAATCACAGAAGTTACCTGGGGCAGAGCTGTCCTCTGGAGAGGTTCTGGAAGGCTCCAGCTGGTCGTGAAGAGCCCAGGGAGCGGAAACTGGGGGTAGCGGTGGTGAGAAGGTCTAGCCAAGCCCTAGGCATGGGGGTACAGCATCAGTGGGACGGGCTGAGCGCTGGGAGCCCAGCAGCACAGGGAGGGAGAGAGGAGGAGGGAGCCTAGGAGACCCGCCCCCACCCCGGGAGGGGGCACCAGGCACCTGCCTGCCCGCGGAGGGACCCTGAGGACTGGCTTCCCGAAGCAGGGGTGATGAAGCTGTGACTTTGCCCACCAGTAACGTGACAAATGGGCTTAATATGTATAAGGACAGGATCACCTTGGGTTTTATGGGGGCATTTTTGCTCCATAAACTTGACCTGCTTTCATATAGAGCTTCTCCTTTCCTACTCACAAAGCTGGCTGCAGGGCACCTATAATTATCATTTCATAGCTGGAGAAACTGGCCTCAGAGAGGAAAAGAGAGAAGGAAGCAGTCCCTGGTCTCCGCTCCCTGGCAACCTCTTCAGGATGGTTCATAGGGATGATTAAGGTTGGGTCTTACCTCACCCTGACTAAGCCTTTGAAACTCACCTGGGCTTTCTCTTTGTAGAAGGAAGCTAGATGCCTTCAACTTACAGGCTTTGTGGCCGGTGGCTGGTCAACTCTTTGAGCCTCCTTTTCCAAGCCGTGAACTTGGGATGGTAATAATGTTTACTCTAGAACAGCAGAAATAGAATGTGAGCCACGTAGGTAATTTAAAATTTTCTAGTCGTCACTGTGAGTCTGGCAGTCATTTAAAAAATTTAACAGAAGCAAGTGAAATTAATTTCAGAAATATATCCAAGATATTCTTTTGATAAGTAATCAATATACAAAATTAGTAATGGAATATTTTACATTCTTTAAACTTCGTGAGTCCATGAAACCGCATGAGTATTTTACACGTAAGCACATCTCAGTTCAGACTCCCAGGGTTCAGGTGTTGAGTGGCCACATGCGGCTGGTGGCCTGGAGCTGGAGGTCGAGCCCAATATGGTGGCTGTGGGCACGAGGGGACATAACGCGTGGAAGGCACGTGCTCGACCTGACGCCGGGATGCCGTGCTCGCTGGGACACCCAGGCGCGCACGCCATATTCTGCACATGTAAGCGGCCTGTGCGACGACCCAGGACCCAAAGCACACGCGAGACAGGCCCAGGCGCCCAGGCACTTCTCCCGGCCCCTCCCCCACCGACCGCCTTCCACACGTGGGCCGAGGCGGAGGGCGCCCACCCCGCCATCCCGGCCTCCCCGAAGACAGCCGCCCTCGGCCCGCACCGGGACCCCCATCCTCCCCGCCCCGCACCCCCTCCCCGCGGTTGCACCCGCCGCCATTCCCACCCCGAAACGAAGGAGATCGAGGCCGCGGGCCCGGGACCCTGCCTGGGAGGCAGGAAGCCTAGGGACGCCGCAAACCCCACGGGAAAGGCTGGGCTGCCCACCCGGGGCACCCCGCGCAGCCCACCCCGGCCCGAACCTCGCGCCGCGCCCCGGCTCCCCCTCGCGGTGCCGCAGTCCCCTCGCCCCGCCGAGCCGCCCCCGCGCCCCGCCCGCTGACGTCACCGCGCGGGGGCGGGGCCTCCGCGATAAAAGGCGCGGCCGGAGGGGCGGTGGCAGGTTTCTGCGCCTGAGTCCGCCGCCCCGAGGTGCGCACAGCCTAGGGCCCGCGCCTCCACCCGCTCCGCAGCCGGCACCATGCGCGAGATCGTGCACATCCAGGCGGGCCAGTGCGGCAACCAGATCGGCGCCAAGGTGCGCGCCGGGGCGGGCCGGGGAGGGAGCTGCGGGTCCCCAGGGTGAAGACCTAGGAGGGGTCGGGGAGGGGTGGCGGGTCCCCAGGGTGCGCGCGAGGGGCTGGGAAGGGGTGGCGGGTCCCCAGGGTGAAGACCGAGGAGGGGCCGGGGAGGGATGGCGGGTCCCCAGGGTGCGAGCCAGGGGCCGGGTGGGTGGCGTGTCCCCAGGGTGAAGACCGAGGAGGGGTCGGGGAGGGGTGGCGGGTCCCCAGGGTGCGCGCCAGGGCCCGGGAGGGGCCGGGGAGGGGGCGGCGGGTCCGCAGGGTGCGCGCCAGGGCCGGGGAGGGGCTGGGGAGGGGGCGGCGGGTCCCCAGGGTGAAGACCGAGGAGGGGTCGGGGAGGGGTGGCGGGTCCCCAGGGTGTGCGCCAGGGCCCGGGAGGGGGCCGCCGCCCCGGGTGGCGCGTTCTCGGCGCGGGCGCGGGGCGGGGCCCAGGAACCACAGAACCTGCCGCGGTGCGCGCGGCGACGCAGCTGTGTGTGTTTAATCAAGGCCCCTTTGAAATTTCCTCGGACCCGGCCCTTCTGAGGGACACGGTTGGTATTTCCTTGGTAGACTAGCCTCTGAGATTTGGATAGGGCCTTTGGTCATGATAATCCAGTGGCCTTATATGGAATTTAATTTGTATATTTTGTCTGTAGTTTGAATGAAAAAATGCAGTGTCATTGGGTGACAGACGTTATGGAGACTTCTCGTGGGTCCGAAAGACAGGGATGTTAGATCCCTTAATGCGAGCACCAGCTAGACAGAATGACGTATAACGTCGGAGTCTGATTCCCGCCTGCGCGGCGGCAGGTGGCCGTCCTGGGCTGTGACTGTCGCCCGCAGTGGGCGAGGCGCCACGGGCATGGTGCATGCGTGTGGGCGGGCGCCTGCACGAGGACGTGGTCTCTTTCAGAACCGCCATATTGCCCCCCCCCCCAGCCCCGCCACCCCCTTTCCTGCTGCAAATTCACAATGCAGCCTGCAGCCTGCGCCCGCACCGTGGCCAGCTCCGGCCACTGCCCCCCGCGTGTTCCTGGGCTCCTGCCCGCGCTACCCCACCATTCCGCTGCTGCAGTCAGTGGCCGGAGGGCAGTAGGATGTCAGCGCCTAACACTGCGCCGCTTGGAGAGCGGGGTCGGGTTTGTGCCAGGAAACAGTGATCCCTGCAGGCAGCCGCAGGGCGGGGTCCACCTGTCCTGGGTCCTACCAGGACCCGTCCATCAGCTGGGATGCTGACACTCAGCCCTGCCTGGGGGTGACAGCCCCCGCGGCTGTGCCCACTCTCCTCCTTCAGGGCTCCTCCCAGCTTTTCAGCCTGTCGCCATAATATGGCTGATGCTCGGCAGATGCCTGAGCCCCTCAGCAGCAGCAGCTGCTGGAGGATCGGGGCGGGCAGCTATTGGTCTGTCTGGGTCTCCTCGACTGTCTGACCGCAATGCCGCTGTTCCAAGGACAGGAGAGGAAGAACAGGGCCATCTTTACTGATACTTCGGATGCCAGGCCGTCACGCGGTTTTCTTTATTTCCAGTTTTGGGAGGTCATCAGCGATGAGCATGGGATCGACCCCACGGGCAGTTACCATGGAGACAGTGACCTGCAGCTGGAGAGGATCAACGTGTACTACAATGAAGCTGCCGGTGATTACTGGAAGCTTTCCTGCCCCTCACCTCGCTTTCTGCTCTGCGGCAGACGCGATGTATTAGGAACATGCAAATGACAAAGAAAGGCTTCCTGCATGCATTTTTAACTGCTCAAAAACACACTTCAGAGTTCCTGAAGTCTCCTGCATGTTTGTCATGACGAGGCAGGCCATTATCTCCCTTTGTAGAGCAGAAACCGCCTCTATCTCCTACTTTTGTCTCATGCTGGAATTTTCCCTGCTGAACTCTGCCATAAAAGGCCCAGAGAGCAGGGCGCTGTCTGTGATTCCTTTGCTACCGCAGGTCTGAGTCCCGCTCTGTCCCCACAGGTAACAAATATGTGCCTCGGGCCATCCTGGTGGATCTGGAGCCGGGCACCATGGACTCGGTCAGGTCTGGACCCTTCGGCCAGATCTTCAGGCCCGACAACTTCGTCTTCGGTATGTAGCGTGGTCCCCGGGCACTGGATCGGGGGGCCCCCTTCCTCCTAAGCCCCGTGGAGGTCACAGCTCTCACTGCTGAGTGCCCCGCTGGAGGCTGCGTGTCCACAGAGGCCCTGAGTCCTGGCCTAACTGCCCCCGGTCCACGGGCTGTCACTCCTCTGGCCCCTCTCCGCACAGCTCAAAGGACGGGGTCCGCCTGCAGAGGGTCCGTCCCACGGCAGAGCAGCCTGGGGAGGGCAGAGAATAAAGAGCAAAGGGAAGCTTCCAACAGCAGCTCCCAGGTGACTGGTCATCTCAGAGGACCAGTGACAACAGGCAAGCATTTCCTGAAGCGAAGTCCAAAGGCACAGGTTACGAGCAGCTGAGACAGCTGCTTGGAGCGGCCTCTTCTGATCATGTGTGCCTCCACCCTGCTTGTTCCTTGTAGCTGATTTAAGTATTTACATAAGGTTCTTTGGTTCTTAATTTTAAACCAGTTGGGTTTTGTTAAACCATCTTCTTAATTAACTGCCTCATGTGAACTAACCTTTTTGCTTTATTAGATCTCCAGTGTTTTTGAGGGTCACTGGTATATGGAAAAATTGTTTGTAGGTAGAAAGGGTTTCTAAAAGAGAAGAATCTGTCATCTCTAAATCTAGTCCAGAGTCAAAATGACAGAATCTGGAATTCCTCGCGAAAGTTTTCGTGTCTGGTATTCTCCTTTCCCTCCGGCAGGCCAGAGCGGTGCCGGCAACAACTGGGCCAAGGGCCACTACACGGAGGGCGCGGAGCTGGTGGACTCGGTCCTGGACGTGGTCCGGAAGGAGTCAGAAAGCTGTGACTGTCTGCAGGGCTTCCAGCTGACCCACTCGCTGGGGGGCGGCACCGGCTCCGGGATGGGCACCCTCCTCATCAGCAAGATCCGCGAGGAGTACCCCGACCGCATCATGAACACCTTCAGCGTGATGCCCTCGCCCAAGGTGTCGGACACGGTGGTGGAGCCCTACAACGCCACGCTGTCCGTGCACCAGCTGGTGGAGAACACGGACGAGACCTACTCCATCGACAACGAGGCGCTCTACGACATCTGCTTCCGCACCCTGAAGCTGACCACGCCCACCTACGGGGACCTCAACCACCTGGTGTCGGCCACCATGAGCGGGGTCACCACGTGCCTGCGCTTCCCGGGCCAGCTCAACGCTGACCTGCGCAAGCTGGCCGTGAACATGGTGCCCTTCCCGCGCCTGCACTTCTTCATGCCCGGCTTCGCGCCGCTCACCAGCCGGGGCAGCCAGCAGTACCGCGCGCTGACGGTGCCCGAGCTCACGCAGCAGATGTTCGACTCCAAGAACATGATGGCCGCCTGCGACCCGCGCCACGGCCGCTACCTGACCGTGGCCGCCATCTTCCGGGGCCGCATGTCCATGAAGGAGGTGGACGAGCAGATGCTCAACGTGCAGAACAAGAACAGCAGCTACTTCGTGGAGTGGATCCCCAACAACGTGAAGACGGCCGTGTGCGACATCCCGCCCCGCGGGCTCAAGATGTCGGCCACCTTCATCGGGAACAGCACGGCCATCCAGGAGCTGTTCAAGCGCATCTCGGAGCAGTTCACGGCCATGTTCCGGCGCAAGGCCTTCCTGCACTGGTACACGGGCGAGGGCATGGACGAGATGGAGTTCACGGAGGCCGAGAGCAACATGAACGACCTGGTGTCCGAGTACCAGCAGTACCAGGACGCCACGGCCGACGAGCAGGGCGAGTTCGAGGAGGAGGAGGGCGAGGACGAGGCCTGAGAACTTCTGAAATGAGTCGTGCATCCGTAGTGGACTTCCGTTGTCCTCAGTCAAGCATGGTCTTTCTATTTGTATACTATGGTGCTCAGTTTTGCCTCTGTCAGAAACTCACACTGTTGATGTAATACCGTGGCACTCCTCTGGAAACTGCAGTGTTGTCTAAGATATCTATACTAATAAAAAAGCATGTGTCCAAGTCCCGTGGTCTCTTAATTTTTATTGCAGACAATTTTTATTCTTTCACTAAATGTTTCCTAAGTGTTTCCAGGTTTAGCAATTTTAAGAAAACAGGATTTCTACTTTCATGTTTTTAATTAATAGCCTTTCTGCTCTTTTAGTAAAGAGAGACAAAAAGGCATATTTTTAGCTTCACTGGCCCGAAGTATTCAAGGAAAGGAGCCCAGGTGTGTGGAGGCGGATAGAGATCTGGGGACAAAGCCGACCTTCCTCCCTGGTTTGCTGTGGTTCCAGCAACCCCGTGAACGTGTGGAATCCAGGGCCCCGGGCGAGGACTGTCTTCAGCTTAGCCACTTCTCCGTGAACAATGTGATGAATACAAAGACCAGTGCGTGCTTGCACCTCTCAGATAAAAAGGCACCGCGTAAATTCAACTCATCTTAGAGGAGCGGTCGTGAGCACTACAAATGCTTCACTGAACGTTAACCTGAAAGTAAAGTAAATCATGATAGCAATTTATTTTTAAGACAATGGTAGAAATTCACAACAACATTGAAAAATCAGGTTTAATTTTTGTAGCTACGAAAGCTAGAGGATGCTTATAGTATGTCATTATTGCTGTTGGATTAGGAGCAGTTTGTGGGGAGGCACGGGGAGCCTGGAAAGGCAGGTGAACTGGGGGGTGACCCGCAGGCGGGTTTCAGAGGCAGCACCAGGCTCAAGCCCCAGGCTCAGGATTCACAGGTCACACGTCCTCGGGGACACTGTCACTGTAGGAAGTCTTCCGCTAACGTGTTGAATTCATCTGCAAAACGTAAGTGCAGGTTGTGCTTGCCTTCTGGCATCAGATGCAACCTTAAAAAAAAAAAAAGATGATGATTAATGGCACATCACTTAAAAACCTGTTACCCTCCCTATTGTTTCATGAAAACCTCAAGTGAGAAACTGCCCTGGTTGGTTTTTTTTTTTCCATCACCTCTATTAGGAAGAAAGTGTAAGGTACATCTTATGAATGGTCCCAGAATAGAGACGTAACAGTGACAGAGCACACACACTGTGCTTGGAATTGAATCAGGTAAGAAATAGTTTGACTGCAAACCTGACTGAGAGTGGGAGATGTGATTGGTGGTTACCTAAGAAAAAAAAATCTTTTTAATAACATTGGTCTTGAGAGAGAGGTTGGAAAGATGATAAAAAGATGAAGTGTCCAGAATCCACTGGATTGGAGCTTCTTGGAGTATCTATGTAGTGGGAAAACCCAAATCAGAATTCACAGCCCCCGTAGTTCAAGGTTCCAGATCACCCCATCATTCTGGAGGATTGAGCAGGTCTGCGTACAAGCCACTAGACAAAGGGCAAGTAAATGTTCCTGAGGCTTGTGAGGGTAGCAGGAGCCTGCATCAGCCACCGCCCTTGGTTCTGCAGCCGTCAAGACACCTCACCATCCTCGGGAGGCTTCTTCCTTTCAACAGGGCTTTGGTCAAATGTGGCTGGTCTGCAGTTTCTTTAATAAAGGCAGACTTCTGAGTTACACATTTTATTTATTGGCTATAAAAGTGCAGACTAGGGCTTCCCTGGTGGCGCAGCGGTTGAGAGTCCGCCTGCCAATGCAGGGGACATGGGTTCGTGCCCTGGTCCGGGAGGATCCCACATGCCGTGGAGCGGCTAGGCCCGTGAGCCATGGCCGCTGAGCCTGCGCGTCCGGAGCCCGTGCTCCGCGACGGGAGAGGCTACAACAGTGAGAGGCCCGCATACCGCAAAAAAAAAAAAAAAAAAAAAAAAGTGCAGACTATAAGTTTTAAACAAATTGAAGGTTCTAGGATATAAGCACAAGTCTGACTTGCTCTCTCCACGATACAGTTAGACGTTAAAAGGACTACACTGGGGCAAAATGCCAGTTACCGCATTTCCTGCTTCTCTGTGCTTTCCACGGGGTGGGGAGCTGAGAGCTCTAGGGACCTCAGTGAACATTAGAGAGGACACATGGCAGGAGGGAGCTTGGAACAGAGCTGTCCCTGGGCGATGCTGGGCCTCCTGCAACCAACCACATGGGGGGTGGGGGGGGTGAGGGAGCCCAGACTATCAAGATCGCTGGCTTGAAAGGAGGATCTGTTGCTGGCATCTTTCTGAGGCCCTGGGGAAGGTTAGTAATGCCATTAACAATAACCAGGGCATTTCCAAGTCAACGTTAATGCTATTCAGAAAAGAAGTATTAGCTGCACCACCCCAGAGAAAGGACCACCTGCCCTCCAGAGGGACGGGGCTCACAGGGACAGTCACGGCCTCTGTTCTCGGGAGACAGAAAAGAACCAACTGCCTAGGATGCTGGCAGTCACGGAAGGGCATGTCTGGGATACCTTGCACCTTTCAACGTGGACCAAGCTGGACTCTGAAGCAGAGACCCACCCTGCCAAACCTGCAAGTCCTCCTGTGTGGGGAGCCAACCCACTCCTATCATTTGTTCAGACACCCAAGAAGGAAGGACAGACACCAGCTGCGATCCCATCTTTTAGCTTCAGTGCTGTGTGTTCTCCCAGTAGTCATCTCAGTCTCAGGAAATAAAAACTGGGCCCCTCGTTAAAAATATGGGAGCCCTGTTCTGAGGCATCTACATTCAGAACTGCACTGGACTAAGGATGGGTAGACAGAGGGACGGACAGACAGATGGACGAATGAGGGTATGAAAAAGACAGCTCTGCTCCTTGATAGCTGTTGGGGTCATTTCGGGGTCCTCAACACAGCTTTTCCTGAGGTCTGACACAGGGGTCACTATCCCTGACATGTGCTCCTCTTGGGGCAGCACTGCCCCGGACAGGTGTAAATATGGGGCTGCCAGGGCAGCGTGGCCACTGCTGCTGACCCAGACTCTCACCCAATTAACAAAGGATCAAATCACACGCTCATGGAGAGTGGTGTTCAAACAATCACACTTTCCAGGAAAATGAGTAGGAAATTCCCCACTGCCAGACACACGGCTCAGCTGGAGAGGATGGACCCCTCGGGGGTAGATGCTACATCCTACTTGCTGGGGCAGGTTCCTCACTGCATTTGGCACCTTTAGAAAAAGAAATGTGACTCTAGACCTTTAGAGGAATTAAATTCCCTCTAGTCTCCTTCCACCTCTCTTGGACAGTCCTTCGACGAAGCTCCCTACGTGCGAGTGGGCGAAGGAGAAACAGGCTAAAGGCACTGGCTATTATGGGGGCAAGACAACCCAGTCTGACCAGCCTAGGCTCTTTACCAGCAAGCAACAGCATCTCCCTGAACCGCAGCTGCTCACCTGGAAAGCGGGGACAGTAACAGTGTCCACCGCAGAGGGTTATTCTGAAGATGAAATTATCTCTGGGCGCACAGTAGACACTTAATACACGTGTGCTATTTGTCCATTATTCTGTTTTGTGCTTCACAATGTACGAAAGTCGTTATGAAGGTTCCAGTTATGTACAGTGTATCAACAAAATGCTCCAGCGTGGAGACAATTTATTTACGTTTGCTGGCGACCACAATCAACTGCAATTGGAAAATTCTTACCTTAAAGAGATTTTAGACCTAAATTTAAGGCCAGACACTATAAAACCCCTAGAAGAAAACATAGGCAGAACACTGTATGACATAAATCACATCAAGATCCTTTTTGACCCACCTCCTAGGGAAATGGAAATAAAAACAAAAATAAACAAATGGGACCTAATGAAACTTAAAAGCTTTTGCACAGCAAAGGAAACCATAAGCAAGACGAAAAGACAACCCTCAGAATGGGAGAAAATATTTGCAAACGAAGCAACTGACAAAGGATTAATCTCCAAAATATACAAGCAGCTCATGCAGCTCAATATCAAATAAACAAACAACCCAATCCAAAAATGGGCAGAAAACCTAAACAGACATTTCTCCAAAGAAGACTTACAGATTACCAACACATGAAAGGATGTTCCACATCACTGATCATTAGAGAAATGCAAATCAAGACTACAGTGAGGTATCACCTCACACCAGTCAGAATGGCCATCATCAAAAAATCTACAAACAATAAATGCCGGAGAGGGTGTAGAGAAAAGGGAACCCTCTTGCACTGTTGGTGGGAATGTAAATTGATACAGCCACTATGGAGAACAGTACGGAGGTTCCTTAAAAAGGTAAAAATAGAACTACCATATGACCCAGCAATCCCATTACTGGGCATACACCTTGAGAAAACCATAATTCAAAAAGAGTCATGTACCACAATGTTCATTGCAGCACTATTTACAATAGTCAGGACATGGAAGCAACCTAAGTGTCCATCGACAGATGAATGGATAAAGAAGATGTGGCACATATATACAATGGAATATTACTCAACAATAAAAAGAAATGAAATTGAGTTATTTGTAGTGAGGTGGATGGACCTAGAGTCTGTCATACCGAGTGAAGTAAGTCAGAAACAGAAAAACAAATACCGTATGCTAACGCACATATATGGAATCTAAAATAAAAATGGTTCTCATGAACCTAGGGGCAGGACGGGAATAAAGACGCAAACGTAGAGAATGAACTTGAGGACACAGCAGGGGGGAAGGAAAGCTGGGACGAGGTGAGAGTGGCATGGACATATATACACTACCAAACGTAAAATAGATAGCTAGTGGGAAGCAGCCGCATAGCACAGGGACATCAGCTCGGTGCTCTGTGACCACCTAGAGGGGTGGGATAGGGAGGGTGGGAGGGAGACGCAAGAGGGAGGGGATATGGGGACATATGTATATGTACAGCTGATTCACTGTTACACAGCAGAAACTAACACACCATTGTAAAGCAATTATGCTCCAATAACGGTGTTTAAATAAAAGATGTTAGAAAATGTCATGGGTGAGATGTGTCTGGAAAGGATGAGCCCCCCCTTCCCCTCACTGTGCGACAGCAGGACCCGGCTTTGTAAGGATGAGGCTGGTCCTGTTTGGAGTTAATCCTGGAACCTGGCCCTAAAGGGGGTCTCGAGCTGCCTGCAGTCAGAGAGGAGGAACTAGAAACAGCAGCTGAGGAGGGGGTGGGAAGGGTCATCCGGGCAGCTGAGGGGAAGCGGCCCCCTTCCTTCGGTGTCCGCCGGGCCCCCTCTCCACGGGACCGGAACGAACCTGCTGCCAGCACAAGACCTTTGTACTTCACGCCCGCAGGGGCACGCCACCCCCCTGCCCACCTTGGAGGTCTGGGGCCATCTTCCCACCGCTGGCCAGACTGGACAAGGCCAGGAAGCTGCAGAGCGAGGCCCCTCCTCCCTCCTGTGGTCAGACAGAGGCCAGCACCTGACCCACGACCTGGGGAGCCCAGGCACCCTTAGCGCTACCACCGCCAGGCCAAGACCTCTGAGGACAGCTCCTACCAGCTGCCCTCCACCAGGGTTGGGTTTATGTGTCAACTTGGCTGAGCCACAGGTGCCCAGACATTTGGTCAGACATGATTCTGGGTGTGTGTGTGAGGGTGTTTCGGGATGAGAGTCACATCTGCATCAGCAGACTGAGCACAGCAGACTGCCCTCCCCACGTGGGTGGGCCTCATCCAATCAGTTGACGGCCCGAATAGCACAAAAGGCTGACCCTCCCCTGAGCAAGAGGAACTCCTCCTGCCTGTCTTCGAACCGGGACACTGGCTTTTTCCTGCCTTCAGACTCAAACTGCAACATCAGCTCTTTCTGGTTCTCTGGTCTTCAGAGTCAGACTGAACCACACCATGAGCTCTCCTGGGCCTCCAGCTACTGACTGCAGATCTTGGACTTCTCAGCCTCTGTAGCTGCATGAGCCAACGCCTTACTCCTATAGTAAATCAATCCTCTCTCGCTATAGATATATTACATGTACACACATGTATATGATATATAAATACGTGTGTGTGCACACGTACAGCTGACCGAGGGCGATGCGCCTCTGACTGCTCATCAAGCTCTACCCTGCTGTCTCCTGGGCCCCAGACCACCTGCACCCACACCAGAATTCCATCCACGAAGGCAGCTACCGTGTGCCGAGTTCTTATTCATCTGAACGTGCACATACATCCCCGTTCATTCCTCAGAAAGTTATCTGAGATGACAGACATCACCATCCCCATGTGACACACAGGAAACAGAGGTACAGAAATGCGTCCACCTGCTTATGGGCACAATTCATCACCAGCCACCCCCCCCCACCGGGTCCATCTGAACCCCTGCTGTGCTGTTAGCCACCACGGCTGCGAATGCTGCTCAGGATCCCCAAACCCCGACTCTGGTCTCCAGGCGTGACTCCATTTCCCACCCCTCCCCTCTAGCTGATACAGAGTCCAAGGCCCCACCTCTCTGCACACGTGGACTCCAGCCCTCGTCCTCTCCTGCCAGGTCTGTTCTCTGGCCCCAGAACCTGCAGGTGGACTCCACAACACACTTTCTGGGCCTGAGTCACCACTCAGGGACCCGTGCCACCCGCAGATGTGGCCGTGCGATGCTCACATTCTTCCTTTCACTGTGTACCAAGTGCTTTGAGAGGCCGTACTAGACTGCGTCCGGGACAGAGGCTGGCCTACTTGCTGCTGCTAGTAAGGTGCCAGTAAGGCGCCGCGTGGCCTCAGAACGGTGGGTAAGTGGAGGAGCAGAAAGAGACAGCCAAGCTGTGCCCGGAGGCTGGGTGGCCCTGGCCAGGCAGGGAAGGGGCAAGGGGCTGGTCACATGTAGCCGGGTCTGAACCCAGACCCTGATCTCTACGGGGCCCCCAATTCCTGAGATCCGAGAACCTCCTCAGAAACATACTGTTGTGGTCTGAGCCGTGCCCCGCAATTCGCATGTTTAAGTCCTAACCCCAGTACTTCAGAGTGTGACCGTGCTTGGATATCAGGTCTTTAAAGAGGTATCATGTTAAAGTGAGGTCACACAGGTGGGCCCTAATCTAATCCGATGGGTGTCCTTATGAGGAGAGATCAGGACACAGACACCCACCCAGAGGGACGGCCGTGCGAGGACACAGGGAGAACGTGGCATCTGCACACCAAGGAGAGAGGCCTCAGGACAGACCAATCCCGCGCCACCTTGATCTCGGACGTCCAGCCTCCAGACTGCGAGGGCCTCAATGTCCGTAGTTCCAGCCGCCCAGCGTGTGGCCTTTGTCACAGCAGCCGGAGCTGACGACCACGCACGGCGAGCACCCCGTGTCTCCACTGCAGCGCGGTGGTCACACCCTCCATGAAGCCCCACCCTCTCCTGAGCCAGATCAGCCCCTCTGCTTCCAGGGGCCCGTCCACGCCAGCACCGAAGGGTCCGAAGGGTGCAGGCTCTGCTCAGCGCCAACTGTGACAGCAAGCTGGGCGGCCCCGAGGACCAGGTGTGCCCGGCAACCGGAGGCGCTCAAGCAGAGGCTGGCTAGCCAGGCAGGCGGCGGTGTCAGTGCTGTGCGATCTAGGAGAGAAGGCTGGCCAAGCGGGGGATGCCCGGTGTGGGCAGGGCCCGCTCCCCATCACCGCTGTAATCCCAGCGACCACTGTCTTACACTCTGTATCTGGGACTTCTGCAGAAGAGTCTGTTAGGAGGAAGGGCCCAACTGCCTAAAAACAAAATCTAAAATCACTGAACCTGAGTGACCTCTGAGGCCTCTGTCTCCAGGAGATGCTGTGATTGTTCTCCAGCAAAGAGAAAAGAGAGAGACAAATTGTCACACGCAGGAAGTGGGCCTGCTGAACACCCACCCTTCACTCGGCCCCCTTCTAGGAGAGAAAGGCATTTGTTTCACACCTGATTATCTATTTGTAGTACAGTCTTTGAGGCAACAGACTTGTGCCTTTAATTCTAAACGTACCTGGCAAGGAAATGAAACCCCAAGTTCGCTGGAAGCACCCTGCACTCGGAGTTGCTCCCCTGGGGTCAGAAGGCCTGTGCACAGAGTCGGAGGGGGACCTTGGTGCTCAAGGAATCAACCCTCTTTTTGTGGGTCCAGAATTAACCACTGTGTTTTAGGTTCATGCCCAACATAAAGGGCTCTTCTGGCAGAGGAAGGGAGCAAGTGTAACACTTTACTCTCAACTCATTTTTTCCAAAGAATCCTGCTCTAAGAAAATGACCTTCCATAAGAGAGTGTACTAAAACCATTAACATCTGAATGGCAAGGGAATATTTTTCTCCCATATTGATGTATTCTGTTGCTAGGAGATGGGTCTGGAACAGAATTCCTAAATTAAACTTTCTTGCAGACTTTTACTGAACATGGCTCTCTAAGGGAACACACTGCATTTATCATGAGCATCAGTGTGCAAAAACCTGTCATTTCCGAAGCTAGAAGACAATTAACCAGGTCAGCAAGTATATACTACAGGCATCTTACCATCATATTAAAATAAGAGTATGTTTATGAGAGGCAGCTGTGCTGTGGGGGGAAAGCACTATATTAGGAGGAAAAAACCCTAGAATTTGTCGTTTACCTGCCATGCAACCTTGGAAGATTACTTAACACGTCTCAGCCTTGATTTTCTCATCTGTAAAATGGGACAGAATTTTTTTCCATAAGGTTGTTGTGAAGTATGTAATCAGATATCATATGTGAAATGCCTTTTAAAATATAAAATGCTATTTGGACATAGGAATTAGACAGGTTTATGGTAATGCTATTTTACTGCAGAATAAGAAGCGTGTCTCCCACATTTAAAAATTCTCTGAGACATTTGTTAAAATCTATCATGGAATAAATAGTATGATTAGGAGGTAAAGGAACTGTTTCTACTTTCCCTGCTGGACTGTGGGAACTCTCAGCTCAGGGACCACTCCTGACCTGCCAGGCAGCGCTGGCCTGCAGTGGGCATCGGAATCGGCTCACGGAGGGGGTCTGGGCGGGGGGGAGGGAGGATGTTCTTAGGTCACTAACAAAGCCAATTTCCAAAGAATTCTATGCAATTCCAAAGATGTCCTGAGAGATGACAGCGTCTCTGGAATTCATAGACAGTCTCTGAAGGGATCAAGGCTCACTTGGGTGTTTATTTTCCAGTAGGTTTGCTTAAAACAAACAAACCCAGGCCACCACCTCCTGGTCACACCTCATTTTCTCCTTCAGGATGTGCATCACTGCATATCAAGGAAATTCTGAGCTGGCTCAACATGGAATTTTCATCTTGATATAAGCACCAGCAGAAGCTGGCTCCCGTGTCAGCCAAAGTATTTAAATTATAAATTTGTGTTCCATACAAAAACAAATGGGATTGAAGAACAGAATTTCTGCTGACATGTCTTATTAGGTTCTCTGGCGTCCCCAGGCTAGTTGGCAGAAACAGGGCTACACAGACAAGGAACGTGTCTCTGCCATTTAATCGAATGGGCCACCAACACAGCTGGCTTGGCAGACGCTGCTGTTTCGTGATTCTGAATAACAGGTTCTCCTCTGATGTGTACATATTTAAGGCTGGAATAACACGAGAAGTTTACAACATAATTTTAAGTGGGAAAAAAGCAGGAATCAGAGTTGAATATAGAACATGATTGTATCTATGTTAAAAAAAATACTAGAAAGTAGTACACAAAAATGCTATTAATGGAGGTATTTAAATGGATGGTAAGCAACAGGCGATTTACTTTCTTCTTTTTTTTTTTTGCGGTATGTGGGCCTCTCACTGTTGCGGCCTCTCCCCATTGCGGAGCACAGGCTCCGGACGCGCAGGCTCAGCGGCCATGGCTCACGGGCCCAGCCGCTCCGCGGCATGTGGGATCTTCCCAGACCGGGGCACGAACCCGCGTCCCCTGCATCGGCAGGCGGACTCTCAACCACTGCGCCACCAGGGAAGCCCTGCTTTCTTCTTTTGATTTTACAAACTTTCTTTACTGGGTGAGTAGTGCTTTTATAACGAAAGTTCCCAAATGATAGGTGACTGTTTAGGTTGATGTGCTGCAGCCCTCAGAGCTCCTGCCCTCGGATTCCAGGGCTCCTTGGCCCCCTGTTCCCTAAATACAGCAGGACTCTTGGTTCACACGGGAAAAAACCCCTCCTCTCGGGCAGGATGCACCTGAAAAACCCAACCCTCATGCTTCTTCTCTTCCTACAGCTTCTCCCATTTACCTCCCAAGCCCCCAGGGCAGAGTGCTGGCTCCCGCCGGACTCACCGTGACCCCTTCACGTGTTTGTGTATGAAGTCGGCATGGAAGCTCGGGACCAGAGGATCCTTCTCACCGTGCACGATTAGGGTGGGGCACTGAACCAGGGGCAGCAGGTGCCGACAGATGTTACCTGAAAGACACGGAGACTCTGCTTTCCCACGGCCCTCCTCGGGGTGGGGAGGAGCAGAGCGCAGACAAGCGCCCCCCCGACCCCCGGCCCCCCCACCTTAGCATCCGTCTCTACGAGACTGGCCTGGATCAGTCGGGGTCTGAGTGCCTTCCAGCTCTAACATTCTTTGGGTTTCCTTTTCTGTTTCTCTCCCGGCTTTTTTCTTTTAAGCTCTACTAGTGAACAAGCACTCTTGCCTGATTTAAATTCATAATTCATGGAAAACAGTAGTTAAAACAAACAAAAACCCTACGAGTCTTTATACTACGTGGGGCAGTTCGCTGTTTGCCAAACGACGGTGGACACTTGGTACCTGCAAAGTTCCTCCCTTGAAATAGTGTCTTCAGTGGGGCCCTCTGGCCCTCAAGCCTGTGTCCCTCATGGTGAAGCTACAACTGCAGCTGTGCAGAAGCTGCTGTCCATCCCTCCCGCCCCGACACCCCTGAGAGAGGCCCTCACCCTCATGTGTGACAGCATTTCTAAGGCTCACATGGCACAAGTCAGGCTCCACTTCCTGTCCTGCCATTTCCTGCTGGGGAAAACTTGGGGGTGCCCGAACTCCATGAGTTTTTTGGCCTCCCTCGGTTGATCAGGGACAAGCATACATCCCCGGGGTGGCTGTACCACTAAGAGGAGGCGCCCTGCTCCCAGCAGGCACCCCAGAGCTAGCCCCGTCCTCCCCAGCTGCCCTGAGAAAGCCGGGGTCCCCGGGTGCTGTCCAGGCAGCGGCTCCTCCCTCCTCTCAGATGGGGGTCACTGCCTGCTGGCCCTGGGGGGGCCACACCCGCCATTGAGCAGCCCCGCGGCGATTAACGCCAGTGTTCCCGAGCCCACCCCGCGTGTCGGGAGCCGTCCCAGTGACTCAGCACCCGTGAGCCACAGGAGGTGCAGGCTTTAACTCATACAGTAGGTACAACTGCTCGTAAATCAAGTATTTTTACGATAGTAGTGGTAGCTTTTTATTAAGCACTCACCCTGTAGTTGCTATCAAAGCCGAGTGTAGGTAACCTCACATGATATAACCTCACATATAATAATAATACACATTAAACCTCACATGTATAACCTCACGTACAGTATATAATCTCACATATATAATCTCACATAAAATATATATATGAAGCCTCACATATATAACCTCACATAGAATATACATATAAAACCTCACGTATGGGCCTCCCTGGTGGCGCAGTGGTTGAGAGTCCGCCTGCCGATGCAGGGGATACGGGTTCGTGCCCCGGTCTGGGAGGATCCCATATGCCGCGGAGCGGCTGGGCCCGTGAGCCATGGCCGCTGAGCCTGTGCATCCGGAGCCTGTGCTCCGCAACGGGAGAGGCCACAACAGTGAGAGGCCCACATACCGCAAAAAATAAAAATAAATAAATAAAATAAAACCTCACGTATGTAACCTCACATAGTATACAAAACCTCACATACTTTATATACACGTGTGTATGTATGAAAACACCTCCCCTCACGTATATAATCCTCACAGCAGCTTCCTGGGGTAGTTCCCAGTATCTCCAGTTCACAGACCCAGAACTGCTGCTCAGAGAGGCTAAGGGATCTGCCTGAACCCACTCAAACAGCAGCCATGTGGCAAAGCCAGAATCCACCCCGGGGCCTGACTCCAAATCTGGCGATTAATCCCTAAGCTGAACTGAGCAGCCATAACCTTGAGTACAAGAAAAGGGCTCCTGTCAAAGGAATCAGTACTGAAGGGAGATAAGAAGTTTGTTAACGGCCTTGCTGTAAGGCGATTCATACATTTCCAGATTCTCTGTATCATGACGCTTTCTCCCTCACTTTCTCTCTTTAATACACTGCATTTTTTAGAGTTTTAGGGTTACAGCAGGACTGAGCGGGAGGCAGAGAGCTCCCACGTACCCCTAACCCCACACAGGCACAACCTCCTCCATCGCCGATAACCTGTCAGACACTTCTTACAACAGATGAACCTGCACTGACGCACCATCACCACCCTGAGTCTGGGGTATTCCATGGGCACACACTCTTGGTGGACACATTTGGTGGGTCTGGACAAATGCATAATGACGTGGATGCAATGATGATATTATACAGAGCATTTTCACTGTCCTAAAATTCCTCTGTGTGGCTACTCTAAGATGTGTACAGTGGGATCTCGTTGTTGTCTGGCCCATCTTTTATTCGGGTTGTTTTCTTATTGTTCAGTTTTAAGAGTTTTTTGTATATTTGGATACAAGTCCTTTAGCAAATATTTTCTCCCAGTCTGTAGTTGTCTTTTCATTCTCCTGAAATACATTTCAAGGACCTGTTTCTATGGGTGGATACTGCATTTGAACAGGATATACTTGCTGTTTTGAACTTAAACCAAAAAAGTAACATTTCCAAATGTTCTTCTCATTATGAAAGTTTTTAAAGATGACTCATTCTGGAAATGATTACTGAATAGACCAAACTGGTACCTGAATCACAACAATTTTGTAACTGAATGTGCTTCAAGATTAGATCTTACCTAGTCTCGATTCTTTTAGCAATTAGAAAAGTGAGAGACTACAAATGTAAATAGCTATAAAAAATAGACTTTAATTCAGAATTTCTCTTCAGGATGTCAATTCTTCCTGTTATTGGAAACCATGTTAACTTTTCAGATAAAGACAGGAAGACATCTGTCATGGCTAAAGTGACACAACTTAGCTTGGAACTTGGGAAAGGACTGAATACTTTCTTCCTCATACTAATTCTTCTGGGGCTGAAGGTCATGACAGAGAATCCCTCATTTTCTGTCGTAGTAACAGAGGATGTAGTGGGGTGACACCTCTAAATGTGAAAAAGAGAAAATCTGGTGTCTGTTTTCTAATTACCCATCCTGGAATTAGAAAGTGAAGAGTATCTGAGGCTTCCGGAGAATGATTTTGCCATCATACACACAAAGGATTCGAAGGAAAAAGAACAGTCTGCTATGAGACACTCAACAATGCGACCCTTTGTACACATGGTCTGTCTCTGGTGCAAGGCGGGTCTATCACACAAGAACTTGCATTGTACACGATCACCAGCGCCCTCTGTTCACACATGACTGTGGAAGGACAGTGGGCGAGCACGTTAATCCCCGAGGAATCCTCGAGCGTCTGGGGGACTCAAGCAGCCTCTCTAATGAGCAAAGGGACCGTTAAATAGCTCATGTAACCTACCATCTGGAAGATGCTTAAACTGTTTTATGCCATCCACCCACTTTTCACAGGTTCTGGCAAAGTAGTCGAACCCATAGAGGGCTTCCAGAGGCTTTCTTGTTCTCTCACTCCATTTAGACACGTCTCGGATACCTGAAAGACAGATATGTGGGCAAGAATGGGCTTAGTCTCAGACTAGAGTTCATCTGTAAATACCCCAAGTGCAGTGAACTCAGAGCCGCGGCACTGGCTGTCCTGCCAGCTGGGAGTGTTCCCCCAGTCTCCACGTGGCTCATGCTGGCTTCGCCCAGGTCGGCCAGGCCTTCCCTGACCCTGCCCTCCATCACCCTGCTCAGGGCTGGTCACTTTTAGTGGCTTCTGTGTCCGTGGTGAGTGCCAAGTGCTGGGTCCCCACCAAGATGTGAGCTCTGTGTGTGGGGTTTTGCTTTGTTTTGTCCCCCACTGTGGCCCTCAGGCACAAAAGAGGGACCAGTAGATTCTTACCAAGTGAATGAAATTAGATCTAAAATTAATGCTTTTTGTTAAAGGTATAAGATAAAAGCAGACATTCCCCTAATTAGGGTCATCTGAGTGAAAATGACATTATTTATAACAGGAGTTTTTTCTGAACTGCATTTATGTACGTTGAGCAATGCACACACATCATTCATTCTAATTTCTGCCCCTGAAGGCACATGGGTGTAACTACTAACTACAAACTATATTACAGATGACTCTCTGTTAGGAAAGGAAAGAGTGGCCAAAAGCCACCTTTAAAGTGAACTGCCGTCTGAGGCAGCCTGACCCGGATAGAGACAGTGCCTGCCTTTCTCTTGCTCACTCTTCTGAACCCGCAGACGGACGCCCACGGTTGAGTCCAGACGCTGAGGACGCTGAACTGCTCCGCACAAACCTGAGAAGACTCCAGATGGGGGCGGGGGCGGGGTTGGTGGGGAGATGCAGAGAAGAAGCCTGAAAATGAAGAGGTGGCAGGAGACCTGGGAAGAAGGAAGAGGAGAGAGGGCCTGGCACGACGGCATGAAGACGGCCCGTGAGAAACGCCCCGGAGACGGCTCTGCCCTTGGCCGTGCAGCAGGGCACACCCTCGGGAAGGCCCTCCTGCAGTGGAACAACTAACTCTTTCATAATATATAATTTTTGTTGCACTGCTGGAGTTTGCAGTAACTGATGGAAACTAGAGTGTGTGTGTGTGTGTGTGTGTGTGTGGTCTGTGTGTAAGAGAACCCTGAAAACAGAGCAAAGAGTGGTAAGACCACTCAAAGGCAGAGTTGCTTCGGGGGAAGGTGACTGTTGGCTGGGGGAGGGTGGACACGGCTGAACCTGAGATGGAAATGGCCCCAACCTGGTACCATCCGTAGTTCCCAAGAGCAGCAAACGGACATGCTCTCTGAAGGAAAGTGTTCTCAACTTATGCTCACTGTCTTTTTTGTTTGTTTTCAGATTAAGAGTAAGCACACATCCACTCCTCATCAAAGATCACGAGGCAATCAGAATCTTTGTAAAGATAACGAAACAACTAGAAAATTGGAAGAGAAAGCTTAAGAAATTATGCGGGGCCCTACACACAGAGACACGGAGATGAATAGAAACGGGGAGATGGAAATGCTCGGTCTACAAAGTTCAATCAGTCCCCAAAGGGGGAGGGGCAGGAGGGACGGAGGGGGAGGAGGGGGAGGAGGGGGAGGAGGGGGAGGAGGGCGAGAGGAAGGGGTTCACTGTCCGAGGGAATCAGCAGGTGACAATGTTTCTCAGAACTGATAAAAGAGTCCAGACAAAAGTTAAATGTAGCCCAAATAGGATAAACAAACAGAAATCCAACACGGGGTGGGAAAACAGCAGTGTACCAAAGAAAAAGAGAAAATCTGAAAAAGAGCCAGAGGTAAGACGTATCGCTCCAAAGGAAGGAAAGTCAGACCCACAACAGCAGGTAAGGAAGGCAGAAGACACCAGAATAGCAGAGAAGATACGTTTCCATTTCTATTTCTGTACTTAGCCAAACCATGTTTCAAGAGTGAGCGTGAAATAAACATTTTTAAGTAAAAGCTGACTTGACTATTACCGGACCTGCCCTCAAAGAACTTCTGAAGAACAATGTCAGGGAAAAGAGAGAGGGCCTTAGAAGGGACACGTGAGAGGGAAGGAAGAAAGGGGAGCAAAGAGCCGACAGACGTGTCAGCAAATGTAAGAGCAGCTCAATGTTGCAGGTCATTTATACCTCAACTAAAGACTCACCAAGGCAATGAGAAAAT
Organism: Hyperoodon ampullatus; assembly: GCF_949752795.1. Classification (NCBI taxonomy): domain Eukaryota; kingdom Metazoa; phylum Chordata; class Mammalia; order Artiodactyla; family Ziphiidae; genus Hyperoodon; species Hyperoodon ampullatus. The sequence continues at coordinate 103,623,891 of NC_136923.1, forward strand.
AAAACACTGTACCATTTCCTCACATTAAAATTAAATAGTCCTGTCCAGAAAGAAAGCAAGAAGACAAGTCACACACTGGTAACACAACTACTAACACACTGACTAACCAGCAAGGAGTTAGTAAGCAGGTTACTAAAAACCGAAAAACAAAGTAACACTGCAAACCAGTAACACTGTGCTCATATCAGAAGTGCTCTATGCTTGAGTTGGGTGGGGCCTCCTGGGTGCTGGTTCTGCTGTTACACTTCGTAACATACACCCGTGAAACATACTGTGTTATTTACATGTATCATATATTACACAATAAAAATTTTAAAACCAGTAAAAAGACATGAATAGGTAAAATGCAAAAGAAGAAACCCCAGTGGTACATAAACACATGAAAAGATTCTCAATTTCATTAGTAACAGGAAAATGCAAATTAAGACCCCCGATAAAATACCATCTTACACGCATTTGGCCAGAATTAAGAACTTGGATAGTTCAAGTTCCTCTTGAGGATCTAAGCTAAGGTGGTGGAAGTGTAAGCTTCTTTTGCTGGAAAATGATCTGCCACCTGAAAGTGGCACATCTGCAAGCACGGTGCAGCCACCCAAGCACGGGCGTCCTCCCCAGGGAGGTCTGCTCACACGCTGAGGACGCACCCAAGGATGCTCACGGCAACACTAGGAGGAAAGAGAGGGAGGATACAGTGCAACAGGCCGTGTGCCCGACAGAGCGCCACACGGCAACGCCACGAACGAACGTCGGAAACGGCGTTCTAAGAAAACTATGTGTAAAGAGTGAGTCACAGAAAATGCCATGTAGTACGAAGGCACCCTGTTTAGCTCAAAAACAAATAAAACTAAATTATGTGCCGTTTAGGGATATGAACGTATGTGACGACAGTGTCTTCAAAACAGCACACGATGGACAACTCAGGCTGGAAGCAGCGCGCGGGCCAGCAGTGACTGACCCTGTGCTCCTTGGTGGGTCCATTCACGTCGCAGGTGTTGCCTTATATGGGTCAAATATTATACAGTTAAACTAAAAATTCAGCTGTGAAATAATCAAAATAAAAATATTATCTATTATATGTTCGATATATTTAATTTATAGAGATGCTATACATATATGCATTATTTATATAAAATTAAATATAGAAAATATTTGTTTTATAAATATACATTGTTTTATAGTATATATCCTATTATATAAGATATATGTTAAAATACATATTTTAAAGTGTATTATCTTATAACACATTTAAGAAGGAGAAGTAAACGATGGGACGTCTGCCTCAGTGAGGAGACCTTCCCGAGGAGGGGTTTTGTTTTTTAGTTCTGTTAAAAAAACATGCTGACAAATTGGGGAAATGGAGGCTCAGGAGCAGTGGTGACACAGGAGGGAAGCCACAGGGGGGCCGGGGTGTCATCACCCACACACCTGCTGTCACCTCCTGAAGAGAAACAAGAGGGGCCGAAGGCTGGAGCCAGGCAAGTGGGGGAAGTCTAAGTCAGTTGCACTTTTCGCCCCAGGGACCCCCAGATCTCAGCGCGCCCTCCTCTCATCCTGCGAGCCCAGTGGTCTCAATTCGGGCAGCTTGCTGGGGGCTAAGTTGCCACAGCTGGAATGCCTGGTGGGTGAGGAGGCCACCAGTACAGGTCCTGGGTAGCAACCCCAGGCTGGAGGGGAGCACCCCTCTGGGTCCCCAGCAATCACAGCGCTGGTCCCCTCTACCAGAGCCTCAGCCTTACAGCAACAGGCAGTGGGCCACGTCTGCCCACGGGATGCACTCTGCCAGGCCCTGTTTCCCCGTCTCTAAAAATCCTCAGAAATAAGCTTGAAGGACAACCTTAAAAAGTGTGAACAGCACAACAATTCTTTATCAAAGTATGCGGGTTCACGTTGAATACAATGTTCCCTTCCACACTCACATACTTGAAATGAGCCTGTGAATAACACTTCATGTCTACCCCCTCCTTCCTTGAGGGTCACTATCACAGTAGGAAATGTAAATAAAAACTTTACTTATTAGCCTTTTCCTGACTCATAAAAAGTGTCACTTCTGGAAATAGGAAACTTTAAAATACAGACTAGTTAAATTGCATTACTCTCCTGAGAACTCACCACCTTCCCACATTACAGCCGAGGAAACGGATGAGACATGACTTGTCAACTCACATCAAAACAAGGCCTGACGCAGTGGTTGAGAGTCCACCTGCCGATGCAGGGGACGCCAGTTCGTGCCCCGGTCCAGGAAGATCCCACATGCCGCGGAGCGGCTGGGCCCGTGAGCCATGGCCGCTGAGCCTGCGCGTCCGGAGCCTGTGCTCCGCAGCGGGAGAGGCCACAGCAGTGAGAGGCCCGCGTACCGCAAAAAACAAACAAACAAACAAACAAACAAAAAACAAGGCCTGAGAAAGGTCAGGGGAGGGGAGGCTGCTCTCCAGGTGGAGGGACTTACCCTGATAAATCTCCTCGTCCTGGTCGGTCACATAGGCGTTGGCCCCCCAGATCACCATCTTGTTGATGTAGGACGGGTATCTTGCAGCTGCAATGAGGGCTGTTATCCCACCATCACTCCAGCCCAGCAAAGAGACCTTCTTAAACTTCAGCATCTGTGACAAATACCACGAAATGCACAGCACAGGTTATGGCTCCTTTGCTGTGGAGAGAGCTTGATGATCGTCACGTATCAGGATCAACACAGCTGTGGTGTGTGGAGTGTCAATTGGCCATTAAAGAAAAATCCTAGAGTCCACCATTTGATGACATAAATGTTTCTCTCAATTAGTTGTGGTGCAAATATGATGGTCATAAAAACCTAAGTACATAGTATTGTTTTGAATGATGAGGGGACTACATCTTCTGGTTGGATAAAGTCTCAAGGAACCAGAAACAGTGGAGATCAGCTGTACTTGGACGTGACAACGTGTGTGCGTCCATGCAGGTCTGAGCGAAGACTTTGAGGACAGGTATGCAGATCAGAGAGGGAAACGGGAGAGTCGCTGCATCTGGTAAAGCCACTGACTGCAGCTATGGGAAGAACTGGCTACAGGAAGGCCGGGAGAGAATGATGGTGGTTACACTGGTCTTCGGGTGACCAGCCAGGCTCCCAGAATGTGTCTGACAGGGAAGATGAGCATCTCAGAGATGCTGCTGAGAAGTAAAAACTGAATGATTGGGGAAATTTAAAGAAGTAACAAGTATCAGTCCAAGACATCTGCTGATGGGACTCTAAATTGCTGTGACTACTATGGATAATACTTTGGCACTATCTTGTAGAATGAATATCTGCATCTCCCGTCACTCAGCAAGTCACCTCCTAAATGTGCACGGAGCTCTCACACATGTGTACCAGGACAGGTCCAGGAAGTCCACGCCAGCACTGTCTGCAATAGCAAAACAGGAGCGCCACAACGTCCATGCACAACACAATGTTCACTGCACTTCTGTGTATAATTGCATGCGCACACGCACACACATACACACAAAAGGCAACTTAGAAATTATTTAGCTACCATCAGAAGAGAGGGGAATTAAGGCACAGTGTATCCATACAACAGAATACTAAGTGCCTATTATAAAACTGAAGTAAATTTGTATTTATTGGCATGGAAGTATCTTCTTGATCAACTGTTCAATGAACAGTAAGCTGGAAAATCATTAGGTATAATAGGATGCCATCAATACAGAATTGTGTGCTTATACATGTAATAAGATTGCCCAGAAAGGCAGAGCCTCAAAATCTTGGTAGCAGTACCTCTAAATAGATTGTTTGATATATCTGTTTTCCTCTTTATACCCATCTGAACCCTGAATTCTCTATAGGAGTCAAGTGGTATTACGCTTGAAGAAACAACAAACAAAAACAAAATAAATGAAGACAGGCCCAGCCACTCTCCTCCTCTGGGCTCTTGCCTAAGAGACCCACCTTCATCAAATCAACAGCGTCTTTTGCATCCCTTTCAAAAAATTCTACTGGGAAATCTCGATCTGGGGGTCTGGAATGTCCGTACCCTCGGGGATCCCAGGCAACCACTGTGAAGAGCTTCTTATTCAGGTTCTCAATCTGAGGTCCAAAATCAGTCTCTCCACTTCCTAAAAGTAGTCACTTGGTTAAACTCCAGTAAATGCTTTCATTGTTTCAAACACACTCCATCAGAAGCAGAAACAACTATAAACTTAAAGTAACTAGTTTCTACTCAAAGTTAGACCTCAGCTGTAACCAGCAAAGCAGCTTCCTTTCCTGCTGGAGTTCAGACCTACCCCCCATCTCCCCCTAGTGGCTACTCTGAGAAGGACAGAGGCCCTGATTTTTCATTTGGTCCTGTATTATTTCAGCACGTTTGATCTCTCTTCAGCTTAATCGTGCTTTTTATTAAAAAAAAAAAAAATTCATGAAACTGCATAGAAATAAACTTACTGATACAGCATGCTTCTGGGTTATTTTTTCTTTCTTTTTTTTAAAAAATGACTGTTAACAAATGAGAGAGACCTTAATAGTAGGTGTAGACACATTAATGAGATTTGATTCTAGTCATTCAAAGCAGAATTCTAAAATCCCAGATGTCTTTTACTAAGCTAATGTGAATAGCCCTGAAGGTTTTATTTTCTGGTTATAACTAGAAACCAGAAAATTAAACTAAAACACTGAAATGAGGGGGGAGGGAAGGGTGTGGAGGGAAGAAATCAAGTTAGTTTGTTTCATGACAACTGTATGAACCAGCGTATGTTAGCAAGTAGAGCCACGTTCTCAGGCCGGCGGCGGACCTGACCGGCAGCCCCCAGCCTGCCCACACGGTCACGGCCACCGTGTGCACAGGCAGGGTTGTCTTGTGTGGTCCACACAGTGTGGAAGGCCAGACTCCCAAGGAGCCCAGTCCAGGGGCAAGTCAGCATCTCATTTCTAAGCTCTGCTTGATTTCTGGGGACTCATAGCTCAGGTCACAAATGGATAGTAAACGTCTCGCTTAATAAACTGGCAATTGGGCTTCCCTGGTGGCGCAGTGGTTGAGAGTCCGCCTGCCAATGCAGGAGACATGGGTTCGTGCCCCGGTCTGGGAAGATCCCACATGCTGCGGAGCCGCTGGGCCCGTGAGCCATGGCCGCTGAGCCTGCGCGTCCGGAGCCTGTGCTCCACAACGGGAGAGGCCACAACAGTGAGAGGCCCACGTACCGCAAAAAATAAAAAAAATAAACTGGCAATTATTAGAAAATGTCTTCCAATGCTGTAGGATCATTTAATGTCACCAAGGATGATGATGTCACTCTTCCTGACAAGATATACCTTCCTCAACATCAGGTAAATCACCCAGAAAACCCAAGCTGAAAACATAACTGGATTTCCACCACATGTCTACTGCTCTGACATCTGAAGCTTCTCTCATGATCCCTGAACTGGAGGGTCTTCCAGGCACTATCTTGTAGAATGTGCTGAAAGAGGGGCAGGAGGTGAGAAGGTGGGAAAAGGCAACAGGGTAACTCAAGACCAATTTCAGAAACAATAATACCTGGCACACAGGAATACATTTGAAGACCAGTGCAAAGACCATTTGAATACTAAAACCTTAATGAAATTACTTTAAGGAATAGTTACCAATATATGATACCTGAGAAGGAAACGCATCAACACTGGTTGCCCGTGGGTAGGGGAACTGGGTGCTGGGGGATAGTAGTTTACGGGAGAAACTTGATGTTCGATTTTTGAATCAGGTTAATGCTTTACACAAGCAAAAACTAAATAGCCAAAAGCTTTTTATACGTGGATAATGACAGCAATACTGAAACAATGGCAAACTGTTCATTGCTTTAGCTCTACATCAGCCATTGGAGTAAATATGATCCTCCATTACAACAGCTCGAGGGACAAAGATACTAAATACTATCTGGACAGAGACGCCTCAATAGCTACAACAGTGCCACTACCAGCTGAGGCTACGTTGAGTGGAACCATCATGTGACTGAAAAATTTTAGCATTTTACTTTTAAGAGAAGGAAGCAAATCATAAGGAAATAAGTATATACGGGGTTTACTTAACTAAATTAAAAATAAAACAATACTAAAACCCTTAAAACCAAATTTGAGGTGCCCTGGAATCACTGGAAATTCCCCCCCCCCCGAACTTTCTACATCTAAACTACTCATCTATAAGAGGAGATCGCAATCCACCTGGCTTTACCACGCTCCGTTCACGCCAAACTAATTCTGACCTTCAAAAAGGCTCTAAGCCCAGTTTTGTTCTTAGCTCTGATCTTGGCTGAACATATAGTCAAGCACAACAGGGCAAAATCAGTCCAACTTTTAGCAGCAGAAGTCTCACATCCTGGAACCCCTCAATTCCAGGCAAACTGGGCTGCTGGTCACCCACTCATCTCCTTCCTTCACCCACACTGCTTTCCTTGACCTGTCATCCCCCTAAGTTGTAAGCAACTACACAGTGTTGGACCTGCGTGGGAAAAAACTGGGTATTTAAAGGAATAAAAACTGCATAAAGTAGAAAGGTATCTTTCTACACCACCTAAAATTGACTGTAGCAAGTATTACTTAAAGCATCTCAGCAAAGCACTAAAGTTAGTCATCAAGCCTGGGCATCTAGGATTGTGAACGCAGCACAGATGACACAGCATGCAGAGCATTCGGTAAAAACCTACAGACCCAGCATTCCCGGGAGCAGCAGGACCGCGTGCTCTCCACCTCCAGTCCGCAGGTAGTGCAGGTGGACGCCATTCACAGCCACTTTGGCGGAGGTCACAGAGGAGCTGGAAGAGAAAAGCCCCATCCCCAGAGGACAACTACTGAGCAGCACACATGTGAGGACAGAGCCACGCATTTACACACGAATCAGCTGCAGTGCCCTCCCCAGGTCCCTCGGATTATTCTGTTACGTGCTTCAGTTTTCCAGACCTAAACAGGGACCAGTTTGCTTCCTCCCCACCACACTGCAGATCTGGGCTGCATCTTCGTTTGAACATCGTACAGCACCAGCTCAGGGCTTATGCCACAGAGGCACCGAGAGGCCTGCTGAAGTCAACGGCCACACAGGCCACCCTACAGGCCCACGCTGGGGTGCCAAGGTGCAGGCTGACATGGGAGCCCCCGCCGTGGAATGCCAGGTGGGCACCGGCACAGACCCTGGAGCCACTCGTCTGGGCCTCAGCAGGTCCAGAGGAGGCACCCGGACCTTAGGCTGCATTGGTGGCGTTCCCAAGGATGAGGCTGGTCTCAGGGTCCAGAGGGAAGGCCCTGAGCCCGAGGCTGTCCTGTAGGCATCTGGCCTCTCCATTCTCCAGCCAGCCACATGAGGGCCCCCTGGTCAGGAATGCCCATCTGCACCAATGTGGCCAGACTGGTTTTAAGATGTTGAAATGTTTCTGCGTTGACTGTTAGATAGGCAGGTCCACATCAAAGCCCTCCCCACACCAGCCCTCCCTGGCCCAAGACCTCCCACGCTGCAGCATCTAACCGTGTGCCACCCCAGGGGCTCTGCCCTGGGCAGCGTCCTCAACTGCTCTCGTGGGAGCTCCAGGATGGCAACGTGAGGATGCACATCAACACGGCACATACAGGGTCCTGCATCAGGCCCTAGGAGCCTCCCATCAACTCCCCAGGTGGCTGGGGGACACGCAGAAGGGACGTGAAGGCGTGCCAGGGCAGATGCTGGAACAAATGTGCCGGATACAGGCACATCGAGTCTTAACACACAGCTTCTGGAAAAATATGACAGACCTGAGGGTAGTAAGGCCTGACGTAACTATCAACACGAGCTCGTCATCTACAGAAATATTCCGGGAGGAGCAATAACAGCAGCACCGAGCCGCAGTCGTGTCACACGGACCTGCTGTTACTTGTTCTTAACGGACAGCTCCAGAATCAAGATAAAGGCGAATAATGCTCCGCTGATAGAGTCATTTCAGGAAGCGATGGTTTACTGACACATTCGTCCGTCGGAGAGAGACAGTCGTCTGCACAGCCTCAGGGAGGGGGGAAGCGGTCAGACGCCTGTGTTCAGCACAGGAAACGAGGCAGCTCCCCAGACAGACACAGACGCCCAGCGCTCGCTCAGCTCAGCCGAGGGCGACTGCGCACCTCTATCACTCCTCGTGCCCTCAAGGTTCTCGAGGGGCCCCCTTCCCAGCAGTGAGAAGGACATGCTTGGAGAGGCATCTTGCACAGTGAAGACGTCATGTATAATGAGCACCCTCCCATCTCTCTCGAGGTCCGAGCCACTGGGTTTCACAACCAGGGGCTGCTGGCTCTCAGGCCTGCACCCCTCCAGGGCCGGGAGCTGCCCAGGGCCTGGCTCACGCGGGCTTCCCCTTCGTGGCCAGCCCGAGGTCTCTCCAGCCAAAAGCCTCGGACTTCCCTCTGTGCTCTGCCATACCGGTGTTTGGGTTCCCCGTTGCAAATTTCTTGTCTTCTAATTATCCCCATCCCACATTCTTCTGGCTGCCTAAGAAGACAGAGATAAAACCTGGCAGTCTAGAATCGGGCGTGATGGGAGCTCAATGGCAGGGAAGGGTTACTAGGGCGGAGGACTTTGAAGGTGGCTTCAGAGAGATGGAGAGATTCTATCAGGCTTGGGTGGAGGTACCTGGAGCAGACTGAAAAAGCAGCATCTGAGATGAACTTCCAAGATGGGTACAACTCTGAAGAAAGAATGTGGTGGGGAGGGTGCTTGTAGAAGAAGAAATGGCATGACCAAAGTCCCAGGGGTTGGGGACACACGTGGGGACCAGGCAAGCTCAGCCTGACAAGAGCATGGGGGCAGAGAGGGAGCAAAGGTTGGGGCCAAGTGGTGAAGGGGTTTGCAGTCAGGGGGCAGGAAATGTGCCTGGCGTTTTGTCACCAACACCCTGTCTGTCGTCATCCCTGAGGGACCTGCCATTATCCACCAGCCTACCCCTGGGGTTACTGGAGGCTCCCAAAACCTTGCATCCATCCCCAGGTTGGGGAAACAGGATAGAGAACTGTTCATGTACAAAAGCAAATCAATTTCAAACATAAGAAAAAAGTTTTATTTTAAAAAATAATAGTTATTGAATGATCTTGCACATAAATATACTTGAAAGGAGTGTTGCATTTTCCCTCCAGCCTATCAAAGGGCTCTCAGATGACAGTCAGGCCTCCGATAACATTGTTAAAAGAACGCTGAGACAAAAGCAGGCTGCAGAGGCCAGGTCTTGGAATGGGCCTGACATGTGCTCATCACTTTGAACCCCATTCAAGACACCAAATTTTCCAAACTCTCAGGTAGGAAAAAGGATAGATAGAAAATTTAAAGAAAAATGAACCACTTTCTCTTGGGCTGTCAATTTCTCCCTCCCATTAATCACTTCTCTAACCCAGGTGTTCTTAAGCAGGTGTGTTCATTACAATCACCTGTGGAGTTAAAAATACACCTGCCCGGGGCTTCCCTGGTGGCGCAGTGGTTGAGAGTCTGCCTGCCAATGCAGGGGACGCAGGTTCGTGCCCCGGTCCAGGAAGATCCCACGTGCCGAGGAGCGGCTGGGCCCGTGAGCCATGGCCGCTGGGCCTGCATGTCCGGAGCCTGTGCTCCGCAGTGGGAGAGGCCACAACAGTGAGAGGCCCGCGTGCCCCAAAAAAGCCAAAAAAAACAAAACACCTGCCTGGGACAATCCTGGGAGACCCACTCAGTAATTCTGGGGTAGAGCCGTGGCATGTGCTTCCTAAAACACCGAAACTCTGCCGTATTATTCACTCGTTCACGTATATCCTGAACCCCTACTTTGGGCTGGGTGCTCCATGTTGCCTGGGAGTTGGCAGGGAAGACAACTCAATCTGCAACCAGCAGTACTACGCACTTTGCCAAGTATGAGGACAGGAGACACTGGAGTGCTCGCAGCAGACAACACGTTCACCACACCTTCAGCAACACCTACACAGCTACACGCTCGGCCCCTTTTTATGAGAGCGTTTCCTGCCCCCTATACCAGTGGGACTCAAACTTAGATTTGAATCATCTGGCAAACCTTCAAATCTCCAGATGCCCAAGCTGCATTAAATCAAAATCTCTGGGCTGGGACCCAGGCATTTGTATTTTTTAAATTCTCCAGGAGACTCCAATAGACAACCGAGGTTGAGAAAGATTGTATTGAGTTAATTTCTTAGAGGAGAGAAAAATCCTGTCTCCTTTTTTAAAAACAGCCTGCAGGGGCTTCCCTGGTGGTGCAGTGGTTGAGAGTCCGCCTGCCGATGCGGGGGGTGCAGGTTCATGCCCCGGTCCGGGAAGATCCCACATGCCACGGAGCGGCTGGGCCCGTGAGCCATGGCCGCTGAGCCTGCGCGTCTGGAGCCTGTGCTCCGCAGCGGGAGAGGCCACAGCAGTGAGAGGCCCGCGTACCGCAAAAAAAAAAACCAGCCTGCAGGAAGGCCTGCTCGGCCAAAGAGCCCAGATCCCGCCTCACTTTTGTCCTCGAATCCCTCCTTCTGGGAGGCCGGACAAGCAAGTTTGTGGAAGGGAAGGGGGTCAGGAGCAACACAACAGCAAGTACTTCCTGATGAGGGGGCTGAGCTGCCCCCGGCAAAGAGGGAGAGATTCCTGTGGGAGCAGGCAAGAATGTAACCATTTGGGGCAAAGAACTAAACTAGAAAACACATACAGTTTAATTATTAAACTAGATAATGTCCTCTGATAAGAGCTTACTTATCTCATTCATTTTGCTATGTGATGCACATTAGACTCAACCTAATTTTACCGCTGAGGAATACAGCTTAGGTAACTGGCCCCAGTCACTCTGCTGGTAACTTGCAAAGCCAAAATGAGCACCTGAATGTCGACACCTGGAATGTCACACTTTGCTTAGAAATAAAAATGGGGGCCACTTAATAAGTCCTCCATATTCTCTGTTCAGCTATTTCTTTTGTACATTTTTTCCAAAGTAACCATTAGCTACAATAAAGCATTAGCAACGCCCAGGGCTTGGATTAACATGAATTTTGAGGACTCATTTTTACATCTTTTATACACTGTATTATTATTTAGATATTCATATTTGTATCATTATTAATTGTAACTACTAATTACTTAATTCCTATTATGTCCCAGGCCTTTTACACTCATTGTCTCAAACCCTCAGAACAATTCTGCAAGGCACGAGGCTTAGAGAGGGTAAATAACTTGCTCCTGTTGATGTTTTTTCTGTAACCTCACGGCTGAACAGAGTCCCCAGCGGGCTCGGCACCGGGGCCACATTCACCCTGACTGCTGGACACAAGGTGAGGGCAGGCGCCAGGGGAAGGCGGGTCTCTGATGCTCAGACAGAGCATCCCGAGGTTGAACTGGAAAACATCTCTCTTCAGGCAGGCTGTTAGGTTCTGTAAAGTTATAAATATTGTAAATGCACGTAACACACAATTTCAGGTGGAAAAGGCTTTCCTGACCAGGCCCTGGGATAAACCACTTTGCAGATTATGAAATACAAAGAGTCAGAGTTCCAAACAGCAGACTTACAGAGAAGGTTTTGGAATGCAACACAGTTGTAGGTTAGGCACCCGCTGTTCTGAAGCAAAGGTCTTACAGGAGTGCTTTTACCTACTTAACACGGGACTGCCTTCTTGTTTCCGGATTAACCAATACCACTGCTTGTTTTTCCCTTTACAGGTCATATCAATTTGCAACTGCATTTATAAAACGGCAGTTGAAAATCCAGAGAAACCTGTTTTTCAGAGATATTTTAGGAGGAATGATTTGCACTGCTAAGTGGATGGGGCCTTCTTGCAACCATTTAATAACCTACTGTAACCGATATTGGTGCCATCACAGGAACCCCATTTCAATCCTTTTCTGCAAATGGGACACTGGATAAATGGGCATTTTTCAACGTTGACTTACAGAGCTGCAGGCGTTGACATATTTTTCCATCTGTATGAAAACAGTTCTGAAAATCGTAAAGCTGGTCAGATCTTTCCTTTCTCCTTCCAAATGAGAAGCTTCCCAACAGGTGAAGTTCTGAAGGCCAGATACCTTCCTAGTCATGGGTGGAACTGACCCAGCACCAGCCATGTATGTGTGTGTGTTTGTGTGTGTGCGCGCGCGTGCGTCTGTGCGTCTGTGTGTGTGTGCGTGCGCGTGTGTAAGCAGGTACGCAGGAAAGAAAGTAAAGCAAGCTTCACGCCGCTCCAACCGCATGTCCTGCGTACACTCCCTCGAGACCGACGGCACCCACTTTTAAGACTGTGGGTCAGAGACGGATCTACTTTTCTCGCTGCTGCTGTGTTTCAAAGCCTGTGCGGGAGGGCATGTCACAAGAGAGAAAGGCGGATTCCTGGGCGTCTCCACAACCTGCGCCCTCAGCACCTCGGGAAGCCATCTCCCCGCTTCCCAAGGTGATTCTTCTGCACATTAAAGCTCGAGGCGGGCAAGCGGGACGAAGGAGGCCCAGGGCCTTGGGGCCCGCGACTCCGAGAGCTGATGGGGCGCAGGCACTGCCAGGCTGGCCTGACAGGAGCGCGCGCGAGCACTGCCCGCAGGCGTGAAGGGCTGCGCGGAACGCGGGCCCGGAGCGAGGGTCTCCCACCGCCGGACCCTCGCCGCTCCCGGCGCCGTACCTCGGCCCAGCGCACCACCCCGCCGCCCGCGCTCCCTCGGCCGCGCCCGAGTCATGGGTTAAAGGGCAAGGGGCCGGCGAGGCCATGACCACGCGTGTCCCCAGCCCGGCCCCTGGCCAGCGGCTCCCCTCACGCCGCCCCGAGCGCGCGGACAACGACGCGGGGGCTCCCGAAGGGGAGCGGCCATTACCTGAACGCAGCCACGGGCTCGGCCTGGGGAACGTGGATCCCGGGCTTCAGCGTGGAGAGGAAAAGCCGCAGCCGCCGCGCGCCCCAGAGGGCCTGCGCCGCCGCCGCCATGGTCACTGGTCGCGCTCGCGCCGGAAGCGCGCAAGCGCCGGGTCTCCCGGCCACCCTGAGCCCGCCCCACCGCGCCGCTCCGAGCACGCATGCGCCGGGCCCCACGGCATCCCTGAGCGCGCCCCGCAGCGCCGGGTCTTTTGGCAGCAGTGGGCCCGCACCTGCCCAACCACCCCGAGCACGCATGCGCTGGGCCCACAGGCAGCTGTCGCCGCTCGGCACCCGGCCTGGACTCATGGCCCGAACCCCTTGGCTTCTCGCTGGTCCCTGACAGGAACTGGGCTCGCGATCCCCGGAGGCGCCGGCACAGAGCGTCTTCCCTGGGTGCCAGCTCTGGCTCAGCGGTGACCGGCGTCTCGCCCTCACGGAGGAGTGGGCCCGGGGCCGCCGGCCTGGCTGCTCACTGGGATGATGGGGTTGGTTTATTTTCTTCCCAACGCCTCACACCCACTAGGATCCCCGTTCTCAGAAATCCCAGAAATTAATGAGTGTCGGCGAGGGCGTGGAGAGTGGTGCGGGGGGGCCGCGAAAATTAGAGCTTCCGTTCGATCCTGCAGACAAGCAAGGCCTCGGGTACCTGCGCTCCGCTTCCCAGCGTTACTCACGGGAGCCGAGGGGGAGGCGCCGCAGGTGTGGATGGTGGTTGGTGGATGATGGAGACGTGAGACGGGTACCCGTGTAAGGGGACACTGTCCGCCTCCAGGAGGGAGGACGTCCCTGCACGCGGCACTACACGGGGGAACCTCGAGGGCATCATGCTCAGTCACGAAAGGACCAAGTCCAGGTATGTGAGGCCCCTGCAGCCCTCAGGTTCAGAGAAGGAAAGTAGGATTGTGGGTATCAGGGGCGGGGGGAGGGGGAGTTAGTGTCTAATGGGTCAGAGTCTCAGTTTTGCAAGAAGAAAGGAGTTCTGGAGAGGATGGTGCTGATGACAGCACAACGATGTGAATGCCCTTAACGCCACAGGCTGTACCCCCCTTTTTTTTTTTAACATCTTTATTGGAGTATAATTGATTTACAGTGGTGTGTTAGTTTCTGCTTTATCACAAGGTGAATCTGTTATACATATGTTCCCATATCTCTTCCCTCTTGCGTCTCCCTCCCTATCCCACCCCTCTAGGTGGTCACAAAGCACCGAGCTGATCTCCCTGCGCTATGCGGCTGCTTCCCACTAGCTATCTGTTTTACATTTGGTACTGTATATATGTCCATGCCACTCTCTCACTTTGTCCCAGCCTATCCTTCCCCCTCCCCATATCCCCAAATCCATTCTCTAGTAGGTTTGCGTCTTTATTCCCGTCCTGCCCCTAGGTTCATCAGAACCCTTTTTTTTTTTTTTTAGATTCCATGTATATGCGTTAGCATACGGCATTTGTTTTTCTGACTTACTTCACTCTGTATGACAGACTCTAGGTCCATCCACCTCACTACAAATAACTCAATTTCGTTTCTTTTTATGGCTGAGTAATATTCCATTGTTTATATGTGCCACATCTTCTTCATCCATTCATCTGTTGATGGATACTTAGGTTGCTTCCATGTCCTGGCTATTGTAAATAGAGCTGCAATGAACATTGTGGTACATGACTCTTTTTTGAATTATGGTTTTCTCTGGATATGTGCCCAGTAGTGGTATTGCTGGGTCATATGGTAGTTCTATTTTTAGTTTTTTAAGGAACCTCCATACTGTTCTCCATAGTGGCTATATCAATTTACACTCCCACCAACAGTGTAGGAGGGTTCCCTTTTCTCCACACCCTCTCCAGCATTTATTGTTTGTAGATTTTTTGATGACGGCCATTCTGACCGGTGTGAGGTGATACCTCATTGTAGTTTTGATTTGCATTTCTCTAATGATTAGTGATGTTGAGCATCCTTTCATGTGTCTGTTGGCAATCTGTATATCTTCTTTGGAGAAATGTCTATTTAGGTCTTCTGCCCATTTTTGGATTGGGTGGTTTGTTTTTTTGATATTGAGCTGCATGAGCTGCTTGTATATTTTGGAGATTAATCCTTTGTCAGTTGCTTCATTTGCAAATATTTTCTCCCATTCTGAGGGTTGTCTTTTCATATTTTTTATGGTTTCCTTTGCTATGCAAAAGCTTTTGAGTTTCATTAGGTCCCACTTGTTTATTTTTGCTTTTATTTTCATTCCTCTAGGAGGTGGGTCAAAAAGGATCTTGCTGTGATTTATGTCATAGAGTGTCCTGCCTATGTTTTCCTCTAAGAGTTTTATAGTGTCTGGCCTTACATTTAGGTCATTAATCCATTTTGAGTTTATTTTTGTGTATGGTGTTAGGGAGTGTTCTAATGTCATTCTTTTACATGTGGCTGTCCAGTTTTCCCAGCACCACTTATTGAAGAGGCTGTCTTTTCTATCTTGTATACACTTGCCTCTTTTATCAAAGATAAGGTGACCATATGTGCGTGGGTTTATCTCTGAGCTTTCTATCCTGGTCCATTGATCTATATTTCTACTTTTGTGCCAGTGCCATACTGTCTTGATTACTGTAGTTTTGTAGTATAGTCCGAAGTCAGGGAGCCAGATTCCTCCAGCTTTGCTTTTCTTTCTCAAGATTGCTTTCGCTATTCGGGGTCTTTCGTGTTTCCATACAAATTGTGCAATTTTTCATTCTAGTTCTGTGAAAAATGCCATTGTTAGTTTGATAGGGATTGCATTGAATCTATAGATTGCTTTGGGTAGTATAGTTATTTTCACAATGTTGATTCTTCCAATCCAAGAACATGGTATATCTCTCCATCTGTTGGTATCTTTAATTTCTTTCATCAGTGTCTTATAGTTTTCTGCATACAGGTCTTTTGTCTCCTTAGGTAGGTTTATTCCTAGGTATTTTATTCTTTTTGTTGCAGTGGTAAATGGGAGTGTTTCCTTAATTTCTCTTTCAGATTTTTCATCATTAGTGTATAGGAATGCAAGAAATTTCTGTGCATTAATTTTGTATTCTGCTACTCTACCAAATTCATTGACTAGCTCTAGTAGTTTTCTGGTAGCATCTTTAGGATTCTCTATGTATAGTATCATGTCATCTGCAAACAGTGACAAGTTTTACTTCTTCTTTTCCGATTTGGATTCCTTTTCTTTTTATTCTCTGATTGCTGTGGCTAAAACTTCCAAAACTATGTTAAATAATAGTGGTGAGAGTGGGCAACCTTGTCTTGTTCCTGATCTCTGAGGAAATGGTTTCAGTTTTTCACCATTGAGAATGATGTTGGCTGTGCGTTTGTCATATATGGCCTTTATTATGTTGAGGTAAGCTCCCTCTGTGCCTACTTGCTGCAGGGTTTTTATCATAAATGGGTACTGAATTTTGTTAAAAGCTTTTTCTGCATGTACTGAGATGATCATATGGTTTTTATCCTTCAGTTTGTTACTTTGCTGTATCACATTGATTGATTTGCGTATACTGAAGAATGCTTGCATTCCTGGGATAAATCCCACTTGATCATGGTGTATGATCCTTTTAATGTGCTTTAATGTGCTGTTGGATTCTGCTTGCTAGTATTTTGTTGAGGATTTTTGCATCTATGTTCATCAGTGATATTGGCCTGTAATTTTCTTTTTTTGTGACATCTTTGCCTGGTTTTGGTATCAGGGTGATGGTGGCCTTGTAGAATGAGTTTGGGAGTCTTCCTCCCTCTGCTATATTTTGGAAGAGTTTGAGAAGGGAAGGTGTTGGCTCTTCTCTAAATGTTTGGTAGAATTCACCTGTGAAGCCATCTGGTCCTGGGCTTTTGTTTGTCGGAAGATTTTTGATCACAGTTTCAATTTCAGTGCTTGTGATTGGTCTGTTTATATTTTCTATTTCTTCCTGGTTCAGTCTTGGAAGGTTGTGCTTTTCTAAGAATGTGTCCATTTCTTCCAGGTTGTCCATTTTATTGGCATAGCGTTGCTTGTAGTAATCTCTCATGATCTTTTGTATTTCTGCAGTGTCAGTTGTTACTTCTCCTTTTTCATTTCTAATTCTATTGATTTGAGTCTTCTCCCTTTTTTTCTTGATGAGTCTGGCTAATGGTTTATCACTTTTGTTTATCTTCTCAAAGAACCAGCTTGTAGTTTTATTGATATTTGCTATTGTTTCCTTCATTTCTTTTTCATTTATTTCTGAACTGATCTTTATGATTTCCTTTCTTCTGCTAACTTTGGGGGGGGTTGTTCTTCTTTCTCTAGTTGCCTTACGTCTAAGGTTAGGGTGTTTATTTGAGATTTTTCTTGTTTCTTGAGGCAGGATTGTATTGCTATAAACTTCCCTCTTAGAACTGCTTTTGCTGCATCCCATAGGTTTTGGTTTGTCGTGTTTTCATTGTCATTTGTTTCTAGGTATTTTTTGATTTCCTCTGATTTCTTCAGTGATCTCTTGGCTATTTAGTAGCATATTGTTTAGCCTCCATGTGTTTGTATTTTTTTACAGATTTTTTCCTGTAATTGATATCTAGTCTCATAGTGTTGTGGTCAGAAAAGATACTTGATACGATTTCAATTTTCTTAAATTTACCAAGGCTTGATTTGGACACAAGATATGGTCTATCCTGGAGAATGTTCCATGAGCACTTGAGAAGAAAGTGTATTCTGTTGTTCTGGGATGGAATGTCCTATAAATATCAATTAAGTCCATCTTGTTTAATGTGTCATTTAAAGCTTGTGTTTCCTTATTTATTTTCATTTTGGATGATCTGTCCATTGGTGAAAGTGGGGTGTTAAAGTCCCCTACTATGATTGCGTTACTGTCGATTTCCCCTTTTATGGCTGTTACCATTTGCCTTATGTATTGAGGTGCTCCTATGTTGAGTGCATAAATATTTACAATTGTTTTATCTTCTTCTTGGATTGATCCCTTGATCATTATGTAGTGTCCTTCTTTGTCTCTGGTAATTGCCTTTGTTTTAACGTCTATTTTGTCTCATATAAGAATTGCTACTCCAGCTTTCTTTTGATTTTCATTTTTGCATGGAATATCTTTTTCCATCCCCTCACTTTCAGTCTGTATGTGTTCCTAGGTCTGAAGTGGGTCTCTTGTAGACAGCATATGTACAGGTCTTGTTTTTGTATCCATTCAGCCAGTCTATATCTTTTGGTTGGAGCATTTAATCCATTTACATTTAAGGTAATTATCGATAGGTATGCTCCTATTACCATTTTCTTAATTGTTTTGGGCTTGTTATTGTAGGTCTTTTCCTTCTCTTGTGTTTCCTGCCTAGAGAAGTTCCTTTAGCATTTGTTGTAAAGCTGGTTTGGTGGTGCTGAAGTCTCTTAACTTTTGCTTGTCTGTCAAGGTTTTAATTTTTCTGTCAAATCTGAATGAGATCCTTGCTGGGTAGAGTAATCTTGGTTGTAGGTTTTTCCCTTTCATCACTTTAAATATGTCCTGCCACTCCCTTCTGGCTTGCAGAGTTTCTGCTGAAAGATCAGCTGTTAACCTTATGGGGATTCCCTTGTATGTTATTTGTTACTTTTCCTTTGTGGCTTTTAATATTTTTTCTTTGTTTTTAATTTTTGATAGTTTGATTAATATGTGTCTAGGCATGTTTCTCTTTGGGTTTATCCTATATGGGACTGTCTGTGCTTCCTGGACTTGATTGACTATTTCCTTTCCCATGTTAGGGAAGTTTTTGACTATAATCTCTTCAAATATTTTCTCAGACCATTTCTTTTTCTCTTCTTCTTCTGGGACCCCTATAAATTCGAATGTTGTTGCGTTTAATGTTGTCCCAGAGGTCTCTGAGACTGTCCTCAATTCTTTTCATTCTTTTTTTCTTTATTCTGCTCCCTGGCAGTTATTTCTACCATTTTATCTTCCAGCTCACTTATCTGTTCTTCTGCCTCAGTTATTCTGCTATTGATTCCTTCTAGAGTATTTTTAATTTCAGTTTTTGTGTTGTTCATCACTGTTTGTTTGCTTTTTAGTTCTAGATCTTTGTTAAATGTTTCTTGTATTTTCTGCATTCTGTTTCTGAGATTTTGGATCATCTTTACTATCATTACTCTGAATTCTTTTTCAGGTAGGTTGCCTATTTCATCTTCATTTATTTGGTCTTGTAAGATTTTACCTTGCTCCTTTGTGTGTAACATATTTTTTTGTCGTTTCTTTTTTTTTTTTTTTTTTTGATGGGTGGTGCTGTATTCCAGTCTTACTGGTTGTTTGGCCTGAGAGGTCCAGCACTGGAGTTTGCAGGCAGTTGGATAGAGCTGGGTCTTGGTGCTGAGATGAGGACCTCCGGCAGGCCTCACTCTGATTAATATTCCCTGGGTCCTGAGGTTCTCTGTTAGTCCAGCGGTTTGGACTTGGAGCTCCCACCATAGGAGCATGGGCCCAACCTCCAGCCTGGGAATCAAGATCCTGCAAGCTTCATGGTGCAGTAAAAAAAAAAAAAAAAAAAAAAAGATAGAAAGAAAAAAGGAGCAGTGCAATGTCAAAGAATAAAAACAAAATAAAATTAGAAAGATAAAAAAATATATTAGGGGGGCTTCCCTGGTGGAGCAGTGGTTAAGAATCCACCTGCCAATGCAGGGGACGTGGGTTTGAGCCCTGGTCTGGGAAGATCCCACATGCCGTGGAGCAACTAAGCCTGTAAGACACAACTACTGAGCCTATGCTCTAGAGCCCATGAGCCACAACTACTGAGACCATGTGCCACAACTACTGAGCCTGTTCTCTAGAGCCCGCAAGGCACAAGTACTGAAGCCCGCGTGCCTAGAGCCCGTGCTCTGCAACAAGAGAACCACCGCAATGAGAGGCCCGCACACCGCAATGAAGAGTAGCCCCCACTTGCCACAACTAGAGAAAGCCCGTGCGCAGCAACAAAGACCCAGTGCAGCCAAAAATAAAAATAAATAAATTTAAAATATATATATATTAGGAAAAATAAAACTATAATTGAAACAACCACAACAAAGTAAAATAAAACCACAACAGAAAAAAGAAAAAAAATGGGGGGTGGGGAACAAGCCAAAAGGAGAGAACAATAATGAAGTATAAACAATAAAATAAAATTAGAAAAATAAAAGTATTAGGAAAAATAAAAATATAAAAGAACTAACAACAATGAATCAACAAGGTAAAACCGAACTCCAATCGAAAAGAGGAAAAAAGAAAAGGAAAAAAAAAAAGCTTTGGCTGTGAGGGTGGAGTTTAGGCGGTGGGGTGGAACTTAGGCAGGCACGGGGGTTTAGGGTGGGGCGGGACCTAGGCGGGTGTGGGGGTGGTGCCATTTGAGCGTGGGGCGGCGCCTAGGCGGGGTGACGTTCAAGCGTGGGGCGGGGCTTCTGCTTAGGACCTGCGCAGAAGGAGAGAGGCAGCACGTGGAAGGGAGGGCCTCTGGAGGGCGGAGTTCTGGGGTTTGGAGGTAAGGCCCTGGGTGAGGGTGTGTGGGTGGGGTTTAGGCCCAGCACGTTGGATGGGGTCTCCAAGTGTAGAGGTGTGTGTGTGGGGGGGCGGTGGGGGAGGCGGTAGGGGCGGGGCCTGGGCTCTGTGGGGCAGGAGGGAGGCTCCCAAGGCAGAGGCAGAGGATTAGGCCCGGGAGCCCAACAGGCTCCCCGGGGCCTAAGTGGACAGGGAAAGCGCTGGCTGCATTCCCTCCCGTTCCTTCGTGTCCCCCCATCATCTCCCCCATGTCTCCCCCTTCGTCGCCGTCGCCGTTGGTGGGTCCCGCTGGGTGTAGGAACTCCTCCCCTCCCCCAGCCGCCCCCAGGGGTGCTGGGTCGGAGGTCCGGCCTTTACTTGTGCTCCCCCTTCCCTCCCTCCCACTCCCTCAGGACCCGCGCGGCTGGAGGGGGCGGCTGGAGGGGGCCTCGATGAGCAGAGCATCAGGCCCGGGATCTCAGCAGGTTACAGGCTGTGCACTTAAAGATGGGAAATTTTATGTGTATTTTACCACTATTGAATTTTTTTTCTTCTTCAGACCAATTCAAGCTTTAAAGGTTATAAACATTATCTGCAATCGAAGATTCAACAGGGAAAAAAACAACTACCCTTTAATTCTGCCTACTCTCCTGCCGTACCTGAACTGAAAATACCTGGCACATTCGTGGCTGCTGCTTAGCCTTGGCTTGAATTGGAGATTCCAACCGCTTCCTTGCACGTTGCGTTATTTCTCCTCCCAGAGACCCTTCCACTGTAATAGTCCTGTAGGCACAGTGCTTCTACGTGTTACAGCCATGGAAAGTTCTGTTACCTGCAGTGTCCTCACTGGCCCATTGGAGTTTCTTGAGCAGTAAAGGCAGGTTTGGCTTAAATATGGGTTATGCTAAGATATTTATGTTCTTTCAACATAAAGTTATCACATCAATTTCCTGCGTAGAAAGAAAGAGAAATATGTAATATTCCAGCTACTATTGTTTGACTTTCAGAATCTTAGGTGGGGTCAACATTTCCTTATGTTTTCCTGAAATGTTGATTGGGATCTCTTGTCAGAGATGATCAGGGTTAAAAATAATTGTACAATTTTAACACCAGTTATACTACTGGTCAACAAAAATGGTAGTGCTGAGGGTTTAGCCTGTTGGTGTAACAATTTTTAAGTACACACTTGAGAAGTAGCTCTGTGTAAACACTACTGTGCAGTTTAAAAAATAACTACTATTTGTTAGAGTCACAGATGTAGAAAACAATCTTATGGTTACCGGGGGAAAATGGGGGGGAAGGATAAATTGGGAGATTGGGATTGACATATATACACTACTATATGTAAAATAGATAACTAATAAGGACCTGCTGTATAACACAGGGAACTCTACTCAGTACTCTATAATGGCCTATGGGAAAAGAATCTTAAAAAGAGTGGATGTATGTATATGTATAACTGATTCACTTTGCTGTACACCTGAAACTAATACAACATTGTAAATCAACTATACTCCAATAAAAATTGATATAAAAAATAACTATTTTTGTGCTAGGCACCTTGTGATGCATTATCTTATTTTAATCCTCACATCAACCTTATGTACTATTGCCCTATTTATAGATGAGGAAACTGAGGCTAAGAGAAGTTAGGAAGCAGGCCCCACATACACAGCCAGAGCGGCAGAGGGGAATTTAAGCCTGCTTGATTTCAGAACCCTGTACCTGGATTATACCATAGAACTGATCCTTCAGTGATTTCCTTGTAATTAGATGCTTCTAAAACCTTGACCATATAAAGACCTATTTTTATTTACATGATTACTGTAATTAGAAAAACTTAAAAAATAAACACATTAAAATGTACATCAAGATACTATTTAAAATGTTTTGTGAGAAATAACTCCTTGTTGCTGAAGATCTAACTTCATATTATGGACCCAAAGCAAAGATCACGACCATAGCATCAAGTGGCGACGCTTCTGAGCAGGATGTGTGACCTGGAAGTGGGTCTTATTTAGCAGTATCAACCTTAGGGTCTGAATACCTTTTCGGAGCCAAGATGGATAGTCTTATTCTCATGTTGTAGTCTCTGTCGTCTCATTTAATTGGTTTCTGCCCAAGTCTAGTGTTTTTGTGGTGCTTGGGCCTTGTATTGAACTCCTCAGATATAAATGTGGCCCTTTTCAGCCTAGTCTTTAGAGAGTGGAGGCTGAAGGAAGGCCTCTGAGCCGGGTGTGAAGGACAGCAGTGCCGCAGGCTCTCGGATCAGTGGGTTTTCATCTTGAAAGTCAAAATGCAACGTCAAGAAGCTCTTCTATCAGCAGCTTCCCCTCTCCTGCCCACAGCAGGGGTGAAAAGGAAATGCCAACCCATGTGGTAAAGTCGCAGTGGAGAATCTCAAACTGTTTCATTTATACAAACACATGGCTTATATTTGAGGTACAAAATTTTATTTTAAAAAGTCCATTAAAGATATCTTCTGCTTTTTGCCTCTGAACATTGATCAGCAACCTCTTTGGAATTGAGAAGAGAGGCACAAGCGGTGCATTTAGAAAAGAAATCATTCAGTCCCCTCCAGCAAGCCTGGGACTCTTTGCCCCTCCAGTTTTCCTTTTGGGCTATGTGATCCAATGCTGTGTGGCAACGAAGTAGTGAGCCTGGATATGTGTGGGTAGGAAAACAGGTTCACTACTTTATAGCAGTGCTGTCCTCAACGAGGGCAGTTTTGCCCCTCCAGGGAACATGTGGAAATGTCCAGAGACACTGCTGTTTGTCACAACGAGGGCTGGGAGGAGGGGGAGGAGAGCACAGTTGGCATCTCACAGGGAGGGGCCAGGGTCGCTTCCCACTGCCCTACGCTGCCCGGGACAGCCCTCCACGACAAAGAGCTGCCTGGCTCGAGATGCGAACAGTGCCAAGGGTAAGAAAGTTTGCTTTACAGCACCACTTCAGTGGTTGTGTGTGTGTGTGTGTGTCTGCTGGGACTGGAGATTTAGAATCAGGACCAACAGTACTGTTATGAACCCACCAAACACCAGGATCTGTTCTGGCAGCCAGATGACCTTACCGCACTGCGTGCCTCCCTCCCGGGAGGGCTGAGCACAATGGCACACCTGCTCTGCCGAGCAAAGGGCGGGCAGAGGGTGGCCTGGTCACGTCCGTCTCCTAGCCCTCGAGTGCCTTCACTCCTTCTTGGTTTCAGGTGGGCTTTGAAAGGTTCAGTGCTACAGGCACAACTAGCAGACTCGGAACCTGTCCTTTTACAGCCTAGCTCACAGAAAACAATGAAATTGTTCCTACAGTACCCTGGGGTGAACTGAGGAAGCTGCTCAACACTGATCTGCCCTGAGGCTCCAGCCGTGGCCAGGGGTGAAGCGATCAATACCCCCGGCACACCTGCCCCCTCTTCAGGGCACGCAGGTTGGAAAAGTTCCTGAAGTGTCAGAATGCTAGGAAAGAACCTTTGTACTCGTCAGAATTAGTAGCAACTCTGTGCAATGACAGCCTGGGAGAGTCTGCTATTTTTGTTCTCTATTTCCCCCCTGTTGTCTGTACTCCTTAAAATCGCTTCCGTTAATTTACAGAGTGAAGATGGCATATAACTCCTGAAGCCTGTAGTGACTGATACGGAATTTGACCCTGAAGTTAAGAGACCTTATAATTTTGGAATGAACTGTGGTTGTGATACAAAAAAATCCCATTTGACGAGAATATAGCATTTTACAGCTTCGGTTATAACAGGAGCCTGTGTAGAGAAGACAGTGCAGAATTAGAAAGCTGATTTAGTTTATATTCTCTTGATTTTTATTTTTCCTTGCTCAAGCAAAACTTCACGAAACTGAATGAACAGCATCACTGGAGGTTATGGAATAATCTGAAAGACAATGATCTCCCTTAAATCTCTCTCCCTTTCAAAACGCTATTAGGCTTCTTTTTTGATTGGACCTTGGCCATGAATAGGTCTTCCTGTGTAGTGGGTTGTTTGCTGTAGATTTCTTTTCCCATCCTCCAGCTATGAAAGGCAGGAAATGATTTTTAGGCACAGAACCCACATCAGTGAGGAAAGAATTCTGAGCCTTCTGAGGCAGCAGGCTGTCGGTGGGTCGCTCACCGAGTGAGGGGAGGGCCTCATGCTGCAGGAGCCCCTGTGGGCTTAGTTCTGGCTGATGCGTATCAAGCAGTTCAGCAGGTCTATCCTGGAACACTGGTAGAGCGCACAGGCCAGCTTCCCCACGGTGGCCCCCCTGCTGCCTTCCCTCATCAGCCACCTTTGGAGCATCTGGTAAACCTTTTCTTTTAGTCCATCTCGCTCATAGTCATGGTCAATTTCATCAATCTGAGACTGAGAGAAGCCCAGCTTACGGGCAAAGTTTTTCCACTGCTTGCCCAGATTTTCTCTGACTGGGTCCAGGTGTTTATCAGTCAGACTAGTGGTATTATCTGCCAAATAGAAAAGAGAAGAAGGCATCAAGCTATGGCCATTTGAACGTCTAGCTTCAAAGACCTGTATAAAGTGAAGAGCACCAGGACATGGTGAAAAAGATCATTTTTTTTTTTGCAGTACGCGGGCCTCTTACTGTTGTGGCCTCTCCCGTTGCAGAGCACAGGCTCCAGACGCGCAGGCTCAGCGGCCATGGCTCACGGGCCCAGCCGCTCCGCGGCATGTGGGATCTTCCCAGACCAGGGCACGAACCCGTGTCCCCTGCATCGGCAGGCGGACTCTCAACCACTGCGCCACCAGGGAAGCCCAAAAGATAACTTCTTCATGCTATATAGTTGTGGGCTCATCGGTGGATACTTTACCTGTCTGCCAGCCCATGTGGAGGAACCTCTTCCCCCCACAGGAGGTGCAGGTCTGAGGCACAGCCCGAGGCTTAGAGAGCAAAACCCCTCTGGTTTCTAGGCTGTTCTGTACAACCTGAGCCACAGCCCTTGTTTATATCACACATTCCTGATGTAAAGGGGGAAGACACCATTTTTGTTCCTTTTGGGCATTTTCCACTTATATCTGGCCAGAGTTAAGGTCATTCAACTCAGGATACCCTTCACCCAGCAGTTTGCTTTCCTCTTACTTAATCAAGGAAACTGAGACCACTGGCTGTGAACTGGTTTGATTACAGTGCCTTCCCTTGTCTTTTAATGGATGAGGTATTTTTGGACTTATCCCTCCCCGCCCCAAGTGCTGTTCTCTTTCCTCCTACAGCCGTAACCTCTCTCTTTCTACTTGTTCCTTCCTCTCAGGCCTTCGTAAAAATAATAAAGTGAAGCAAAGTAAAAGTATAAAACCACCGAAACACCACAAACAAACCCAATTTCTTGATCCTCGTCGGACCTCAGTAAGCTGAATATGAGAAAAAAGGCACCTCATTTTCCCCCAACTCCCCACAGCGCAGCCTCTGCCATCACCACTGCACGTCAGGCGTCCAACATTCTGTCAGCGCTTCGCCAGGAGAGGGAACCTGGGTTCCATCAGATTCTCAAAGGTACCCTTGTCACCCCCAAAATTAGGAACTTGCGCTCTAGTATTTTAAAGACTAGCCTTCAAATGGGTTAGACCGGGGATTGTCAAACTATGGCCCATGGGCCAAATCCAGCCCGCTGCTTGTTTTTGTAAACCAAGTTTTATTAGAACACAGCGACGCCCATTCGTGTACATACTGTCTGTGGCTGCTACTGTACTACAGTGTTAGCTGAGTAGCTGCAACAGAGACCTCAGGACCAGTGAAGCCTAGAACATTGACTACCTGGCCCTTGATTTAAAAAAACTGCCCATCCTAGGGTTAATTAGAAAGCTGGTTCTTAAATCACATTGCTTTGGCCTCGTGACTGCTTTTCCCAGGTTGTGTTTGGGGATTAATGTTATGAGGCTGCATAGTGGAACCCCATAAGAGAAAGCCCTCTTATTTTTATTATGCATGTGCAGTTGAGGGCAGAGTCTTCTATCTTTTACAGAATCCCCTTGGATGAGGACCTGAGGGAGCTGCTGCTGCTAGGTCCAGGTACTAATACTGATGCGATGATGACGATGGTGTGTTTAACACTTGTATATCTTACTATGTGCCAGGCAGTGTACTAAGCTCTTTATTCATATCGACTCGTTTAACTTCCACAGCAAATCCATGAATTAGATATTCTAATTATCTCCACAGTAAACATAAATAAGTTACAAAGCAATTACATGGAAATTACAGAGTTATTTTAGAGAGGAAAGACAGGGCACTTTCACGGAGAATAATCAGAGAAATATTAGATAAGACAGTTCAAGGTTACTATAGATGGGTCCTTCAAGGGCATCTTACCAAAGATATCTTGGTACTCAGAAGCTGGGTCTTCTTTCAAGTTCATGTGCGTGCTGTCCGGTACCAATGAACTCATTCCGCCAATCTCCATATAATTACTGTTTCCAATCTGAATGCCAGAACTGTTGTATATGCTATATTTTAAAGACTCATCTGATTAGAGAGAAACACATAGGTAAGTACATCTAGACTGAAAGCAACAGAAAAAAGTACTACATGGTAAAGGGGCAGGGCTTTACTCCAAATGCTTAAGTTAAATTATTTATCCTATGCCACCCTTTGAAATTTTCTTCTTTAAAAGGTGGCTGAATCACCTCACATCCATTAGGATGGCAACTATCAAAAGTACAGAAAATAACAAGTGTTGGCAAAGTTGTGGAGCAATTGGAACCCCTATGCACTGCTGGTGGAAATATAAAATGGTACAGCCACTGTGGTAACCAGTATGGTGGTTCCTCAAAAAATTAAAAATAGAATTACCATACAATCCAGCAATTCTACCAGGTATATACCCCAAAGAACTGAAAGCAGGGTCTCAATCAGATATTTATACACCCATGTTTATAGCATTATTCATAATAGCCAAAAAGTGGAAGGCACCCAAGTGTCCAACAGCGGATGAATGGATAAACAAAATGTGGTCCATCCATACAATGGAATACTATTCAGCCTTAAAAAAGGAGATTCTGACACAGGCTGTAACATGGGTGGACCTTGAGGACATTGTGCTCAGTGAATAACCCAGTCACAAAAGGACAAATACCATATGATTCCACTTATATGAGGTCCCTAGAGTCATCAAATTCATAGAGACAGAAAGTAGAAGGTTGACTGCCAGGGGCTGGGAGGAAGGAGAATGGGGAGTTATTGTCTGCTGGGTACAGTTTCAGTTGGGGAAGAAGAAAGAGTTCTGGGGGTGGGTGGTGGTGACGGTTGCCCAACAACGTTGTTTTCATCACCAGGGGTAGTCTCTGGCCTGTATGAGATAAAAAATGAAAATATCCAAGATTTATTTCTTACCTTCAGAAAACAGCAAGCAAGCGAAAGAATACAAGCAGATACCTTCACTTACATCAGAGATTGGACATAGTGGAGCTACTGAGATTTGGGTTAGAGTGGAAGATGCCTACTAGATGCAAAGACCTGTGGCCCGACACTTGTGGGCAGCTGCACTGACTTCTACCCAAACCAAGAGCCTAGGCCAGGTGGTCTGATGGAGACTTATTCCGAGAAGGCAAGGTGTGTCTGGTGGCTGAAGCCTCCAAACAGCTTGTCCTTTGTTCACTTATAGTCTACAACAGAGCTAATGGCTGCTTTATTTTCAGGAAAAGTTAAAAAATAGAACAGTGTGACTGAAAGGCCTGTTTACCTCTTGATGGCAAGGAGCTGAATGGAATGGTGGGTGTGTTTCCCAGTAGGTTGGTCTCAGGCACTGGAGTTTTATACAGGCTTGGCATGTGGCCTGGATTTGGCCCATACCAAACCCCTGGACCTGCGGTTCTCAGACCTACTGGTCTTGCTCCAAAACCAAGTGATGTACACAATCCATTTCTCCAGTATAGTAACTGGGGTTGGCTGGTTAGCCCTGTTGGTTGCTGTACTGCATTACCATGATTGGTTGCACCAGAATAAGCAAGGCCTTTTAGCCCTGGGTTCTGACCATTCTCATAAAGTCTCTGCTGTGCAAAAGGGTCATGGGAGACCCTCCGTCTCCTCTCTTCCTGTCTCCTGTCAGCCACATTCCGTCTGGGCTGCTCTTCTGTATGCTTGTCCATGCGGCTGCCATAAAGATGGTAGTTGGCCTCCTCCTGGAGTTTACTGTGCAGTCGGAGGTCCTCCTGCTGTTGCTGCTGCTGCTCTGGGGCGGGAGCAAACCAGGAGTCCTCCACAGGACCCAACCCGAACCCCCGTGAACTGTGCAGCGAACTGGGCTGTTCTGTGGCTTAAAAGAAATGAATCAGCGTCGGAAAGAGTTTCATGAAACATTAAAAAGTAAAAACCTGAGCACAATCATGAATCTGTACCTTGGAGTAACACTGAGAACTCTGAGAACAAATAAAAAGCGTTTACCAGGTGGTTTTCCTCCTGTGAGTTACATAGGTAATAAGTAGTCATCCCTGCCTGGCAGTGTGAGAGCACGAGAGAAGTTATAACCAAGCAGCAGAAAGGTGGGTGTTGTAGGAATGACCAAGGAAGAAAAGGACTTGTGTTGGAGCAGAGAAGGTGTCTCCTTGTTGTGACGCAGGGCTGGAAAATAAGAATGGCAGCAGTTCTGTGCTAAGCGCTTCTGTGGATTCTTTTATTCTTTAAAAGCCCTATAAGAGTAGGAGCACTTATTATCACAGTGATGGATGAGGCTTACAAGAAGTCAAGTAATTTGCCCCAGAACAGACACCTGATAAGTGGCTTCAATATCCTATACTCTGCTTTCCCTTCTGTTAAATGAAAAAAGTATCCCTGCTTGAATCTGAGGCCAACCTCTCTGCATGTACTCTGGACCCAGTCATCCCTCACCTTCCCAAGGACTCTGCTCCCACATAGGTTCCCGTCTTTTTCCTGAGCTGTCACTTCCTCCCTATCAGATATATCAGGCCTCTTGTGTTCAGGATACTTTATGATTTTGGTGAACATGTTGTTACCTAATATTTCAAATATATGTACCTTAACTCCGAATATATTAGAAAGTCCTTTAAGCCAGCTGTTATATTTTATAGCTTCTTCTGTTTCTCATATAGTTGTAAATAGCATTTTAGACAGTACAGTGAGTGAATGAACAAACAAATAAGTGAATAAATAGATTTTCAATCACAGTATAAGTTACCTGAATTTGACCTGCTTGGAGATATTGCTACACAATCAATTTGGAGAGACTTCATTCTCTTTACAATTTCATTTTGGCCTGGATACTCTTTCTAGAATTAAGAACATAAAGACATATTTTAGTAAATAGCAGAAAATATTGGGTTGGCCAAAAAGTTCCAGAAAATTGTTGTAAGGAAGAACGAATTTTTCAGATGGTAGAAATTTCACATAGCTCTTACAAGCAGTAAATACTTCTTTAAGAAAATAAACTTTTTTCCCTAAATAGCCGAAACAATCTTAAAAAAGAACAAAGTTGGAGGGCTCACACTTCCTGATTTCAAAACTCACTACATAGCTACAGTAATCAAAACAGTGTGGTATTGGCCTAAGGAAAGACATACAGACCAATGGAATATAATGAACCCAGAAATAAACCCTTGCATATATGGCCAATTGATTTTTTATTTTTATTTTTTATTATTTATTTATTTACTTTTGCCGTACAGCATGCGGGATCCCCAACCAGAGATGGAACCCTTGCCCCCTGCAGTGGAAGCACCAAGTCTTAACCACTGGACTGCCAGAAAAGTCGCTGGCCAATTGATTTTTGACAAGGGGGCCACGACCATTCAATGGGGGAACACTGGTATCTACATGTGAAAGAATGAAGTTAGATCCTTACCTTTCAACATACACAAACATATACAAAAATTACCTCAAATGGATCAAAGACCTAAGCTTAAGAGCTAAAACTATATAACTATAAGAAGAAAACATAGGGGAAAAGCTTCATGACACTGGATTTGACAATGATTTCTTAGATAAAACACCAAAAGCACAGGCAACAAAATAAAAATAGGTAACTGGACTACATCAAAATTAAAACCATCTGTACATCAAAGGACACTATCAAGAGAGAGAACAGACAACCCACAGAGTAGGGAAAAATTTTTGTAAATCACATAAATATAAGGGATGAATATCCAGATTATATAAAGAATTCCTATAATCCAACAACAAAAAACAAACAACCCAGTTCAAAAACAGGCAAAGGACTTGAATAGATGTTTCTCCAAAGAAGACATACAGATGGCCAAGAAGCACATGAAAAGATGCTCAACATCATTACTCAAAGAGAAATGCAAATCAAAACTGCCATTCATTACAATGGCTATTATCAAAACAAAACAAACCCCAGAAAATGAAGTGTTAGTGAGAAGATAGAGAAATTGGAACCCTTGTAAACTGATGGGGGGAATATAAAATGGTGTAAATGATGGTTCCTCAAATGTTTAATGTATAATTATCATACAATCCAGCAATTCCACTCCTAGGTATATACCCAAAATAATTAAAAGCGGAGACTCAAAAAGATACTTGTATACCAATGTTCATAGCAGCATTATTCATTATAGACAAAAGGTGGAAACAACTCAAGTATCCATCAAAGATGAATGAATAATCAAAATGTGGCATATACGTACAATGGAATATTATTCAGCCTTAAAAAGGAATGAAGTTCTGATACATGCTACAAAATGGATGAACCTTGAAAACATTATGCTAGGTGAAATATGCTAGACACAAAAAGACAAATTGTATGATCCCATGTCTATGAGGCACCTAGAATAGTCACATTCATAGAGACAGAAAATAGAATAGAGGTTACCAGGGGCTGGAGAGAGGGAGGAATGGGGAGTTGTTGCTTGGGATACAGAGCTTCTGTTTGGGATAATAAAAATGGAAATGGATACTGGTCGTGGTGATACAACATTGTGTGTTAATGCCACTGAATTGTATACTTAAAAATTGGTTAGGATGGTAAATTTTATGTTATGTATATTTTACTACAATTAAAAAATAAATAAAACTTCTTCCCTTATAAAAATAATAATCATTATAAAAGATATACAAAATGTATAGAATTAACTTTAAATAGAAACCTACTCAAGTGAAAAAATTAACATTTTGTATTTCCTACAAGTTTTTTCCCCTGGTCATATTTGCACTATGCTCTTAACAGAGTGCCTGATACATAGGTAGATGATCAAAAATATTCAGAATCAACATATGAATGATTTAGGGGAGAATGACACAGGATATTAACTATGTGTACAGTTTGTAGCATTTTGTATGTTGCTTTTTATTTAACACATAAGCATTTTTATGTTATTTTGTTTTTTTCTTTAATTGGACTACAATTGCTTTACAATGTTGTGTTAGTTTCTGCTGTACAACGAAGTGAATCAGCTATATGTACACCTATATCCCCTCCCTCTTGGACCTCCCTCCCGCCCCCCATCCCACCTATCAAGGTCGTCACAGAGCACCAAGCTGAGCTTCCTGTGCTATACAGCAGGTTCCTACTAGCTATCTATTTTACACGTGGTAGTGTATATATGTCAATCCAGATCTCCCAATTCGTCCCACCCTCCCCTTCCCACCCTGTGTCCACATGTCCATTCTCTACGTCTATGTCTCTATTCCTATCCTGGAACTAGGTTCATCTGTACCATTTTTCTAGATTCCACATATAAGCGATATTATACAGTATTTGT
Organism: Hyperoodon ampullatus; assembly: GCF_949752795.1. NCBI lineage: Eukaryota > Metazoa > Chordata > Mammalia > Artiodactyla > Ziphiidae > Hyperoodon > Hyperoodon ampullatus. The sequence goes on from NC_136923.1 coordinate 103,655,764, forward strand.
TTTTCTCTTTCTGACTTACTTCACTCTGTCCCTAGGTCTATCCACATCTCTACAAAAGGCACTATTTCGTTCCTTTTTATGGCTGAGTGATATTCCATTGTATATATGTGCCACTTCTTCTTTATCCATTCATCTGGTGATGGACACTTAGGTTGTTTCCACGTCCTGGCTATTGTAAATAGTGCTGCAATGAACACTGGGGTACATGTGTCCTTTTGAATTATGGTTTTCTCAGGGCATGTGCCCAGTAGTGGGATTGCTGGGCCATATGGTAGTTCTGTTTTCAGTTTTTTAAGGAACCTCTGTGCTGTTCTCTATAGTGGCTGTATCAATTTACATTCCCACCAACAGTGCAAGAGGGTTCCCTTTTCTCCACACCCTCTCCAGCATTTATTGTTTGTAGATTTTTTGATGATGGCCATTCTGATCTTGAGGTGATACCTCATTGTAATTTTGATTTGCATTTCTCTAATGATTAGTGATGTTGAGCAGCTTTTCACGTGCCTCTTGGCCATCCGTTGTCTTCCTTGGAGAGATGTCTATTTAGTTCTTCCACCCATTTTTTAATTGGTTTGTTTTGTAAAAGCAATTGTTTTCTTTTTACAGCTATTTCTTATTAGACAAAATATATAAATACAAACTTCTTTTAAAAGATTCAAACTGCTGAATTACACACAGCAACACTTTAATGTCACTCCTTCCAACCCCCTCTCTTCCATTTTCAGAGGTAATCCTTATCTGGAGTATGTTGTGGACATTTTATTCTCTCTAGGCATTTGCATATATATTCTGGAAATATACAAATATTTATACATGTGTGTGTATATATATATTTACATATTTGTGTATTTCCAAATTTTAACTCTCACAAAGGTGCAAAAATCTCCTGAAGCTAAATCTTTGAGCATACATGTGAGTAGGATAGATTACTGAGAGCAGAACTGCAGCAGAAGTTATGTGCTTTTAAAAGTGGGGTAGATGCTTCACCGTTCAATAAACTTCAACTTTCACTTTTACCAATACTACATGAGATTGTCTGTTATTCTGCATTTTCACAAACACTTGATATTATCAACCTTTCAAAACTACTGTCAATCTAATGGATGAAAAATTATAATCAATTCACTTTGCTTTTCTGTTGTATCTTTTTCAAGCTTTACTGTCCATTGATGGATTCAGCTTGTTTATATTTTACTCAGGATTTTCACATCTACATTGTTAAGTGAAATTGTTTTGTAAGTTTCCTTTCTTGTATCTTCTTTTCAGGTTTGGGAATCAAGGTTATGTTAGTCTCATAAAATGAGTTTAGGAACGTTCCTTCTTCTCTATTATCTGGACAAGTTGTATACAATTGGGGTAATTTCTTCATTGAATATTTGATAGAAACTGCTGATAAAGCTATATGGTTGTGGAACTTTCTTGCAGGACTGATTCAATCTCTTTTAATAGTTAAGGGAATATTCAGGTTTTCCATCTCTATTTGAGCCAGTTTTGCTAAATTATACAGTTGACCCCTGAACAACATGGGAGTTAGGGGTGCTCATCCCCTCACAGTCGAAAATCCAAGTGTAATTTTACAGTTGGTCCTCTGTATTCATGGTTCCACATTATGAATTCAATCAAGTAAAGATCATGTAGTATGTATTTATTGAGAAAAATCTGTGTATAAGTGGACCCATGGAGTTCAAACCTGTGTTGTTCAAAGGTCAACATATTTAAAACTGTTATTGCCTTCTTGGTGAAATGAAACTTTTATTGTTATGATTATTCCTGATTGCTGTGGTAATGCTTTTTTTCCTTAGTGACTATCTTTCCTGATGTCCTTTTGATTACCTCCTTGGTTTGCATTGGATACCTCTCTTTTATAGTGTAGGTATCCCTCCAAAGTCTGGCAATTGTGGGTTTTTTTTTTAATTTTTTTTAACATTTTGATTGGAGTATAATTGCTTTACAATGGTGTTAGTTTCTGCTTTATAAGAAAGTCAATCAGTTATACATACACATATGTCCCGATATCTGCTCCCTCTTGCATCTCCCTCCTACCCTCCCTATCCCACCCCTCCAGGTGGTCACAAAGCATCGAGCTGATCTCCCTGTGCTATGCGGCTGCTTCCCACTAGCTATCTATTTTACGTTTGGTAGGGTATATATGTCCATGCCACTCTCTGTTTGTCCCAGCTTACCCTTCCCCCTCCCTGTGTCCTCAAGTCCATTCTCTAGTAGGTCTGCGTCTTTATTCCCGTTTTGCCCCTAGGTTCTTCATGACTTTTTTTTTTTTTTTTTTTTAGATTCCATATATATGTGTTAGCATACGGTATTTGTTTTTCTCTTTCTGACTTAACTTCACTCTGTATGACAGACTCTAGGTCCATCCACCTCACTACAAATAACTCAATTTCATTTCTCTTTATGGCTGAGTAATATTCCATTGTATATATGTGCCATTATATATATATATATATCTTCTTTATCCATTCATCTGTTGATGGCCACTTAGGTTGCTTCCATGTCCCAGCTATTGTAAATAGAGCTGCAATGAACATTGTAGTACATGACTCTCTTTGAATTATGGTTTTTCTCAGGGTATATGCCCAGTAGTGGGATTGCTGGGTTGTATGGTAGTTCTATTTTTAGTTTTTTTTTTTTTTTTTTTTGCGGTACGTGGGCCTCTGGCTGCTGTGGCCTCTCCTGCTGCGGAGCACAGGCTCCGGATGTGCAGGCTCAGTGGCCATGGCTCACGGGCCCAGCCGCTCCGCGGCACGTGGGATCTTCCCGGACCGGGGCACGAACCGGCATCCCCTGCATCGGCAGGCGGACTCTCAGCCACTGCGCCACCAGGTAAGCCCCTATTTTTAGTTTTTTAAGGAACCTCTATAGTGTTCTCCATAGTGGCTGTTATCAATTTACATTCCCACCAACAGTGCCAGAGGGTTCCCTTTTCTCCACACCCTGTCCAGCATTTATTGTTTGTAGATTTTTTGATGATGGCCAGTTTGGCAATTCTTGACTATCTGACTGTGTATGTGTGTGCATATCTTAAAATCTCTGTCTGCCTGCCTGTTTTATTTACTGTAGTCTCCCTTTCATGATTATAGCACCATGTTGCTGTAAGACTTAAGACAACAGCTTGTTTCCTGAGTGTGTGAGGAGGGGAGGTCTCTGTTCCTCTTGGCTGGTTAGTTGGCAACAGTCTCTGACATACCTCTCTCTCTGATCCCCAAACTCACTGCTTCGGCCCTGGGCACATGCTGCTCCCCCATCTGCTGCTTTAGCACAAGACGTGAGGGGGGAGGAGCCAACTTTTAAAACTGACACAACCATGGCTCCCAAATGACAACGCCTACCAACGTCCCGTGTGACCACCCACTTCTTCTACACATTGACGCAAGACTTCTTCCTCCATGACTTCTTGATTATTATGTTTGGGTCAGCCTTTTACAACTTTTTTCCTGTTTTATGTCTCAACAGATACAATTCTGTTGTCTTTTTATCTTTCAAGAATTCCTCAAAATGACTGATCCACCTATGGTACTTTCCATCCTGTTCCAGTAATGTTGTGCTTTTGTTTTCATATTGGTAGATATATTTTCTCTCATTTCATTAGTTTTGACAGAGGAACGGGTCTGGTATGCTAACTTGATGATATCTGCATAAAACTGCCTATTTTGTTTTTTGTGGTTACCAAGCTAGCTTACCTCAAATCTCAGTAATAAAGTATAATGCTTTGGTTTTCATGACTGACAATATACATGCTTCAATATGTTAGCATTTTGAGCAGCTGCTATGTTACCTACCTTTAAACTCTTCACATCCTCTTCTACATGTTCTTCTAATTGATTTAAATAAAAAGGCCTAAATTTCTCTTCAATGCCTATATGTAAAAAAAATAGTACTTTAAATTTCTTAAGTATTTTCTAGAATAAAATTAAAATATTACCAACCTATTATCTTTGAATTACTTACCGTAATCTGTGAGCAAAGCAGGGAAATATAAATTTAAATGCCAAATCACTGACTTTCATAAAGAGACTAACAAGACTATTCCACAGACAGAACAAAGGATAGGATATCACTGGAAACCCAGGGCTCCTGCCTAATAATAGACAGTTTCTCTGGCTGCAGCACAAAGCCCTACCTAATACGAGTTAATTTCCAAATGAAAAAGATGGGTGGACTCCTTGTTTCTGTCCCTTTGGCATCTAAGTTACTATAGGGTGGAATACTCAGAATAAGGATCTGGTATAAAGTTAGAGCTGTTAGCCTTAAAAGAAAAATGTAACTTCCATTTTTGGGAAGCTGGAATAGACATACTTTTCCTTATTTCTCCCACTAAGTATGACAAGAACCCCTACATATTATATTATATATAAAACAAACATAAGGAGACTGAAAGGAGGAGAGACAAAGTCAGACTAGCTAGGGACTTTGGGACCTGAGGAAAGACATGGCAGTAAGCTTACTGGATTTTTTTTTTTTTTTGCTGCACAGATCTCAGACTTGGACCTGAAGAAGCTAGCAACCCAACAAAAAAGCCCAACAAAAGCCTGTTCTTTCTGGCCAGAGGGCTAAGCAAGGGGCAGCCTAGCAAGACAGAGTGCTTAGTCCATAACCACTCTCCAGCCAAATGCCATAGAAAAATCATGACTCCATCCCCCACCCCCACCAGCAAAGACTGAGTGGGGAGTTGAGACTCCCGACCCCAGAAGACACTGACAGGGTGCTCCAACACCCCACCAGGGCGATGTCAGAGAAGGCCAAATAGGAGGTCAGAACTTTCCTTCCAGTCAGGTGGTAATGAGCCCCTCCACTCCTCTGGTGTCAGTGGACAACAAGGGTAGACTGAACTTGCATCCTCACCTTGCAGTAATAAGATGCTCCTTCCCTATCCCAATGGGGAACTATCAGAAGAGGCCTTGGGTGAGTTGGGACTTTCACCTCCATTGCAGTGTCCATGGAGACCATGTGGACTCCACTGAAACCCTCACCCCTGACCAGTAGTAACGAAAAGCCTCCCACTTCAGGTGTCAACAGGGCCAAGTGGGGAAACTGACTTCCTTCCACCTGGTGCTAACAAGGTGGCAGTCACCCTTTCTTTGTCAAAGCCATGTCAGAAGAGGCCAGCTAAAAACAGAAGGCTTCATAGTAAGAAAATGTACAAGTTTCAATAGAAAAATCATTCATCATACTAAGACCCAGTAAGGTCACAAACTGAATGACAAAGACAACTAACAGATGCCAACATCAAGATGACAGAGACATTAGGATTACACATCAAAGATCTTTAAACAGCCATGATAAAAATGCTTCAAGAAGCAATTATGAATATGCTTGAAACAAATGAAAAAATAGAAAGCATCAACAAAGAAATAGAAGATATGAAAGAAATTTCAGTGAAATTTTAGAACTGAAAAATAAAATAAGGCAAATAAAAAGCTCAGTGGATGAACTCTACAGCAGAATGGAGGAGAAAGAGGGAAGTCAGTGAAATGGAAGACAGAACAATAAAAATGAATGGAAATTCTAGCCAGTGCAATAAAGCAAGAAAAGAAAATAAAAACCAAACAGATCAGAAAGAAAGAAATGAAAATGTCCCTGTTTGGAAATGACATGAAAATCTAAAAAAATCTCCAAAAAAACTCCTAGAACCAGTTAGTGAGTTCGACAAGGTCACAGGACATAGGAGTAACATACAAAAAATCAACTCTACTTCTATATTCTAGCAATGAACAAATGGACACCTAAGTTAAAAATACAAACTACTTATAATTGCTAAAAAAAAAAAAAAAGGAAATGGATATATAGGACTTGTATGCTGAAAACTATACAACACTGATAAAGAAATCAAAGACAATCTAAATAAATGGAGAGACATATTGTGTTCATGGATTAGAAGACTCAATATAGTAAAGATGTCAATTCTCCCCAAATGGATACACAGGTTTAACACAATTCCTATCAAAATCCCAGTAAGATTTTTATTTTTAGACATAGACAAGATTTTTCTAAATTTTATATGGAAAGACAGGAACTAAAGTCGTTACAATAACTTTTTAAATGAAGAAAAAAGTGGGAGAAATCAGTCCGTCCAATTTCAAGAACTTATGTCACTAAAGTAATTAAGACCGTAGGTACTGGAGTAGAGATAGATGCATAGATTAACGGAACAGAACAGAGAACCCAGAAATAGACCCAGACAAATATCCCAACTGATTTCTGACAAAGGACAAAAAACAATGCAAGGGAAGAAGGGCAGCCTTTCAACAAATGGGTTAGAATGAGGCAAAAAGGAAAAAAAACAGCGAACTTCAACCTAAGTCTCACACCTTATGCAGAAATTAACTCAAAATGGATCATGGTATTTTCCCAGTAAGACATAAATCAAATAACTGGCAAGAAAGACAACCAATATTTAGTTCTGTGTTATCATTCTTATGTTAGCAATAATAAATTTTCCTTGACAATAAAAACAAAACAAAACAAAACAAAAAAAAACTTAACAGAGACTTAAATGTAAAACCGTAAGAATTTTAGAACAAAACAGAAAAAAATATTTGGGATCCAACCCTGACAGTGTCCTTAGACTTGACACCAAAAGTATAATACATAAAAGGAAAAATTAATGAATGAGTCTTCATCAAAATAAAAACGTTTACTCTGTTAAAGACCCTGAGAAGAGGATGAAAAAAACCAAGCTACGGATTGGGAGAAAATATTTGAAAACCACATGTCCAAGAAAGGAATACTATATAGAATATATAAAGAACACTCTAAATTCAACAGTGAAAAAACAAAATCCAATTAGAAAATGGGCAAAAGACATAGAGCAACATTTTTCACCAAGGAAGATACACAGATGGCAAATAAGAACATGAAAAGATATTCACCAACATTAGCCATTACAGAAATGCAAATTAAAACCACAATGAGATATCACTACATACCTATCAGAGTAGCTAAAATTAAAAAACAGCAACACCACCAAATACTGGTAAGGATGCAGAGAAACTGGTGAGAATATAAAATGGTACAGCCCCTCTGGAAAACAGTTTGGCAGTTTTGTTTTGCTTTGTTTTGTTGTTGTTGTTGGCGGCATGTGTGATCTTGTTTTTTTTGGTTTTTTTGGCCATGCCACGCGGCTTGTGGGATCTTAGTTCCCCGACCAGGGACTGAATCTGGGCCTTTGGCAGTGAGAGCATGGAGTCCTAACCACTGGACCGTCAGGGAATTCCCAGTCTGGCAGTTTCTTTAAAAAAAAAAAAACAAAACCCTAAACATGAACCTACCACATGACCTAGTTATTTCACTCTTGGGTATTTTTATTCCAGAGAAACAAAGACTTATATTCACACAAAAACCTGCAACATGAATATTTACAGCAGCTTTACTCCTATGAAAGAGCTGCACGAGGGACCCCTGTGGTGATGGAAAGGTTCTGTATCCAACTGTGTCAGTGTCAATATCCCAGTGGTAATGCAGTCCTATAGTCTGGCCAGATGTCATCAGTGAGGGAAACTAGGTAAAGGGTACATGGGATATCTGTGTTATTTCTTATAACTGCATGTAAATCTACAATTACCTCAAAATAAGAATTTTAATTTAAAAAAAGTGAAAAAGGCATGAGAGAAGAAACCACGCCAGGATAAGATTCAGCAAATAAGAAAGCAGGTAACTAAATCAATCACCCCCTAACCCTTCGGTGGGAGTGGTAGGTAGGGCTTCAATTCTGTTTTCTCATCGCAGAAATATGAGAGCAAAGTCCTTTGTAGGCTCCTACGTTCCTTCCTGCTATTTATTTTTTCCTCACCTGATTTTCTTCTTTCCTCTGCCTCTAGGACTTTAGCAAGATCCTGGGCAACACAGGGGAATGAGAAGAGGTACAAGGATGTGACATGTCCATGTCCCTTTCCTTCTCCTACTATTGGCCCAATCCAAATGACAAAATCACATTTCCAGAGATGCCAGCTTCGCAAGGGAAGGGAAATGAAATAAAAGCTAAGAAATAAGAAGGCCTGTGGAAGCAACCCATTCAGCAGATGAATGGATGGACAAAATGTGGTCTACATACCATGGAGTACCTCTCGGCAGTGAAAAGGGAGGAGATTCTGACACAGGCTACAACATGGATGAACCAACCCTGAAGATGTTGTGCACAGGAAATAAGCCAGTCACAAAAGGACAAATACTGTATGATTCCACTTAAACGAGGTACCCAGAGTAGCCAAATTCAGAGAGACAGAATGTAGAATGATGGTTGCCAGGGGCTGGGGGAGAGGAGATGGGGGGTTATTGTTTAATAGATACAGTTTCAGTTGGGGAAGATGAAAAAGTTTCGGAGACGGATCGTGGTGATGGGTGCAAACATTGTGAATGTACTTAATGTCGCTGAACTGTACACCTGAAAACGGTTAAAATGGTAAATTATGTGTCACGTATATTCTAACACAATTTTTAAAAAGTTAATTAGGGGAAAGAAAACCCCACAAAGAAACAAAAGGACCTTATATGCCTTCATGCTCTGGGGAGGGATGACAACCTTTCATTGAACAAAGTGTTTGGCATCTAGAAAATCAGTTTGAAATCACAAGTGGAACTCAGTTTTCTAAAAACTCAAAGCAACTTCCTGTCAGCATCTCACGAGGAAGATCACCACGTGGGAGACCGTGCAGTCATGGAAGATGCTCTCACCAGCAAACGTTGGCCGATCTTCTGGATTCACCGCCCAGCACTGCTGCATGATGCTGATAATCTCCCGTGGGCAGGGCTCAGTGATGTCCTCCACAGCTGGCCTGTTCCCAGATTTAATGCTCATTATCAGCTGCTGCTCACAGACAGCATCTATAAAACAAAGAGGAGCTTAGGCTGAGTTTTCAGGTCCTGCTCCTCTCAGGCAGGGAGGTGACAGAGCTTGGACAAAGCCACTGATCTCTCTCTGCCTAGGGCACACGCTTTCAGTACAGCTGCCGCATCCAGCAGGGGCAGAATGGCCCTGTGACAACGAGCTGATGAATTCCACTGCAGAGATGATCAAACAGCATTTTAGTTTCTGCAGGTGAAAGAGAGAATTCACAGCAAAGCTGACTCCTCGTAGAACAAACGGTGAATATGTGAATAAAGCCAATGCCACACTCCAGATTTTCATACAAAGACAAATACGGGACAGTGCTTGCCTTGAAGGAGCTCAGTTTAATAAGAGTGACTTAAAATGTAGAGTGATAATGGCTAGTCGAGAAGTAAGTACAAAGGGTTCTGGTAACAGGATCATGACTAGAAGGTCAGAGAAGGCTTTGTTGAGTCCAGAAAAATAAGCAGGAATTATCCAGGTAAAGAAGTGGGAAGGACGATTCAGAGAGGAGGATTCCAGGCTAAGAAAGCAGGATATGAACAGATTGGACGTTGCAGAAATCATGATGCATCCCAGAAATTATGAATAGTTCAGTGTAACTGAGCGTACTGACTAAAGGAAGTGAGGGAAGGAATAAGGTTAGAGAGAGAAGCAAAAGCCAAATCAGAAAGGACGCTGTACTCCATATTGAGGGATCTGAACTTTACCCTGAATGTCAAGGCTGCCTTGGCAGGATTTTAAACAGATGAGTGAGACGGTCTGATTTGCTTTTTAGGACAAGCAGCTTGGCTGCAGTGTGAATGGCGGCAGCGCGAGGAGGCTGCCATAGAAACACAGAGGGTTTGACCTAGTGAGGGCCCCGTGGGGGATGGGGAGAAGCGGATGTACCTTGAATCAGATACACCTTGAGTTCACAGTTGTTGTTTTTTGGTTTTTTTTCCCAGCCACGCCACGCGGCTTGCGGGACCTTAGTTACCCGACCAGGGATTAAACCTGGGCCTTCAGCAGTGAAAGTGAGGAGTCCTAACCACTGGACCGCCAGGGAAGTCCCGAATTCATAGGTTTTGGTGTCTGATTGGATGTGGGAGATGAGGGGCAAGGTTGAGTCTGGGATGACTAAAATTTCTGGTTGGGCAGCTCAGTTGGTGGTTGGTGATGCCATTTTCTGAACATAAGAGCAAAGGTGGGGCTTCCCTGGTGGCGCAGTGGTTGAGAGTCTGCCTGCCGATGCAGGGGACACGGGTTCGTGCCCCGGTCCGGGAAGATCCCACATGCCGCGGAGTGGCTGGGCCCGTGAGCCATGGCCGCTGAGCCTGCGCGTCCGGAGCCTGTGCTCCGCAACGGGAGAGGCCACACAGTGAGAGGCCCACATACCGAAAAGAAAAAAAAAAAAAAGAGCAAAGCTGAATGAGCTACTAGGACGGCACAGAGAAGATGGATTTGTTTTGGGGGGACGCTGCTTTCGGGTTCCCCTGGTATGTGGACTGGGTCTGACTAATAGACAAGTGGATATCCAGGCCAGGGCTGGAGATTTGGGAGGCGTCAGCAAAGAGGTGATCATTAAACCATGGGGGCTGATAATCACCCAGGAAGAATGGGCAGGAGAACGTCCATTAGTTTCGATACTTAACAGACTGAAGAACGGCTAATCTGTTCTCCTGCACAAACCATGACTTTCTCATCTTTATATTCTCAATTCTGAGTAAAGTCCCACCGTAAGTACTGAAAAGAAACAATTTCTGAATGAAGGATTAGGGGACGAATGAAAGTATGGAGTGTATGCCCTGCAAGGGTTAACCCCTCATAGGCAGGAGCAGGCAAGCTTTCCTGTCCAGGAGGAATTATGGAACGTTACAGCACCTCCCAAGCTTCAGTGCGTTATCAAGGCTCCTATCTGTCCTACGATCCCTGATTCCTAAACTGAGATGACTCATTCTTTCAACAAACACTTCCTGAGCACCTACTACGTTCCAGGTACTGTATGTGTAGATACTGGGGAAACAGCAGTGAATGGATCAGATGTGGTCCTGGCCCTTGTGGAGCTTATAGTCCAGTCGGTAAGACAGACATTAAATGAACAAACAATGATACCTCTTAACTGACTTCACTGAAGGCTCAGATTCCGTTGAACAACTCTGATTAGTACCCAAATCCCACTCCTCTGTAACTGCCTTACTTTCATACGGCTCCTTGTTGGCAAAGACGGCCCAGAGCACTATGGCGAAGCTGAACACGCCCGACTTCTCCGAGGGCCTCGAGGTGGCGTCGTTCAGGTGCTCGGGGGCCAGGTAGTGGAGGGCACCGCCGGTCTTCGTGCTGCTGTGCCCTCTCCTCTGCGCAGTAAGCTCCTCTTTCATCAGCTCACTCCACGTCTTAAGGGAGGCAAAGCCAAGGTCAGCTATCTGCAAGGGAGGAAACCCACGGGATTGTTCTGGGAAGGCTACAAGCAAATCAGACTTGCCTTCAAATCTGGGGTTTCTTCAGTAGATGTGAGGTACAGTAACATTTCCAGAAATGGTTGCACTAGATAAGTTTAAAACAGCTACTTCTGAACAGACTAGTAGAAACTGTATGTCCTCAGCCATCTGGAAATTCTCCCTTAAGAAATGTCTGTGCATCAGGTTCAAGCCCTGGTCTGGGAAGATCCCACATGCCGTGGAGCAACTAAGCCCGTGCGCCACAACTACTGAGCCCACGTGCCTAGAGCCCGTGCTCCACAACAAGAGAAGCCACCGCAATGAGAAGCCTGCACACCGCAAAGAAGAGGAGCCCCTGCTCGCCGCAACTAGACAAAGCCCGTGCACCACAACGAAGAGCTGCCCCCGCTCGCCGCAACTAGACAAAGCCCGCGCGCAGCAACGAAAATCAAACACAGCCAAAAAATAAATAATTAAATAAACAAATGTATAAAAAAAGAAACAAAACAGAAATGTCTGTGTGAAATTCTGGTATCTCAATTCTTATGCAATAAAACCTGGGGGCGGGGGGCAAAGGGGTGAGAAAAGCAGAAGATGTTTCTGAGATGAACACAACAAAACATGTTCATTCTAATTCCTCATTTATTCTGCATATATTTTTCAACTATTTCTGAGGTTAGGAAAAAACAGGTACTTTCTTCTCAGCAGATTTGTATAGCAGATGGTACTGCATTTTCTATTTTCCCAAATGGTGTCCAGAAGCCCAAGGATGCGAATTTCCGAGGATCCCAAAGACACACTGAGGATAAGGACTGCAGTGCTACCTGTTCTGAGTTGGGAGCCTGAACCTAAGAGGAGACGGGATGAGAAGGAGGGAAACACAGACGAAAAAGCAAAGAAAAAATACCAGGGTCACGTGAGCCATGGCCGCTGAGCCTGCGCGTCCGGAGCCTGTGCTCCGCAACGGGAGAGGCCACAACAGTGAGAGGCCCGCGTACCGCAAAAAAAAAAAAAAAAAAAATACCAGGGTCAGACACAGAACAAAGAGGGAGGTGGCAGGGCAAAATGACAGAACACCACAGTTAAGAAATCAGAGGTGACAGTTTCACTTTTGCCTCAAGGAATCCAAGCATTTGGGGATGATTTCTGGCATGTGATTATCTAAAATCCTCAAATTCTAACCCAGAACATAACAGATAAGTTATTAATGTAAAGAAGAACCTTCTTTTAAAGACACAGGAATAAAAACCCCCGTCCAGGACTAGAACAGAGTGTGAGAAGCAGAATCTTCTGGTAAAGGGATGCCTGTGTAAGCAGTTCCCGAGTCCTCCCCCAGATGCCACTTCCCCTTTCAGATGCTTGCGCTTGGATTCCTGCTGCCAAAGCCAACTAGATGTGATGCTCCACCTAGTGAGGGCTCGCTCTTGAGTGAGCAAAAGAAAAACCCTTTGCCTTCTTCCTCTTACTACAGTGGAAAGAGAGTTTTCAACAGGAAACTGAGTTTGAAAAAGGAGATGATGGGACTTCCCTGGTGGTCCAGCGGGTAAGACTCCACGCTCTCAATGCAGGGGGCCCAGGTTCGATCCCTCGTCGGGGAATTGGATTCCAAGTGCCACAACTAAGAGCTCAAATGCCTCAACTAAAGATCCCGCTCATGGCAAGGAAGATCCCGCATGCCACGGGTACAGCCAAATAAATAAATAAATAAATAAATAAATAAATAAATACTAAAAATAAAAAAATTAAAAAAGAGATGAAAGTAAATGAATAAATAAAAAATATCCACTCCATCAAATCTGCATCTTGCTTTTCCTTCTTTGGTAGAGCTTTCTGGCACCACCATTACCAGTTATGAGCTGAGCTAGCTCTTCTTTTAGCGTGTATCATGTCCAAAAATGGATTTCCAGTGGACAATTAAAACTAAAATTACCCCAATCCTCCAGAAGCCTTGACTATGGTTTACCTTAATGTGAAAGTCACCATCGACAAGGATATTTCCAGGCTTGAGGTCCTTGTGTATTACACCTTCTCCGTGTAAGTAGCGCATTCCTTCAATGGTCTCCATAATTATCCTTCCTTTCACAGACAGAGGGATACTGATCTAAAACGAGTGATAGTAAGTCCATGAATGGAAAGGTAAAGGCCAAAGCAACCGTTTCCTTCAAGAGTAGTGGGGTCTGAACCTGAGGACAGAGAGACCAGGTTTCCTTCTATCAGGCCCTGCAGCACTGCTGTCATTGCAAAACAAGCACCCTTTAAGAGAGATTTCATCCCAAGTGCTGAGGGTGTTCATGTTGTGCTCTGTCAGTGTACAAATAAAACTTGCACGCCAACATGGTAACAGGCAAAAATGCTATAAAATTAAGCTCCTTGAGAACGAAACTATATTATTATTATTATTTACTTAAGATGTGTCCTGACTACCTTGCATGGTGCCTGTAATATTTGTTGAATGAATGCACATATATACAAAAAACACAAATATTCTCAATGGCGTACTAATATGATGTGCTACTATATATTAAATATGTAAACAATGTCATAAAAATGTATGTATGAAATAAGGTTAAGAGAAAAAATAATACAAGGGAATGTGCTCACATTGATCAAAAACATGTAAAGATTAATCTATGAGATGACATGATGTGGTTAAAACAATGCTAAAGTGAATTTAACATCTGTTTGGTGATTTGGTATCAGATATGTCAAGCCTTTGTAGCTTCTCGGGTCACTCTCACTTAAAATTGTATCCTAGTTATATGAATAGCAATGTTAATAGAGACAATTTCAGTTTCTATTAAACAGTTTTGCTTAACATTGAAAAACACAAACTCTCACTGTGTGTGTGTGTGTGTCTGTGTGTGTATGTGTATGCAGTCCCTAGTTTACAAATAGGCTGTTTCCTAAACATTTATGTGTATGTTAGTTGTTGATAAGCAGGAAAAAAAATTAAATGATGGAAGTTAGATTCCCAAGTTAATCCCCCAAAACATCTGAAGTCATAATGTGGCTGCACTACAGTATTAGTAGCCTGACCACCACATACAAAAAAACCAAAAGCCAGAGATTCTGCCTTTTTCCTTGGTATACCTTTGGACTTGGGAAAAAAGTCTGAGCATGCCAAGCAGATCCCCTTTTTTTCCCCTCTTTCTGTTTGTCTCCCTTCTATCCTCCTGAATTTCTTCTTGAGCCCCAACGGGTGCACCTTATCTTAGCCTGATCCATCCCACAGAATGTCTCTTGTCTCAAACGATTTATCTCCCAATCAAAATGCCTACTTGCTTCACGGATCATATCTCGATTGCGGAAGAAGAGAAGTCTGATCAAATCACAATACAACCAGTAAGTGACTATCCGTTTACCCTTCCCCGCAACTATCTGTGAGATTTGTCCGACTGAAAAAGAACTGAAGAACTGACGCAGCTTCAGGCAGCTGGGGGGTGGGGAGGGGAGAAGACGGGAAGAGGGGGGAATACCTGCATAAGGACAGTCGTAGCCCCCCCATGGGCACGCTCTACTGTGCCCACCCCAGTTCTTTGCGTTCCCCACACCGGCCAGGCTCTAGCTCCTTCGCTCGTGCCCTTCCCTCTGCCTGGAACGGGGACTTACTCCCCAGTTCTCGGCTTCAAACCCTCTGCTTGTCCGTCACACTCCCACTCCAGCCTCCTCCTTCTGGAATCCCTTCCCATCTATCCCACGCTGGGGAGAGAGCCCCTCTTCTGTGTTCCCAGAGCTCGCTATGAGCGTGTCTATCAAAACAACTCCACACCAGACTGTTCATTTCCTGTCCCGTTACTTGTCTGTGTCACATTTGCTATTGCTTCCTGAGCAAAGAGCACAAGGCCTTGCACTTAACAGGCACATACACTTTTAAAAATGCTTTAAAGTTATCTGTCTTTGGTAAGCAATATTAACCTTCCTGTTCTAAGCCTTGCTTACCCAGTGTTGTTACTCTAATGTTCTATATTTAACCTATAAGCTTCTTCAATGGCATCGAAATGCAATCACTAATATTCTATCTTCTCATATGGTCATTTACAGTGTACATCTTTTAATCAATCAATATTTAATTGTAACCCATGATGCACGCACCCCCCATCAGACCACGTGCTTCGTGAACACAGCGCCTGCCTCTGAACTGTGGATCTGACAGTGGCTGACAAAAGCCTCCTACAACACTGAGACCCAGAGATGACCCTCCGAGAGAGGGATGGACACCTGTCTGCAGGCACCGAGAGGAGGGCGAGCCCAGCTTCTGGGCATGGAAAGTCAAGGACGATTTAATGAGGGACTGACTTGAGAAAATCCCAAATATCCAGCCATTCACAAAGGACTCTTGTGCACCAAGCAGCTGGCAGGGTGCGCTCTCGGGCCTGGTACCTGGGACTTGAGCACGTGCGCGAGGTCGCCCTTCTCCACGTACTCCATCACCAGAGAGTAATTCCCGTCCTCCATGACGATGCCCAGCAGCTTCACCACGCGGCTGTGCCGCAGCCTGTGCATCATCCTGCCCTCCTCCAGGAGGGCCTCGTCGTACCTGGGGGAGGCAAGGGGGTTCAGGCGGACAGAGGCAGCCCCTGCTCCCTTCCTGCCCCCAGAAACGCTGTGGTTTGGGATTCCTTGGAGCATCACCGCACACGCTCTGTCACTCCTTGTGCACGTGCTGGTCTCTACCAGACACAGACCACAAGCTCCGGAAGGCAAAGCAGTTTCTCGTCCACTCTATATTCCTTCTTCCCAGTGACCGGCAGCACGTGCTCAAGAAATGTTACATGGATGAACGGATCAACGCAAAGTATCAATACATGAACAGCAGCAGCGAAATGCGGCCGGAAAAAAGGACTGTGCTGGACAGTGTAATAAAAAACGCAGTCTCTCTCATAACCACTCTGGCGAGAACAGAGGGAAGTAAAACAATGCCACCAACTGCCTTCAAGAGAGGGTTCCTGGAACCTCTAATTCAGGAACCAGCTTTTTGTTCCTGTACTTAGGGCTGGTCCTCACCAACACGGTGAAGCAAGCGCATCCATCCGTCTTTCCTGCTCCCTGCCATTCCCTTTCCGTCGGCCCCTTTGTTGCCCTGGGTCTTCTTCCCTTTCTCTTCTTCCTCCCCTTCTGCTTTCTTCCCTGATTTACCAGCTCTGAGCTCTTCCCTAGCCAGCCTCCGAACCCTCATCAGCGATTCAGGGATGTTAATATCCACCCTGCAGGGTTATCTGACATAAAGCCCGGGTGCTGACCCTCGCACCCCATCTGTCTCATTCTAAAGCCTGTGCTGCCCGTATCCACCGCCCTGGCCGGTCACGTGGCCCATCTGCCTCTGCCCCCAACTCACTCGGTGCGCTTGGGGCCCGTGTACACCTTCTTCAGGACCACGAGTCCATGGGAGCTGTGTAAACACAGAGACGCCTTCCCGAAGCCCCCGCTGTCCAGGTCCTCCTGCTCCAGGAATTCAGCAGAGCTCATCCTAATGTCATCCAAGGACATGTCTGCTTTCCTTCTGAAGGCTCAGAATGCCCCAAAAATACACAACTGTTTTTTTCCCCTCAGAGCTGTGCCCTGTGAAGAAAATAAGAGGACACGTCAGTGCAAAAAAAATCATTATTCAAAAAATATATGTAACGTTCCACCACGCGCTTGGTGTGCCTTTATTTTTTGAAGATAGATTTATAGTCTCTAAGATGAAAGTTTTTCATATTTCCAGGAATCACAGACAACCACGATCTTTCTTCCTTAGACTTTCATTTCTAGCCACATGAAAGACTAAACACTGTCCTGCTACAAAGGACCCGTATACATTGGATAACAGAATACAAACATCCATTCAAGTGCATAGCTAGGCTCAGCAGAAAGGAAAAGAACTCCAGGGACGGAAAACAAACAGCGTGTGGGGCAGGGGCCACGTGATGGCTGCCGTGGGCTGAACGTCCGTGTGCCCCCCAGATTCGTATGTTGACGCCCGAGCTCCGACAGTACTAGGAGGTGGGGCCTTTGGGAGGCAATTAGGCCATGAAGGAAGCCTCATGAACGACGTTAGTCATCCATGAGGCCTTATAAAAAGACAGGAAAGGGCTTGCTTCCTCTCCTCTCTCGGCACCCATCCCCCTTTCTCTCCACCATGTGAGAGTACAATGAGGATGGCCGGCCGTCTGCACACCAGGAAGCAGGCCCTCACTAGACACTGGATCTGCTGGTGCTTTGACCTTGGACTCCCAGCCTCCAGAACCGCGAGAAATCAATGTCTGTTGTTTACGCCGCCCAGTCTATGGTAATTTGTTACATCAGCCGAGCCAAGAAGTGGCCCTGTGGGGCACCACCAACCTCAACATCCAAAGGTCAGGGTTTAAAACCCAGCCAGAGACAGGAGCTGAGGTCAGGACAAGCAAGAAAAGAGGGTTGGAACAAAGACTCCGCCCTTAACATGGCACTTCTCAATGTGCTACCCTACCCCACAATGAAAGGATGGACTACAAAAAAAAGCAGTCCACTAGCAAAGGAACTTGTTTGTCTTAGACTGAGCTTGGGCTATAAAAAAAGGTCTCTGTGTGAATTCATAACCTTGGGCTTGTCTTCAAATAGATTTGGGCTTTCAATTTACACTCCTCTTACCTCTTACGGCCAGGATCCCCCAAATTAAGAACTTTTATACAGAAAATGGTCACAGGCTGATGACATCCCTGGGTTATAAGGTTAAAGCAAACTAAACACCCCCAAGGCAGACCAGACAGGATTCTCACAAATAAAGCCTAACTTAACATGTGCTCCCTTTCCAAAATTATAAAACACTGGAAAAAGAAAGTCCACCATGAGCCAGACCCCACATATACGACAACCAGCAGGATTAGGCACCAACTGTTCAGGTAACTAAACTACTGAATATCCTTAGAAATGAACGGGTTTAAAGTAATTATGAACAAAAGAAAAGGAATTTGAAGAATACAAAGAGAACAATGCACTATCTAAAAAGAGCAGGAAAACAGGGAAAGGACGAGGATTGGAGACTTTGAACACAGGGCAGGAAGGTGCGCAACACGTGTAACCTCAAAACACGGCTATTTGCTTCACCCTTCTTTCTTTCTTCCTTCATGCATTTATTTTTCCCAAACTGAAATGAAAAATAAAAATCCTTGGGGACCAACATGTGACACCAGTACACACCCACCGGAGTAACCAGAATCAAAAAGGCCACCACCGCATGCCAGTGAGCCGGAATTCTCACACACTGCTGGTGGGAACACGAAATGGTACAATCACCTGAGAAAAGGTCTGGCAGTTTCTTATAAATCTAAACATATACCTACACTATGACCAAGCAATTCCAATCCCAAGGGAAATGTAAACATACGTCCCCAAAGACCTGTACAATGCTCATAGCAGCTTTATTCATGACCATCCAAAACTGGAAACAGTTGTCCATCAGTAGAATGGGCCAAAAAAAAAACCCTGTGGTGTATTCACAGATGGACTACTACTCAGCAATAAAAAGCAATGACCTAATACACACAACAATGTGGAAGAGTAACAAAAACATTATGCTAAGGTAGAGAAGATATCAAAGGATCCATAGTATGTAACTTCATTTACGTGAAGTTTTAGAACAGTCAGACTCATCTGTGGTGGAAACCGGTTGCCCAGGGACGGGGTGAGGGACCATTCTGGGGTGAAGGTGATGTTCTACCACCTCAGTGGGGGTTTGGGTTACACAAGCAAAATCATCTGTCAACACACAACAAATGTACACTGAAGAACCGCAGGCAAATTTTATATCTAGAAAAATCTGTAAACATGCTGAACTTGTTAGTGGTATGCATGCTGAAATATTTATGGGTAAGTGTACTGATATCTGCAATTTACCTTCCAGACACATAGCCTGGTGGACAGAGAGAGGGATAAGTATATGGATAATTATATGATAGAGCAAGCAGAGTAAAATGATATAAATACTGCATATATGAGAGTTCACTGTAAAATTTTTAATTGTACTTTTTCGTTTCTACATGTTTAATTTTCATTTTTTTCCCATACACCCCTCACCCATTTGTCCTAATAGTCCATTTGTCAAAACTAAGAAACTAACATTGGTATGTCACCATTAACTAAACGCTCTACTTTTTTCTGATTTCACCAGTTTTTCTACTAATTTCCTTTTTTGCTCCAGGACCCAATCCAGGATACCACACTGCACTTTGTAGCTCTTGATTTTTTATTGTTTTGTTTTTTTTTTTACCTTGTGACCCCTTCACCCATTTCTCCCACCCACACCAACTCCCTTCCTCTGGTAACCACCAATCTGTTGTCTGTATCTATGAGCTTGTTTCTTGTTTCTTTAAATTTAAGATACCACATATACATGACATCATGCAGTATTTGTTTCTCTGTCTGACTTATCTCACTCAGCATAATGCCCTTGAAGTCTTTCCATGTTGTTGCAAACGGAAAGATTCCATTCTTTTTATGGCTGAGTAATATTCCATTGTATGTAGACCACATCTTCTTTATCCATTCATCCATGGATGGACACTTAGGTTGTTTCCATATCTTGGCTATTATAAATAGTGCTGCAATGAACATAGGGATGCATGTATCTTTTTAAGTGAGTGTTTTCATGTTCTTCAGATAAATACCCAGCAGTGTAATTGCTGGATCATATGGTAGTTTATGCTTAATTTTTTGAGGACCTTCTATACTGTTTTCCATAGTGGCTGCACCAGTTTACATTCCCAACAACAATGCACAAGAGTTCCCTTTTCTCCATATCCTCGCCAAAAGTTATTTTTCTTTTTGATAATAGCCATTCTACAGGTGTGAGGTGGTATCTCACTGTGATTTTGATTTGCACTTCCCTGATGATAATGATGTTGAGCATCTTTTCACGTGCCTCTTTACCATCTGGATGTCTTCTTAAGAAAAATGTCTATTCAGGGACTTCCCTGGTGGGGCAGTGGTTAAGATACCAAGCTCCCAACGCAGGGGGCCTGGGTTCGATCCCTGGTCAGGGAACTAGATCCCACATGCATGCCGCAACTGAGTTCACATGCCACAACTAAGGAGCCCGAGTGCCACAACTAACAAGCTGGTGAGCCACAACTGAGGTGCCAGCCTGCCACAACTAAGACCCAGTGCAACCAAGTAAATAAAATAAATATTTTCTTAAAAAGTCTATTCAGATATTCTGCCCTTTTTTTTTTTTTTTTTTTTGCAGTACGCAGGCCTCTCACTGTTGTGGCCCCTCCCGCTGCAGAGCACAGGCTCCGGATGCGCAGGTTCAGTGGCCATGGCTCACGGGCCCAGCTGCTCCGTGGCATGTGGGATCTTCCCAGACCGGGGCATGAACCCGTGTCCCCTGCATCGGCAGGCGGACTCTCAACCACTGCGCCACCAGGGAAGCCCTCTACCCATTTTTTAAAAAGATTTTTTTGTTGTTATTGAGTTGTGTGAGTTCTTTATATATTTTTTGTTAATAACCCCTTATCAGATACATGATTTGCAAATATGTTTTTCCATTCAGTAGGCTCCCTTTTTATCTTGTTGATGGTTTTCTTTGATGTCCAGAAGCTTTTTAGTTTGATAGTCCGACTTGCTTATTTTTGATTTGGTTGCTTTTACTTTTGATGTCATATTTGAAAAATCATCACCAAGACCAATGTCAAGGAGCTTACTGTCTATGTTTTCTTGGAGGAGATTTATGGTTTCAGGTTTTGCATTCAAATCTTTAATCCATCTTGAGTTAATTATTGTGTATGGTGTAAAACAGTGATCTAGTTTAATTCTTTAGCATGTGGCTGTCCAATTTCCTCAACACCATTTATTGAAGACACAGTCCTTTCCCCATTTTTAGCCTAGCCTACCTTAAATGTGCTCAAAACACTTACATTAGCCTACAGTTGGGCAAACTCATCTAACAAAAAGCCTGTTGTATGATAAAGTGTTGAATATCTCTTGTAATTTGCTGAATACTGTACTGAAAGTGAAAAACAGAATAGCTGTATGGGTACAGAATGGTTGTAAGTGTATTGGCTATTTATCCTCTTGACTTCATGGCTGACTGGGAGCTGCAGCTCCCTGCTTCTGCCCAGCATCATAAGAGAATTTCATAGCACATATCACTAGCCTGGGAAAAGATAAAAATTCAAAGTATGATTTCTACTTAATGCCTATTGCTTTGCACCATCATAAAGTTAAAAAAATTATAAGTCAAACCATCATAAGTTGTGGACCATCTGTATTCTTGGCTCTTTTGTAAGTTAATTGATCATTTATGTGTGGGCTTATTTCTGGGCTGCCTATCCTGTTCCATTGATGTATATGTGTGTTTTTGCTGGTGCTATACTGTTTTGATTACTATAACTTTGTAATACAGTTTGGGACGTGTGTGGTATCTCCAGCTTTGTTCTTTCTCAAGACTGCTTTGATGACTTGGGGTCTTTTGTGTTTCTATAGAAATTTTAGGATTATCTGTTCAATTTCTATGAAAAATGTCATTGGAATTTTTATGGGAACTGCACTGAATCTGTGGTATGGACATTTTAACAATATTAATTCTCCCCATTCATGAGCATGGAATATTTCCATTTATTTGTGTCTTCTTCAATTTCTTTCCTTAATATCTTGAAGTTTTCAGTATACAAGTCTTTCACCTCCCTGGTTAAATTTATTCCTAGATATTTTACTCTTTTTGATGCAATTATAAATGGGACTGTTTTCTTAATTTCTAATAGCTCATTATTAGTATACAGAAATGTAAAATATTTTTGTATACTGATTTTGTATCCTACAACATTACTGAAATTGTTCATTAGTTCTAACAGTTCTTTGATGGAGTCTTTAGTTTTCTATGCAAAATATCACGCCACCTGCAAACAGTGACAGCTTTACTGCTTTCTTTCCAATTGGTATGCCTTTTCTTTTTCTTGCCTAATGGTTCTGGCTAGGACTTCCAATACTATGCTAAATAAAAGTGGCAAGAGTGGGCATCCTTGTCTTGTAACTGATTCTGTTTCTTTTGGTTTGGCCGCAACTTGCATGCAGCTTGTGGGATCTTAGTTCCCAGACCAGGGATTGTACCCTGGCCCTCAGCAGCGAGAGCGCAGAGTCCTAACCACTGGACAGCCAGGGAATTCCTGTCTTGTTTCTGATCCCAGAGGAAAAGCTTTCAGTTTTTCATTGTTGAGTATGATGTTAGCTGCAGGTGTAAAATCTTTTTAACTCTGCACTTTGAAATTTTTCTTAATGAAATGTTGGGGGCAGGAAGTTGTTTGTTTGTTTGTTTGAAAGTACATGAAGGGGTTTCTTTAAATGCCTAGGCTGACAGCAATCCTGTGCAGTGGGCTGCTGCAGTCTGGCTCAGGCAACCAACCTTCTACATCCTGTACAAAGGCTTCGGTGGGCCCTGCCACCCCAACAAAGCTCACATATCAGCATGGAAGATGATGCTATGAACCATTCTCCTGTAACAGGAGACATTTCCAAGCAAGTGGAAGTACCCTCTGGGAAGAAGCACATCTGTGGGGCAGAGACAGAGGTTGAGGGAGGCTGCCCAGATAAAGGGCATAAAGATGGAGGGAACAGGGGTGAGTCAGGGACTGAAGGTGAGGTACCAGAAGTCATTATGATGATGCAAAGAGCACAGGCTTTTCTCCCATATGGACTCTAGCTCTAATTTATCAGCCCTGTGTCTTGGGTAACTTATATAAGCCTCAATTTCCTCATTTGCAAAAGGAATAATAATGACTGCCTCACAAGACTGGTAAGGATTATGTGAGAAAAAATATGTGAAAACACATTTGTTGCCTGTTTCACAGTTCTGGCTATGACTGGCCCACCAAGCCATACGCTTCCACGTTCATCCTGTTCCCCAGGCTTTCAGGATACGGGTGTGCAGCTGGGATCACTCTTCTCAGCAGCTCTCTACTGACCAGTCCTTGTGAGGGTGGGGTGGGGGGAGGCTGAGTTATCTGTCCCACCCTCCCCTACAAGCCCTCTGAGGGCACATTCTTCTCCTGGCGAGAAGCTGTTCCTCCTTCGGGTCTCAGAAACGTCATTTCCTCAGGAAAGCCATCCTACATCTTCCCATTAGACATTTTCACAGCACCCAGTACTTCCCCTTTGAAACAGGACAGCTATAATTTGGGAGTTATTTCAATTAAGCTCACAGAAAGTAGGAAACTGTCTGTCTTATGCACTGTCTACAGTGCCCAGCACAGAACCTGACATGTGGCAGTTGGTCATTAAATACATAATTTTTTAAATAAAAGAACTATTTAATCATCTAAAAATAAAGAATATAATTAAACGAATTATAGCACATTCATAAGATGTAATATTATACAGCCAATACATTAACAGGTAGATGGCTAGCTATACATATAGATATATGTACAGGAAAAAAGACACAGCGAAAGACACTAAAATGTTAGCAAGGATATCTGGATGGTTGGGTGATTTTTACTTCTTCTTTATACTTCTACTACATTTTCCAAATTTTCTTCAATAAACATGAATTACCTTTATAATAAAATTTATTTTTTAAAAGGGAATAATTCCTTCACTCAGTAGTTCTTTATTCTAAGGAATCAAATCAGAGATGCTGATACAGAGTATGTACAAGGATGTTCCCAGTAACATTAGGTAAAACAGCAAAAGCACATAAAACAACTGACAGATACAGGATAAGGGAGAATAAGTTATGACCCATTTACACTATGAAATACATCTAGCAGTTTTCAAAAATGACGTTATGTATGAATGTTTAGTAACATTAAAAAAGGCTCACAGGGCTTCCCTGGTGGCGCAGTGGTTTAGAGTCCGCCTGCCGATGCAGGGGACACGGGTTCGTGCCCCGGTTCGGGAAGATCCCACATGCCGCGGAGCAGCTGGGCCCGTGAGCCATGGCCGCTGAGCCTGTGCGTCCGGAGCCTGTGCTCCGCAAGCGGAGAGCCCACAAGAGTGAGAGGCCTGCGTACCGCAAAAAAAAAAAAAAAAAAAAAAAAAAAAAAAGGCTCACGGACAGACTAAAGAAACAGGAAGGAATTATAACCATGCCCTGAAATATGCCCATGGGGTATTAAGATTCATTTCTCTCCTTCAGCCCAGGTCTTGTCTCCTCAGAGCTGCCAAGACCAACTAGGACCTGCAGTGCCTCCTGCAACTGGGATGGAGCTCAGGGGAGGGGAGCCTCCACAAGGGTCGGCTGCACTTTGTGAGGGTGGCTCCTGACCCCAGCTGGTTCTCCTCAGTCTGCGGTTTGCTGGTTTAGTCTGGTCTTACTTAATCGTATGCACCTTTTGCATGGTTTCCAATGACTTCTTTTGTTTTTACTGTTTCCCCCACTATTTCTCCATGAATGATTCAACTTTATAAGCACTGAATATCTTAGGAAGGACTTGTGAGTAACTTAGAAACCCAAGAGTCACAAAAACACTGAACGTAGGCAGGTAGAAAACCACACTATAAAGCCATGTTACAGAGTAGTTAATGAAGGCACACTAGCCTGTTATATCGTCTTATGATTAATTTCAACAAAGAATGTATCTATTTTAATGGAATTTATTGTTTTCTGTATATTTAATTCAGGGACTTAGGGAAGCAAATCTTTTCCATCGAAATTAACTGAAAATCCCAAGAAACTTCACAACTTATCTTCTAAGGCAGGGTAAGTCTATATATCAAAATATTCATATCTATGTTCAATTTTGTTAGTCAATTATACCTCAGTAAAACTGGGGAAAATACAAATTATTAACAATATATAAAACCAAAAAAACAGGCAAAACTCATCTACAATACTAACAGGCAATACTGTAGTTCCTATTAGGTGGAAGCGGGAGGCTGTGAATCACAGAAAGCCCAGGGGCTTCAGGAGTGATGGCAATGGCTCATTTTTTCTTAATGTTTACTTTGTGATACTTAATACGGCTGAACGGTTATGACTTGTGTACTTTTCTGTGTATGTTATACCTCAAAAAACAATTTTTAAAACTTTTAAAAATATTCATATTTACCTTTAAGTGGTAGAGGACTGTTTTTTCAATTTTTCAGTGATGACCATACATAATGAGTCTGACAGAGAATGCTGGCTGCCTACCTATCACTGCCCCCCTTTTTCCCTGCTAATAGAACTCTGTTTTTACTCAGGTATACAATGGGGATTTCTCAAGGTTCTTTGATTATAACTGCTTGATACTTTGCCCCAGATAAACAAGAGCTCTGAGCAAGGAAGATCTAAATGATGAGCAAGAGAAGACTGGAAGAGTTCAACCCAACGTTATCATGTACGTTACCACGTTATGACCCTTTGAAGTACCAATTTACATCGTTCCAATTTACAAATAAAGAAACTAAAATCTGGAGTTTAATGATTCACCTGAAGTAGCAGATCCTGGAACTCAGCCTTTATCTCTTCACGCAAACTTCCGCTATCAGCTCACTAACACATGCTACTTCTCTAGAGAGCAACCAATAATGTCTTTGTTAAAATCAGATGCAAAGGCTTAATCTTACAACTGCTCACCTATACTAAATAAGTATGCGACAGTCAGAAACATAGGGAACGTACAGACTAAATTTAAAAAACATATGAAACTAAGTGGTTCGAAATCAATATTCTACAGGTTAACTAACATGATCATTTTTGCCAGAGTATAATATCCAACCAAAGCATGGGAAGCTCTGTGTTTTTTTCAAATTCCCAGATCATACTGGTGGTATTAACATGTCGTGGATTAATAAGCACCCAATAGTAATTTGCGATTTTGGAAATTGCTATTTAGGGTTTTTTTTCCTTAATTCTCATTAATAGTCACAATCCTGAAAGTACAATATAGCTCTGGTGTTCAATATAGCTCAGACAGAGGAAAATGAAAGTTAATTGTTATCGCTGTTTTATCAGTAATAATAGTGATGATGATGACATACCCCCAAATATTTTAAGCAAGCTTAGTCTTCACCTTTTGTGTTTAGAAGGGCTGCAGTTTTCCAAATTTATAATAGACTGTAATTTCCTCCCTACTCTTGCACCTACCTGATGGTTACAAAACGCAGATCAAGTAAGAAGTCACTCTATGCTCCAAAGCTCACTCCTGCCTTGATTTCATGTGTAAATCGGGGGAGAAGTAATAGTGGTCTAAAGACCAAAGGACTTCTGGAAAGTTGGTTGAACATAACAGCCTCAGGCTTTGTCCAAGATACACGAGCAAGGAAGAGCCAAACAATCAGGAGACAAAGAAATGAACAACCAACACCCCCTTTGTGGGGTTTTGTCCGATGCTTAGGAAAAAAGGATGTAACTTAAGCTCTACAAAACTCTCAAGAAACCAAGAACAAGCCTAATGAAGAACAGAAATGTATGTGTGTAGCCAGGACATGGAAGCAACCTAAGTGTCCCTTGACAGATGAATGGATAAAGAAGATGTGGCACATACATACAATGGAATATTACTCAGCCATAAAACGGAACGAAATTGAGTTATCTGTAGTGAGGTGGATGGACCTAGAGACTGTCATACAGAGTGAAGTAAGTCAGAAAGAGAAAAACAAATACCGTATGCTAACACATATATATGGAATCTAAAATAAAAAAAAAAAAAAGGTTCTGAAGAACCTAGGGGCAGGACAGGAATAAAGACGCAGACTAGAGAATGGACTTGAGGACACAGGGAGGGAGAAGGGTAAGCTGTGACAAAGTGAGAGAGTGGCATGGACATATATCCACTACCAAATGTAAAATAGCTAGTGGGAAGCAGCCGCGTAGCACAGGGAGATCAGCTTGGTGCTTTGTGACCACCTAGCGGGGTGGGATAGGGAGGTGGGAGGGAGGGAGACGCAAGAGGGAAGAGATATGGGGACATATGTATATGTATAACTGATTCACTTTGTTATACAGCAGAAACTAACACACCACTGTAAAGCAATTATACTCCAATAAAGATGTTAAAACAAAAAACAAAAACTCTCAAGAGATTATGAACATTTCGTAAAAGCACACGCCACTGACCACCGAACAGAAGACGCCTTCTAGGGTGACAGCATCCTCCCCTTGGTCGCCGTTAACCCTTCTTTCCCACTTGCCAGCACACGTCTAAGACAACGCGGAAACACTTCTGACTGCTTCGCAGTTCGCGGCGACCCCAGCGCCCCAGTCAAAGGCCCTTCCGAAGGGCGGGGGAGGAGGCCCGGCCTGGGACGCCTGCGTAACCCTGCTGCGGTGAGAGAACGCACCGCTGAGGCTTAAGGGCACCGCAAGGAAAACCCACCATCCCCACCAAAACAACGGTGGCCACGTGACAGTCCGTTCCTACTTCACGCCGTTATGGCGCCCGAGGCAGGTGTCCGCCCTGTCCGGACAAACCGAAACCTCCAGCCAGAAAGGAACCCAGCTGGACATCACACATACAGAACTTCTGCGCCCGACTTCCCGGAACGCCGCGGACCACGCCCACCGCCTGACCTCCGGGAGCGTCGTCGCCCGCCCACCGCCCGAGCGCCAGAAGCGGAAGCCCCGCCCCTGGTCAGAAGCCGACCCGCGAAACTACCCGCGGCCCCGCTTCCCCGCGCAGCTGTAGCGAAGGATTCGCTTTCGCTTCCGCGAGAAATTTCCCGAGGCCCGAGGCCGGGTGAGGGAAGACGCGGCGGGGGCAGCCCGGAGTTGCTCCGACGCCCGGCAGCCTCTCCGGCGCGGGGCTGGGGTGGGAGCCGAGCCTGATGGGGGGGGTCAGCTCACCGCGCCCGGCTCCGCGGGCCTGCCGTCCGCCGCGTGCAGCCCAGTAGGTCGGCGTGCTCCGGCTCCCCTCGGAGTGGGCCGCCGGACCCCGCGCTCCGGGAGGCCAGTCCGGTGTCCACGTCGCCTGCGCGCCGACTGAAGGAGCTCGGCTGGCGGAGGGCGTGGACTGATCGCTCCGCCTCCGCGCCCGCTCCTGCGCCGGAGGAGGACGACGAGAGTGCCCGCCCCGCGCCCGGCGGGGCCTCCTGGCCGCTTTTTAAATCCCAGAGGATCGCGGCTTTGCTGTGTTTCAGAGCGGGGTCGGGAGGCCAAGAGAAGACAGTTAGTGCGCCGAGTCATAGAAACCACTCACGGAAACCTCCCAGGCGGGACAGACAGCGCGGGAGGCACTGGGTTGCTTACCCAGAGGATTGTGAGCCCTGCGGGTCAGCAGCGCTGGAACCTTAGGCAGGTAGCTACCAGTCTCTCAACTCCTTCACCTGTAAAGTGGGGATAATCTGGTTTGTCGGACTGTGGAGGAAGAAACTGGGTACTTATTTTGCAGCCCTATACAAAGGTGACTGGGAATTCTCAAGCAAAATGGGAAATGTTTGCTATAGTGTTACGTTAAAAAGCTAATTATATTCACAGCGTGATTATATACTGTAAAAAGATACAAACAGGGCTTCCTTGGTGGCGCAGTGGTTGGGAGTCCGCCTGCCGATGCAGGGGACACGGGTTTGTGCCCCGGTCCGGGAAGATCCCACATGCCGCGGAGCGGCTGGGCCCGTGAGCCATGGCCACTGAGCCTGCGCGTCCGGAGCCTGTGCTCTGCAACGGAGCTTATGCATTTAAAAAGGAATAGATCGGTAACTCCCTGGTGGTCCAGTGGTTAGGACTCCATGCTTTCACTGCCGAGGGCGTGGGTTCAACCCCTGGTTGGGGGAACTAAGATCCCGCAAGCTGTGGGTGTGGCCAAAAAATAAAATAAATAAAAAGGAATAGATCTAAGAAGGACCAATGGCAGTGCTTTTGACCAAAGTATTTGGAGGACCTCTGTACATTTTGCCAGTTGAGTCTTTTTTTTTTTTCTTAACATCTTTATTGGCGTACAATTGTTTTACACTGCTGTGTTCGTTTCTGCTGTATAACAAAGTGAATCAGCTATACGTATACATATATCCCCATATCCCCTCCCTCTTTCATCTCCCTTCCACCCTCCCTATCCCATCCCTCTAGGGGGTCACAAAGCACCGAGCTGATGTCCCTGTGCTATGCAGCTGCTTCCCACTAGCTATCTATTTTTTTTTAAGTTTTTATTTTTTATTTTTTTTATTTTTTATTAGTTTTTGCTTTATAACAAAGTGACTCAGTCATACATATACATCCGTTCCCACATCCCTTCCCTCATGCATCTCCCTCCCTCCCACCCTCCCCATCCCACCCCTCCAGGCAGTCACAAAGCACCCAGCTGATCTCCCTGTGCTCTGCGGCTGCTTCCCACTGTCTATCTACCTTACGTTTGGTAGTGTATATATGTCCATGCCTCTCTTTCGCTTTGTCACAGCTTACCCTTCCCCCTCCCCATATCCTCAAGTCCATTCTCAAGTAGGTCTGTGTCTTTATTTCTGTCTTATCCCTATGTTCTTCATGACATTTTTTTTCTTAAATTCCATATATATGTGTCAGCATACAGTATTTGTCTTTCTCTTTCTGACTTACTTCACTCTGTATGACAGACTCTAGGTCCATCCACCTCATTACAAATAGCTCAATTTCATTTCTTTTTATGGCTGAGTAATATTCCATTGTATATATGTGCCACATCTTCTTTACCCATTCATCCGATGATGGACACTTAGCTTGTTTCCATCTCCGGGCTATTGTAAATAGGGCTGCTATGAACATTTTGGTACACGTCTCTTTTTGAATTATGGTTTTCTCAGGGTATATGCCCAGTAGTGGGATTGCTGGGTCATATGGTAGTTCTATTTGTAGTTTTTTAAGGAACCTCCATACCGTTCTCCATAGTGGCTGTACCAATTCACATTCCCACCAGCAGTGCAAGAGGGTTCCCTTTTTTCCACACCCTCTCCAGCATTTATTGTTTCTAGATTTTTTGATGATGGCCATTCTGACTGGTGTGAGATGATATCTCATTGTAGTTTTGATTTGCATTTCTCTAATGAGTAAAGATGTTGAGCATCCTTTCATGTGTTTGTTGGCAGTCTGTATATCTTCTGTGGAGAAATGTCTATTTAGGTCTTCTGCCCATTTTTGGATTGGGTTGTTTGTTTTTTTGTTATTGAGCTGCATGAGCTGCTTATAAATTTTGGAGATTAATCCTTTGTCAGTTGCTTCATTTGCAAATATTTTCTCCCATTCTGAGGGTTGTCTTTTGGTCTTGTTTATGGTTTCCTTTGCTGTGCAAAAGCTTTGAAGTTTCATTAGGTCCCATGTGTTTATTTTTGTCTTTATTTCCATTTCTCTAGGAGGTGGGTCAAAAAGGATCTTGCTGTGATTTATGTCATAGAGTGTTCTGCCTATGTTTTCCTCTAAGAGTTTGATAGTGTCTGGCCTTACATTTAGGTCTTTAATCCATTTTGAGCTTATTTTTGTGTATGGTGTTAGGGAGTGATCTAATCTCATACTTTTACATGTCCCTGTCCAGTTTTCCCAGCACCACTTATTGAAGAGACTGTCCTTTCTCCACTGTACATTCCTGCCTCCTTTATCAAAGATAAGGTGACCATATGTCCGTGGGTTTATCTCTGGGCTTTCTATCCTGTTCCATTGATCTATCTTTCTGTTTTTGTGCCAGTACCATACTGTCTTGATTACTGTAGCTTTGTAGTATAGTCTGAAGTCAGGGAGCCTGATTCCTCCAGCTCCATTTTTCGTTCTCAAGATTGCTTTGGCTATTCGGGGTCTTTTGTGTTTCCATACAAATTGTGAAATTTTTTGTTCTAGTTCTGTGAAAAATGCCAGTGGTAGTTTGATAGGGATTGCATTGAATCTGTAGATTGCTTTGGGTAGTAGAGTCATTTTCACAATGTTGATTCTTCCAATCCAAGAACATGGTACATCTCTCCATCTATTTGTATCATCTTTACTTTCTTTCATCAGTGTCTTATAATTTTCTGCATACAGGTCTTTTGTCTCCTTAGGTAGGTTTATTCCTAGATATTTTATTCTTTTTGTTGCAATGGTAAATGGGAGTGTTTCCTTGATTTCACTTTCAGATTTTTCATCATTAGCATATAGGAATGCCACAGATTTCTGTGCATTAATTTTGTATCCTGCAACTTTACCAAATTCATTGATTAGCTCTAGTAGTTTTCTGGTAGCATCTTTAGGATTCTCTATGTATAGTATCATGTCATCTGCAAACAGTGACAGCTTTACTTCTTCTTTTCCAATTTGGATTCCTTTTATTTCCTTTTCTTCTCTGATTGCTGTGGCTAAAACTTCCAAAACTATGTTGAATAAGAGTGGTGAGAGTGGGCAACCTTGTCTTGTTCCTGATCTTAGTGGAAATGGTTTCAGTTTTTCACCATTGAGGATGATGCTGGCTGTGGGTTTGTCATATATGGCCTTTATTATGTTGAGGAAAGTTCCCTCTATGCCTACTTTCTGCAGGGTTTTTATCATAAATGGGTGTTGAATTTTGTCGAAAGCTTTCTCTGCATCTATTGAGATGATCATATGGTTTTTCTCCTTCAATTTGTTAATATGGTGTATCACATTGATTGATTTGCGTATATTGAAGAATCCTTGCATTCCTGGAATAAACCCCACTTGATCATGGTGTATGATCCTTTTAATGTGCTGTTGGATTCTGTTTGCTAGTATTTTGTTGAGTATTTTTGCATCTATGTTCATCAGTGATATTGGCCTGTAGTTTTCTTTCTTTGTGACATCCTTGTCTGGTTTTGGTATCAGGGTGATGGTGGCCTCGTAGAATGAGTTTGGGAGTGTTCCTCCCTCTGCTATATTTTGGAAGAGTTTGAGAAGGATAGGTGTTAGCTCTTCTCTAAATGCTTGATAGAATTCGCCTATGAAGCCATCTGGTCCTGGGCTTTTGTTTGTTGGAAGATTTTTTTTTTTTTTGGTGGTACGCGGGCCTCTCACTGTTGTGGCCTCTCCCGTTGTGGAGCATAGGCTCCAGACGCGCAGGCTCAGCGGCCATGGCTCACGGGCCCAGCCGCTCCGCGGCATGTGGGATCTTCCCGGACGGGAGCACGAACCCGTGTCCCCTGCATCGGCAGGCGGACTCTCAACTGTTGGAAGATTTTTTATCACAGTTTCAATTTCAGTGCTTGTGATTGGTCTGTTCATATTTTCTATTTCTTCCCGATTCAGTCTTGGCAGGTTGTGCATTTCTAAGAATTTGTCCATTTCTTCCAGGTTGTCCATTTTATTGGCATAGAGTTGCTTGTAGTAATCTCTCATGATCTTTTGTATTTCTGCAGTGTCAGTTGTTACTTCTCCTTTTTCATTTCTAATTCTATTGATTTGAGTCTTCTCCCTTTTTTTCTTGATGAGTCTGGCTAATGGTTTATCAATTTTGTTTATCTTCTCAAAGAACCAGCTTTTAGTTTTATTGATCTTTGCTATCGTTTCCTTCATTTCTTTTTCATTTATTTCTGATCTGATTTTTATGATTTCTTTCCTTCTGCTAACTTTGGGATGTTTTTGTTCTTCTTTCTCTAATTGCTTTAGGTGCAAGGTTAGGTTGTTTATTCGAGATGTTTCCTGTTTCTTAAGGTGGGATTGTATTGCTATAAACTTCCCTCTTAGAACTGCTTTTGCTGCATCCCATAGGTTTTGGGTTGTCGTGACTCCATTGTCATTTGTTTCTAGGTATTTTTTAATTTCCTCTTTGATTTCTTCAGTGATCACTTCGTTATTAAGTAGTGTATTGTTTAGCCTCCATGTGTTTGTATTTTTTACAGCTCTTTTCCTGTAATTGATATCTAGTCTCATAGCATTGTGGTCAGAAAAGATACTTGATACAATTTCAATTTTCTTAAATTTACCAAGGCTTGATTTGTGACCCAAGATATGATCTATCCTGGAGAATGTTCCATGAGCACTTGAGAAAAATGTGTATTCTGTTGTTTTTGGAGGGAATGTCCTATAAATATCAATTAAGTCCATCTTG
Source organism: Hyperoodon ampullatus (assembly GCF_949752795.1). Classification (NCBI taxonomy): domain Eukaryota; kingdom Metazoa; phylum Chordata; class Mammalia; order Artiodactyla; family Ziphiidae; genus Hyperoodon; species Hyperoodon ampullatus. Next base: position 103,688,883 of record NC_136923.1, read on the forward strand.
TTTAATGTATCATTTAAAGCTTGTGTTTCCTTATTTATTTTCATTTTGGATGATCTGTCCATTGGTGAAAGTGGGGTGTTAAAGTCCCCTACTATGATTGTGTTACTGTCGATTTCCCCTTTTATGGCTGTTAGTATTTGCCTTATGTATTGAGGTGCTCCTACGTTTGGTGCATAAATATTTACAATTGTTATATCTTCTTCTTGGATCGACCCCTTGATCATTATGTAGTGTCCTTCTTTGTCTCTTCTAGTAGTCTTTATTTTAAAGTCTATTTTGTCAGATATGAGAATTGCTACTCCAGCTTTCTTTTGGTTTCCATTTGCATGGAATATCTTTTTCCATCCCCTTACTTTCAGTCTGTATGTGTCTCTAGGTCTGAAGTGGGTCTCTTGTAGACAGCATATATATGGGTCTTGTTTTTGTATCCATTCAGCCAATCTGTGTCTTTTGGTGGGAGCATTTAGTCCATTTACATTTAAGGTAATTATCGATATGTATGTTCCTATTCCCATTTTCTTAATTGTTTTGGGTTCGTTATTGTAGGTCTTTTCCTTCTGTCGTGTTTCTTGCCTAGAGAAGTTCCTTTAGCATTTGTTGTAAAGCTGGTTTGGTGGTGCTGAACTCTCTCAGCTTTTGCTTGTCTGTAAACGTTTTAATTTCTCCATCAAATCTGAATGAGATCCTTGCTGGGTAGAGTAGTCTTGGTTGCAGGTTTTTCTCCTTCATCACTTTAATTATGTCCTGCCACTCCCTTCTGGCTTGTAGAGTTTCTGCTGAGAGATCAGCTGTTATCCTGATGGGGATTCCCTTGTGTGTTATTTGTTGTTTTTCCCTTGCTGCTTTTAATATGATTTCTTTGTGTTTAATTTTTGACAGTTTGATTAATATGTGTCTTGGCGTATTTCTCCTTGGATTTATTCTGTATGGGACTCTCTGTGCCTCCTGGACTTGATTAACTATTTCCTTTCCCATATTAGGGAAGTTTTCAACTATAATCTCTTCAAATATTTTCTCAGTCCCTTTCTTTTTCTCTTCTTCTTCTGGAACCCCTATAATTCGAATGTTGGTGCGTTTAATGTTGTCCCAGAGGTCTCTGAGACTGTCCTCTGTTCTTTTCATTCTTTTTTCTTTATTTTGCTCTGCAGCAGTTATTTCCACTATTTTATCTTCCACCTCACTTATCCGTTCTTCTGCCTCAGTTATTCTGCTATTGATCCCATCTAGAGTATTTTTTATTTCATTTATTGTGTTTTTAATCGATGCTTGATTCATCTTTAGTTCTTCTAGGTCCTTGTTAACTGTTTCTTGCATTTTGTCTATTCTATTTCCAAGATTTTGGATCTGGGAAATAGAATCTTGGATCATCTTTACCATCATTATTCTGAATTCTTTTTCAGGTAGACTGCCTATTACCTCTTCATTTGTTAGGTCTGGTGGGTTTTTATCTTGCTCCTTCTCCTGCTGTGTGTTTTTCTGTCTTCTCATTTTGCTTATGTTACTGTGTTTGGGGTCTCCTTTTTGCAGGCTGCAGGTTCGTAGTTCCCGTTGTTTTTGGTGTCTGTCCCCAGTGGCTAAGGTTGGTTTAGTGGGTTGTGTAGGCTTCCTGGTGGTGGGGACTAGTGCCTGTGTTCTGGTGGATGAGGCTGGATCTTGTCTTTCTGGTGGGCAGGTCCACGTCTGGTGGTGTGTTTTGGGGTGTCTGCGGACTTTTTATGATTTTAGGCCACCTCTCTGCTAATGGGTGGCATTGTGTTCCTGTCTTGCTAGTTGTTTGGCATAGGGTGTCCAGCACTGTAGCTTGCTGGTCGTTGAGTGAAGCTGGGTGCTGGTGTTGAGATGGAGATCTCTGGAAGATTTTCGCCGTTTGATATTATGTGGAGCTGGGAGGTCTCTTGTGGACCAGTGTCCTGAAGTTGGCTCTCCCACCTCAGGGGCACAGCACTGACTCCTGGCTCCTCAATTTGGGATGATTCGTTGTCTATTCATGTATTCCACAGATGCAGAGTACATCAAGTTGATTGTGGAGCTTTAATCCGCTGCTTCTGAGGCTGCTGGGAGAGGTTTCCTTTTCTCTTCTTTGTTCTCACAGCTCCTGGGTCTCAGCTTTGGATTTGGCCCCGCCTCTGCGTGTAGGTCGCCGGAGGGCGTCTGTTCTTCGCTCAGACAGGACAGGGTTAAAGGAGCAGCCTCTTCGGGGACTCTGGCTCACTCAGGCCGGGCGGGAGGGAGGGGCACGGAGTGCGGGGCGAGCCTGCAGCGGCAGAGGTCGGCGTGACGTTGCACCAGCCCGAGGCGCGCCGTGCGTTCTCCCAGGGAAGCCGCCCCTGGATCCCGGGACCCCGGCAGTGGCGGGCTGCACAGGTTCCCGGAAGGGTGGTGTGGAGAGTGACCTGCGCTCGCACACAGGCTTCTTGGCGGCGGCAGCAGCAGCCCCAGCGTCCCACGCCCGTCACTGGGCTCCGCGCTTTCAGCCGCGACTCGCGCCCGTCTGTGGAGCCCCTTTAAGCAGCGCTCTTAATCCCCTCTCCTCGCGCACCAGGAAACCAAGAGGGAAGAAAAAGTCTCTTGCCTCTTCGGCAGCTCCAGAGTTTTCCCGGACTCTCTTCCGGCTAGCTGTGGCACATTAGCCCCCTTCAGGCTGAGTTCTCGCCGCCAGCCCCAGTCCTCTCCCTGCGCTCTGACCGAAGCCCGAGCCTCAGCTTCCAGCGCCGCCCGCCCCGGCGGGCGAGCAGACAAGCCTCTCGGGCTGGTGAGTGCCGCTCGGCACCGCTCCTCTGTGCGGGAATCTCTCCGCTTTGCCCTACCCAGGTATGTGGGGAGTTTCTTGCCTTTTGGGAGGTCTGGGGTCTTCTGCCAGCGTTCAGTAGGTGTTCTGTAGGAGTTGTTCCACGTGTAGCTGTATTTCTGGTGTATCCATGGGGAGGAAGGTGATCTCCGCGTCTTACTCTTCAGCCATCTTATCCGGAAGTCCCGCCAGTTGAGTCTTAATAGCACCATCAGTGCATGCAACTAAACCAGAGGACTGAGGGTGGTAAGTGAAGTGAGGTGCTGTAAAACCGGCCATACAGTACACACTTGTTGAAGTAGCTCACCAGTAAAATGGGTTCCTTAATCACTATGAAGTCCAAGAAGAGTTTCCCAGATAGGGATAATCTTTTTTCAAAAGGACTTTTACCACAAAAAGTGGTTAGTCGCCTCTCTGCAAGGGAAGGCTTCAGTCCAGTGGGAAAATATGCAGACTGTGACAAAAATGTATCTGTGAGATGGGGGAAATTGTATGAAATTTGTTTGCCAGACCTGGAATGGTCCATTAGGCAGTTTAAAAATATCATTGAAGGTGGCGTGGACACCGGAAAGGCTGGTTAGAAGGCTGAAGGTGACTAAAGCCTTTGAATTTGTAACAATCTGTTTTCCAACGTCTTGGCTGCTTGCAATAATAGCAGAAACTAGGAGGGTTTTGGTTTCGTTTAGGGCCTTTGCTGCAGTTGAAGATTAAGAATTTTGGCAGTCTTCCTTTGACGTGATTTATCTAGAGTGTCAGAGAGCTGGTTTGCCAGATTAACTAAATCTGGGGTGATATAGTTTTCCAGTATATTGTGGTCCTTTTTAATAGAAGGGAGAGATTCCAGTTCTGCCCATTAATAAACACAGAGTTAAAAGCTACCCCAGTGTAATCAACATCTGAAGGAAGACCAGAATTTTCTTTAAAAATAATCTGGAGATGATTCTAATCATGAAGAGGTTCATCAGATTTTTGTGTGCAAAATCTGAATTTTGTTCCAATCAACAGGCTTTCGAAAAGCCCTAGGAATTGCCTGATGAAGTCACCGAGTGATTGCCAAAGCCTGACCATATAATAAGTTAGTGGTCAGGTGTCACAGTTATAATTCTAGAGACCTTTCAGGACTTTGCCAATTAGTGGCAAACCCAGTGCTGGGCCTGGCTTCATTGATAAGCATATGAACTAGTTGATATAAGCCAACTATAGGTTGATAGGTTTGAGTGGCTGTATGAAATTCCTCAGCAAATGTGTGAAGGTCTTCAGTTACTTTAGGAAAAGCTTTGACTATGGGTCACAGTTCAGCTTTAGTCCAGGGATTATAGGAAGTTAAAAGTTTAGCCTCTGGATTCTCAGAGGCTTAATTTTAAAGGGACAGGTTCTGATAAGTTCAGTAGAAAAGGGGAAGTTTGGTGAGAGAATTAGTATGGGGAAGCTGAGGGTATAGAGGAGGTGTAGGTGGCATAGAGGGAAGGAGGAAGATGTCACTGGTGGTGGACCCTGGGCATGAGGAGCAGAGGGAGAGAAAGATGGTGCCAGGGCTGGAGCCTAAGACAAAACAGCCAAGGAAGAAGAGCCTGAGGCTTCAGGAACCATTTTATCTTTCTTTTAATTGTTTGTTTGCCTTAGTTAATCTTAAAATCTTATTTTGCAGAGAGGAAATTTTAGGTTCCTGACAATGTTTGGAAGCCTCAAAATACCAGTTGAAATAGGCATTCTGTTCAGTTTTGAGCTATTGTAGTGGATTTAAGGAAATTAAGTTTAGGGATTTCAAAAGTTCCCCGTAATGACCATTGATATTCTAAATTGCCTTTGGTTAGGTCATTCCATTTAGTTATAAATGCACATGAGGAAGGATCATGGTTCTTAAACGTACAGTCAGCCAGAGTCCTTGTAAGGGGGTACCCTCAAAATATTGAGACAACTGGGATCTAATTTCTTGGAGGTTTTTCTCCAGAGTAAAAGAATAGTTTTCAAACAGCTTAAACAGCTAATAGCTTAAACAGTTTAAACTGCTTAAATAGCTCAAGCAGCTCAAACACCTGCATGCTTAATATCAGCCAGTTCTAAGGGAACAGCCAGGTTCTCAGCCCAGTTCCCATAGAACAGCCCCTATTCCAAACGAATGGGCCAAAGGCTGAACTGGCACAGTTCTAATAAAACAGCCCTTTTTCCTGAAGGAATCGGCCAATGCAAGCTAGATCCAGTGAAACTCTGATTTCAAAATCAGACCAAAGTGCCAACGAGTACTCACATACAGAACAAGGCCTTAACCAGAAAGAAAGAAACCTAAAATAGATCCCAAATAAAGCGTGGAGAGTATCAAAATACAAAGAGGGCAGAAGCTTGAATCCAGGAGAAAGACATACCTTCCAACATGATGGCTGACAAGAAAAGCAGTGAGTGACAATGGGCTCAATTGTGGGTAATGCACCGTTTAATCACCAGCCCTGGAGCCATTGGGAGTCTTCTTTGGTCCCCATAAGGGCCACCAAAATGTTGACCTAAAATAGACAGACGGCCAGCTATTTCTTTTCAATAAATGGTTCTAGGACAACTGGATTTGCACATGCAAAGAATGAAGTTGGAGCCCTACCTCACACCATATAAAAAATTAATTCAAGAAGGATCAACAACCTAAATATAAGAGCTAACACCTTATAAGCTAACATCTTATGAGAACATGTAAGAATAAATCGTGACCTCGTTAGCAATGTATTCTTAGATATGACACCAAAAGCATGAGCAACAACAACAAAAAGTTTGCTTAGACTTCATCAGAATTTGAAACTGCATCAAAGAACATTATCAAGAAAGTGAAGGGGCTTCCCTTGTGGTGCAGTGGTTAAGAATCCGCCTGCCAATGCAGGGGACATGGGTTCGAGCCCTGGTCCAGGAAGATCCCACATGCTGAGGAGCAACTAAGCCCGTGCACCACAACTACTGAGCCTGCGCTCTAGAGCCCATGAGCCACAACTACTGAAAACCAAGAATCAAAAACCAAGAATCAAAACCAAGAATCTCTGAGAAATCTCACAGGTAAGAGAAGCCTAAGAAGACATGACAAATAAATGTAACATGGTATCATGGATGGGAGGCTGGAACAGAAGAAAAGATATTAGGTAAAAACCAAGGTCATCTGAACTATGGACTTTAGTTAATAATAATGTATCAGTGTTGGTTCATTAATTGTAACAAATGTGTCATACTAATGTAAGATAATAAAGGGGAAACTGTATCCATAGGGTATATGGAAACTCTGTAATTTCTTTCAGTTTTTCTATAAATCTAAACTGTTCTTTAAAATGGTCTATTAATTTTTAAAATGCTAAAAAAAAAATCAGTTAGCTGTACTTGTGTGGGTCTATTCCTCTCTCTCTCTCCCCTCTTCAGTTGATCTTGTATCTCTTCCTTTGCTACACCACATTGTGTTCATTACTGTAGCTTTAGGATAGGTCTTCAAATTGGGCATCGTGGAGCCAAATGTATGCTTTCTCAAAATTGTTTTAACTATTCTAGCTTCTTTGCCTTTCTCTGTACATTTTAGAATCAACTTGTCTGTATTTACCAAAAATTCTCTAGGATTTTGACTGGAACTGTATTAAATGGATGTATATGGGAATGTATAAGGGGATACAACATAACTTGTTTAATCAAACCCATATTTAGGATTCTTTTCTACATTTAAAACAAATCTGTAACTTGTTGGTGATTTTTAAACAATTTTCTTCAGTTAAGTCCTCAAGAATGAAGTTAAAGTAGTAAATGTAATGAATATTTTCTTCATAAATCATCTCATTACTTTCTAAAAGAAGAAATCGCTATAGTAGAAGAAAATACAGTTCTATAAGCATATCTGTGGTTAAAAATAATCATAGTGGAGAATATGTTCCATGAAAGCACAGACATCATGGATGTGAATCCAGGTATCTCCAGAACAGCCTGAAGACTTAGAAAGGTTCGATTTCGCTGTAAAATATTAGTCACCCTAACTCATGAAAGTTATTTACCATTTGGGTTACTTACCTTGAAGCCTTTATGCGCACCATGAAATGCAGCGTCTGGGTGCAGCCAGGAGGTAGAAAGCACCCAGCGGGTTAGACAGAGTTTATTAAGGGATTACTGACTGTGATAAAAGAGTGACTGGAAGACCTCAGGCAACTCTCTAGGCCCCGGGCCGAGGGAGACAGGCTCGCAGGAGCATAGCTGGTGGCAGTTCCAACCCGATGCAGAGGTGCAGCTCAGCCCACAGACAGCAAAGCTGGCCCCTCAGGCCGGAGCTAGCCTGGAGCTGCTGGGCAAGCAAGAGGCCACCCTGGGGAGCACAGGCCAATGAGCAGCACCCAAAACCTCAGATGGGCAGGGACAGAGGCCTGCAGGCACAGGGGCTGTGCAGACCCTCCCTCCCTCCCGGACACAGGTGGCTGCGTGCTGTCCAGGGGTGCCGGTTTCCCTGCAGAGAGGACTGTGCTCAGGGTCTGCCTGGTGAGGCTGCAAGTTGGCGGTGTGTTCGGTCCCTGGCTGGGCAGGATCCACTGGAGGTCCTGACACCACATCGTGGACCCTGGCTTCACTGGAAGCTGCCCCAGAGCCAGTGGACCCCTCTGGTGGGCTGAGTGCCTGGCTGGTTATTGCCCAAAGCACCACGGGGGCTCATCCTCCTGGGGGCTGTCAGCCTCTGGGCCCACAGCGCCACCGCTGCTTTCCTTCCTCTGATGTGGCTTCAGGAGCAAAACTCATCTGACAGCAAGGACCTTAGATGCACAGACATGCAGCCCACAGTGCAAACATCACAGAGGACAGCTGGCTGGAAACCACCCCTCAGGTGTCTACTCAGAGAAACAAGCACCCCAAAGCCTGCTCAAGACGGACTAAATGCCCTTGAACTCAAAAGAGACAGCCCTTGGGGTCAGGCCAAGTGCACAGGACACGCGGTGTCTCCTGGAGGTAAAACACCTGCAGCTTCTCTGCCGTCCGACTGTGACCGAGACCAGTTGTGGTCTAAGCGCCACGGAAAGAGAAGGCAGTTTCCTGCGCAGCCGTCACACTCCGGAATTCCGGCCTCAGAACCACCAACCACTCCCCTTCTGAGCAGACACGCTTCGTCCTGGAGACGGCGCTTCTCTTCCTGCCTTTGTTCCTCGTAGACCATCCTGCACAAAGCCGTCCTAGGACAGCTGCACTTAGTTCCAGATGCCCCGAGACACTGCCCTCTGCTAGCGCGTGTCACCTACACCACAGCCTCAGCCTGGGGGTACCTGATGTGCCACCCGTCGGAAGCCACGGCCAGAAGGGCTGCCCAGGACTCCGTCCACAGGGGTTCAGGGAGCCAGCTCTCAGCGGCCTCGCTGGAAGGCGCTGTCATTTAGCAGGAAGCTTCCTCACAGGCGCCAGAGAGCAGGCGATGGGGGAATCGTAGGTGATCATCTCCCAATCCTAGTTTCCTCCCTATATTCAGAACCAGCTCTTAAAACTACTAATTGATCGTCCAGGACCCGGCGGTGGCTGCTTTGCCCAGAGGTGAGCAGGAGGTGGCGGGAAGGTGGGACGCCGGGACACACCCCCTGGAAGAGGGGCCCCAGCTCACACACCAGAGGGGGCCCCGGGGGGTAGGTAAGCTCGGCGGGTCCTGCTTGGGCGGGGGGCGAATGAAAGGAGGGGAAAAGGGAACGATCGGGTGAAGAGCAGCAGTGACATCCAGCACGAAGTGTTTATAATAACCCAGGAGGGAGAATTCACGTGCGTGCCCTCCAGGGGTGGGGACAGACGTGACACCGCCTCCAGGTGGTACAGTTACCTGCGTACGTGTGTGTCCCCTCTAGCTAATAATCCATTCAGAATGTGGTCCATGTTTTCCTCAGCTTGTTTCAATCCAAGGCACCCAGCATTGCACATGATTGCTCAATAAACACTTATTGAATAAAAAAATACCTAGCTGATTGGTAATCTAACTTGATAAGATGGAAAAACATAAGGGATTTTAAAGTTTTGTGTAACTTTGTTAATAAACTCAAGAAGTCTATCCATTCCTGAACCCAAACCTGAAGGAAGCCAGATTCACAGCACTTCAGTGGCTCAGGAGAAAACCCTTCGCCAGCACCCTGTCCACCTGGCCCTCAGGACAGCCGGCGCTGACCCAGGACACCAAGGAGGGCCAGGTAGCCAGAAGTGGACATGTGAGCTTGGAGGGGAGACCCACGCGCAGAGCCCAGCTCTATTCTGCCGGAAGATGAGCTGGGGGTCACTCAGAACCCCCCCAGCCGCCCGCCTCACCCAGCAGGTCGGGCGCTTGGACGTGAATCGGCCCGTTTCCCTCCTCCTGTCCTTGGGGCTGCACCCCCTGTGGTGGGAGGAGGGGTTCCCTGGTGGAGCCTCTCCATCCAATGTCCAAGGAGACCGCGTGCCGCTGTGCCGGGCGCCGGCCCTGGTCCCTCCTCACGTCTGGAACAAATCAGGGCCCGGCGAAGGAGAGCCCATGACGGGGTGTGGCAATGGTCTTCGTTCTCCTGCCTGCAGTACTACACCACTGGCTGGCCTGGACTTGATCTGAGCAAGGCTGCAGACTGTGACCCACGCCAAGCTGGGCTCTGAACCACGGGCGGACCACAGACACCCCACCTCAGCACTCACACTGACGGCGGGCAGCTCAGTCCTGGGAGTAGCCACGCGTGGCTTTGTTTGCAAGGCGGGCGCGTGTGTGGATCTGCACGCGCATTAAACCCTGCGTGGCAGGTGGCGTCGCGCCGAGGTCACAGGCCTGGGCTCTGAGCTCGGATCCCGGCTCCACGACCCGCCGGCCACCACGCTGCCCCTTCCCGCATCCTCCCACGGGAGTCACGCAGGGACCCCGCCTCACAGCCTCGTGGTGAGGAAGGAGGGACGCACTTCTGTGAACTACGGGGCACAGGACACAGCCGAGCAAACGTCTGCTGGCTGCAGCCACGGCGGGGGTCGGGCTCAGTCTAGAAGGAGCTCAGCTTCGTGCGGGGGGCACCCATTTGCCCAGAGGAGGAGGAGGACCCGGGGTCCCTTAGGTGCGCGGGCCTAAGCCCAGTCTGGTCCCAGCTCCCTCCAGGACCCGCCCCAAGAGGGAAGCAAAGGCCCAGCCCTGTTGCACCCTCGGTGTCGGGGGCTGAGTCAGAGGCCAGGCCCGGGGTCTTTCGTCACTCGGAGTCACTTTAGACCCAGGCCACTCTCCCGCAGGCGTGAGGCCAGGACGCGCGGTGCGGGGCACACGGCGGGCGGCCGCACCTGAGATGAGAATCAATACCTCGGGGGGGGTGTCCGTTTGTGAAGAACAGGAGCAGGTGACAGTCGTCAGGGTGAAGCAAGACGAGGAGGGTTTTCCTCCAGTCCTCCAGCCTTGTCGGGCAGGGGGCTGGTGAGCCCAGCGACCGGGACAACCGCGGCAAGGCCAGGCCGAAGCTGGCCGCGGCCGGGTGGGAGGAGCAGGCCTGACTGGGGAGGCCCCGAGCTGGGTTTGGCCTGGAGACTCGGAAGCTCAGCTCTGTGGTCCTGCGGTTCCGACCGCGCTCCCAGAACCACCTCCCCGGGCATGTGTCACCACCACTAAAGGAGGAGCATCTGACTCACTCCCCGGACACGTGTGTGGCCTCGAACGTCAGCAACAGCTCCTGCGTACGGAACACGTACTACGTGCCAGGCGGTATACGACACTGCATGTCTACGGCATAAAAGCTTTTTGTTTTGTAATATACACAAGCCTGTGAGGCCTCTGTTATCTCCATCCTACAGATGATGACACTGAGCCACCGGGGAGATGGGTGACTTGCTTAAATGTCATGGAGTCGGTATCTAGCAGAACCGGGACTCAGACCCAAATCTGCACAGAGGTCAAAGCCGTTAGCTGCAGAGCATACGCTTAAGAGTTTACAAGTACTGGTTTGTCTTGAGGCGGAAAAATCAGAATCTGTCCTGGTGTCATAATTTTTTTAAAACTTTGCTGGCTTCTTCTTTTTTTAACCTACTATTATTTGGGTAGAAAAGAGAGAGGGGAGAATGATGGAGTACGAGATCTTATGAGAAAACCTTCCGGCGTGAGTGCTTCAGGTCACTTGTGACTTACTGGCTAATGATATCAGATAATGCTGTATTACTCAATCAACAATTTTGTCTGTGTGCACGTACTCTATTTACACGTCTACGCTAGATGCTGAGAGAATCTTTGAGAACAGCACACAGGACCAGTTCAAGCTGTCGAGCCAGATGGGACTGGTCTAGTCCAGCAATGTTGAAAGCCCATCTCAGGCCTGTGAGCTTGGCTGGTCAGTAGCTCAAAGGGCTCATTTGTCTGCACTTGGACTAGGGGTGGGTGTTTATGGCTTTGAAATGTTAAGGGGGTTCCGCTGGCTCCTTTCCCTAAACCCCACTCCTGGTCCTTGTTTGACCATTCGATATGTGGTCACAGCTGGACAATTTCTTATGAAGAAAGAAAGGAAACCTGTACAGAAGGGCTGAAAACATCAAGCGTAACTCACCAGTGGTAGCTTTCCTGGGGCCCTCGGCTCAAAGTCCACGGCACAGAGATCAGAAGCGGTGCCGGTGCAGCCCTGCCGGCTCAGTTCAGCCACCGCCACGTCCTTCAAGGACCTACTGAAAGAGCTGGTTTCTGGTGCATACGGACGATGAGCACTTTCTTACCTAAATCCGGACAAGAAAAAAATCTTTCTGGGAAAAAAATTCCTTACGGTCGCAATTCAAGGAAGAAGAAAAACATTAGTAAACATTTAGGTGCCTCACCGCATTCAAGGCTGAGCAGTAAGGTTTTCAGTGCGTACTCTTTAAAGACAGAGATCATTTCATACCCGGTGGTAGTTTGGAAGGTTCACTTTCACTTTATTTTACAACACACACCATTGGAAAATAGGTCAGAATAAATCATGTCCTCTCAGGATGAAACAAGCAAACTTTATTAGAAATCTCATTTAATTTTGTTATTTTAGGTGAGCAGTTTTGTGTTCTTCTGAAAATGGAAACAGTTCACACTGTATCCTGGAGGACAGGGCACTGACTTTTGCCCTCAGCCATGGCCACATCCTGACAAGTATCAACCTGATTGTAAGAATTTCGCTTTCTTCTCCTCCAGGCCCGGACTCAACCCACAGCAGGAAGGACTGGCCTAAGCTCCCTGAGCCTGAGACCCATTACACTCAGATGGCGGGGTGAAAAGAGAGAGATGGGACCAGGGATGGCCCGCAGGCTTGTTTGTCCTGCACCTCAAGTCCCTGGCAGGGAGCTCCGCCTTTCAGACAACGCTGTGCGACTGTTCGTCCTCCCAGGAAGCAGAATGGCAAACACCCTCCTACCCACCATGCCAGGGGGCGGCACCAAAGGCCAACAGTGGACCAGGAGCCAGAGCAACCCAATTACACCATAAATTATTGATTTTGTATCAGGTCTTAAAAAGAAAATATGTACATAATGCTAAAATAATCTGTTTCAGGTCATTCTTCCAAGAATAGGAGTTTGAGAGTAAAGGGATGTTCTTGTCAAGGTTTTTCATCCTAATCTCCCAAAGCCCATGTTTCTTACCTGCCATGTCTTGGAAAGGTGGTTGTTTTCCTCAAGAGGATTTTATTTAGGGCTCCCATCTGGATGTTGCAAAAGGGAGGACCCTCTGTGAGCTCTGGCTTGTGTGCCAGCCCTGACCCCTCCTGAGGGGTTGTGGGCCTGGGAGCGGGGGATCCTGCAAGGAGAGGGGCAGAGGGAAAGGTCCAGGCTGGCAGGGCCCTGTGCCAGCAGGAGCTCAGCACCCGGGTCAGCCAGCCGTCCCCACATGCACCCAGGTCACCTGCTGCATGCACCAGCTTGGGGCGTGAAGGCTTCGTGTTCTTCCAGTTAATCCCATGGGTCCCTAAATGCCCTTATTTGCTGGGCTCCCCACTTCTACCCAAATTGCCTGAAAATCCTGGGGACTTTCTCGGGGTTTTCGCTTATAACCTTCAGGCGGTGAGAGGCTTGGAAAGTCTGATCTGCCCACCAGCACTGGTGCTTCTGACCCTGCCATTTGGGGGTCACTGTCGGGTCCTGCACGGCCTAATGGACTTCTGTCCACTGAGACAGTCACGTCCTAGATGGTTCAGAGCCCGCGGCCCCCAGGGGCCCCCGCAGTGGGCTCCAAAGAAGCAACTCTTTCAGGTCACATTCACGCAGGTTTTAAAACAGTAAGTATCTAGATTTACTTTCTTTCTTCCTTAAACGATTTCACATACATAAAAGTAAATATTATATAATTATTTCTCAAAGGACAGTGAAATGAATACTCAGGTACTCACTCTCTAGTTTAAGAAATAGAGCATTAATAGAACTTTAAAGGAGCTGTGTGCACCCTCCCACCACACTCCTATTATAACTCCACCACTTCAGTATGAACCTCCAGATGCCTTTTTAGTTGGCATGTTTCTATACTTACTCTAAGTGATCTTCTGTGACCTGTGTTTTCTTCCCCGTTCAGCTTTATGATTATGAAACATGTATGCCTGTGGTTAACTTTTTTTAAACTGGGAAGTAAAATGTGTAAATGCTCCATTTTACAGGGTACATTTTCTAAAGCTGTGGCTCTAATAACCCACGAGCAGTGTGTAGGTTTTCCTGTTGGCTTCCATTCTAACACATGCTACAACCCAAACTTTTAGATTTCTGCTAGTCTGCCGGGTGTAAAATGGCACATCACTGTGCACTCCATGCGCATTTCTCCTGAAAAACCGACATCTTCTCTATGTGCGTCGGCCAGGTGTGTACCCTCTTCCATGGAATGCCTTGCACTTGAGCACACGTGTGCGTGTGCAGGTGTGTCCTCTCTCTACCTCTTATAGTCCACATTAAGCTTATTTGAATAAGTTTTTTATTCCATCTTTATTCTTTGCTAATGAGCATTCAGCAATATAGATAACCGTCAAATATTACTTGCACTGCAACCCACAAATCTGATAATATAGTATTTCGATTATTATTCAGTTCTAAATACTTTAAAAATTCTCCATTATAATTTTAACTTTGAGTTATTGAAAAGAGGGTTGTCAAATTTCAAATGATGTATTTCTTAGTTATCTTTATGATTTGATTTAGTTATATTTTGGTCAGAGATGGTCTTCTGAATTTACATATTCTTTGCAATTTGCTGAGATCAGAAGTTTTATGATATTTCCATGAATGTTTCAGAAAAATATGGATCTTCTTACTGCTGGGTGCAGTGATTTTTATGCAAGTATTGTCACTTTTGTTCAAATCTTTATTCTTTTGTGTGTTTGACCTTTCACTTACAAGATGTGTGCTGAAATCTCCCACTCCGATAGATTTGTCGATCTCTTTTTATAACTGTTTGTTTTATATATGGTTTAAAACTGCTTACTAAATGGATATGTTTGGAATTGGTATAACTTCATATTGAATTGGAACTTTTACCATTACACAGAAACCTCCTTTACCCCTAATCATCTGTTTGATATTAAGCTGTTCTGCCTTCTTGGGCTTAGGATCTGTATGGTACATCTTACAGCTTTTTTTTGGGGGGGGTTGTTTTAGGTATATCTCTTGTACACAGGAGATAGCTAAATTTAATTTTTTATCCAGTTTGACTGTGTCGTTTACATTTTTTTGTGATTATATACATATTAGGATTTTTTCACCATAATTTTCTGCCTTTGTCTTTTTTTTTTTTTTTTTTTCCTGCCGTGCCGTTTGGCATGCAAGATCTTAGCTCCCTGACCAGGGATCAAACCCGTGCCCCCTGAAGTTGAAGTGCAGAGTCTTAACCATTGGACCACCAGAGAATTCCCCACTGTCTGCTTTTACTGTTTATTTTTTTCTTCCAGTCTCATTTTGGATGATGGCATTGTCTCACTCCATTCTACTAATTTGATCCTCAATTTCCATTATTTTAATGCTTATCCTAGAAACTTGAATACATATATTTCACTTAAAAAGCTAAAGTTAATTATTAACTATCCTTCTCCTTGAAAAGAACAATTGGCTCTTTTAATTTAGATTATACTATTTTATGTGTTACTTTCATCCGGCATGTCAGTTCTGGTTTTTAACCCTATGAGTCAGACTTCATTGTTAGTGTTTCACACGGTCAATGTTCGTCTGGATTCTCCCATGTCTACCCTGTTCCTTGCTCCCCATGCCCTGCTGCATTTCAGACCTTCCTTCCTTCCTTCTGGCATCACTGCCCTTCTGAAAGAAATACAACTTTTAGAAATTCCTTTAGTAATATCTGTCCACAGCAAACTGTATTTTTTGATTTTATGAAATGCCTTTGTTTTACTCTAATAATTGAAAGAGAGGTCTAAATTTATAGTCATCCTTTTTTGCAACATGTTAATGGTGGTATTCTACTGTTTTCTGTTGTTGCTATTGAGAAATCAGCTGTCAGTTAAACTGTTGTCCCTATAGAGGTGATCTATTCCTCCCACTTCTCTTTCGTGTCAGGCAGTGTCACTATGCTATGTCTGGGTATAGGTTTTCTTTTAATTATCCTGCCTGAGACATGTGGTACTTACTAAATCTGACATTTTTCATAAATTCTGGGAAATTCCCAGCTGTGGTACTTTTTGAAATATGGCACGCCCCCATCTTCTCATTCCAGAAATCCAATTAAAAATGTAATAGGCCTTTTACTCTATTTTCTCTCTTAATCTACCCTTCATCCCTCCCACTTCATCCTTTGGTCTGTCAGTTCACCAGTTCTCTTTTCATCTGTGTGTAACCTAGTGTTTATCCTGTTCACTGAGGTATTTTGCAAACCTGTGTGGTCACTTTTGAATGTCTCTTTCTGTTGCTCAGTGTTTGATTCCATTTTTATTTCCTTAAACATCATTATTTTGTGTTATGTATCTCATAGTGGCAATATTAGAAGCTCAAGAGTGGTAAAATCTACTGCACGGTGTTTGTTTATTCTCAGTCATACTTGGTTTCCTCATGTATTTGGCAATTTGGGAGTTTATACTAGGCTGACTTAACCAGGGAGCATCCTGACAGGCACGAGACAGGCACGAGACAATGTTTTTCTCTAGAGCAAATTTACTTCTTCCTGTACTGAGGATTGTCATCATTTGGGGCCACTTAATTTCTTTAGATTTCCCCTTACTCTGTATGTGGGTAGAATAAGTCCCGTTCCAGGCTCCTGTGATACTGAAGAGATTTTTTTTTCTACCCAGAGCTGAGATGGATGTAGGTTAGCTTTCTGTCTCCCCATAAGGGCAGGTGTAATTTTCTACCCACCTTCTGACAGAGGTGGCCCCCTCTATGCAAGGTCTCAATTGAGCTGCCCACGTTGCACAGACGCAAGGTCTGGTCTCTCGCTTCTCTTTTTTGTTGGAATATTAACATCACAGAGTATTGATAACATAGAGCATTGGTATCAGCATGTGACCCCGAGGCAGCCTAAAGTTCCATGTTTCTATCCATTCTGCCGTCAGTAACTCGTTAAGTTTTTGCTGTTAAGGGGCAAGGCTGGTGGGTAGGGGGTGCGGATAGAGTTGGGGATATGCTTAGACATTTCCCCCAATTTCTTACCACCTCAGCAATGCATTTAAATGTCTGTTTCTTGTGATTTAACTGGCCTCTGGAAGTGCTGCTGCAGGATACCTTTTGAGAAATCTCATCTGCTCATCTGTCAAGAGCAGGAAATCAAAGTCTCAGTAGGGTTTTCCCCCTCAACCAGAAACCATACAAAAGTTGACCCACAAAACTTTAGGCCCTTGCTCAGGAGACTCAGCTCAGATTTCCTCTCTTCCCATGATGAACTCCCCGTGGGGTCTTTGCGGGTCATTTCTCAAAAAGGGCCTCTGTTCAGTGCTGCCTCAACCCTGTGACGGTTCCAGAACCTGAGAGGTTCTGAGCACAAACTCTGGAACAGGTGCTCTGGTGCGAGCCTCAGCTCTGCCACGTGTGGTGGTGGGACCCTGGCCAAGGTACTTCAACTCTGAGTTTACCCATCTGTAAAATGGGGCTAATAATAAGATCATACAGCCTACCAGCTCGTGCCGGGAGAAACTGCACAAAATACCGTCCTTCATCAGGGATTCGAGAGTTCAAGGAACACATGATCTGATTCCTGATAAACTCTGTCCTCAATACATCTGCATAAAACCATGGACTGAATGTATTTACATTTCAACACATCCATCCCGCTTGACAGAAAGAGAGGCAAACAAATCAGACATACCAGGGAATTCCCTGGCGGTCTGGTGGTTAGGACTCCATGCTTTCACTGCTGGGGACCCAGCTTCAATCCCTAGTCAGGGAACTAGGATCCTGCAAGCCCTGAGGTGTAGCAAAAAAAAAAAAAAAAAAAAAAGGAAAGAAATTGGCCCCAGGACTTGGGGACCCCCAGACAGCTCTTCCTGGGGCCTCAGGAAAGGACTACAATGTGCAGGGCTAGGGGCTCCTGGAATCTTACACAACCAGTGGGGAAACTAAGGCCAGCCTCCCTGATTTCACAGATGGGGAAACTGAGGCCCAAGAAGGTTGATCAGCTTGTTCAAGGCCACTCAGTCAGTGCAGAGCTGGGACTGGGCGGGGGTCCCTGAGCCACCCTCAGGTCTCCGCACAGCAGGGTCTCACCCTGTCCTTCTCCTCCTTTGTTCACTAGACATACTTAACCCATTTGGTGAGAAAAATAACTTGATATATTTCTATACAATTTGTTCTAACTTTATACACCTCTGTGTATTTTTATATTATAACCATATTCCAAAATTAATGTTTTCACTGGAGTATTTTCTATTTCCATGTAAACACTAACTATGCCTATGCTTGTTGAATTTAGGATTTCTCTAGTTGCAATTTCTATAAAGCCACTTGAGCAAAAAAGGCAATGTATTGCCTCCCATGACTGGAGAACTGAAGACGGAAATGCCAGCTTCAGGCAGGGGTGGATCCAGGTGTCAAAGGATGTCCTTAGGGAGTCGTCCCTTTCTGTGGCTTGGATGAGCTGTCCTCAGTGTGGCTTCACCTGCAGGACAGCACTCTCTCCTCAAGGCCCCGACCAACCTACAAGGTCACAGCTCCAAGTCCAGAAGCCAGAAAAGTCTCCTCCTTCCCAAGTTTCATCTCATTTTCTGGGGCAGGGATGCTGCTTGGTGAGGGGTGTCAAGTGCCACTCCTGGGTGCTGAGGAGCTGTCCCCCTATGATACCACACAGCTGGTTGACAGGGCATGTTTCCTGAAGGAAAACCCAGTGTGGCCATGAAAAGAAACATGAGCAGACGTGGGACAGGCGAACACGGTCGTTCAGGAAACCTGCCGCCTCAGCCCAGGGGGCGGCCATGCGCTCTGTCACCACCCGATCCCAGGCTCGCCGGTTGCTTCCAGGGAAGAACCAGATGTACTGGGCTCAAATCCCGTACCTGCCCCACTCTAGCTGTGACCTCGGGCAAGTGTCTTAGCCTTATTTTGCCCCCGTTTCCGCATGTGTAACATGGGGACACCACAGTGCTTGCTCATGGGGGCACGGGGAGGGTCAGACAAGCTGGTAACACAAGCACATTCTATCAGCCCCTGGCACGGATTCAGCGCCCAATGTGTGTCGGCTGGTATTATTCATTATTAGAACCAGCATTGCTAAGAAAATAAAGCTTAGTTTAGAAAACTACTTCCACCTTGTCTGGAGCATTTCCCTGGCACACATTCTGCACGTGGAATTGCCAAGGCAGAGGCCGCCTGCGTTCACAGCCCTCGTTACTTGTTGCCAGGCTGCTCTCAACAGCTCTGAGCTGCTTGACAGGGTCGCAGGCGGGCGGCCCTGTGCTCGGGACCCACGTGATCCCCGGCCTCTGGCCCTGTCTAGGATAACCTTCCTTTAAGAGCAAAACAAAACAGGGCTTCCCTGGTGGCGCAGTGGTTGAGTCCGCCTGCCGATGCAGGGGACACGGGTTCGTGCCCCGGTCTGGGAAGATCCCACATGCCGCAGAGCGGCTGGGCCCGTGAGCCATGGCTGCTGAGCCTGCGCGTCCGGAGCCTGTGCTCCGCAACAGGAGAGGCCACAACGGTAAGAGGCCCGCGTACCGCAAAAAGAAAACAAAACAAAAAAGAGCAAAACAAGACAGCCTGAGCACACACCCGGCAGAGGGGGGGCCGCCTGGGGCGCGGGCTGTCCCCCCGTTCCTCCGTCGCCCGCCACCCCCAAGCTGCTGCCGTGCCCTCTTTCCTACACCCCCTTCCCGCTGCCGTTCCCTGGGCCGCGCCCCGCCGGACACCCGTGCCCTTTCCCTCTCCCAGACTCCTGCTGCCTTCCTTACACTGAACAACACAAGTCTCTTCCCTCTTTTCTTTTTTCTTTTTTTAAACCAACCTCCATCCAAACTAGGCTCTGGAGCCTACATCCGCATCACCAAAGAGAACTTCTGGATGTGAAAAGGCCCCGCGGTCCTAAGAAAAACGGAGCCAGGGCTTCAGGACGTTTAGGGAGCACCTGCCGGACAGGCGCTGCTCGGACCCGACTTTCCTGGAGCAAACAGCCTGGTGAGGGAGACACAGGGAACAGCGAGAAGGCCCTCGTTGCTTCCCGTAGGGATAGAAGGCCACAGAGATGTTTTTAAAGCCGTGAGGAAGGCAGGCACAGGACAGGGCGTCCGACCCCATCCAAGGGGTGGTGGAGGCTCCCTTAACCAGGTGCCATGGAAGGTGGGTGCAGAGGGTGATGACAGGTGGGGCACACCTGAGAGGGAGCGGCCTGCACGGAAGCCCTGCAGCAGGACGGGCGTGGGTCCCCGGCCGGCTGCGGAGACACGGGGGCAGGGCCGTGGACCAGCCAAGGATGCTGGCCGTTTCCCAAGGGCACGAGAGACCCGGGAAGAACCAGTAAGCCTGGAGTGGTGAGGGTGTGCGTGCACACGTGGTTAAAGGCTACTCTAAGCGTTTTGTAGAAAATGCTTTGTAATGGGCAGAAGTGCAGGAGGGCAAGTTACTTGGGAGGTTGATGCAATAATCCAGACAAGACTAGGCGGCACCTTGGACCAGCATGGTGGAAGTGGGGATGCAAACAGTGCGCAAGTGCGGCGTACGTGAAGCGTACGCCGTTCAGCAAGGCGTGAAGCTTGGCTGGGTGCGAGTCAAGGTGAGGCCCAGGTTCGGGCCTGAGCATCCGATGACCGTTGCTGCCACTCGCTGAGACGAGGGACAGTGACATAGGCTGGGATGGGGAAGGAGCCCCGCTGACGACAGGCTGGGCAAAGAGACAACACGACACAGATGGCAGACCCTGGACCCCGGTGGTGACCTCCTTGCTTGCCCGGACCCTGCTCCCGGGCCAGGGAGGAAACAAGGGCAGCGAGGACCTGGGCAGAACGGGGAGCGTGATGAGCAGCTGTGAACGGAGGAGCTGTACGGAGACACCGAGGGTGACGGTGACACCGAGGGTGACAACGCCCGGGAGAAGCCCAGCCGAGAAACTAATCTTCTGGGCAGCAGTCGGCTGACGCCCCTGGAAAGAAGGCTGGCTCCCCAGCACCACTGAAGAGTTCACCTCCACACGTCAGGCTAACTGGCTTCTCAGTGATGGCACGTGCGGCCGCCTCTGCAAACATACACAGTGGTGCTCGCAACGCTGAGAAGCCTCTGCAGAGAAATGCCCCGAACCCACTGACCTCAAAAGGAGGGGCAAGAAAGAGAAAGGCTTCAAGGTGAAGAGAGAAATACAAAGGCATGTGTGACTGGTTTCCCTCCGGACACGACAGTGGGGTCATCCACGCACTTTCTATCTAATCTGGCACGACTACCGCGGAGATCTTAACGGAGATGGCTCTGCAGTTATCTGAAGAGGGAATCTGTGGATCCTGCATGAATTCTTTCAGATGAAGATGAAATTAGAAGCTAGAACTTGGATACTTAAGGGGAGGATGAGACTCAGGAGAGGCGCAAGCTCCCCAGGAAGTGGTCTCTCAAGAAAAGCAGCTGGACCGTCCTGGGCAAGCCATGATTCTGAGGATGGTCCACTGGTGCTGAATGGTAAAAGAAAACCTCTGAGGAGTGTGTTCAAAGTGCGGGCCAACTAGGAAGCTCCTTTCCTTGGACAGACACCCAGATGTGACCTGCGTCCTAAGGAACACAGAGGAAGCTGATGGTTAGATTCAAACCCTCGATGAGTGGGAGGTTTGGTGGCTGTCATCTACCTGTCCCAGCAGGGATGGGACAACAGATGACCAGGCTGAGGACACTGCAAGAGAACGGAAGGCTTTCTCCAGTGTCCTGAGGCATTCACTGTTGAATTCCCATCTTTGCTTCAAAGCGCAGGGTCCAGTATGTAAGGGCTTTCCTGAGCATCCCAGCACATATGGGATGAAGAAGGCTCAAGAGGCTGCAACAAACATGGCATTTAAAGGACCTGTACATCGAACACATGTGAAAGAACAGAGGATTTTTTTTTTTTTTTTTTTTTTTTTGCGGTATGTGGGCCTCTCACTGTTGTGGCCTCTCCCGTTGCGGAGCACAGGCTCCGGACGCGCAGGCTCAGCAGCCATGGCTCACGGGCCCAGCCGCTCCGCAGCATGTGGGATCTTCCCGGACCGGGGCACGAACCCGTGTCCCCTGCATCGGCAGGCGGACTCTCAACCACTGCACCACCAGGGAAGCCCAGAGATTTTGAAGAAGATGCTTCTGAAAAAGAACAGGGCCCAAGAGAAAGTCTGAAGAAGGCAGTTCCAAAAGTCTGAAGAGAATGGTCTCGAGGGAACCTAAAAAGAAGAGTCTCAGAAAAGATTATGAAAGAAGTCTGGAGGTGACCCTGAGAAGGAATCTGAGGAGGACGGCCCCAAAAAGGGTCTGAGGAAGATGGAAGAAAGAGAATCTGAGGAGTGTTCTGAAAAAGTTTGAAGAAAATGGCATCAAAAAGGAGTCAGAAAGAAATGACCCTGAAAGATCAGATGCTGATTTGAGGATAACAGCTCTGAGTGAGGGAAGGTTCAGATGAAAGGAAGAAGATGCACATGAAATACTATCTGGTGGCGACTTACCTGGGGGCACAGTGGACACGACTCCGTGCTCCCAAAGCAGGGAGCCCAGGTTCGATCCCTAGTCAGGGAACTAGATCCCACACGCTGCAACTAAGTGTTCGCAGGTCACAACTAAGGAGCCTGCAAGCTGCAACTAAGACCTGGTGCAACCAAAAATAAATAAGTAAATATTAAAAACAAAACAAAACAAAAAGAAATACTATCTGGTGATGCATCAGGTGAAAAAGAGGAGAAAGAAAATGAGGGTGGAAAAGGGTCTGAAGATGCTGGGGGGTGGAGGGGTGGGGGAGGGGGGAGGAAGGTGAAAGGTGTGTGATGAGGGGGATCCAGCGGGAAGCTGGGACAGTCTGATGGCGGCGGGGCTGGGATACTGAGCAGAAGGGCCCTGACCCCAGGCAGCTGCTCTTTCCTGGGCAGTGACGATGACCGTGACGATGGGGGGAGGGGGTGGGGGGAAGGGATCTAATTCCTCAAACCCGCTTTGGGGGAGACACTCCACCTACACATGCCCACACCTTGAGGTTACTGTCAGTCGTGTTCCCCGAGCTCGCAAACACTGACAGGATGCCTTCTCACTACTGCTTGGAAACCTCGTTGTAACGGGCACGCAGGGATTGTAAAAATACGTTAAGTGGCTGCTCAATTAAAACTTCACAGTCATGATGCAAGTAAAAAAAAAAAAAAAAAAAAGACGGAAGAAGTAAGTCCAAACAGAGCATTCAAACACGAGCTGTGAACAGACTTTCCTATGCAAACAGAAATGCAAGGTGAGTTATGGAATACAACAAAACAAAACCTAACAAACCCAGTTCCAAGCCAGGAGAGCTACAGAAAAACACCACTACCCGCGAAGACTGAAGACAGGGAGATGGAAAAATATTAGAAATGAAAAGAAAGCCTGGGAGAATACGGACATCTGTCAGGAGAGAATCCGGGACAACCAGCGGGGGACGGGAGCCGCGAGTCGGCCTACACGACCCTGGAGACACAGTCACATCACCCCACACACCTGCTGCTCTGTCGTGCCGTCGTTTATTACACACACCAGCACCTCCCAGCGTGGCCCCGAGGTCACTGCCCGAAGTACCAGGGGGGCGAGCAGGGGATGGGCTCCTCCTTCCAGATGGTCTTCAGCCTCTGCGCCCAGGAGGCTACCATCTCCCTTCTTTCTTCTTCTGATGCAAATTCAGGAGCAAAACTGATATGAGGGGCAAGGACCTTAAATCCACAGAAGTGCAGCGTGCCGTGCTACAGCCGCAAAGAAAGGAGAGCAATGAGGAGCTGTCCTGCACACGCCATCCGTTCAGTCACCAAAGGGGACAGAAGACCTTTCATGCTACCAGTTAACCGAAAACAACGGAACTGCCCCAGAACCTCAGGACACGGCCGCTACCAGGGAGGTGAAGAGGGCTGGGCAGCGGCCAAGTTCCAAATTCTACTCTGATAACTGACATGAACCTTTAATCTCTGCTGTTGAGTCAGATACTGAAGTTTACGGTTTTGACTGGTTAGGCAAATTATGGCAAGTCATGCGATGGAATATTCTAGAATGAGGTTATTAGAGCTACAATGTGCTACCATGGAAGGTTGTTCAAGATACGCATTAAATGTAAACAGCAAGAAGAAACGTGAAGCGGTGTTTGTGGCACACCGTTTATGTAAAAAGATAAACATGATAAGCCTAATCATTAAAAGTATATATTTAAAAATATATATGGGCTGTAAAGAAATACATCAAATCATTGAAAGTGATTATTTTTAAGGGAGGAATTAAGGGGACTATTTTTATATTTTATAATCTCATTTTTTTCTATGCTATGTACTTCTGCAAACTGAAAAAAAGGTGAAGATTTTTTAAAAGCAAGAATTTAGGCCTGGCTAATGGCACCTAAGAGGCCCCTCGGCCTCTGCAGAGGAAGTTTGGGCTTCTACAGCTGAGCATCACTACATGGAACGACTATCCTGTCTCCTTTCAGAGATCGTTTTTCTAGAAATATCACTGTCCTCCGTCTGCACTCTTTCCCTAAACCCACACCCTGTCCAGGCCTGCCCCAGCAGGTGGGTGGGAGGCCGGGACCCACACCACCGCCTGCATTTTTAAAGCTCACAAACCCTTAACTACGTGATCTCTTCCGAGCTCAACACCCCCGCCTGACAACCGAGATGGGCAGCGTCCATGCAGGTCGCTGGGCCTCCCAGGAGTTCCCTACAGGACCCGGGGGCTGACCCGGGGCCCCCAGTTCCCTTCCTCAGCTCTGCCCCGCACCAGGGCACTTCCGCTGACCGCCGTCCTCGCCAACCCTGGGCCCAGGGCCCAGAGGCAGCTCGGCGTCCACCTGGGAGCGCAGCCCGGAGCTGAGTCCCGGGCTCCTGGAGTGGGGGTGGGGTCTGGGGAGGCGCCCAGTCGCTGGCTCCATGGAAACGTGCCCACTCACAAGGCTGTTGGATGCGGGCCAGGGAGCCCTTTGCCAGGGTTCCAGGCGATGCTGCCTCAGGAAGCAGAGTCAGAGTGTGGATGGCTCTGCCCTCCCGAATCGTGACACACACGGGCCACCGTAGGGCTCCTGTGTACCCCAGAGCACACCAGCCAACTAGGTTTGGCCTGGCCTCTGCCCAAACGATGGCAGAAGCTATCCTGATAACACGTTTTCCTCATTGGCGAGCCTTTCCAGTGCTACCAAGTAAATCATTAAAGAGGGCAGAGGCTGTCACTTCCTCTACCCAGGGAAGTCAGAACGGTCTGGCCTTCAGGCCTATGTCACACCTCATTTGTACCAGGGGAGCTGTGGGTCAGGGAAGGGTGTGGCGTACCTGGAGGGGCCACAGGAAGTATCGGAAGTCTCCGCTGGCTCCAGTTTTCCTGTACATGTCAGCCGTGCCGCCCGTGGTTAAGGACAGGATGGCTAGTTTACCCTGCGGAGGACACAGCACACGTGCTGGTGGGACCCCAGAGGACAGGGTAGGAAAGGCCACTGTGACTCCAGCCCAGAGGTTTATAATGACCGGGAGGGAAAACCCGAGGCCAGCTCCCCCGCACCCTTCCCTGATGGACAGACACACATTCCCATCTCCGTCCAGCCCAGCTGCAGGTGACAGCTACATCGAATGGAGAGAGCAGGGGACGACCAGAGGAATGGACGGGGCGCACACAGAGCTGACAGGCCCCGGTGCTGGTGGAGAGCGGGCTTCAGGGACACAGGGGAGGAGCGGGTGAGGCTGAGGCCAGACTTCGGAGCGGCTGGGAGGGCAAATGGCACCGCCCGCAGTGCCCGGCTCCTGGGGCCACTCAGCAAAGGGTGGCATCTTTTCACGGTCCAAGATGGATCTCATGACTCAGTGTTTTCTTTATATGCACTTATTTTCTGAGGATCTCAGAATTTAAAATGTCATTTGTTTTAGTGGGAAATCCATAGCTACCAGGTCCTGTGCATCTGCCAGGTTCCCCACAACCTCTTCCCTGGGGGCGAGGCATTATCCTGTTTTCAAGGTGGTTACCGTGACGCTCAGAGGTGAACAGGTGCGTGGCCAGTGATGAGCCCGCATCGTGGAGCAGGTGGCCCTCGGCAGCCGTCCCCAGGCCAGCCCAGGCCTCCCTGGCTGAGCACGCAGACAGACGTGGACGCTCTGTGTCCCTTACTCGAAGAAAAGCCCATGACCTTGGGAGCGACGCTTTCTCCCCCATGTAACCACATGGGGCCTTACAAACAGTTGGCGCTCAGTGTTTGGTTAAAAAATGCAAACTAGGAGCGACTTGCTGAGACGCCCCCTCCATCCCCGATGGACGCCGCCCCTCATCTGGCCATACCTTGAGGAGGCCGTCGTCGTAGAATCCCGGGATGTCGAAGGCAAAGCCCTGGCACAGCACCCTGTCCATCCAGCCCTTCAGGACGGCCGGCACGCTGAACCAGTACAGCGGGAACTGCAGGTGGAACAGGCAGGGAGCGCTGGGTCACTTCCGTGTTCCTCTGCCTGGGGGTTTGGGGGCGCCTCCTCCCCGGGCCCGGGCAGGCAGGTGTCACCAACGTGATGGGGAGGCTTCTCCCCGTTCTCTGAGGCACACGGCGTGGCGGTGACGGCCGGAGGGGCGGGCAGAGCCGACCGTCCTGGTCGCTGTCACAGGTGGCTCTGCGTCCCCCGGGATGGTCCCCGACCG
The DNA here is from genome assembly GCF_949752795.1 of Hyperoodon ampullatus. Classification (NCBI taxonomy): domain Eukaryota; kingdom Metazoa; phylum Chordata; class Mammalia; order Artiodactyla; family Ziphiidae; genus Hyperoodon; species Hyperoodon ampullatus. The sequence goes on from NC_136923.1 coordinate 103,714,795, forward strand.
CTTGCCCCTGACTGAGTGGGCCGGGAGGTGCTGACCCCCAGCCACGGGGCCAGAGGGAGGGTGTGGGAAAGAGTTTGCCCGTTTCCCCGCCTGGGGGTGAGACACGGCATCTGGGAGTCGGGCTGGGGTAGGTTCTGAGAAGTCTGATCCTCAGAGTCCACACACCAGCAGCACGGTCTCCCTGGAGTCCACTCCGGTCCCCACAGAAGCCCTAACACCACATCCAACAATATCATCAATGAAAAGAGATGAACACATGCAATAACCTGTTACCAAAGCTAGAAGGAAGCCCGTGTTTCACTATAAATCTAACTCAGGACTTGGCACTGAAATCCCAGCTCCACAACCTACTGCTGTGTGACGGTGGCAAGTTACTTAACCTCTCTGGGCCTCCTTAGCCTGATTTGCAAATCACTCACAGCACTGTGGTGAGGGGTCAATGACACATCACGGTGCCCAGAACAGGGTGAATGCTCAGTGAGTGGTGAGCTATGGTCATAGTAGCAGTGGTCACAGTGAATGACATTTGTATTAGTGTTGAACAAAAAAAAAATAAACATACATGCAGAGGCTCTGGGCAGAGTACAGGGAAAAGGGGTGGGGGTGGGGAGAAGACTGATGAGAAGAGGCAGGAATAAAGACAGCCTCTCACAGAAGGAACAGGCCTTGCCTGGTGTTCACCTTCCAGTCACGGGGGAGGAGGGAGCCTCGGGCTCCGTGTGCTCAGCCAGGAGCCCGCAGCGGAGGGGAGACAGAGCTGCGTGGGGTTCTGCTCGGACCAGGGGCCGGACTGCTGGGCATCATCACACGGCTACACGGTCCTGCGTGACTACCAGCGTGCCGGTGGTGAACCGCGGGCACTCAGGTGTGAGGAGGATGGAAGAACGGCCGCACTTGGACCACAGCCGGAGTCAAGGTCGCGGGGCTGCCGCCTCCGCATGCACAGGCGTAGTCTACGGGGCGTTTCTGCGCTGTGTCTGGGAACTGGCTCTGCGCCCACGGCAAGGGTGGTCCTGTTCCCCCGCCCACGCCCCGCCCCTCAGCAGGTTGGAAAACAGAGACGATGTGGACCCAGGAGATCCCTTCCTGGGAGGCTGGATCTAGTGACGCAGGGCAGAGGCCGAGCAGCCAGATCGGAGCGGAGCACCTGCCGTGGGGAACGGAGCAGACACCCCACGCCCCGCGCCACTGCCCTGAAGCCCACCACGGCCTGTCCTCGGGTTCCTGGGACCCAAGCGATCAGGGCCCTTACGATAAATCCCCTTCTCTCCTGGCCTGACTTGGATTTCTATCCACCCAACGACTCCCCAAAAGCACATTTACTCTGCTGCCATCATGCCCGCCTGGCTGGCCGTGGACGTAGCGTTCTGGGCAGCTCTTGTGCAGTGAAGCCTGCCAGGGAGAAAGGTGAGTGAGCACCAGGTGAGGGTAGGGGGGTGAGGCCACCCACAGGGCTTGACGACCAGGATACTTAAGGCAGCAGTTGCATCTGGCCTAAATTGCTCTGATAAACACCCACGTAGACAAATCTGGTTTCCATGCAGCCCCGCACCTCCTGGGCTAGGGATCAGAGAACGCAGGCAGCACCTCCTGCAGGGTCAGCCGTTTCAGGACCACAGGCTAAAGGGAAACCCCTGCTGTTTACTTGGGGGTCAGGATCTGAACGGGGGGTACGGGCTCCCTGGGTCTCTGGACCCAACGAGACCGAAGTTAAGTGCACAGATCGTAGCACCACCGCCCGGAGCGTGAACTCAGTATCGGGAAAGACTGCACACAGGACAAACCAAATCCGTTACCACAATCTGAGGGGAACCGAACCTGAAACATCACTAGGTCGGCCTCCTGGACCTTCTTCTGCTCGGCGATTATGTCGCTGGTCAGAGACCTCTTCTTGCAGGCCTCGTACGCTTCCACACTGTAGCTGAAGGACTCGGGGCGGGAGAGGGCGCCTGGAAGAACAGGACAGGGGTTTTCACCCAGGGGGCAGCCGCGGCCCATCCCGCCAATCCCACCAGCGCCACTGCTGCCTGGACGTCACTCCCCACCCCCGGCAGGTCACTGGGCAGTCACGGAGACCTGAGCACGCGCCAGGCCCTGGGGTCAGACTGTGGACGCAAAGAGAGCAAGCTACGTCCTTACCTTCTCCTAAGGGACTCAAAGTCCAGCAGAAGACATGGAGGAGAAACCACATGGTAACACACAGAACACGACCACTCAGCCTGCTAGATGTAATGTTACGGCAGACGGGCCTCACACCCCACAGAAGCAGCGGGCCTCACTCTGTGCGTGTAACAAGCGCTGCAGCCAGCTCTGCAGGGGCAGGTCAGGAGCGCACCCTGGGGATGAGTCGGTGAACGGGGTTCTGACGACGGAGTAGCAGTTTCGGGCAGCCAGGAGAAGCAGGGGACCTTCTGGGCAGAAGACGCAGACGGGACAACTTGGCCAGCCCAGGAGTGGGCCACCGGGAGCACAGCCGAGAACCTGCGGTGAGAGGCCGGGAGGCCCGCAGGTGACGTGACTGCAGGAATGGACCAGGGCTTGTGAGCCCGGCCGAGGGGCTTAAGCTTCTCCTGCACACAGGGGGCAGCTCCCCATGTATATAGGGAATGCTCCAATTCAGCTCTGGAAAAGCTCACTGTGGCCTCAGCAATTCAGGACAAGGCCTGGTAGGGGAGGGGCTCAGGCAGCAGCAGCGGGGGGAGAGGGGTCGGGCTGGAACCTGCAGCACCTAACCCTAACCCCTAACCCCTGACTCTAAGCCCTAACCCCTGACCCCAACCCCTAACACCTGACCCCGACCCTAACCCCCAACCCTAACCCCTGACCCCGACTGCAACCCCAACCCTAACCCCCAACCCTAACCCCTGACCCTGACCCCAACCCTAACCCCTGATGCTAACCCCTAACCCCTGACCCGGACCCTAACCCCCAACCCTAACCCCTGACCCCGACTGCAACCCTAACCCTAACCCCTGACCCCAACCCTAACCCCCAACCCTAACCCCTAACCCGACTCTAACCCCTAACCCTGACCCCGACCCTAGCCCCCAACCCTAACCCCTGACCTCGACCGCAACCCTAACCCCTAACCCTAACCCCTGACCCTGACCCCAACCCCTAACCCTCTAACCCTAACCCCTGACCCCGACCCCAACCCCTAACCCTCTAACCCTAACCCCTGACCCCGACCCCAACCCCTAACCCCCAACCCTCTAACCCTAACCCTGACCCCTAACCCTCTAACCCTAACCCTAATGCTCTAACCCTAACCCCTAACCCTAACCCCTGACCCTGACCTCAACTCTAACCCTCTAACCCTAGCCCCTAACCCTAACCCCTAACCTTAACCCCTAACCCTGACCCTGACCCTAACCCCTAACCCTAACCCTGACCCTAACCCCCAACCCTAACCCTCTAACCCTAACCCTAACCCTGGACAACTAGGCTGAAAGCCAAGTTAACACTTGATCTAGGCCTTCAGTGGTTCTCCTCAAGCAGCGTGATTCACCCAACCGCGCTGATCAGTGCTAACAACAGTCACCAGTGGTTGAGGATCCCCACGCACCACGCTATGCTCTGCAGCATCACCTTTCTATGTTCGTAACAACCCGACAGGCTGGGTAATTCCCAACCGACCAGAGAGAACATGGAGGCTGAGGGCCGAGCTCAAGGCCACGGGTCCCACATGGCAGCAGAGGGGACGGCGGGAGGCCCAGGTGCGGCCCCTGCAGCACACGGCCTGCAGAGGAGCCCAAGGAGAGGCCAGCCCTTCAGCAGCCACAGCTGAGAACATGCCAGGGCTCTGCTTCCTCCCTCAGCCTCCCCGGGGTTCATTTTCATTCAAAGCACCTGTTGGGACCCTTCTGTGCATGAGGTTCTGTACCGACCAGAGACCCTGAGCAGGAGAGCCTGTGTGTCAGGCAGGCTGCTGCCCACCGGGTGTGGAGCCCACAGAGGACACGGGGTGCTTCTGCTAATGGTAAACGGACACTAAAATGTGCATGGGCCACGAGTATTCTAGATAAATTAAGAAGTAAATATCAAAGCAAAGGTATCCAGATGTCATGGGAAAATGAGAATATTTTTGTAAGTGAGGACATGGAGAGGACTTTCTCAGTAAGACAGGGAGTCCAGAGCCATGGAAACCTACTGACTCACAGCTTGAAACGAAAGCTGGAGACAGAGTAAGCCTAAGTCAACAGGGGAACTCGTAAGTTATAGCAGGTACCATGAAGCGCCATGCACTCATTAAAAAGACTCCCCAAAGCTCTAGTGAATAAAGCAAATCCCCACTTACATCTGTACCTATAGAGTTTCTAAGCTCTACACAGATATGCATTTTGCTGCTATTTGGAGTAAGATCTACAATGACCCACACCACAGAGTTCGGCCTGCTTGTCCCTGGGGGCCATGCAGGACCAGGAGGGCATGTGAAGGAGCTGTGGTCTTCACCCTCTGCCCACCTGTTCACCACATTTAAGATACTTTATACAAAGAGCCTGTGTCACTTGATTCACTGAAAACCAGGGGCTCCTCCACATAATACTCTCTATCTCCCCAGTCCCTGCTTTGCTGTTCGCTCAGTGAAAAGAATTGTTTGGTTTATTAAAAGGAAATAGACAGGGACCTCCCCGGTGGTCCAGTGGGTAAGACTCCATGCTTCCAATGCAGGGGGCCTGGGTTCAATCCCTGATCGGGGAATTAGATCCCACATGCTGCAAGTAGGACCCCGCGCAGCCAAAATAAATAAATAAATAAATATTGTTTTTTTAAAAAAGGGAAGGGCTCCCCTGGTGGCGCAGTGGTTGAGAATCTGCCTGCCAATGCAGGGGACACAGGTTCGAGCCCTGGTCCGGGAAGATCCCAAATGCCACGGAGCAAGTAAGCCCGTGCTCCACAACTACTGATCCTATGCTCTAGAGCCTGCGAGCCACAACTACTGAGCCTGTGCACGGCAACTACAGAAGCCTGCATGCCTAGAGCCCATACTCTGCAACAAGAGAAGCCACCGCAATGAGAAGCCCGCACACCGCAACCAAGAGTAGCCCCTGCTTGCCGCAACTAGAGAAAGCCCGTGCACAGCAACAAAGACCCAACGCAGCCAAAAAAATAAATCAATAAAATTAAAAAAAAAAAGAAGGGAAGACAAGAAAAGACAAGGATGTCAGCTATTACCATCAGCACTAAATACTAAATCTGGGGATCTTGTTAACCCAATTGCAAACAGAAGGAAATCAAAGGTAATTAATTTAAAATTAAAATTCCTGGAAAACCACAGGTGAAATTATCATTATTTGCAGATGACCTGACTGTGTATCAGGAAAGCCCCAGAGAATCAGCTGAAAACTACAAACAGTAAGAAAATTAGTAGCAGCCACATACACGCACACACAGATGAGTCCTCTTCATATAGAGCAGGGGTCCCCAACCCCCTGGCTGCGGACTGGTACCGGTCCTCGGCCTGTTAGTAACTGGGCTGCACAGCAGGAGGTGAGCAGCGGGCAAGGGAGAGAAGCTTCATCTGCGTTTACAGCCGCTCCCCATCGCTCACATCACCGCCTGAACCATCCCTCGCCCCAGTGCATGGAAACACTGTCTTCCACGAGACCCATCCCTGGTGCCATAAAGGCTGGGGACTGCTGACACAGAGGAACAAAACCCAGTTAGTAAGAATTATGTGAGACCTGCAGGAAGAAAACTCGGAAACAGACCTGGAAGGTTGTGAGAGCACATGAGCAAATGAGGAGCCACGCCTGTCACTGGGACAGAAAGAACTTCACGAGGCTGAGTCATCTGTAAACTTAATGGGACCTCAATAAAAAGATCATCTGTTAGTGTCCATCATCAGATGAGTGGATGAAGAAGATGTGGCACATATATACAATGGAATATTACTCAGCCATAAAAAGAAACGAAATTGAGTTATTTGTAGCGAGGTGGATGGACCTACAGTCTGTCATACAGAGTGAAGTAAGTCAGAAAGAGAAAAACAAATACCGTATGCTAACACATATATATGGAATCTAAGAAAAAAAGAAAAAAAAAGGTCATGAAGTACTTAGGGGTAAGACGGGAATAAAGACACAGACCTACCAGAGAATGGACTTGAGGATATGGGGAGGGGGAAGGGTAAGCTGTGACAAAGTGAGAGAGTGGCATGGACATATATACACTACCAAACATAAAATAGATAGCTAGTGGGAAGCAGCTGCATGGCACAGGGAGATCAGCTGGGTGCTTTGTGACCACCTAGAGGGGTGGGATAGGGAGGGTGGAAGGGAGATGAAAGAGGGAAGAGATATGGGAACATATGTATATGTATAACTGATTCCCTTTGTTATAAAGCAGAAACTAATACACCATTGTAAAGCAATTAGACTCCAATAAAGATGTTAAAAAAAAGATCATCTGTTACCTTTTGAATCTTGCCAGCCAAAGGTTGGCACTTGCCATCTGCCTCTACAAGGATTAAGTCACAAACTGCTGTGACCACGAACCTTCAACACGCCCTGAAAGGAGTTCAGGGTGGAGATCAGGAATGAGGCCCTCTGTGCTCCCGGAAAAACTGGCAGAACAGGCCTTCAGAGAGTTAGATCTTTCCAGGAGAAGAGTTTATGAGCCCAATTCTTGCATCTCTTTGTATCTAGAAAAGCACTAGCATCACTAACGGAGACGTGTGCTCCTCGTGACCGCAGCAACCTTCTGCCAAACTGTGTGCTCAGCTGCACGCACCCCCTTCACCAAAATCACACATATCCTGACTTCCCCCCCACCTCTTGGGAGCAGCTCCTCAGAGCTCTCGGAGAGGCTGTGTCCTGGGCTATAGTCCTCATTTTGACCCAAATGAAACTTAACTCCCAGCTCTCACGTTGTGCATTTTTTTTTCAGTGGACAATCTGGAAAGCTAATTCAAAAGATTTTATGGAAAAGTAAAACTAGTCAGAAAAAAAATAGAAAATAAGACAAATGAGGGTGACCTAACTCTATCAGATATTAAATAAATTATTTGCCAAAATAATTAAAGCCATGTGGTACTGAGTCATGGATAGGAAAACAAAAGCAGAATACAAAGTTTAGAAGAGAATAAAACATATGTGGGAATTCAGATCACAATGAAGGTGGCATTTTAAATTGGGGCAAATAGCTGGATCATGTAATAAATGGTGATGAGAGAGCTGGGTAAGTACTTGGAAAAAACGATCCACACCTCACATCATGCACCAAAGTAAATTCTGAATAGAGAACGTACTTAAATTTAAAGAGTGGAACCTGTCAAATACCAGAAGAAACTATAACACCTTTAAAAAATAAGCTTAGCGTTTACATGACACAAAATACACAGGTCAAAAGCCAACTAAGCAAAAGTAAATGAAATTCTGCATGAAAAAAGCCACCATAGTAAAGTCAAAACTAAAAAAAAAAAAGGAATAGGTAAAAATATATTTACAATTCATATACAAAACTGTGTACTCAGGGACCATTTTTCCACCTGTCAGATTGGCAATTACCAAACAATTGGTTAAATGAGGAAATGAGCACTTGCAAACACTGCTGGGGGTAAACTGGTACAGCACCTACAGAAGGCAATTTGATATTATCTACGGAAATTCAAAACGCACATTCCCTCTGACCAGCAACTCCATTCTAGGTACACCTGCACAGATAGGAAAACACGTATGGCCACGACCGTGTGCTGCAGCTCTGTTATCACAGCAAACGTGAGAAACAACCAAAAGTGCCCATTAGTGGCAGCTACTTAAACCATGGCTCCTCCATACAATGGGGGACTTCGCAGCAGAAAAAAAGAAAGCAACATGCAAAACAACATATGTAACATGTTCCCATTTTTTAAAAAGTGGAGGGAAAATGGAGGCTATGCCCTTAATTGCTCTAGGTACATCCAGAGATAGCGCAGACTCACTCCAGAAAGATGCACAGGTAACGGGTGACACTGGTTTCCTTGGGGGCAGAGGAACCGGGTGGCTGGGGATGGGGGAAAGGACTGGCACTGAGACCTTTTTGACTTGAGGACTCTCCATCATGTGCGATGATAAGCTTTGTTTTCAAACTTTTTTTAATTAAAAACATTACAAAGAAGGCAAAATCCCCCAATCTGATTTAAAAATGGGCAGAGGATCTGAACAGACATCTTTCCGAAGAAAACACACAGATGGCCGACAGGCATGTGAAAAGATGCTCGACATCACTAATCATCAGGGATGCAAATCAGAACCACAGTGAGCTATCACTTCACACCGGTCAGAATGGCCATCATCAAAAAGACAAGAGACAAGTGCAGGTCCTCACCGTGGAGAAAAGGGGACCCTCATGCACTGTTGTGGGAATGTAAAGTGCAGCCACTACAGAGGACAGTGTGGAGGTTTCCTCCCCAAAATTAAAAATAGAGTTACTATCCAGCAATCCCACTTCTGGGTATTTACCCAAAGAAAAGGAACACAGTAACTCAAAAAGATATCTGCACCCCTATGTTCACTGAAGCATTATTCACAACAGCCAAGATACGAAAACAACCTAAATGCCCATCAACGGATGAAGAAAAGGTGATATATAAACACAATGGAATATCATTCAGCCACAAAGAAAGAAACCTTGCCATTTTCAGCAACATGGATGGACTTGGAGGGTATCATGCTAAGTGAAATAAGTCAGGCAGAAAAAGACAAATACTGTATGATCTCACTTATATGCGGAATCTTAAAAAACAAAACAAAAAAATAACTGAGCTCGTGAATACAGAAAACAGATTGGTGGCTGCCTGGGGCAGGGGCTGGAGGGTGTGTGTAATACAGGTAAAGAGGGCCGGAAGAGCAAACTTTCAGTTATAAATGACTGAATCACGGGGATGTCATGCACAGCTTGGTGACTACAGGTAGGACTGCCGCACATATGAAAGAGTGGATCTTCAAAGTTCTCATCAAGAGGGGAAAAAAGTGAAACTATGTGTGATGACGAACGCTAACTGGACTTGTCATCATTTTGCAATGTATACCAACATCGCATCCTTATTTTATACACCTGAAATGAATACAACATTATGTCAATTATACCTCAGTAAAAAGACACACACAAGGAAGAAAGTTTAAAAAACCAGAGCATTTATTCCATGACTCACCAGTGATATCTTTCCTTGTGGCCCTCGGCTCAAAGTCCATGGCATAGAGATCAGATACGGTGACGGTGCAGCCCTGCCGGCTCAGTTCAGCCACCGCCACGTCCTTCAAGGACCCGTTGAAAGACCGGGGCTCTTGGTGCGCGTAGACGATGAGCACTTTCTTACCTAAATCCGGACAAGAAACCATTTCTCTTGAAGAATAATTCCTCTTTGTCAAAATTCAACAAGGACTAAGATGACAATGAAACATGTAGGTGCATCACCATGGTTGAAGCTAAGTAAGAAAGACCAATCCTTTTTATGGCTAACAGTTTTAAAACAATGATCATTTAAAAAAAATCTAACTATGTCATAGTTCATCATTACTTGAGTTTACTAACACACAAATATACGACGAGTCAAGTAACAATTCCTCAAGAGTAACACAACTGAGTTCCTTAAAAGCCCAATCTGGGCTTCCCTGGTGGCGCAGTGGTTGAGTCCACCTGCCGATGCAGGGGACACGGGTTCATGCCCCGGTCTGGGAAGATCCCACGTGCCGTGAAGCGGCTGGGCCCGTGAGCCATGGCCGCTGAGCCTGCGCATCCGGAGCCTGTGCTCCACGATGGGAGAGGCCACGGCGGTGAGAGGCCCGCGTACCGTTAAAAAAAAAAAAAAAAAAGCCCCATCTGTCCTGGTTATTATCCTCCATAAGTTTTAGCCGTGTTGCCTAATATTAGGATAAGAAACTACCGTGACTAATCTTTTGTGCTAACCCTTTGTTGGAAGGCATCAGCCACGGACACACAGCTCTGCTTCTTTCCCCTCCATCAAAAATTGACACTTAAGACATCAAAAACCAGATCCCTAGTCCCATGGGAGAGGCAGGGCCTGCGTCAAGTCCTGCTTTTGGGGGCGAGGCTGAGGGCAAGAGGCTCTAAGACGACCAGCGTTACAGGGCCCGGCTGTGTCAATACCAACAGCCTCTGAAGCAGTACTTTCCTCGTTCAGAAGATTATGTGAGGTTAGGTACCGATTTCTTCCAGAAGGCAGCTGTAGGGATTTGTTTAAATCTTCCCTGGGAATGTCTGAGACCAAAATGTTTAAACTCTTGATTTATATTATTCTGTTTAGGCCCTTAAGGAGAAAATATAAACGTCAGTTGGAACCAAACAGCTCTGGGGTATTCAGCTGAGTGTAAAGGTTGAATCCAACAAGTGAAATTAATGATTAACAGTTTTACTTTAACCTCTCAGACTCATTTGTTGTAAGGGAACTCCACTTGGGGGCTTAATAGGAAAAAGGATACACATGAACTGGGGAGAGTGTTGCCTCCCAGGGGATATTTCACAAGGTCTGGAGACGTTTCTGGCTGTCACTTCCAGAGGGAGGCAAGGCTGGCATACAGGAGACAGAGCCCAAGGCTGCTGCTAAACATCCTACAAGTACAGACAGGTCCCACAACACAGGGCTATCTAGCCCCAAAGGTCAGCAGTGCCGAGGCTGACAAACCCTAACGGACGACGCAGTGTGTAAAATAACGTGAACGTTTATGTTCTGAAATGAAAGGATTTTCATCTTTTGTTGAAAAAAAAGATGTCACAGAATGGGATGTGTGTGAGTCATGCTGAATCTTTAACCATCGTAACTCTTGGGGCTCATTCACTCAATATCTATTTATTGAGCACCTACTATGTCCTCTGGGTGGTCATCCCAGAGGATGGAGGCAAAGCAAAGACAGGATAAGCATTAGATTTTGATGGGGCTGAAATGGACAGTAAGAAAACACAAAACGAGAGAATTGCAGATACCAGTGCACATTATAAACAGGTTTTATACACTTCAGTGCTGTCGGGAGTTTTTATAACAAGGTATTCAATTTCTAACTAAAATTTTAATTTAAAGAAGCTTAACTCCCCCATGGCTAATAGTCACCTGCCATATTCTAGGAAGATGGGTATTTTTCTCTCTGGATGCTGCCAAGAGGAGGGTCTGCGGTGAACTCTGGGCACAGAAGGACTGCGTGTGGTGGGCCCTGGGCTCTCAGGCGCAATCACTCTCCTCAGTGACCCCAACAATCTAGAAGAGAAAACAAACACTGAGGGACAGGGGGAGAGTGGTGGGGAGGGTCGAGGTACAGCCACAGACAGGTTCAGGCAGAGGGAAGAGGGAGGGTAAGACAGGCGGTGGGAGTGGCCAGGTGTTCAAGGAAGCCTGCATGATGCACCTGGGGTTAAAACAGAGCCCTGGGTGGTGGGAGATTCGGTCCAAGAGATGGGTGAGTCTGCAGGACAGGGGCAAAGACTTTACCCTGAGCCTAACAGAAAGCCATTGGAGCATGTTATGCAGGAGAGTGATGGGACCTGATCACCTCGGACAGGTCATCAGTGTCACTCCAGACTCGGGGAACACCTCATCCTGAGATCCCGAGGGTCAGGGCCCAAAGACATTTTGGTTTGGTTAAAAACCATTTAATTTTAATGCCTACAGCAGGGCATGCATTCCCCTCTTGCTTTGCTGGGCCCAGTTTACCTATTTACATCACCCGCCAGGCCACTGGAGGCCACTGAATTTCTGACTCCCGCTCTGGTCAATTCTCCTAGTTGTACAGAATAAGAAACTGAGGCCCAAGAAGTCGGCTACTAGCCCAACACTTCCCCCACTGACCTTCCCTACCTGCTGCCCCTGCACAGCTGCGGTACTTCCCCCTTCCTCGGAAATTATACACTTACCAGGTCAACAGGAAAAAAGAGCCATGTGGTTGTTAAACACTATATATCACATCAAATGCGCTGATAATTTGATGTACATTACTTCGTCCTAATCTCCGCGACCGTTCCTCTCTGCCTACACTTGGGTTCTTTCCATCCCCCCTAGAACTACAAATAGCCATACAGGAAGCATACACTGAGTACACGTTTCTCTTCTCGAATTTCTCTGGCTGAGAATCTCAGGGGCTAAAGTTAAAGAAGCTGAGTTCCAGGGCCTGGTACAGACTGGACGGTATGCGGGGCAGAGGCCGAGCCGGAACTCGGAGGCCCGCGGGCCTAGGCCAGGTCACCGCGACGCCCACTCGCTGACCCCGGGCTGCCCGCTTCCCGTCTGCAACTGGGGTCAGCGCTGCCCGAGTCCAGGGCGGAGGGCAGCGGCTGAGGGCAGCGGCTGAGGGCAGCGAAGGGCCTGCTCGCCCTGTGCCCCAACCTCGTACTTGCAGAAGAGGCGCCTCGGGCACGCGGGGAGTGGGAACCCGCAGAAGTCCTCGCCTTGGAAAGGGTCCCCAAGCCCGCCCCCCAGCGGGCGCACTCACCTCAGCCAGCGCGCGAACGCCCAGGACGAGGGCAGGACGCGGGCAGGACGCGGACTTCCTCCGGAAGAACGTCCGACGTCCACGCCACGTTCTGGCCACGCGGGCCACGCACTCGCAGACGTCGGCGGGCGGACGCGCTTTGCGCGGCTGACGCGGGGAGTCCGCCAGCGGGGCCCCGCCCCGAGCGCAGCCCTGGCCACGCCCACCATCGCCCACGAACACCGCCCCGCCTCGTCCTAGACTACGCCCCGCCCCCGAGCGCAGCCCGGCCCCGCTCCCCGCCCCGCCCCGCCCCCAAGCCCGACCAGTCTGGATCTCTCCCCGCACTCGGAGCCCCGCCCCTGCCCTGTCCCCGCCCCCGGGCTCTGCCCAGCGCCAGCCCGGGCCCTCGTGTCCGAGCGGGACCCGGTGGCTCCGCGCGGTGGCGGCTGGAGGGATTGTAGTGCTGGGAAGATGGGGGCGCCCCTGCCGGCGCCTCACGTCTCCTTCACCCCCAGGCGGGTGTCCAGGGTAACGATTGAAGGTCGGGGCATAACACTCAACGTTAAAAAGGATGAACTATCGATGCACCCAGCAGCCTGTGCGAGTCTGCAGAGAATCATGCTGAACGAAAAATGCCAATCCCAAAATGGTCCGTCCTGTATGATTCCATTTATGTAACATTTTTGAGGTGAGAAATTCTAGAAACGGAGAACAGATAAGTGGTTGCCAGGGTTTAGGGGGCGGGTGTGATTATAAGAGGGACCTTGTGGTGATGGGAATGTTTGGTGTGTGACCGCATCCTAGTGGTGACGTTGTACTGTGGTTTGGCCAGATGTTTTTATTGGAGAGGCTGGGTAAAGAGCACATAGGACGAAGGTTCAAGGCCAAGGAGATCCCCTAGAAGGCAGAGAGGCCTGTGGATGTGTGGGCGAGGGGTGCTGGTGAGCCGTTTGGGCTAATTTTCTCCTTTTCCCTTTTCCCAGCACTTGTAACACCTCATTTGGTAGCCCACCTGCCATTGCGACCCATCCAAGGACCCTCCCCAAACGCTCTGCCTTGATTTCCGGTGTCCTGGGATGGCCCTTTAGAGCAGAAGGAAGATTTTCCCCGCTTGTGTAATGTTCCTAATGAAAATAACTGCAGCTGCTGTTTGCACACCAGCGTCAGGGGGTGGTCTGTCTGCAGCTGATGTTTTCCTTGGGTTCAGAAGTGAGGACATGGCCTCGCTGTGACATGCTCTCGTGCCAGCAGGCGACAGGCCACCTTGTCTTGTGAGCCCAGGAGGTCCTGGGGGACGTTTTCATTTTAGAATGACCTTTATCCGAGGGAAAAGTTGTAGAGGCATTTCCGAACGTATTAGAATGTCCTCAAAGATGAAATTTGGTTGTTTTCCCCCCTTTCTTGTGAGACTCACTGAGATGATGTCCTCATATCATCTTTGTGTCACAGAAAGTAAATGAGTGCAACTAAGAAAGGTAGGTGTAGGCGCTCTGAAATAACTGAAGGTAGGCTTCCTTACAAGGAGGGCGAGTGACGCTGTTGTCCCATGGGAGGGGTGTGTTCACGTCTTTTGTGCTTTGAGGACCTATAAGGAAAACAGCCAGACCTCCGGGTGGTGTGGATCCCGTGGGAGGACCCGGTAACTGTGGAGCAGCAGGTGCTGGAACCAGCCAGGGAGCCGTCCAGTCCTTGGTGTGGGAATGAAAGCGCTGAGCTCTAAGAGAGACCAAGATGCGACATCACCTCTGAAAACCAGCAGGTGCAGGGAGCACCTGGGGCCGCGCTTTGGTTCAAGTCCGCCACGCGACAGCACCATCTTGTGGCCGCGAGAGGAATCACAGGTGTGGATGGAGCGTTGCCGGTGGGCCTTCAGGATGGCGGAAGCGCCTGTGATTGATTCAGTAGGAGCCCGTCCGGCAAAGGGAAATAACAGAACTCCCTGCTAATCTGGTATTTACTGCAAACAAATAAGATGGAACCGCATTTGTATCCTGAGTCCAAGGAGAAGGTGGTGCTCTTAAAACGATATAAATAGGTTTAGCATCAGCAATAAGCATCGCCTCTAGGGGCTCCCCTTGCTGTGAAGAAATGCAGGCACAGGCTTAGGCATCCCAGGCAAGGGGGCAGTTAAGCCAGCTGTATACTTCCTCTTCTCCCCAACTCCCCCTGTTTGTGTTTCAGATGAAAGTTAACATCGAGGGCTACCTTAAGACTAATGAAAGTAGCCTGAACTTTCTCCTAGAGAAGTAGTTACTTTTGGTTTTATTTAATGACTTTTCTTTCCCTCTGCTAACAGCATCCCCTTTCTTTTTGGAAACAAACTCTTCCCAATAACATAGTTTTTTTTTTTATTGTAGTAAAATCTGTATAACATAAGATTTGCCATTTCAACTATTTTAAGTACACAATTCCGTGGCATTAATTACATTCACAATATTATGCAACATCACTATTTGTATTTCAAAAAATTCTTCATCACCCCAAACAGAAACGCAGTAATCATTAAGCAGTAACTCCCCCCTCCACCCAGGTCCTGGTAACATATAATCTTCTTTCTGTCTCCATGAATTCGCCTATTCTAGATATTTCATACAAGTGGAATCATACAATAGGTGACCTTTTGTGTCTGGCTTACTTCACTTAGCAAAATGTTTTCAAGGTTCATCCATATTGTAACATGTATCAGAGCTTCATTCCTTTCTATGGCTGAATACAATTCCAGTTTATGAATATACCACATTTTGTTTATCCTTTCATATGTTGATGGACACTTGGGTCATTTGGCTATTGCGAATAATGCTGCAATAAATACTGGTGCACACGTATCTGAGTCCCTTTTAAAAAATCTTTTGGGTGTATACCTAGGAGTGAAATTGCTGGGTCATATGGTAACTGTTTAAGGAACTGCCAAACTGGTTTTCACAGTGGCTCCACCGCTTTACATTCCCACTGATTCCTCCACATTTCTCACCAACATTTGTTATGTTGCTTTTTTGGTTATTATTATAGCGGTCCTAACGTCTGAAGTGGTATCTCATTGTGGTTTTGTTATTCATTTTCCTGATGACTAATGATGTTGAGCATCTTTTCTTGGGCTCATTGGCCATTTGTATACCTTCTTTCGTGAAATGTCTATGCAAGTCCTTTGCCCATTGTTTAATTGGGTCGTTTGTCTGTTTGTTGTTGAATGATAAGAGTTCTTTATACATTCTGGATATTCTGCAATTTAAGTCAATTCTAACACTGTGTACCTGGAGACAGTGTCAGATCCCACAGGTTAAGGGCTCAGTCCCACAAGGCTGCTCCCTGTCCCACAGATGATGGTCACAAGTCCCCAAGTTACCCACAACTTCTGTAGGATTTGGCTACAAATCAGAGGTTCCCACGACCCCCTCCTCAGGTTTGGTTAATTTGTTGGAGCGCCTCAAAGAATTCAGGGAAACACGAACGTTTACCAGTTTATTAAAAGATATGACAAAGGACACAGATGAACAGCCAGATGAAGAGATGCACAGGGTGAGGTCTGGGAGGGTCCTGAGTGCAGGAGCCTCTGTCCCCTTGGAGATGGGGTGCGTCACCCTCCCTGTGTGGCTGTGCTCACCCACCTGGAAGCTCTCTGAACCTCACACTAGTGGGATTTTATGTACGGAGGCTTCCTCACGTGGGCATGATCCATTATTAATTCCATTTTTCAGATCTTCTCCCTTCTCAAGAGAATGCGGGGTGTTGAGGCGGAAGATCCCAAGCTTCTAATCACGGGTAGGTCTTTCCAGTGAGCAGCCCTCAGCCCGGAGCCCACCCAGAGTCACCTCATTAGAACAGAAGACACTCCTATCACCCAAGAAATTACAAGGGCTCCGGAGCCCTGTGCCAGGAGCCAGTGGCAGACTCCAGTACACATTTTTTTCTATTATCTCACAATATCTATCTGGTATCCTGAGGCCAGGGACCGTGTCTCCTACCACGACGTCACCAGACCCTAGTGTAACTCCTGGTCTATAGAGCAGGTGCTCAATAAAAGTTTGTGGAATGAGTGAAACAGTCACAGCACCAGCTAGTGTGTCACGGTTGCCATTTCATGAATGCTGGGTGGTTCGGGTAATAAAGTTATTAAAGGTGATGCGCAAACATCAAGTTCAAACATCAAGTTCATCAAACCGTAGATGTGACCCCAGGACTTGGCTGTGGTGTTGCTCAGACAGCCCACAGGAGGAGAGGGCCCCAGGGTCCTCGTGCAGGTCTCACATCGCCTGGGAGGTGGGATGGCCCTGGGAAGAGAGAGGAAGCATGTGTGCTGGTGGCAGTTGGGGTCGGGGAAGGGAAGGCGGCAGAGTGACAGAGGGGCGGATGATGGAGCCCCTCCCTCGACCCTCGCCCTTCCTCCCTCCTGATGAGGGGCTGAGGTTCTCTACCTCAGGCTGGATGGGAGTCTAGAATATGCTGGAACCACTTGCTTTGTTTAAAAAGAAGGACAGGGCTTCCCTGGTGGCGCAGTGGTTGAGAGTCCGCCTGCCGATGGAGGGGACACGGGTTCGTGCCCCGGTCCGGGAGGATCCCACGTGCCGCTGAGCGGCTGGGCCCGTGAGCCATGGCCGCTGAGCCTGCGCGTCCGGAGCCTGTGCTCCGCAACGGGAGAGGCCACGACAGTGAGAGGCCCGCGTACCAAAAATAAATAAATAAATAGATAGATCGATTAATTAATTAATTAATTTTAAAAAAAGAAGGTCAATGTTCTGACCACCCTCCCCACGCAGGAATAATGAAAATGCATATCTCACGTCCCATTTGGCTTTTGTCCTGTGACAGCTGTAAAACATGAATGAACGGAAACCTGTTAAACAGAGTCTGGAGACCAGGAGGGGGCGCTCTCACCCCTGCACTGACAGCCCAGCTCAACAGAAGACTCCCATTCTTTCCCGCCAGGACTCAGCCAATGAAAGGCTGGGGCTCTGTTTACTAAGCCCGTCCCCTCCTTTTATTGTCCCGCCTATAAAAGTGTCTCCTTCCTCTGCCGCGGGGGCACTTGCACGTGGCTGCCGTGGTTGAGCCCCTGAATTGCAATTCTCTGCTGACGCTGAATAAACTCATCTTTGCTGGAGAATACCTGGCTATCTATTTGCTTCAGGTCAACGTACCCAAGCCTGCATTTTGGAATCAACCCCCCTGCCCTTTGTGGGAAACCCAGTGAGTCTTCAAGGGCATCCCACTCCCCGAGCACTAAGCCTGGCCGAGAAGGCACCCTCCTGGGTCTCCAAGGCCACTGCTCTGTAAAGCAGGTCCCATTCCAGCCCCCGTGCCAGGGGGACAGCAGCTGAGGGGTCTTGGTGCTCCCCAGGCAGCACAGACTGGCTGAAAGTGGCCTCGTGACAGCTGAGCCCTGCTCGCCACAGTTTTTGTTTGCTTGTTTAGTTTGAGCAGCTTCGTCGCCACAAGGCCCCATCAGGACTGCTCTGGTCAAGCCACTAGGTCTGCTAATTTGGCATCTGAGGAGACAGTTCTTGAGTTCCTCATGCAGATTCATCCAGCTCCCTTCAGCAGTGACCTGGGGCCTCAGGGCAAGGCTGCCAGAGTCAGCTGTACCCTCGCATACCCTATCCCAGACAGCAGGTTCTGGTTCATCTCGCTCTGCACTGCATTGTGAAATGGATTGCCCAGGTGATTCCTGACCAGATGAGAAAGTCAGCTTCTCCAGATGAGAAAAAAGAGAGAGAAAAAGTGAGAGAGGGAGGGAGTGAGAGAAACCTCTCTTCAGTTACTTAACTATATCTTAAAAAGTTATGATCAGGAATATTAAAAAAACTCAAGTAACAAGATTCTCTTAATTTAACTCAGATTTTAAGTGACAGTATAATTGCAAAATAATTGAATAAAATAAAATGACTGAAACCCAGATTCTGAAGAACATCTTCCAGGTTTCAGGTCATTCACAGCATAGATGAGCCCCCTCTAAGCCTTAGAGAGCCTCACCTCTGGGCACCTGTCCTTCAGGTGCTGGGTTAACGTGTCAGGCTGGAAAGTGCAAATTTCATCTGAGCCATTAGATGAAAGACCTAAAATAACACAAATACTTATCAAGCTAGAAATAAGCAGCGTTGCTTTGCTTCACTATTGTACTCTTGACAAAACAATCATTTTTCAGTTTAGAGTTTCCTTTAAATCAATTTCCTAAGTTCCTAGTATTTTATGGTTGTTTCTGATTGTCGCTATTCGGAAAGCAAATGACGTGCTCAGCTCTGTTCCGTCCTTAAAACACACACCTTCCTTCCAGCTTACCTGCAGCTCTGGCCAGCATTCTCTCCCTCTCCCAAAGAGCTACCTGCACACCTCTCCGTGCCCAGATCCCACGCACCCTGGTGTTTGTCCCACTGTCCCTGAGGGGACTGCTGACCTACAGCGGGAAGCGGCCTCTTCCCGTCCTCACCCTCTTCTTCCTCCAGGACCAGAGGCTGATGCTACCTACCGGCCCTGCTTCCCACAGTCCAGCTTCTTCCTGTCCTCCCCCTCCGTCTTCCTGGCTGTGGGCCAGTGCAACCCGCGCACGGCTTCCAGCACCTCCATCCCGTGCCCGAGCCTGTTGCTACCCGTCTCCTGGACACCTTCATCTAGCACTTTCCATGCACCATGAGCCCCTTCCGACTCAAACCAATTCCTCATCCGACCCTCCCCTCTCCGCCCCTCGTATTCTCTCCGGTAGTTACATCACCTTATATGCAATTATCCGAGTTAGAATAGTAAAAGGCACCTGGAACTCCACTCTTTCCCGGGCCCCTCCCCGCAGTCCACCTGGTCATCAGATCCTGCGATTTCTGCCCCCTCATCAGCCCCGGCCTCACCAGCGGTACCGCCGGTGGGTTGAGGCCCACCTGCCTGTGCTCTGGTCCCTGAGGGCCACTCCTAACTGGCCCTGCTACGCCTTGCTCTGCGTGCAATCCATCCCAAGGGCAGTGCTAGAGTCAGAAAGGCGAAAAGGGAGGGAGGGAAGGAAACGAATGAGTGAATAAAAGAATGAGTCATGTTACTCCTTCAGTTAGAATCCTACAACGGTTCCTCATTGCTTGACAGATAAGACCCCAGTTCCTCAGGATGGCCTCGGGGCTTTTTCCAGTCCAGCCCAGCCCAGCCCGACCCTTTCAACCCTACTTGGCCTCACCTTGGCCACTCCCCGGCCCACACCCTGTACCCCAACCTGAAAGCACCTCCCGGGAGCCCTTTCACACACTCCCGGGAGTGACCCTGCCTGGTCGGTTCCTCTTCCTCTCTCTACCTGGACAATCACCCCTCCCCCAAGACCCAGCTCCCCTGACACCCCCGTGAATCCGTCCCAAGCCCCACAGCATCATCACTGGCTCCGTCCTTCTGTTCCCGTCGCGCTGTGTGCGTGCCCATCAGAGCCACCGCCCACTACACTGAGACACAATCTCTCTTTCCCACCCATCTGAACAGCAAGAAGGGAAAGGACCGTGCTTTATTCCTCAACTCCATTATGACCTGATACAGTACTCAGGACAATAAATGTCTAACACATGGAGTTTGGGGGTTTCCAGTTCTGCTACCTAGTGGGGCTTCAAGGGTATGAAGGTGCTATGAGTCCAAGCATCTGAATGTGAAAGGTAGTTTCCAGTTTGAAAAAAAAAGGAAGTCACTGGGGACTTCCCTGGTGGTACAGTGGTTAAGAATCCGCCTGCCAATGCAGGGGACACGGGTTCGAGCCCTGGTCCAGGAAGATCCCACATGCTGCGAAGCAACTAAGCCCACATGCCACAACTACTGAGCCCATGTGCCACAACTGCTGAAGCTCACGTGCCTAGAGCTCGCGCTCTGCAACAAGAGAAGCCACTGCAGTGAGAAGCCCGCGCACCTCAACAGAGAGTAGCCCCCGCTTGCTGCAACTAGAGAAAGCCCACGTGCAGCAACGAAGACCCAACGCAGCCAAAAAAAAGAAAGAAAAAAAGGGTATGAAGAGCTCTTAAGTATCGTAGGTTGCTAACAGAACATGCTCCATGTCATTTGGATGACTTCTGTTGTTTGTAGGAAACATGTAGTGTTCACTGTCTCTACGGAAACCGGATAGATGTAGATAGTTGCCTGGAACTTATTTTATGTCCCCGTTTGGAGAGCAGAGGTTCTAGCTAGCCCTGGACCAGTCTCAGAGTTTTGCATTATAGATGTGTGGTAAATATCCATTTAATTAGCTTGGGTTAGTAAGCAATTGACCTAATCATGGATGGTTTAACCCATTAGGGTAAGTTTTTGTTGCTTATCTAAGGCCCCAGTTGACTATTTAGAGACGGCCTTTCTTGGCTCATTCACTGTGGTCTGATTTTTGTCAATCCAAATCCATCCCTACCATGCACATGAAGTAGAAACGCTCTTTACATTTTGCGAGTCAGTCAATCCACGCAATACTGAAGAATGCACATGGAACGCAATCGTGTTAATGACACAAAAGTCACAGTGAGAGGCCCACAGCTAGGAGAGGACCACCCTCTCCTCCTTTTGTGTTGGAGCTGAAATGTCAGCAGGACAAATGCACTGACTCAGGGAGATGTTTACTGGCTGCTCTGTGGTCGGGTCGTGGGTGAGTTGCTGCGTGTGCTCTAATGTCAAAACTGACTTGTGTTAAATGACCTGGATACGGGTCACAACATGCTTTTTGAGTGTTTTGTCCAATAAATTATTTCCAACATTTGAAAGAAGGATTATTTTCAAAAATAAAACACAATGAAAGAAAACACTGACCTGTAACAATCCCAAATTCATAAATAAAATGAGCTGTGTTTAGAAACCATGATCCAGATTTTGTTCATCTCTGTTTCCAAATGACTGACTGTAAATGCAGACTGCTTGATCCACACCTGAAAGCCTCTGTTTACTTTTATCTCACACTGAGTACTGAAGTCCTTTGAAATGGACTTCAAACCAGTTCCCCATCCAGGGACATTTGGGGAAAGAAAATGCCATTTTATTGCTGAGTGAAGGCCAGATGTTCTGTCAGCGTTGGCAGCAGGGACCAATTAGCTGGGATCAGAAAGAAAACGGCATTCTCTGGAGTCATTTTTGTTGACCTCATTGCTATATCTGAAGTGAATTCTGTAAACATCAGACACCAGTGAATCACCAAGTCCTACTGAGCAATAACTGTGTGCGTCCTTCTGCAAACAGGCTGGGGTGCTCAACTGCCGTAATCCCGTAAGCATTTCCAGTGATACCACATCAAGCTGGTGTTTCATGCCTGGTTAGAGAGAATTGAAACCCAGGCCTTTGTCACACACGACCTGTGATCAGAGTAGTTCTTCAATTGTGTACTCATATCATTTATTTTTAAATATCGGATTACTTTTGGGTTTGATTCTGTTTTTCATTAAAATCCTGTTAAGATATTAAGTTATGAAAATGTGATAAATATGCATTCGACAACTTTATGCTAAGAGGAATCTTTCTAGAAGGATACTGAGCCTAGAATTATTAGCCTACATAATTTGGAAACAGTTCTCCAGCCTAATTTGAATCCAGACAGGGTGGTAGAGAATACTGGTCTACAGAACCCCTGCATAGGTCTCCCTGACAAGTAAACCTATTTTTAGAAAAAGCAAATGAGGTTAGGAATGGCTTGTTCTTTTGTGGAGTCATGCTGGCTTCCTGTGCTTATTTTTTTATTTTCTAGGTATTAACATACTAAAATGTAGGTAGGTTAAGTAATTTACTCTATCAGAGGTATTAGCCAATGCAATCAAACAAGAGAAAACAGTCAGAGACATGAAAATTGGAGGAAGAAATACAACTATCTCTATTTGCAGGTGATATAATATAGCTGTAGGACTCAAGGACTCAAAAGAATCAATTAAAAAAAAACTCATCCAAATAGTAAGAAAATTCAGTAAGGCAGCAAGTTATAAAGTTAACACATAAAAACAATGTTCTCCTATTCAAACAGAAGCCAGTTGTAAAACATAATGGAAGAAACATGCTTACTTATAATATCACCAGAAAGATAAAATAACTAAAGACAAAATAACTAGGAATAAACTAAATAATAAATGTGTCAATCTTCTATGAAGAAAACTTCAATAGTCCTGAAAAACAAAAAAAAATATTTGAGCAAATAGAAAGATCCAGCATGTTCTTGGCTATGTAGGGGAGCATCAGAATTTTCCTTCTACCTGTCTAGGTTCTTTGGCTGGTCTAATAGTTGAATTGACATAAGATAGATTAACAGAACAAAGACAAATTTAGTTTCATATATGGGAGTCCCATGAAAATGTAAGACCCAAAGACAATCAGGCAGTTGAAGCTTATATGCCATCCTGAGCTAAGGAAGGGGGTAGGGCGGGGCTTCACGGGGCGGGGCGCGGGGGCATTCACTGGACAGTAAGGAGAGCAGATGTCTGCCCTGCCGTGCAGGTAAGTCTTTCAGGTGAAAAGTTATCTCTGGTCACAGCTCTCTTTCTGGGCTAGGCCCCCTATCTACATTCTTTTAGGCAGTTAAGAGAGAGGTAAAAGTTTTCCTGAGTCTGCTGGGTCTTGGTTGCCTTCTGCTCAAAATAATCCACATGCCAGAGGGGCACATTTTGGGGTGGCATATGCTGCTCCCCTTCAGAGAGGACAACTAAATCAGGAAGCAATGTTAATTCACCACAGGTAAAGTCAATATGATTCTAACAAATATACCAACACTTTTTTTTAGAGTTAGACAAGTTGACTCTCAAGTTCATATGGGGAAATAAAGAAGCAGAGAAAGCCAGGAAAACCCTGAAAGAGAGGAGCGATGAGGAGGACTGCCCCCGCACCAGGTAGTAACTCGTATCATGAAAGCTCTGTAGTTGAAAGAGTGACAGATGTGGCTGGATATAACGTTCAGAACCAGGCATATACAGAAACAGGATATGGGTCCAGAAACGTGCATACAGCTATTTGGTGTGTAATAAAGGTGTCCTGTAAAATCATCAGTGAAAATACAGACTTTGTAACAAATGGAGTTGGAACAACTGAAAGCCATTTGAAAGAGTAAAAATTGGATCTACATTTCCCAAACACCAGGATCAAGTCTAAATGGATCAGCAGTCTAAATGTAAAAAAAAAAAAAAAAACCAGAAAAACAAAAAAAAACACAAACAACAACAAAAAACCATACAAATACTGCAAGAAAACACTGGTGAACTCTATAATCTGGAGAAAGACTTCTAATTATGATGCAAAAATCTATAGGCCATAAAGGAAAAATCATTAAATTTGACTACATAAAAAAGGTATATGCTAAAATCACCAGAAGCAATGTCAGAAGACAGATGAGAAGCTGGGAGAAAATATGTGTGACATATCACAAAGACTAATTATGCTAATATATAAAGAGCACTTAAGAACCAAGAAGAAAAAGACCAAACAATTTTTAAAAATGAACAGAACTCATGGGTCACAGGGTAAAAAATAAATCAGAAAGAGGCAATGGCTTTTAAACATATGAAAAGCATATGATGTTCAACCTCACTCACAATAAGGGAAATGCTAATTAAACTACCTGAGACAATATTTCTCACCTATCAAATTGGTAAAAATCCAAAGATATCCAGGCACCATTGTTAGTCTGTGAAGAAGCAGTAGGATATAGCTGGTGAGAGGAAACAATTCATAACAATTCCAATTTGACAATAACTAATAAAAGTATATCTGTATTTAACTTCTGATCTAGCAATCCCATTTCTAAGAATCTAGGAATCATACAAAACAATATTCACACCAAGTTCTTGCTACTGAACGTGTGGTCTGTGGACCAGCAGCATCAGCTACCAGAGAGTGTGTTAGAAATGCAGCATCTCAGGATCTAGTGAACTGGAAGCTGCATTTTTTAAACATCTTTATTGGGGTATAATTGCTTTACATTGTTGTGTTAGTTGCTGCTGTATAACAAAGTGAATCAGCTATATGTATACATATATTCCCATATCCCCTCCCTCTTGCATCTCCCTCTCACCCTCCCTATCCCACCCCTCTAGGTGGTCACAAAGCTCCGAGCTGATCTCCCTGTGCTATGCGGCTGCTTCCCACTAGCTATCTGTTTTACATTTGGTAGTGTATATATGTCCATACCACTCTCTCACTTCATCCCAGCTTACCCTTCCCCCTCCCCGTGTCCTCAAGTCCATTCTCTATGTCTGTGTCTTTGTTCCTGTCCTGCCCCTAGGTTCTTCAGAACCTTTTTTTTTTTTAGATTCCATATATACGTGTTAGCATACGGTATTTGTTTTTCTCTTTCTGACTTACTTCACTCTGTATGACAGTCTCTTACAACCATTATCTACAAATAACTCAATTTTGTTTCTTTTTATGGCTAATATTCCATTGTATAAATGTGCCACATCTTCTTTATCCATTCATCTGGTGATGGACACTTAGGTTGCTTCCACGTCCTGGCTATTGTAAATAGTGGAAGCTGCATTTTAACAACACCCTCAGACCATTTGCACGTGCATTACAGTTTGAGAAGCCCAGCACTAGGTTTTATATGGCAGCTTTATTTGTAATGACGTAAGACTGGAAACAACCCAAATGGCCATCAGTGGCACACAATGAAATACAGTGCAGCCTTGGAAAAGAATAAGGATGATCTCTATGTGCCAAATTAGAGAGAGCTCCAAAATTTAGTGTTACGTGAAAAAAGCAAGTTGCAGAACTATCGACAGATAACGGATGGACAGATGGAGAGACAGAATGCTACCCTTTTGATAAGGAGTGGAATATATATACATATATATATATTTTTTAACCTGAAGAAACCTTGGAGGCGAGAACCAAACCAAAAGTGATAATCTGAGATCAAAGTATTGCAATTTGGGGCACACAGATTCGGGTAGGAACCCAAACCGAGTCCCACTGGGAGTACTAAAAGGAGTCAGGGGCTTTTAAAGGCACGGAAGGGAGGGTTGCCTTACTAAGAATTTCAGCTGCCGATGGTGGCAGTAGCTAGACTTGGCTGACCCTGACGGATCGCTAAGGCCATCACTAGAGGGAGGGGAAGGTCTTACTGTGACAAGTTGCAGGTTGTTCTTGCAGAGTCCTTGGAGCTTTTGTGGTTCCGCCCAGTTCAAAGGTTTGTCGTTCTACCTGGTGAGGCCGTGCATAAGTCCACCTCCGTGATGGCCTTCCAGCTCCATTTAAAACCCGGTGACATAGTGACTCAATTTTATTTCTCATGTCACAATATATTTATGTTGCTTATCTCTGCAAGAAGATGAACTGGAAGGATAAAGATGAGCTAATAAACTTGGGGTGAAAAGGGCTGGAGAAGATAAGGGTAGAAGCGAGATACCTCTAACCTGCGTCAATGTTTATACTCCAAACATTTAAAAACAGTCACTCTGGGGGAGGGATGGCAGGGTTTGCTGCTGGCATCTAGTGGGTAGAGGGGCCAGGACAGCCCTCCTGCAACAAAGACTTATCCGGCTCAGAGGTAAATATAGTGTCGATGTTGAGAGCCCCTGGCTTAGGCTAAGGGCAGAAGAGGCACTAAACTATCTGAGGTTTACAAAATTGAACTTATCATTTTGAAGACGAGGAGAGCATTTTCCCCACCGCAGTCACCCGAGCCCTTTCCGTTCTCCAAGACTACTCCGAGGTGGCAGACCAGGATTCCATAGCATTTGTGTAATCTGTCGGTTCCCTGGTGTCCGATTCACACGGGTCGGATAACTGGGCCCTCCGCACACCCAGGAGGAGCGCGCTCTGCTCTGCGCTGTGCGACTCAAGCCCACGTGCCGGGGGGGCACTTTTCTGGACTAAGACACAGAGACACCCTGGTCGCCCCACTGAAAGCCTCCGGAGAGCCGGGCCTTCGTTCCATCCACGCCCCAGGCGGCCCCGGGTACGCAATCACCACCCTGGGAGCGGAAAGGACGCGGCGGCGCACCTAGCGCACCTGGCGCCCCACCCGGCCCCGGCCCCGCCCCCGCCCCGCCCCCGCCCCGCCCGCCTCCCGGCCGCGGTATTTGGGGCCCCCGGAGCCGTTGTCCCCTCCGCTGCCGCCCTGCCCGCTCCGGCCGCGCGCTCGGTGAGTGTCCGGGGCCTCGGGCCGTGGCGTTGGGCCTGCGCGCGAAGCGGGGAGGCGGGGAGGCGGGCGGGCGGCCGGGTTGTGACCGCTGAGGACCGGAGGGGTGGGCGGGGTCGCGCGTCCAGCTGGGGTTCCGTTTCGGATCCGGCGGAAGTGACGGCGTGGTGAGTGTGGCGGCCGCCGCGGCCCGGGACGCAGACGACCCTCGGTCTCGCCCACGCTCGCATGGGGGCGGTGTCGAGCCTCCCCAGGGGCCACTCCGGGCCCAGCGCGTACAGGTGACCCCCCGCGGGCGCGCGCCGCAGGGCGCCGGGCGTTGGGAGCCCGAGCGCGGGTGGGGCTGGGGCCCGAGAGAAGCCCGGGTGGGTGCCCAGGCGGCCCCGCTGCCCAGTGGTCTCCCGCCCACAGGGTGGCCGGCGCTCAGGCGCTTTCGGGGGCCTCAGGCCTGCGAAGATAATCGTGAGGACCATTCCAGATCCTGGCACGTCTGTTGTTTGTTAAACTCGCTGCAGGCACAGTGCTACAAGGTTAGGCATCTTCAGGGCTAAGAGGACCGGGGAGAGGTTTTAGTCATACCTGGGGCTGCGCGTGCTGGATGAGGTTGGCTCTTCAGTTGCTTTCTTCCCCTCCCCCCCCATAAAGCTCAGTTTTGAGGGAGAGAGTATGGAAAATTAGTCCTCACATGCCGCCAGGAATACGCGGGTGCTGGGGGAAGCTGGGTCAGTGTTGGCACGGTCCCTCCCGGCCCTGTTGGTGTATCATATGGCCGAGTGGGGAGGGGGAGTGTGAAAAGTAGCTTCTGGACTGAGGTCCTGTGGCGGCGTTGCCGCGGCTCAGAGATGTGCCCCGGGATTAGCAGGAAGGGCTGTGGTCCTCAGGGTTCTGGGTGTGTCCCGCTCTTCCCCACCGCTCGTGAGTGCCTGCATCCCCGGCTTTAGGCCACCCCAGAGAAGGGTCACAGTTTTAGTCATACTTGGTCATGTAAGCTGAGTATTTAAAAACAATATATGAGGCCAGTTCCAATCCACGGCATTTTGTTACAGTTCAGCTTCTTGTGGGGTAACTCCAACCAGCAACCATAGAGTGAAATTAGAGTGAATGGAATCACCATTCTTTTCTGCTTACACAAAGAGTGGCCTACATCACACCAAGTGTTTGTCGTTAGACCCCAGGGAAGGCCACACACCTTACACTGCCAAGCTTGCTGGACCTGAGATCAGGCCTGGACATCAGCAGAAAGAAAATAACGTGTAGTTCTACCCACCATTTATTGAA
Source organism: Hyperoodon ampullatus (assembly GCF_949752795.1). Taxonomy (NCBI): domain Eukaryota; kingdom Metazoa; phylum Chordata; class Mammalia; order Artiodactyla; family Ziphiidae; genus Hyperoodon; species Hyperoodon ampullatus. The sequence goes on from NC_136923.1 coordinate 103,742,512, forward strand.
TACCCGCTGTGTGCCAGGCATTAGTTTATCTAATCCTCACAGTAAACTTATAAAGTAGAAGGAATCATCCCGTTTACGTATTAGACAACACATACACACACATTGCCCCAGAGACCAGGTGGGGACAAAGCAGGAGCTCAGGTCTCCATTAAACCAATCTTTAATAGTAAATCCTCTAGGAAATTAAGGCATCCTAATCCAAGAAGACAAGAAGCACAATTAAATAGTGACACCTTAAAAAATTATTAAGACTTGATCAGTTGAATTAAACCAATTATGCACATTAACAGCCGAAGGTTACTGATGGTGCCACAGGGAAAAAATGGTGCCAAAGGTAGATTTGTTAGACTTGTTTTATACACACACACACACACACACACACACACACACATATGACACTGTTCATTAATGAAACCTTAATTCTGGTTTTTATGTTCATGATTAAATATATTTTAAAAGGCATATTGTTACTGAAGCTGTAAATAATTTTGAAATATATGATGAATTTAGCAAGTGTGTGTGTGCATGTGTGTATATGAAGGACACTTCTGGCTCTCTTATCTACAGAAGCTAAAAAAGTAGGGGCTTGGAAAGCTGTTGATAGGTGTTGTGTTTGCTGTGTGATCCTGTGACATGTGTATCGTTACTGGTATGTGCGTTGAATGGAGAAGAGCTGTCCCTCAATACAAAAACCCCACTAGATTGGCTATAATTTCCTTTGATACCTGGAATGTCTTCATGGTAAACCGTTTGAATTTGGTCTTATTTTTCTTTCTTTTTTAGGATTAAGACCTCTTTAACCTTTTTATGATTAATTATTAAGGATTTATATATTATTGCAAAGTGATCATAAAAATCCATTTATGATTATGTGGCAGGTTATTATCAAATTCACATTTCAGGACAGACAAGAGGGATCTTAATAAATGGGACTTGGAGTTTGGACATTTATTTCACAATTAGCAGAGGAACCAGGTAATGGGCGAAGAGATGGCTTTTAATGTTTTTCTCTGCTCACAAAAATAGTTTGTAGATTTGTGACCATGTGTTTAGCACCTTCCTTTCATAAAACCCTGCTAAAATGACAATGAAGGAGCCTTGTGAAGCGTCAAAAACACAAGGACAGAGAAGGGAGAGAGGAGACAAAGAGTGGACAAGAGAGGTCAGAGGTCTTGGAGGAGGGAAGTGACCAGGGGAGGGGCTGAGTGCCGAGGAGGGGAAACAGACCAGACGGAGCGGACAGGCTCAACGTTGGGGCCCAAGCGCCAGCAAAGGCAGGGGTGAAGTGCAGGGCTGCAAACGGGGCCTGGGTAGGAAGCGTGTCCACAGACTGAGGTGACCCCCACAGGCCACCTACTCTGCAGCGGACAGCCACCCTCCCTGCCTTACCCAGAACCCAGTAGGAGATCAGGTCTCACCCCTGCAGGATCTGATGTGCAATCTCAGGGACCCCCAGGCATTGGTCTGAGAGGAGGGGATTACGGATCCCGTAGAAACCCCCCGGCCCCTACCCCACCTGCAGCCAGACCAGGGGGCTCCTCCATTTGCTGGTTGCTCAGTGAAAAAAAAGCTACTGACCCCTTGATCGCACACATCCTGCCATGTGAGCAGTTTCCAACCTCGTTTTGTGTTTCCCTCTTAAATATAACTGACATCCCAGGATCGTCAAGCATTTGTGGAAAGCCTGTGTATGAAAGAGACCCAAATAATATAAACACCAGCACAATAGCAGAAGACCCCAGGAGAAGAGAGACGATACAGGCAGCAGAAGACAACACCACAGACTGTGATGGATGTTCTCCAGGGAACTGGGTGGGGGGCGGGGAGGCAGTAAAGAAGGAACAGCAGAGAACAAGGAGTCTTTAGGAATTAAAGGTATAATGGCTGAGACTGGAAAAAATCAGTAGAAAGATTGCAAGAGAAAGTCATGAGTATCTTCCAGAAAATGGAACAAAACGTCATTGTGATGGAAAATGCAAGAGAGGGGCAGATCCACCGCACGCAGCGAGCAGCCGTGCAGTCCCACGTGCCCACAGATACCAGCGTCTGTGCCTGCCACTCGTGCAGGTAGGAGGCCCAGAAAAAGAGAACAGTCAGTCTGCAGGGAACTGACAAGTGCCTTAAAAGTTCCCAGAGAGGGACTTCCCTGGCGGTCCAGTGGTTAAGACTCCGTGCTTCCAATGCAGGAGGCCCGGGTTCGATCCCTGGTTGGGGAGCTAAGATCCCACGTGCCTCACGGTGTGGCCAAAAAATGGGGGAAAAAAAAAGTTCAGTTCCCAGAGAGGAAGGGAAATTTTCTTGATTTGCTAGATTGAAAGGGCCCACCAAGCGCACGGCAAAATGAGTAAACGGGGCCCATCGATGGAGGCTGCCAAACCGTCAATCATAGGGGATGGTAGAATAAAGACATCTTCAGACATGCAAGAAGTCAAAATGTGTGTATTCTGTCTTAGAAAGCTATTGGACGATTCGCTTCATCAAAGAAGGGAGTAAACCATGAAGCAGGAAGACATTGGGCCCAAAGGAGTGTCTGGGGGGGTCAGCAGTGCTCAAGCTGAAGAGCAGTGAGTCCAGAGTGGAACCACGGGGATGGCGTGGCCGGCAGACAGTGGGGTCCACGCATCAGTACAACCGACGAGGAGGCTGGCACCACTGCAGCCCGGACGGGCGTCTCTGAGTTCAGCTGTGTTTGAGGAAGGTCGGGGGTGGGGTGGTGGATGAAAAGTTGACGTGGTGTCTCCCCTTCACAGCGTGGTGTGTGAAGGGCTTGGAAGGAAACATCTGTCCAGCTTCGCCGCAGCAGCACCAAGACTCACGCGCTCCTTGAGGAGTCAAGGGTTCGGTTTTGTGCTTTACAGCTTTTCCATGAAGCCAAGAGAGGGGCTGAAACTTGGTATCTTTGGACTGGGAAAAAAATTCAAAATGGATGTAAGACCTGTAAAGGGAGGGTGTTGGAGATCAACATCTCAAAGTAAAGTAGATTAAAGAGAAGCCCACCAGCCCCCACTTTGTGACAATTTGAGCACCAAGAAGAAAACAGACATCCACTAATTGAAATACCTTGTTTGTAAAAAATCGTGAGTCTGTTAATAAGCTCAGATGAGGCAAACAAGATGAGCTTTAAAAAGGCACAAGAGTTTCAGTCCTGTTTCCGCATTTTGGGGTGGCCTGCCCCGAACCCCATCAGCACGCAGATTATCTGGTGTATCCCCTTCCTCATGCAGGGAGCAGAAATCAAGTAACTGACGCAGGGTGCCAGAGCTGGGACTGTGAACCTGGTCTCCGTGCCTTTTCCTCTGAGTCTCCTGCTTTGTTTTTCCCAGTTTAGTATTTAAGACCAAAGCTGCTTTCTGTTGAAGAACTATTGATCTTTCACCTCTAATTCCCTTCACACAATACACAGAAGTACAGATTTCTCCACGGCCCCAGTAGATACCGTGGGCTGGCCAGGCCACTGCTTTCCTGGGTGGGGGGCGATGAGGGTAGGTGTGCTTTTCGAGATCAGTGACAGAAAGGTCAGAGCCTGAAACAAATTTGCTGGACATTACCAGAGACAGGGTGCTTTATTAATGGTGTCTCTTAGGTTGGCATTTCCATTGGAATCAACACTCCTTCAACATCTGAGGGAGAAATGCATGCAGATGGCAAAATAGAGTCTTGGATGGGTGGGGAGGGGGCTCGTGGGACATCTCCTTGGCCAGGTGACCTTGCAGCAGACCTAACACACACAGGGCCCTACACCCCGTCCTTACTCAGTTCATGGAGGGCCATGGGGCTGCAGCGTCTCCTGGTGGACTGGCCGTCTTGGTGGCCCTGTCCCCAGGCCAGAGGATGACCTGTGCGGTGTGTGGGGGGGGTCTGAGTCGTGACGTCTGACTGCATCAGGGATGCTAGAGGCTGTGCTTCTTGCGTGAGTCCCCAAGTGCCCTCGTCCAGAACCGGGCAAGGAGGGCCTGGGCCTGGGGGGCAGCAGGGGCCTGGGGGGCAGCAGGGGCCTGGGGACGGGGCCTTTGATTTGGGCTTTGGCACAAGCTGAGGTCTCATAGAAGGAGAACTGGACGTCAGAGGTGTTTGTTTTTAAGGCTTTCGTGCCTCTTTGTACGTGATTTGATTTGTCTTTTACCTTAAGGCTTCAGGTTATCCTAAAGGGGGGGCCTTGCTCCCGCATTACAAAAAACATTCAACCATCTTTTCTTGTGTAACTGTGTGGTTGGATTTATCATTTTGAATGATTTTTAAATTATAAAATAATACATATAGGCCCTTAAACACACCAAACAATACAGAAATGAAAGCAAAAGCGAACAGCTGCTTCCCCGATTCCACCCCCAGCAAGTACCCTGGATGGGGGTCCTCCCACTCTCTTTCTGTGTTATCACATCACTGTTCAACTGTGTTCACTAAATGTTAGAAAAAACCCACAAAGTAATTCTGAGGACCCCGCAAAAGAAATCGAGTTTTGTGCCTGTACCTATTGCTGAACCAAAGTGTCAGTGGTAACTTTTAACAACAGAGTGAGACACGGCCGACGTGTAGCCTAAATTTACGCGACACTGATTTTAAATCCATCGTTTCAGACTCGCCACCATGGATGCTCTGTCGGAAGCAAACGGCACCTTTGCCTTGACCCTTTTGAAACATCTGGGTGAAGACAACTCGAAAAATGTGTTTATCTCACCCATAAGCATCTCCTCTTCCCTGGCCATGGTCTTCATGGGGGCAAAGGGAAACACCGCGGCCCAGATGTCCCAGGTATGTGCCTGAAACCAGTTCTGGGCGATGGTAAATGCTGTTACTTTCTCAGTTGAGTTGGTCCTCCATGTTTCAAATCCCAAAGGCCTTGCTCTTGACACATAACTCCCTCTGTGCTGCCCTGTCCTCTGGGCCTCCCACACCATGTCTCTTTGGCAGGTGGCCGGGCCTTCCTGACAGCTCAGTACCTGGCTTCCAGGAGGACACACTTGAATGAGCAAGTGCTCATCCAACCTCTGCTCTGATGTGCTGGCCAAGGCCCGGCTGGCGAGGCCAGCCCTGCAGTGAAGCCCAGACCGGCCCGAGGCGGGCTGCGCAGGGCATGAAGGTCCAGCTCCTGGGGCCACCGACGGCCGCCGTAGTCTGTCCTCTGGCCCCGCCAAGCATTCACAGCTTCCCGAGGCCCAGGGTCTCATCCCTTCTCGGGGCCGGGCTCGGGCTGCCAAGTCCAGGAGGAACGGGGCTGTTGAGGCTCCTGGGTGCAGACCTCCGTGAACTAAAGGGACCGATCATCCGCCGCCCCACTCCTGGCCCACCCTGGAGAGACAGGGAGGGCTCACCCTGTGCCGTGGGGAGGTGTCCGTGTGCTCAGGCTGACAAGTCCCAGGTTGAGTGGCCTAAGCAGCAGCAGTTTCCTTCCTCGCAGCTCTGGAGGCTGGGTGTCTGGGATCGAGGCTGCTTCTGAACTGTGTGGGTCTCTAATAGCAGCTTAAATTCTGCTTCCCTGAGCAGGGACACGGGCACAAGCTCATGAGGCAGGGCTCCGTTGGGCTGGGGGACAATGTCCCAAAGCCCTTTGTCTGGCTGAGAGGGTCTCGGGGCCCTGCCTCAATCTCCAAGGTTTAATAAAGTGTCCTGATCCTGCCCTTGAGGCCTGTGCTTTGAGTTTGACCTTTGCCCTGAGGCCGTCACCTACTTTCAGAATCATTTGCCAGCTGGAGAGGCTGGGAGTGAGAAACATTTTCACTTTCCACCCAGCAAGTCCTGGGTTGCAAATATTTCCTTTAAATTCTGCTTGACAATGAAATAGCTCCCTCTTCAGCTATCTTTCTCTTCCCTCGCGCTTTCCCAGGCGGCTACCGATGCCGCATTCTTCCCGGGCATCTCCTTTGCCAGATACACGATTCCCCGGGGAGAGGGCCAGCCTTCCCACCGCTGCAGGTGGCAGTGGTTTCCGCACTGTCCTTCCAGCCTCAGCCAGCTGCTGGGTCCAAAGCCAGCACCCACGTTCTAGCTTCGTGTTACAGCAGAACCATGCCTGGACGGCTGCCTGGACCTTCTATGGCTGCAAAAGAAACAGCCCCGCAGCTGAGTGGCTGGGAATGACGATGCTAGCTTCTCAGACTCTGGCCTGGCCCCGTGGTGCCCGCTGGGCTCACTCGTGATCTAGGAAGGGCCTTGGTGCTGGCTGTTGGCTGGGGCCTCCGTCCTCCCACAAGGAGCTCTCCCCGGGCAGTGTTGGCTCCCCAGGGCTGCCCACGAGGCCCCCAACGGGATAGCGGGGACTTTCTTAGGCCATGAGGGCTGGGGGACGAGACGGCGAATGTGGAGCTGCCGGGCCGTTTTCGGCCCAGGCCTGGAACAGTCACCTCTCCTGTGTTCTGCTGGTCAGAGCACGTCCCAGGGCCAGCCCAGACCCAAGGACGCGGCGTGTGTGTGCAGAGACGGGAGGCCTGGCGGGCAGCCTTGTCTGCAGACAGACCACAGGAGTGGGCGCACGGAACTGGGCTTGCAAAGGGGCATTTCTGCTCCTGCCGTCACTTCTCGGACTCCCTGCAGGAGGGAGGCTGGGTGGCTTCCAGGAAGCATTGTGTCTTTAACTGGGTGAATCTCGTTTTAAGCTGCAGTGAGGATCAGTGTGGTCCTTAGGCTGACTTCAGTGTCGTATCCATTTCCTGCATTCAGGGCACACTGAAGTTGTACGTTTTTATCTGTTTTTGATTTCAGGCACTTTCTCTAAGCAGAAGCAGCGGCGGAGGTGGAGACGTCCACCAGGATTTCCAGAACCTTCTCACCGAAGTTAACAGGACCGGCACACAGTACTTGCTCAGAACCGCCAACAGGCTCTTTGGAGAGAAGACTTATGATTTCGTCCCAGTAAGTCATACTCGCTGCTTTTACTAAGAAGGTAGAGACCAAGGCGGCAGGGAGGTGGCAGGGGGGACCTTGTGGTGCAGCAGAGGGCCTGTGGGCTGAGACGCACACAGGTGGGGTGATGCAGGACCCCACGCACTGCCGTCCGCGATGGCAGCCACTGGACACGCAGCTACTTATGTCCCAGTGTCGTTAATTCAACGCAGATGAAGTGAAGTATTCACTCCCCCAGTGGCACCAGCTGCAGTTCAAGTGCCCGTAGCCGCAGGTGGAACCCTTCTGAACGGTGTGGATTTAGCACCTCACCGCGAGTGCTGAGGAAGTGGTGGCGTGGGGTTTCCCATGTTAACGTGGGACAATGGGCCCTGGTTCACGGCTAGCGGTTCTGAAACACCGAGGGAGCAGTGGCCTCACCGTGGTAGGGGCCCACTGGGCACGGCCGTGGCTCTGCAGCTGCTGCATCTCAGTGCCAGCATCCTGACCTCGCTGGTGCGGCGTCCATGGCATTTATTTGACATCCAGACCATTATTTTTCTTAGTTTGTGTTTATTATTAAATGTAGCTGAAGACTGAGAAAGGATTTAAGGTGAATTCCTCGCATTCATTTGTACACTACACATGTAAACCATAAAATTATCAACGTTCTGATTTGCTGTGGTGAGGAAGTAAGCTCTTGGCGTTGATTGTTTTTGCAGCCATGCGATTATGTTGCTCTGTGTCTCCTAGTCTTTCAAAGATTCCTGCCGCAAATTCTACCAAGCAGAGATGGAAGAGCTCGACTTTATCAGCGCTGCGGAGGAATCCAGGAAGCACATAAACACCTGGGTAGCCCAAAGGACAGAAGGTGAAGATATGTTGTTATTTCTGCTTTCGTGGTATTTTCTAATTAATTTTATTGGAGTATAGTTGATTTACAGTGTGGTGGTAGTTTCAGGTGTACAGCAAAGCAAATCAGTTATACCTATACATAGATCCGCTCTTTTTTTAGATTCTTTTCCCATATAGGTCATTACAGAGTATTCAGTCGAGTTCCCTGTGCTGTACAGGAGGTGTTTTCATCGTATGTTAATTAATCTTATTGTCAGTTCCTTCACAAGACCATCAAATGTAAACAGGAATGATTTTTTCTCTCTGAGTAACTGTAAACTTTAAAAATCTACTTTTGAAATACAGTCAGTGTATAATTATTCTCTCTAGCCTTTTCCCTCTCCTCATCAATGTTTGGTGCACCTCTTCCAGAACAATCTTCACTTTAATTTTTTTCTTGTTGTTGTTAATGTTAATATAATCTTTCTTTTCACAAAGACTGTAAAGAAACATTTGGTTACAGGTCTCAAGCTGCCTGCCTGTCCAGCACTGCTTGAGCTCTGCGGGTTACTGAGCATCATTGCAGGACACCTGGTTAAGTCCTCATCTACCTGCGGCTCTTAATTTAAATGTTCTCCACACAAGCTACAGCCTCTCACCTTCAGGACAATCCCCTGAATCAGAGACATCCAACGTTCCTTTCTCTCTCACTGTGAATTATCCTGCACATAACATACTACTTTGTTCATTTTTATGTTTTGTTCAACCGATGGTGTTTTCCTGACCAGAGCTTTAAAAGTTTTTGTCGCTGCCTTTGTTTTAGGGGCCAGTCTCCCTGTACATGGTTGTTGGGGGAAGGCGAGCACCTTCATCTGTGCACTTGACCCCTCAAGAAGACGGCCCAGTGAATGTCGTCCCGATGCCTCTGTCAGGAAGCCCTTTAGCTAACTGGTTCTTTAATTCTTCTTTTCAGGAAAAATTATAGACCTGCTGTCTCCAGATTCAGTGGACTCCATGACTTCTCTGGTTCTCGTGAACGCCATCTACTTCAAAGGAAACTGGGAGAATCAGTTTAACAAACAGCACACCAAGGAAAGGCCGTTCAGAGTCAGCAAGGTGAATATGGGTATTTCGCAGTAACAGAGGAGGTTCTTGGAAACAGTCCCTGTGTTCACATTGATTTATAGAACGTGCGAGAAGGCTGACCTCAAGTAGCTGGTGCTTCGTGTGGCCTTAGGCAGCCCAGCACCCGGTCTCCCGGCAAACCTGGGCCTTCTCCTCGCCCTGCCCTCCTCTACTGTGTCATCAACCGTGGTCCATGCTGCCGCTGGGCATTCTGTGTGTATCGCACGTCCACGGTATAGCTGTCAGGCTTAGGGTCCTTCCTGGCTTCCCAGAACTGTTGAGATCAAGTTCAAACTCCAGACTGTGGCACATGAAGCTCTCTGTGGCCCCGGATCCTACCCATGTCTCTGTCTCCACTCTGTCAGTACCTGTATATCCCCCTTTCCTCTCCCGCGGCGTCTGGAAGCCTCCCTGGCAGTGCCCCCAGCCCGGTTTGTGTACCCCTCCTCTGAGCTCTCACAGAGAGCTGTGGCACCGACCTCCCGGGACCCCTCTAGCCCCTGTGCAAATGCAGGACCAGGGAGGTCACTTGGGAGTTGTCACGATGACCGGGGCTGGGCTGGCAGCAGTGGGGGTGGGAAGCACAAGCTTTGTGTCTTAAAAGTGGAGCCAGCGTGGTTTGTAATGAGTCAGATGTGGGGTGTGAAGGACAGGGGTCAAGGACACTCCAGGGACACTCCTGGGGTGAATGGTGGTGCCGTCAACCGAGATGGGGAAAATTATAGATGGAGCAGCCGTGGAGGGGACACGAGGAGCCAGCGTGAGAGGTGACACTGGAGGTTTCTGTTACGTCCAAATGCACGTGTTGAGTAGGCAGTAAAGTAGATGCATCTGGAGTATGGGAGGGAGGTCCCAGCCAGGAGTATAAATGTGGGAATTCTATTTAAAGTCACGGGGCTGAGGTCACCGGCAGAAAAGCAGCATGAGGCCTGAGCCCTGGGTGCCCCAGGGTGTGGAGGCGGAAGCAGTGAAGGTGAGCTGGCAAAAGAGAGGGGACTGGTGTGGTGTCTGGAAGCCAACAAAGTGTTTCTGGGGCCCAGAGTGGCCGGCTCTGCTGACTCGTCCAGTGTCTTGTTTCAACTTCCTGTTTATCCATTCCTTTACAGAATGTGGAGAAGCCTGTGCAAATGATGTTTATGAAATCCACCTTTAAAATGACCTACATCCCAGAGATACTCACGAAGATTCTGGTGCTTCCCTACGTCGGCAGCGAGCTCAATATGATCATCATGCTTCCCGATGAAAACACCGATTTGAAAACGGTAACTAAGCAGTAATCGCACCGTGGGGGGAAGGGGGTCACGTCTGAATCCCCGCCCGGCAGGCTCCCCACCTCCCAGTGGGAACCCCTTCTGAAGCCGGCACGACTCCCCCGGCCGCCCCCTCGAACCCACGGCGCGGTGCGTGCGGGCCACAGCAGACGGTCCCGCTGGGCAGCGTTGCTCTGGACCCGAAGCCCTTCTACTCACCTCTTCTAGGTGGAAAAGGAACTCACTTATGAGAAATTCGTCGAGTGGACGAGTCCGGACCTGATGGGCGAGGAGGAGGTGGAGGTGTCCCTGCCCAAGTTTAAGCTGCAGGAGAACTACGACATGGAGGGCGTGCTCCGCGCCCTGGGCGTGACCGACGCCTTCGAGAGCGCCAGGGCCGACTTCTCCGCGATGTCGTCCCGGAGCAACCTGTGCCTGTCCCGGGTCGTGCACAAGGCTTTTGTGGAGGTCGACGAGGCGGGCACAGAGGCGGCCGCCGCCACCGCCGCGGTCCTGATGCTGCGCTGCGCCAGGATCACCCCCAGGTTCTGTGCCGACCACCCTTTCCTCTTCTTTATCCAGCACAGCAAGACTCGCGCACTTCTGTTCTGTGGCCGGCTCAGCTGCCCGTGAGGAGGCGGCCCCGCTGGGTCCTGCTGGCCCGCTTTCCCTGGTACTCCGTGATGTGCCTGCGACCCGAAGTGGCCTTGGCGACAGTCCAGAAATAAAGGGGCTGATCGAGAATGCCTGTGTCTGTGTGTTCGCATGCCCCGTGCCCACTAGGACCTGCATTGCCAGTCGGGGGAGGGTGGTCACGCTTGGCGAGTGCCCCTGCTCTGAGGGGCGCCCCTCCGCCCTCAGCGTCCAGGCCTCAGGGAGAGCAGGTGCTTCCTCTCTCCTCTGCTCAGTGGCCCCTGTTCGTGAGAGAACAGAGAGAAGCAGAGGCTACGGCAGCCACGGGGAGCAGGCCGCAGAGACCCTCAGCGGGAGTTCTGTTCCAAAACGTGTTGTGAGCCCTCCAGAAACCAGCACAGAGGTGGGGAGAGCCAGTGACCCAGACCCATGAGAAGTCAGTCCCATTTCCCGCTGTGTCTGCACTTCGAGGGGTCCGCGGTCACAGACCTCTTCAGATGCACAACCACCCACTTTCCCTGAAAATGCTTAATTGCCACCAGGGACCAGAGACGAGCAGACAGGTCCTGTTCACAGTAACAGAAGAGTTTAAGACCACTTTATGGATATACGCCAGGTGACTTTCTATCCGGTTGCAAGTACTAGAGATAAAGAGGGGGCTAAGGTTTCTGCGGCCACTTGTGTTACCTGCTGAAGACGTGATCCCGGTTCTCAGCTGATGCTGTGGTTCAAGTGGAGAGCTGCGCCGTGTTCCAGGCCAGCCACCAGGCCTCCTCCGCTGCCCTAATTGCCGTCATTAGGAGCTGGGCTCCTGCTAACATAATGATGCGATGCATATTTTCATTCTGCCTCCGGTCTGCTTTCCCTGTTGAGCCCAAGCCAGCGACTTAGCTGTGGGGAGAGACAGACTGAGGAGATGTTGCCATTACGAGTGGGGTGGGTGAGAAGGGGAAGGGCCGTGTCGTCAGCGCCATCTCCTTGCCCCGCACAGCTCTGTTTGCACCTGCGGCGTGTAGCGCAGTGGTCTGACCATCCAGGTTTCGAGGCATCTGTCCTTCCTTTCCCTGGATGAGAACCCTCTGGCCCATCAGCAGGAAGTTGTGAAAACGAACGCAGTGGTCCCGTCTGTCGCAGACCTATAATACAGGTAGACCTCTGCCAGGTGAAGTCCTAACACACGTGGAATAAACCATGGGATGCTGCTCGAAGGGGCTCTTGGGTCCCACTGAGTTGTTCCACTTTGTCTGTCGGTCAAATGGCCTTTGAAAAGTTATCCCCCAACATATGATTTTAGTAAAAGGCACAGCCACCTGAATAATGCTCCCACATCTTTTATGAAATTCCACCAGAAGACAGTTCCATTACGTTGTGCAATGTTTCTTGTAAGGACCTACAAAATAAAATCCTCCCGGGATTTAAGTCTGGGAAAGAGTTGGTCTCACCCCTTTACAAATGTTTACTGAGCACCTGCTTTGCATTGATGATTTTACTTAATCCTCAGCAAGGAGTAAGCTCAGGGGGATCTGAGGTCCAGGGGGGTTCAAGAAACTTGAACAAATTCTTGCAGCTGGCAAAGAGGTAGAACCAAGGTCTCAGGCCAGTACTGACAACTCCAAATCTCGCCTTCTTTCACAGGGGCTGCAGGACCACGGTCACAGAGGGGTCCAGGCAGGGGATTTGTGGAGGCCTAGGGCCTGTAGGCAGTGGCTGGACGCCAGAGCCTGGGTGGACGGGGATGGAGGAGAGGAGCTTGTGCACGAGATGACCCGAATCTCACACTGACTAGTGGGCAGCATGGGGCCGGGGCCCCAGGACTTGCCTAGGGCATCCCTGCCAGGTGGGGGTGGGGAACAGAGAGGGGATGGGGAGTCCCGGGAAGGGCGGGCACAGGAGCTGGGGTTTGGGTGCACCTGCAGAGGGCTCTGGGGTCTGTGCCCAGCTGGACTCCCTTCCTCACTGGGGTTTCTAAAGGCCTGTCCACAGTGACAGGACTGAGGATCTGGCTGTTGGGACCATCGTGAGCAGTGATCCAAAATCCTCTTGGGTCCTGGGTGAGTAGAAAAGCTGCAAAAAAATCGAAACAACTTTTTGAGGCAACTTCACACTGTTCTCCATAGTGGCTGTATCAATTTACATTCCCACCAACAGGGCAGGAGGGTTCCCTTTTCTCCACACCCTCTCCAGCATTTATTCTTTATAGACTTTTTGATGGTGGCCATTGAGAGATGTACTTTTCAACCCCATTCACCCACTTTGCTGCACTCCTTCCCCACTTCCAGTAACCACCAATCTGTCTGTGTATCCAGGAGCTTGGTGTTCTTTCTTTGTTTTTGTTATTTTAGATTCCACACGTAAGTGAGATCATACAGTATTTGTCTTTCTCTGTCTCATTTACTTCACTTAGCATAATGCTCTCAAAGTCTGTCTTGTCACAGATAGCAGGATTTCCTTCTTTTTATGTCTAAGTAATATTCTATTGTATATATATATATACCACATTTTCTTTATCCATTCATCCATCTTGTTTCCATGTCTTGGCTGTTATAAAAAATGCTGCAGTGGGGCCTCCCTGGTGGCGCAGTGGTTGAGAGTCCGCCTGCCGATGCAGGGGATACGGGTTCGTGCCCCGGTCTGGGAGGATCCCATATGCCGCGGAGCGGCTGGGCCCGTGGGCCATGGCTGCTGAGCCTGCGCGTCCGGAGCCTGTGCTCCGCAACGGGAGAGGCCGCAACAGTGAGAGGCCCGCGTACCACAAAAAAAAAAAAAAAATGCTGCAGTGAAGATAGGGGTGCAGATATCTTTTTGAGTCAGTAATTTCCTTTCCTTCAGATAAATGCCCAGAAGTGGAATTGCTGGGTCATATGGTAGTTCTGTTTTTAGGTTTTTTGAGGACCCTCCATACTGTTTTCTGTAGTGGCTGCACCAACGTACACTCCCACCAACAGTGCACACGGGTTCCCCTTACCCTATATCGTTGCTAATACTTATTATTTCTTGTCTTTTTGATAATAGCCATTCTAAAGGTGTGCGGTGCTATCTCACTGTGGTTTTGTTGCATTCCCTGATGATCCGTGATGCTGAGCAACTTTGCATGTACCTATTGACCATCTGTATGTCTTCTTTGGAAAAATGTCTATTGAGATCCTCTGCCCATTTCTTAATCAGACTGTTTGTATTTTTTTTTTTTTTTTGCAGTTGAGTTGTGTAAGTTCTTCATACATTTTGAATATTAACCTCTTATGAAATATATGATTTTCAAATATTTTTTTCCATTCCATAGGTTGTCTTTTCATTTTGCTTGTGGTTTCTTTTGCTGTATGGAAACTTTTTAGTTTGATGTAGTCCCACTTGTTTATTTTTGGCTTTTGTTGCCTTTGCTTTTGGTGTCAGTTCCAAAAAATCATTGCCAAGACCAATGTCAAGGAGCTTACCACCTATGTTTTCTTCTAGGAGTTTTATAATTTCAGGTCTTAGGTTCAAGCCTTTAATCCATTTTAAGTTAATTTCTGGGTATGGTGTAATGTAGTGGTCCAATTTCCCCAACACGATTTATTAAAGAGACTATCCTTTCCCTATTGTATATTCTTGGCTCCTTTGTTGTAAGGGAACCATATATCTGTGGGTTTATTCCTGGGCTCTCTATTCTGTCCATTGATCTATGTGTCTGCTTTTATGCCAGTGTTATACAGTTTTGATTACCACAGCTTTGTAATATAGCTTGAAATCAGAAAGTGTGATGACTCCGGCTCTGTTCTTTCTCAGGATTTGTTTGGCTATTCAGTGTCTTTTGTGGTTCCATACAAATTTAGGATTGTTTGTTCTTTTTCTGGGAAAAAGTGCCATTGGGATTTTGATAGGGATTGCATTGAATCTCTAGATTGCTGTGGGTAGTGTGGACATTTTAACCATATTAATTCTTCCAGTCCATGAGCGTGGAATGTGTTTTCATTTATGTGTCTTCTTCAGTTTCTTTTTTTCTTTCTTTTTTTTTTTTTTGCAGTACGCGGGCCTCTCACTGCCATGGCCTCTCCCACTGCGGAGCACAGGCTCCGGACGCGCAGGCCCAGCGGCCATGGCTCACGGGCCCAGCCGCTCCGTGGCACATGGGATCCTCCTGGACCAGGGCACAAATCTGTGTCCCCTGCATCGGCAGGTGGACCCCCAACCACTGCGCCACCAGGGAAGCCCTTCAGTTTCTTTAATCAGTTATAGTTTTCAGTGGACAGGTCTTTCACCTCTTTGGTGACATTTATTCCTAGGTATTTTATTCTTTTTGATGCAATTGTAAATGGAACTGTTTTCTTACTTTCTCTTTCTGATAATCTGTTATTAGTGTTTAGTTCCATTCAGGGACCTTGCTGAGGACTGTAGCTTGGGAGACGGCTTCTCAGAAGCTTCGAGGGAATTTTTCTGAAGAGGGAGGGGAGGGGATGCTTTCTAAACAATTTTTGGCTACAGGGAATGCATGCAGCAAGCACACATCTTGGTGAAAGATGAGCAAGTCACAAAGACCAGATATCTCGAGCTAGTGATTTTAGTGCTGTTCTCTGTGTGGGAAGATGCAGGAATCTGGGGTCATTGCAATTCTTCCTGAGGTATGTGTCTATCTAGGGGGCCAGTTTTCCAAAGCACAGAGTGCCCACCCCGTTTTCCTCCTGAGCCCCTCTCAGGGTGCACGGTGGTGGGTCGGCCAGGGGTGCAGCGTCTGACGATTTTACCCTTGTAGACTCGGTGGTGAGCAAGCTCTCTGTTCTTTGTTTGCACCCTTCTCCCTGCAGCCCGCGGTCCCTAGGCCCCAGCACTGGTCTGCAGACAGGCTCCCAGCTGCTCTTCCTAAAACTCCAAAGTGCTCACCTCCAACTTGGTTTAAACTCTGCCTGGCCTTCCAGGTGGCCGATCAAGGGGCCGCGTTGGTGTCAGCACCTCTCTTGCAGGAAACCATGCAGACTCCCTTCGGGCCACGCCAGGCCAGAGGACGCAGAGTCCTGGCTCCCTGGCAGCTTGTACTCACCCACCCGGCCTCACCTGGGGTCTGGACTCCAGGTCAGGACCTATGGCATCTCGTTTTCATTTTCTTCCCCTTAAACATATAAGGAGAGTTCTACATGTGCTCTTTATTCAAACTTCCCCATAAGTTTGTATTCTATGTCTGTGAGTCTGTTTCTCTTTTGTAACTAAGTTTGTGTCCTTTTTTAGATTCCACATGTAAGTGTGTCAACTGAAAAAATACACACAACCTAAAAGTTGAGAGTTATGTTTTATTGGGCGGAAATGTTTAGGACCTAAGCCCGGGAGGCAGCATCTCAAGTAACCCTGGGAGAACTGCTCCGAGGAGGCAGTGGCGGGGTCACAGGTTGTACAGAAGTTTTGCAGCGAAGGGCAGGTACTCTGAACGTCAGAATATTATTGCGAATGAAAGGAAACCAGCTCCTCCCAAGGTAAGGAACGTAGCGCTTTTCCACGTATGGGAGGATGCAAGCGTCTGGGCTCGCTGAAATCATTCCTTTGATCTGCACCTCAGCTGTCTGGGGCCAGGATCCTGTGTTTTCACATCCGGAGTTTCCTCAGGGCTCACCAGCTCACCGCCTGGGGTGGCTGCATTTGCTGATGACTGTGACATTCCTTGTTTGGAATGATATGGCAGGAAATATTCCATTCCTCAAGTGATAGCATACAATATTCGTTTTTCTCTGTCAGACTTACGTCACTTAGTGTGATCATCTCTGCGTCCATCTGTGTTGCTGCAAATGATGCCAGTTCTCTTTAGTGGCACAGCGTGTTTATGACGTGGCAGCGCCGTGGCCTGCCACCCATGGGTCCTGTTTTCTGCTCTATTGAAATGAATGCCTTTTCAGATTTCTTGGGGTGGCTCGTGTTGTTTACACTTCCAACCCTCTCGAAAGCTTGACTTTACACATGGGAAGGGGGGAAAGAGAGTCATTCTGTCACCTCCTCCAGCCCTGCTGACATTCGTGTGACCTGGACGCACCCCAGAGGCACACGTGTTTGTGTGTGTGTGTGTGTGTGTGTGCACACCTGTGTGTCATCCCCGCTACTGACCAGCACCCGGATGCTGGAGAGGATGGAGGCGAGGACGTGAGATGAAGGAAGAGAAAGGCAAGGAGAGACCAGACGTGGACAACCGCGAGGGACCGACAGCAGTTAAAATGTGAAGCTGAGATGGACGGGATCCTGCAGCTCAGCCCTTTACCTGTCGGACAGGACGATCTCACATGTACGCGCACATATGCACACACACGGGCACACGCACGCCCACACCGGCCCAGATCTGCGCCTGCCTCATCCAGGTGGCAAAGCGTTCACGCTCAGGTAGGTCCGTGCACGTTCTGTGTGTGTCTCTGTCATCTCTGTTTTGCCGACTCCTCTCCCTCTCTGGGTCTCTTTCGTTGCTGTCACACAGCTGGTGGCCCCAGTGCTTCCAATGTGACCCTGCCTCTCTGGCCCCAGCCCTTTATTTCCTGAAGTGTCTTCCAGTGTAAAGTGGGGTGGGAGTTCCCAGGGCCCTCAGGCCAGCCGTCCAGGTGCTACAGCACCCTCTCCCCAACCCTGTACGGGCCTCGCTCACCCTGAGCAGCCAGGGGCTCCAGAGAGGCTTACTGACCCGAGGGCACCGAGGAACTGACCGATTACTGGCGGGCACAGCCGTGCAAACAGTGCTGCCATTGTGCTCTCTTGGTTGACATTTACACACACTTTTGTAAAACTTAAAACAATTTGCACTGGTTTCGGCTGCTGTTATATATTTAGAGAGTGGCCTTTACACTTTATTTTTCTAATGTGAGACACTCCCTCTCAAACTATTTTAGGAGGAAGCTTAAAATAAAACATTGAACAGCGGAGATGCTCTGGTTTAAACAGTTGTGCCCCAGTCCCCGGTCGTACCCGCCCAGCTCTGCTTTCCTCCCATGCTGCCCCCAGAGATGCAGAAGGCCCTCCCCAGGCTTAAAGGAGCAGTTCCAAAACTGCAGTGCCAAGTGCCTTGCTGTCCACTGGGAAACTAGAAGAAAGATCAGATGATGATCCATCCACTTATGAAAATGAATCTATAACAGTATGGCAGTTCCTCAAAAAATTAAACACAAAAGTACCATGTGGGTCACAGTTCCGCTTCTGGGTATGTTCCCAGAAGAATTAAAAGCAGGGTCTTAAAGAGATATCTGTGCACCCGTGTTCATAGCAGCATTAGTCACAACAGCCAAGAGGTGGAAGCAACCCATGTGTCCTTCAAACGATGAATGGGTAAACAAAATGTATTCTACACATACAATGGAAACTCATTCAGCCTTAAGAAAAGGATGGTAAATCTGACACTGGCTGTAATATGCATGAACCTTGAAGACATGATGCCCAGTGAAATAAGCCGGTCACAAAAGGACAAATACTGTGTGATTCCACTTATGTTAGTATGTAGAGTAGTCAAATCCAGAGACAGAAAGTCAAGGCTGGTTTCCAGGGGCTGGGGAAAGGGAAATGGGGAGTATTTTTTTTTATTTAATAAATTTATTTATTTATTTTTGGCTGCATTGGGTCTTTGTTGTTGCGCGCGGGCTTTCTCTAGTTGCGGCGAGTGGGGGCTACTCTTCGTTGTGGTGCATGGGCTTCTCATTGCGGTGGCTTCTCGTTGCAGAGCATGGGCTCTAGGCGCATGGACTTCAGTAGTTGTGGCACGTGGGCTCAGTAGTTGTGGCATGTGGACTCTAGAGCACAGGCTCAGTAGTTGTGGCGCACAGGCTCTAAGGCACAGGCTCAGTAGCTGAGGAGCACGGGCTTCGTTGCTCCGCGGCATGTGGGATCTTCCCGGACCGGGGCACGAACCCGTGTCCCCTGCATTGGCAGGCGGACTCTCAACCACTGCGCCACCAGGGAAGTCCCGGGAGTTAGTTTTTTTTTTATTATTATTTTTTTTTTTTTTGCGGTACGCGGGCCTCTCACTGTTGTGGCCTCTCCCGCTGCGGAGCACAGGCTCCGGACGCGCAGGCTCAGCGGCCATGGCTCACGGGCCCAGCCGCTCCGCGGCATGCGGGATCTTCCCGGACCGGGGCACGAACCCGCGTCCCCTGCATCGGCAGGCGGACTCTCAACCACTGCGCCACCAGGGAAGCCCGGGAGTTAGTTTTTAATGGGGACAGATTTTAAGTTTTGCAGGATGGAAAGAGTCCTGGAGAGGTTGGAGGTGATGGTTGCACAACAGCATGAATGTTCTTAATGCTACAGTGTCTCAAACTGTATACTTAAAATGGTTAAGATGATAAATTTTGTTACGTGTATTTTATCACAATCTAAAAAAATAAAAAATAAATGAACCTGTTATGATGATCCTTATCTCTGGCTGGAGTTTCCAGTAACTTTGTTTTGCTTACCTTCTAAGTTCCCAAACTGGAACATATATTTCTTACCTGGCTTTAAAACTATGAGCTAAAGGGCTTCCCTGGTGGCGCAGTGGTTGAGAGTCTGCCTGCCGATGCAGGGGACATGGGTTCGTGCTCAGGTCTGGGAAGATCCCACATGCCGCGGAGCGGCTGGGCCCGTGAGCCATGGCCGCTGAGCCTGCGCGTCCGGAGTCTGTGCTCCACAACGGGAGAGGCCACAACAGTGAGAGGCCCGCGTACCGCAAAAAAACAAAAAACAAACAAAAAAACAACACTATGAGCTAAAAATATGTATCTGCATATAAAAAAGGATAAAATAATAGAGAACAATAGCTTGTAGGTTTATGGGATTATGGATGATTTGTTTTTTCATTTCCCAAAATGTCCTCAGAAGCGAGGTGACTCACGGAAACAGGAGGGCATTGATGAAATTCAATATTTCATCGAGTTGTAGCCCAGTCAGAAAAGCACCTACTCTTATTAAGTAAGGTTAATGGAAATAAACATTAGTGCTGGACTTACAGTGATTTGCTAAGCTTATAATAACCAAGAGTAAACTGTAATAACTTTTGAGTTAGTAACAGAGCTTCTTTCGGGGCACCTTCTCTCCTTTTCCTATTCTTCAGGGTACATACGGATGGGTCCTGCTGCTTCTTACCTGGGCACATGCATCAGAGCTGCCAGGAGAGTGCTGGTGGCTGGACCCCAATCAGCACCTCTAGAGGAAGCGCCCTCCCCAGGGTTGCAGATTGGAGCTTGGCTTTTGTCATCCCTGCCAGGCGCCCCCGGTGGCCACCCAGCCCAGTTTCAGCCACTCGAGTAAAAAACGTATGTCTCTTTGGGGTCCCCCAGATTCAAAGTAAAGTTTGTCTTTTCCTTGTAGCCCCATTTCAGGTTGGACTGGCTCAAACCTACCCTCCAGGTTTGGTGAAATCTGCCCAGCTGATGGCATGGGGATGGAAATGTAGTTTTTATTTGCAGAGAGCTACTATATTTGTTATTTGTACAACACTGTTGATGATGATAATCCAGACACCAAAGTGAAGGTGAGCCAGCCGCTCGTGGGTTTTACGTCATGGTTTGGGCTTTGGACTCACCCGGCAGGTTCATTAGTGACATCTCCCCGCAGCTAAAGCAGGGTCACCCCTGCACCGCCCCCAGTGTGTGCTTATAGGGGTCCAGGAGATGAGCACGTACGGCGCCGGCACAGAGGAGTGCTCTAAGGGGAAGGGGGTCTCCAGTCACGGGTGTCCTGTTGCCCAGGGCCACCAGTCATGAGCCCAGGCAGCTAGGATTGGCTGCTTGTGAATGAACAGGTATATTAGTTTCCTGTAACAAATTACTGCAAACTTCCTGGCTGAAAACCACCAAAGTGTATTATCTTACAATCCTGGAGCTCAAACATTCAGAACAGCCTCCTTCTGGAGGCTCCAGGGGAGGAGAACCCATTTCCTTTTGCCTTTTCTGGCTTTTAGAGGCTGCTTGATTTACTCACGTCACTCTGACCTTTCCTTTTGTCCTCACGTCTCCTTCTCTACCTCTGACCCTCCTGCTTCTCTCTCATAAGGACTCCGTGACTATATCAAGCCCCCCAGACAATGCAGGACCGTCTCCCCCTCTCCAGATCCTTGACTTGACCACATCCGCAAAGACCCTCTTGCCACGTAAGGTGACCCAGTCACAGGTTTGGGGGATCAGGACGTGGACATCTTTGAGGGGCTCTTATTCTGCTAACCACACCCAGTGTCCACTGGCAGGGGTGCTGATGGCCAGGTGACCACAGCAAGACATGGCTCCAGACCTTCCTTGATGGTTCTCGGGATCACTGACTTGCCTGTGTGGCAGGCGAGTGGCGCTTTTGCCATCAGTTTCTGAAGAATGCTGGGTAGAGAGGACAACTCAGGAAACTTGTTTTCCCTGCCCCTGAGTCTCTCCTCTGCCCTGGCCGTGGTCTTCCTGGGAACAAAAGAAGACAAGGCTGCCCAGATGGCCCAGAGGTGTGTGCCTGTCACATAGGAAGAGCCAGGTACATTTTTTCCTGTGATTCCACAGGGCTGATCTTTTCACACCTTCACACCAGCTCATGAGAGCCAGTGGGGCCTGCAGGTGGCAGGAGAGCCACCGTGGTGATGAAGAAAGGGCAGTCTTGGGTGGAAAACCGAGCTGTGGAGGACAGGGCATTTCCCAGTGTCACGGGAGAAATCAAGTCGCAAGTTACTTTCTCTGGACCAGAACCTCAATGTATTATATAGCAAAATTGCATCTCTGATAAGGAAGGTAAGAGTACAATTCTGTTTCACAAAAAGGCCAAGGATTTCAACCTTGTTTTATTTTAAACTTTGGCTAAAAGTGTACTTAAAACTGAAATGCAGCTGTCTAAGTGAACTTTTTGAAAAATGGGTCATTTTTTGTGTGTGATTATGCATAGTGAAAGAAGAACACAACACAAATGCGACCTTACATCTTCTGGAATTATTTAGGGGGAATATATTTCATTGCTCTGAAAGGTTATGTGACCTTATGTACAAAGGAAGTAGTGGATCATACTTTAGGGAAGTGGTCCTTAGCGTCTTTCTGTTTCAGGTTTCTTTGATGATCTGGTGAAAGTGTCCTGGAATATTGCCATCTGTACAACGTTAATATAATTAATATATGATCAATATGATATATATAATTAATATGTAATATAATTAATAATAACAATAATATCAGGGGTGTGTGCAGTCTCCCCTGAAGTACATCCATGGATCCCAATTGGGGTTCCTTGTGGCTCGCTGGAGGACTTAGTCTCTGGGCTGGTGTGGGATCAGGGAGTGTGGGATACAGGAACAACCTAAATTCTCATTCTAACTTGACACGTAATCACAGTCGGGTGTGGAGAACTTCTGTAAAATTGCTGGTGAAACATTTTCATTTTTATTCATGCTCTTTCCTGTACTCCCCGGGCCATGGTAGATTCAATCCCAAAGACTTATTTTTTTTCTCTCTCTCTGTCTCCTGCCATCAAGCTTTCCTGGCCTGAATAAGTCTGCTACACTGGGTCTCAGCTGGAGGCCACTGTCCCCCCCCTTGAAGGCAAGTGGCAATCTCTGGAGTCATTTTTGGTTGTCATAATTCAGGGAAGTGCAACTGGCATCTAGTGGCCTGATCTCTCAGAGGCAGCAGTGAGTGGTGGCGTGAAGCAAGATCTTGATTCCCTGCCCAGGAATTGAACCTGGGGAGCCTGGATGAAAACCAAGAATCCTAGCCACCAGATCCCCTGGCTCTTGCCCCCAGTGAAAAAGGCATTTCTCACGGAGGCAAAAACTGCAAAAACAGGTACAGAGTTTATTATTAGAGACATAGCACAACAGGTGGGAGAGCTCACAGAAACAGTTTGTTTAGTTAAGACAGAAGCAGGACAGAGACGCACACCCGGAGAGGAAGGGTGTGGGCGTCCCCCCCAGTGAGGAGGACCCCAGTAAAGAGGCAGCGAAGTTATTCACATAGGGCAGTTCTTCCGGGTCTCTGTTCACCTCTGGCCAATTACCTGGTTTCTTTTTCCACACCTGCCCGGCCCTAGGACCCTCCCCAGCATGCGTGCCCAACTTTTTTCCAAGATGGGAT
Source organism: Hyperoodon ampullatus (assembly GCF_949752795.1). Taxonomy (NCBI): domain Eukaryota; kingdom Metazoa; phylum Chordata; class Mammalia; order Artiodactyla; family Ziphiidae; genus Hyperoodon; species Hyperoodon ampullatus. Next base: position 103,765,169 of record NC_136923.1, read on the forward strand.
TTCAGCCCAGAGGCCTGTGGGACGGCCTTAGCATCACCTATTCTGGGGTGATGCCCCCTCCTTTTTGACCCCCAAGGAGCCTTTCTGTGCATGTGCAGTGTCTCCCTTGCCCCAAGGATAGGAATTATGTGACCTGTTGATCTATTACTCAAACAAGGGTTAGCCCCTCTCTGCTCCTGCCACGACTGTTATCTTAAGGCGTCCACAGGAGACAAAGCCTGGCTGTTTACCCTGTTTCTGTTGTTACTTCCATTTTGGAGAGCAAACAGGAGGCTGATTGTAAACGTCTAAGCTGGAGCCCATCTATCTCCTGTCTCAGGAAATGCAAACAGATGGCTAGTTGTAAGTGTCTGGCCTGAAGCCCACTTTTTCTTGCCCCATGAAATGTAAATGGGAGGCCAGTGGTAAATGCCTAGCTTGGGCCCATCTATCTCCCGCCTCTGTCCTACGGTGCACAGGGCGGCCCCTTCAAGGAAGGGTCATCTGGCCCCAAATGTCAATAGTGCTGCTGTTGAGAAACGCTGAGCTGGACAATTAAATCAACCCCCTTTTCACGTAGGAATCCACCAAATCTTCAGTATGGAGATCTGTTTGGAGGTTGCTCTTTGGGGGATTGGTGGGCGATGCTCAAAGCCGGTGGTGGTATTTTCTGTTAACAAAGGTGGAGACGGTCACCAAGGTCCCCATCATTTGTCAATGAAGTTAACAAACGCAACACGCAGTGTTTTCTTAGAACTGCTGACTGGCTCTGTGAAGCAACTACATGGAGTTGCTGTCAGGAAGTAGTGTTCACACATTCCCGAAAAGGAAAACAAAAGAAGAGAAGAGAATGGAGTAATACTCTACTGCCTTAGTCATGTACTTAGAGATACACATCTGCAACTACAATTTTGAATTTTAATATTGTTTCTGAACTATGTCTTCTCTTTTTTTTTAATTGTTTCTGTCTCCCTGGTGTCAATCCCAATATGTCCATCCTCCTGCACCTAAACCTGCATCTCCCCCTTGACTCCCTGACACCCCCCATGCTGTAGAAGGACCACCCTGGATGCCCCCCAATCTTACCTCAGTTGTTGGGCAGGTTCCCTGCCCAGATGTCTTAAATGTGCCCCCTTCTGAGCTGCACTGCTACTGCCTGGATTCAGAGTCTCACTGTATCTTCTCCACTATCATTTTAACTGCTTCCTAACTGGTCTCTCCAAGTCCAGCCTGGTCCTCTCCTGTGTCTCATAAATCCACACTCTGACAGAATAGTCTTTCTAAATAAAAATCTCTTCATGAAATTGAAGTTTTAAATCTGCATAGCTTCTGTGAAATTCCTTAGTCCAGAGAAACCCCTCCATAAGGCAATACTTGAAGTCACAACATTTTGGCCGTGGAATACATGGGGTGGAGCTGTTGTGAGATTAGCGAGCCGACGGAGGGCTCCCGGCCCTCTGACTGGTCAGCACTGCCAAGCATTCTTCTGCAGGGCTCAGATACATCCTTCATCACGGCTCTTGGTGCCATCCCGTGGAGGTCACCTGCTCTGGGCTTGATCTCACTGGGGATGACACTGGGTCCTCTGGTTGGCTGGGTCTTCCTGGACAAGCACTGGTGATTCCAGGAATCTCCTGGTTAATTGATGTTCATTTTTGAACATCAGCCTGACCTTTCTTTCAATGTTGGGGAATATTGGGACGCGGGGAGCCTCCCGTCACCTTCTTGGTCACATGGCTCCTCCTTCCCTCCACCTCCTCTATCTTCTACGGAAGCTAAACTATTTGAAAGCAGGAGATGCGCAGAGGACGGGAGCCGACCGCCACGCACTTTACGTTGGAAACCGAGGAATCGCGGGGCGCTCATCTCTCGGTTTCAGTGTGTTGGGTTCCCTTCCTGATTTGGCCCAACTTACATGTCAAGGCTCCTTCCCTGCCACTGTTCTCTCCCCAAGCCCCTCCCTGAGAGGCACTCCCCATAACCTCCAGGCCGTTCGCAGAGGATCTTCCTTCCTCCCTGTTCTCTTAAGTTACCGGGAGGCGCTTTCTTTCCGACTGAAGAGCTACAGCGTTTTTTTGATAATCACATCCCCCCTGAGTCCTCTCAGTCATTTAACAAATACATTTCAGACACTGTGGTTGATGCTATGGACACAAAAACGAGTCAAGGAGAGTTAGGCTGTCCTCAGGTTGGTCATCTAGTGCGGAAGACAGAAAATTCTCCAGAAAGTCCCTCTGGAGTTAAGTGTCTGACGGGGATTTTCTTGGGGTATTTGGGTGTGGCTGCCACCATCTGTTTTCTCGTAACATCTAGAAAGTACCTCTGAGCATGTCTCTCATCAGACTGTGAGCCACCTCAGGTCACAGGTCATGTCCTCAGCTGGGTGCCCAGCACCCAGCCAGGGGCCGGGCCCATGGGAGGGGCCGAGACTCCTCCGCTAATTGAGTTAACGAGTCTTCATTATGACACAACACAGCCCGACTTGGGGAAGCACTCATGGAAGAAACGTGTTAAGAGGGGAAAAAAGGTCTTCAACGTTATGGAAACCTTTGCAGAACAGGGCCAAACTCAGTGTGTGTGCTTCGTAGGCTGCTGAGAAATCCTGTCTGAGGGCCCGCAGAGCTGTGATTTGCTAAGAGTACCTCTAAATGACACAGGAAAGGCTGCCAGTGTGACATGTCAGCCTCACTGGACATTACAAAGGAAAGAGGGACTGACCTTGGCTGTGGTCTCCCGGGGGCTGGTGCTGTGACCCAGTTACCGAGGTCTGTTTGTGTACGCTTGCCAGATTTTCAGGCCAGCAACACAATTCTGTTATTCCTCTTGGGCCTGTCAGATCATGAAACAGGTACTTTGAAAAACACTTAAACCCCCTCCTTTCTGTACAGTGCTGGAAAATTCTCGAAAAATGCTTCCTTTGGGGGGCCTTGTTTTTCCCTTATCTGGCAGGATCCTTAACATTCAACCGGACAGGGAAATACTTTTCAGATACAATCGTACTTTCTTAAGATAATGAGATGGGGAGGATTTTGACGGGAAAAATAAATAGCATTTCAAAATCTCTCTACTGTTAATCTATCGCTGAAAGGACTTCACATCCCCTATGTATCTTTTATTGGGAGGAGTGGGAGAAAAAATGAAAAGCGTTTTCATATTGAGAGCTCTGTTTTTTTGTCCTTGGTTAAATCCATCTTCTATCCCTGGGGATAGTATCTGGATGGGAGGGAAGGTTCCTCGGGTCTTGGCGCACAGAGGCTGCCCGCAACTGTGTTAGAGGAGAGAAAAAGGCAGAGAGCTGAGAAGGAGAGAGGAAGCTTGCAGGAGGGGCTGCAGGCTCCAGGGCAAACTGGCTCAACAAAACCGGAGCAGGTGGGAGTGTGGGCCGGGGAGGATGCCCGACCCGTGTTTGCTGGTTCCGGGTGTAAGTGAGCTCACCGCGGCTGACTTGAGGTTACCACATGTTTAACGGCTGGCTTGCAGGAGCCAGGTCCAGCTCATCACTGCACAGGATGCTGCAGCGGGCCTGCCGATTTCCCTGCCTCTCCTCCTGGGATCAGAGGCACTTCCCTTATGCGAGCACGGATGAGATCTGCCAAGGCTGTTTAGGAGAGGCTGGGACTAGAGCTAGTGTCCAAGCAGTTGTCACTGGGAGAAGTGCTCACCTGGACTCCAGCTGGCAGGAGAGGCCCAGAAGGAAGGTCCTCTGGGAATGGCCTGGGAGGTCTGGGGGGCAGGGGCGAGGGTGTCTCAAGGAGGGAACTGGGAGAGCAGAGTGGCAGGGAAGGAGCCTCGAAATACAAGTAGAAGCCCCCTCTCTCCTTTCTTCCTTCCTCGTGGACGCGTAGAACAAGGCAGGGCTCCCAGACTGCTGGACGCTAACTCGCGGGCAGGCGGTTAGTTGGTGTGTGTGGGCAAACAGGGATGCCAGGAGCTGCACCCCGTCCTTCCTGTTCCGGGGATCCCCGATGCCCTTCTCTTCCTCAGTCAGAGTCCTGAGCTGTGACCTTCGTCTGTCCTCTGTCAGACCATCCTCTGACTCACCGTAATGTGTATGACACGAATATAAATACAGCAATTGGCTATGAGAACTCTTGAAATTAAAAAGCATTTTAAATGGGTTTAGGGCAAATCGTTCTTTTTAAAATCTTTTAAAAATCTTTTACTCTTGTGTCCATAGGTCAGGGAAACCCCCAGAATTTGGGAAGAGTCTTGGTGTATTTATACAAAGAAAAAGAAGTTTGTGGATTGTCTTGAACCAGAACTCAGTGCCTAAGCGCTCTGGGGCATGGGGGTGAGGAGTGGGGTGAGGGTAATAGGTGTGTGTGTAGGCTTACCTAACGTTCGAGTTTTCCTTCCCAGATTAAAGCTGGAGGAGAGTTATGCCTTGGTCTTTTCTCTGCAGTTCAAGAATGAGTGGTGTGTTTGAGAAGGCCAAGGCCGACTTTCCTGGAATGTTCACTACGAAGCATCACCCAAGGTTGCACAGAGCGCTCAGCACCGGTGCTCAGCTTCCCTCTCTCCATCAGGCGCCGCAAAACCAGCAGCGTTTCGTTCTGCGGCAGGTTCTCTTCTCCGGAAAGAGGTACACTTGCTATCCACACACCTTCCCCTCTGCCGACCTTGCCTTAATTGAAATCAGTGATCCAGTGAGTGCAGCGATTGCAATGGCAAAAAAAGTGTGTGCTCAGTGGTTTTTGAATGTTTGGGCTGAGCAGCCCACAGCCGCAGCCGCTGGGAGCAGCCGAGGTGTCAGAGGTGTGACGGGAGAGGCTGAAAAGGTTGTGTTTGTCTTGCAGCATTTGGGGCACCCCTGAGTGGTCCTGCCCTCCCCACATACCCCGGGACGGCTCCCCTCCCAGGCTGTGCCCGCCGTTTTGTGGGCGTCCTTGGGGAGCCTCGGTGGTCCATAGGAGCTTATTACAAATGCAGAGTCTGGGCCTCACCCTCAACCTAATACACTTTGATGAGATGCCAAGTGAATCACACGCACATCAAAGTCTGGGAAGTGCTGTCATGAAGGAAGAAGCATTGTCTTCCCCTTGGCTGAAGGCCTGGGCCTCTCTGGGCGTCAGCTGCTTGTAAAGACTGTTTCCCCTGCCCCTCGTGTTGAGGCCTGCTTCAGACTGTCCTTGGAATTTGTGAAATATCCGCACCTATACTTTATGGGCTGTTCCTCCAATTTGTGAAGTGTCGTCAGTAGGGAACAGCTATGGCTTCACATTGTCTGAAAGGCAGTGGCTGCCTTCACAGTGCTGGGGGGACAGGTCCCCCACTGGGAGGCACGGGAGGGGGGCTGGGCTGGAACCGGCCCCTGCTTTAGCAGGATGATGGGGAAGAGTGGATAAGTAATGCGGTTTAATTTCCCTTCATAATCTGACATTTCTCCCCAGTTCCTTCCCTGTGCTGCTCACCAGCCCCCCAAAACACACACACTCCCAGCAGTTCTGATTTGCCCCGTCTTCTTCATGGCTCAGCTTCTCGTTTCTGTAGAGACCTGGAGCCAAGTAAGGAAGCAGAGGGTGAGCTGCTTAATCTTATTTACATGTGATGTATTTGTTGTCTTTCATGTCCTGTAGGACTTTTAAAATATATATATATATATATATATAACACTTTATGCCACTTTTAAATGAACCATTGAGAATTCATGTCATGCTGGGTCCTGTAATCACAGGTTTTCTAGCTCAACTTTTTGTCCAAGACCTATGGAGAAAGGGAAAGATGGGAACTAGAACCATGTGATTAGAATATAAGCCATGATTTTAAAGCATTGTTAATGTGTGATAACTGACATACATTCAAAACACTGAAACCTTGAAGTTTGTAACCCCTTCATATTCTGGAATGATGCTGGAATCAGAAGACAGGAGTGATATCTAAAAGGATAATATGCAAAGCGATATTTTAGCCTTGTGCATGATTTTATGTTTTCAATGTACTACGTTGGAATGATGCTGGAATCAGGAGAAGACAGGAGTGATACCTAAAAGGATAATATGCAAAGTGATATTTTAGACTTGTGCATGATTTTATGTTTTCAATGTACTACATACGTATAGAACTGTTCAAGTTGTTATTTCCAATATTTATATTAGAAAAATTATATAGACACTTTATAATTTTAACCAGCTTTTAAAATAACACTTGTACTTACTGTATTGTAATAAATTTCACTTTTAACATAAAAAAAGAAAGAAAGATATCATCCTGTCAACATGCTTCCGGTGGCTGGGGCCTCTGGCCACCGGCCTGGGGTGAAGCTGACAGAGGAGGGTTGGGAGGAGTGTGGGCCCTGATGACCCTGAACCACTGAGACCCGCTGGAAGCCTGCCGGAGGCCCCGGCCGAGCCCCTCTGACTCCGTATCTGTTCTGCGGCTCGGCTTACACGCCGGCACCACAGCCGAAGCCCGGCGGTGGGCAAGGGCTCGGACCGCAGGGGCTCTGGCCTCTGCAAGTGGGCTCGGGTCCGCTGATGAGCGGCGGGCCCTGGCGGAGTCCTCCGTCCTGGCTGAATCGGCCCCGCTGGAAAGAGCCCCAGGCCCTCCGCACCTACTGCAGGAGCGCGCCTCTGCACCTGTGTCCGCTTCCTGGAAGTGGAAGAACCCAGGGGGCCGGGTCCTCTTCGCCCCTCTGCACGCGCCCCTGGTGTCCCTTCTCACTGGACACAGAGCCACTGGCAGCCGCGCTTTCCCTTTCTGAACCTCGCCTGCCTCTGCCCCCGTCCCCGTCCCCGCCCCTGTCCCAGCGGTCGGGGTCCCAGCGGAACTGTGCTTCCCGGCGGCGCGGGGCTGTGCGGGGCGCGGCCGGGGGCGGGGTTGGAGCCCCGGCCCCGCCCGCCCGTTCCCCCGGGCCGCGCCCCGCCCGCGGCGCCGGGAAGTCCTGGACGGTGGGCGGCACTGGACGGGGCAACAGTCGGGTCTGCGCCTCGGGCGGTCGGGGTCCCGCGGAGCAGAGGAGGCAGGTGGGCCCGCGCGCACGTGGGGGCGCCTCCCGCAGAGCGCGGGGCGGGCGGGGCGGCCTGTTTACCGGAGCGCTGGCTGTGCGGCTCGGGCCGGGGCGCGCGTCCGGGCGCAGGGTGGGAACTCAGACGCCGCCTGAGGCCGTGATGCTTGCGTGGAGAGGGAAGGGTGAGCGCCGTTAACCGGAGTCGGGCAAACAGTGCTTTCGGAGGCTCACACGTGGCTTGGAGGGGAGGGGCTGCAGGGGTTCCGGAGGCCGGGGCAGGAGGCTGGGTCGTTTAGGGCAAGTGCGCTTTGAGCTGATCCCAAGGGCCGTGGGCGGGTTAAGAGCTGCGTGGAGGGCCAGGACGCCGCCTTCCTCTGCGCAGAGCGTATGTGGGGACCCGTTCTGTCCTGAGGCTCTCAACCTGCGGCGCGGAGGCAGCAGGCAAGGCTTGGTGACGCGTGTGATGGATGAAGGGGGCCTGAGGCCAGCGGTTGGGTGAGAGAGGGTCTCCTTTCCAAGGTGGGCCGGAGAAATGTGGGCTGGGGGACGCTGGCCGTGCCTCGTTCCGTTTCAGATGTGCCCCCAGTTTCAGACGACCTGCCCACCAGCGCGAACACCGCCGACCTCCCTGCTTCACAGACACAGCCTCCCTGTTCTTGCTGGCTGTACCTCGTCACCCCGACTGTCCTCTCCTGGACCCCCGCTTCCTCCTTGCCTTTCCACTCCGGTGTCCCCCAGGCACTGGTTTCCCCTGTCATGCTCAGTCTACTCTGGAGGCTTTGGGTGGGAGGAATGAGGGAAGCTGCCACATCCGTGTTTTGAGCCAAAAACAAAAAAACAGAACAAAACAATGCACATTGTCTCGGCCCCACTTCCAGTGTACAGGAGTCACCTGAGGTCTGGAGAACAGGAAGGCCAGACTCTGAGCTGGGTTCTGGGTTATGGGATAATGGTTGGCCGTAGGGAGCCGAGGGCCGTCCCCAGACTGAGCAGCCACTGTAGGTGAAAGTTCTTTGCCTCGCAGCCCATTTTATACCCGTTTCCAGCCTGTCTGGATACAATTCCGCCTCTCATACATTTTTCAAGTATCAGCTGGCAAATGGGGAGACCATGGCCTGAGTCATAACTGAAAATCTCATGAGGAGTCTTCATAAATATATGAAAGAATAGACGTGGTAGGCTTCCCTGGTGGCGCAGTGGTTGAGAGTCCGCCTGCCAGTGCAGGGGACACGGGTTCGTGCCCCAGTCCGGGAAGATCCCACATGCCGCGGAGCGGCTGGGCCCGTGAGCCATGACCGCTGAGCCTGCGCGTCCGGAGCCTGTGCTCCGCAACGGGAGAGGCCACAGCGGTGAGAGGCCCGCGTACCGCAAAAGAATAAATAAATAAATAAAATGGACGTGGCGTACGGGGACCAGGCAGAGCACCGACCAGTTTGTCATCTGGGGTTTCCTGCCCTTCCTCCTCCCTGACCGTGTCCTCCTCTTCAGATGGGAAAGGATTGGACTTCACTGCTCCCGGGAGGTGTGTGTGTGTGTGTGTGTGTGTGTGTGTGTGTGTGTGTGTGTGTGTGTGTGTGTGTGTGTGTGTGTGTGTGTGTGTGTGTGTGTGTGTGTGTGTGTGTGTGTGTGTGTGTGTGTGTGTGTGTGCACTACTGCACCTGTGAGTGATTTCTGTTGATTTTCCCAAGGCTCTCAAGCTGGCTTGACCTGCTGCCAGTACCACACTTAGCTAATTACCTTAACGTTGGACTTAGTTTTTGGATGGAGAGCAACAGTAAATGGATCTTCCTCCATAAAATATTTTTGAGCTTTAAGATGAAGAAAAAAGTGCAATTCTAAAATTTCCATGTGTTAGGTCAACAGCATTCAGGGGTTATTGAGGTGGCCTCCTTTCTCTTCACTCTCTGGCTCCAGACCCAGCATCATGGACGCTCTTTCTGAAGCAAATGGCACTTTTGCCCTCCGCCTTTTAAAGATACTGTGTCAAGATGACCCTTCACGCAACGTGTTTTATTCTCCTGTGAGCATCTCCTCTGCCCTGGCCATGGTCTTCCTGGGGGCAAAAGGAGACACTGCTGCCCAGGTGGCCCAGGTGAGCCTGGAGAAGGGACTCTCTTCCGTGGTTATGTTCTGTCACCCCACTTCAGACCTCCTTCTCCAGAACTTCCCGAAGGAAGATGGCATGGACGCCTGGTGCACACGCATGCTGTCTCGGGAGCTGGGGCTTCCTGGGGAACCAGAAGCAAAGGGCAGGGCTGAGGTCTCCTTCACTGAGATCTTTTTGGGGAAAAGTTTTTCCAGTTGATAACCTGAATATGGCTATCAGAATTTTGTCCTAGCACTTTATCTGTGTTTAGGATATGATACCGAAATTGTTTGAAATCTCAGCAGCTAAGATCTATCTCATTTTTAGAGTCAAAGACTTTGTAACTATAATTATTCACTGGTAAGAAAGGTAGGTTAATATCTGTTTCAAGTCAGTGGTATACCAACATGCCTTCCAGCTGAGTTAGGGGATAAGCAGAAGTATGCAAAGAGGGTGAAAAGGCATGTGCTTATTACGTGTACAGACTGCATAGGTGCTAGTTAGCTTAGTTTAACAGATATTCAGTAACATCAAAATGAGCCTGTCCCTGTCCCCAGGGGATTTTATAGAGCAGGCAAGAGACACGTGCCCAAGAGGAAACCAGAAGGCTGGTGTTATGGTGGAGCTCCCACCCTGCACACAAGCCCCTTCACCGTCGGGGTGCCTTTCTGTTTCAGTACGATAATCATTTCCCAGATCATGTATGAGGGGGTGAAGGTTTCGGTGTAGAGGGGTGTTCTTTATTCTTGATGAACGTTCCTATGTTCTAGGCCAGCCGATGAACCCTTATAGGAGCTTCATGTGGGAGCCCCCAGGTTGTCTGGTTACTTTACGAGGTGTGACACGGAGCGGTCCTCACCCTCCCGTGCTCAACGGGAAAATAACAGGCGCTCAGTGTGCGAAATGCAGGTTGCTGCTTTTGTCACATCAAGGGAAGTGCTTTCGAAGAGTGAGCTTTGACTCTGTGTAAGCTGGCAGACCCTGAAAGCGCTGTCTTTCCCACTGTGATTTTTAATGCTTTTAACTACATCCTTTTTTGGGGGGTAAATTTTAGAGGTAAGTTTGCCTCCATTTAGGGCACACTTAAACTTCCCTTGGGATGCAAGGAACTTTTCTGAACCATTCTTGTCCTCTTCATTCTTTCCTGTGATTCATCTTCAAACAAGAGAGATACACTGAGTCAGAAAAGCCACCTCTTTTACCCACATGTGTTCTGTTTTCTCTCTCCCCACCTATCTCTCTGTATCTTCCCCCTACCGCCACATGGTGTTGCTTCTCTGGTATGTATTAAATCTGCACGTAAAATAAAAATAATGCCCTTTTAAAGGAACATTTTGTGAAGTATTTGGGAAAAAATTTTGCTCACAATTTTTGTTGAGACTGAAGAGCAATGTTGATAATTTTTAAATTATTTTTCTTAACAGGTGCTTTCTTTAAATACAGAGAAAGACATTCACAAGGATTTCCGGGCACTTCTCACTGAGCTGAACAAGCCTGGCACACAGTACGTACTCAGAACGGCCAACAGGCTCTTTGGAGAGAAGACCTGTGAATTCCTCTCTGTAAGTTGAATCAACAGAATAATAAAAGTTGCAATCAGGGCTTCCCTGGTGGCGCAGTGGTTGAGAGTCCGCCTGCCGATGCAGGGGACACGGGTTCGTGCCCCGGTCTGGGAAGATCCCACATGCCGCGGAGCGGCTGGGCCCGTGAGCCATGGCCGTTGGGCCTGCGCGTCCGGAGCCTGTGCTCCGCAACGGGAGAGGCCACAACAGTGAGAAGCCCACATACGAAAAAAAAAAAAAAAAAAAAAAAGTTGCAATCAAAATGTAGAGTCTGAGAGCAAGACTTCAGAGAACCGAAACTTATGAACATTATTTTAAAAACTTATCATTCCCTAACTATGCCTTGAACTATTTAAAATGTGACTACTTCTAAAATTCATTTATCCATTTCTGGTTATTCATGGCTTAGTACTTACCTATTTATAAACACTGATCTTTTAATATCTAGCAAACTAGGATGATCACTCTTAAGGGATGTCTGGTCTTTTTAATATAAAGTATGCAGTGTTCAGAGCTTTTGGAACCTTGCTGCCATTTTATTTAGGAATACAGCCTCACTGACCACTTTCCTCCAAAGATCTTTCAGGAATCCTGTCTTCGGTTCTACCACACTGAGCTGGAGCAGCTCTCCTTTGCCGAAGCTGCTGAGCCGTCCAGGAAACAGATAAACGCTTGGGTCTCAAAAAAGACTGAAGGTCAGAATTACACGTTATCCCCGCTCCCGCCTTCTCCTCCTCCTCCCCGGCTCCCTGCCCCTCTAATGTCACTAGTCTTTCGTGGTCAGCGCCGGGTTGGCTGGGCCTCATGGCATATCTGAACCTTCATGGACTCCCAGAGGTTCTGATCAGATGCTGGGATTGTCAACAACAGAGACTTCATTTTGTCCATTCACCCAGGACCAGAGTGACTGATACGAAAAGAAACTCGTAGGCCAGGTTTCCAGTTTAATAACTCACCGCAAAACATGCTTTCACTTGGCCGGTGATGTTCACGTGTTGGTGAATCCAGCATCTCTGTAGGAAGGAAATTGATGGTCTGATCGTACGCTTGGGCTCCTCCGTCTAGAGTCCACGCAGACCTCCATCACATTACGCTTACTTATCCTCCTGCTTCTTTCATGTCTTTTGCCTGCACTACCATCCTTAGATGTGAAAAACCTAGACTTGTAGGCCAGCTGCAAACCCTCTCTTGGGGCTGATGGATTCTGCAGACTGAAGTCACTGTTTGGGGGGGAGTGGGGCCTTATTCATTTCTGTCTCAGAGGGTGGCATGTTCTGGTCTTGGCCCCCATGATCCCTGTGTGATGCTGGACCCACGCAGGCCCCTCTGCACCAACTACATTTAGTACCACTAGGAACGATGCTATTTCCGTTAATAAGCGGGAGCCGTTTATTAACAAGTAAAGAACAAGAGGTTGTCTTTCCTTGAAGACTTAGCAGTCATCTCCCCTGTTCCTCTGGCGGCGGTGAATTACAGGGATGCTCTTAGTTCATTGAAAAGGTACGACTTGAGCTCCAGGGGAAGAAGGGAGTACCTTTCACTTACCACCTGACCTTTTCTGAGAATGTCTGGAGGATCAAATAGTGAAATCTTTTCTGGAGGCTTCCAGAAGTTCATCAGTGCACTCACGCTGTCCATTGCTGGTGATTTTCCCTTTGAGCCATTCGTTGTGGGCATTTGACCACATGAGATGACTGTAGCCTCTCCAGCCCATCCCTCATTTCCTGTTTGTCTTGTTCTCCCACCTGGAGCAGAGTTTTCCTTGAGTGACAGGGGGAGTGGTTCATGTCACTGACTTTGCAGGTGTCCTGAAGTACCAGTGATAATAAATACCACCCGCATGTGTGATTTCTGTATATACCAATCCAAACTCAGCAAATCTGAAAAAAGAATGTTTGGTCCTAGACTCATCATCAAGGATGTTCCAATAAGCCTTATCATGGTTGATTCATCATGCTTTGTATACTCTACTTTTCCCTGAAGGTAAAATTCCAGAGTTGTTGCCGGGTAACTCAATTGATGCACAGACCAGGCTGGTTCTCATCAACACAGTCTACTTCAAAGGAAGGTGGAATGAGCAATTCAACAAAACGTACACAAGGGAGATGCCGTTCAGAGTAAACCGGGTGGGGAGACTTTTGAACATGCTGAGAATTGGATGAAGAAATTGAATGGAAAAATTAACTTTGTAAAAATAGAAATGATTGGTTAAAAATAATTTGAAACTTAACATTTCTGAATGAAATTTTAAACTCAGTAGATAAGAACTGAAGGTATAAAAAACACTTGCTGCCGGTACTTTTTTGCATTTTATTACTGCTTCAAGAACTGAAGGTATAAAAAACACTTGCTGCCGGTACTTTTTTGCATTTTATTACTGCTTCTACTGCCTTGATAATTTCTTATCCAGTCATTGCTGTATGAATGTGTCCATCATACATTCATTTCTGGAAACTCAAGGTTTTCTTTTAAGCCCAAATTGCTCAGATAGAAAGCAAAAAAACATTTTTTTAAAGCCCACAGGTGTTAAGGAAGTGTGTGATATGTGTGTGACGGGGGGAGGGGACACAGGGAGAGAACATGAAAACGTGTTTCTTGAATCAGGTATCTAAAAACTGTGAATAAATACAGACGTGATTTGCTGTTAGTTAATTTCTCATTATAAATTCAGTATTTATAGCTTTCTAATATTAAAACTGACAAAGACCTGAGTCTTGACATTGAGGTGTAACTTCGATTTAGGCAGGCATTAAAATAGTTTGCCAAACCCCTCAGCCCCTAAAACAAAATACGATTTTAATGCAATTAGGAAATGTATAGGAGTAAAACCCTTTTCTTAGAATAAGGTGTACTTTAAATAATCAGCCTTCTAATTACAAAGAGGGGAGGGGGAGAACAACTTTTCGGGCATGGATTTTAGAAACTATCTTAATTTTTATAATAGGTGACCTGTGTCAACTTTTTAAAATGAATTTAATCAGTGTAGTATTTCAGTTAACTTCTGCATGCATATAGCATTTCTGTGTTTAAAAAAGTTATTTCCTCAACTTAGCATATCAGAATTGAGACAATTGGACTTAAGTGCATGAAGACCCCTGTGGCTCTTGACACTTGCTGCCACACTGCTTTCTGAGCCTGTGCATCCATCTACATTCCGGACCACATTGCTGTGAAACTATAGGTTTCATCCCACTTTATCATAAAACCTTTTTCTAATTAAATAGGAATAATTTTCTATTTAATTCATTTGATTATACTGTTTGGTTAGGTATATTTGCTGGGCATATCTTAACTGTGGCAGATCTGACTTCCCTTTCTGGAAAATGCAGAGCATCACATTTATTTTGCTGAAGGAAACATCTCCTTTCCCAGGCTGGCACCTGTCTGCTGACGGCAGATGCCTTGTGATGGGAACAGGAAGATGCTGGTGGACAGTTTGTAAATATTAACTAGGGCACAAATCCTGTTTCCATCCCGGGTGCTGCAAACCCTCGAGTCATGCTGCCTCTTTCAGGAATCTGTTTTTAATTCTGGGCTCGTGTGTTTACTCCCGTCAGAAGGAGCAAAGGCCGGTGCAGATGATGTTTCAGGAAGGAACGTTTAGACTCGCCCACGTAGAGGAGGTGCAGGCCCAGGTCCTCGAGCTGCCCTACGCGGGTGAGGAGATGAGCATGCTCGTCTTGCTCCCTGACGACCACGTGGCTCTGAGCTCGGTGAGTTGAACCCTGCAACACCCTCGTGTCCTTCCTTCTAGGCTAGAAGTCAAGCCCCTCCTCCACCTTTGGGGTGCACCTTTCAGGCTGGGATGTGGGCAGCCAGGCAGCAGGCAGTGTTCAGGCTCTTGGGCTCTGGATGCAACTGTTATTCAAGACCTACTTGTCCCATTATCGCCATGTGACCTTGTCACTTCACTCATCCCAGCCTTTGTCTTCTCACATGGGGACAAGGCTAACATCTGCCTGATAGCCTAATTACAAGGATAAAATGGGGGTAGTTCAGGTAACAAGCATAGCACACTGTCTGGTCCATAATAAGCCCTGTGTAAATGTGATCCACTGTTATTATCGTAATCATTGTTATGAGCATTATATTTTCATGTCTCTGTTCAGAACCTGAGACAGGGAATGACCTCACATGGGGGCAGGGGACGAGGCAGGAGCCTCGCTCAAGAGGGGCGGAGCCAGAAACTCCCAAGATGACTCTCCCCAGCCGCCTTGCTGCTTCTGACGTGGATCCCTAGGCTGAGAGCCGACCGCTGCCCAGTAGATTCTAGCCGGGCGCTGGGTGGCAGGCAGCGTCCCCATGTCCTGTGGGCCGGGCCGCTGTGAGCCAAGCTGCAGCCATGGGCCTCTCCCTGTGAGGTCTCTTCTCCAGGAAGCACACAGGCCCCACCTCGGGGGGAGATCTCCCTTCGGGGCGGGCTACACCGAGAGCCCTTTCTTTCCCATCTCTTTTCTAAGCAGCAATGTCTTGTTGCCTTCAAAAATAATCAAAGTTCAAAGCAAAAAAAGCAGAGTCAGCTGGGCCTTGAGAATTGTCAGGATAAAGTTTGTCTCCTGCAAGCTGTGGGTGAGGAGAGAGCAGCCAGGGTCCGGTGGCTCTGGGCTGCCTGGGCACCTCCCCGCCAGCCCCCGGCTTGGAAGGAAGCCGAGTGTGAACTAGTGCTAGTATGAGATCTCACACCTGTCCTGGCACATGACGGGGACGCTGGTCCTTCTGCGAGGGGAGAAAGGGTCGGGGGTGCCTGACATGTGCTGAAGTAGGAATCACAAAGTGGAATTCTGGTCTTTCAGGTGGAAAAACATCTCACTTTTGAGAAATTCCTCGCCTGGACCCACCCAGACTGCATGAAAAGCACAGAAGTGGAAGTTTTCCTCCCGAGATTTAAACTGGAAGAGGCTTATGACCTGGGGCCTGTGCTGCAGGGTCTGGGGGTGGTTGACGCCTTCCAGCAGGGCAGGGCTGACTTCTCGGCCATGTCAGCCGACAGCGACCTGTGTCTGTCCAGGTTTGCGCACAAGAGTTTGGTGGAGGTGAACGAGGAAGGCACGGAGGCCGCGGCCGCTTTGGCCATGACAGTGGTGGAGTGTTGCATGGAGTCTGGACCCAGGTTCTGTGCTGACCACCCCTTTCTTTTCTTCATCAGGCACAACAAAGCCAGCAGCATTCTCTTCTGCGGCAGGCTTTCATCCCCGTAGGGGATGCACTCCCCGTGCGTGGGAGCTTTTCCCTCTCTGTGTCCCCACATCCCACTCCACAGCGCCCGGAGGATGGGCCTGGGCAGGTTCCCACCCGGCTGAACGATCCGCCAGCACAATCCCTCCCTTCTTCCCTTGCCGACCACTTGTTTGTGCTACTTAACCAGGATCGCGGGACAGGAGACCTTAACGATTCCCTGCTGTATTTGAGATGCAGCCCAAACCCCACAGGACGGCAGGCAAAGTGCTCCTCTGTGGCCCCAGACATACTTCCCACTCATTCCATGTACCATCCTCTTGAGTTATGCTGTGTTCTCAACTCTGGTCACATGCTTGCCTTAGGCCATTTCAGTAGTAATAGAAGCTACTCGCTATCGCTACCATTTTATAGATTTCCTGGTGCTTGTGCTTTTTAGGAACTTTCTTTAATGCTCATTTTAATTTTATCTCTCTTTAACATTCATTGGTCACCACGAATGTTCCAAATACTGCATCAGGCACTGGGGCCGCAAAGGGGTGGAGTCACGGTCCTCTGACACCTGACTGCTAGTGCCCATGCCGGAATTAGGCAGCTTTGAGGACAACCAGGCCGGACTAGGTGATGCCCTTAAACTTACCATGTGACCCCTTGTAGGGATCACACCTTTCTTCGTGTTACTGTATTTCTGTGCCTCAAACTCTAACAGTAAAAATTCCATTCAACCATTAAAGCTCATTTCCAATGTCTTCTTCGAGAAATGCTTCCTTTTCTGCGTAACCAGACGTGCGTCTTTGAACTCTCACTGCACCGAGGGAGGGCACGTCTCTTACAGTAGTTGCATTTTCCAGCTAGATTTTAAGTTCATCAGGGGTTGGGACTGTGATTTACACATCAGTGTGTCACTTATTGTGCACTGGTAAGCAGTTTGATCTTTGATGAGCTCTGTGACTTAAAATAAAAAAGCGGATTAGAAATCAGCGATTTTATTGGGTTTTTTTTTAAGAATTCTTTTTATCGAGGTGAAATTCACATAACATAAAATCACCATTTTAAAGTGAACAATGCATTGGCCTTTAACAATGTTGTGCAACCACCACGGTGATCTAGTTCCGAAAATATTTTATCACCCCAATGGGAAACCCTGTACCTAAGCAGTTACTCCCCATTCCCTCCCCCTCCCACCCCCCGGCAGACACCAACCTGCTTTCCATCTCCATGGATGTACCTGTGCTGGTAATTTCATACAAGTTGAGTAGTATAATGTATGTCCTTTTGTGTCTGGCTTCTTTCGCCTCGCATATGTGCTCAAGGTTCATCCATGTTGTAGCAGGTGTCAGCACTTCATCCTTTTTTGTGATTGAATAATACTGCATTGTATGGATAGAGCACATTTTGTTTATCCAACCATCCATTGAGGGACATTTGGTTTGTTTTCACCCTTCGGCTATTTGTGAGTAATCCTGCTATGAATGTGCACGTACATGTATTTATTGGAATACTTGTTTTTCATTCTTTTGGGTACAATACCTAGGAGGAAATTGCTGGGTCATATGGTAATTCTATGTTTAACTTTTTGAGAAACCACCAAACTTCTTTCCACAGTGGCTGCTTTCCACTGGCACTGTATAAGGGTTCCAATTTCTCCATAGCCTTGCCAATACTTGTTATTTTCTTTCTTTTAAAAAAAAATTATGGCCATCCCAGTGAGTGGGAAGTGATACGTAGTTTTCATTTGTATTTCCCTAACGACTAATAATGTTGAGCATCTTTTCACGGGCTTACTGACCATTTGTATATATCTTCTTTGGAGAAAAGTTTGTTCAAGTCCTTTGTTCAATTTTTCACTGGGTTGTTTGTCTTTTTGTTGTCAAGGTAAGAGTTCTTTATATATTCTGGATACTAGACCCTTATCAGATATGTGACTTGCAAGTATTCTCTCCCATTCTTTAGGTTATATTTTCCCTTTCTTGATAATGCCCTTTGATCCACAAAAGTTTTTAATTCAATGAAGTTCAGTTTATTTTTTTCTTTTTTTGCTTATACTTTTGGTGTCATAGCTAAGAATCTATTGCCCTATCCAAAGTCATGAAGATGTACAGCTATGTTTTTTCCTAAGACTTTTATGGTTTTAGCTCTTATATTTAGGTTGTTAATCCATTTCGATATCTATGATATGAGGTAGGGGTCCAACTTAATTTTTTTACATATGGGGTACCCTGTTGTCCCAGTACCTGTAACTCTTTTTGAATTGAAACACGTGTTGATAATAGTCAAAAAGGAAAGGTAAAATCTAAACAATTAATAAGGTGAAAAATTACTCAATTTTGAAGAAACACCATAGCCAAATTGAAAGAAAATATTATTAAATATCTATAAAAATTATATTTGCCAACAATATACCTGATAAGGGGTTAATATCCAAAATATACAAAGAACTCATACAATTCAACATCAAAAAACAGTCTGCCTGAAAAATGGACAGAGAACCTGAATAGATATTTTTCCAGAGAAGATGTACAGACGGCCAACAGACACATGAAAGGATGCTCAACATCACTAATCATCAGGGAAATGCATCAGGTTCCTCAAAAAAAAAGTAGAACTACCACACGATTAACAATTCCACTTCTGGGTATTTTCTCAAAGAAAACAAAAACACTAATTCAAAAAGATACATGTACCCCTATGTTCATTGCAGCATTATTCATAGCAGCCAAGATATGGAAGCAACCTAAGTGCCCATCAATGGATGGATAAAGAAGATGTGGTATAGAGGAGTCAAGATGGTGGCACGGGAGGACGCAGAGTTCGTGTCCCCCCACAAGGTGCCTGCCGGATGCTGGTGGGGGACCCTGATGCCCAAGGAGACGGGGAGAACCCCCAAGCGAATGGATGAATGGATAAAGAAGATGTGGCACATATATACAATGGAATATTACTCAGCTATAAAAAGAAACGAAATTGAGTTATTTGTAGTGAGGTGGATGGACCTAGAGTCTGTCATACAGAGTGAAGTAAGTCAGAAAGAAAAAAAAAATACCGTATGCTAACACATATATATGGAATCTAAGAAAAAAAATGTCATGAAGAACCTAGGGGCAGGACGGGAATAAAGACACAGACCTACTAGAGAATGGACTTGAGGATATGGGGAGGGGGAAGGGTAAGCTGTGACAAAGTGAGAGAGTGGCATGGACATATATACAGTACCAAATGTAAAATAGATAGCTAGTGGGAAGCAGCCACATAGCACAGGGAGATCAGCTGGGTGCTTTGTGACCATCTAGAGGGGTGGGATAGGGAGGGTGGGTGGGAGGGAGACGCAAGAGGGAAGAGATATGGGGACATGTGTATGCATATGGTTGATTCGCTTTGTTGTGCAACAGAAACTAACACAGTATTGTGAAGCAGTTATACTCAAAGATCCATTAAAAAATGTGATACACACACACACACACATATATATAATGGAATATTAGCCATAAAAAAGAATGAAATCTTGCCATTTACAGCAACATTGATGGACCTAGAAGTATTGTGCTAAGTGAAATCAGTCAGAGAAGGACAAATACCATATGATTTTACTTATATGTGGAATCTAAAAAACAAAACAAATAAACAAATGTAATAAAATAGAAATGGTGTCTTAGGTACAGAGAAGAAACAGGCGGTGCCAGAGGGGAGGTGGGTTGGGGGAAGAGAGAAATGGATGAGGCAGATTAAGAGGTACCAACTTCCAGTTACAAAATAAGTCATGGGTATGAAATGTACAGTGTGGGGAATATAGTCAATCATAAGGTAATATCTTTGTATCGTGACAAACGGTAACTTGACTTATCATGGTGATCATTTTGAAATGTAGAGAAATATCGAATCACTGTGTTGTGTACCAAGAGCTACCATAGCGTTGTTGGTCAATTATACTTCAAAAAACAAACAAACTCATAGAAAAGAGATCAGATTTGTGGTCACCAGAGGTAGGGGTGGGTGTGGGGTAGGGAGAATTGGAGGAAGGTGGTCAAAAGGTACATACTTCCAGTTATAAGATGAGTAAGTGCTGGGGGTGTGATGTATAACCTGATAAATATCATTAACACTCCTGTACGTTATCTATGAAAGTTGTTAAGAGGGTAAATCATAAGAGTTCTCATCACAAGAAAAAATGTATGAGATCGTGGATGTCCACTAAACTCATTGTGATAATCATTTCATGATGTATGTTAAGTCAAATCATGATGTTGTACCCCTTAAACTTACACAGTGCTGTATGTCAATTAATTATATCCCAATAAAATTGGAAGAAAAAAATGAAATTCAATTATGAAATTTTTAAAAATCAACAAGGAATTGATACCAGCTTATACAAAGAACTCCTACAAATCAAAGAGAATAAGGCAGTAAATTCGTAGTCAGAGAAATACAAATGAAATACCTTGAGATACTGCTCTAGGTGCATTGCATAATTGGTGTCAGAAAGTTGGACACAACCTGGTGAAAGCCAGAAAGTAGGGGAATAGCACTTCCGGAACAGGAACTGAGACACCCGTATAGGAAGTAATCTGTCAGTGTCCTCAGTGGGCGTGTGTCTCAGGATCTGGGTGGCTCCTTTCCGGGTCTGTGGCCCAGTGATGTCATGGCCAAGTCCCTGAAGGCACAGGGACTGGGATCTTCACTGTGGCCTCATGTGTAGAACAAGGAGTTGGAAGCCACCTAAGCGCCCATGTCAGAGGGGAACAGATCATGAAAATGTGGGGCACGCTTTGGAATAACTACGTAGGAGTCGGAAACTAAAGTGCAGGCTAGGTGTGCGTTCAGTCTGGTGGATAGATGATGCGTGAAAAAAGAGGTAGAAGGAGGCGTATAATCCAATTCCTTTTACAGAAATTAAAAACATCTGCAACATTATATATTATACAAGGAGACACACCTATTGCGTTTCTTTTACTGTTGGTGAGAACTTTTTCATAAATTTTCTTATGATGTTTTATTAATGAACAAGTTTTTTTCCTGTAGTAAAACCTAGGTTTTTCCTTAGTGATTCTGACTCTGCTTTCTGCTTTCAGTCTTAGAATTACTTTCCCATTGAGAAACCAATTAGTCCCCTATTTTTTCTTCTGTGTTTTTACTTTTTAAATTGATTTCACTGTTTAATCTATCTGTAACTTGTTTTTGTGTTGTTGACACTCAGGAGAAAATATCATTTGATTTATTTACAAATAGTCAATTCTCAACATTATTTGTAAAATGATATGTTTTCCCCAGCCACCTGTTTTTTTCATCTTTATTCTTTCTAGTGAACTTTAGAATAATTTTTCAATACCCAAAATAATTTTTTTTAACTTTGGGATATTTTTGGAGAGATTAGTATGACATTAAGCATATAGAAATTATTTGAGTAAATTAATCTATATACAATATTTAGTCTTCTGCTCAGGAAAATGAGAGGAGGGGTTTCTATTTGTTCAAATCCTTTATTGTATGTCTCTGTCTAGGTTTTATTTTTTTATATTAAGTCCCACACAGTTTGGGTTTTTGTTGTTGTTATGGTTACTTCTAAATTTTATTGTAATTATAACACTTGTAAACATTTTCCTCACCTGGTTATGGATGGAATATAAGTAAACATTTGAAGCTTATACAATTAAAGAGATACATTGTTCCTCTCTACTACTACTAAACACACTTCTGACACCAGTTGTGTGGGCTTTCCCACACCTGGCAGTTCTCTAATTTACAGGGACACTGACTGGGCATCCTACAGTTTAACTCAGTTCCGTCACTAACTGCCTGGAGTTTGCTCAGACCCCAGAATTTAAGTGTTCAGTCCCATAAGACTGACCCCCCTTCAGAGGCCGATTTTAAGTCCCAGGTGGTTCTGAGCCCCTGGCTATAAATGGGGTTCCCACAACCCCTCCTTGGGTTCACGTTTGCCAGAATGGCTCTCAGAACTGAGGAAAATGCATTATTTTCTATTACCAGTTGGTTTATTATAAAGGATACAACTCAGAAACAGCCAGATGAAGAGACAAGTATACAACGTACGTGGGAAGGGGCGGGGCTTCCATGCCATCTCCAGGTGTCCCACCCTCCCAGCTCCTCCACGTGTTCAGCATCCTGGGAGCTCTCAGAAGAAAATTCTCACTTAGGAATTATCATGGAGCATGATCGATTATTAACTTGCAGCCCCCTCTCCTCCCTGGAGCCTGGGGGATGGGACTGAAAGTTCAAGCATCTAATCATGGTTGGGTCTTTCTGGAGAGCAGCCCCACCTGCAGCCATCCAGGAGCCACCAGGATTGGCCTCCTTAGAACAAATGATGCTCCTGTCACCCAGGAAGTGCCAAGGGATTTAGGAGCTCTGTGGGCAGAGACCAACATATATTTCTTATTATATCACAGCATTTATTGTATATATGGCCAAATTGGTGAACTCTTAGTCATTTAAGCGTTTTCAATACATTCTCTTGGGTTTTCTGCTCTGTGGTTATGCAAGAGGCAAATGGCCTTAAGAGGGAGAACATCCTTCTCATTGTTACACTCCTGACTCCTGTTTTTAGAATTTGTTTTTTGTTTTGTTTTGTCTTGGTCTTTTTTGCACTATCCAGAAATTCTGAGACAGAGTGTCCAATCACCATAAGAATCCTTGTGCTGCCCTTTGTTATAATTTAGAGCTTGGTAATTCCCAGTGCCTGTCAGACTATGAAGAAGTGTGGTATAAATTAGGCTTCTTGGAGGGAAGTTAACAAGACTTTTTGGAAGTCTTTCAATTTCAGATGAATGTTCCCTTGGGACCAGCACTCTCACTTTTAGATTATCTGTTGTACAGAAGCATTTGCACACATGCTCAGATATGTCCCAGGTTTTTTTCTTCAGCATTATTTTAAAAATTCAGATCTACAGGGTTTTTAAATTATTATTTTTAATTGTGGTAAAAACACAATATAAAATTTATTATCTTAATCATTTCTATGTATACAGTTAACATTATTCTTTAATAGCAAAAAAGGAAAGAAAAAGAAAGAAATGAAGAAAGAAGGGGAGGGGGAAGGAGGAAGGGTGGGAGAGGAAAGGAAGACAATGAAATGGAATTAATCCAACTTTAATTTTTTTCTCCATAGGAGAAGAATGTAATTCATTTATATGATGGAATATGATGCAGGAAATTAAAAAAAATGTGAGTGGTCTATATGTCACCGAGACAAGCTCGCTCTGCTTGCCTCACAACAGCAAGACGAGGTGTTGAAGCAAGGAATAAAACTTTATTCGGAAAGCTAGCAGGCTGAGAAGATGGCAGATGAGTGTCTCCAAAGAACCACTTTATGGGGTCTGGATGCCAGTTCCTTTTATAGCACAGAGAGGGGGAGGAGATGAGGAAGTAAAGTAAAAAGGCCATACAATTTGCAAATATCCCCTGGAATGGCCAGCCTCAGGGAGGGGATGTGTTAATTTCTTCTTTCTTGTAGCCATTCACAGGTGGACAGGGCCGGATGTTTCCCTGAACAAAGGCAATTTGGTTTAACATTCAGGCGGAGGGGCAGGGTTCCCTGAGGCAGGCCATTACATATAGACAGTATCCTTTTGGTGAACAAAAACAAGGGGAAGCAAAGGTTAAAGTAAATGAAACAGATCCAACATGGAGTCAGATTTGGCTCTTCCCTGTTACAATTCCCCACTGTCAGTGTCCATTCCATTATCTTGTGGAAAAAGGAGTGATGACCGTTCTAATTGCTTCATCAGGTGGATCTTTCTGGGAGTGTCCGCCATCAGTGCCAGTGTTCCAAACGTTGTGCTTTTTTTTGTTCCTCTCTGGAAAGTGTCTCCTTTACACCTGTAGACTTAGAAAAATAATTCACAACCTAAAAGTTGAGAGTTATGATTTATTCGGTGGGAATTTTGAGGGATTCAAGCCCAGGAGGCAGCATCTCAAGGAATTTAGCGTTTTTCTATGTATGGGAAAATGCAAGAGTCTGGGCTCACGGAAATCACGCCCTTGATAATGCACCTCAGCTATCTGGGGCCTGTATCCTGTATTCTCATATCCTGAGTTTCCTCAGGGTTCACTGGCTCACGTTGGAGGGCTGCAATTGCTAATGACTGACGTGGCAGGAAATATTCCATTTCTCAGATCCTCTCCTCTTGGTCCAGATTTTGACGGATATTTGGGAGACATTTCACGATCACATTTTGTCCCACGGCGCCGGGGGACTTATCCCAGGTCAGGTGAAAATCCTTGGTATGCCACTCCAGGTGCTAGTTTTTGGATTAGGCCCTATTGATAATTAAAGATTCTCTGGATCCTCTATCTAATTATGATCCAGGAGACATTTTCCCTTGTTGCTTCTTCCCATACCTAGAATGACACTATTACAATTATTTTATGGTATCAATGTGATCTATTTCCTCAAGATGTTTAGCCATAGAAGTTTTGTTGGAGGCCTGGTTACACACTGGGTACTGTAAGAGACAACGATCTTATAAAATAGGATATAAGTAATGCAGCTGGTAACATTGACAAAGACATAGTGCAGCAGAGAGACACAAAGCACAAACAATTTGGAAACAAAGAACAATGATTAGTATAATCCAGTTGCAATAGCAAGCAGAGGTACCATAACTGGTTTAATGAGCCATCCGCAGTTTCACTGTACTGGGCGTGCGTACTTAAACATGCATGGCTTAATCTTTGAGACAAGCATATGCTACAGGCAGGATCAACCAAGTAGAGAGAAAAAGATAAATGTTTCAATTCTGCTTATGAAGGTATAATTTACCAAATTAAGTCATAATTAGTTTAAGGGGAAGGTTCTCCTTATACCTGGAAAACAGATTGAAACCAGTCATTTTTCAGATAGAAACTATAAAAATTATAACCATATTCACCAGTTTACTCAGTCCTATGTAACTAATCCTTTTTTAAAAACAGCTTTATGTAGCCATCAGTTTTCCCATTAGAATTCTTCAATTTCTTACCCAGTTCAGCATTATGGTCTGAAAGCCAGAAACTTATATTTATCCAAAGATCCCTTCTATAAAACTTCTTGAAGAGGAAACATTTTTGCAAAGGCATCAGAGTGAAACCATAACTGTCTATAATGACGAAAGACTTAAGAAGCATGTTTAAATCTGATTACAATGCAACAGACAAAGTAACTTGGTTACTGCTGTGACATGCAACACTTTTCAGACAATAGCTAGAATTATGACTGATAACATTTTACCAGGACATATCAAATTTTAGAAACTCCATATAATCCCTAGAATACCTGTACCATTTGCCATACAATATAACCTAAGAAGATTTATTACTTATTTGACAACACTTCCCATGTAATTCAACATACCAAGTGAACCTAATTAGTTAATATCTCTCTTTGGGGTGTTTCAGGGGTCCTTTGAACCACTTTGGTTTAATATTCAGGCAGAGTAGCAGGGTTCCCCAAGGCAGGCCATTACGTATAGACAGTATCCTTTTGGTGAACAAAAACAACGGGAAGCAAAGGTTAAAGTAAAAGAAACAGATCCAACATGTAGTCAGATTTGACTCTTCCCTGTTATGTGTATGCAGTTCCTGAAAAAGATCATGAAAACAAATTAAGTGAAAAATGTATTGTGCAATACAATGTGTATAGTATGATGTCATTTTTGTGAACAAAACCCTGTATGTGTACATGTGAATTTATATATGTGAATCCATAAGAAAAAGTTTAAGGGGCTACATCTTTACTGCACAGTGGTTATCTCTGGGATAGATTGGAGCAGGGGGTATCAGAGGAAAACTTACATTTTTTTACTCTCTATATGTCCACTTATTTAAATTTTTAACTAAGAAAATATAATTCTGGGGACTTCCCTGGTGGCGCAGTGGTTAAGGATCTGCCTGCCAATGCAGGGGACGAGCCCTGGTCCGGGAAGATCCCACATGCTGCGGAGCAACTAAGCCCGTACGCCACAACTACTGAGCCTGCGCTTTAGAGCCCACGAGCCACAACTACTGAGCCCACGCACCACAACTAGTGACGCCCTTGCGCCTAGAGCCCGTGCTCCACAACAAGAGAAGCCACCGCAATGAGAAGCTCACGCACTGCAACGAAGAGTAGCTCCCCGCTCGCCACAAGTAGAGAGAGCCCGCGTGCAGCAACAAAGACCCAACGCAGCCAAAATAAATAAATTTAAAAAATTAAATTAAATTAAAATTTAAAAAATGAAAATATAATTCTGTAATCTGCACATAATTTAAACAAGATCTCCAGAATACAGCCATTTGTGTAATACTGAGTGACAAGGTACTGAAATTGAAATAAAATCTACGTAAATTTTTAAAAAATATCCTTTTATCCTTGGTTTTTATAAGAGTTTTTAACAAGAATGCCAGTCAAACACTGACCTTTCTCTTTTCACGAGTAAGGTTTATTTCCATTTTTCCCTTATTTTTCAGAGACATTTCTCATTCCCTGTTCTGTGAACTGACTTCATATCCTTCACCCATATATTCCCTAGGGTTATGTGAATGAGTAGGAGCATTTTATATATGAACAAAACTCACCTTTTGTCTAGGAAATGAGTTTTCAGTATGTCCCTAGTTTGTCTTTTATTTTACATGGTGTTTTCACCATGTTAAAAATTTTAAAAGTTCATACGTGGTTAAACGTATCAGTCTCTTAGTTTCCAGGTTTTGTGAATGCTTAGAAAGTCTCCTTTCCTCCAATATTTTAATGATTTGTGTTCAAGTTAAAACTGATCCATCTGGGAATTAATGTGACTAAAGTGTGAGATCGGTACCCACCTTTCCCCGCAGACTGCAGCCTGGTCACAAGAAGCATCCACAGAGCACCTGTGTACACGGTCTCTTTCCACTGCCAGCTCGAGCTGCACAAATGGTCACCACCACCCTCCTCGTTCCTAAGTTCAAGAGGCACCTGCTTCCTGGGCAACGTTTGATACTGTTGGTGACTTCCTCCTCCAAGGGGTCCTGATCGTCCTTGCACCTTCCTACCATTTCCTGCTTGGTCTCATGTCAGGCGTCATCCTCTGTCCAGTCTTCAAGTGTTGCTGCTCCTCGCAGGGCTGGCCTGGCCCTCTCCCAGCCTCCCCCTCCCGAGCTGACGTGGTTCACGTCTCTGGTCTACCTGCCTGCCCAGAGCTGACGCGTTGAGCTCAGGTCTCTCTACTGAGCTCCCACATCTCCAGGTGCCCACTTCATCCTCCATTTGGACACCCCAACAAGCGCTTCTGTGTCAGTTCATGCAAAGGGGACATCATCGCCTAGGTTCCCAACCCTCTTTTGTTTTCAGCTCTGGGACCGTAAGATCCACGAGAGCAGCAGTGGGGTTCACGCCATCAAGTCTGCATCCCGGGCACTGGTGCCTGGTGCTCCTTGTTAGATACCAACTGGAGTGACCTGAAGGGCAAGGCAACCCGTCTCTGGCTACCAGGCCAGATGCAGGGCACCTTCTCCCCTCTGTCACCCCGGCTGCAGATTTTGAGGCTGCAGACAGGCTGCCATCCTTGCTCGGCGGGCGGCCTCCTGCAGCGGCCTCCTGCAGTGGCCTCCCCTCTCGTCCTCCTTTTCTTCAACCCATTCTTCTCCCGATTGGCAGGGAGGTCTTGCCCACAGTAAATCTGGGTAATTCCAGCTGCTACAACCTAACCCCACAGTCTCTATAGCTAAACACAGTAGAAACTATCTCTCGTCCACTGTAAAGTCATGGAAGGGTTGTTCAGGTGGTGGTTCAGAGACCTAGATTCTGGCACAGTCAACACCCACCTTCCAAGGACACTGCAGAAGAAGGAGCATGAAGGGTGGTGCGTGGAAACGGCATCACATCCACCTGCTCCTGCTAGTGAGGCTCAACCTCATGTCCACACCTGACTGCGGGGAGCCTAGAACATGTGGTCGTGCTGTGCGCCCAGCTAGAACACCTGAGACTTGAGATGAGCTTGGGCGGTTTCCCTTTGCCTTTAGGATAAAGATTAACAAGGTGTGTCATGAACTGAGTTGTCTTCCCCCCAAAGTTATATGTCAAAGTCCTCACCCCCAGGAGCTCAGATGAAACTGTATTGGGACATAGGGTCTCTAAGGAGGTAATTAAGGTTAAATGAGGTCACGGGGTGGGGCCCTAATCCGATAGGACTGGTGCCCTTATAAGAAGAGGAAGAGATACCGTGGCACACATGCACAGAGGAAAGGCCACGTGAGGACACAGTGAGAAGGCGGCTGTCTGCAAGCCAAGGAGAGAGGCCTCAGGAGGAACCAACCCTGCTGACACCTGGATCTCAGACTTCCAGCCCAGAACTGTGAGAAGTAAATTTCTGTTGTTTGTGCCCCAGCCTGTGGTCCTTGGTTATGGCAGCCCCACAAAGCAATACAAGGCGCTTCCTAATTTAGCCACTCTCTTCCTCATCCTTCGCCATTCCTCTGAGGACAACTCTTGACTCCATCCCGACTGAACTAGTCACAGTTTCCTGACTATCCCATGCTCTGTCTTTCCTCTGGGGCTCTGTACTTTCCACTTTCTACCCTTCCCTTTCCGCCCCTCTCCCTCCACCAGTCTCCCCAGCTCTGCCCCTGGCATCACTGGCTAACCCTCACTAAGCCCTGAGGGTTAAATGCTCCCCCGTGTGTTTAATTCTTTGAAGCTGAAGCATTTGCTACACTGGATTACAATGAACTATTGTATCTCCAGAGCCCACCACCAGCACCAGCTGTATAATTTATGAGGCCTGGTGCAAAATGCAAATGAGAGGTCCCTGGTTTGAATTTCAGGACAGGACAGCCGAACATCGGATCAAGTATGGGTCCTTCTGAGTGCGGGGTCTTTTGCAAATACACAAGGTCATCTGCTTGCGAAGCTGGCCCTGCCTAGAGA
The DNA here is from genome assembly GCF_949752795.1 of Hyperoodon ampullatus. Taxonomy (NCBI): domain Eukaryota; kingdom Metazoa; phylum Chordata; class Mammalia; order Artiodactyla; family Ziphiidae; genus Hyperoodon; species Hyperoodon ampullatus. The sequence continues at coordinate 103,793,785 of NC_136923.1, forward strand.
ACTCTAATCTCACAAGCCAAGTACACGCTCTGGGTTTTGTAAGACTTGAGCATTCTGACTTTCTAATTCTTGGCTAAAAAGGGAAAGAGAAACCACATTTTTTTCCTGATTCGTGTCACAACAGGATGTTAGAGCGGAAATCTTTCTGTTTCAGTTTTGCTTGAAACACCAACATAAAAGCTGTTAAAGGCAAAAACAGAGAGTCATATAAATATTCACCTATATTTTTCTTTAGAGTTTTTATAATTTTATTTTTTGTTATTAATCCATTTTGGAATTTATTTCAAACTAACATATGAGAAACCAAATTTTTAAGGTAATAGGTTTTTTGTGTTTATTAAAAATAGTAATAGGTTTTCTGTGTTTATTAAAAATAGTGAAGATATTAGTTAATTCAGTTTTATTGAACAAAGACATGGTAGGATTCCCCCCAAATACCCTGTGTATGTAGCTCTGCCTTGAGGAACAAGTCGACTTGCGTGACTGGAGCAGGGAGCCCACAGAGTGCTCCAAATGTCCTTTTATTAATTAACCACAAATGACTCACACAAATATGTGAACATAACACTTTTATGATAGCTTATGCTCAAGGCACTTCTGTACATATTCAGATCGGATGTTCTAATCGTCGATTTATTCGTGGTTGATTACTCATGAAGAGAACAAGTTTCAGTCCACCAAATATTAACCCTGCTGCTTTGTCTCTTTCTAATTTTGTCACGTGATCTTTCCCCAAATGTAGGACTCTCCCAGACAGAGTCAACCCATCTCTCTGCTAAGACAGGAAGAGACCCAGCGGAGCTGAGTAAAAATCTTTCCTTGGTGAACCATCACTGTTCTTGGAAGCTAAAGGGCAACACAACAGACTGTATTTTTCTTTCTTTGAAAGGTACTGTCTGGTGATAGAGGTGAAGGTTTCCAGTCATTTCTTACTGACGTTAGGAAACCGAGAACTGAGAACTTGCTTAGAATGGCTCACAGGGTTTTGGAGAGAAGACGTATGACTGATTTCCTCTCAGTAAGTCTTGCCTAAAGAGATCACGACTAATAAGAAAAAACAGCTGTGAACTTAGCAACACTATGAGTAGGCAGGAGTAAAGACCCTTGAGAACCTCCAGGTTGGTGAACACCAGCCAGTTCTCCAACACCGAGTGTCCAAAAATTCAACTCAACTTTGTACTAACTACCCAGCGTTAGCTCAGCTCTCACAAGTTAAAGGGCTCAGCCCCACGAGACTGCCCCCGGAGGGGTGACTCCAGCTGCTAACGGGGTGCCCAGGATGCCTGTATTTCTACCCTGCTTCCTACAAACTCAGTGTTCCCACAGCCCACCCTACATTTGATAATTGGCGAGAATGACAGAATTCAGGAAGGCACCCTACGTACAATTACTGGTTTGTTATAAAGAATATAACTGCATAGGCAAGGTATGGGGGAGGGGCACACATCTTCCCGCCCTCTCGGGGCACCACCCTCCCAGAACCTCCATGTGTTCACCAACCTGGAGTCCCCCGGACCCCACCGTTGAGGGTTTTATGTGAGCATGATGGATTCATCATCGGCCATGTGATGGAACTCGGTCTCCAGCCCCTTTTCCTTCCACAGAGGTCAGTGGGTGGACCTGAAAATTCCAACCCTCCAATCACGCTGGTTTTAGGAGCTCTGTGCCAGGAACTGGGAACAAAGACCAAATGCATTATTTTTTATTATATCACACGCCTCAATGAAAATAACCTCTTCGGGAGCCTGGAAAAGGACGGGGTGACTAGTGAAGAGTCCAGCGCTAAGCGAGCTCCATGCTGGATGTCAAAGGCAAAGCACATGACAGAATCCCACCTTGAAGGACCGTGAATCCAGCCATGAAAGAAAAGTGACCAAAGGGCCACAGTGGCTGCCCCTATCTCCCTTGGTGTTGTGGCCAGTCATGCCATGGCCTCCATCCTCTTTACAGCGTGGTCCTGTATGTATGACAGTCTGCGACAGTCAGTCAGAAATGGACTATCTCGTCAGCATGATTTTTAGGATTTTCATTTCTCAGAAAAGTTATCAACCCTTTAGGGATCAGAAGGATTGTTTTAAGACTGGTCTTTCCCCTAGGCCTTTAAAGAGTCTTGCCAGGGGACTTTGCTGGTGGCGCAGTGGTTCAGAATCCGCCTGCCAATGCAGGGGACACGGGTTCAAGCCCTGGTCTGAGAAGATCCCACATGCCGCGGAGCAACTAACCCCGTGAGCCACAACTACTGAGCCCACGAGCCACAACTACTGAAGCCCACACGCCTAGAGCCCATGCTCCGCAACAAGAGAAGCCACCGCAATGAGAAGCCCGTGCACAGCAACGAAGACCCAACGCAGCCATAAACAAACAAACAAACAAATAAATAAAAGGGTTTTGCCAGATATTTGATCAGACGAGCCAGAGGCGTCCACATAACACATACATGCCTGGGAGGCAGAAAGGGCTGCAGGGAGAGATTTAATTCTTCTGCTGTTATTACGATTTCCATGGATAGTTCTGCCACGCACAAATTGGTGAGATTGTTACATAAGGGAAAGAGCTCTATTTTTACTTATTCTGGGAGACAAAAAAGAAAAAGAAAGCGTTACAGTGATAATCATCAGCAAATGAATTTCCGTTCGGTTCTTTCTGCACTTATCAGCAGAGCAGTGACATGCCCCATTGTTCAGTAACATGCTCCTAGAAGCCAAAAACTACCTCGTATTTGAGGCAGTTTCCTCTTTCTTTTTTTTTTTTTTTTGAATTGAGTTATAGCTGATTTACAATGTTGTGTTAGTTTCTGGTGTACAGCAAGGTGATTCAGTTATACATATATATATTCTTTTTCATAATAGGTTACTACAGGACATTGAATATGGTTCCCTGTGTACAGTAGTACATTGTTATTTATCTATTTTTTATATGGTAGTGTATATTTGGTAATCCCTCCTTTTTTTGTTGTTTTTTTTTGTTTTTGCGGTACGCGGGCCTCTCACTGTTGTGGCCTCTCCCATTGCGGAGCACAGGCTCCGGACGCGCAGGCTCAGCGTCCATGGCTCACGGGCCCAGCCGCTCCGCAGCCTGTGGGATCTTCCCAGACCGGGGCAGGAACCCGTGTCCCCTGCATCAGCAGGCGGACTCTCAACCACTGTGCCACCAGGGAAGCCCTCAAGTTCATATTTTTAAGTTAAGATTTTTTTTTTCTTTTTTAAGATTCTTTTTGCTTTCCTCTTTCAGTCAGCTGGTTGCAATCATCTGGTTTCAATTTCACCTGCTTTCTTTTAGAATGTGAACAAGCCGAGGCAGCATATGTATCGTGTCCTGTGTGGAGGAGATTCAGGCCGGGGTCCTGGGGCTGCCCCACGTGGCCAGGAGCTGAGAGTCGTCATTCCTCTCCCTGACGACCGTGTGGACCCGAACGTGAGTCATCGCTTGGTGGTGTGCTCTGTACAGCCACATCTAAAACACACCCTCAGAAGAGCCTGATCTTGGGGTTAGAGACGGTCTAAAATTTAAAGGCAACGTAAGATGTGGCAGAGTAAAGCCCACCCGTTTTCTGAGAGGTTCGGATCCCGTCCTGGGGGAGGGTTGGGTCTGTACAACTCCGGGGGTGCCCTTCCCGTTGAGTGTGCCGGGCATGTCCTCCTGGAGGTGGGGAGCCCGGGCCCTGCTGGTCCTCCAGCTGCGACCCGAAGCCTGGTTGATCTGCTGCAACTGTGAGAGATTCCTGTTCTTCAAGGAGTTCGCAACTTACAAAAGGACAAAAGCCACCTTTAACACGAGATAGAACGTGATAAGAAAATACACGTGTGGACTACTTTGCAATTTAGGAAGCCCTTTGAATCCACGGGTATATTTGATTTTCACAACAACTCCAGGCCACAGGCAAAGTAGGAGCCATTATCTTCATTTCACCAATGAGGAATTCAGGACAAAGTAGCTAGTAACTTGTCTAAGATGGCACAGGTAGTACGTGGCAGATCTGGGACAAAACTTTAGGGGTTTGATTCCAGCCAGAGACAAACAGGACAGGAGGACGGAGCTTAAAGAGAAAGACCGAAGGAGGAGGCTGACGAGCTGAGTGCCGGGTGGGACCCAGGTGTGGAGAGAGAAAACCCATGAAGGGGTCACGGATGTGCCGGACCGAGATGGGAAGTGCGTTTGTACCTGCTTCTGGGCCGGGATCCGTGCTCAGTGGAGGAACATGACCGTGAAGGCTGGAACTCTGTCCTGCCAGAACCTGACCTGGTTCCTGGCACTTTAATCAAAAATGCTCTACAAATGTTTGTTACAAAAACAGCTGATGCTCTGGCTGGCGGGTGGGCCGGCAGCTGGAAGAGGCAGGCCTGGGCGCGGTGGGGTAGGGAGGGAGGGCCTGAGCCAGGGGCGGCCGTGGGAAAGGGTGAGTCTCCCCGTCACCCCTGACGCGAACTTGTCAAGGAGACACCGGGTATTTGACCAGGAGGCTGCCTCCGCCAGCTGAAGACAAGGAAGTGAGGCCCACCTAGTTTTTGCAGGCCTGGGGTCAGAACTGTCTCTTTTTCTAATTGCCTGATAAAGAGAAGGACGGGAGCGCGGAGGGAGGTGGGCAGAGATCCTCACGGCCCCTCACCTCCCGCCCTTGCCCTGTTGGCCAGAAACACAGCTGAGCCCACGGCCCCTTCCTCTCTCTTCCCACGTCGGAAACTGAATTCCCGGCTGTTTTCACTCCACCCCTTATGAAAACAGGAAACCGGGTGATGGCAGCTTGTTCCTATTTGTTGTTCCAGGTTCAGCCTGAACATCCTTTCCTCAGGAAGGCCCAGCAGACCCCCTCCCTGGAAGGGCCCCTGACCTCTTGACCTGCTCCATCCTCCAGCGCTCCTTCCCTCGATGATCGGTTCCTTTAAATTCCTGCCCCATCGCGGCTCTGCCCCCTGAGGGCAGGAACGGTCCACCTGGTCCCTGGCACAGGGGCTTTTATCGACAGCTGGGAGTTCGCGCTTCCCCCTTAAGCTGGTACCTACACTTTCCACCTTCTACCGCTTTTTGTCTGAGCAAAGGTGCTTTCCCATCCATAGGCGTATTTCTGGTAACCAGGCCACGAAATTTCCTGCCACGAAATGTGGTGGAGGGCCCACACTTACTGAGCGGTCCAAGTGGCCATAGTCGCTCTGGCTGTGACACATCCGGGCCGGCCCTCTGCAGATGACCCGGGTGGGGAGGGTCAAAAGCAAGGATGCAGCGTTGCTGCCTGGCCCCCCGCCTTACACACGAAACAGCACTTTTCAGGGAAAGTAGGAAGGAGATGCTTTAGCTGATACTGCTGAGGCCACATCTTGGGGACCCTTTTGTTTGCTCCTTTACTGATCCTTTTATTTCTACTTTTTCTAACTTTTTATTGTGATAAAATACACATAACATAAAATTTACCATTTTAACAATTTTATGTGTGCGGTTCAACGTCATTAAGTATGTTCACATACTTGTTCGCCACCATCCATCCCCAGAAATGTTTCATCTTCCCCAACTGAAACTCTGCCCTTTCAACAGTGATAACTCCCCTCCCCATCCCCCAGCCCCTGGCACCCACCGTTCTCCTTCCTGTCTCTATGAATCTGATTCCTCTAGGGACCTCATATAAGTGGAATCAGACAGTACTTGTCCTTTTGTGTCTGGCTTATTTCACTGAGTATAAGTACTCAAGGTTCATCCACAGTGTAGCCTGTGTCAGGATTTCCCTCCTAATAAGGCTGAACTATATTCCATTGTCTGTATGTACCGCATTCTGTTTATCCATAATCTGTTGATGGACACTCAGGCTGCTTCCACCTCTTGGCTATTGTGAATGACGCTGCTATGAATACGGGTGCACAGATATCTCTTCAAGACTGTATTTGCAATTGCTCTGGGAACATACCCAGACGTGGAATTGCTGGATCATATATTAATTCTATTTTTTTTTTTTTTTTTTGAGAAGCCTCCATACTGTTTCTCACAGGGGCTGCACCATTTTACGTTCCCACCAACAGTGCACAGGGTTCCAGTTTCTCCACTTCCTCGCTTGGGGACCGTTTTTGAAAAGGTGTTTGTGCTTCTTCTTTGTCCACTTTTCAACGATGGGATCCTCCCAGCCTGGCCTGGGCCCGTCCGCTGACCCCTTTGCTTTCCCTCTGCGGCTGCCCAGATGAAGCCCAGAGCCTGTGATCCCCTCCCCCGACAGATGCTGCACAGCAGGACCCGTGCTATTTTCTTTGTAGGACATCCTGGGACCCGCCTTGTGCTTCCTCCACGTCTGTCAGAGCTCAGACAGGGGCCTCTGTGCTCTGAGGGCACTTCTTGTTCTGCGTCACAGACTGGTGGATGCTATTCAGACAGTGGACACCCCACTGTTTATTTTATCCAAGACAACCGGCCTCCCTATGAAGACTATCCTTATAAATAAAGTGGAAATAGGGCTTCTTACCCCTGCCTTCCACAGAAATGCCTTATGGGTTTCAGTCTCTATAAGGTTAGTTGCTCTTTTTCTGACAATCCAAGAGTACACAGTTAGCTGCCTCCTTGTATCAACTCTTTGGCTACTTTACCATAACACAAACTTTTGGACCAAGTTTCATTTCCATTTTTTTTTTTTTTTTTTTTTTTTTTTTGCGGTACGCGGGCCTCTCACTGTTGCGGCCTCTCCCGTTGCGGAGCACAGGCTCCGGACACGCAGGCTCAGCGGCCATGGCTCACGGGCCCAGCCGCTCTGCGGCATGTGGGGTCTTTCCGGACCGGGGCACGAACCCGTGTCCCCTGCATCGGCAGGCGGACTCCCAACCGCTGCGCCACCAGGGAAGCCCTCATTTCCATTTTGAGATAGAAGAAAATACACCAAGAACAGATGCTCTTTGTCCTTCATAGCTACTCAAATGTCAGATGCAAACTGCTGACAGGCTCAAAGCTGTAGGCCCAACTCTTTGCCAACAAGATGAGACTCTCTTTACTGTCAGCTATACGGCCATTCATGGATAGAGGCAGGGTAGCTGATAATGTATAAAAAGGTGACCAATTACTAATTACTTATTTGAAATCAGTTACTAATCGGTTATGTGAAATCAGCTTGACTGCCATCTGAAAACAACTGTGGGGTGTGGGAGACTCAAATATTCTTGAACTTCAACCCCCCCGACCTGCGGCTTACAATTAAATAAACACCTCCCTGTAGGACCCGGGTAGCCCATGGGAGTCAACGCTGGCGTCCTTGGGGACCTGGTATCATTTCTAGGCATTGAGATGCCAGGGCGCAGAGCTTGTGGCTAGGGGCCACTTACCTTGGGCCTCAAAGTTAAACTGTTAAATTATTTCATAATGAGATTATACGTAGAGTCACACTGAAAAGATGGACTTTAGTGATAAAACTTAAGCTCATGGGGCTTCCCTGGTGGCACAGTGGTTGAGAGTCCGCCTGCCAATGCAGGGGACATGGGTTCTTGCCCCGGTCTGGAAGGATCCCACATGCCGCGGAGCGGCTGGGCCCGTGAGCCATGGCCGCTGAGCCTGCGCTCCCCAGAGGGAGAGGCCACAACAGTGAGAGGCCCAAATACCGCAAAAAAAAACCCCAGAAAACTTAAGCTCATGTCCCAGAAAAGAAAGTACATCATGATGTTTTATAAATCCTGTAGCTAACACAGGATTATGTGGGGATAACACAACTATACTGAATTGAGTTTTTATTTTTTGCTTTTTTATTTTTTTTTACTGTTTTTGGCTGCACTGCACGGCTTGAGGGAACTTAGCTCCCTGACCAGTGATTGAACCCAAGGCCACAGCAGTGAAAGCACTGAGTCCTAACCACTGGACTGCCAGGGAATTCCCTTCATTGCATTTTTAAAAGCATCCATTTGTCAATTACAAAATTTTAAAACATACCGAAAGACTCACGAAATGCATACTAAAATTTCTTTCTTCTTCTTTTTAAAAGACTCAAAAAGTGACATTGGCCTGGGCTTGTCTGAACCTGTGCGAGGCCCTACCTGAGGGACAGAGGACGTGGGTGCCGTGTCCCAGGTCGTTACACGGGGTGGCAGTGCAGGCCCGAGTGGCTGGCACACCGGACCTGAGGGCCCTCTCCTCCTTTCTTCCAGGTAAGAAAGGAGCTTATGAATGAAAAACTCAGTGATGGACAAAACCAGGAGCAAGGCAATTACAAAGCCAAGGCGGACTTTTCTGGAATGTTGTCCAGAAGAGAGCTGCCCTGTCCAGTGAGAGCTCAGGGCCTTCGTGGAGGTCAGTCAGGAAGGCCCCTGGGTGGACTGCAGACCATCCACGCTGCCTCTTCATCATGCTGCACGGGATAAGCGAGCATTCTGTTCTCCTCCCCGCAAGCCAAGCCCCTCCAAGCCCCTCCAGCGGCTTTGCTGTATTCTCTTCCCGTCACAGTTTGTGTGTACTTGACCTCAGTCCCCTCCCCGCGGGGACAGCCCCCTAATGAAGGAGCTCGTTTGGAATTCTGAGCTCAGAACTTAAAGGATTTGTGCACCTTCCCTTCGTGTGGCAATTTTCCACCACCTTTAGGCTGCTCTGGGTACACTGGAAATGAGAGAGGCAGCGGGCTGTTACTTCGGGCCTGGAAAGAAAATGCCTGTCTGAATTTGGAGGAGCAAACGTCTGGTCGAGGGCTGTCCTCAAACCTTCCCTCCACAGCTGTGTCTCCAACCCGCTGGGTGTCCCCTGTCAGCACGCACACCTCGACCCTCACGAAACCCTCCAGTGCTTCAACTCTGAAGTGACAACTACCTCCTGTCCTCTGCTCTCGGGATAAAGATCCCAGGTAAAGATGCCTCTGTGTTTAACCCTTTCAAACAGCTTGAAAATGTATTTGAAACATTTTGGCTTCAGAAGGAATGCAGATACTTCTTAGTCGAGACTTCTGCTTGGCACTGGTTACCTGATCCGGTGCCCTTTAAGGCATAGAATCTTCAAACACAGCCTCACACAACATAAGAGACAAGGAGGTTAGACTGTTTTCACACCCACGTAAACACAAGAGGCTGTAGATTATAGGAAGAAGTTACCAAGGCCATTTCACCCAGGCAGGAGAGCAGTCTGATTTCTATAGAGTAAGGATCAGATTCACTTCTTATAACTAACTAGGAGATTGTATGCTTTTTTGGGAAACTCCCCCCCAAAATTGAATGTTGGCATCTTTCTATACAGACTTTCCAAGTTCAACATTAACTGCGAGGTTAAAGCTCACTCCCAACATCACTAAGCAGCCTCACTAATTAGGTAGATTGAAGATACCGAAGTGAAACTTGGGCATTTTAGGGGATTTCACCTGAGGAATTGTGACTAGAAAATGTGTCTTGCCTGGTGTCCGTATCAAGGAGTCTGGGGGACTCTCTGCAGCCCTATCTTGATTAAAAGTGATATTACTAATTAAACAATTAAGTAAATGCATGGCGGATGGTGGGGACCAGGCTTCTCACAGTTGGAGGGTGCGAGTTACAGCAGAGAAACCTGACAAACACTGCCTTGGCCAGGTGATCAGGGTCGACATCAACCTCATGAAAATTAAAATTTTTTTTCTCTGCAAAATACTCAGTGAAGAGAAGGAAAAGACAAGCTACAGACTGGGAGAAAATATTTGCAAACTATATAATCTGACAAACGACTTGTATCTAGAATGTATGAAGAACGTTCAAAAGCCAACAGCAAAACAAAAAATCCAACTAGAAAAATGGGCAAAAGACAGTATCGTTGGAGAGGCTTTATAGATGGCAACTAAACACAAGAAAAAACGTTCAACATCATTAGTCATCAGGCAAATTAGAACTACGATGCGATGTCACTCCACGTCCGTTGAAATGACTAAGATAAAAAAGAGTGATGACACCAAAGGCTGACAAGGATTTGGAGAAACTGCATCACTCCGACATTTCTGGTAAGGATGTAAACTGATACAGCCACTCCAGAAAGAGCTGGGTATTTTCTTAAAAGCTAAACCTGCACTTACTATATGACCCGACAACTGCAGCTTGACATTTACCCCAGAGAAAAGAAAACCTTTGTTCACAAATAAACCTGTACATGAATGATTATAGCAGCTTTACTTGTGTTTGGAAGCCACCTAAATGTCCTCAATGGATGAATGGTTTAAAAAGTTGTGGTGCTTTCATACCACAGAAGATCACTGAGCAATAAAAAGGGAGACAGGCAACAACTTGGATGCACCTCAAGGGAAGCATGCTGAGTGAGAGAAGCCCATCTGCAAATGTTACGTACTGTTCAATTCTGTTTACATAATATTCTTGAAATGAGAAAATTATAGAGCTAGAGAACAGATGGGTGGTTGCCAGGGGTTGAGAGGTGGGGAGAGGGGCTTTGGGGTGGGTATATATGGGGACGAGAGATCTTTGTGGTGAAGGAAACGTTCTGTACCTTGACTGCACAAATCTACACGTGTGATCAAGTCACCTAGAACCAGGCACTGTTGGGGAAATATAACTAAAAACAAAATCTCCTACCAACCCAGAAAACCTCTCCACAAAGGTAGAAGAGAAAGGAGAGAGTTTCATGATTGGACCAGAATGTGGTATGCATTGCAGGCAATCTGCTAAGAGGTCACAAAGATAGAAAGAAACCTCACCTTTTAATATAATAACCAGGCAGGTACAACCCATTACACGTATGTTCTCAAGATAAACCATAACTAGTCCTCAAGTAAGAGGACCTGACAGCACCACTTATGACACATAGTTCATCACCTGGTAGTTGGAGTGACCCTCTGGGTTAGCTAATTGGCTTCATCCAAAGGGAAAATAAACTTTATGACAGGAAGTAGGTTTGCAACTGCTGAGGTTGGGCTCCTGCAGAAACTGGTCAGGGGAGTAGGGAGAGAGCTGCAGGGAGGGTCAGAGGGCACAGCCTCAGCCAACACCTACAATCCCATCTCAGCCTCCCAACTTTCCAGCAGAAGCGATTATGTTTTCCCCCTCTCTTCTCTGGCCAGGGGCCTTCCAACCCCCAGTTCCCGGCTGTCCATCGGGCAGGACAATTCACACCCCACCCATTCCCCTCAGCACCAGCGGGGTCCATCCCCAGGCCACCTCCTCTGAAAGCACCCCTTTCTCGACACTGCCCTTTGGGGTTCCTCCCCACTCCCGCCTCCCATCCCAAGCAACTCTACAGAGGGTCTTGGCAGGCACCTTCCAGGTTCTTGAAGAGGTTCCTTGGGGGCATTACGAAGGCTCTCTGGACGCTGTGGACATGGGGTGGAGGGCCCGCTCTGCTGAGGCAGGCTCCTGGGCAGTGCCCTCAGGGAGGTTTTGCTTGGAGGGGTCAACACTTCATCGTGATGGATGGAGACCTCCCTCCCTCCCGTGTGGAGGTGATTTGTACCGTGTTGACACGTGGCAGGGCTGGGAAAGCACCCTCCGCCCGGCAGAGAGAACTTGCGCCTTTTGCTTTGCTCTTAGAGAGGTGGGCAACTTTGGGCAACAGTCTCTGAATTCCTCTGCTCACTGGCTCTCTGTCAAAGACACGGGCTGATGTGGGTGACGGCCGAGGACCTCTGCAGGTCTAGGTGGACTTTGCAGTGATGCTGTCGTGCGTTCCCAGCCCCTCCCGTCGGGAGTGCCCAGCGGACCAGGACGCTTGGAACCTGGAAGGGCTGAGTGATCGGTAGGTTCAGCTGTGATGTAAGAAAAATACATTCGGTCTCTGTTCCCTGTTCCCGACACAGAGGTTCGGGAGCCTGTGGAATTTCCTGAGTGAGAAGAGTGCCTTCGGTTATGCATAAGGAGCCTCTCTCAACCAGACTTATTTACGCTAATAAAGGGACTCATGGTGGCCTCTAGATAGTTTCAGAGGAAGGGCTGGCCGCAGTGGGGAGACGGCACCCTTAAAGGTTGGGACCTTAGCATCCCCCCGCCGATCTCTGCGGAGGGGAGGGGCTGGAGATTGAGTTCAACCACGTGGCCAATGATTTAGTCAATCATACCTTGATTAAAAACGAAAAAGAAAAAAACCCCTGAACAATAAGATCTGGAGTGTTTCTGGGCTGGGGAGCGCATCAGGGCTCTGGGAGGGTGTGTGCCGGGGGCAGGCACGTCGGCTCCACGCTTCACCCCCATCCCAACCCTTGTCCTGTGCAGCTCTTCCATTTGGTTGGTCCTGAGTTGCATCCTTGACAGCAAACCAGCAGTAGTAAGCAGAGCGCCTTCCTGGGGTCTGCGAGCCGTCCTGGAGAATCATGGAAGCTGAGGAGGGGGCGAACCTGTAGCCAGTCGGCCAGGAGCACAGGTGGTCCCTGGGACTTGCGGCTGGGGTCGCAGTGAGGGCATCTCGCGGGGCTGAGCCCCAGCCTGTGGGCCCCGCGCTCACCCCGGGAGCTGGTGTCAGAACGAGCTGAGCCGCAGGACACCTGCTTGGTGCTGGAAGCTAACAGGGGACGGACGAGGTGCCTTCCCCGCCGAGACGCTCCCCTCACACAGATGAGCTGTGGGTGCGAAAAGCTTTGAAGTGACATCTTCCCGAGCGCGATGGGAAGTAAGGCAATGAAAGAAGGGGTTCCTGTGAAGGAGATGTCAGAAGGGGGCAGGGAGCACTGGGCTTGGGCTCAGGCCCAGGCCACCCCGTCAGGCGGCCACGCAGAGCCCCGCCCAGGCCCTCACCCAGGAGCCAGAGGCTCGCTGCTCCAGGTCGTCACTTGTGCTGAACGGATGGGATTCGCCGTTGTGATTCCTGGGAAGTGCGCTCTCATTAGGGTTACATTTTCTGTCGCCACAGTCCTAAGTCTCAACGACAGTATCCAGTTCTTGCGCGTGCATTGCACTGTCTCTTGGGCAGTGCTCCAGGCCTTCCGGGCCTTATCTATATTGATTCCAGCATTCAGGGACGTTTCACTGAATCCACCCCAGACCTTAGGAGGCTGCCGTTATCATCCGCAGTTTATAGATGGGGCAGCTGGGACCCTGAGGGTGTGAAATGTTTGCCTCAAGGACAAACAGGCAGCACTGTGCTCAAACTCAGGTACCAAGGGGCTTCCTTACGAGCTGTCATACTGAGTCGCCTTCGTCGTCCTGATGGTTTCCTCCCTGCCCGTTTCAGAGTCTTACTCTCTTTGAATTAAGCCAGTCCAGTTCCCTCCAGCATCCCTTGCAGAGCATCACCCTCGTCCCCTCTGAGGATCTGTGGCACACACACATCTAGATAGATCAGGCCAGAGCATGGGGCGGTGAAACTCCCCCCTTGCCGAATGTGCACCGCCTGCTCCTCTTAATACTAAGACCTTTGTAACCGTCTTGGTGAATATTGAGTTCGTGGTCAGTTAAAATTTCACCACTTTTTTCATGTGAACTGCTACTCAAACAGGCCCTTCGCCTCTGGTATCTGCAAAACTGATTTCTTAACATCTAAACTGAAAACGTCTATATTCTCTTTATGACATTCTTTTTTTTTTTTTTTTGGCGGTACGCGGGCCTCTCACTGCTGTGGCCTCTCCCGTCGCGGAGCACAGGCTCCGGACGCGCAGGCTCAGCGGCCATGGCCCACGGGCCCAGCCGCTCCGCGGCATGTGGGATCCTCCCAGACCGGGGCACGAACCCGTATCCCCTGCATCGGCAGGTGGACTCTCAACCACTGCGCCACCAGGGAAGCCCTATGACATTCTTCATGTTGGTTCGAGGTGACATTTCAGCCAGTGGAGCTCTTTTGAATCTCAGTTCTGTCATCCCTGAAACAGAGTTGTGCTTTTTGCAAATTTATTGTCCGTGTCCTTCTATGCCTCCATTGAAGTGCCTTGTGACAGGGTGAAACAGGACCACGCCAAGGGCACAGCCCTGTGGCACACCTCAAGTGAGCCACACGTTGGGTCATTTCTACAACCAGCTAACAATTCTTTGCTATCATCCTGCCCTCTGAGTAATAATGAGAGGCTTTGGTAAATGCCTTTCTCGGTTCTGAGTTCCCAGGGCAGACTTTGCACCATGTTCTGTTGTGTATCATTTTCTCTCTTATGTTATGTGTGTACTGGGACTTGAACTTGTCTTCTTTGGGCTCCACTTCTATTTATTTTGTAATTACTTCTTTATAAAATTTATTTATTTTTTAGTGAAGTATAGTTGACTTACAATGTTGTGTTAGTTTCAGGTGTATAGCAAAGTGATTCAGTTATATATATATATATATATATATAAATTTTCAGATTCTTTTCCCTTATAGGTAATTACAAAATACTGAGTATAGTTCCCTGTGCTATGCAGTAGGTCCTTGTTGTTTATACATTTTATATATAGTAGTGTGTATATGTCACTCCCAAATTCCTAATTTATCCCTTCCCTCCCTTCCCCTTTGGTAACCATAAGTTTGTTTTCTGTGTCTGTGAGTCTATTTCTGTTTTGTAAATAAGTTCATTTGTATCATTTTTTTAGATTCCACATATAAGTGATATCATATGATATTTGTCTTTCTCTGTCTGACTTGGGTCACTTAGTATGATCATCTCTAGGTCCATCCGTGTTGCTGCAAAGGCTCCCTTTCCACGTAAATTAGCGTCGGTCTATCCTTTCCATTTGGAAAGCCTTCTCTCCCACTTACCATTCATCGAGAAATTTTACTAATCAACATCCCATCATCTGTCCACACAGCTTGATTTGCTCTGGGCTACAGCCTTCATTCACTTATTCGTGCATCTACCCAGCGATATTTACGGAACATCTACTCTCTGCCAGGTGCTATGCTGGGCCCTGGGGTCCAGCAGCCAACCACCGGGTCGAAGCCCTGTTCCCGTGATGTGACATTCTGCTCCTCAGTAGGATAATTTCTGATGGTGACAGATGCTGGAGGCAAAAGAATGTAACTTGGGATGAGAGGAGAGGCCAGGGAGCACCTCCGGAAGAGGTGGCAAGAAGAGACCAGAATTAGGATGCATTGGTCTCCAGGAAGGAGCCATAGCAGGACGAGGAAGTGGAGAGGAGGCCTTCTGACCTGAGACCACAAAGGGGGGTCTACGAGGTGAGGAGGGGAGGTCACAGGAAAACCCCGGCTGAGCTAGTTCACAGGGATGGAAATTTCAGCTGCCCTAGTAGCAGGAACTGAGCTTGCTTGAACGAGAAAAACTATTTGCGTGATCCTGGTGTTTAGACATCCCAGCAAAGTCAGCAGTGAGTGTGTCATGATAAAATTACGCCCTCTAGAGGATAAAGCTATGTTACACAGCTGAAAGTTTACTGCTAGGTTTGTACAGCTTATGTGTACAACTCAGTGCATTATCCCAAAATCAATACCCCTGTGTAACCACCCATCAAGACATGGCAGGTAAGCAGCACCCCAGAAGCCCTCCCCTGCCCAAGCCGCTCCCACTCACAACCCTTGTGTTAAAAATGAACTGGGGATTTGCTCTAATCCGGCCTCCCAAGGCAGCTGACGTGGACGTGAGCGTCATGAAGGTTTATAGGCACGGATCCCCAGGGACAGGAGGCACACAATGACACGCCACATTGCGTGGGACCTGGGAAACACCCAGGTGGGCCAGGAAGCAGAGGAGGAGAGGGCAGAGGTGGTGGGGCCTTTATTGGGGCCTTTATTTGGGTTCTTGCAGGAAGGAACAGGAAAGACACGGTAGGTGCACTAGGTAAGCTTGGGATTGGACTGGATAGTTTGGGTCATTTTGGTGGGCTCGGGATGCGCGGGTGGGCTCTAGCTGCCTGGTGCTGGGGTGGGTTAGGGCCAGTGGGACTTTGATGAAGGGGAGACTTGAGAGTGAGGGCACTGAGCTGCTTGGTTTGTGTGTCAAGGTGCGCTTGCAGCGGAGTCGTTCCCCTTCTCTGGGAACCTGCCCGCCCTGGGCCCGCAGCCTCTCCAGGATCAAGGCCCCAAATGCCAGAGCGTCCAGGAAACAGAACATAGGAAAACGTAGTCAGCGCAACCCGCCTTCCTCCCCAAGGGTCCCCTTCTCTCCTGACCTCTAACCCCACGGGTTGGTTCTGCGCTTCTGAACTCTGTAACCAGAAGCACACAGCTCACTCCGCTGCGTGCGCGTTTTCCTTTCACAGTGCGCTTGGAGGTGCAGCCAAGTTGCTGTGCGTTGCCGCGGTTTGTTCATTTCTGCTGTTGTGCGCTGTTCTGCTGTATGATTTCTCCATTCTTCTGCTTGGACCTGACTTAGATCCCGCTGTGATGCACATGCTCGCGCATGTCACTGGGCGCCCGCCCTCGCACGCATTCTGTTGGGTTTGTCCCAGGGGACGAAATCGCTGATCTAGCCAGGGTACCACACCTTCGAGCTGAGCAGATACGCCCAACATTGCACCACACGGGCCGTGCCATCCTGCGTGCCCGAGAATCTCTGTGTGACCTTGGTCGGGGGCCGTTTACGCTCTGAAGCCACAGGAGCGCACAGAGTGGTTGCTCGACCTTGCACAGCACGCAGATTGATGGGTGATTGGTGTATGAAGTCCCTTCTGTCCGAACCTTATACAATAAATATATTGATTTAGGAAGTGGTTTCATTTCATATTTGACTCAGATTACTAACTCCAGGTGAGTACAAATACAAACTGTCAGGAGAAAAAAAGAAAATTCAGAACCCGTTTTTCCTTGGTTTACGTGTCTGGGATTTTAATTTAACAGTGCAGCCTCTTTCTCTCGGCTTCCTCACACTGACCTCTTGCTAGAAGCTGATGAGGGGTCTCTAGCTCTCTGAGACATGGTGGAGACGTTAGCGGTTTTATCAAACCACTCAGCTTAACTATGACTGGATTTCAATAAATGTTGGTTTCTTTATTCCAATCAGCTGTAAAACACTCTACAATCTTAGTTATTAAAGTCTTACTACTTTTTAAAAAAACCATAGAGAGTATTTTTATCTCTCATTACTGGGTCTCCTCTGCCCCTTATAAACAAATTCTCAGAGTCAAAAAGATCTACAAACCCATTTACACTGTATTATCCATACTAATTTTAAAATAGGATTTTTCCTTTGTCCCCTTTTCATGTTGAGATTTGCAAAAAAGCACGGGAGAAGTTTCAAGAATGCAGAATTATTACATACCCTCAAGTACTATCAATTTTGGTGAAATTACATACCCAGGCATTTAAAGGGGGAAGAAAAGACCTCGCACAAAGAGCTACTGCTTTTATTCTTCAAAGATAGTCATTCTACTTTAACATTACGTATAGGGGAAAAACTGGTCAGTTTACATTTTAGTATAATGGGTGAGAAATACTTTATTCACACGGATGGGCGTTCTCATGGTGTGCCTCGGGTATGTGAGTTGACCCAGCCTGCTGGGGTCATCACTTGCCAGGGGAGTCTTGGGGCTGAACTCATGGGTTCCTGAGGGACAGAGACATCAAGGATGCTGTTTGGAACTGATTCTGTTTTGTCTCACCCTAGAGGTCCCTCCTCACAACTCCCCCCCCCCAGCCCCCAGTAACCCGGAGTTTGGAGTGTTTGGATAAAATTCCAAAGAGGCTGGTTTGCCCTCTGAGAGGTGGCACCTTGTCATCTCAGTCATTCACACCTTAGTGGGAAATAGCCCATCAGGTCCTTTACAGAGAGCTGAGTTTGCCTGGAACTCAGAGAGGTGCTGGGCCCCCAGGAGCGCGCTCCGTGGAGCCCCGCTCGCCCGCCCTGGGCCCCGCCCAGCCGCAGCCCCGACTCCTAGGCAGTAAATCATCCCGGAGCAGGGCCGCCCCCGCCTGCCGGGGACACTCCCTTACGCCGCTATAAGGGCCGCGCTAGGCGCTCTCCCCAGACCTCGCACCTCGCCCAGACAGCCCAGCAGCCGGTAAGGCCGGGTAGGGATCTGGGCCGGGCAGGAGAGGCTCCGATCCGCGAGCACCCCGCGGGGTCCCGCGTCCGGTGGTTACCGCCACCTGCCCTGCGCCCCACCCAGGGTCCCCAGCGCCGCGTCCCGGGAGCTGGGCCGGGCTGCCTGCGGCGGACAGAGGTCGCTCCCTGGGGCCTGAAGGCGGAAGCCGAAGCGGAAGCCGGAGTCCAGAATGTTTCTCTCTCTGTGACGGTTTCCAGGCAGCCCCGGCGGAGCGGCTTCTCCTTTCTGCGGCTGGAGGCAGGGAAGGGAGGCCAGTGCGATCCTAGAGATTATTTATCAGCAACAACAGTAATAATTCAACTTAGGACTTACAGGCTGGGCAGCCAGCACGACTGTTCCTCTTCCTCGGCTGTATGTGGGCTGAGAGTCGAGGTCAGGTGGGGAGAGTGCTTGGCTGAGCTGAGCGCAAGGCCAGGTGCTTCACCTGCAGAGCCTCCCTGCCCGGGGAGTGACAGAGGATACTTGTCACCTCCTCCTTGTCCGGCTGCCCGACCTGACCCCGGGGCCTGTGTCGGGTTCCCACTCTCATACCCTTCACCAGCTGTGAGACTGGGGACCTCTCTAAACACCAGCAAGTGAACCTCAAAAACGAGGATACTTCTGTCGCTTTTGCGGGAATTTGCTTTAATGAGTAGCAGGTAGCTATGATTTTCTAATAGAAACATTCTTTTTCAGGTAAAAGTGGGCAGTGGATTCATGGCTCAAGTGATTCAGAGACTTGAACGGAGGGTGGGAAGTGTGCGCTCCCACGTGTGGTAGGGAAGGGCCCAGATGCACCTGTCTGCACGGCCAGGGCCCTTTAGGACACGGAGTCCTGATCCCATGTCACTGCTGAGTCCTTGGCCAGTCGCCCCAAGCTCCCGCATTTGTGCACATGGAGAGTTCTGGCCCCTCCGCAAGAGAGAGACAGAGAGCGAGGGAGAGAGAAAGTACAAGTTCGTTGCAGGGTATTTCAGGGGGGCTGGCCTGAGTTGAGGAGGAGGTGGGGAAGTCGCGTTGCCGATTGGCTGGTGTGGCAGGGGGCAGCTCGGGGCTCTGCTCTGTGTTGCAGCCTCACCATGGAGCAGTTGAGTGCGGCAAACACCCGCTTCGCCTTGGACCTCTTCCGCACCCTGAACAAGAGCGATCCTGACGGCAACATCTTCATCTCCCCCTTCAGCATTTCATCAGCGCTGGCCATGCTCCTTCTGGGGGCCAGAGGCAATACCGCAGCGCAGATGTCTAAGGTGAGCAGAAACTAGCTTTCCCAGCCGGTGCCCACCACACAGACCGTACCAGAAAGTGGTGCCTTTGAGCTCTGGCAGCGCGTTTGTAGAAAACTGTATTTCGCTGTTCAGCATTGTGTGTCACATTATACATTATACTTCATGAGGTCAGACTTTCAGAAAAAGGCCCAGGAAAAATCCACTGGGATGCAGGCTGTCATGCATGGTCCAGTCTTTACTGAGCACCTGCCATGTGCCAGGCTCTGTTTTTTGTGGGACCGAGGACGGAGCAGGAAGAAAGCTGACACCCCCCTGCCGTGCGCTGCTTCTGTTCCAGCAACCAGTCTGCACGGCTCTCCTGTAAGCCACGTCCTCCCCCGCCCAGGACTGTCCAGTTTCTGCTTTGCCTGTGATGCTCTGCTACTCACATAATGTCGGCTGTGTCTTGATACTTTTGAGCATAACGACACCTAGTCGAGAAGTCAAGGGGACACGAGAGCCTGTGACTCCGTGTCCCTACCCCTGGGCCTGGCACCAGGTGTGCCCTGGTGGGCTGTGACCCCCGTTCCTGTGTGAGCAGGAGGGCCCTGCAGGGAGAGGGGGCGGGGATGCTGAGGGTCCTGCCTGTCCTTGGTGGGTGTGGAGGGCACCTGTGTGCGGGCCGTGCTTTATGCTGAGTGGGGAACTCTGGCTTTCCTTGAAAAGAGGGGTGAAAGTGAAGGGCTTTCTAACACACGGGTCACAGATTACGCTGCACTTAAAGCCAGGGAAGGTCCAGCCCGGATTCACGTTTATGGGCCTGTTCCAGCTGCAAAGCTTCTATTTCTGTACTTTAGGAAAAACCAACCTTTTTCATCACTGCAGTTACAAAAGCATTTGAAAGTTTTCAAAAATCCACTTAAAAAAAAAACCCTGGTACTAATCATTGTTAGTCGTCCCCTGCAAGGTAATCTGAGCTTCTGTTTTGAGGCTTTCCAGGAACTTTATAAGCTCAGTAAAGAACAGTCTTAAGTGTTTACCCCCATTTCCAGTAAAGAGATCCGTCACAGCACCCCCACACACATGCCATATCTCAGTGAGTCACTGGCCTTTGTACACGGTGGAGGTTGGTTCCTTGTGCCTTAGAAGCAAGGAACGAGCCCAGGCCTCATAAAACCATAAAGGGACTCAAGATGTAACTGATGTATGGGAATTAAACTTGGCCCCATGTTAAGTTTAAAGAAATTATTTTTAAGTAAGTGAGTCAATGATGACAAGAGTGCAATTAAAAAAAATAAAAACCTCTCAATCTGTACTATCTTTGTGTTCTTACGTAGCTGATGATTCTTATTTCTACTGTTTATTTCTGAGAACTTTCAGTAACATTATATTTGTATAGAATATACATGTGAGCATACCACTTATGATTTTTGGAGAAAAAAGCAGACTTGTATAAAATTTAGCTTGTTAACCACTCCTATGTGTGGAAGTATAATTATAACAAAAAAGTGATAGGAAAACAGTTTCCAATATCCTTATTATGTTTCACCAAGCTATACATTTTGGATTTTCTATTACTTGTTCTCCAACGAAAAATGACTAATGATGTTCTCCAATGAAAAATGAAACATGATGATGGCTGGGGATCATCAATAATTAGTAATATTAATTTAATTTGATGGAAGCAAATGGCAAGGAACCAGCTTATAGTTTCAAAATAAATGGTTATAGAAATAATGTTTTCTTTCTTTTAGGCTCTCTATTTCAAAGGGGTTGAGGAGGTTCATTCAGGATTTCAGAGTTTGAATGCTGATATCAACAAACATGGAGCTCCCTATATTCTGAAACTTGCTAACAGGCTATTTGGAGAGAAAAGCTATGATTTCCTCCCTGTAAGTATGCTGCTCTTCATGTTCCAAAACTCACTAGACAACGCAGACTTTTTTCCAGCACATTCAGGTCACAGAAGTCGGCTTTAATTTTTATAAACATTCAGAAAAATGATCCAGAATGAGAACACGACAGACAGTATTCCCATAAATGGATGTGATTGCATTTTCTAGTCTCCACAGTGAAAAGATTGACCCTGGCTGTTTTGCTAAAGCAAGAGTGAATTCCATAATTCACCTTCAAGTACAATCAGTATTTGCTTGTTTATGAAAATGTTAGTCAAGGGGTAGAAAAGAATTGGTACATTTTGTTTTGTTTTATTTGGTGTGTGGCACGTGGCATGTGGGATCTCAGTTCCCTGACCAGGGATTGAACCCCTGCCCCTGCAGTGGAAGCACAGAGTCTTAACCACTGGAGCACCAGGGAAGTCCCCAGAAATTGGTAAATTTTATACAACATTGAAACTACTGAACTGTACACTTAAAAGTGCTTAAGGTCGTCAATCGAATGCTATGTGTTTTTCACTATACTAAAAAAAGTAGAGGGGTTAGAATTTTTTTTGTTACAATGAAATATGCCTTTTGGGACAATTTCTGTTGCTCTTAAGGATTTTAGAAAACCATTTCTGTATGAAGTAGGAGTTACTCACATTTCCTTTTTTTTCTTTCCTTAAACAGGAGTTCTTAGCTTCAACTCAGAAAATGTACGGTGCTGAACTGGCCAGTGTGGATTTTGTGCAGGCCAGCGAAGACTCAAGGAAGACCATAAACGAGTGGGTCAAAGGGCAGACGGAAGGTGAGCGAGGGCAGCCCTGGTCGTCCACACTGATGCTTCCTTTCCTCCCCCCGCCTCCCCTTGCAGGTGACCGCCTCTCCCCTTCCCTAGCCCCTCAGCCTGACCCTGGGGTGCACCTTGCACTGCCCAGGGCCAGACAGCTTGCCTTCTTTCTCTCTCTTTCTTTCTTTCTTTCCTTCCTTCCTTCCTTCCTGCCTCCCTTCCTTTTTAAATAAATTTATTTATTTTATATATTTATTTTTGGCTGCGTTGGGTCTTCATTGCTGCGCGCAGGCTTTCTCTAGTTGAGGTGAGCGGGGGCTACTCTTCGTTGCAGCACGTGGGCTTCTCATTGCAGTGGCTTCTTTTGTTGCAGAGCATGGGCTCTAGGCACGCGGGCTTAGTAGTTGTGGCTCGCGGGCTCTAGAGCGCAGGCTCAGTAGTTGTGTCGCATGGGCTTAGTTGCTCCGCGGCATGTGGGATCTTCCCGGACCAGGGCTCGAACCCTTAGTCCCTTGCATTGGCAGGCAGATTCTTAGCCACTGCGCCATGGGGGGATGTCCCCAGACAGCTTTCAAATGTAGGAATTCCTCAAAGTGGAAATGTAAACATGATTTAACTGAAGATGCTAAATGTTTTCTACCCATAAGTTCCCCAAAGTACATTTTAAAATGAAAGATAATATTGAACGTAGACTAAAAGAGATGAAAGTCTTGTGAATCAATATTTACAAGCTGCTGTGGTCATAAATACTTTTTGCCAATATCTTGTCTAATAAACCAGGGTCGGGAGGTGGGGCTGAGTCTCCTCAGGCTGTTTTTCTGGTTTGTGTTTCTGTCGTAGTCACGGAACGGTGGAGGCACCCACAGGACACCTGTGTTCCTTCCATACGGGACTGTCACGGCCATGCCGCATCATGAGTGGGGCCTGTGTTTCAGGGGAGGAACTGTCCTACCTTTTGGATATTTGTTAAAAGCTTTCCTGTGAGAGTTAGGCATCTAACTTGGAAGATTTGAAGAAGGGAGTTATTTATTAGTGACAAAACATTTTGATTAACAAATTTTTCTTTTCCTGAAAAAGAATGGCCAGTCACAAAATGAGGCCCAGTGTTTACTACACATTCCAGAAAAGAAGAATTTTCCTGGTTTTAGCCTTTAAACAATTGACTTGTTTTGAAGCATCGGCCCTTTGGGGGCAGTTTGTGTCACCCTGAGCTGCCCCTCGAGTTGGTTTATTTAAAGTAGAAGCACCCCAGGGGGCTTGGCTAACTTAGTACCATGTTAAAGGAAATTAAATAGAAGGAAGCATTTGAGTTGCATTTCATTGCTAATCAAAGGTCAGTTCAAATTTGGAATTCTGATAGGTGGATTTTTAAAAAGCTAACTTTGTCTTTTTAGGGAAAATTCCAGAGCTGTTGGCCTCAGGTATGGTTGATAGCATGACTAAGTTGGTGCTGGTGAATGCCATCTATTTCAAAGGAAAGTGGCAGGAGAAATTCATGATGGAGGCCACAAAGGATGCAGCTTTCAGACTGAATAAGGTGAGGGCAGGTGACCGTCTAGATGACTGTGTGCTCTAAAGCCACGCTGACAACAGTGTTAGTGATCTGTGTTTTAATTGTTCAGAAAGACACAAAACTAGTGAAAATGATGTATCAGAAGAAGAAGTTTCCGCTTGGCTACATCAACGACCTTAAGTGCCAGGTGCTGGAACTGCCCTACGAGGGTAAGGACCTGAGCATGGTCATCCTGCTGCCAGATGACATCCAGGACGAGTCCACGGGGCTGAGGAAGGTGCGCCCCCCGCCCTTCCCGAGTGATGCGCAGACCGTGTGTGTGTGTGTGTGTGTGTGTGTGTGTGTGTCGGGTGTAGGTGCTTGTTCTTTGTTTAGTGAGGTGACCCGGTGTTCCTTCCCGGCTTCCTGTCACTCCTTTGTAAAGTAGCCCATCCGCATGTACCACTGCGAAGCTCCACATTTATTTATTTATGTTTATAGAGACTTTTATTATTGAGGTCTAATGACATGTAACATTATGTTAGTTTCAGGAGTACAACATAATGATTCTATAAATGCATATATTGTGAAAGGATTACCATAATAAGTCTAGTTAACATCCATCACCACACAGTTATAATGTTTTTTCTTGTGATGAGAACTTTTTTTCCCTTGCATATAATTTTATTTTATTTATTTATTTTTTTATTGTACTTCTTTTTAACATCTTCATTGCAGTATAATTGCTTCACATTTTTGTGTTAGTTGCTGCTGTATAACAAAGTGAATCATCTATACGTATACATACATCCCCGTATCTCCTCCTTCTTGTGTCTCCCTCCTCCCTCCCTCTCCCACCCCTCTAGGTGGTCACAAAGCACCGAGCTGATCTCCCTGTGCTATGCGGCTGCTTCCCACTAGCTATCTATTTTACGTTTGGTAGTGTATATATGTCCATGCCACTCTCTCACTTTATCCCAGCTTACCCTTCCCCGTCCCCATGTCCTCAAGTCCGTTCTCTAGTAGGTCTGCCTCTTTATTCCTGACCTGCCCCTAGGTTCATCAGTACCGCTTTTTTAGATTCCATACATATGCCTTAGCATACGTATTTGTTTTTCTCTCTCTCACTTACTTCACTCTGTAGGACAGACTCTAGGTCCATCCACCTCATTACAAATAACTCAGTTTCGTTCCTTTTTATGGAAGCCCCACATTTAAATGTTCAGCTACTATCAGCGCACAACATGGTGGGAACGTCTAAGGTACAGACCGAGTGTAACGCTGGCCAGTGGCAGCTCGTGGGGACTCCCTTAGATGAACTTTAGAGGAACGTGCCATAAATGAGGACTGTTTCATTAAAACAATTTTTTAAAATTAAAAACCCTCAAACATTATAGTATATAGTTTCACCATGTGCTATAAAATCTGCTCATTCTCACCCCAGTTCACGTAGATTGTGCATTAAATGTCCAATTGCTACATGACAGGAAAAGATCCATGTGACCTGTTAGTCTGAGAGA
This sequence comes from Hyperoodon ampullatus, assembly GCF_949752795.1. NCBI lineage: Eukaryota > Metazoa > Chordata > Mammalia > Artiodactyla > Ziphiidae > Hyperoodon > Hyperoodon ampullatus. The sequence goes on from NC_136923.1 coordinate 103,818,440, forward strand.
TAAGCCCACTGCCTAACCTGAACTTTGTCTGCGGTTTCTGTTATTTGTAATTTAAAGGCACTGGTATCTCTTGCCAGGGCCAGGAAGAGGCAAAACTGTGAAGAGTGAGGTTTTTCTTCAGTGTCTCTGGCCTGTTGTGTGCTTTTCCCCTCCCCCATCCCTGACCAAACTTGCTGTTGGATGGCATTTAATATTAGCCATTTGCAGCTCTAGAGCATAAGTTAAAACCACTGTGTTCCTTCTTTCAATTGTATTTCCATATTTGTCCGTTCCTGATTATAAAAAAGAAAGTCTGGAATTACCAGCATCAGCAGAGAAGTGGAATGTGCTTCTGTTCCAGTGCACTAGCAGTAATAACAGTAATGACAGTAGCTGACCTTACACAGCACTTGTATAGGGTGACTCATTCAGCACTTACAGTGCTCCAAGTGTGTACTACTGTTGTCCCAGTTTAGATGAGGAACCAGGTCCATTTCTGTGTTTCCCAATGAGCTAAACCTATGAGAGGGAACTTCAGCTGTGTGAGGTTCACAGCTGACCACTGTGGTCACTGGGCTTCAGAATAAACAGAATAAAATAAATGAAGAAAGCTTTAAAATATCCTCTGGCATCACTCGACCAATTAGGGTAATTTTAGCCAGGCTGGCCAGTGATCCGGTACAGCAGGGCCTGGTAGGTCCGGGTGGATGGGCCCCTGGTAGCTTGGAACGCAGCTCTGTTCATTATCACCAATAGCCAGAAAGAAATGAAATCCTCCAAATGGAATCTGTTTTGGTACAAAACATGAAGGAAACCAGTGAGCAGCTGATATGATGGGCCCGTTCATTCAAACAATGCTTCATTAACTTACTTATATAAAATGATTTCAGCTCTTCTTTTTGCCCATTCTGAATCCAGATTGAGCAACAGCTGACTTTGGAAAAGCTGCGTGAGTGGACCAGACCCGAGAATCTGGATCTCCTTGAGGTCAATGTCCGGTTGCCCAGGTTTAGGCTGGAGGAGAGCTACGAGCTCACCCCTCCGCTGGCCTTCCTGGGTATGCAGGAGCTCTTCAGTAGCAAGGCTGACCTGTCCGGCATGTCGGGAACCAGAGACCTCTCTGTATCGAAGGTGATCCACAAGTCCTTCGTGGAAGTGAACGAAGAGGGCACAGAGGCAGCGGCTGGCAATTCGATCACAGTGCACAACTACATGTGGTCGCCACCGAAGGATTTCACTGCCGACCATCCATTCATTTTCTTCATTCGGCACAATCCTTCCACTAACATCCTGTTCCTCGGCAGACTTTCTTCCCCATAGAGACTAGAAATACAAGGTCAAGCTTGGAGCGTTTTACCTGCCCTTTCAATCGTGACCATTTTCATAGATCTTTACCAATACAACTACTATCGAAAAATGTATCTTTAATCTCCTTTGTAAGCTCAGCTGTGTTGGCTGGTTACACCCATTAACTTGGCATGGGTATCTGTTCTTCTTTTTTTATGGTAAAAAAATCCAGTGATTTCTTTTGAATGCATCAAGTTAAAAAAAGAAAGAAAAATCAGATGTGTAGATTCTTGACAACGTAGAAATCTATGAAGTTGCTATACGTCCCTGAGAACCGGGGGGAACACGGTCACTCTGTCATCTGTTTCACAGCTAGACTTTTGGAAGCCGTAATATAGAGACACCCTAATTGTTGAAGGGAGGCTTAAAAACAGATATTCAATTGAAATACCACAGAGCGCCCCAATTAAGGGTCTGCGTTATAACGACAGACTTGCCTTGGCAATGTCTCTGACCCTGTGTTCTGCAGGATTTGTATCCCATTACAGCCCTCCAGGTTTCAAACTATCAAAGAGCCACCTGGTGACAACCTAACCCCTCCCTTTTTTTGTTCTCCCTTTTCCTTCCTGATATGAGTTGGTGTGGGTTCACACGGAATCAAGCAGTAGGTGTCTTACCATGAAAGCTGCCAAGAAATGACAAAAAGAAAAATGTCGTAGGAGATACTATTAAGCAAAGAGGTGGCGCAGAGATCTCACTGTTAACCGGCTTCTGCCGTGTTTTCTGATAAAGGCTCTTGACGTCCATAATATGGTACAGGTTTTTATGGTAGTGGGACGGCTTTATGCAACGCTGTGGTGGGAGATGGGGTGAGGATGCACTCTGATTAATATAACCCTTTGTCAATGCACTCCTTGGAAGGGGGCGTGAAATGCTGCATCTTTGTGCTCCCATAAAGCTGGTGGCTGGTTAATAAAGTTTCCTAAGATTCCGCAAACCAGACTGACCTCAGTCCTCTTCTTGTTTCTCCCTGATCTCAGACAAGCCAAGACTGCAAAAGGGGGTTCTTGGCCTGACCAACGATCACGTCTGTGCCGATAGGGAGTGACTCCACAGCAGAAAACAAAATTTCAGCAAATCTCATGTTGGCAAGCATTTCTTCCTTCTTTTTTTCTTAAGATACTGACTAGCACCTGCCATATCCCAGGTCCTCTTAGCTACAGGGACAACAAGAAAAGCCACAGTCACTGCCTTCTGCTACTCTTACTTGGCCTCCTCATCCTAAAATCTACTCAGTGATTTAGACTAAATCGTGTTAATCAAGTTACATGGGCTCCAAGCCAATCTGCTCAAATCATCCTTGTATTTGAGGGAACAGGCCTATGGACTACCAGTCAGTTGTTGAAATCAGAAAAACTAGTAAATTCAAGAGCAGGGACTAGATCCAATTTTCTTTCTTTCTTTCTTTCTTTCTTTCTTTTCTTGGCTCCCTGCATGCGGCACGTGGAATCTTGGCTCTCCGACCTGGGATTGAACCTGGGCCCACAGCCATGAGAGCATGGAGGCCAAACCACTGGACCACCAGGGAAGTCCCCCAGTTCATATTTTACGTGGAAAACGTCTACTTCTCATAATGGTGAACTAGGTAACTCAAACCTCTTAAGACCAACTGAAAAACCAACCAAACAAAATAAGCATCAGCCCAGAGGAGGAAGGTTGACATGATCATGCCGAATTACTGGGCCAAGATCCAGGAGAAACTGATGCAGTTGGAAATCACTTTTGCCCCATGTGCATTTCCCAATCCAAAAGAGAGAAATGAGGTGTGAAGCAGAGATTTTGGAAAAGTTCTAGGCTAGGTAGGCTGAGTTTGGACCTGTCAAGAGCAGGGGCCCCATTATACTTCCTGTGCTTTTGTCTGACACCCTACAGGTATGAGTGAACCGTCTCGGAATGCAGCCCTGCTATAAGTCGTCGGACAGCCTGGAAAATTCCAGCCCCTAGAATTGGATTACATTCATCCTGGTTTGCTAAAGCCCAGAGGCATATGGCAGAAGCAAACAAAAATCACCTCTGGGGAAAGATTACCCATAAACCTCAAATTATTTTTTATAATCAGCTTTTCTTACACAACATCCAGCATACAATCAAAGATAACTGAATGGGTGAAGAGCCATGACAACGTTTATTAAAACCAGCAAAAAAAGATAAAAAGCAAAAAACCAGTCCCACCCCCCCACCCATAAAAAAACCCCAGATAATAGAAACAGAAGTACTGGGGGCTCCAACTATTAGAATCATCGCACACAAATTATAAAACAACACGATTTTCTATGATCAAGATGACAAAAAACAAGGTTAAACATTTCAGTAGAAAACTGGAAACCTAAAAGAGACACTGCCATCTCTGAATAAAAATGAAATAGAAATTCCAGGGCTCAAATATACAGTAATGAATGAAGAACTAAATAGATAAGATTTATTAGCAAATTAGATATAGCAAAAGAGAGAAACTGAATTGTCATGGTCAGGAGAAATCATCATTTCTTCTGGAAAGAGAAATGTAATAAATAAAATCCAGAAAGACGGAAAGGATGGAAAAATACAAAAGGGAAGATAAAAAACTCAAATGAGTCAGTAAGAAGACACTCCACAGGAAAAGAGGAAAAAAGAGACAGCCTGGGGCAGAATAGTGGTGAAAGAGCTAACAGTCAACATGAGGGTCCAACCTGATACGACATCAGTTCACAGATTCTCCAAGTCCCGCTCAAGCCCCAAGCAGGATACTACAGAGAAACACATCTCTAGATGCATCCAGTGAAACAGCAGAAATCCAAAGACTAAGAGATGATCAGAAAACAGATAAAACAACCAAAGGAAAAGGACAAAGTACCGTCAGAGGAGCAGTGGTTAGAAAGATAACACATGTATCAACAGAAATGATGAAAGCCAGAAGATCACAGAATGATTCTTTTAATATGTGGGGGGAAATAGCACCAGAAAACCCTGCCAACCTAGAATTATTCCACACCCAGTAAAAATATCCCTCAAGATTTTTTCAGACAAACAAAAACTGAGAGTTCACCACCAGCAGACTCAAAAAAAATTCTAGAGTATATTCTTTATGGAGAAGGAATGTCAGAGTTACAGGAAAGAATAAAGAGGAAGAAAAAAACTGTAAATATGGTAAATTTAAACAAATATTGACAATATTAAACAACAGTAATAATGTCTATAGACCTTCAAATATATACAGAATTAAAATATAGCATAGCAGCTGGGGAAGAAAATGGATGTAAAAGTCCAAATGTCCTTGCATAGTCTGGGAAGAGAATAAAAGTATAAGTACAATTACATTAGATTTTGATAAGTCAAGGATGCATGTTATGCTGTCTAAGGTAACCGCTAGAAGAATAGCAAACAGGTTTATAATTTCCCAAATAAACCAGAGAGGAAAAAAGGAATAACAACAAATACACAATCAATCCAGAAGGAGGAAAGAAAAAAGAGAAAGAGATATACAGAAAGGCATGACAAATAGCAAGATGGTATATTAAACTCCAAATAATTACTTAAAAATGTAAATTGACTAAATGTTCTAGTTAAAAGACACAGATGGTTAGGCAGGGTTGAAAAAATACTAGATGGTGTCTGCAGGAAATATATCTATAACATAAAAATAGGATTTGAAAGGAAAAGAATGGAAAAGATATCATGCAAATGCTAACCGTAAAAGTAGAGGTAGCTCAAAATATTAGGCAAAGTAGTTTCTCTTATTCCAGAGATAAAGACAGACATTTCATAATGGTAAAAAGATTCAGCTCACTAGGGGAACATAACAATTCTAAATTTGTATGCACCCAACACCAAGCCCTCAAAGTGAAACTAGCAAAAATAGAAAGAAATAAAGGAGAAATTGGTCTGCAATTTGAGAAGAATGTATGTTGCCACCATTTATACAATAATTTAATGAAGATCCTTGCTGATACAGTAACTCGAGAAAAATAATAAAATATATAATGATTTGAAAGGAAGAAAACAGTATTTTAGATTTTTTTTTAACTTACTATTTACTTATTTATTTTTTGGCCTGCGCCTCGTGGCTTATGGGATTTTAGTTCCCCAAACAGAGATCGAACCCGCGCCCTTAGCAGTAAAAGTGCAGGGTCCTAACCACTGGACGGCTAGGAAATTCCCTATTTTCGATGATTATTTTCATAAAAAGTCTAAATTATTAGAATTTAAAAGTGAGTTAAGTAAGATGTTGCTGGTTACAAGTGCAATTTCAAGTTGATTTGTATTTCTATGTAACATCAACAGTTTAAAAAAAAATTTTTAACAGCATTTACAAAAACGTCAAAAAATGTTCAAGTGCCTGGTAATAAAACCAACAAAAGATGTTCAGGACCTCTATAGTACAGAAAGCTATCAATATTATGGAGAGAAAATAAAGGAGATTTAAATAAATGGAGAAGTATACCATGGTCATGATTCATTATTTCAAAAGTGTTGACTGATCTACAAGATCAATGCAAGCCCAATAAAAAACCCCAGCTTTTGTTTTGTTTCGCTTTTGGTGAAACATGACAGTTCGTTCTAATATTTATACAGCAATGTAAAGGGCCAAGAATAACAAAGGCAATCTTGAAGATTGAAAGGCAGAAAGGCAGACATACTTAATCGAATCAAGACTTACCTAAAGCTGCAGAAATAACATAGGGCGGGTTTTGGTGCAAAGATGGTCAGAAATAGAACAGAACAGAGAGCCCAGAAACAGCTTCACTCAACGAGCCCTGCTGTATGATGTGTGACCCTCGTCCCGGCTCAAAACAGCGTGTGTCTGACTCTATTGGGACTATTAGCAATGCCCTTTTTACTCTCAAAATCGTGGCACAAATCCAGCACCCTGTCCCCCTCCAGGGTCACTGCCAAGAGCCGAGATCTCGGCACAAAACTGTACATCGGTTGGGGATAAGAAATATACTGGAGGATGAATCTGTCATTTAAAAAAACCACTCAGGACTAAGGAAGGATCTGTTGTACTTTGACCTTGGAGAGGTCGATGGCTCGTAGACATGTACAGGTTACAAAGTGTAAAAGCATTTCTTGCAGGGTTCTAATCACATGTACAGAATTGCGACACCAGATCCTTTCTACCTGAATAGTCAGTAGCTGGTGTGACAGGAGCCCAGCCTACAGGCTGTGGACAGAGAGTGTGGAGTGAATGAATCTGTCAAATTACTCTGCTGAAACGGATCATTTGTAGTGTGAACTCCCACACGTGTCATGGAACACAGGTGATTTTCTAGCACACAGGAGAGAGAATTTAAAAGACCAGCCTGCAGAGCAAGAGGAAGTTACTGAAAGAGGTTTTTCCGGAAGTTCTGATGACAACCCTTCCTTTATTTTGTAAATCTGTTACAGTAAATTCTGGTAGTAAGAACTTTTGCTTCAGCAGATACCTAAGAGTTTCCCGTCAATTAGAAATGTAAATGTTTTATTATTGCACAATATTTTAAAAAGTCAGTTTTCAAAGAATAAATGCATCGCAAATTTTAGTCTTCTGTGAAAATCTGATACGTTAGCTGAAATATTTAGGAAACTGGGCAAAAATTTTCCCATTTTTAAGTAAACCCAGATGTTTTCTATAAAGGCAAAACAGTAGATACTTCAATTTTTCGATTGCTTTCATATGACCTAAATATATTAAAAGGTAAGGACTTACGTGCCTTTTAAACTTATTAGTTTCTTACTATATTTTATGTCCTACACTACTTGCTGTTGTTGCCTGCTGAACTAATTTTCAAAATTGATGATTTTTCATCATTGTGGGTTTTTTTCATTAACATACATTAACTCCAGAAATACTGTTAATCTAGAACAAGATTCACAGTCTTCCACTGAACAACAGCAGGAAGCAACTCTTAAGATTGTTCAAATGAATTCTCTTTGTTCTGATTCCAAAGTGATTCGCTGGTTTAATTTGCGTTCTCTTAGCGTGTACTACGCGCTAAGCTCCGAACCAGGCCCTAAGGATGCAACAATGAACCAACCAAACAAGATCCCCGCTCTAGGGTAGGTTATGTCCAGTTCATAACTCTGGTAAACTGACCCAGTGGTAGCTGCAGTACCGATCTTTTAATGTCACTATAGATTACTTTTGTTTGTTCTAGAATTTTATATAAATGGAATCAAAAAATATGTGCTCTTTTGTGTTTGACTCTTTTCACTTAGCATGTTTTTGAGGTTCATCCATGTGGTCCTATGATTCCACAGGAGCCACAGGGAAAGCGCACCCAACCTTTCGTCAGGTGGAAAATGAGAACCCAGTGTGTGCCTCTCCTTATCCTGGTTGCTGAAGATAGAGGATAAACAAGGCGGAGTGATTCTCTTGGAGGTGGCCATCCACTTAGGGAGACAATTACCACAAGGAAATCAGCACCACAAAGCATGAGGGCTGAGGACAGAGGCAGAGGAGGCATAGTATCGTCAGAGGGAGAGGTGAGCAGTGATGCCCCCGGGGTGGGGGTCAGGTCATCCTGGAACGGGGTGACTATCCACACAGTACCATCCATTCTCTTCATTGCTTTTGGATAATGTCTGTTTTGTTTAATCATTGCAACCATCTATTTTCCTAACTAGGGATCCCCTTTATTTGACTTTAGAAAGCTTATTAAGCTTTTGAAAAATGTCTGTATTTTGATAAATGCCATTTGCTAGGAATTAACCAGTGTAAGTAGGACAGCTCAAAAATGTTTCACGAAATGAACTCGCCCATGTATGCAGCACCCAGAAGAAGGAGTAGAATTCTCCCAGCCCTCTGGATGTCACAGCCCTGCCAAGGTACCCTCTCCTCTACTTTCTAAAGACCTAGAGGAGTTCTGTCTGTATACTCTCCGAGTTTCCTTAATTTTACGTTTTGTGGATATATAGATATTGTGTGTGGAGCCTGTGATAAATCTGTTTTGAATGACAACTTGCCTTGTGGAGAAAGCACCACCCTTGAGGAACGAAGCTCTGTATTGGCTTTGTGTGCACATGTGATGATAAAGTATTCCCCAAATAAACAACAAGGTCCTAGCACAGGGAATTATATTCAATATCCTGTGATAAACCATACTGGAGAAGAATATGAAAAATAATATATATGTATGTATAACTGAGTCACTCTGCTGTACAGCAGAAATTAACACATTGTAAACCAACTATACTTCAAGAAAATTTTAAAACTATATTCATCAAATAAAGTATTTGGCTTTTCTATCCCTAGCTGGCTCTTCTCTGTTGGGTGTTAAGAAAGCCTCTTATTTTGAGCAAGGGTGTGACCAGTTACACAGGAAACCGCTGTCTTTCTGAGCGGTTCCATCACAGTTTTGTTACAACAACGAATAAAACTCTTGGTAAGGCTTCTTTGCGTGCTGCTTTTTAGAAGAAATAAAAGTAAATCAAAATCAGCATTGACATGGAAAATCCCAGTGAGGGAAAGCCGAATGATGGCTATATTTATATTGCTAAGAACCACCAGCCCAGCAATCAAGCGTTTCACATGGGAAAACCTCAAAGAAGAGGGACGGGGCCTGTCTTCCTCCACCGCGTCCCCAGGCACCCACCTTGCCCACTGGCACAGTCCTGCTGAGTTCCAACCTGTAACCTGGGGAGATTCTGCTTTGATGTGACTCCCGCATAGGACAAACTGTGAAAGGCAGGTAGTGTCTCACTTTACAGAGTCAGAGTGCTCATGGGACGGAACGTCTCCAAACTTGCTATGAGCTTGTTTGATCCCCTAGACAATCTGATGAGTTGGGTACAACCGGTGGCCTCACTTTACAGACGACAAAACTGAGAGACAGAGACATTAGGCAAGTCAAGGGTCACAAAGAGCCAGCGTTCAGCCTGGAGTCTGGCCTGCAGAGCCCTTAGCCCCTGCACCGCACTCAGGATAACACAGGGCTCGGATGTGCTGACCACGACTTACTGCTTGTCTTGAAGGTCACTGGTCCGGCGGAGGTATTAGTGCTCGTGTGTAGCGACGTGTGAATGTACTGTGCCGGCGGCCGGGGACCAGGAAGGAGCAGGCAGAGTCCTCGCTGTCAAGGAGCCCTTGTACGGAGGACAACAGGAGGACGAGGTCAGCTGCAGAGGACTCAGAGCACAGAGACCAGGTTCTACTTAGAAGGGCACACCCGGGGAGCAAAAGGAGGTGGGCAATGGCACGTCAATCATGGGAGCCACATCCCTCACCTGGAAAAGTGATGAATGAGGCCCATGTTCCATAAATTTCCCCCAAACCCTAACATCCTGCCATCTTCATGCCTGGTCACCTACCTGCTCAGGAATGGGCCCCACTGGCCACATGTTGGTGATCAAGTCAGCAAGACTGTGCCAGGCTTGCAAAGCAAGATACTGGGGACAATTGGGTGCGTCCTGTGACTGCAGTTCATTGTGCTGAGTAAAAATATCACGTACAGACAGGGCTATGACCATAAGAAAAACAAAAGCCACAAAAGGTTCCAGGGAGCAGGGACACTACCCTCCTCAGATGTGCAGACCCTTAGGGCCTGTGTTTACAGCATGGTCCATATTTATGCAATGGAACGAGGGAGCAGGATGCTTTCGTTCTCTGGAAGAGTACTTGCTGTCACCCACTCTTGACATCGACGCTTTCTAGCTCAGAGCTTTATGGGCCGTTATCCAAGATTGCTTGTGGGTTATTATTGAAGATGGCTCTGTCGCTCTGACAACCAAGCATGTTGCCTGGCAACTGTTTTCTTGTTGATTTCACATCTCCTCTTATCATGGTTTCTGTATCTTCAGCAAATGTATCCCTATTCTGCTCCCTCCCACTCAGAATAAAGTCTCTTTACATTCCTGAATTACCAGGCACAGAAACAGAGTGACAGGTTCACCAGGCTTAATCCTAAGAGGCTGAGTGAGTTGCACTGCTATGACTGCGTCTCAACTTTGAGTTTGAAGCATTGCGGGAAAAATCCCTGCTGACTTTTAAAATGTGACCTGTGAGGCTGGTGGCGGAGCGCACAGCTGTTCTGGGGGAGACAAAGGTGAAGTTCACGTTCGGGCTCAGGGTCACGCGCTGTAAGGAATTTGGTCATACCTGGATTTTGCTGGGGAGCAGGAGGAATGTGGTGCTTTGAGTTTTCAACACAAAGCAACAAGGCATGTTTCCTTTTTCTAGTGGTAAAAACGCTGGTTCCACTCAACCTTCAAGCCCCCGGTCAATACGCCTCCTCCTCACGTATCTTCTCCTGATACACCGATGTTCTCACCCACACGCTTGACCTCTGTTGCTTCCTTTAACACTTACCAGATACTTCTCTGAATTATCACTGGTGACCCTGGCTTAAAGCTGCTAGTAGATTGTAAGCTCCTTGAAGGCAAAGATCCATTTCTTTCTTATTTTTGTTCCTTCTTCAGATCCTAATAATACAACTAAAATACAAAACAGACCATGAACAGTACTATAATACCGAAGATGCTGTACGAGCCCTGCTGGAGTGTGAAGGAGAGAAGGATGGATTCTGATTGTAGGAGATGGCACCGAACCAAGCCTGCCTATTACTAGCAGGTTTACTCTCTGACATAAAGTGCCAACTCTTTCCCAATTACATGTAGAAGTATTTTAATTATGAGTACATTTGGCCTGCCATAAACTTAGCTTGGAAGTTCTCTCACTGATTTTGATATTCCCAGAACTTACACATTCAATCTTTTAATGAATAAATGAGTGAAGACAACTAGGTAACCAGGTCCAGTGATCACAAGGGCTTTAAGTCGAGACGTGATGCCGCGAGGTCCCTGAAGGGCAGGCCGGTCCCCACTTCTTCCTTCTCCACTCTGTTCAAAGGAGGCCTTTCTGGACCTTTCTCCAGCGAACCCGGAACACCTGTAGAAACTCGGACGGAACAAACTGGTGTTGTAGGAATTTGATTCAGTGCAGTCAGGAGAGGGGTAACTTTGTTAATCACACACTTACTGAGCGGAGGCCGGTCTCAGGCTAAACTCTCCATGACCATAACCTACTGTTATTTATTTTAATGCGTTTTTTTGTTTGTTTGTTTCAAGCAGCAGTATTATCAGGATGACTGAATTAGGAAATGGTGTTTGTCAGGCGTATTGATGGAGACAGTTATGATAGAACAAATGATCCATCAGAATAACTGACTTTGCTCTGTTCTTTCCCCACCACAGTTGAGCCTCTGTCACACAGGCAGAGTGACAGCTGGTGATGCACGATTACTGCAGGAAGTGGATTAAATAACGCAGAAGGACTTCCCTGGTGGCGCAGTGGTTAAGAATCCTCCTGCCAATGCAGGGGACATGGGTTCAAGCCCTGGTCCGGGAAGATCCCACACGCCACGGAGCAACTAAGCCCGTGCACCGCAACTACTGAAGCCCGCGTGCCTAGAGCCCGTGCTCCGCAACAAGAGAGGCCACTGCAGTGAGAAGCCCGCGTACTGCAACGAAGCGCAGCCCCTGCTCACTGCAACTAGAGAAAGCCCGCACACAGCAACAAAGACCCAACACAGTCAAAAATAAATAAATAAATAAGCGTATTAAAAAAAAAAAAAGAAAGAAACTCAGAAATTCCTTTCCTGTCCTACAGTGCCTGATTCTCTACAAGTGATCTGATCTTAGGGCTGAAATAAACTGTCAGCCGGCTCTGCGTATTTCTTTGTTTTAACCACACAAGGAAAAGGATCCCCAGCACTAAGTCATAAGAAGGAATGTCTGGTACACCTGGCTTCCCAGGTGGAAGGAAAAATCGCACCTGGACTGGTCCCAGCAAACAAACAACACTGGCCACTTCTGAAAATTGCCAGGATCAGAAAGAAAAATCTTTACTTTCAGTAGAAAGGGGTATTACATAGGGGTCTTTCGAGAGCTATAACGCAACACCTCCTATGTGCCCGGCGTTGTAGAGTTACTATTCTCACTCCTCTCTGCGTTCTAAGTGGGAGCCCTCAGCTCAGCTTCACCGGTGAAGAGACCAAGGTGCGGAGTGCACACTTAGGGCACCTGAGTCCACCCCCCAAGCTCCCCTCACTGGCCCTCTGCACCTCTGGGTGAGCGGTTGGGATGTCAGGGCTCGGGGCAGGGTTGGGTGGACGGGCCCTGGGGGAACAGGGACCGGTGCCAGAGGGGTGCATCAGCCAACCCTGGCTGCTTTTGACTGAGATCTCAAAAAATGACAGAGAAAGATGTCCCCAGCAGATGCTATAGTCCTTGGAGACAAAGACCCTCTTTTTTGGCCCCGATTTCAAAATAAATTTGGAGCTTTTTCAATAGGGAACTGGAAATCCCAAGTTACCAGTGAAGGATGGGTGTGAGGTCTCGAGAGCCGCCGTGCCCTCTGCCCTTTGCCCCCTGCACCCTGAAGGCCCGAGTCAGGCCCGAGCCTCCATCCTGCCCGCATCCCACCCGCTCGGCTCCCGGCCCTCCTTAGCCCTACTGGCCATCGTCAGAACGCTTGCTGCAGGTTGTTGAACCCAGCTTCACCTGGTTAGGAGGAAAGAAAGAAGCGGGGTGTCTACTGGCAGCTTGAAGAGACGGCCGGGGTGTGGCCGGGGACGCAGCTGGACCGGGAAATACCTGCACTGCGGCCCGGAACGCGCCCAGGCTGCTGTCCTCGGGGTCAGCCATTTCCTCACCCTGCTTTCCACACTGGCACACCTGGGCGTCACGACCAGAGGGGCGCCCAGGCCTGTTCTCTCTGGCCCCAGGAGGAGCCGGGCCTGGATGAGGGGCGCCCACCGGGCCGCTGGACGGAGTCTCGCTCCCAGCAACCCTGCCATCACACGCTTAGAGCTGGGGCAGCGGGACGTTCCCACAGGGAGGAATGGTCGGGTCGAGCCCACAGAATTCTAGGTGTCCACCCAGTGTCACGACAGCAGAGTGTCCCCGAATGACTGAGAACGTCGTTTCTCCATATGCAGTGGGTGCAGAAATCCCGAGAGACCTTGTTACAACCCAGATTCCTGGGCCCGGTCCTTAGAGACGCTGCTTCACTGGGCTGGATTCTTTGCTTCCTGCACTTCTCACGGGCCCCGGGGAGGCTGTGCTGGCCGGGAGGCTCACCTGAGTGCCCTGACGTAGAAGGCAGAGCTGGGTCTGCAGAATCCCAGATGATGCGCCGTCCACCCCGGGGTGAGACGCCGCCTGCGGGCAGGCCTGGCTTGGGAGAAGGGCTGCAGGGAGTTCTGAGCCTCTGTGCCGGGACGGTCTCTCCCCGGTTCTGCCTTCGTACGGCTGTGACGGTTACCTGGCGGAGGGGCTGGAGGAGGTTCCGGGTAGGAACCGGCCTCTGGTCTTCCGCGGTTTCAACACGCTCGCAGCGTCCTATCCCGGGAGCGGTGGGGTGTGAGCAGACGGGCCAGGAGAGACTGGCTGTGGCTGCTAAGAGGGCAGATGACAACAACAGCAGAACTCCGTCCAGCCAGTGCCCGCAGGGCTGTCCTCCCTCGAGAAGGAAGCAGCCCGGTCTGCAGGGAGAAAGAGGCTAAGAACCGGAGGACGGTTTACCACCTGGGGTTCCGTCCATTCCTGCGTGAATGTCCAGCAAGCGAACGAAAAACATCTTCCAGTCGTCAGGCCTCTGAAAACTTGCCGATGACCCCTGACCCTTTCCTGTATAAGTGGCAACACGGGTCGCAGCCCCTCACTTTCAGACACAGCACCTCCGTCACCTGACCTGGTTCTCATAAGAAACGTCCAAAGTAAAAGAGGGCCCAGCGGCCTCTCTTATCCTCACTTTAAAGCTGAGAAATTTGAGGCCCAAGGGAGTGAGGTGACCTGCCACCGGCTGGAAAATGGCTTTGGCTCAAAGTCTAGTTTTCCCATCATGGACGGAGGCTGCAATTGAATAGCTCACCAGCAAAATGCGGAGTTTCCTTTAGGTGGCTTTGTGGTGTGAACCACAAAGAGGCTGGTTAGCCCTCTAAGAGGTGGCACCTTGTCATCTCAGTCATTCACACCTTAGTGGGAAATAGCCCATCAGGTCCTTTACAGAGAGCTGAGTTTGCCTGGAACTCAGAGAGGTGCTGGGCCCCCAGGAGCGCGCTCCGTGGAGCCCCGCTCGCCCGCCCTGGGCCCCGCCCAGCCGCAGCCCCGACTCCTAGGCAGTAAATCATTCCGGGGCAGGGCCGCCCTGCCCACCCGCTCCGCCCCACCCCCCCCTGCCAGGGACACTCCCTTCCGCCGCTATAAGGGCCGCGCTAGGCGCTCTCCCCAGACCTCGCACCTCGCCCAGACAGCCAAGCAGCGGGTAAGGCCGGGCAGGGATCTGGGCCGTGCGGGAGAGGCTCCGATCCGCGAGCACCCCGCGGGGTCCCGCGTCCCGTGGTCACCCCGCCCCACCGTGCGCCCCGCGGGGTTCTGCGTCCGGTGGTCACCCCGCCCCGCCGTGCGCCCCGCGGGGTCCCCGAGTCCGGTGGTTACCGCCACCTGCCCTGCGCCCCACCCAGGGTCCCCGGCGCCGCGTCCCGGGAGCTGGGCCGGGCTGCCTGCGGCGGACAGAGGTCGCTCCCTGGGGCCCGAAGGCGGAAGCCGAAGCGGAAGTCGGAGTCCAGAATGTTTCTCTCTCTGTGACGGTTTCCAGGCAGCCCCGGCGGAGCGGCTTCTCCTTTCTGCGGCTGGAGGCAGGGAAGGGAGGCCAGTGCGATCCTAGAGATTATTTATCAGCAACAACAGTAATAATTCAACTTAGGACTTACAGGCTGGGCAGCCAGCACGACTGTTCCTCTTCCTCGGCTGTATGTGGGCTGAGAGTCGAGGTCAGGTGGGGAGAGTGCTTGGCTGAGCTGAGCGCAAGGCCAGGTGCTTCACCTGCAGAGCCTCCCTGCCCGGGGAGTGACAGAGGATACTTGTCACCTCCTCCTTGTCCGGCTGCCCGACCTGACCCCGGGGCCTGTGTCGGGTTCCCACTCTCATACCCTTCACCAGCTGTGAGACTGGGGACCTCTCTAAACACCAGCAAGTGAACCTCAAAAACGAGGATACTTCTGTCGCTTTTGCGGGAATTTGCTTTAATGAGTAGCAGGTAGCTATGATTTTCTAATAGAAACATTCTTTTTCAGGTAAAAGTGGGCAGTGGATTCATGGCTCAAGTGATTCAGAGACTTGAACGGAGGGTGGGAAGTGTGCGCTCCCACGTGTGGTAGGGAAGGGCCCAGATGCACCTGTCTGCACGGCCAGGGCCCTTTAGGACACGGAGTCCTGATCCCATGTCACTGCTGAGTCCTTGGCCAGTCGCCCCAAGCTCCCGCATTTGTGCACATGGAGAGTTCTGGCCCCTCCGCAAGAGAGAGACAGAGAGCGAGGGAGAGAGAAAGTACAAGTTCGTTGCAGGGTATTTCAGGGGGGCTGGCCTGAGTTGAGGAGGAGATGGGGAAGTCGCGTTGCCGATTGGCTGGTGTGGCAGGGGGCAGCTCGGGGCTCTGCTCTGTGTTGCAGCCTCACCATGGAGCAGTTGAGCGCGGCAAACACCCGCTTTGCCTTGGACCTCTTCCGCACCCTGAACAAGAGCGATCCTGACGGCAACATCTTCATCTCCCCCTTCAGCATTTCATCAGCGCTGGCCATGCTCCTTCTGGGGGCCAGAGGCAATACCGCAGCGCAGATGTCTAAGGTGAGCAGAAACTAGCTTTCCCAGCCGGTGCCCACCACACAGACCGTACCAGAAAGTGGTGCCTTTGAGCTCTGGCAGCGCGTTTGTAGAAAACTGTATTTCGCTGTTCAGCATTGTGTGTCACATTATACATTATACTTCATGAGGTCAGACTTTCAGAAAAAGGCCCAGGAAAAATCCACTGGGATGCAGGCTGTCATGCATGGTCCAGTCTTTACTGAGCACCTGCCATGTGCCAGGCTCTGTTTTTTGTGGGACCGAGGACGGAGCAGGAAGAAAGCTGACACCCCCCTGCCGTGCGCTGCTTCTGTTCCAGCAACCAGTCTGCACGGCTCTCCTGTAAGCCACGTCCTCCCCCGCCCAGGACTGTCCAGTTTCTGCTTTGCCTGTGATGCTCTGCTACTCACATAATGTCGGCTGTGTCTTGATACTTTTGAGCATAACGACACCTAGTCGAGAAGTCAAGGGGACACGAGAGCCTGTGACTCCGTGTCCCTACCCCTGGGCCTGGCACCAGGTGTGCCCTGGTGGGCTGTGACCCCCGTTCCTGTGTGAGCAGGAGGGCCCTGCAGGGAGAGGGGGCGGGGATGCTGAGGGTCCTGCCTGTCCTTGGTGGGTGTGGAGGGCACCTGTGTGCGGGCCGTGCTTTATGCTGAGTGGGGAACTCTGGCTTTCCTTGAAAAGAGGGGTGAAAGTGAAGGGCTTTCTAACACACGGGTCACAGATTACGCTGCACTTAAAGCCAGGGAAGGTCCAGCCCGGATTCACGTTTATGGGCCTGTTCCAGCTGCAAAGCTTCTATTTCTGTACTTTAGGAATAACCAACCTTTTTCATCACTGCAGTTACAAAAGCATTTGAAAGTTTTCAAAAATCCACTTAAAAAAAAACCCCTGGTACTAATCATTGTTAGTCGTCCCCTGCAAGGTAATCTGAGCTTCTGTTTTGAGGCTTTCCAGGAACTTTATAAGCTCAGTAAAGAACAGTCTTAAGTGTTTACCCCCATTTCCAGTAAAGAGATCCGTCACAGCACCCCCACACACATGCCATATCTCAGTGAGTCACTGGCCTTTGTACACGGTGGAGGTTGGTTCCTTGTGCCTTAGAAGCAAGGAACCAGCCCAGGCCTCATAAAACCATAAAGGGACTCTAGATGTAACTGATGTATGGGAATTAAACTTGGCCCCATGTTAAGTTTAAAGAAATTATTTTTAAGTAAGTGAGTCAGTGATGACAAGAGTGCAATTAAAAAAAATAAAAACCTCTCAATCTGTACTATCTTTGTGTTCTTATGTAGCTGATGATTCTTATTTTTACTGTTTATTTCTGAGAACTTTCAGTAACATTATATTTGTATAGAATATACATGTGAGCATACCACTTATGATTTTTGGAGAAAAAAGCAGACTTGTATAAAATTTAGCTTGTTAACCACTCCTATGTGTGGAAGTATAATTATAACAAAAAAGTGATAGGAAAACAGTTTCCAATATCCTTATTATGTTTCACCAAGCTATACATTTTGGATTTTCTATTATTTGTTCTCCAACGAAAAATGACTAATGATGTTCTCCAATGAAAAATGAAAAATGATGATGGCTGGGGATCATCAATAATTAGTAATATTAATTTAATTTGATGGAAGCAAATGGCAAGGAACCAGCTTATAGTTTCAAAATAAATGGTTATAGAAATAATGTTTTCTTTCTTTTAGGCTCTCTATTTCAAAGGGGTTGAGGAGGTTCATTCAGGATTTCAGAGTTTGAATGCTGATATCAACAAACATGGAGCTCCCTATATTCTGAAACTTGCTAACAGGCTATTTGGAGAGAAAAGCTATGATTTCCTCCCTGTAAGTACGCTGCTCTTCATGTTCCAAAACTCACTAGACAACGCAGACTTTTTTCCAGCACATTCAGGTCACAGAAGTCGGCTTTAATTTTTATAAACATTCAGAAAAATGATCCAGAATGAGAACACGACAGACAGTATTCCCATAAATGGACGTGATTGCATTTTCTAGTCTCCACAGTGAAAAGATTGACCCTGGCTGTTTTGCTAAAGCAAGAGTGAATTCCATAATTCACCTTCAAGTACAATCAGTATTTGCTTGTTTATGAAAATGTTAGTCAAGGGGTAGAAAAGAATTGGTACATTTTGTTTTGTTTTATTTGGTCTGTGCCACGTGGCATGTGGGATGTCAGTTCCCTGACCAGGGATTGAACCCCTGCCCCTGCAGTGGAAGCACAGAGTCTTAACCACTGGAGCGCCAGGGAAGTCCCCAGAAATTGGTAAATTTTATACAACATTGAAACTACTGAACTGTACACTTAAAAGTGCTTAAGGTCGTCAATCGAATGCTATGTGTTTTTCACTATACTAAAAAAAGTAGAGGGGTTAGAATTTTTTTTGTTACAATGAAATATGCCTTTTGGGACAATTTCTGTTGCTCTTAAGGATTTTAGAAAACCATTTCTGTATGAAGTAGGAGTTACTCACATTTCCTTTTTTTTCTTTCCTTAAACAGGAGTTCTTAGCTTCAACTCAGAAAATGTACGGTGCTGAACTGGCCAGTGTGGATTTTGTGCAGGCCAGCGAAGACTCAAGGAAGACCATAAACGAGTGGGTCAAAGGGCAGACGGAAGGTGAGCGAGGGCAGCCCTGGTCGTCCACACTGATGCTTCCTTTCCTCCCCCCGCCTCCCCTTGCAGGTGACCGCCTCTCCCCTTCCCTAGCCCCTCAGCCTGACCCTGGGGTGCACCTTGCACTGCCCAGGGCCAGACAGCTTGCCTTCTTTCTCTCTCTTTCTTTCTTTCTTTCCTTCCTTCCTTCCTTCCTGCCTCCCTTCCTTTTTAAATAAATTTATTTATTTTATATATTTATTTTTGGCTGCGTTGGGTCTTCATTGCTGCGCGCAGGCTTTCTCTAGTTGAGGTGAGCGGGGGCTACTCTTCGTTGCGGCGCGTGGGCTTCTATTGCGGTGGCTTCTCTTGTTGCAGAGCATGGGCTCTAGGCGTGCGGGCTTAGTAGTTGTGGCTCACGGGCTCTAGAGCGCAGACTCAGTAGTTCTGTCGCACGGGCTTAGTTGCTCTGCGGCATGTGGGATCTTCCCGGACCAGGGCTCGAACCCTTAGTCCCTTGCATTGGCAGGCAGATTCTTAACCACTGCCCCATGGGGGGATGTCCCCAGACAGCTTTCAAATGTAGGAATTCCTCAAAGTGGAAATGTAAACATGATTTAACTGAAGATGCTAAATGTTTTCTACCCATAAGTTCCCCAAAGTACATTTTAAAATGAAAGATAATATTGAACGTAGACTAAAAGAGATGAAAGTCTTGTGAATCAATATTTACAAGCTGCTGTGGTCATAAATACTTTTTGCCAATATCTTGTCTAATAAACCAGGGTCGGGAGGTGGGGCTGAGTCTCCTCAGGCTGTTTTTCTGGTTTGTGTTTCTGTCGTAGTCACGGAACGGTGGAGGCACCCACAGGACACCTGTGTTCCTTCCATACGGGACTGTCACGGCCATGCCGCATCATGAGTGGGGCCTGTGTTTCAGGGGAGGAACTGTCCTACCTTTTGGATATTTGTTAAAAGCTTTCCTGTGAGAGTTAGGCATCTAACTTGGAAGATTTGAAGAAGGGAGTTATTTATTAGTGACAAAACATTTTGATTAACAAATTTTTCTTTTCCTGAAAAAGAATGGCCAGTCACAAAATGAGGCCCAGTGTTTACTACACATTCCAGAAAAGAAGAATTTTCCTGGTTTTAGCCTTTAAACAATTGACTTGTTTTGAAGCATCGGCCCTTTGGGGGCAGTTTGTGTCACCCTGAGCTGCCCCTCGAGTTGGTTTATTTAAAGTAGAAGCACCCCAGGGGGCTTGGCTAACTTAGTACCATGTTAAAGGAAATTAAATAGAAGGAAGCATTTGAGTTGCATTTCATTGCTAATCAAAGGTCCGTTCAAATTTGGAATTCTGATAGGTGGATTTTTAAAAAGCTAACTTTGTCTTTTTAGGGAAAATTCCAGAGCTGTTGGCCTCAGGTATGGTTGATAGCATGACTAAGTTGGTGCTGGTGAATGCCATCTATTTCAAAGGAAAGTGGCAGGAGGAATTCATGATGGAGGCCACAAAGGATGCAGCTTTCAGACTGAATAAGGTGAGGGCAGGTGACCGTCTAGATGACTGTGTGCTCTAAAGCCACGCTGACAACAGTGTTAGTGATCTGTGTTTTAATTGTTCAGAAAGACACAAAACTAGTGAAAATGATGCATCAGAAGAAGAAGTTTCTGCTTGGCTACATCAACGACCTTAACTGCCAGGTGTTGGAACTGCCCTACCAGGGTAAGGACCTCAGCATGGTCATCCTGCTGCCAGATGACATCCAGGACGAGTCCACGGGGCTGAGGAAGGTGCGCCCCAACCCCTCCCCGGGTGATGCGCGGACTGTGTGTGTGTGTGTGTGTGTGTGTGTGTGTGTGTGTGTGTCGGGTGTAGGTGCTTGTTCTTTGTTTAGTGAGGTGACCCGGTGTTCCTTCCCAGTTTCCTGTCACTCCTTTGTAAAGTAGCCCATGTGCATGTACCACTGCGAAGCTCCACATTTATTTATTTATGTTTATAGAGACTTTTATTATTGAGGTCTAATGACATGTAACATTATGTTAGTTTCAGGAGTACAACATGATGATTCTATAAATGCATATATTGTGAAAGGATTACCATAATAAGTCTAGTTAACATCCATCACCACACAGATATAATTTTTTTTCTTGTGATGAGAACTTTTTTTTTCCTGTGCATATAATTTTATTTATTTATTTTTTTATTGTACTATTTTTAATATCTTCATTGCAGTATAATTGCTTCACATTTTTGTGTTAGTTGCTGCTGTATAAGAAAGTGAATCATCTATACGTATACATATATCCCCGTATCTCCTCCTTCTTGCGTCTCCCTCCCACCCTCCCTATCCCACCCCTCTAGGTGGTCACAAAGCACCGAGCTGATCTCCCTGTGCTATGCGGCTGCTTCCCACTAGCTATCTATTTTACGTTGGTAGTGTATATATGTCCATGCCACTCTCTCACTTCGTCCCACCTTACCCTTCCCCGCCCCGTGTCCTCAAGTCCGTTCTCTAGTAGGTCTGCCTCTTTATTCCTGACCTGCCCCTAGGTTCATCAGTACCACTTTTTTAGATTCCATACATATGCCTTAGCATACGGTATTTGTTTTTCTGTCTCTGACTTACTTCTCTCTGTATGACAGACTCTAGGTCCATCCACCTCATTACAAATAACTCAGTTTCATTCCTTTTTATGGAAGCCCCACATTTAAATGTTCAGCTACTATCAGCGCACAACATGGTGGGAACGTCTAAGGTACAGACCGAGTGTAACGCTGGCCAGTGGCAGCTCGTGGGGACTCCCTTAGATGAACTTTAGAGGAACGTGCCATAAATGAGGACTGTTTCATTAAAACAATTTTTTAAAATTAAAAACCCTCAAACATTACAGTATATAGTTTCACCATGTGCTATAAAATCTGCTCATTCTCACCCCAGTTCACGTAGATTGTGCATTAAATGTCCAATTGCTACATGACAGGAAAAGATCCATGTGACCTGTTACTCTGAGGGATAAGCCCACTGCCTAACCTGAACTTTGTCTGTGGTTTCTGTTATTTGTAATTTAAAGGCACTGGTATCTCTTGCCAGGGCCAGGAAGAGGCAAAACTGTGAAGAGTGAGGTTTTTCTTCAGTGTCTCTGGCCTGTTGTGTGCTTTTCCCCTCCCCCATCCCTGACCAAACTTGCTGTTGGATGGCATTTAATATTAGCCATTTGCAGCTCTAGAGCATAAGTTAAAACCACTGTGTTCCTTCTTTCAATTGTATTTCCATATTTGTCCGTTCCTGATTATAAAAAAGAAAGTCTGGAATTACCAGCATCAGCAGAGAAGTGGAATGTGCTTCTGTTCCAGTGCACTAGCAGTAATAACAGTAATGACAGTAGCTGACCTTACACAGCACTTGTATAGGGTGACTCATTCAGCTCTTACAGTGTTCCACGTGTGTGTACTACTGTTGTCCCATTTTAGATGAGGAACTAGGTCCATTTCTGCGTTTCCCAATGAGCTAAATCTATGAGAGGGAACTTCAGCTGTGTGAGGTTCACAGATAACCACAGTGATCACTGGGCTTCAGAATAAACAGAATAAAATAAATGAAGAAAGCTTTAAAATATCCTCTGGCATCACTCGACCAATTAGGGTAATTTTAGCCAGGCTGGCCAGTGATCCGGTGCGGCAGGGCCTGGTAGGTCTGGGTGGATGGGCCCCTGGTAGCTTGGAACGCAGCTCTGTTCATTATCACCAATAGCCAGAAAGAAATGAAATCCTCCAAATGGAATCTGTTTTGGTACAAAACATGAAGGAAACCAGTGAGCAGCTGATATGATGGGCCCGTTCATTCAAACAATGCTTCATTAACTTACTTATATAAAATGATTTCAGCTCTTCTTTTTGCCCATTCTGAATCCAGATTGAGCAACAGCTGACTTTGGAAAAGCTGCGTGAGTGGACCAGACCCGAGAATCTGGATCTCCTTGAGGTCAATGTCCAGTTGCCCAGGTTTAGGCTGGAGGAGAGCTACGAGCTCACCCCTCCGCTGGCCTGCCTGGGTATGCAGGAGCTCTTCAGTAGCAAGGCTGACCTGTCCGGCATGTCGGGAACCAGAGACCTCTCTGTATCGAAGGTGGTCCACAAATCCTTCGTGGAAGTGAACGAGGAGGGCACAGAGGCAGCGGCAGCCACCGCGGCCGCGGTCTGCTTCTGCTCCATGATGTCACAAGAGGTGTATTTCACTGCCGACCATCCATTCATTTTCTTCATTCAGCACAATCCTTCCACTAACATCCTGTTCCTTGGCAGACTTTCTTCCCCATAGAGACTAGAAATACAAGGTCAAGCTTGGAGCGTTGTACCTGCCCTTTCAATGGTGACCATTTTCATAGATCTTTACCAGTAAAACTACTATCCAAAAATGTATCTTTAATCTCCTTTGTAAGCTCAGTTGTGTTGGCTGGTTACACCCATTAACTTGGCATGGGTATCTGTTCTTCTTTTTTTATGATAAAAAAATCCAGTGATTTCTTTTGAGTGCATCAAGTTAAAAAAAGAAAGAAAAAATCAGATGTGTAGATTCTTGACAACGTAGAAATCTATGAAGTTGCTATACTTCCCTGAGAGCCGGGGGGAACATGGTCACTCTGTCATCTGTTTCACAGCTAGACTTTTGGAAGCCGTAATATAGAGACACCCTAATTGTTGAAGGGAGGCTTAAAAACAGATATTCAACTGAAATACCACAGAGCGCCCCAATTAAGGGTCTGCGTTATGAAGACAGACTTGCCTTGGCAATGTCTCTGACCCTGTGTTCTGCAGGATTTGTATCCCATTACAGCCCTCCAGGTTTTAAACTATCAAAGAGCCACCTAGTGATAAACTAACCCCTCCCTTTTTTTGTTCTCCCTTTTCCCTCCTGATATGAGTTGGTGTGGGTTCACAAGGAATCAAGCTGTAGGTGTCTTACCATGAAAGCTGCCAAGAAATGACAAAAAGAAAAATGTCGTAGGAGATACTATTAAGCAAAGAGGTGGCGCAGAGATCTCACTGTTAACCGGCTTCTGCCGTGTTTTCTGATAAAGGCTCTTGACGTCCATAATATGGTACAGGTTTTTATGGTAGTGGGACGGCTTTATGCAACGCTGTGGTGGGAGATGGGGTGAGGATGCACTCTGATTAATATAACCCTTTGTCAATGCACTCCTTGGAAGGGGGCGTGAAATGCTGCATCTTTGTGCTCCCATAAAGCTGGTGGCTGGTTAATAAAGTTTCCTAAGATTCCGCAAACCAGACTGACCTCAGTCCTCTTCTTGTTTCTCCCTGATCTCAGACAAGCCAAGACTGCAAAAGGGGGTTCTTGGCCTGACCAACGATCACGTCTGTGCCGATAGGGAGTGACTCCACAGCAGAAAACAAAATTTCAGCAAATCTCATGTTGGCAAGCATTTCTTCCTTCTTTTTTTCTTAAGATACTGACTAGCACCTGCCATATCCCAGGTCCTCTTAGCTACAGGGACGACAAGAAAAGCCACAGTCACTGCCTTCTGCTACTCTTGCTTGGCCTCCTCATCCTAAAATCTGCTCAGTGATTTAGACTAAATCGTGTTAATCTTAAGTTACATGGGCTCCAAGCCAATCTGCTCAAATTCTCCTTCTTGTATTTGAGGGAACAGGCCCATGGACTACCAGTCAGTTGTTGAAATCAGAAAACTAGTAAATTCAAGAGCAGAGACTAGATCCAATTCTTTTTCTTTCTTTCTTTCTTTCTTTCTTTCTTTCTTTCTTTCTTTCTTTCTTTCTTTCTTTCTTTCTTTCTTTCCTTGGCCTCCCTGCATGCGGCACGCGGAATCTTGGCTCTCCGACAAGGGATTGAACCTGGGCCCTCAGCCGTGAGAGTGTGGAGGCCAAACTACTGGACCACCAGGGAAGTCCCCCAGTTCATATTTTACGTGGAAAACGTCTACTTCTCATAATGGTGAACTAGGTAACTCAAACCTCTTAAGACCAACTGAAAAACCAACCAAACAAAATAAGCATCAGCCCAGAGGAGGAAGGTTGACATGATCATGCCGAATTACTGGGCCAAGATCCAGGAGAAACTGGTGCAGTTGGAAATCACTTTTGCCCCCTGTGCATTTCCCAATCCAAAAGAGAGAAATGAGGTGTGAAGCAGGGATTTGGGCAATGTTCTAGGCTAGGTAGGCTGAGTTTGGACCTGTCAAGAGCAGGGGCCCCATTATACTTCCTGTGCTTTTGTCTGACACCCTACAGGTATGAGTGAACCGTCTCGGAATGCAGCCCTGCTATAAGTCGTCGGACAGCCTGGAAAATTCCAGCCCCTAGAATTGGATTACATTCATCCTGGTTTGCTAAAACCCAGAGGCATATGGCAGAAGCAAACAAAAATCATCTCTGGGGAAAGATTACCCATAAACCTCAAATTATTTTTTATAATCAGCTTTTCTTATACAACACCCAGCATACAATCAAAGATAACTGAATGGGTGAAGAGCCACGACAACGTATATTAAAACCAGCAAAAAAAGATAAAAAGCAAAAAACCAGTCCCACCCCCCCCCCAAAAAAAAACCCCCAGATAATAGAAACAGAAGTACTGGGGGCTCCAAATATTAGAATCATCACACACAAATTATAAAACAACACGGCTGGGCTTCCCTTGTGGCGCAGTGGTTGAGAGTCCGCCTGCCGATGCAGGGGACGCGGGTTCGTGCCCCGGTCCGGGAAGATCCCACATGCCGCGGAGCGGCTGGGCCCGTGAGCCATGGCCGCTGAGCCTGCGCGTCCGGAGCCTGTGCTCCGCAACGGGAGAGGCCACAACAGTGAGAGGCCCGCGTACAGCAAAAAAAAAAAAAAAAAAAAAAGAACAACACGGTTTTCTATGATCAAGATGACAAAAGACAAGGTTAAACATTTCAGCAGAAAACTGGAAACCTAAAAGACACACTGCCATCTCTGAATAAAAATGAAATAGAAATTCCAGGGCTCAAATATACTGTAATGAATGAAGAACTAGATAGATAAGATTTATTAGCAAATTAGATATAGCAAAAGAGAGAAACCGAATTGTCATGGTCAGGAGAAATCATCATTTCTTCCGGAAAGAAAAATGTAATAAATAAAATCCAGAAAGACGAAAGAATGGATAAATACAAAAGGGAAGATAAAAAAACTCAAATGAGTCAGTAAGAAGACACTCCACAGGAAAAGAGGAAAAAAGAGACAGCCTGGGGCAGAATAAAGGTGAAAGAGCTAACAGTCAACGTGAGGGTCCAAACTGGTACGACATCAGTTCACACGCAGAGACCAAGGGGACACACACACACACAGCTCGCTGGGAGACGCCTGCCCACGTGGCACCTAGAACGCAGGGAGCAGACTTTTCCCCACTTGGCGAGAGAACAGAAGAGGTTCTCTGGGGCTCTAACCAGCCCAAGAGGAAAAGCCCTGAAGACTCTGGCTTCCAGGGTTTCCAACAAATGGCTCCTTGAGGATCAAAGTCACACCCCGGGCCCTGTCCCCGCTCCATATGCTCTGAGCTTCCAATCTGCTCTTGAGCTGAACGGGAGCACCTAACCCGGGGTTGCTGGACATCTGAGGAAAAAGTGCTGTGAAAGAGGCCAAAACAAACAGAAAAAACAACCGTGGAAGGAAAGAGAAGATACAGGGAGAAAAAAAACAAATTTGATATCCTCATGGAGATAAGTAGTCACCAAACACACACAGGCTACAACAAAAAAAAGGACGTGACCAGAAAAGTGAGCTCTCGGAAATTTACAACATGATGGTGGCAAAGAGGAAAGATAAAGTTGAGGAACTCTCTCAGGGAGAAGAGCAAAACGACAAAGGATGGAAAATGAGGAGGAAAGAAACAGAGACAACCTCCAGAGGGCAGAGCTCCAGAGGCTATTCCAGAAAGACGGACCAGAGAAAGTGGAGGTGAGAAGAATCCACACGTGAGAGCGGGCCTCTGCATCCAAGGACCCCCCTTGTGAGCTGGGTGATCCAGGGCAAGTTACCCAACCTTTCTGTGCCCCAGCCTCCTTACCCGGAAAATGTGAATAATGGTGCTTAGTTTCCTGGGTTGTTACGAGGATTCAAATAAGTAGTCCCTGCAAAGCGCTAAGAACCAAGCTGGTACCTACCATGACCTCAGTAAACGAAAGCCACCGCCGGCTCCTCTTTCACACATACACGCCACACACGACCTGTCACCAAATTTTATTGGCTCGTCCTTCAAGCGCCCTCATCACCAGACCAGCCTTACCATCTCCGCCACCACTGCTTGCGCACCACCACCTCCCAGGCTTCACAGATGCTGCCTGGCCCTTGGCCGCCCCTCCTCCCTTCTGGCCTGTCTCCGGGCCACAGCACAGGTGACCCTCACGACACCCAAGTCCCACCACATCACTCCTTTGCTAGAAACCCTGAGTAGAAGCCAAGTCTCCCACGACCAAGAAGGCTCCACGCCATCACCTCCCGGTGGTGCCACTATCTGCTCACGTGCTGGACCGGCCTCACCGGACACCAAGCCTGTCAGGCACCTTCCTGCTCAGAGCCTGTGGACTCGCCCCTCCGTCCGCCTGGCAGGCTCTCCTCCGGGGCACACTCCCCTCTCGTTCTCACGGGGGTCTGCTCGGCCACCCGAACATCTGGACCACACCCCCTCCTGTCTGCGTCCATGCCGGGGCAGCCCTTCTTCCTTAGCACTTATCCCGTTGCCACATTGAAACGCTCTTTTCCACGCTGTTTCACGAGCACAGGAGTGTTGTCTGTTGTTGTTTGTTCGCTTATGTTTCCAACGAGAGCCCAGTGTGAGGCAGGCACTCAGTGTTTATTGAATGAAAAGAAAAGAAACTTTCCCAGAGCTCAAAGACCTGAGCTTCCAGACTGAAAGGCTCCACCAAATGCCCAGGAAAATCATCGCAAACTTTCCGACCCCGGGAACAGAGAGAGAAGATTCGCTCAGCCTGCAGAGGTCAAACTTCTCGACAGCAACGTGGGCAAGAGGCAGGCAACTGGCAAACGCTGCGCAACCGAGAACTTATTCCCAAACCGTGAGGCAAGTCTGAAGGTAGAGTAAGAGCACTTCCAGACTCTCAAGGTCTAAACTCATCTTGCCTTCCAGGCTCCACGCTCCTTGAAGCGACTGCAGGATCTGCACCACCAGAGCAGAGGGGAGAGCACAGGATCCCGAGGTCAGATGTGACGCACGGATGGAGCAAAGGTGCCCAGGAGGGGTCACACCGCGGGGGAGACCACCGACGGCCGGGTAGGTGGTAGTGTCCTTGGGGACATGGGGGCCAAACGGCTAGGAAGGAGCTGGAGAAGAATCAGTGAAACGGAGCAGCACCCGAGGGTCCGTCCCCCACGTCCTCAGCCTGCCTTCTGTCTGCGGAAAAACTTCAGGCGAATAAGTTTAATCAGAGGAGTGGGAAAACGCAGAAACAGAGAAAAGCGGTCAAACAGGACGAGACAACAGTTTAGTCATTAAGCGAAGTCAAGGCCCCGTAGTTCCTCCTCAAGGGCCACGGGTCATATTCTGAGCCACATCCTGTGAGCCGTCTTGTAGATACCGAAACCCCACCAGGTGGAAGAAGTGAACTGCATGATGACCAGGCTGCAGCCATGACACAAGCTGCCACAATGCTGAGAACTGGCCTCAAGGAGATGGGAACCAAGCGACCCTGGAACTGACGGCTAACCGCACTGAGTCAAGATGACGCTGGTCAGAGCACCGCACGGCCACCATCCAGATGCCCGTCAGAGCTGCCTGTGCTGTTGCTGCGTGGAGCCCCCTCCCTCCACCCATAGAAGCCCTTGCCCCCGTCAGGGGGGAGTCGGCCTTTGGACCCGAGTTCACCCTCCCCCGCCCTGGCTGTCGCATCCAAAATAAAGCAATCTTTCCTTTCCACCAACCTGGCCTCCTTATTGGCTTCTGTACAGTGAGCAGCTGGACCCCACGTTTGGTTACATCAGCAGTCGATACAAAGCAAACGAAGCTCTGTATGTGTGTGAGATGTGTGTGTGTGATCTGTCTGTGTGTGTGTGTGTTTGTGTGTGTGCGCATACGGGGGCGTATTTAACTTTAGCAAACACAGAGGCAAAACCGGATATATCATTCAGAAACATGGGGCTTCAAGAGTCTGGAGAAGTGGGGAGGCCCGGGACGGGAGGCTGCTGATTCTTTCAGAGGCCATTTACACAATCCTTCAAAATGGTTAAAAGTTAATTTTCGAAAGATACACGGACTTCCAAACTTTCCAACGTCACCTATGAAAATTTTTCTTTCACAGCGTTTACCTACCAAAATGTGACGGTGATAGATGTTGGTACCTTGGATCCCGGGTGGAAAAACAGGCAAGAATTGAAGTACTTTGAAATAATTTTATTGGCTCATAAGACCTTTGCATATAAAAAAAATACCCAAAACACTATGCAGTATTAAATCACAATTACATTTTTTTACCAATTGAAACTACCCAGAATATATTTTTTAAAGGAAAAAAACCCTACAGAACTGAACTCTGAAATGACATTATGACTTAAATACTATGACAAAATAGATCATCCCTCATAACGTTAATTCATGGCACAGAGCTGCCAGACCCTTTCATGAGCATAACGTCGCACAGAGTGCAAACGAACACAATTTCGACGCCACACGCTTGGCTGAAGGAACCGGGCCCCGCCCCAGGAACGCTTACATCTCTGGCACGAAAGGTCGGCCTGTTGTAACTCCCGCCAGGCCACCCACCAGGTGATCCAGGGCCTCCCCCTCCCTGGCCCAGCCTCCGAGTCAGCACCGCCGCTGCTTAAAGAAATCCACGCCCCTCAGTTCTTCGGGCAGGTAGTCCTGGTCCACGGGCTCGCTGTACACGGGGTTGTACTTGTAGCCCTGGCCGTAGCCTAGATCCTTCATGAGCCTGGTGGGCGCATTGCGCAGGTGCAGGGGGACGGGGGGCAGGGGCCCCTGGTGGTTCCGCAGGCAGGCCTTGACGTTGCTGTAGGCGCTGTACACCTCGACAGACTTCGGGGCTCGGGCCAAATAGACGACGCACTGGGCCAGGAGCACCTGAGCGAGAGGGCACCACTGTCACGGAGGCGCCGCCTCTGGTTAGTTCTGAGAAGAGCCCCCGCCCCCATCCCCGCCCCCAGGCTTTTACTCCCCCGCTTTGCCCACAGTCTGGATCACCTAGGACAGAAAGAAGACATTCCTGCTTGAGGCGAGAGGCTGAACCAGACCACTGGTTTTCTTTTCTTTTTTTTAAACTGAAAGAAGTTTTTATTATATGAAAGTTTTCTTGAAACCCGAATATATAAAGCTCAGCAGGAGTGGCTCTGTTTGTGGGTGAACTTGCAGAGATTTCCTGTTCAGCCCCTCTGACACTTCTGTCCCCAGGAAACCCTGGGCACCTCCTGGGCACTCAGGACTCCCCCCGTTTGAACACATGACCCTGCTGACACCTGAGGTCCCCTCTCTAGAGTCTTAAGCCTCTAAGATGCGAGTGAGAAAGCCAAGCAGCTTCTTCAGTGGCCCAGGCACCCACGGTGAGGGACCACGAAGGGACACAGCGTGAGAGCAAGGGACCGATCTGCAAAGAACGGAGCGGGTTCCCTTACCTCGCACTCGGGCATGCCTATAAAGTGACAGCCTTGGTAGGCAGCGACTGCTTGTGTTAATGCAGACGGGTCGGCCAGACCTGCCACACACACAGAGACAAAGGCACGTGTAAGTCATAACGCACACTCTCATCCTGACCCATCACTGCCTGCAGACTTTGGCCAAAAAAATCCACTCAGCAAAATCTGATCTCATTAGCTTACTCGAGACATTTACTGAGTGGTTACTGTGCAGTGTCAAGAATTGTCTCCTCATGGACAAAAACTCTCCGTCTAGTAGGAAAAACAGGAGACTACGTACAACCCACGTAAGGAGCAGAAGCCATGAAGACAGTCACAAGGGTGGACGCGTTAAAAGCAGGACATTCACTAACACCAAAGAAAGGGAAAGCTTTCTGGTCGTTTTCTTTAAATAGCGTCCAGAATCTTCCATCTCTTTCTCAGGAGCTGTCTGATGGAACCAGAACACCTGACTGCAAAGCAAATTTAAAATGTTTCT
Organism: Hyperoodon ampullatus; assembly: GCF_949752795.1. Taxonomy (NCBI): domain Eukaryota; kingdom Metazoa; phylum Chordata; class Mammalia; order Artiodactyla; family Ziphiidae; genus Hyperoodon; species Hyperoodon ampullatus. Next base: position 103,849,107 of record NC_136923.1, read on the forward strand.
TTGGGCTTCCCTGGTGGCGCAGTGGTTAAGAGTCCGCCTGCCGATGCAGGGGACAAGGGTTCGTGCCCCGGTCTGGGAAGATCCCACATGCTGCAGAGCGGCTAGGCCCGTGAGCCATGGCGCTGAGCCTGCGCATCTGGAGCCTGTGCTCCGCAAGGGGAGAGGCCACAACAGTGAGAGGCCCGCCTACCGCAAAAAAAAAAAAAAAAAAAATGTTTCTTTTATCTCAACACAGGCACCTCAGAGACATTGTGGGTTTGGTTCCAGACCACTGCAATAAAGTGAGTACCGCAATAAAGCAAGTCGCATGAAATGTTTGGTTTCCCAGTGCGTATAAAGGTTACGTTTACACTCTACCGTCACCAACAGCATTCTGTCTAAAAATACTGTACTGCTAAAAAAAATGCTAACCATCATCTGAGCCTTCAGTGAGCCTATCTTTTTGTAGTAGTGGCATCAAAGATGACTTATCACAGATCTCCATAACAAAAATATAACGGAGATGAAGAAGTGTGAAATATCATGAGAACTACTGAAGTGTGACAGAGACCCCACGGGAGCAGCTCCCGTGGGAAAAAGGGTGCTGCCAGACCCACGTGACGCAGGGTTGCCACAAACCTTCACTTTGTAAAAAACGCACTACCTGTGACATGCAGCCAAGTGCAGATGAAATGAGGGGCCTGTCCTCCTGCGCGGCCTCCACCGCAGAGGAAACAGAAACCGGTGACTTTGGGAGACAAACACCCTGAGCACAACCCCCTCCCCGGGAATAAGCGGCTGGGTTCCCACTGACTCTCCTCCTCCTCACCTGCCCCACACAGAGCCAAGAGATCCCCAGGCCGAAAGGCAGCAGCATCCCTGGGCCCCGGGCCCCCGTCACTCACCCACGTCCTCGCTGGCAAACCTCACGAGCCGCCGGGCCACGTACAGCGGGTCCTCGCCCCCCTCCAGCATGCGCCCCAGCCAGTAGAGGGAGGCGCTCGGGTCCGAGCCCCGCATGGACTTGTGCAGCGCGGAGATGCAGTTGTAATGCTCGTCGCCTGGACACCAAAGAGCACGGCTCAGCCTCGGCGGGACGCGGGGTCTGCCGCTCACACGCATCCGAGCCGCACGCTGCTCTCGCTCGGCTGACTTCAAGGAAGCCTGAACTAGTGAGGGGCCCAGGAAGGCCTGAGGAGAGCGAGGTCTGACAGCCGCCCTCAAGCGGCCCGGCGACCGGTGTGGGACGCTGAGCCTGGACGTGGGCAGGAGGACCGGCAGCGCAGGCCCGGCCGACCCGCGGACACGGAGGACGCGGGAGAGTTCTGCTCCGCTCGCCCCGTCAAGTGTGAGCGAGGAGACGGCCCTGAGCCTCCCCCGCGCAGAGGTCCTCGGGTCCCACACTTTTACTAGGTCCATGATGAAGGTAACACGGTCGAGGCCACGGGCTCTGGAGCCAGGCGGCCTGGGTTTAAATGCCAAGCGCACCGGCCACGTGACCGTGGGCAAGTCTGACCCCGTCTGTGTCTTGGTCCCTCACCTGTAGAATGGGTGCAAGACCAGCTAGCTCACGGGCTGTATTCATAACGTCTGCCAGGCACAGGGCAGGCACTGTAAGAACGCGCGTGAGTTACACGTTCTACGCTAGCATCTATTTCTGCTTTTACCGTACACCACTTTATAGCCTAGAATTCCACACTACCTGTGTAGAGTCTCAACCTCAACGCAGGGCAGAGAACTTGTTCTCATTTGGAAATCTCTTCCCTCTGACACAGAAATATCTGAGCTAGCTACCGAATCCCACAGGTGGGTGACTATATGCTAGATGACATGAGAAGAAATAATTAAAATCCTGGGGGTGGTGGTCTTAGTCTCAGCAGTTACAAAAAAGGCCAAGAGTACCAGTAAGCAGGTTCCAGGGCGAGGCCTCTATCATCCGTATTTATAGAACAAAGCCTGTGAGAGGAGGATTCTCTAGGATCTGAAGTGTATCTGTGTCTGCCGACCCACCGTGGGGGGGGATGTGACAGTGGGGGCGGCACCAAGGGGAAGGCTTCTAGAACGTGTGGGTTCTCAAGGCCTGGCCCAGGCGGGCAGCACAGCGCTGCGGAGAACGGGGGTCCCCGTCGTGCGTGGCTCCCCCTGATGGAACGTGACCCCGAGAAGCAGGAACCCCTGGCTGGGATGTGTCTGACAGTGCGCGTGCACGTGTGTGTGTGTGCGCGCGCGTGCGTAGGTATGTGCTGCAGGGGTGAGGCTGGGGACCGTGGGGCGGGCTGGCGTGCAGGCAACACCGACATGGGGGAAGGTCCTGTCCTCAGAATCTGTCAGACTTGGATTTGAGGATGAGTTTTAGCACTTGCTTTGTGAACTCAGGCTTTGCCATCTGTAAAGTGGGGCAACATTAATAGTTACCTACCACCTAAGGTTGTTTTGAAAATTAAAAGACAAACGTCCACGTTAGCTACCGTTACGTTAGACGGCAGCGCTCTGGTTTCTAACTGACAGGCTGACGACAGGTGAGAGCAGGTCCAGTGGGTCCCGTCAGAACGAAGCATCACCTTAGGACAACCACGAGGGAGAAAGACCAGAGCCCCCAGGAACAACGGGAGTCCAGCACGGGGGCGTATTTCTACCTCTGGAAATTTTACATTCCGTTCACATCTCCAATCCTTGCACTTGGCCAAAGCGAAGCAATGCTCTACACCCAGAACGTTTTACTGTTCAGATTTTCTGAGCATTCATACAACTTCGGGGCACAAAGTGCTGGGGGCTGAGATGCCTGGGCTGCATTGGGACGTAGACGGGAGCGGCCACAACAGGCCTCCAGCATGTCCCTAGTGCCCCCGGTCGGCTGAGGCGCTTCCCAGAGGTCACACGGCCCGCTCGGTGCCCTCATCAGGAGGCCATGCCCGGAACCAGTCATTGCCAAGCTTCCCCCACGGCCCGCCCTGGCCAGTAGAAGGAGCTTCCATCACCAAGAAGCACCTGGAAACACTGCAGACACGGCACACAGAGTGACAGCTCGAGCCATCAGCTTCCTTTCAAAGGTGTAGAAAGCTACTCCGGTTCCTGCCGTGTGACTGCCGAGAATCGCACAGACCCAAGTCTACCCTATGGCCTCATCTGCAGTAGACTCTCTTCAGCACCCGCGTCTTTTATAAAAAGACACAAAAGTGCTGTGCGTACGACATTTAATATTGCCAGGTCAGGAATTTAGTAAGAGCTGGTATCATATTTGGTACCTGTAAATACGGTTCTATGAAAATAGATAAATACACACGTCAACTTTAATTTTTTAAAAAGCTATTATGAAATAAAAGCACCAAGTTCTGTGTAAACTTAATTTTTCACAGAGACTCTAAGAATTAAGGATTCTAACTCTCACTTAGCTAACTCTAACTAAACTGAGCTTCTGAAATTAGAGGCGCACCCAACTTCCCGCAATTTCACACCCGCTCTCATCAGGGCCGCCCGGCTTTGCACCCGAGGAATCGGGAAGCAGGTCTGTGACACGGGGCTCTGGGCGGGAGGCGCCTCTACGACCGACACGGAGCTGCCCGGGGGCCGCACGGCTCGGGCGGTCACTCACCTGCTCGGTCGTACAGGAGGTGAGAGCGCTGGAGGCCTTCCTTCACGTCGCTCTCGGTGACCAGCACGCGGCCGGGAGGGTAGCTCTGCCCGCTCTTCTTCCCGAACGCCTTCCTGGCGCTCAGCCTGGCCAGCACCGCCAGCTGCAGCCCGTTCAGCCCGGCCCGCGCGTCCCCGTCGCTCAGGCGGGCCAGCGTGTCCACTGCCTTGTCCTCTAGGAACACGGAGGGCCTGCAACACCAGCGGGAGCGTGTCACACTGGGGGGACACGCTCACCCCGCAGCACTCTGTGACCTTTTGTCCCCGCAAGGCCACTAACGAGCCACCCGAGGTTCAAGCCTCTGCCCTGGCTCCCAAACCACTGTGTTAAAGCGGGTCCACGGTGTCACGCGGGTCGGCATCATCAAGACTGAGAACTGCCTCGCCCTGGAGTCGCGAGGTGATTTCACTGGATCCTCTGCCCTCTGCATCTGCAGGTTCCGCGTCCACGGATTCAACCAGCCTCGGATGGAAAATGTCAGGGGGAAAGATTCCAGATAGTTCCAAAAGGCACAGCTTGAATCTGTTGCATACCAACGACTATTTACAAAGCACTCACAACATATTAACAACAATCTACGTGTCATTTACATTGTGTTAGGTATTATAAGTCCTCTAGAGATGATCTGAAGTATGTGGGTGTGCTCAGGTCCTATGCAAACACTACGCCACTTTGCGGAAGGGACCTGAGCGTCCGCCACCCTCGCATTTTGGTATCTGTTGGGGCAGGGGCCCTGGAACCATTCCCCCGCAGATACCGAGTGACAACTACATAGGCATACACATGTCCCTTATTTTACAAACAACCCACCAGGTCCCCCGTTCCTCTGGGCACAGCAGGACCCAGAAGCAGGGCTCTGGGACTTAGGCCTGGGGCATGCTTCCATGGGGGTACTAAGCACATGCAGGCCTTCGTAAAGGAGGTCTAACTATGACTCCTTTTCGACTCTAACTGAACTACATTTCCTATTCCCAGTCTAGTCACACAAGATATGTGACACATCTAGTTACCTAGAGGGATCTTACTCTTCCCAGCTAGGTGCCAGCTGCGCATGCACAAAGCAAAAAAATAACTGTTCAAAGTTACGGCTCACCCGTCATCGGCAACCTTCATCAGCTGCTTGGAAAACAGCTCCTAGGCAGCCACCGGGCTGTGCCAAGGCAGGGAGTGGGAGGTGGCCACCAAAGGGGCCCAGCTTGTCTACGGAGGTCCATCCAGAGTTCCTGACCACACACCCATCCCCCACCTCGCTTTGGTGAACAGCCTGAACAATCCCAATCTGCACCTCACACTCCCTGACGATCCCAAGCCACTGCTCTCACTCATCTCCCTGCTCCCTCACCAAAGCCAAGCCTTCCGGGGACCGCCTCCCACCCCAGGGATTAGCTGCGCTGTGAGTGACTCTCCCAGGACTCCTCACAGCTGCCTGGGCCCCAGAGCTGTGGCAACAGCCTGCAGGCCCACCCTCTTCCCTTCCTGATCAGACACTCACCACACACACCGAGGCCACCTCACTGGTTCTTTGTAAAGCTGACGGCCCGTTTCTGCAGCAGAATTTTTTTTTTTTTTTTGCGGTACGCGGGCCTCTCACTGCTGTGGCCTCTCCCGTTGCAGAGCACAGGCTCCAGATGTGCAGGCTCAGCGGCCATGGCTCACAGGCCCAGCCGCTCCTCGGCATGTGGGATCCTCCCAGACCGGGGCACGAACCCGTGTCCCCTGCATCGGCAGGCGGACTCTCAACCACTGCACCACCAGGGAAGCCCTGAAGCAGATTTTTGATGATTTGGAAAAAACTAGACAACCCACACTAAAGAGAATGTGTTGCAAGGGCCCACATCAGAGGGGGTGTGGCAGCCCAGGTATGCCTAAGAGGGAGGGCAGTCGGGGCTTGGTGATGGCACCTCATCTGTGTGTGTGTGTGTATACGCATGTGCATGTGTGTATGCGTGTATACATGTATGTGTACGTGTGTGTACACATACGTGTATACACGCGCCTGTGTTTTTGAGGGGGGCAGGGAGACCCACAGGGCCTGAACATCTCATCTCAGAACTAATAAAAGCAACGCTTTCCATCTCCTTGGAAGGCTTCCTAGCAACCAAGAGCCCGCAGGGCCATCTGCAGGAGGAAAGGGATCGAGCCGGAGCCCTGAGTGAGCGTCACCTGGAGCCGGGCCATCTGGTGGTGACACGCCGTCTCTCCACCCCCCGCCACTGCCAGGCCGCGAGGACAGGAATCATGTTTCATTCTTTATGTGCGGTGCCCGGTGGGCGTCAGGCACTCCGCATCTGCACAACGAACGGACTAACTTCAATCTTCCCACAATCTCAGAGTGACACGTGTGTATTTAAACATGGTGACACACGGAAAGTACAGAAGCACCAAAACCATAAAAACCCCTCATCCGTCCACCTAGAGAACAGCAGCTACCAGGTCATCCTCATCCGTCCACCTAGAGAACAGCAGCTACCAGGTCATCTGCTGGATCTCCTCTGTGGGCCGTCCACCCGTGTCTCTATCTACCTCACTGGACCTGGGTGGTGTGACCTGCAGCTCCGGACACACCGGGTGGCAGATAGAGCCTTCTGAACACCTTGTGAATTTCTATCCTATAAATATCCAGTCTCGTTTTTAAAACAAAATTGGGGTCATACCATATAGCGTTTGCAATCTTACTAAAAAAAATATTATTTTGAAATACAAGCAAGCTACTCAGAACTCTGAATATTACTTTTTTACCAAATGGGATTATAAAAAATGTAAACACTAGCAACAAAGGGGTAAAGTCACCTGTCGCTCTGCCACCTTCAGGTCAGGGCTCTGGTGCACATACCTCCCTCCTGTGTGACTGTCCACCGGATGCACCGAGAGGCATGAAGTGCTTTGGGGCAGAGAACAGACAGACGGGTGGCCTCACAGCCCAGCCCTCCCGCTGCTCCCGCGTTTCCACGCCCCCTCATGGGCCTCGCTAATTATGAGAGAAGCCGACTAGCAGACTGTGAGTTAGCCTTTAAAAATGGAGATGAGCTTTACGTGGGTGGAAAAGGAACTCCTTCCTTCGCTGTTTAGACTCTTAACCAAAGTCCACACCGCTCCACTGTCATCCTGTCCATCAGGTCTGGAGTCAGGGGGACAGGAGGGCGCCCATCCCGGCCCCCAGTGCTCCACAGCTCCTCTTCCATGTGAGCCACACTCCAATTTCAGCCCCGTCCAAAATGAGTCTTTGTAAACACAAACGAATCTGTCAGCACCTGGGCTCCACTAACCGAGGTGCCACTCGGGACGGTCACGCGCCAGGTCTCTGATGGGAACTGGCTGCACAGGACGGCCAGAGGTCCCTGCCGCCGCCAGTCCATCCCAACCCCGCTGACTCCAGCCGGCTTCTGAAGAGGAATAAATGCGCCAGAACACCTTGAGATCTCAGCAGAGGGAACGGAGGAGGGTCGCGCGAGAACAGAGGCAGGGACGTGTGCACCGCCCCTGGCAAAACTCCTCAACAAACAGCCACTACTGCACAGATCACGTGGACAGTGCTCCGGCTCGAGAGTTTAAGGCTACTGTAAAACGGAAGCGTACACTTTTACAATGTTTTTCATTTGGAAGTAACTTTCCAAAGTCATAAAAGAATTAAATGAGGCGCAATCTACCTTGGGGATAGAGTGCCTGAAATTGCACAGCATCCCACAGAGAAATAAGCAATAGACTGTAAGTTATATCTTTATAATGTGATTTAAAAAACTGTTCCATAATAAGGGAAAAAATGGTTTAAGTGCACTGGGAAAGATCACATTCCAAAGTAATGAGACCCAGAGAGGAAGGAAGTGACAGCCTCGTCCTCTAGCTGGAGAGCAGCATGTGGTCTGAGCCGGAACCTGGGCGCGTACGGCAAGGCCTGCTCCCTCCTTCCCCCTTTCCTTCCAAGGCCTGCATCTTTCTGCACCTTGTTTTCCTGCGATCTGGAGGATTCTACAGCTGGATGTCTAAGCTGCAGGAGGAGTGAAGTAAGTGAAAACGTGCGTGTTATTTCATGCAGAACAGAAGCACATATGTGGCTCAGTTAACCGCTCCCTGAAGGACAAAACAACGCTCTGTGGCTCTAAGGAAAAGGAACACTCCACGGTCAGGGTAACAAGAGCGACGTGTGTCACGTTACAGAGAACTTTCCTAAAATCCAGGTGTGTGGATCTCAGCACAGATTTACTGACTCCACAGCCTCCAGGGCCTGACCCCGGGCACATGCCTTTTCAAACTGTATCCCTGGTAAGTGTGACGTGCAGATCTGGTCAAAAGACACAACTGCTAAATTACATATGGAAGCCTTTGGTTCCTAATCCTTTGCAAATTAACACAGTCTGCCTGGACACGAAGAAGCACAGAGAAAGGTCAGAATGTTAATACTTAGCACTTTCACTCAGTACCAAGGAGGTACTAAGTAACTCTTTGAACTTCAGGCTCCTTCTTCCAACTGGGTTAGAAGCACGCTTTCAAAATCCAGCTCCATCATTCAAACTGTGTGATCTGGGGCACATGACTCGGCCTTTTTGTGTCTCAGCCTCCTGAGCAAGTGACCTATGACGTCTCCCAACTTAACTTCTTGTCAGAACTGCTAACAAGCAGACCCACGAGCTCAGCCTGATCATCTCCACTCTGCCTGCTGCCCTGGTCCTCATTTCACTTCAACTACGGCGCGGCAGTGATGGGGGGGAGGGGATAACCTGACAGTCATCCCATGAAATGCTGATGTGAGTAAAATAAATAAATTACCCTAGATAAATAAAAAAGTGGGATAGAAAGTTGTAGACATATACCGACAACCAGTACATGCACGAAAAACACACACACACAAGTCAGGATTTTTTCCCCTCTCAATTTCCCTTTATCACTTGGTTCTGTGAGTCTGCAGTGGATGTGCTGCTTGGAGGAAAGCTGGACTGGATGCGCAGAGCGGGCAGCAGCCCTGCAGACCCCGGCGCACGCCCCGCACGCAGAGGCCCCTCCCTGAGCTTCCACCACGGGTGGCGGTCCCACCTCAGCTCTACCCTAAAGCCACGCGACCTGGGTGCTGATGGGGTCCTCAGCTGCGTCCAGGGCTCTCACAAGGCACCACATAGCTCCTCTGGCATCCAAGACAGGAGCGAGATTCGGAGGCCGGACACACGGGGAGGGCGAGCTGAAACCTAAGCCCTGAGCCTAAAATTCGGTCTTGTGCTTTAATCCTCACAGAAGAGCGGCTCCAGAGCAGTGGGGGTGAGGGTGGAGGCACCAGCTTCCCAGCAGATGGGCCTCGCCCCCCACCGTTATGGCTGCTGACGCGGGACCCTGGGGCAGCTGAGGAATACGCCCTAATACAAATAAGGGAAAACCTCTGCCCCAAGTAACCCAGCCAATCATCCACGATACACACCCCGTGCATCACGCAGCTCTCACAATACAGAAAGAGATCACCAAGAGGAAAGGGATAGCCTTGAATGCATCATTTTCAGTTAAAATTTCTTTACTTTCACGGAACTGAGTTTGACTTCTAGAGTGCTCAAACATCATCCTAAAAAGACTTAAGGAGTTTTATGGTAATGTTTATACTAATTCTTAGTGTCTTAAAAAGAAAAAAACCTGCAGGAACAGGAAATTGGGATCTGAGCATAAACTTCAAAAGATTCGTAAGGTAAGTCTATCCTGTGAAGTAAATAATCAATGAGGCTTCTCATGGTCGGTCTTCCAAGCCTTAAAAAAGAAGTGTGCTAGGAAAAGACCCAAATCTGTCAGCACAAAAGCAAACACCCAAGAACTAAAGTAAGGGGCTAAGCAGTTAAAGCTGGAAGAACTACAGATGAGCCCAGGATGGTCTCTAACTCACATGTGAAAAGCCAGGAACCCTCTGCAGAGACAGAGCCACACCTGTCTGCCTGTCTGTAACCCAGCACTTCCCTCCTCCATTCCCGTCTCTCCTAGGAGGACATTTCTCCACCCTGCCCCTCCAGCCCCAGCCCGGGATTCTCCGGGAGGTGCTGCCCCAGGGGCCTGCCGGAGCCGGAGTCACTTACTCAGAGCCGCTGTTGCTGCCATGGCCCAGAGGGTCGGCAGGGCGGCTGGAGTCCAGGACGTGGATCCCCAGGGAGTTGATCGCCCGCATCAAGACAGTCACCAGAGCCTCCACCGGAAGCTTCTCGAGAACGATAACCCGGCAGCGGCTCAGCAGAGCAGCGTTGACCTGGAAGGAGGGGTTCTCCGTGGTCGCCCCAATCAGCGTGATGGTTCCACACTCCACGTGAGGAAGGAACGTGTCCTGATCGTGGAGGAAAACAAAAGAAATTGACCCCCGTCTACAACCTGCAGGATCCTGGGTAAGTCAGCTGTTCCTTCCTTTTCTTAATTCTGAGTTCAAGGTTAGGTTAGGAACTTAGACTGCTCACTGTGAGTCCTGATGTTTAAACGTTTATGAAAAGTGGAAGCTTGACCCAAAGTGGCTTTTCTGATATGTATAGCTCAGAGGTATACCAACAATTTCATTTATCAGATAGAGGAAGCATTTTCTGGTCACCAAAAAAAAAGCTAAGAAAAAGTGAGGACACAGGCATAGAGGAGAAGGGCTGAGGGTCGAGGCTTCTGCAGACGGAGAGTTACCGTCACCCCCCGCCCCGAGCATTTATGCAGTGACCTCACGGGCTTTACACTCAAGTCAGCATTCACAAGGACCAAAAGAAAGTAAAAAGAAGTGAACATACCTGCTGGGACTTATTGAACCGATGAATCTCGTCAATAAAAAGGATGGTTTTCCTCTTGAAAAAGCGCTTCTCGTTCTGAGCTTGTTTGATGACGTCGCGCACGTCGGTTGTCTTGGCGCTGGTCGCCGACAACGTCACGAACCTCACGCTGTGTTTCTTGCTGTTGTTAGCTATGATGTGGGCCAGCGTGGTCTGCGACAGAGGGCAGAGCGTGGAAGTTGATGAGATGGAGGGACGCGCACCCAGGCTGCCAGAGCAGCCGCCGCAGCGTTTACCCGCAGCCTGAACGCTGAGGCGCGCTCAGCAGCAGATACGATCGGAAACAGCACAGTGCGCTTCCAAACGTGGAAAAGAAGGTTACAAAGAAAACAGGAAAGCAGCTGAAAGTTCGGCCGATCCTGATCGCCTCTCCTTCGTGTCTAACCCCATCTGATGCCTTCCTGGGGACGCTAAGGTCTCTGGAACCCCCGGAAAGAGCGGCCACCTTGAGGCAGCAGAGCCTGGCGATAGCGGTGACCTCTCCCAGCCAAGGAAACAGCACCACCGACGGGTGAGGTGCAGACCCACGGGGCTGGCTGGGCCACATCCGAAAGCTCCGCAGGGCAGCTCGGAAAAGGAGAGCCAGCCCTTGAACTGAGAGACCAATGACCACCGCCGGCGCTCAGGACGACCCCCGCCCCGTGGGACTGTCCACTGAGGGACAGAGATGGAACAGCAGCACTGCGACCCTGTCAGCGCTTCCCGGAAAGCGATGCTCAGCGCCTGGCGTTCAGTGGGTGCTTGATAAACACACACACGCTATTATTAACTTTATTATTACTGTCAGCAGTGAAGTATAGCGGTTAAGGATGGAGGTAAAGAAAAACGAAAGACTGTGTCATGAGAGGCGAATGTGCTCCTGAATGAGTGGGAAGGGGGCGTTCTATTTTCTGAAAGTCGCACAGCATCGTCACGCACTGCGACTGCTCCTCAGCAAGCCCAGCCACAGGCCACACCTGCCTCGCTTGTGACCGGTGACCAACCACTACTCTGCACAGCTCGGCCCACCGGCTCTCTTGCCAGGCATCTGCCGCGAGCGCCCCGCCCTCCACAGGGGCGTTTCTCCTGCCATCTGCTTCAACGCCCTCCACCTGATTCGCTGTTCTGACCGTCTTAAGAGCTCTAGGGAATCACTAAGAACGCTACCGCGTGGTGCCATGCTTCCGGGGTCAACTCTGATTGCTCCTGGCTTCAGAAAAGCTCCAGTGCAAACAAGAAAGCACACCACGAGCAGGACTCACTCTAGGAACTGGAATAAACGGAGATGCGACTAAGCTGTGGGAGACGAAGTTGAAAAGAACAACTGGAGAAAATCCGTAAAAGGCCTCGTGCGCTGAGGGGTCTGGACCCACTCACAGCTCTGAGCCCCTTCGCGCCTCGTCCTGGGCTTTGCTTTTCGCTCCCTGGTGCTGCTTCTCCTCCCTTTCCCTGAAGACAGGAAAATATGTATTTCAGCACCTCCTCGCTTTCTCTTTTTTCCGTCCTAGCTCCTGCCTCCTTAGGGCTCCTTCCCAGTCTCCCCAGCGCTCTTCCAGTGACGTGTTCTCTAGACCCCAACATCCTAAGTGCCCTCCTCTGGGCTTGTGCCCGCCCCTAAGAAAGCACTGGCCACCAACATGCACCGATGTTGCTTCTTTAACGGACAAGCCATCCTAAGGACAGTTATGGAAACGGTGGATGAAGGCGGCTCGCAGGGGGAAGGAGTTCTCCTGTCAGTCCTGTTAAGCGAGCACAGTCTCAAGTTTTAACGAAGACCCGTCTGCTGAAAAAACCAACGGCTACAAGGAGCCGGAAACAGCACAACACAAATTCTACAATTCCCGACTGCTGGCTGCACACCTGACTCCACCCGCCCCCGGAATAGGGTGGACCACGGCTCTGGGCGGCCCGCCACGGGGGTCCCCCGATTCCCGCTCACCCCCCGCATTCAGACACCTTCACTCTGTTAACGCCCGGAGAACGCGCCTGCGGCCCGGGGGGTGCTGCGGGGCGGGCGGACGCGCTCACCTTGCCGCAGCCCGGCGGCCCCCACAGGATGAGCGAGGGTACCTCGTTGGCCTCGAGCAGCGAGCGCAGCAGCGTCTCGGGCCCCACAGCGCGGCCCTGCCCCACGAAGTCCTGCAGCGCGTCGGGCCGCATCGTGTCGGCCAGCGGCTTCCCCTGCAGCAGCTGCCGCACCTCCTCGGCCGCGGGGGCCCGGGCGTGCGGGCGGCCGCCCGGGGCCTCGAAGGCGGCGGCGGCGTCCGCATCCCAGCGGCCCGCGTCGTCCTCGCCGTCCGCGTCGCCCGCCGCCTCCTCCTCCTCCGGCGCCTCCGCCTCGTCCCAGCTCCGCGGGGACGCGCTGCCCGCCGCCGCCGCCGGCCGCTGCCCCGCGCCCTTCCCGCCGGGGCTGCCGGGCCGCGCCACCGGGAAGTCGGGGATGAGCCGCGCGCCGCTGGGCGTGGGCGGCGCGTCGTAGCTCTCGCGGCTCTCGGTCTCGCCGCCGTCGTCCGGCTCCTCGGCCTCGCCCTCGCTGCTCTCGGCCGCCGTCGGCGTGGCCGGCTGCTTGAGCGCGGAGCTCTCGGACGGCCGGCGCCGCTTGGCGCGGGGCGGCGCGGGCTCCGCGTGGCCCGCCGGGTGCAGGAGCAGGCAGCGGTCCAGGTGCGAGTTGATGTGCGCGGCAGGCATGGTCTGCTGGCACACGGGGCACTGCACCCGGTGCAGCTGCGCCAGGAACGGGTCGTCCTCGGGCCCGCTCACCTCCATGGCGGCCGCCGCGCTAGGCCCCGCGCCGCGCGACCCTCGCTCGGGGAGGCGGCAGGACGCGAGCGGGCCGGCGGAGGGCGCCGCTCATGCCTCACGTCCGGACTGCCCGCGTCGGCCCGCCCTCGGCCGGAGGCCCCGGCGCCTCGCGCGGCGCGCCGGGAAGCGGAGTCCGCGGCCCCTCGCCCGGCAGCCGCTGGCAACGGCCCGCGCGGCCTGACGGGAAACGTAGTCCGCGGCCGCTCGCAACGGTTCGCGCGGCCTGTCGGGAAGTGTAGTCCACGGAGGTTCGCCTGGCCGCCGCGGGCAACATCTCGCGCGGCCTGTCGGGAAGTGTAGTCCGTGGACGGTCTCTCGGCTGCAGTGCGTTCCCTTCCGGCCGGCATCGCGAGAGGCCAGCGGGTTGCGCGTGCGCAGGCCTGTCCTCCGTGGACGGCGAAGCCATGGAAGCGCGCCGTGGAAGCGCGCCGCGGCTGCGCGAGGGGAGTGGCTTTCCGCGCGTGGCGGAGGGCAGGGGGCGGAGGGCAGGGGGCGGAGAAATGGGAGAGACGTTGGGCGCGCCGGCGGGGAGCCGGGTGGGGACGGAGCAAAGGGAATTCGAAGGTCCTCCCGATTGGGAGTGTTCGCCTGGGCGGCGGCGGCGGCCGCCAGAGACACGGAAAAAGAACCGCCAGCCCCAGATTGTTGGCCTTTTACCCCAAACGCGCGCTCGCACACGTGGTGTCTCACGGCCGTTTTGTAGTTAAACGTTAGAAATGCGCGGGCATCTCGAGGCGGCGTCAGGTTCCGCCGCGCGCGCCGCCCCGGGCTTAGCGACGTCGGGTTGAGACCCGCGAGGGGTCTGGCCTGGGGCGACGGGATGACCGTCTCTGGCACGCGTTCCTGCTTTTCTCTAAACTTCTCCTTCAGAAATGTGACACAAATCTGCATTTTTGGTATTTAGAAGAAGAAAATAGAAGGGGGAATGAAAACAAGTGAGACAATTTTAGAAAAGAAGGGGCTTTCCTAAAAGTTGACAAAACTGGGATGTTTATTTAATCTGCACAAGAACTTCTCCTTGGAACTTACCCAAACGCAAACCCTTAAGGGTTAAATGAGCCTCTTCATTTGAGATGATTTTACAAAAAGGAATACCTCACAAAGAACTAGAATTAGGTAAAAGATGGTATAAAAGGAGAGGGCAAAGGAAGTGTTTTTTTTCAGTTGATACTGGTTGTGAAGCATGTGTCCCAACCTGCTGTCAAGTGTTGAGAGGGCTGAAATCTGACTTTCTGATAGTTTTTCCAACTACGTATGTTAGGCTCAAAAGTAGCATTAGTAGAAAAGGTAAGTAAGAATGAGTTATGGAGTCTTATTGTTTGGCCATCATACAATTTGAAATGTAGGATCATGAGCTTTTATATAGCCTTTTACTTATCGCCCAGAGCATCCAGCCCCCGAACTTCACAAAAGCAAGTACTTGGAGAAGAGGTTTGCGGGCGGGGAAAGAAATCTTCTCTCCTTGTCTTAGGGTTATTAGCTCTGGCCCTGTGAATTTAACCGACAAAAGACAGATTAAAAAGAAAAACAGACTGTTAACATTTGCAGCGCCCCTACACACGGAGTACCTGGTGATGGGCGGGCTTACGTAGCAATTTATCAAAAGAACAAAACATTTGTAGAGAAGCGACAAGACAAAGGAAAAGGACCTTGAGTTTCTAGGGCGGCAAATTGGGGGAAGGCATGGGAAACTGATGGGAGACAAGAACTAGTTAGTCAAGTTGGTTGTGCAGATTCCTCCAGTGCCACCTCTGGGCCGATGAGGGTCTAGAGTTTTCTCCTGTGATTAACTTCTGCCCTTTCTGGTAGATGGGAGCGGGGAACACACCTTTGCAAATTTATGTCCTGCTCTTAGGAAGTAGGGCGAGAGCAGAGAGCTCTTCCTGTATCAGCTTAATTGCCTTTAGCTCAATATAATCCTTATGCCAAACTGGCACGGTTTGGCGCAGCGTATTCTGCTGCCTGTGAGGTTCTAGGGCTGTCCTCAAAATGAGCTGTGAAGGAAAGTATTACTAAATATGGAAATATAATACACTATGTTAATTTTAAATACGTATAGAAATAGA
This sequence comes from Hyperoodon ampullatus, assembly GCF_949752795.1. NCBI lineage: Eukaryota > Metazoa > Chordata > Mammalia > Artiodactyla > Ziphiidae > Hyperoodon > Hyperoodon ampullatus. The sequence goes on from NC_136923.1 coordinate 103,864,325, forward strand.
TGGACATGTGGTCTCTAACACAAGCAAAATATTTTAAAATAATGATAACAAACGGGGCAACAACTCTGAAGCTTCCTGAGTCTTTTAATGTAAATGTAAAGCTTAAAACTTATTTTTTGTTTAGAAATAATATATGCTTATTATGGAAAATCTGCTCAGAGATTCTCATTGTTAATATTTCAGCACCCTATTCCAGTCTTTTAAAATGTATTTCAGAAAGAAAAAAATATCTCAAGACTACACCGTGTATTTACATATAAATGTAATTCTATATCTGCCTTTATTGTTACCTAATATATATTTTCAAAAGTTTTTACTGTAATGGGAAAATATTCATTGCATAATATGGAGTAAAAGTTAGAAGATACAAAGCTATATAGTATAATCCCATTTTATTTTTATACAACTGTTCTGCTCGTATATATAATATATAAAAGAAAAAATATGAAAAAGGAAACATATGAAGAAAAGACAAAACTCTCCATATACGTATATGTACTTTACTTCCATGGTGTCATACATGAATAAAATCGCACCATTTGGATGGACTGTGAGGTGAAAGTGCACTGGACTTGCCCTAGAATCTGGGCTTGAGTTGGACATGGTGTGACCTTGGGCGAGCTCCTTCCCCTCCCAGACTCAGCTTCCAAATCTAAGAGGGGAACAGTAATGCCTCCCTCTCAATCTGTTGTGAGAATTAAGTGATCTTATGAATGTAAAGGTGTTTAGTACCGTGCGGAGCACAGAGTAAGCCCTCTATTACTCTGTTTCCTGAACCCCAGCTCATCCTGCCTGAAGTTCAAAGTTTTCTCCACTAGATGGTGATGGTAGAAAAATAAAATGAGTAAACCATACCAGCCTTTAACCAGATTTAAACTTTCTTTTTAAATCAGCATAAATACAAATAAGTGTAAACTCTATTATAAGGTTGCAGTAAACGAGCTCAATGTAAAGCAGTAAACCCTCGGCTTAAATATCCTCCGTTAATCCCTCACTGCTTTCTTGTCTCCAGCCGGACTTGGCGTTCACTTTGAGCAGTGTAACCATCTCTGTCCTCCGCCCCAGAATCACAATGGGGATGACGGATTCCGTGTGTGGCTCAGCTCTCAGATCAGCCATCTACTCAGTGACCGCAAGGAAAGTCTCAGCCTGGTGCAGGTCCTGCGTGCTGCCCTATAGAAGGCCTCGTAGTATTATCGAACCTCAGGCGTCACCTTGCCCCTCGTAATCATACCCAAGGTATGTTGGACATTTCGAGTTCAGTTAATCCCACCATGATGCACATCCCTGCCATCTTTAGTCACCATCCTAAAAGTCAGCCCCACGGCCATCTGTTCCCCTTCCTGCTTTGGGAGTCCTCTTGCCTAGCCCAACCTCATAGGCCTTTCTTTTCCTGACTTTCCCTTGTGTCCACTGGAATCTATGCCACGTTTCTATTAACTTTAGTAAATTGTATACATTTTCTTGCTACTGTAATAAGACCGCCGGATTGTTCTATTTTATTACTGGTCTTACTGGTATAAAAAAAGTGCTTTGACTTTTATAATTTATTTCATATTTGGCTTTTTTGGGGGAAACTCTTTTATTAGTTTTAAGTGATTTTCTATTGATACTCTTTGTACAAAAAGAATACATCTGAACTTTGGCATCAGTTCTTGGCACTGAGCTTCAAAAATCCTTGGAATTTCCTGAGTGACAGGAGAGCCAATGAGGCCACTCCTGGTGGGTCCCCAGAGAGCTTCAGGATGGGAACTGCTCACCAGAAACACCAACCACACAATTAGAGGTTGGAACTTCAGGCCAGCCATCACTGGGGAGGGGAGGGATGTTGGAGATTTGCCTTCAAACACATGGCCCGTGATTTAATCAGTCGTGCCTACATAGTAGAACCCCAGTAAAACCTCCGGACACCAACGCTGGTGGAGCTTCCTGGTTGGTGAATATAGCAGTGGGGGTGGGATGAGCCCTGTCGCCATGCAGAGGGCATGGAAGCTGCGTCCAGGATCCTCCAGACCTCGTGTTATGTGCATCCTTTGTTAAAAAACTGAATTTTTTTTCAGTGAGTTCTGTGATTTGCTCCAGGGAATTATCAGACCTGAGGGAGGGGGTTGTGGGACCCCCATGTTTCTAGCCGGTTGGTAGGAGTGCTGGTCCCTGAGCCTTGAGGCTGGAGTCTGAAATGGGTCGTCATTGTGAGGGCTCTGCCCTGATCCATGGGTTCTGATACTAACTCTGGTGGGTGGGCGTCAGAGCAGAATCGAATTGCAGGACACCCAGTTGGTGTCGGAGAGTCGGTATCAGAACAATACTTTTCCTCTTTCCAACACATTTATCTATTATTTTGTTTTCTTTCTGAATTTCATTGGCCAGTACTGGTTATTATTACGTTGTTGGAGAAAGCAGGCCTCTTTACCTTATAAAGTGAACAGTGAAATGACTGAGCCAAAATTCTGCTTCAATCCCTGAGTTTACAAAACTTCTAGTAAAATAGAGAAAGATACCTCCTTAACATGATGGGTTTTGTTTTGTTTTTCCTCAAACGGGCAGCCACCATTATGTTTAATGATGAAAACACTAAAGATATTCGTCGTTTCTTCCCACACTTCTCACCCTGGAGAGCTTTCCAGTCCTTTGCTGCGTCTGGGTTACTACTTACTCTTCAGTTTAGAGAAGTCCTGTTAATTGTCCCTGACCCTCCAGGCTGGTTTGGTCCCTTTGCTCATTTGACACCTTGTCTGTCCCTTATGACAGATGCCTCATAGTATTATAACTGCCCATTGCATGTCTGTTTCCACTCCTGCCCCACTTCCATTATAGGACAGCGCAGGCCCCATGCCTGACACGTAGGGAGCGCTGGGCTGTGCTTGGATGGGACCAGTGAGTGAAAGCCGTCAGGCAGGCGTCAAGTGCAGGCTTGACCCTTTCCCCTGAGGTTCACAGCAGGAGCATTCTGTTTCTTCCAGAAAGACCACCTGAATGGGGCTTTTAGTTACAGAAAGATTAGAGGAAGACTTTCTGCCAACAAGGAGATATTTAGAGAACCCTTCCATAAAGAGAAAGGGCACTTTTTGGGAGGTGAGACTAAGATGGTCTCCTAGGAACAGTGGAGAATTGCCACCGGGAGGAAAGACTGGGTTGCTTAGGGGAGAGATGGATTTTTCATAGAAGGAAGAAGAGAAAGTGGAGGGTGAGCCGTGACATCCGTTTCCTTCTTGTCCATCAAACTGAATTTGAAACCCTACGGGGAGAGGGCTGAAGACCAGAAGATGAGCTGATGTTCTGGGCAGGAATCTAGATCTGGAGGACCCAGCAGCGCTGCATTGGAGGGGAGGCGACATCCCCTAGCTCTGCCCTCCCCCGCTCAGACCCTGGTGCTCGCACTGAGGCCCCATCAGCAGTGCCGGCACCCAGGCTTCTTCCAGGAGGGTCTTGACCATGGTCTTCACCTGGCAGGGCAGGAGGACCCTGCAGACACACGTGAGGACTGCAGCGCACAGAACAGCTTGCAGCACATTTCAGCAACTCTTCGAGGAATTTCCAGAAATGAGTAGGGGATACACTGGGAGCTGCTAAGCGACTGGTTGGTAGAATGAGGCAAGGGTAAAGAGGATCTCAGAGATGTTGTTAAAGAAGTGTATTAAAAGTTAACGTGGAGTTCAACGGGTGATCCCGTCCGAACTGAATAAGTGAAAGAGAGAAATTGAACCTTGGTTTCTGCCTTACACCACAGGCAAAAATAATTCAAGATGGCTCATAGGACTTGATGTAAAAGCTAAAAGTATGAAGCTTCTACAGGGAAACGTGGAAGAATATCTTCATGGCTTTGGGGTACATGAAGATTTCTTAGTGAGGGCATAAACAGCACTGGTCATTAAAAATATACATATGAATATATATATATATATATATATATATATATATTGAACTTAATTAAAATTTAAAAAGCATCTGCTCTTCAGGAGACATCTGTGGGAATGGAATATTACTCAGCCATAAAAAGAAACGAAACTGAGTTATTTGTAGTGAGGTGGATGGACCTAGAGTCTGTCATACAGAGTGAAGTAAGTCAGAAAGAGAAAGACAAATACCGTATGCTAACACATATATATGGAATCTAAAAAAAAAAAAAAAAAGGTTCTGAAGAACCTAGGGGCAGGACAGGAATAATGATGCAGATGTAGAGAATGGACTTGAGGACACAGGGAGGGGGAAGGGTAAGCTGGGATGAAGTGAGAGAGTGGCATGGACATATATATGCTACCAAACATAAAATAGATAGCTAGTGGGAAGCAGCCGCATAGCACAGGGAGATCAGCTCGGTGCTTTGTGACCACCTAGAGGGGTGGGATAGGGAGGGTGGGAGGGAGACGCAAGAGGGAAGAGATATGGGGACATATGTATATGTATAGCTGATTCACTGTTATGAAGCAGAAACTAACGCACCATTGTAAAGCAATTATACTCCAATAAAGATGTTTAAAAAAAAAAAAGACATCTGTGGGAAAATGAAAACACAAGCCATAGCCTGAGAGAAAATATTTGTAATACATATATCCGCACAGGACTTATTTCCAGAGTATATGAAGAATTATTGCAACTCAATAAGAAGACAAAATACCTCCATTTTTAATCTTTTTTTTAACATCTTTATTGGAGTATAATTGCTTTACAATAGTGTGTTTGTTTCTGCTTTATAACAAAGTGAATCAGCTATATGTATACATATATCCGCATATCTCCTCCCTCTTGCATCTCCCTCCCACCCTCCCTAGCCCACCCCTCTAGGTGGTCACAAAGCACCGAGCTGATCTCCCTGTGCTATGCGGCTGCTTCCCACTAGCTATCTGTTTTACGTTTGGTAGTGGATATGTGTCCATGCCACTCTCTCACTTTGTCCCAGCTTACCCTTCCCCCTCCCAACACCTCCATTTTTAAATGGGCAAAAGGTATAAAAGAATACTTCACAAAAGAAGATATATGGATAGAAAAACACATGAAACAGGCACAGTGAAATGCACATTAAAACCACAGTGAGATGCCACTACACTCCCTCTGGAATGACTGAAAATAAAAAGACTGACAACATTACATGTTGGCAAAGACAAGGCACAGTTGGAACTCAAAGCATTGCTTGTGAGAACATAAAATGGTAAAATCATTTTGGAAAATCATTTGGCAGTTTTCTTAAAAAGGGAAACACACCCTTGCCATGTCATCCAGTAATTCTGTTTCCAGAGAATTTACCCAGGAGAGATGAAAACATGTTCAAAGTGTGTCCACAAAACGGGTTGTATGCAAATGGTTAGCGCAGCCTTATTCATAATAACCCCAGACTGGAAACACTGTAAACGCCCATCAACAGTGGAATGGAAAAACAAAGTTTGGTTTACTCATACAGTGGAATTCTACTTGGTAAAAAAATAAACTGCCAACACACAGAGCAATGATAAATCTTAGAAACATTGTGCTGAATAAAAGAAGTCAGACACAAAACAGTATATGTATTGTATGATTCCAATTATGTGAAATTCTAGACCAGGCAAAGCTAATCTGTAGTGTAGAAATTATATCAGTGGGTGAAGGGATGGGGATTATAGGTGGCCAGGGCATGAGGGATTTTTTGGCTAGTGATAGAAATATGGTATAAATTGAGGAGATGGTTACACCATTCTATGCATTTATCAAAACTCATCAAACTGTACCTTTAAAATGGGTGCAGTTTATTTATGTAAATTATATCTCAATAAGATTGATTTTAAGAACCACAGCAAGATCCTATTTCCCACCCATAAGAATGACCAAAATTCACGTGACTGTCAATACCAAATGTTAACGAGGGTGTAGAGCAGCTGGAACGCTCACACATCGCTGGGGCATCGCTGGGGCATCACTGGGGCATCGCTGGGGCATTGCTGCTGCATTGCTGGCGCAAGCCTAAAATGAGCTCTTTGAAAAACTTGTTGATTTCTTATAAAATTAAATATACACCTGCCCTATGACCCATCAATTGTACTCTTAGGTATTTACCCCAAAGAGATGAGAACATATGTATAAAAAGTCTTGAAGAAGAATGTTTATAGAAGCTTTATTAGTAATAGCAAAACAAACAAACAAACAAAAACCCCTGGAAACAATGTAAATCTGCAGGTGATGGATAAACAGATTGTGGTCTGTGAAATGCTGCATTGAATTAGGAGAGGATGAACTGGTGATACATGCAAAACCACACATGATTCTAATAAATATTATGTTGAGTGAATGAAACCAGACACAAAGAGCACAGATGGTGAGTCCATTGGAAGGAAGTTCAAGAACAGGCACGTCTAAGGAAACTGGAGTGTTAGAAATCGGTGCTGCTGAGACAAGGGCATTGACCGAAAGGGGGCATAATGGAAATGTTCTGTATCCTGGTTGGGATGTTGGTTAATTAGGAACACACATTTCTCAAAACCCATCGAACTGTAGATCCAAGCTCTGTGCATTTCACTGTTAGCAAATTTCACCTCAATTAAAAAAAAATTAATTCAAGGGGTTTCCATTTCCAATAATGGCAGCTAGGAACTTCAGATCAACACAAGTAACTGATGAAAACAAGTAAAAATGCTGAATCAAATGGTTTAGAAATCTTCTTAAAAGTATCAAAGACCTGATAAAATAGGAACTACCTGGCAAAAATCCAAGAGAATCCAAATCCAAACAGACCAGAGGGACCTGAGCACAAGAGTTTCTTTTGCCCCAAGGGCTTTTGCTAATTCTGCCCACCGTGGGCCTGGCCTTGGGTGGCCTCTGCAGGCGAGGGTGACGGTCGTGAGCCCAGGGCCTCCCTGAGCCAGGGGTCTAACCTCAAGCGGAGGGGCCTAATAGACGTCCCTTCGTGAAGCTGGCACCCGGAGGGCAGCGCCTCCTGGCAAGGCTACCCAGAAGTAAATCTACTCCAACAACTACTTCCCTGAACTACCACACTCATTTTTTTCTGACATTGTTAAATATTCTTCTGCACACGACTTAATGGAAGCATAATGTTCTTTCTTATGGGAGGACCACAACTATTCAATCAATTTGTACTTAGGCTTTATTTCAATGTTTTAAATGTAGTAAATAATGTCATCGTGTATTACTTCAAAGATAATATTTTACAATTCTATTTCTTTGGGGCAAAAGTCTTAGAAATGCAAATGGGGTCAAAGAGAATGGCCAAATTGCCCTCCCTAAAGATGAGGGCAGTTTACATTCCAACCAGAAGTGTAGGAGCGTGCCACCCTGTGCCCTCCCAGGCTTCATTTATGCTGAAAGTGTTTCCCATGTAAGAGCTGGGACTTACAATGCCCTTTTACCATTTTACCAGCTGCCATGGTCCTTTTGCACCAAGAAACATCAATACTTTTGAATATGTAGGATAAAACCTAAAAACCTACTATGAACCATTACATAATAGCCAAATTTATCTTCTACCTAAAGATACAACTTTTACCTTTAATAAGAAATAACCCAAACCTGAGAGTATGTGGAGTTTTCACCCACCTCCCCTTCAGCCACTATTACCCTCTCTGCTGTAGCATTTCCCCATGGAAAATTTCTCTACTGAACCTTACCCTCTTGGGAAAAGCAGGCCAACATTTGGTCAGAAGAGCACGTCTTGGGCTTTGCACTTCTGTAATTTCATGCCTTGTTCCTGTCATAAGCTTCTTCTAGCTCGTAAAATTCACTTCCAATTTAGAAGGTAGAAAAGCATTCTCAAGAATGGAAACATAAATATACCCTTCCTCAAATTCCAACTGGAAAAAAAAAATGATGATTCATGCTGTAGAATGGAATTTTTAAAATTTGGGCATGAATACTCTCATTTTCCCCAATTGTTTAGAATAATCTCAACAGAGGCATGAATTTTACGTTACAGCAGGCATTTTATTTTGTTCTTTCATTTTCAGGCTTAATGAATTAATGGAAGGGAGGTACATTTGTGTAATGGGGGAAGGATCAGAGAGAATCCTATGGTGCTGGGTTGGAATTAGAAAACTATAAGAATGAAGCTCAGGATTTAAAAAAATTATATTTCCAGCTCTGTCCACTGAAAGGACTAGAAGCAATGACACCCCAGTAGCAAAGAGCACTCTCATTGCCCTGGTCTTGGTTTCTAAACACCATTCTTCCCTAAAAGGAGCCAGGGCTTCTCTGAGAAATGGCAGATTCTAGAAACAGGGCAGGAAAATTACATAGTGAGCTTTGAACATCTCATTAAGCCAGAAAGCAAGGAAGTGCCCCCCAGAACAATAGTGATATGTCAGAAGTACAGAGGTGCTCCCATTGACCAAATCTGGGACAATTTGAGCATCAACATGACTGACACAGGGAATGTGTATCATGTTTAGAAATGATACTAAATAGGGTCGGGGATCAGGATGGGGATGGAGAACTCTTCTTAATAGAATAATACCAATTAATAAATGTAGAAAATCATAGAATTAGAAAATCACCACTTAACAATCACTGTGGTAATAACTGATTCATGCAAGAATAGATACTAAAGTCATGGAGTGATAGACTGTTGTGGAACAGGATACCCATAAAAATCTCATAAATTACTTATTAATTACAAAAGAAATAAGGGTAACTTTACTGTGGAGAAATCTGGCAGACACCACCTGAATCAGGATACCAAATTATATGAATCATGACACAAGCTACATCACGTACCACCTACTGAGACATTCCCAGAAAGACGCACCATCACTGATGTGGTTTTCATGATCAGAGGTTTACCTGGTTCCAAATATGAAGAAACAATCAGGCAACTCAAATTGAGGGATATTTTATGAAGAAATTGGTCTGAAGTCTTCAAAAATATCAACGCCATGAAAGGTTAAAAAAAAAAAGACTGGGTTATTGTTCCTTGAATAGATGAAAAGAGACTAAAACGACATCTCAACTAAATGTGCTTGTGTGATTTTTGGTTGGATCCTGTCTTTGTTCTCAAGGAGACATATGCTAATGTATTTAGGGATAAAGTTTCACAGGGTCTGTAACTTATTCTCAGAAAAGAGAGAGACAGCAAATATTGAAAACATAAACATTTGGTGAGTCCACGTGCAGGGTGTATTGATATTCATTGTACTGTTCATGCAAATTCTCTGCAGGTTTTAAGTTCTAAAAAAATAATTCAGAGTAAAGGAAACATATCTAACAAAAATTATGTAAAAGTCATATGAGCTTTGGAAATGTATTTATGAATTTATGAATAGGATTGCACCGTGTACTTTGTTCCTATTGAATATCACACGTTTTCTAAGCAGTATATTAACTCAGTGACATGTATTTACATTTTACAAGAAAGTAAAAAAGGCTATAATTAGATGAACAAATTGTGCAACCATTATAGAAGTAATGAACAGAAAACACTGTTTAGTACTTCCGAGGAGACTAATTTTTAAGTGGCCCCAGCTATATTTTTATCTAATTGTTTTCAATCCTCCTATTTTATTTTCATTTTTTATTACACAAAATTTAGCTACTTACTCACTGTCCCTTGGATATTTTAAGGGTCTAATATCAACTAGGTTGTAAACAAGTCTGAATGTTCCATAACATCACTGTCCTCCTGCCTTGGAGTTTCCTATCTCCAAGTAGAAAGTAAGAGGTAGAAATTAGTTTTAAATTTCTGTTCATTTTCTACTAAATACAAAACCACACACTATGTGGTATTCCTACCCGGAGAAGAGAAGAATGGGAGTCTTAACTCTTTTCCCACTCACCGTTTCCTCTTCCTTTTCTCTGGCCCCAGGTGACCCGGCAAGCGTTGGGTATGATTTATGACTCCTTGGATCCAGCCTGGGTCACCTGGAACAGCCGGCCACAAACTGTTCACTGGTGCTTTTCTTTCTTCTTTTAACAAGTTTACCTTTCATTATTCATATTATTGGGTTTTCTGCTTTCTTAATTACTTTATTGAAGTGTAATTTACGTATCATAAAATTCACCCATCATAAGTGTACAATTCAACTATGTGTTTGGAAACTTAATGAGTTGTTCAAAATGTTTTTGAACCTTTCCATCACCCCAATAAGATTCTGTTTACAGTTAATGCCTGTTCCTGCTCTCAGCCTCAGGCAACCTAAATCTACTTCCTGTGTCTATAGATGTGCCTTTTCTGGACATTCCATGCAAATGGAACTTTACAGTATATGGTCTTTTTTTCTCTTAGCACAATGTTTTTTTTTTTGTTTGTTTTGTTTTTTTTTGTTTTTTTTTTGCTGTACGTGGGCCTCTTACTGTTGTGGCCTCTCCCGTCGTGGAGCACAGGCTCTGGACATGCAGGCTCAGCGGCTATGGCTCACGGGCCCAGCCGCTCCGTGGCATGTGGGATCTTCCAGGACCGGGGCACGAACCCATGTCCCCCGCATCGGCAGGCGGACTCCCAACCACTGCGCCACCAGGGAAGCCCTTAGCACAATGTTTTTGTTTATCCAGCTTGTAGCAGGGATTAGTGCTTCATTCCTTTTTATTGTTGAGTAGTATTGCATTTGAATGGATATATCAATTACCTTTCTCCATTCACTGAATCCATTGCTGGACACTTGGATTGTTTCCAGTTTTGGGCTGCTGTGAATAATGCGGCTGTGAACATTTGCATGCGAGGCTTTGTGTGTTCAAATGTTTTCATTTCTCTTGGGAAGATACCTGGGAGAAGAATTGTTAGGTCATATGGGGAATAACTTTTTAAGGAACCATTTCCCAAGGCACCTGCACCATTTTACACTCCCTCTGACATGTGTGCTGAGGGTTCCCGTGACTCCACACCCTTACCAACATTTGCCTTCTGCTGCCTTTTTATTATAGCTCTTCTGGCGGGTGTGAAATGTTATTTCATTGTGATTTTAACTTTCATCTCTCTAATGACAGATTTCAGAGCATTTTTTATGTGCATATTAACTATTCTTTTATTTATCTTCTTTGGTAAGATAGCCTTCAAATCTCTTGTCCATTTGTAAAATTGGGTTGTCATCATATTGTTGATTTGTAAGAGTTTCTTTCAGGATGAGTCGTTTATCAAATATCAAATATCAAAGTCGTTTATCAAAATGATTTCATAGTATTTTCTCCGAGTCTGTAGCTTGTCTTTCCATTTTCCAATGGTGTCTTCTGAAGAGCAGATTGTGAGTTTTGGTGAAGTGCAGCGTATCAGTTTTTGCTCTTACCAGTCATACTCAGTGGTGCTTTTTGAAAGGAAGAAAATTCAGTAGCTATGTGGATAACAGGGATGCCTTTCACCTGCATTTTGGTGTTTGTGAAGATTGCTCCACTTGTGTGTGTAGACGTTTAAGAGCCCTTGTTCTGAGACGTTCCGAATGCTGTGCACACCCAGCAACCATTAGCATTGTACAGGCTGCTTTGGACGCCGACCAGCACACAGAGTCACTGGCAATGCCTGCCTCGCCCGCTCCTATGACAGCACGGCCTCTTGCTGGTCAACGTCTCTTGAAAAGCATCACAATTTCTATGGCTCTCTGGAATGCTGTTTTCCTGAGGTTCGGTTTTTTTTTTTTTTTTTTTTTTTGCGGTACGCGGGCCTCTCACTGTTGTGGCCTCTCCCGTTGCGGAGCACAGGTTCCGGACGCGCAGGCTCAGTGGCCATGGCTCACAGGCCCAGCCGCTCCGCGGCATGTGGGATCCTCCCGGATCGGGGCACAAACCCGTGTCCCCTGCATCGGCAGGCGGACTCCCAACCACTGCGCCACCAGGGAAGCCCCTGAGGTTAGTATTTTTAAAAAAGGTTTGCAACTCCAAAATATGAGGGCAATCCAGGAAAAGTACCGCTGGGGCTGCTTCTAGCCTCACTGTGAATTTTTCCACGCCTTAGAGCAGGGGTCCCTGTTAGGAACGGGGCCGCACAGCAGGAGGTGAGCAGTGGGTGAGCGAGCGAAGCTTCATCTGCCGCTCTCCGCCGCTCTCCGCCGCTCTCCGCCGCTCTCCGCCGCTCTCCGTCGCTCTCCGCCGCTCTCCGTCGCTCGCGTTTCTGCCTGAACCATCCCCCCCTCCCCCGGTGCCTGGAAAAATTGTCTTCCACGAAACCCATCCCTGGTGCCAAAAAAGGTTGGGGACCGCTGCCTTAGAGCATCTTTAAAGATGTTCCAGTGATTTTATGGGTATGGACTTAGGGTGCCGAGGCTGGGTGGGTAGACCACGGTGGGTATGTGTGCATCACCTGTTTTCCTTGGTGTCAGTATTGTACCAGGCTGCTTGTCCTCTGTGACGCCAGAAGCTAGACATAGTGTGACACAGCAGAACTGCACTAGTGTCGTTTAAGTTTAGAAGACAGTAGCATGGGTTCTTTTAATTGACTTTTCCGTTAGGACAAATAGACATAATTAAAAACCTTCTCTCTAGTAATCAATTGACAGATGCTTATTAAATGCGTATTGTGCATGAAACTTATCTGCATGTGATGACTTCCAAATTTATATCTCCAACCTGGACCTCTCCCCTGAAGACTAGATTTCTGTATCACAACCTGTTCAACTCGCATGTCTGACAGACCTGTCAAACACTGAGGGTCTGACTTTTTCCCCCCGAGTTACTCCTCCCATGAGCTTCTCCATCCCAGTCACTGCCAGCTCTCTCCTTCACGTGCTCAGGAAAAACTATGGAAAGTCATCCTTGCCTACCATCTTTCCTTTGCTCCCTGTATCCAATCCATCATAAATCCTAGAGTTTCTAAATGGAATATGAAATCCTGGATGAGATTCCAACATAGAAAAGGGACATTAGGGAAGAACTCATTAAGTCTGAATAAAGTACGGAGTTTAGCTCATAATAATGTATCAGCATTGATTCATTCATTGTGACAAGTGTACTATACCCACGTAAGAGGTTAAAAATCCGGGAAATTGGGTGCAGAGCATAGGGGGACTCTCTGCTATCCTTTCACTTTTTACCTTTTCTGTAGATCCTAAACTACTCTAATATAAAAGAAAATTATTAAGGAAATATGCCAAGGAGCAGTTTCTGCTGACTTCTGGCTGATGAGAGCCTGCGGCTGGTTTGCTGGAGCTGAGGGGACAGAAAGTCTGCTTCCACTGACTGCATGGTCTGGGTAGAGGGTACTGTCAAATGAGCCGAAGGCCATACACATGGTTTTCTTTGGGTGTGGGGACTGGTCACCTTATCAGTACTTTTTCACAGTTCAGTTACTCCAAGGAAAATTGATAACCTCACATAAGTTCAGTCTTTTCATAACAATTGGGTCACATAGTTTATCTTTCACAAATACTTAATATTGTTTAGGTATTCTTCCTGAAGGGCCAAGTTCTCTAATCCTAGAAAAGTACCCAACATTTGGCTTTTTAAAGATCTTGCTATGATTCTTTATATGCTGCTCAAAATGAAAACGTATTTTTATTTTATATGGAATACATTGATCTGAATTAAAAATAAGGACTTTTTTTTGGAAAAGCAAGAGGGCACTAGAGACTGGTGTTGGGCTGTGGAGTGGAGGGGTTGGCAAAGGCTCTGAAGAGGTGAAAGCTAAAGAATTGCAGGATCGCTTGTATTATTAGTTTGATTTTCTGGGGAATCAAGGCTTTATGCAACTTCAATAAATCTAGGCATCCACTGCTGTTGAGATCAGGCAGGTGGTTTGCCGGCACTGTATTCTCTTTCCTTGGCCTGTGATGGAAGGCAGGGGAAGGCAGGGTATCGCTTGTAGGGAGAGTTTATCACTGTTCTTGTAACTCCCCTTCAGGCCTGTGCCTTTGAACTTGCCCTGCAGCTGTAAACAGCTGGAGATGTTGCAAATAATTTTAAGGACTTGCGGAGTGCTTTGGCCATCCGAAGCTCTCTCCTACTGTAGTTGGATGTGTTCAAAGTGTAAGGTGGGCAAAAAAGGTGGCTGTGCAGTTCCCTCACCTAAACCCTCTGGCTGGAAGCGTGCCCTAAATGCCGAGTCTGAAACGGGCAGGAGAGCGGGGCGTCTGATGGCAAAGACAAACGCAGCGTTGTAGTCCTGAGAGTGTTGGCACCCTGACGGGACAAGAAGGTGAAGGTGATATTTCATCCACTGTTACGGTCTGTCCTCTCCTTACCTGACCTCTGAAATGGAGCCATCGGCTTTGAAAAGCCTGGTGTCTAAAATTAATATTCTTCCCCATCTGACTAAGAAGGCAACAGCTGAGCAACATGAGATCAAGGACCATCTGAGTTTAAACAGGGGCTCAAAGTGGCATTTGAGAGAGAGGATACTTCCTCTCAGAGTGGACACTTGTCTTTTCAGAAGACTTACTCTGACAGTGAGTCAAGACTTTTACCAGGGAATTGCGTAGTTGTTTTGAACTCTGCAAACTCCCTTTTATCTGCTGGAACTTATACTCTGCACTTGGAATGGTCTGGACCCCAGCATGTCCTCCTATAAATGGTAATTACTCTTATTTTCTGTCTTTCTACATCACCTTAAACAACAAGTTGTACCAAACTCCAGGTAGAGCTTAACGTTTAATATTTTCTCTGCAAAATTGTTATACCTTGGACCCAAGCTTTTGTTTTAATATGTTAATTTTTATGTGGCTTCCTGAGCCAACTTGAATACCATCTACAATTACATATTAGATTTTAGTTGTAGTTTGTCTTAGACGTAGCCATGAAATCCTTATTTTAATAATAACTGTTTTCAGGGCAACTTGTAAGAACACTGATGACGGTCTGTAGTGTATTTTACAGAGCTCTGGCTGACCCTGCTTACATTTTAGTGTGTTTAAATGTAAGGTCTTTGTGTGGTTCAGTAGAAGTTTGTAGAGCATTGGATTTTAAATAATTTGTAACTCAAGGTATTATTTTTACTAGTTGAGTTGAGAAAATGAAAGATGACGTTTTGTGGAGCTAATTACAGATGATTTCAAGTTGAGAAAAAGCTGGAAGAAGCAATTTCCAGAAAATCTCCAGCAGGGGGCCTCAGGAGGGAACCGGCCACAAGTTCTCATCAGTCTCCCCTAATGATCAGGAGATGCACAGGCACATACATACGCATAGATCTTTAGTATCAGAGCAGTAGAACATGTATCACCTACATTTGTAAGGGAAGTATTTCAAGGAAAGCACAAGGATGTGACATCTTTGGTACTTAGCTGCTAATGAGGATGCAAGGAAAGGTATCTGGGAATCTTAATCTATGTGAGAGGATTATTAGGAAACAAAGTTCTTTTAAAAATAAACACCAAACGCTTTAAGATGTAGGCAGAGGGGGGCTCTGGAAATGGCTCATTTGGTGGAGAGCAGTCCTCCGAGGGCACAGAGTTCCCGGGGGGAGCGCCAGGGAGCCCCTTCCTTACACAGCAAGCTCTTCCCACCAGGGCCAGGAGGAGCAAAACCAGCAAATCCAGTTAAACCCAGAGAAACTTTGTATCCCATACTTGTACCAGCCACTTAACATAAACTTAACATAAACACTTATTTTAGGTAATGAGGGAAAATTGTAGTTGCCCAGTGAAGCTTAAGGTGGCTTCTTACTGTTTGCTTTTGTAGAAAAAAGTGGGGAAAGAAACCTTTTTCCTTTCAGAGTTCCAGCATTTGAAACTCAGTATTGATAATTGCATTTCTCTTCCTAATTTTGGGTCCCTTCTGTTTAAATAGAAGCGACTTCTAAATTCCCAGTGGTCATTTTCCCACAGAGTCAAATGTGTGCGTCGGTGATGAGAACTCTGTTTCTCCTCCTTGCAGTCAAGAGGAAGGCAGACTCAAAAGTCACGGCTGCGTCCTGATTTAAAAATCGGAGACGGAGGGGGACGAAAACCACACACCAGACAGGAACTTAGTCGGGCTCACTACCAAGATGCTAAAAGTGAAGAGGCTGGAAGAAATCAACACGTGTTACCACAGTGACCAGCTGGAGAAAATGGCCTTTTTTCAGTGCATGGAAGAGGTGGAGAAAGTGAAGTGTATTCTGGAAGAAAGTTCTAGTGAACAGGATTCGAGATCTGGGAAGAGTGAGGTAACTGTGCTAAGTTAGTCTCCTGAAAAGTGTCAGTTCTACTTTATCTTTTCTCCCATAAAGCAATACCTGTCGCCATTTATACAACCGTTTTCCGATTCTGTTTGGTCACTTGTGTAGAGTTAAGGAAACTTCATGAACAGGCAAACTTCCATTTTGTTTCATGGAGGTTTACGTATAGGTGGGTGCAGTAAGTCATCAGGAGGCCTTTGAACGTGCACCTCTCCCTTGCAGGCAGCTCCTCAGCCTGGTGGCTGGTTTACAGGTTACGAGGGTGAACGTATGGAAACACATTTCTTAGGAAGGATGGTTTAAAAGGATGGGTTTGGGCATGAAATCCAGAGAAGCACTGCGAGGGCCACAATTGCCCTGCAGAAGTTTCTAATTTCCTCAAGACCCTGAGGTCCTCGCTGTTGACAGTGGCGGTCAGAGTCAGGGACAAGCTCTTGCCGATGGCACACCTCGTGCAGAGCCCCATTCTGGCTACTTGCTCTTTGGCAGTTACTAAACCAACCCGGGGGCTGCCTGTCTGAATAGTGGGGCCGTAGCTGTTAGAACACTGAATGTATGTAAAGCACTCAGCACAGGCTCTGTCACCAGGGTAGGCGTTCAGTAGGTGTCAGCCAGCCACACCCCGTCCCCTGTCTGAGCTCGCTGGGTCTCCCTCACCATCCACAGAGCACCCTTCCTGCCCGCCCTGCGTGGGCCTCGCTCTAGCACCTGCAATTGTTTGGGACTTGTTTGTCACCCTTCTCTGGATGCCCTCCTCAACGTCAGGACTTCACATCACTCCACCTTGCATTCTTGGCTGCTTTCCTGGTCACGGCACCGAATAGGCACCAAGAATGTTTGTGGAACAAACAGGTCTATTTAAGTGAGTCCTGCATTCTGGCTGAGGGCTGGGGATCATTATTTTTAATAATCAGAGCAAGTGATTCTTAGGTAGGTTTGGGATACGTCCCTCTTTGTCTGGCTCCTGTTCTGAAAACCCCTGTCCAGGTAGGAAGGGCATTTCTAACGATGCAACAGACAGTGAACTAAAGCCGGTAGATGTAAAGGGCGCAGGACTCGTGTAAAATGTACTGGATAGAAGAAACGAGTCAGCTTGAAACGTGGGTGTTTTGAGACCTCCGCTTTCCTGATGAGCTAACGTCTTGTTCAGCAAACACCAAGAAGAAACTTCCACGGGCAAAATTTAAGTCAGATATGAGGGCTTCCTCATTAGAGCTGCTTACAATACAAATGAATGAACAGAAGAGTTTCCTCTTCTGTTCACTAATTTCTGTAGAACAGAGGAGACACAATATTCTTACAGGATAACTGTGAAATAACCAACTATTTGCAATAGTTTCTATGAATTTGATTATGTTTCCAGGACTGTTTTTCTCCAGGTTCTGTGATATAATTGTTGTAAGTAGGCCATATCTTTAAAGAGTGAAATGGTGCTTAGCAGAAACATGAACATTTTTAGGAAGAATTGTTTTTGTGATGAACCACTCCAGAATATTAGAAATCAAATGACTGGGAAGTTAAATATTTTAGGATACTTTTGAGGGAAGCACTGAGAATGTTGTTCCTCAGAGACCCTAGAAGAACGTCCTTTGCGATTGGTCTGATGTCCCCTGTGTCACCTGGGCCCTGGCGTGGACCCTGCGGTCACTGCTGTGTGGAAGGTGGGGAGGAATGACCATGTGTCCCATTCAGTTTCTTCTTGGTAAATGGCTCAAGGCCCAGAGATGTCGGCAATCTCCCCGGCTCTCTGTCTCGCCTTGTGGAGGACGGACGGGCACACGGTCGGGAGGCACGGAGCTCTTCTCTCTGTGTCTGCCAAGGCCCAGGCCCCGGCCCCGGAGGCCCTCACTTGCCCAGTGGGTGGGTGCACGGACGGCCAGCAGGCCTGGCAGGGGTGGGCAAGGAGGGCCTTCCAGCGGCTCGGATGTCCTCCGGAATGCAGACGGAGCTGGACTGGCTCGGCTCAGTCTCCTGCTGGGCCACGGGGCACCTTCACAGCGCCACACCCTCCTCTCCAGGAGCCATAAAAGTGCTCGCACCATTTTCCCACCTGGCCCCCTTTCTCTTTACCCCTCCTCTCCTTGAGAAGCTTAGCTCAGGTAACAGTAGTCGAGACCCTCCCTGCAGTGCACCGACAAGAATTTACACTGAATTTCAGACACTTGAGTGACACGCAAACTGTTCTGAAGGCTTGAGGCTCAATTTCTTTCTAGAAGAGTCTTTTCTCTCCTAAGAGGAAAAAATTATCTATGCATTCAACAACTTATGTTTGTTAACATAGTTTGGCGAAGCTCAGATTCTTCTTCTTTTCCTGCTCTTAACCAGGTTTTTCTATTTCACTCATTTTTCCTCCTCTGGATTTATTTTGAACTCTCTTCCTTCTTTTCCTCTGCTTTATTTTTTGTTGAATTGATTAAATTCCACATACTCTACTTTTATACTATGTTTTGTTCCTTTTGTTTTCCAACTTTCCTTTTAATTCTGTTTTCAGATGACTTTTCTCATTCTTTTATATTCCAAAGGCTGTTCAAAATCACCTAAATAGTGTAGAATTTTAAAGGCTTTTAGCAGATACACTGTAATAAACTAGATCTAAAGCCACATAATATGGTGTTGAAATAAAGTAAAACTTAAATAACTAATGTGGCACAGATGAGTGATGAGTTTAATAGCTACTGTGTATGTACCATTAACTTGTAAATGATAACGGCTCTCATAACTGTAATTAGTATTACTTTTACACAATCAAATCCAGGTTTTCCTCTTTTGTTCATTCTCTATTACCCATATAAATAAGCCCTGGGCTGCATTTCCCTCAGATCTAATTTGCTGTTTTGATACACACACACAAACACACACACACATTCTATTTGCTTGATGGAAGACCAAGGAGCTTCCGTTCTCAGACAACCGGAGGCCAAATCCCCGCGGGTCCGTCCGCCTTCCCCGACCCGCCCCCATCTGCTGTATGCATCCCTGCTTTTTGTGCCCGGGGTTATCTGTGCTCATCTCCTGTCCTCTGGTTTCGCCCGCCTTCCTGAGACCCCTAGCCCCTTCCCCTCCACCCCCAGGCGTGGTCCCGAGGGGAGGAAGGGAAGCTATCGGGCAGAAGTGAGGACGGCCCCGAGGGGGCGGGATCACAGCCCCTGGAATGTTCAACCGCTGCTCCAAATGCGCCAAAGACCGAACAGAACAAGATGGTCATCGACAGGATGTGAACAGGCTAGAGTGGGTTGGGGCAAGCGTGACAGCAGTTGCACATTTAGTAGCAGGTGGCCTTTCCTGCCTGACCGCTCTGAAGTCGGACCATCGGCGGCAGGCACAGTGACTATAACTTAGATCTCAAAATAGCGTAGCTGCGGGTGGAGGGGTTGTGATGTTTAGGGCTGCGTGTCGGACCGCGAGGGCAGGAGAAAGCTCCTTGGCGGCGGCCCAGTTTCCGTGGTGCTAATTGTCCTTGAACTGGAGACGAGCGCATTCTCGGGGGTGTCACTTGTCGCCAGCCCGTCTCCCTCTGCCGCTGCACCTGTTTCAGATCTGTCACACGGGCCATCCTATTTTCTCCTTTTAAAGAGGCAGATTACCCGCTGATGGTGTAACTGGAAGCGTCTCCCTTGGGGTCCTGCAGAACCCTGCGGCTGGGCAACGCCTCCTGCTCAGAGCAGAGTTTTGCTTGGGAACGTGCTCGCGCTGGGTCAGGGGAGGGCAGTCGGGGATGGACTTATCACTTAGAAGAAAAGACGTCTGGATCGTAGGCAGCGTGTGCCTTCTCTCGTCTCCCATCCTCTGGCGTGTGCTCCGGTCCGTGATGACACGGGGAGGTCGCGGACAGGCGCCTGCCCTTGAGGACACGCAGGTAGTGACATCGTCACTTTCAACTGTGGCGGATCTGTGTTACTGTCCTATTTGAGTGTTTCCAGCCAGGGAGTGGGCTTGCCCTGCAGAGGGGAGGCATGTCCCGTCTCAGTCCTCGCCCAGGACGGCTGCCTTGGGGGTTGGGATGAGGAGAGGCAGGTGGCACACTTCATTGTCAGCCTCTCCACCAACTTTCGGGGAATCTGGAGACGGCCATTCCTGACGTGCACTATTTTTGTCTGTGAGAGCTCAGAATAACGTCAGCATCTCTTCTTCTCTTACCTCTATGTGGCTTAGGAAAACAAAACGGCACGACAGCAAAGCATCCTTTCCCCTTATAAAGAAGTCTGTGCAAAAGCAGTGTCTGAAGAGTGATCACCTCTTCTGACAAAGCTACCGAGCACGGCCTTCCGTGATGTTTCCTTTGAACCGTTGCCCCATGATGCCTTTCCTGTGATGCCGTAGCTGTTCTAGGAATGGAATTCTGTCAGGAAAACAGTGGAATTCTGTTTTCCAGACAGTGGAGAAACAGTGGAGAAAGAATTCAGATTCTAAGGACTTTAGCTCTTCCCAACAGAGGGTATTCATATCTGGGAAATCAGTTCTTTCTGCATATTTAATTCTTTTACCAATTAGCATAGATGAATTATTTTTAAGACAATATAAGGCAGTTTAGCAAATACTACAGGGAGCGTTTTGGATCCTTGTTCCCGCAGGACGTGGATTGACAACAGTGCTCCCCATCTTCCTCATCACCATCTCCCCCATCCCAGGGACCCCTCCCACGAAACCTTAATACCACAGATGCACTGTATTCATGTTCATGTATTATAGGTGTATCTGTGCTTTGCACATAAAAAGAGTAAGATTTTTTTCACCCCTCCTAAAGAATTAATTTTTACCTCCTTGGATATTCCCTGTATTGAAAATGCATTAATTTATGGTTAAAAAATTTCTGCAGGGGAGTTGGGTGATATATCCCTATACCTGCCTATAAACGCCTGATTTATATCTTATTCAACAATAAACCACCATGGGGGCTTCCCTGGCGGTCCAGTGGTTAAGCCTCCGCGCTTCCAACGCAGGGGGCCCAGGTTCGATCCCCAGGCAGGGAACTAGGGTCCCACATGCCACGTGGCACGGCCAAAAACAAAACAAAACAAAAACACACAAGAAACTACCAGCTCTTCGTCCTGGTGGTGCTCAGAGGACCCAGAACTCAAGGAGCCGGGCTTTCATGGTGGCCCTGCTCCTGTCCATGCACCTGACACAGTATCTGTTGCTGTTGCCCGAGCGTCAATCACTTTTGGCTGTTGAACACGCCTCCAATGGGAAACACTGTGCGCTTTCATCTTGCACGTAGAAAAGAATGGGTTACTTCCCCGGCTATGAGACGTGGCCTCCAAGTGTTTCCCAGAGGAGAGGCTGACAGATAGCTGGGCTAATTAGGAGTGCTTTGGGTGTGTGTTTTTTTTTAAAATAAATTTATTTATTTATTTATTTTTGGCTGCGTTAGGTCTTCGTTGCTGCGCGCGGGCTCTCTCTAGTTGCGGCGAGCAGGGGCTACTCTTTGTTGCGGTGCATGGGCTTCTTATTGTGGTGGCTTCTCTGTTGCGGAGCATGGACTCTAGGCGAGCGGGCTTCAGTAGTTGTGGCATGCGGGCTCAGTAGTTGTGGCTCGCGGGCTCTAGAGCTCAGGCTCAGTAGTTGTGGCGCACGGGCTTAGTTGCTCTGCGGCATGTGGGATCTTCCCGGACCAGGGCTCAAACCCATGTCCCCTGCATTGGCAAGCGGATTCCCAACCACTGCACCGCCAGGGAAGTCCCCTAAAAAAAGTTTTTGTAACTTTTTAACTGTAAAGAAAATGTCTCTTAAATCAGTTTGTACAACACATCCTCTTGTTTTTTTCTGTTGCTAATGATTATTTAGAAATGTGCGCGACCTCTTGTCTTAGAAGCTTCTACAAGTGCATAGTTTTAGGAGCTGCCTTTTCAGGGCATCAGAGAATCCTATCTGGATGTCGGTCTCCATTCAGGACATAAAACAATTAAAAGGCTTCCCAATATCCTGGGGGCAGCTCCCTGCCCGTGGGAGATTCTGGGAGTCCCAGTTTATGTTTGTGTCATTTCAGGTTCTCAGAATAATTAAAGTTGTGATAGCTTCATGTCATTTGGTGTCATATGAAAAAAATATCTTATTTTCTCTCTCTCAAAGTTAAAGCAGTGTAGCAAAATATATAAATATTGCAAATCAAGTCTGTGTTCCTACGTAAGAAAATGATTAGCATATTGGTAATGAAATTCCTAAATACAGTTGAGCAAACTGTGTCCTGATCCACTTACCCAAGACATTATGGTCGTAAAAAGCACATTTATCTATCAGTATTTCCCGGACTTCAGTTTTTCTCTCACCCCTTTCATGATTTTTGCTACATCTACATATTACTTTTACTCTTATTAGTTAATATTTTCACATATCAAGTCATTAAAAATTTTTAGCAAAAGCAAGAATAAAGTGGAATCATGTTTTTTTTTTTAAATTAATTAATTAATTTATTTATTGGCCACATTTGGGTCTTTGTTGCTGCGCAGGCTTTCTCTAGTTGCAGCGAGCGGGGGCTACTCTTTGTTGTGGTGCGCGGGCTTTTCACTGTGGTGGCTTCTCTTGTTGCGGAGCAGGGGCTCTAGGCAGGCAGGCTTCAGTAGTTGTGGCATGCGGGCTCAGTAGTTGTGGCTCACGGGCTTAGTTGCTCTGTGGCATGTGGGATCCTCCCGGACCAGGGATCAAACCCGTGTCCCCTGCATTGGCAGGAGGATTCTTAACCACTGCGCCACCAGGGAAGTCCCTGGAATCATGTTTTTGATGTGCTTATTCTAGATTTTCAAATACACAATAACATACACATATATAAATTTTAAAAAGGGTTTGTTAGTTCACAACCGAAAATCACCCCAAACCCTTAGTAAGGAGGTGACGCCACGTCAGCCGCT
This sequence comes from Hyperoodon ampullatus, assembly GCF_949752795.1. Classification (NCBI taxonomy): domain Eukaryota; kingdom Metazoa; phylum Chordata; class Mammalia; order Artiodactyla; family Ziphiidae; genus Hyperoodon; species Hyperoodon ampullatus. Next base: position 103,887,155 of record NC_136923.1, read on the forward strand.
GGACACTGGCCTCGGGGCGCTGTGTCCAGGTCTTTGTCCTGGACCACTGGACACTTTGGGCTTTATTTCTCACCTTCTGCCCCAAACATAGAGATGATAACAAAGATGGGGGGGGCGATAAGCAGACAGCAGTGGAGAGAAGAGAGGCCCAAAGTCTCCGCTCTGGACACAGACACATAGAGACCCCCTAACAGGTCAAATTCAGCCAGTGCCTCTCGCGTGCTGGCCCCGGTTCTCCCTGCCATTGCTCCTGAGGTCGCAGAAGAAAGCGGCGCCGAGTCAGGAGCTCGAGCGCAGATGCTGGGATTGTCCTGGGAATCGACTTCAGGGAGTGGGGGTGGGAGCGGGGGTGGGGCCCGGGGGTGTGGAACAGGGGAGTCCCGAAGGCTGCATTGCCCCCTGCCACTCCAAGGGCCGTCCGCAGGGTGACAAACCCCCAGCATTTTCAGTTGCGTGCGGGTGAACCGCACCCGTCATTTACAACTTTTGATCAGGGAAAGACATCTGATTGGCTAGTCCATTGACTGTGTGCAAACGACAGGCTGCCAGCCCAGACCTGCGGCGTGAGTGTGGCTCCCGGCTTCGAGCACCCGGGATCCCAAGCAGCGCAGGCCACTGTGGCGTTTCCGCAATGGATGGGATGTTGAAGGAGGTCAGGGGCCTGGGAAGCATAGCTCCCGAGAGACCTTGGAGGTCAGCTGACCCAGGTCCTTCTCTGAGGGAACTCAAAGCCCAGGAGAGGTAAAGGGGGCCTGTCCCAGGGTCGCTGCATCGAGAGACTGTCCTTTCCCCACATCCAGCCACGTCCAGGTCAGAGGCCGCCTTCTTCACAGGGGGCTGGGCCACCCTAGGCGAGGTCGTTGTCAAGTTCCTGCTGGCTGTTCCCACGCGGACCCGGCACAGCAGCCATGGGGCAGCCCCTGGATCAGCGGACAGAGGTCCTGCAGGCCCCTCGCAGGGTGGCTGACCGTCAGCCGGGCCCTGGCCTCTGGCCTTGGTGCCCCCTCTGCCTGACTTCCCTGCTCCCCGGCTGCTGCACTGGGAGCAACACCCCAGGCCGCAAGCTGGGAGCTGGGGTCTGTGTGACAAGGAGCCCGTTAGAAGGCTCAGGTCGTGACGGGGCAGACTGGTGCCCGGTCCGTGGTCAGGAGTCAGGAAATTCTGAAAAGAGGCAGAGACCGGGCTGGAAGTGAAGGGTGTGTGAGCCCAACCTCTAGTTTGTCTAGTGGACCTTTAGCTTGTAGGGTTTGCATTCCAAATGTGAGCAGTGAACACGGATGTCACCTTTCCTTTCCTTATGTTTTTTACACTGTTTAGGGCTTATCCAAACTAAATTAGGATAGGAGTAAGTGTAGAAATGAATTATAAAGACAAGATTTTAATTCATAAATTTTTTTTTCTGTGTCCCAAAGAAAGGTCTCTACCTTCTGTACAACGTAGACACTTTATGATGGTGCATCCCTTTCCAGCCATATGATTCTAAGTTGAGTTGTGCTCTGTTTGGGGTATGCCAGGGCACAGGCGGAGTCCTGGGATGTTGACTGTGGAGATCTGACAGGCAGACTGTCAACCCCTGGCAGGTGCTGCTCTACCCTAGTCCTGTCCCAGGGCACCTATCAGTTCCGGGACCCACGTCCAGCCTGGGTGTCTCTGAGTCCAGTGTATATATGGTTTGCAGGATGTTTCCCCAACCTGAAAGGGGTTTGAGCTCCCTCGGATGCCAGGGGACAGGAGGGGAGGTAGCAGGAAGTGAAGAGTTTACGCGGAGCTTCCAAGTCTCCCAGAACCTGCCGAAGGCCCTGGCCCTCCCCTGAATCTCTCAGGCCTCTACAGTTCTCGGGAGAGAGCTTTAGAAAGCACCACGGGTGTGGCCTCAGAAGACACTTACCACGCTGTCCAGCCTGAACCCTAAGGAGGGTCCCAACAGCCCCGGGGTTTTTCACAAATGGTCCAGAGAAGGAGAGGCTGGACCAGCCAAGGGGAACACGTGATGAATCTACGGTGTCCAGCTCTGTCTTTCCCTGGGACCAGCAGTTCTCAAAGTGAGGTCCCTGAACCCACCAGGGGACCCTAAGACTCTTTTAGAGGTCCGCACGGTCAAAACTATTTTCTGTTCTATTCTAATATTTTTGCTTTTTGCACTGCCTTGACATCTGCACTAGTGACAAAAAGGCAGTGGTGGGTAAAACTGTTGGCACCTCCACACAAAATCAGGCCGTGGCACCAGAGTGTACTAGTAACCACAACACTTTTCACCACCAGACACTCAAAGCTTTAGTTTTCGTTTTTTAAAGAGCCAGGTTTCCTTAAGAATGTACTTGGTGAAGCAGGAATATAAACGCATTTAATCAGCCTGTATCAGAGTGTAAGCATTCTCGTAAATCTTTGTGCCTAGATTCTATATTAACTTACTCAGCGAAGAGTCACTGAGCTCCCACTGAATGAAGAATTTCCAGTAATCGTTGCCGAATGCAACTCCGTTTGGAGGGCAGACACTTGAGACGCAAGGACCAGAGCAGTTTCCCTTACTGATGGTCACTGATGATCTCAAAAAGAGGTAGAATATGATGAAACGAGATCATTTATTTAAAGGGTACACGTGGTCTGCAGCTCAACATGCCTACACAGAGATGTTTACGTTAGGGTCTTCCTTTAGACTACCTGGTGATCTCTACTTATTTCGAAATTTAAAAATGGATAACGACAAGCGTAAGGTCTCATTTCTTCCTAACCTTCCAGAAGGAGCATGTTGAATTGATAGGATAATATAGGCAAGTTTCTATATTCTTAAGGCTGTGTTTGCACTTTACCTACTTAGGATTTATGCTTTAAACTGGGGTCTATGTATTTATCTATTTTATTTAAGAAACATGTAAATGGCCCTCACTGTGTGCCAGACCCTGCTTTAGGCACTTTACGGCTATGAACTCATGTAAACCTTGTGGGCACTACTTTGATCAGCTCTAAGGATGATAGTGGGGGTCACTAGCACTTACGTTGTGTTTGTCATGTTCCCGGCACTGCACTGAGCACTTCGCATCCCAGTTCATCCTCACAAGGATCCCATGAATTTGGTATAATTATCATCTCTGTTTTGCAGATGAGTAAACTGAGGTCAGGAACTTGCCCAAAGTTCTGCAACTATATACTACGATACCTCTTTTTGAATGGATTAGTTAGCCCAATGCATGAAACAGAGGAGCTAGGTTTATTTGTAGACCATTTAACTGGAATTTATTCTTCAGAACCGAAACATCAAGTGTTTGAAAGCCACCTGTGATGCATTTTCTAAGGACAGTTTGTATGTATTATCTTCACATTATCTGAAATACATCTCACCTCGGGTGATTGTTCGGTTTGGTTGTTCTATTCCTTAATGCAGGGGTCCCCAACACCCGGGCCTTGGCCCGGTACCAGTCAGTGGCCTGTTAGGACCTGGGCCGCACAGGAGGAGGTGGGGGGAGGGGCAGGCAAGCAAAGCTCCATGTGTATTTACAGCCGCTCCCCATCCTCACATCACCGCCTGAGCTCCGCCCCCTGTCAGCATTATGGTGAGCTGTATAATTATGTCCTTATATATTACAATGCAACAGCAATAGAAATAAAGGGCACAGTAAACGTAATGCGCTTGAATCATCCCGGAACCATCCCCCCTCCCCCACTCACGTCCGTGGAAAAATTCTCTTCCACGAAACTGGTCCCTGGTGCCAGGGAGGTTGGAGACCACTGCCTTAATGCAACTGCAGCCAGACTGGGTAGATAGACAAAAAAGGGCTAGTTTCTTTTTCCCAGCACATTGAGGCTCTTCTCTGGAACCAATGTAACAGTGACCTCCAGTGGGAGGAAGTTACAAAAGTTCCCGCAGCCCTGCCATGAGGCCAGAGCAGCTCTGGGTAATCCAGTTGGTTTTAAAAAATTGTTTAAGTAATTAATTATTTAATTGAAGTATAGTTTGATTTACAATATTAACTTCAGATGTACAACATAATGATTCAATGTTTTTATAGGTTCTACTCCATTTAAAGTTATTACAAAATAGTGGCTATATTTCCCTGGGCTGCACAATATATCCTTGTTGCTTATCTGTGTTATACGTAGCAGTTTGTTAATTCCATATCCCTTATGTGCTCCTCCCCCTTCTCCCTCCCCTTTCATAACCACTAGTTTTCTATGTCTGAGAGTCTGTCTCTGTTTTGCATATCCATTCATTGGTATTATTGTTTTAGATCCCACATATAAGTGATATCATACAGCATTTGTCATTCTCTGACTTATTTCACTAAACATAATACCCTCTAGGTCCATCCATGTTGTTTCAATGGCATTATTTCATTCTTTTTTAAGGCCGAGTGATACTCCATTGCATGTATATATACATCCTCTTTACCCATTCATCTCTTGAGGGACACTTGGCTTGCTTCCATATCTTGGCTATTGTAAAAATAATGCAATTATGAACATTGGGGTGCATGTATCTTTTTGAATTCGTGTTTTTGTTTTCTTTGGCTATATACCCAGGAGTGGGATTACAGGATCATATGGTAGCTATATTTTTAGCTTTTTGAGGAATCTCCATACTGTTTCCCACAGTGGCTGCACCAGTTTACATCCTCACCCTTCCAGTTGTTGAAACCAGTATCTTGAGGCTGCCATCACCCTGTTCTCAGCCTGTGATTCCTGGACAGAGGAGAAGACAGGAAACAAAACATTGGAACTAATGATTTTCTCAAACATATAATAAGGCTGCAAAATTATAAACTAACTGCTCTTTGTCAGCATGCCATAAGATACTTAATTTGTTTGTTATACAATACACGACAGTTTCTGTACTCTCTGTACTTTATTAATCATAGTTAAGTCCTGGCTATTGAATGGAATTGAGTTTCCACTAAAGATAGTGGATGATCAATCAGGAGGGTGGATCATCCAGGGCTATCTTGTTTAGCTTTTACAGTAAAATTGATACGTGGTATTTTTGCAGGTGCTTGTACTTAATAGTGAGGCGCTACAGGGTGAGCCGTTTTTTCTGTGAACGTAGTTTAGTGTAAGACCACAAGCTTGGATTTCATTTCTGCCTTTGGCTGCCTTTATGACACCAAGCATATTATTCAGCCTCTCTCACCTGCTTCCTCATCTGGGGTTAACAATACCGACCCCACAGGGTTGTTGTGTAAAGTAGTTAATACAGTGCTTGGCATAGAGAGAGGGCACCACAGACAAAGCAGTACATGTTTATTGTTAGCAGCAGCTGAGCCTTTACGCAGCACTGGCATCTCTTCTGTGGCCTGACCTCTTTCCTGCGGAGAGCCCCGCACTCCAGTTCCTGAGGGACTTTTCCCCTCTACTGTCTTTCCACCCAGAACTTCCTTTCAGGTTTCCTGGTGACTGGGTTGGAAACCTCAGTGATCTTGACCTCACTGTCTTGTACCATTGACCCTTCCTTCCTTCCTTCCATCCTGTCAAACACCAAATTCTGGACGTGACTTCTTCAAAGGTTTCTTACATGTGGGATGATGGCAAAATGGGTTGGTATTTCTCTCACTGTCATCCAAGGATGTGTACAGATAAGATGCGTGATCTTCAGAGATCCCAAGGCAGAGAACAGCACTCCGTCCAGGCTGCACGAATCCCCTCTCAAGAGGCCCAACTAGTCACAGGACCATAATGGGAACGTGACTTGGAAAGTCACCAAATGCTTAATGGTGGGGTTGTGTTATTTGAAAAACACAGAAAGATTTAGCAACGTGGGCTTAATAGGACATGAGCGAAAGCAGGACTATTTAATTTATTGAACATGTTTTCCAACATGACGTGGGAGCGGGGCAGTGCACAGGTAGTTCAAGACTGACACAGTTAGAGTTTACAAAGATTTACAAACCCTCAAATTAGAACAATTATGATCACCGGTGTGATAAAGGGCAGGAGGGATTCCACTGGTGTCCTGTCGGGAACACTCGTCTCTTGGTATTTCAAATGGTGATTGACCAGACGCCACTGAGCCAGCTGTTGAATACCCTGGGGGAAGCTGCGTTCTCCACCTCCCCACCCTCTGTCCCTGGTCCCAAGCTCAGTGGGCCACACAGCGTTTATTACAGAGCTGTGTATTCTGATGAAATTATCTGGAGGTTAAAGGGAAGAGTGGGCAGTCACCTGTCATTGTGTCTGAAGCATCAGCTTGTCCATCAGCAGATGATGACTTAAACTGAAGCCCATCAGCCCATTTCCAGTTAGTCTATTTTAATATTATGTGTCTGCACGATCAATATCATCTTACGTGGGATTATTAATATTATTCCCCAACGCATAAGGTTGGAAATTCTCAATGCACGTTAGAACATTAAAGGCTCTGAGAGGTCCCGCTGATAAAACAACAACAACAAAGCCGTTTTTAACCAGGCACATGGGAAGCATTCAATAAACGTTAACTCATATCTGAAATGTTATTAGTATTATTTATCCTAAGAGCTTTCAAAGTGTATTTGACCACTGAAGTCTCTGTTTCCTGACTCATATCCATATCGCAGGGCGCCGCCAGGTGTGCACCTGCGGGAAGGCTGGTTTAGAGAAAACCGATTGTTGACTTGGGTATCAGAGACCCAGATTCAAATTCCCATGGGAGCCCTTACCAGCTGTGTGACCTGCGTCTCCATCCGTGGTTCACCAAAGTGGTGTAATGATGCCAACCTCGCAGGAGAAGTTGGAGGATGAAATGAGCTAATCCACCTGTTAGCAAGTGGCTTGGTGCCTGGCACAGAGATGTGACTCAAGTGTAACTTCTGTTCCCACTTTTTTCCCTTTCACCACACCTTCCCTCATTCTCTCTCCTCTCCTGTGCCTTTTGGGATCCTCTGTCCTTCAAGGTGAGATTCACATCCCAGCACGGTCGATTCTAATCCGACCTCCCGGTTTGCACTGACTACCTCATCCTTTATTAAGTGCACCGTCTAAATACCCTGTGCCGTTTGTGGGGGTAGTTTTGACGCCCTTTCTGGTAGTTACTCAGGTTTGGCCTCTGCTCCTAAAAAGCTGGGGCTCCTTCCCCATGGGGATCGTTCCCTGTATTTCTTTGTATCCTTCACAGCACCTGTATTACGCATGTCCATTTTCATTTGTGTTCTAGTTATTACCAGCACAGTTTAGGGACCGTTTCGTATTTTAAGCCTTTGAAGTGAGGATAATTATTCGTAGACTTATTTCAGATATTCAAACAAAGTAATGAGTGGGGCGAAGCTCCAAATAGCAGAATATTTGGAATAATATTGGTGTTGGAATTTTCCCCACGAGTTCCAAGAGGATGTGCTTGAATGAAATTTTAATCATTTCTAGACTGGCAGAGTCGACTTTGAGAGGTCGGTGTGATCTGATATACCCGGGCTTTCTTCATTTACCCACGGATCAGAGTGTCCGTAGTAACAGGACACCTGTAGCTCTGGCTGCCGTCCGCCTCTTTCTCTCAAGTCAAAATTTGTCTATCAGCTTGTTCTCTGAAATGGCTCTCATAAAATTGAGTGAAACTTGTTTACAATTATGGCCCAGAGGCATCGTATGGATTCTGAATCCATTCTGAGATTATCTAAGAAAGAGTAAGTTAATCTGAACATAGTTTTTATTTGTTTCTTTTATGTATTCTAATCTTTGACAGTTGCTGTTTTCCGTGTGATGAAGATGGTCATTCACCACAAACTGGACTTCTTTTTACTCAAAGAGTGGTCCATGGCTTGCCAGCATCACCTGGGAGCTGGTTAGAGATGCAGACTATCAGGTCCCACCCAGACCTGCCCGGTAGCAATCTGCATTTGAACAAGGTTCCTGCTCATGTGCGCATTAAAGCGTAAGAAACAGTAGAATGTTTGTTATCTTCTGCAATTGAAAAATGAAGGGTTAATTAAAGTTTAGTGTAAAAACATGCTGAAAGAAAAACATTTACTACCACAGTTGTGAATACTGCTTACATATTATATACATACACATACACACAAACATATCCAGAATGCCTGTGTATATGTGTGTATATATGTGTGTGCGTGTGTGTGTGTATATAGTGTATATGTTCTTCCAGGAGTCTGTCAGGCTGTTTCTTGGGAACCAGGCAAAATCCTTTCCTGAACATTTTAAGAGCATATTTTCCTTGATAAAATAAATATGTCTAATAATAGTTCTTTCCAGTAGATTTCCCAGCAGACAAATACAAAACTTGTGCTGTGGCCAGTGAGATAAGCTGGGGTGAGGGACGTGTGAGGTGCTGGGCGTGGCCTGTCTCCCTGTGAAGCTCACTGGGCCTCTCCGATGGGTCTGGACCGCGAGCTCCTCGCCCGTTGGAAAGGTGGGGGCCCGTGATGAGCCACTGCGCCATGGAAAGTCCTTGGTCTGCCCTTGTCTGCGAAGCAACAGGTGGTCTGATTGAAAGTGTGCTGAGTAAAGGGGTAATCCGTGAGATTCATCTTGTGACTGAGTCCCTTTTGCGGGCTTTCTAGTGTGTAGACATGAGTGCGTGTGTGTGGAGTGGCTGGATCCATTGCATCTCCTTAGGACGGACGGCACTGCTTCCGAAGCTCCCGGGGTCCAGAGGGAAGATCGCTGTGTCTGGAGCTCGTGGGTCCATCCGGGCCGGGCTCCTAATGTTGCGCAAGGGGTCTTGACTTTGAGCGAGCTGTGTGACTCTCTGATATTTGTTTATCCAGGACAGCGTCTCTCAGACTCTCCTGCGCGTGAGCATCAGCTGGATGCTTGGCAAACTCAGATCCCAGGTCCCTAAAGCTGCTGCAGCAGAATCCCCAGGAGGGAATCTGTGCTCCTAACGGCCGTCCCGGGGATCCTTGGGAGAAGTGCGGTTGGCTGGGCCCCTTCTAGGGACCCCATCTGACTCCTGTCCAGCTCACTCTCCTCTCTCGGAACTTGTTAGAACTGGCAACTAAAAAGATGATAATGTGTCTTTGCTGGGGGTTGGTTAGGCCATAAACAATATATTAAACTTGAAATATTTGATCTCTTTGTGCGATGAGTACTCATCACCCACCTCTTCTAACTAAGTTAGTCTGTGACCACTCGAGTTTCCTCATCTGTGGAATAAGGCTGATCACAACACACGTGTTAGATGGTTCTTGGTTCTGAGAATTACATGAATGTTGGCTGATATCACCGAGTTTCTTGCCCCTCCAGTGCTCGTTTGGTTTCCGGGGATTATGAGTTCACGGGAAACTGTGGCAATGCTAGTTTAGGTATACATTTCCGTTCCCACCATAACCCTTTTATCTTTGAGTCAGTTGTACCAATAAATGTTTTGTGGGATTAGCTGGGGTAGCAAAAGAGTTTTTACGAGGGTGAAACCAACAGATTAAAAATCATCTTAACAGAAGGAAGACGGTACCCAAGGTTTGAAGAAGAAGTGACAGTCCTGTTGCCGTGTGTCCAAGCAGGAAGGGCCCGTTTCTGTGAAGAATTGCAATAAAGTGGACCTTCCTTGAATCGGCCTGAGAACCTGAATGAAATCCAACCCGAGAGTTCTTACTAAACGTGTCCACAGATAGATGCAGAGAGCACACGGGGACAGAGGGTCAAGGGAGGGTGTGAGTGGAGGAAGGTCTGGGGAGAACCGCCGAGCGCAGATGCAGAGAAGGCCCAGCGTTCTGCAGCCCGCGGTCACTCTGAGAAGAAGTGAAGCACCAGTGCTGTCCCTTTGGCCATTCTTGCAAAACCCGCTCGATTTCCAGTTTTAGGGCCTTAGCTAGCAGCCGACTCAGCTCCCCTCCCAGAATGCTGGCCCACACCTGCCCTAGGTGCTGGTGGCCTCGGGGTTCCCTCAGCACGGCTGGCACAGAACAGCAGTCCCAGGGTGCTTTGGAGCTGGCAGTAAACTCTGTCAAGGCCAGGGCCCAGCTCAGACGGTTGCTCAGAATGTGGGACCCAGGTGGGAACTTCTGTGACCAGAAATGCAAGGACTTGTACCATTCTGCTCAGGGGAAGTGGAAGAATTTATTAAATGCCTCCCAAGTGCCCAGATACCCCCTAGGATCTACAGAGGAGGACAAAGAAATGCCCATCATGCTTAGCTGTCGGACCTACAGCGCTTCCCGCGGCTTGCTGAGTGGGGGGCACAGGGAGTTAGTGACGTTGCTCTCCTGAGGGCTGCTGGGCAGATACACCCAGACTGTGTAGAGAACGCTTAGCACTGTGCCCGGTACACAGCGAGTGCTCAGTAAACGGCGATGACACTGCTATTCCTATCACTCTAGAAGCTCATCATTTAGTTGAGGGTGAAATGTTGGATTGTATGAATCAGGAAGAAAACAAGATGGGCAGTTCAAGCGTGGTTCTTGGGGACAGTAATTCTCCAAGAATGGGAATTCTGGCTGACTTCCTGGGACAGTCCTGCAGATGGGCCCCTTTAGGGCTTTCTCTGCTGTCACTTAGGTGAGCAGAGTGGGTCACTCCAGGCTGTCAGGTGGGTGCCTGCTGACCCCTCACTGCTGTAGGAGGGTCATATCACGGCCAGCTACCCTGATGGTCACCCTGTCTTTGCTGACACTTTTCTTGGCCGATCCCCTTAAAAGGCTAACTTCAGAGCCGCATCTCCAGGTCCTTTTGGAGTGAAAGATAAAATGGGTACATAGAACTGAACTCACAGAGTCTGGCATTTATCCATCTCACTAATATTCCCTGAGCACCCAGTGGGTGTGTGGAGGGGGGGGCGGTGAGGCCTGACACCGTGGTGAGGCGCACGGGGCTCCCCGCTCCCCCGCAGTCGTACAGAGAAGCCAGGCAATGGAAGGGGTGCAGAGGTCTGAGAGCAGAGCAGAGGCAGGGGGTCCCCTGATCTGTGGGGAGTCGGGAAGGCCTCTCAAGCTCACCCCTGAAGCGTGGGCAGGAGCGGAGCCAGGGCAGCATACAGGAGGAACCCAATAAAGGCTCAGAGTGAAGGAGGGAGGAAGGCAGTGGGAGGTGGAAGAGATGCCCTTGCAGACCGACCGGCCAGAGCCGAGACAGGGGCACCTCTGGGCTGGCTGCAGAACCGATACCAAGGGGGGCCCGTTTCCACCCCTTGGTCAGGCCCACTTCCTGCGAATACCCCTGCCATTATTTTATCACCCCCGAAAGCTAACTCTGGTAGTTCTAGGCCTCGTTCCTAGGACTTCTTAGAAATGAGATTATACTTGGTGCCATTTCCCTTCCTTCTGAAGTTACTATTGCTATATTTTTAGCATGTTTTAGGGGAGTAAAAAGAATTACTTACCTCTAGTTTTCCATATAACCACTTCTGATGACTACCCCTTACACACTCTTTTTCCAGGCTACCCAGACCGAATTAGCTTTTCTGTGAGAAAAGGTCTTTCGTGGTTTATAAATTTTAATGCAGGACGTTAACTGCCAGGATATTTCTGGACCACGACCAGGGGTTTAAGCAGCCTCCCTTAACGATGAACCGAGTCAGGCCTGCACGGCACCTGGACACAGTGGCTCTTTCATCACCCACGTTCAAAGTCATGACACCTCCTGGCTTAACCTCAGGACGTCAAGAATTTTCTTTTAAAACCTGTTTCCTGGAAATAGGTCTTTGCTGTGCCAATGGATAATTTTTCACTTCATATTTTTTTAAGGTGCATAAATTCTATTTTTTTCCCCTTGCAAAAAACAAAACAAAACAAAGCAGGGTATGTGGGGGGCACGGTAAGAGCCTCCTTTGTATGAAATAGTACAGGCCATCCCTGTCCTGGATTTTTAAATATTTCCTCAGCAGCTGGGGACTCTTACACGGCCCCATTCATTCCCTGCTCCTCCTCAGACACTGGACTGATTATTTTGATTAAAAGTGCTGAGTAAGAGAATGTGGCCTGAGAATTAGCCTCTTAAGTAAATGCCAGAGCCTTTAACCACGGAGGGACCTGCTTCTGTGGCTATTTAGAGTTCTTTAGTCGATGTGCAGTTAAGGAAAGCTGGGTGTTTGAGACCTGACCCCTTCCTCTGTTTTCTCACCCCTTCTCCACCCATCCTCCCAGGAGGATCTCTAGTCCAGATCCTCCTGGACTAGAGGGTCGCACCAGGCTGGCAAAGTTCTTTGGTACAAAGTTTTCAAAACTGCTCCCCCCAGGGCAGTAGATTTGTGGGGACATCCTTCTATGTGCCCGGTGGCCTGACATCCTGGCCAGCCAACGACGCTTACGGGAGAAGAAGTCCCTTTCGTGGGCTCAGCCCCGAGGTGGAGAGCTCAACCACAACTGGCTCTCAGCCCACCTTCCTCCCCGCAACCCTGGCAGCTTTGCTCAGCGTGTGAACCACACACCGTGGATGTCTCACTGGCACGACGAGCTTTGTTCTTAGCCAGCTGTCCACTCATTCCTGTTGAACTGCTGAGAGTTTATTCCTAAGACTCCAAATAAAATAACGCATTTGTGAAAGACTGTGGTGGGTTTCCTGGGAAGGCGGTGCTCGAGAGGGGAGGAGAGGAAGCATCTGAAGGTTGCCGACCGAGTCCCCACCTGGATGAGGTAAAGCTGCTTGGCCCGGAGTTCCTGCTGGGAGCAGTTGCTCCAGTGACCCTTCTGGGTTATGTCAATGAAAAATCACAGAGACCACTGCCCTGGGGTAGGTTTTAATAGGCTCCTTTGTAGTTTGTCAAAAGCTGCTTTCCCAGGGGTCTTGGTGCATAAACGCTGAAAAATGCCCTGGAGGAGGGAACAAAATGAGGCCTTCAGCGTCTCCCCAGGAGGCTCAGAGTCACTAAAACACATCCGGTGAACTGAGCCCACAGTCCAGAAAGTGTCCCAAGAGGCCTAACGAGGGCGTCTGGCCCAGGGCTGCAGGCGGGGGCTCGGGCAGGGTTGCCAAATAAAGTTCAGGACCTCAGTGAAATTTGAATTTCAGAGAAATAATGCATCGTTTTTAGCGTAAGTATGTCCATGTAATATTTGGGACACACTTATACTCAGAAGTTACTCGTTGCTTCTCTGAAATTCACATTTCATGGGGCCTCCTGTCTTTTCAGTTACATTGTAACAGGGCACAGTCTGTGAGCAGGCTGCCCACGAGGTGCTTTGCCACTGTGGCCGTGAGCTGACCCTGGAATCTGGGAGCCAGGTGTGGGCACAGCTGGTGGGCTGGAAACGGAGGGAGTGGAGGTGCCCGTGACCACTGCTGGGACACTGGTGTCCTTACAGTTCTGGGGGCTGTCACAGCCCAGCAGAAGGCAGGGACAGAGGCGGAGCTCAGACACCAGAGGCCTGCGGGCACCATGGGTGGTCTCTCGCCTGGGTTGGCGGGGCGGGGGGGAAGAGAGTGGCTGACTGGGAGGTGGGGGCTTGACAGATTGATTTGAAGGTCAAGAAGAAGGAGATGTGACTGTCCTGGGTTTCCACATTGGTGAAGAGAAGCCGGCCGGGTACAGAGGACTTCTGGTCACCGTGATAACCAGAATGGAAGAGAAATGCATTGGAGTGCCCCCCGCTTGGTTCTGGAGTCCCAGCCTAACCTGGTGGGAAAGTCACAGGTGGAAGAAGGGGCCCAGCAGGCTGGGTAAGATGGGAGGTGGCAGGAGGTGAGGATGGAAAGGCAGGCGGGCTCAAGGCCCCAAGGGCCTGATAAAGGGCTTAAATCTCCTCAAGGCTGCGATTGCCAAACTTTCTTATTTTTAAGCTCTTTCTTCAAACAATACAGGGTGAGTTAAATTAAAGAGATACAAGTGGCCCCTCCAGAGTGGTGGGGTGCAAACCTCCCTTCTGCAGAGAGCAGTAGGGTTTCACTGACTCCCCACGCCCTACGTACGAAGACCGCCTTCCCACGGCCTAGGACCGTTGCCTGGTGTCCAATGCCCCTTGTGGGGACCTTGTTGTTCAAACTGGGGTTCCTGGTTACCTTTAGAAACAGAGATCTGGGCTCTGCTACTTACTACCCAAACGACGTTGGAGTCACCGCAGAACCTTTCTGAGCCTCAGTTTACCTGTGTAGAAGGGAGGGGGAGCCAGGCCGTGGTGAGCCCTCAGAAAGGGGTTGCTGTTCATGGTAATAACGATGAGATGTGACCCAATCACTCCAGACCTATGAGATCAAGTACCTAATATACCTGCTTCAGTGACTCTTAGGATTCTAAAATTTTGGAAACACAGACTTTGTTTTCGGTGAAAGAATGCCTGACCTCTGGGGGTTTCCCGCCCACCGATGCGGGGGGTTGTGCCCTGAGGCTCTGGGGGAGACGGGGGAGCTCTCCAGTGGCCCCGCCCCCAGACCTTGGGCAGCCCCTTTCCTGGCATGTCCCCCTTCTTAGCTTCCATTTTTACCCCAAAAGTCTTGTAGGGCTTTCCAGTGTCTCGCTTCTCCCTTGGGGCCAGAATCGTAGGGAAACAGAATCCAAACACCTGTGTTTGAGGTTGTGTTGGATCCATCTCGTTTTAAAGGGTAGCAGCCTTTGACTTTGATTTAGTTAATGGAGCCAGTTCTTCAAGATTCGTGAAGGTTGACCAGAAAGAGCAAATTCTCCAGGCTCTTGGGCTGCCACCCATCTGCCTGTATCTATGTTCTCTGAAGCCCCACAGGGACTCTACAAGGACCCCATTTCAGAGGACAACAGCCTGTGTGTGACATGTTTACAATTCAAAGTATCATGAAAGTGGTCTCTCCTGCCACAAGGTAAAAATCCAGTTTTAAGATGTGTACATAGAAGTCTGTTTTAGCCTGAATTACCATTTGGTTAATTACATAGTAATTACCTGGTAAGGTCTGAGTCTCTCTGAGCCTCTCCTGCATTTCACTGTGTCTCCTGTGGTCACCTAACAACCCCGGGCACGGCTTTTGTCTCCTCTGAGTTGGTGTGAACGGCCACAGGGAGAGCACATCAAGGATGGAATTTACTTAAGTGGACACCTAACACTGAGACCTGGTTTCACACAAACCACTTAAACCATTTCCTGGCAAATGGCTACGGCTTTGTGTGCCCGGACCCCCTTCCTCTTTCTCACCTACTACATCTGCTCTGCTTTTTATTACATCTGTCTGTAACCTGAAACATTTTACTTTTTTTTTTTTTTTTTTTGCAATTCTGCAGCTACAGTGTCTCAGTACCATTTTTGGACTTACACGAGCAGTGTACATTTCCTAAGTACATTGGAGATGCTGATTTCTTCGTAGCCTTTTCAGAAATGTCCCAGTGCCCTTAACTCTGGGTTAATGTGTGCAGCTGACAGTGAGAGAAGCCCTACTTGCTCCTGGGTGGACTCTTGAGGCCGGTGTCTTGAAGATAAGACACCAGGAGTTCTAACCTTGGTGGATAAGAAGGACCTTCCAAATACTGAGGTCATGCCCTCCCAGAACAGCCTGGGGCTCGAAGCTGGAACCATGTGTCAGGATGTTATAAAAGGAGCTTGGATGACATACACTTAATGCCACTCCCAACTGTAGGAGTCTTTTATTTTGTTTTAATACTGAATCCTGATGTATGTTGAGTTCTGATGTATATTCCCTCAGTACACATGAGGTTAGCAACTGACCATAGAGGTCTAAAGGATGAGTTTCTGCCATGTGATTTTATTTTTACTTGCCACACCCCCACCCCCCAAAAAAGCTATCTTCTTCCCTCCACGATTTCTCAGAAGGCTCTCACTGAACCTTTGCATTTTTGTTCCTCAGCCAGGGTCTCTAAATACCGTTCTGCTTGAGGTAGGGATTTGTTTCTCCTCAGCTGGATCAAAGTTGAAGCACTTTTTGCAGAGCCCCTTTGGATGTGAACCCTCTGGGATTCCTGTTGTTTTTCCTTAATATACCCCTGCCCAGAGCAAGCCCCTGCTGGACCCTGAGGAGCAGGAACACCAGGATCCATGGCTTTGGTGGTGATGACTAGGAAGTCGCCACAATGCCCCTTGTGAGTCTAGCCCATTGGCACAGGTGCTGGGTGAGGAGTAGAAATGCCGTTCTTGGCTGCAGGGCACTGAAGGAGGGCAAGGCCGTCTTCAAAGTGATCCACCAGAGAGCCAGGGTGACGGGTATGGAAACAGACAAAATCACTTTGTGGAGAAGAGCCCAGAAATAGCAAAGCTCCTACGAGTGCTAACAGCCTCATGAAGGGCATCTGTCTAGCCAGGGATGGCTGGAGCCAGAGGCACCCACAGCCCGACCACTTCCACCTGAGCTCTTATTGAAGATGTGAAAAGCCAAAACCCTAACTTTATGAGGTGCTTTGGCTGGGCCACGATGAAGAGGAAATATGGAAAATTGATTCTAAATGAAAGAGCAAACACAGCCCCTGGGGTGCCAGTGAGGGCAGGAGAGCCTCAGGAGCGCCCAGGCCAAGGGCGGTCCCCCAGCATTTCTGAGCATCTTCTGTGCCTCCCAGTGTTTGAGTGTTGGATTGCTTGAGCAAATCTGTTCCAACTTCAAGCTTTAAAATAGACTCTTTCCGATGCTCTGCAGGGATGGGCCCTACCTGATCAGCTTGATAATTATCCGAGCTCACGTAACTTTTCTTTTTTTAATTAAAGAAGTGAAAATATGAGAGGTTGATGTATCATTGAAAAAAAGGTGAATTATTCAGTATAAAAATAAATTATTAAGGTGATATAATAGGATTTCAATTGTCATGCTAAAAATTGGGACAGCCCACTCATAAGTAAACATTTTAATATAAAATACATAAAAATATTTTTACATAAAAATCTTTAGATTTTTCATATAAACTTTTTGTATTCATTATACATTCACATACTCTAAAGATCCATAAAGTTCCTCAAAGCTTTTCATGAGACATAGTATTTCTACTACTTCTGTCCCTATGTCCCCCCCCGCACCAGGAGTAAATATTTTCATTTGTTTTAGCTAATTCTTTCAGTTATCTCCATATATCTAAACAATATGTGTGTGTGCTTTTTCCTTTTTCGTATTTAAGCTTTTCAAGTCAAATGGTCTTGAGAGAAAGGTAAGGACTGGGTCTCTTTCATCTCTACCTTCACCCCCTCACACACACCTTTTATGTTTTGCTCCTTTTCCCCATTCTCCCAACATAGTTATATTATAATTTCTGGTTAAATAAAAGTTCAGTGTTTCAATTATTGTGATTTTGAAAATTCTATTCATGACTGAGAGCAATGTAGAGCATTATTATGAATTTTCATTTTTTGCTCAGCCCTTTCTTTTCCCTGGAGTTATTGGTTGCCTTGATTTTTAAAATTTGCTTAGCTTTTAAAGTACGTATCATGAATTCAAAACCAAACCATCTATTAATTGTCCAAATCTTTTCTACATACCTTTAGATACATTAGGTATCCTATCAAATTTATCTTCTTGAAGAAATTCCTCCCAGAGACTTCTGACCAATCTGAATTTTATACTACTCTACAGTGGTTGCCCTCTAAGCCTGAAGCAGAGCTGATGTCCTAGCATTTCTACTGGAGAAACCCTGTCTCCTATCCTCTGTTGGATAGGGCATCCTCTGCTGTGTATCCTTTGCTTCTCTTTCTTGTTTTACTCCTTTGTTTAGATGGAATACACCTTCCAGTAGTTTCCTAATGTGACATTTTTGAGATCTTACACATCTGAAAATGTCTTTAGTTTACACATGCACTTGGATAATAGTTTATCTGGCTGGGTTCAAAATAGTTTCTTTTCAGAATTTGGTAGGCATTGTACCATCGTTTTCTAGCTTCCATGTTGCTGTTGAGAAGTCCAAATGAGTTCAGAATCCTGACCCTTTGTAAGTGACAGATATTCTTCTCTCTGGCAGCTTGTGACACCCTCTATTTGTCCCTGATATTGTGAAATTTCACAATGACAGACCTTGTATGGGTGTTTTGTCCACTGTGCAAGATGTTTACTGGGCTCTCACATCCTTCCATCTGGGAAACTGTCTTGGTCAATTTCATGTTCTCTTGTTTTTGTTCTGGAACTCCTAGTATTTGAGTGTTAGATCTCCTCGCCTGGTCTCGCAATTTCTTATCCTTTCACTTCTATTTTCCTCCTCTGCTCTGCTTTAAGGGAGAGTTCTTTATTGTGGAAGCTCCTTTAAGTTCTCTTGTCAACTATCAGAGTCAGTTCCAGGAACTCTTTCCTATTCTCTGAGTGTTTCTTTTATGTGAATCCTGTTCTTGTAACCGAGATTTAATATGTTTTATGAGGATATTGATGAGTTTTTTAAAAATTTTTCTTTTTTCTGCATCACCTCTGCTTCCTCCAACTTGCTTTGCTTCATTAGTTTTAGCCTCTGTTTTTCATATTAGGGCAGAAATCCCAAAATTTGTCTGCATATTATGATCACCTAGGAAATCTTTAAAAATGCCAACATCCAGACCACATGGCAGACCAATTAAATCGTAATCTCAGGGACTAAGATGAAGGGATTAGTATTTTTTGAAGTTTCCAGTGCTTTGTGGGACAATTCAAGTTGCTTTTCAATGTTCCTCCTCTGTTGTCTTAAGAGTCAGCTTTCCTGGCTGTGCCCAGTTGATGACCACTGATCCATCTGCCTCCAGTTTTCAAAATTCTATTACTGCCATATTTTCTCTTGTTATTTTTTGACCTTGTGCGTGTGTGTGTGTGTGTGTGTGTGTGTGTGTGTGTGTGTGTGTGTGCCGTTTCACAGATCCCTTTACTGCTATTTTAATAGGGTCTGAAGAAGGAGCACAGCATAGAGTAAGATAGGGAGGAAAGGACACTTTGAGGAGGTCAGTTTTAAACCGGAAGGGGCCTTCTAGTTCACTTCTAGTGTACACTGACATATGTACAAATATATCAGCAGAAATTTTTTTTTTTTTTTTTTTTTTGTGGTACGCGGGCCTCTCACTGTTGTGGCCTCTCCCATTGTGGAGCACAGGCTCCGGACGCGCAGGCTCAGCGGCCATGGCTCACAGGCCTAGCCGCTCAGCGGCATGTGGGATCTTCCCGGACCGGGGCACGAACCCGTGTCCCCTGCATCGGCAGGTGGACTCTCAACCACTGCGCCACCAGGGAAGACCTATCAGCAGAAATTTAAATTTCACTTCATTTTTTCAGAAGGGGCTACTAGCTTAAAATCAACCCAAATTTTCTTTAAATATGAGAGCACTGGCACCACATTCAGCTATATAGTTAAAACCTCACGTAGTCAAACTTTACTAATTTATAATTAGTGATAATGGGCTTGGATGAAGTTTGCCTTTCTCCATTTTTTTTAATTAAAAAAATTAGTGTAAATGACACTGCAGATTGGTAAACTGGTTAAGAGAAAAAATATTCAAGGATATTATTAGAACTTATATGCAGAAAGACAAAAAGTTCCTCTGATTACAAATGCTGCTACTGATGTGAATCTGATTTGCTATGCGCTGAACTGCACCTTATTAGCTATTAATCTGTATTACTGAATTAACAGAACTGAAGTAAAATTCTTGCTTCTCTTTAAGCAAATTTCATAAGTTTTTCTTTTTACAGACTTTTCGTGTACCTGAACTTGGAATTGTGGAGGGTTTACTCTAATGAAAATAACAGAAAGACAAACTGTGAACTGTAACATGTCATTTACAATTAAAAAACCACTAAACACAGGCAAGAAATTCAAGGGCTATAAAATGCCATGCATTTTCACAGTCAATTAATACAAAATTATTTGGCACATTCAATTCTGTAGCTAGAAGGGAAGTTGCTATATTTAATTGCTTTCAAACTCACAAATTTACCTGTGAGACAGTGGCCCTCTTTTCATGCTCTCAGGGGGAAATGGTGCCTCAGCCTTCCAGTCCCCGGAAGTGCCATTGTTTTGTCTCTTTTTACTCTGACCCATTGCTCTGCCCTCCCTCCCACCCTCCCTCCCTCTTTCCTTCTTTCCTTCCATCCTTCCTTCCTTCCTTCCTCACTGATAAACATCCAATGTGCTGGTCTTTATGCCTGAAGCTGACTGGAGTGCTTTCTCCCATGTGTGGGTGGATGTGACTCAAGGATGTAAGCCCAGATTTAGCTGCACATCCTGCCCTTTGAAGAATGTGTGTGTGTGTGTAGAGTACTGACTTTCCCTTAGAAGCCCTGGGACTCTGCTCGCGCCTTGCTGGCCTGTCTACAGCAGCAGTCCTAAGTGATGTCAGTGGAGTAAAAGAGAATGCAGAGAACTGGCCTTCAAAAGTCCCTTTAAGGCTCCAGTGAGACTAGAGACATTCAGCCTTATGAATGTAAAATTTGAAAATTCACAGACTCCCTAATAATAGCAGCTATACCTCTGTTATTTTCTGTTGAGAAAATACATGACTAAAAGCTATTTTTATTCACTGATTCTTTCAAATAGGTTTGACTTTTACTAACCACACCAGTGTAAACAAACATTTGAACAATGGTAGGAGTTATTACGTGCCCATGTTTAGTCAGTGTATCACTTAGGAATTGTATGTGACTTCTAGAAACAAAATTCTAACTCTGGTGAATTAAATACCTGAAGGTTTAGACCCTGACAGTCAAGAGGTCCAGGGGTGGTGGTTTACAGCCAAGGTCTCTGAAATCCTCTGGCCTTTTCTTCATGGTCCCAAGGAGGTTGCTGGAGCTCCTGCCATACACACAACATCTGCTTTTCCTGCAGCTTGAGGAATGAAGGGCAAAAAGTTTTCCTTTGGGGGCTTCCCTGGTGGCGCAGTGGTTGAGAGTCTGCCTGCTAATGCAGGGGACGCGGGTTCGTGCCCCGGTCCGGGAAGATCCCACGTGCCGCGGAGCGGCTGGGCCTGTGAGCCATGGCCGCTGAGCCTTTGCGTCCGGAGCCTGTGCTCCGCTACGAGAGAGGCCACAACGGTGAGAGGCCCGCGTACCGCAAAAAAAAAAAAGTTTTCCTTTGAAAGCCTTTGGCTCTTTCATGTTTATGTCTCAGTGGTCACCCCCTCTGCAATGGAGGCTGAAGAATGTAGTTTTTCAGCTGAGCACATTATCCAGGGGTCTCTTAGAAGGGAAGATGGGAGAAGGACATTGGATAGGCCGCTAGCAACCTATGACATGGTCAGTCCAGACACAAGGCTGAGAGTGCGTCTGGAACCGTGGGCAGTGAGGGGGTTCTCAGCGTGTGGGCTGGAGACCACAGGTCAGATGTCCCTGACACTCTGTTCTACGGGGCTGGCATCTCGGTGTGCTGGGTTTAAGCATTTCTCAGAGGAGGCAACTTGTAGCAGTCAAAAGAACACTGAATGTGGAGGCAGAAGAGGTGCACACAGTCCTGAGCTATGGGTCAGGGAACTTGGACAAATGGCTTTACTTCTCAGAAGTGCAGCTTTCCCTCTACAAGGAGGAAATAGTAACATCTGCTTCTGGGAGGGGGATGGAGATGAGGTCTGTGAAAGCTTCTCGGCGTGGAGTCTCCCACACAGAGATGCTTACTCAACGTGGCTTTAAACTGAGGAGCCCAGGGTCACAGGCCAACCTCGGACTTGGGGACAAGCAGGCAGATGTGAGGTGTTGGACCTGGAGTCCCACGTGGTGGATGCTGGGGTGAACGGCCACAAGATCATTTCCAGTGCCAAACGGCATCTTGTAAACTGCTCGACCCCAGAAGCAGGTGCAAATTGGATTTCGAAAAGTGCAAGTTCACTCCCCACTGCACGTCCGCTCTGGAGGTCTGCGTGCGTGTGTGCTTTGTATTTCAGGATTTTCATTTTTTATACTGGCTCATTTACAGATGTTTGATCAGGTGTGAACTTCTACCAAGAAGACTATAAAAAAGCAATTTAACAAGTGAGTCTGAAATGCCATACCAAGGGTGGGACTTTACACAAATTACATACTGGACTTTAAAAATGAACAAAGTTGCTCTTTCTTTTTTATTTCCTTGAGAAGCTCCTGGAAGGAAAGTTCAGGAGTTCACTTTGCCTGTTTGGGGCGGCTATCCAGACGCCCACATCGCCCTGCGTTTCCTCAGACTGTTCTCTTTCCCTGAGATGGCCTTTCCCTCCTATTCACCTGGCAAAAACCTATTTATTTTTTCAGGCCCAGCTCAAGCAGCAACTCTACTTCAAAGCCTTGATAACCCAGGACCCAGGCAGGAGGAATCCCTCTTTCCCCTCTGCTGGTGTAATTCCTGTCTGTATCTTCACTGTAGTAGCATCGGGCATTTGTTGAGAGCTTACTGTGTGCCAGGCACTGGTCTAAGTGCTTTATATATGTTCAGTTAATGCTCATGAAAACTCTGTAAGGTAAGAACTGTTATTATCCTCATTTTACAGAAGAAAATTGAGGCATGGAAAGGTTAAGCGGCTTACCCAAGATCATACAGCTAGGAAATGGCCAAGTCAGGATGTGAATCCCGTTTCTTAAGCAACTATAACACATACATGATAATTATTTTAATAATGTACTTATCAGTTTTTCTCACTAGATTATAAGAATTTTCTGTCAGGGGCTCTGTCTTATTCCTCTGAGCATACCCAGCATTCTATCCTGAATGAATGAATGAATATGTATACACACACCATGGGGTAACAAATTTGAACTGTACAGGAAACTCTAAAATGATGAGAAATTACTCTATGGCCCCAATTCAAGTTTCTTTTCACAGTGAACACTGTTAATCATTTCCTGTGATTTCTTTTAGAAATACCAGCATATATGTATGTGTTTTAAAGAATTTATCCAAACAGGATCACTCTTAAACATTCTGCTCATTGCTTAGTACATACAGGGCTCTTTTCAACTTATCAAAAATGAAAAGTGATTTTGATATTTTGCTTAACTGTGATACCTTGAAAATTCCGTTGATTTTGTGTCCGTAAGAATTGTTGATCATTTAAAAATATTGACCATAGCCCCAAATCCAATTTTTAAAATGTTCTAACACATAGTAGTAACCTCAGCTACTTTGGGGAACAGAGGAAGAAATGAGATAATTATGTCTCTTAGCCAGTGTGCTCTCAGCAGCGCTCACTCAGAATCCTTTCATTTCTCTTATTCTTCTACATTTACAGAGAAGCATTCACTGGAGTGTTTTTCTAAATGAGCAGAGGAGTGGTGGTGACGGGGGGCGTGGGGGGCTTCGAGAAGAGCACAAAGGCTCTAAAGCCCACGGCAGCCTCGGTCTTGGGAGCCTGGGAGGTGGGTATAACACACCATGGACCCCGCGCTAGCACAGAAGACGGTCCATAGATCTTGGACTTTCCAAGGGACTTTAGTGTGCTGAGTTCTTCTACTGTGTGGACATTTCATCTCCTCCTCTGGCAGGGAAAATGCCTTTATTTTCCATATGGTACAAAGATGTACCTCTCTCCGAAGCAGAGTTGAACCTGAGCAGAACATGTTTGTCTGTGATTTCGATCCTACAGGCTGGACACTGGAAGCAGACCTAGTTCACCCTTGGAAGTCAGCAGAAAGCCTTGATTCAGATGCCCTTGAGGATATGCTCTTTCCCCTTGGTCAATACAAGCTACTGTGCTCAGACCTTTGATGCTGCAGGAAAACCGTAACCCGGTACTTTTCTCAGCCCACAACTGTCTGGATCAGCCTACTTTCTCTTAAGAAAGTTCTCAAACAGTGAAACATATGAAATTAGCTTATATTACTTTTTAAAAAATCACAGTAAAATATACATAACATAAAACATAAAAATATACATAACATAAAAAAAAAAGCCTCCAGGTTGCAGCCTGTATCAGAATTTCCTTCCTTTCTAAGGCTGAACAATACTTCATTGTATGGATGGACCACGTCAACAGACACTTGGGTTGCTTCCACATCTTGGCCATTGTGCATAATGCTGCTGTGAACATTGGTGTGCAAATATCTCTTTGAATCCTTGCTTTTAATTCTTTTGGGTGTATACCCAGAAGAGGGATTGCTGGGTCATGTGGCAACTCCACGTTAAATTTTTGGAGAAACTGCCACACTATCTTCCCCAGTGGCTGCGCCATTTTACGTTTCCACCAGCAGAGCACAGGGTTCCAATTTCTCCACATCCTCACCAACACTTACTTTTTGTTTCTTTGATGGGCTCCATGGTGTGATGGGTGTGGGGTGGTATCTCGCTGTGGTTTTGGCTTATGTTACTTTTCACTCAAGAAAAAGCATTTTTCATTCTGGGTTTGGTGGGAGTGTTTTGAGGAGGAACCATAAAAGCAAAGTTCTTGGGCTTCCCTGGTGGCGCAGTGGTTGAGAGTCCGCCTGCCGATGCAGGGGACACGGGTTCGTGCCCCGGTCCGGGAAGATCCCACATGCCGCAGAGCAGCTGGGCCCGTGAGCCATGGCCGCTGAGCCTGCGCGTCCGGAGCCTGTGCTCCGCAACGGGAGAGGCCACAGCAGTGAGAGGCCCGCGTACCGCAAAGAAAAAAAAAAAAAGAAAAGAAAAGAAAAGCAAAATTCTCCACCGAATGGTAGCTCAGCGTATATTCATCAGCCTACGCCTGGGCCCATATACGGGATCCGACCTTTAGAAGGAGCTGGCTGGGAAACCCTGCATTGCCCGGCCGTGCTGATCCCCAGAGACCTCCCCAGGGATTCCTGACCATTAAATCGTGCCCTGACTCTGGGGTGGGAACGGCCCTCTCTAACGTAATACTGGTGGCAGCTTTGTGCTAGCCCTTATGTAAATGGGAGGGTGCTCTTCCAAGTGTCAGGGTCAGGCATGGACACTCCTCCTAGTTCAGCGCTGGAGGTGGACTTGACCAAGGCAGTGGAGGAGGCCTAGCAGACACCGTTTGTGCAGACAGCTGAACAGGCTTGTTCCAGAGAGACCACACCAACTTAGTGTCTTTGTTGCTTTTCTTTTTCCAAAAACACTTCCACATTTGTCACTGTATCTTAGACTCTCAATAATCTTTGGAACTAGCGGAGATAAGCCCATTTGACAGAGAGAACCAGAGTCTTTGAGATATGAAGTGCCTTCTGCAGAGGACGCAGTTGGTTAACAGAAACGTCACTAGAACCCAGCATCCTGGCTGTGGACCAGTGATCCATTTGACAGAGATAATCCCCACTGAGAGTTAAGATTTCATGCATCTGAATAGCCTGCTTTCTTCAGGACTTTTTATGGCTTGAAGCAAAGTATTATGTGGAGCAGCGGCAGAGGTGTAGCTTGCGTCTGGCCCTTTCTCCATAAATCCTGGTGGTAAAGCCCAGCTCCATGAAGATGGGCACACCGCCCCCGCCCCCGGGCCTCCCTAACCTCAGTGGGTACCACCCAGTGCTCCTCATAAGACTTCGAGACTCAGTCTGGTTAACTCTGCTTAGCTTAAGGTTAGAAACCACTGCTGATGACTGTCATGATCATTAAAATCAACTTCTCAAAACATGAATGTCATAGACTAAAGAATTTCCTGGGTCTCTTGTTGTTGCCCTGCTTAGCTCAAGTGAGAGATCATGTGAAGTTCTATGTCACTGGCAATGGTCTTTGAGTGACTGGTGTTTTCCTGCTGGATTTTAAGTGGCCTGAAGGAGACACACAGGTCTGGGCAGCCCTCACCAGGCTATTTGCAAATATGCAAGCCCACACATAAATGGTCTGTCTTTTGGAATTTACTAGCTGGAGACCTGAGTGGCCAAGAGCACAGGGGCTTATGGACACAGCATGTGGATGCCACTGATAGACAAAGGCAACCAGCTGACTTTTATGGCTTCTCTCCACGGAGGTCATTCCTCAGCTCAGGTGGCCTCTGCCAAATATGAGCCCCAGGGCATGATGAAGCTGTTGTTACAGGGACAGCAGAATCAGTGCCTGAGGGTTTTAGGTTACGGTGAGTATTAGTGGGAACATGGTGATGGTTTCCTTAAATAAACCAGTGAACAGCAGGCCCTTTTCTGCTTTAAAACAAAAGATGAGAAAAACCTATCTCACGTGCCAACTCTGATATGTAATCTATTGTATATTTACCTGCAAAATGTATAACTTTGATTTATTATTTATATCTTTACAAAAGCACCTTTTGTCAAGGATACCATGACTGGAGGAAAGAGCTTTTGTTATCATGAAAAACAATTATCAGTCTTATGTTGCTCTTTGGAACGAAATCCTCAGAGCCTACTTTAAAATTATAGACCTTAAAAGTTGCCTATTTCTTTTAAACCAAAGATACCCAACGTTAGCATTACTTAAAAATAGTTTTTAACTAGTGGATAATGTTACGTAGGAGATGCCCTTCCAAAGCATCTTTGCACTTTACAGCTTCTCAGATGATACCACCCTGTTAGAGCTTGTTCATGAACCATGGGGCTGGCACCCCACAGAAAACCTCCTGCAGGATAGCCAGAAATTTCCTTCCCGTGTCATACTCAAGCAAAGTTTGAAAATAAAAAGTCTTTCCCTCATTTCATTACACCTCTACTGAGCCATAGGTAAGATAATTTAATGAGAAAATTTGGAAGTAACTGGTGGCTAAGAGTATTTAGGATATGGACCATCTTGGGGTAAAGATAGGGGCTGCTATCACCAAAAATTTTGTAACTTGCATTCATCAAGGAAATGTTGTGCTAAATTCATCTTATTCCTTTTTCTCCTGGGTTACTAAACTGGCTGATGTGAGAGTGCCATGATTTAGATTAATTTCTGCAATTAAGTTTCTTACCATGTCTTGTGGGAAATTCAGAGGCATGTAAACTGGATAACAGAAGAGCCGGGTGAAGTTGTGGTTAATTAGAGAACCATCCTCAATACATGTTAACTGTGGATTGATATGAACCTGGAGCCATGGTCCTCAGTTGCTTTCTGTTGTGGCACACATGGAGGGTGGCTCTTCCCCTCCTGGACTTGTGTCCATGGTTGTGTGCGGGGTACGTACAGTCCAGCAGACTGGCCACAGGTCCACTCTGTCCCTCCCACTCAAGAAAACACACCTGGAAACTGGTTAGTGCAAGAGACATTATTCTGAGAATAAACTTACCACTCTGATCTGGAAAATGAAAGGCTGGCAGATTTCAGTACCTGGGACGTTATTAGTAACAAGGTATTTGTGCTACTATGAGCTATTGTAAGACAGTCTGTGCTATGACTTGGCCCCTTGTCCCTTGCGTCATCCTGTTCAACATTTTAAACTCCATCTTTAAAGAACACTAAAAGGTGTGCTTCGAATCTCCTAAGGAACCCCATGGCTTGGGAGCTTCCACCTCCACAACTGAGAGCAGCCTGCAGGAGTGAGGCATCCTTCGAACCTGGAGGTGGCTTTTGGTGCCAGAAAACCTATAGATGGCAGAAGCTTTAAATCAGTATTTCAAAGTGGTTAATTTTTAAGAATGAAGTTCTGATGCTCCATCTAAAAGTTTCCAAAAAGGTTTTATTTCTGTAAGTCTTGCTCCAGATAGACTTCTCTCATAAACAGAGATGTCAACATGATCAGTTACTAATTGCGTAAATATTTTAAAGAAATTATTTCTTATTTTAATAAGAAATAATGTATTATTTTATTTCACCTCTGGACGGCTAGTCCCTGGAGGACAGCGATACTGTCTTGCTTACTTCCCTGCTGTCGACCCTGGCTGTCTCCTGCACACACCATTGAAGTCTGGTGAATTAAACCCTAGTTCATAAACCTCACACCATTGAAGTCTGGTGAATTAAACCCTAGTTCATAAACCTCACAGGGGAGTCTGGGCTGTGACAGAATTCACTTTCCACTTAAGACAAACTTTGCAAATTAGAGGGCAACTAACCCCAGGGCAACTAACCCCAGGGCAACTGTCCCCAAGCCTTGACTGTACATTACTCAACATGACTTGCCCCAGAAAATATACAGGGTGCCACTTAAAATGGAATTTCAGATAAACAATGAATGATTTTTTTAGTAAGGGACATACTTATATTAAAAAATTATTTGTTGTTCATCTGAATTTGAATTTAACTGGGCATCCTATGTTTTCATTTGCTAGGTCTGACAAGTCTAAGCCTTTAGAAAATGTTGACGTGAGGGACCCACTCCAGAGACTTGGATACAGTTGGCCTGGAATGGGACACCAGGGCTGGTATTTTTCAGAGGCTCTCCAGGTGATTCTGTGGTGCAGCTGGGGTTGCAGGTCACTGCCCTGTAATGTGCATTTTGACCTTGAACCTGTTCTCAGGACCTTCAGTTGTAAGCGTCTGCCTCCTTTCCAAGGTATCCTGGCCCTTAGCTTCCCACAGGCTGACCTCAGGGATCAGTGGGCCCACAGGCTTGGGGTGAAGCAGGAAATGCTAGGCAGCCTTGACCTCTCTGCCCTTCCTTAGACAGAGGAGCTTTATTCTAGGAAATTCTCCCTATTAGAATTCTTGGGAAATGAAGTGTCTCTGCCAGCCACTGGGCTCCTTTCTGTACATCAGGCCATCGTGTGAAGCTGATCCTGACCTCTATATGGTTCTCAGATGTGTAGCTCCCCCCGTGGGCACCCTGAGTTCTCATGTGGGCCTCCTACGTCTGAGTCCCCAGACTAGAGCACCCTATCTCCCAAGGAGACCCCAGATATTAGGACCAGGCTTTGCTGGTCCCCATTTCAAGTTTCGTTGTGTGTGTCAGAGCCGAGTCTAGATCCTGACCTTGTTGGGCTCCCCACCAGAGCCTATTGCTGCACCCTGGGACCCAAGCTTAGCATCGGGGCCCTATTCCCCATGAGCAGACCTTTCAGGATTTGTTTTCCCGTTTGGAATTCACAGCAGTGTTTCTCTGGATTCCCATTTGTTTTTCTGTGCTCACTTGTTGGAGTCCTGGTACTAGTCGCATGCCTAAACGGTGGAGCTTGCCATGGCCTTGGGTCTAAGGTTGGTGAGCCTCCTCTGAGGGCTGTACCCGGTGGGAGGATGGGGGACTTTAGTGCAAGGCTCAGGCCTGGCCCTGGCTTGTTTTCAGCCGGACCCTGTGGCTCCCTGGCAGATCTACACTTAAGACCGTCACAGCGCTGTTGACAGAGCCTGGAATCACTGAAGGCAAGCCAATGCAGGTGTAAGATGTTGGGTTTTATTTTAGATTTGTACCGTTTGAAAGCCTTGTAGCATGGCAAAATGTTGAGATCTAGCAATCATTGGGATTATGGGATTAAAGACAGAATTCTGAGATCATTTGTATAGAGTTTAGCTGAAAGTGTTGGTGAGTTAGTTCTCCAAGGAGAATAAACCAGGGTTCAGTGCTCATAGATGTCAGATACACTAGTGGACAGAGAAGCCTGGTAGATGAAGGCCAAAGCAGGAAGAAATGCCAAACAGCTCTGAGTTCCTGATCACGCATGTGTCATGAGGACCACTAAAGGGATGAGGTGAAAGCATCGTCTAAGAGAATGGGCGTCATCTGAACCCTGAGGCTTACACAGGGAGGGTTTAGATTTTAACCTTTAGGTATTTTTACAAGTGCCCTACCAGAGGTGCTCATTTAGAAAGAAACCAGATAGTGTTTTCAAGGATGTGAGCTGTGTAGGGAAAATACTGAGGTGTCGCAGCCAGAAGACAAACCCAGTCTTAATAAAGACTTCTGCACTGAGGGAGCCGGGTGGGGAGGAGACCAGAGCTTTTCATTGGAGTTGGAGTGCAAAATAAGAAGCCAAAATATTAAGTGGAAGGAACATAGAGTCCTGAATATAAACAAGACGCAGCCCTGTGAGAAGCTGAGAGCTGGCAGAATCCCTGAGCCTCCTGTACCTAGTTAACTCCTGGGCCACCTGAGGCTAATGAGACTGAGGGTTTAGGTCACAGCACATCTGAGAGTGGACAACTCCTTCTGTGCTGTCACTGGAGGGGATGGGAAGGTGAGGCGTGATTTTTTTTTCCTTTTTTCACAGCCAAAAGTCATGGTGACAAATGCTACATTGTATGGCAGATCTGTGACGTTAAACTTTGATTAAGAAAAGATCAACTCTTTGGGAAGCTCTGAAAAAATGATTTGAAAAACTATTGAAAGAGAAGGTAACAAAATGTAATGCTTGAAGGCAAATTTAGAAAACAGAGTTTTCATCAAAGAATATCACTCGTAAAAACACATTTCTATTGTTTCCAAGCACAAGTATGTTTATAGATTCAGTGAACTTTCCCAAGTTTTTTTTTTAGTTTGGAGCTGGTGTTCTTTGATTAGTACTTGAATTTAGTAAGGAAACTTATTTTAACATGATTAATTATTAAAACAAAACATTGTTTAGAGGAAGTATATTTACATATAGGGTTAGGATAATTCTATCAAAATTCTTATTTTTAAATTTTAATAAAGATATTAGATCATCTAGGGGGAAAAGATTATGTACACTTTGCAGACATGAATTTGGTTACATCAGTGTTGATGGGACCAAGATTTAATAAAAATATGGATGATTATGAAATGCATATAAATGGTATGCTATTTCATTAAAAATTATATATCCGTATTATAAAATAAACTAGTCTTAGTTATTTAATCACTTGAAAAAAACCCTAAATTTTAGGATTTTGAGTTGAGGAATTTTTTGCAGCTGCAGTCCTCGTTTTATAGAATGTGGATTTTTATAGGAGTTGTAATCCTCATCTGGTTAATTTTCTTTAAAATTAAAAAAGAAAAAAACCCTGCATTTGACTTTGACATTAATTGTCATAACTTATAGTAGAGAAAAAATTTTGAGGTGATACTAACTAAGACTAGAAGTCATAAAAAGTACTTAATATTTTTTATAGAAACTGAACTTATTTATTTTTAAATAATGCTACTTCTCTATTGAATAGGAAAATTTGGTGCCAATATGAGTAATTTTGTGGGAGTGAATAGAAAACGAACAACAGCAAAGTAATAGCATGTAAAGAAATTTTCATGTTCAGATTTGACCGATGTTGCTATAGTAAGTTATATATTTGTGTAAATGTACTCCACCAATAATGAGGTCAGTTTGAAAAATACATTGCTTATAACTGAAGTAAATCAAAATGAAAAATTTTACAGTGATTGTTAAATGCCAAATTGAACTGGTCTCATTAAATGTGAAATTCAAGGATATTTAGACTATTGGCTAAATTTTTTTTTTTTTTTTTGCGGTACGCGGGCCTCTCACTGTTGTGGCCTCTCCCGTCGCGGAGCACAGGCTCCGGATGCACAGGCTCAGCGGCCATGGCTCACGGGCCCAGCCGCTCCGTGGCATGTGGGATCTTCCCGGACCAGGGCACGAACCCGTGTCCCCTGCATCGGCAGGCGGACTCTCAACCACTGCGCCACCAGGGAAGCCCTGCCTAAATTTTAATACATGAAAATAATGAGATGTGACCAGAATAGATGGAAAAAGTTACTTCTATTTTTTTTTTTCTTTTAGCAGCTTCTCATTGCACAGTTTAGATGTATTTTCTGGAATTTGATGAGATAGCCTAGGCTGTGAGCATGAAGCATGCCGTGCCTCTCAGTTAACAGAGGAAAAGAACAAACAGGTATCGACCCCTGTGGTTTTACATGAGCATTTTGCTCATGACTTTTACCTAAGGGGGTCACCTTTGTGTGTCAGTCAGGTTCACAAGAAAGAGTTCATTAAGCACGTTGATGGGGGCACAGCTGCATGGAGGGAATGTAGATGGAGTACGGTTTTATACGAGGCTCCTAACTGAAAACAGACTGCACCCCTACTCTTGGAATACCCATGGCTGCACTTTGCAGCTGTGATTGTGCAGTGCCGAGGCCGGCTGTCGCCTCATCGGAGGCATTCAGTTATTTACTGCTACTCTGGGCGTAGTCTAGCAAACGGTCTCCAGGAAGGGGGGCGAGCACATGTGCGCTGTTCTTCCTTCCATGACACAGGATTTTGCTCTCCTGAAACCCACAGAGAGTTCCATGCAGGGCCCCAACGAGCCAAGGAAAGCAGACCAGCCCCTCCTAGTCCTCAGGCCCCGTCCAGTGCAAGCCTAGAGACTCTCCTTAGATACCTCCTGCAGGTGCTAATCGAGTTTGCTTAATCCTATCCATTATCGTGTCTTATTTGAGAAGAAGTTTTTCCTCCAAACAAAAATAGGCACTTTAAAGTTTACTTGACCTGACTATGTCCTGCTCACTCTGGCAAACTGATAGCATAACACAGGTTAATGCTGATGCTTATACCAGTTCCTAACATAAATTCATCTATAGTTGCCTATTCTTCTAAAAGTCACAGAAAACTACTGTGTAATAACAAGTGGGATATTGAGAACTGTGTGTACATTTGGAATATGTACTGTGGTGGGTGGATGTTTAGTGAAAACGGGGACAGAGTCTGTACTCCGTGGAGCCCTGGTAACACGTTTAAGGATGAAGGTGCTGTAGGAAGAACCACCAGTCTTATCCAGAGCCACCCCTTTTAGCAGAAACGTTTCAGATATTATTAAAATCTCCTATAATTGGGTGGAATTGGGAAGAATCTCGTTTTTCTCATTTTCAGTTGAGCTGATCGAGCTACATGCCCTTCAGAGTCTCTTCAAATTCTAAATAGATTTTATGATTTAGTAAGTTTTCTATTTCTTTGTCTTATTTTGAACTGTTAAAATACTGGGCTCTTTTGTGGTAAATGGTGTGGTTGGGAGTACAGAACAGTTATGTATCTAATCCACCTGACTGTGCAGCAAACTACTTCCATTATCTTAATTTCTTTTTAAAATCTAATTTAAACCTGTGATGTTTCGTCTAAGCTGATTTTTCTTATTTCTCCTGGTTCTGCCTTCAGCCATCGTGGAAAATAAAGACCTGATTTCCATAATGAAAAATGCTACCTTTTCGCTTGTATTGGTTTTGTTCATTGACGCAGCAATCTCTCACCTTGGCAAACAAGAGAATGTTATTCTTATTTGAATCAGTGAATGAAGCTCCCTGTTTAAACAAGAGGACAGGCTCATTGCCAATGCTGCCCGAGACTACAAATTTGCAAAGGAGCTGATGTGCGCGTCTTACAAGCCTATCCCCACATCGCTGCCTCTGAGCGATGCTGGGGAAGAAACAGGACTAACCCACCACACTCCCTTCCCCTTGGAGAGGGGGAAACGGGCCTCTGTTGATAAAGTTCCCAAGACACTGTCCCTCCTCGTGTTGACAGGGCCTAATGCAGTGGGGACAAGCCAACGCTACTGAAGCAACACCCCGCCAGCTGAGAAATGGAAAATTAATATCACACAGCCAAACAAACAAGCACACTACTTTCTACGATCTGCCCTAAAGACATTTCCACGCAGGCATCTGGTTACTACTAAACCATCATCGCAACAGGAGATAGATTCCAAGGGTGAAGGTACTTGAAAAAGCCCCCAAGAAGCGGTTTCGTGCCAGCAGACAAAGATTCGGAGTGTGCTCTATAACTCTACCAAGTTGCAGTCTAGATCCTGTGGTATCATAGACTTTGAGAGCTGAGGGAGCATTAGAATAACGTACAGGCTGGCTCCTTAATCACAGGACAAGCACAGTGAAGGACTTCAGTGTCAAAGGCAAAGGCATTGATTTAGCACCTATTTTAGTGTTGAGCTAGGTGATGTACAAAGAAATTTAATCAGACATTTCAAAGGAAATAGCTGCTGCTCACTAGGCAAAATTGTTTCATGATCCTAATGAAGTAAAATGTAGCAGTGCTGATACTCTAACCTCT
This sequence comes from Hyperoodon ampullatus, assembly GCF_949752795.1. Lineage (NCBI taxonomy): Eukaryota > Metazoa > Chordata > Mammalia > Artiodactyla > Ziphiidae > Hyperoodon > Hyperoodon ampullatus. The sequence goes on from NC_136923.1 coordinate 103,920,548, forward strand.
TCTCGTTTCCATTATCGGAAGTGTTCATTAAGTGTCTCTGAAGCATGTTAAGGAAGTTATGGTCAATACAGAGGCATGAATAATCTGAAATATATACATTAAGCAAATGATTTTTATTAGGTATGAGACATTTGTTGGGAAAGTGGTAAAATGATACATAACTGGTGACACAATGGTCTGAGCAGAGCGTGGGCTTTCTCTCAGAGGTACAGGCCCACAAAGCCCACTACGTGAGCGTGGGGACTTCTAGGTGGCCCAGGAGCCTGGGAGCTGCATGTCTAGCCTCATACTGAGGAGGATGTACTAAAGGATATAATACATAGGTCATCCCTCAAGATAACATTTTATACAGGTGACTGAGGTGCTCAGCAAATACCATCTGGCATCAGCACCCCCCCACTTACTAATCGATGGATCGATCAATTAATCAACTGATCAAGCACAGAGTTAGATGCTAAGGATACTGAGGTGTCTAGGCAGGGTCGCTATGATAAATACATGATAGATGCACAGCCAACACACATGGAAGAAAGACTGATCCCTCTTTCAGTGTAAGACTAAGGGAAGGAGTGTTTCAAGGGAGAATTCACAACGGGAAACTTTCTTGGGTGCAGTGTTGAATAATGAGTAGGAATTCCCTATGGTTCCTCAAAGTATGGCCCCTGGACCACTTACATCAGGACCACTTACAGAATTCGTGAAGAGTGTTCTCAGGCTCCAGCCCAGAGCTACTAGTTAAGGCTCTCTGGGGCAGGAGCTTAGTAAACTGCAGAACCACTGCCCCAAGGCCTAAGGCAGCAAAGGAGGTGCTGGTAGAAACACCCAGGTCCTCGTCACTCATCACACACGGCTCTCCCCTTGACGATCAAGGCACACTTTCCAATTTCCCACTAATGATAGCTCGTAGGGGTAGCAAAAATAAAATTACAAGCCTTTATTCAAATATTGAAAATTGTGTAGCCAGGAGTCTGCTCTTGTGGCCGGGAGCACTCGTATTTTATCCCTGTTCCCTGTGCAGGACTGAGCTGAATAACTGGGAGTTCAGTCACTTGCCCATCGGAGCAGGGACACAGAGGTCCCCGCCCTGCCAGGTACGGACCCCCGAGTTGTTGGGTCTTAGGAAGTTCCAGAGGCTGGCAGGGCGGCTGGGTCAGGAGCTGGGGGGGACCCCTGGAGGTCGCAAGACATCCACTATTTACCAACCAGTATTGAAGCATTTCCCTATTTTAATAACTGGTATAAGTGCCCACTGAATAGTTTCCCGTACATCCACAATAAGACAAAAGACAGTGAGATAAAAACACCAAGAGTTCAGTAAGGTATTTATGTTCTCCATAAATTGAGGGTTTAAGGTTACTTTAGGGGTAAAAGCACAGACAACTAGACCGTATCAGAGGCCATGTGTCTGTGCGCTTCTAAATTTTTGTTTCATAGGAACTGGGCTAAATAAAATTACTTTTGTTCCTTTTAAAAATTACTTTTGTTCCTTTGATAGTCAGCTTGCTATAACCAAGATATAGCACTTGTGTTAATAATCCTAACTGTGTTCTTGGCAGGTTGGAGCTGATCAGAACATATCCCTAATTCTCTAGAGTTTCCACTGTGGCCGTTTTCATTGTCCCTGTCTTAGCTGGAGTGGCTGTAACAAAATGCCGTGGCCTGGACAGCCTGAACAACAGACGTTTGTCTCTCACCGTTCTGGAAGCTGAAGGCCTGAGGTTGGGGGCCAGCACGGTCGGGCTCCAATGAGGCCCCTCTCTCGGGCTGCAGACAGCCGCCTTCTCCCTGTGTCCCCACGTGGCAGAGGGACAGAGGAAGACCCTGATACCTTCCTCTTCTTATAAAAACACTAATCTCATCGTCCGACCCCGCCCTCAGGACCTCACCTAAACCTGATCACTTCCCTAAGGCCCCGCCTCCTAATACATTCATCCTGGGAGTTAGGGCTTCAGTCTATGAATTTTGTAGGGACGCAAAGGTTCAGTCTGTAGCAGGACCTTTACACCTCAATGCTGCTTTTCTCTGTGGCCAGAGCTCCCGCCATCAGTGGAGACCCCAGAGGTGAGTGGCCAGTTCTTGGCACGTGGTATCAAGGCTGGCATTCTCTTCTGAGTCCCCGTGAGGACCCCTGGGTCAGTGTCAAGATTCTGGACATTCTGCGGAAGTCACTAGTATTCAACACGGTGCTGGATTCCCCCGCCTACGCCCCTCAAGGCCACTGGTTCCCAGACCAGCTGAGCTGTGTCTTGGCTCCGCCCCCTTTCCCTCCTGCCCCCCCTCTGAGCTTCCCCAAGTGTGATATTCGCTCTTCGTGGAAGGAGGCAAGATTCAAATCAATACAAGAGGCCGTGATGAATATTTTGTGAAAAGTTTCTTTACACCAAGTCATTATGTGTGTTACCTAGGCCAGCGCTTCTCAAATGTTAGCGTTCACGGGAGCCTTGCGGGATTGGTGAAAGCACAGATTCTGATCCAGTGGGTGTGGTGGGGCTGACAGTCTGCATTTCTAACAAGCTCCCAGGTGGTGCTGGCCACGGACCTACTTTGAGTAGAAGGGACCAGGCAACTAAATGTTTGGGGATAGTCATAACAGATGGGTTTATATCTACAGAGTTTGTATTACATTCCACATTCAGAGACTTTTTAAGAGCTTTGCAGCTTCTCACTGTTTTTCAGAGATAGCCTTTGAAAGCCACTTCGCTTTGTAGTGTGCTTTCAAAATGTGCTGCCCTGGGGAAGCTGTGGAAGGGCGAAACGTGAGGTTAAATATTTCGTTCAATGAATCTAAGTTCAGACCTCTGAACTTCCCTTACCACCAAGGGACCACACAGCCCCTCCCTTGGGCCCCCCGGGAGGTGCCCGCCTCCAGGAAGGCCCGTGGGGGGCGTGGGCTGAACCGCCCACCGCTTCCTCAGAGCAGGAGACACTGGGGACGGAGTGATAAAAGCGAAGCTAAAATAAAAATTAACAAGCAGCCTGAGGATACCACGTGAAACGAGTCCTTACCAAACTGTCTGCAGTGGGGAGAAATCAGAGAGTTTTATTAGGTGATGATAAAACGTAGTAAACTTCATGTGAAAACATTCCAAGGTCGGGTCTTGTGGGGTATAAGAGAGGAATTTTACTAAGTAAGGCTCCTTTTAATCAAATGAACATCAAGGAGCCCTAATCCCATTTATACCTGCGTTTGAAACGGGTTACACACACACACACACACACCCGCCGTTCCTCAGTGACTTTGCCGCCCGGTCTGAAGTGCCAGGTTCTATTCTGGGGAGAGAATCCCAAGAAGGCAGAGGCCTGCAATGATTCGGGGTGTTCAGACACACTTCTGTGTGGAGTGCGTCAATAATCCTGCGCCCTGGAAGGTAGTGTTCTTCCACTTCAGCCTGAGTCTCCCCTCCTCTGCTCACCTCCATTTTGGTGGAGGAATTAAATCACTTGCCATGACTACATTTTGACCAGCAGGCCAGGTGGAGGGTCTCGGGTGGAGGGTCCCGGGTGGAGGGTCCCGGGCGGAGGGTCCCGACCTGATTTTTTATCCCTTAGCAGACCGTGATCATAATCCTTCCAGGAGCTTCATGCTTCCAGCACTGACCAGTCCTCTTTAATCAGTACAGAATATGTTTGTTTTTGGAAAACAAACAAGATGTGCTTACACACCTGTACTTCCTATTTTAGCAACTTCTAAATATAACTTGGAAACACTAAGAACGAACTTCATGCTGAAGTCGCTGCCCAGAAACAGAAGAGGAGAAATACATCTTCTGTTTTTCGGGAACTCTTCAGTTCAAAGTTCCTCTAGATGTCAGTATGACCTAGGGAAATGAAAATATAATAGGCTGTGGCAATGAATAAAGACCTTCTTACGTTATCTAAATGGTGAATCATATCTGATATATAATTAAAGGAAAAAATGGTCTGGTTTGGAAGCGTGTTTCTTACCTTCCTCAGAATTGGTAGTTCTTCTGTTGGTCAAATCAGAACACTGCACCCAGAGAGCGTCAGCACATCCTGTGGGCACCCACCACTGACACTGAGACGTCCCTGGAGGCAAACGCCTGGAGGCTTACAGCCAAATTCTCAATTTTACATATTTTGATAGACTGAAATTAACTGACACACCAGTTTTTTGGGGTTTTTTTTGTTTTTGTGGTACGCGGGCCTCTCACTGTTGTGGCCTTTCCCATTGCGGAACACAGGCTCTGGACGTGCAGGCTCAGCGGCCATGGCTCACGGGCCCAGCCGCTCCGCAGCATGTGGGATCTTCCTGGACCAGGGCACGAACCCGTGTCCCCTGCATCGGCAGGCGGACTCTCAACCACTGCGCCACTAGGGAAGCCCACCAGTTTTTGTTACTAAGCCCACCTGTGCTTTTACCATCACATTCACGCCACCCAGAATAAACCCAGGAGAAAAATGCCTGTCCACCAGGGGTTTTCACTGCAAAAGAGAAGCATTGAAAGACAAAGCTATAAAATATCTTTAAAATTTTGTTAAATTATCTTATCTAACTCATTTTCAAAATTGGAGTGAAATTCCCTTCCTCTCCTCTCTTCCATGTTTATTCTAATCTTTTGACCAATAAATATTTATTTCTTCATTAATTTGTTTCTATTTTATGCCGTTCTCTTTTAATCTTTTTTCTTGTCTCCGGTGGTCCTGGCTGTATGGTAGATATCCAATCAATATTAAAGATATACCTTGCCTATAAGCTTCTATTTCTTTTCTCAGAGTGACAGTACAGCTGTAGTTCAGAGTTAGGATCCTGGTTGTACCATTTCTGAATTATATAACCCTGTGAAATTACCCAACTTTATAATAAAATGGGGCTAATAGTATCTATCCCAAAGGGCTGCTATGAGGAACAAGCAATTAATGTAATGTACTTAGAAATGTGCCTGGTATGTAATCAGTACTTAGTATATATTAGCCATCATCATTGTCATCACCATCACCATCATCACCCCCATCACCATCACCGTCACCATCATCACCATCACCATCATCACCCCCATCACCATCACCATCATCACCAACACCATCAACACCATCACCGTCACCATCATCACCCATACCATCATTACCACCATCACCATCATCACCAACACCATCATCACCATCATCACCTCCACCATCATTATATCCCTGGGCTAAGTGCCAGGGATTCAAAGATGAATCAGTCTTTTTGCCCACTTGAGGCCTATAATCTAGTGGGAAATTGATGAGAAAAAGTGTTTAAGAAGGGCTTCCCTGGTGGCGCAGTGGTTGAGAGTCCGCCTGCCGATGCAGGGGACAAGAGTTCGTGCCCCAGTCCAGGGAGATCCCACATGCTGCAGAGCAGCTAGGCCTGTGAGCCATGGCAGCTGAGATTGCATGTCCAGAGCCTGTGCTCCACAATGGGAGAGGCCACAACAGTGAGAGGCCCGTGTACCGCAAAAAAAAAAAAAAAAAAAGAAAGAAAAAAATGTTTAAGAAAATGTTGCAAGCTATACTGGGGTGGGAGTATGTGCTGATTGCTGTGCAAGTATAGAGGAGGGAAACTAAAGGACATTTTCCTGCCCTTTCACTTAAAAGAGAAAGTTCCAAACTCCTGGGCTCTAATCTCTAATTTTGGTTTTCTGCAGATTTACTAAACATGCCTCTGTGTTTGAAGGTCCTTATCTGAAAAATGGAAAGGCTCTGAACCTATGGGACTGCCCTTTCGATTGTTTAAAGGCACATTTATAATTTGTCTTGGTATCTATGACCTGCACTTACATGGTGTTTTATGCTTGCAAGTCACCCTCAGGCAAATTTTACTCTCTTTCCAAAGAAAAAAAGACTGATTCTTTGGACATCCATACAATTTCATTAACTTATAACGTATAACTTCAGAACTTGTGATAATTTGGGTGGATTGGGCTAATGTTTACCTTTCATGTGGTATTTAAAAAGGGTTTGCTTAGCTAATTCAGAGAAACCAGGACTATGAGAAGAATGTTTATCTCCTTAGAAAGGGGCCATCGGTTCTAAGCAATGTAGAAGCCCCTTTTATAAAAGCTTACTTTACTCTCCTACTTTCTGGTTTACAAAACCCACTCACATATAGCCTCTCATTTTTATTTAATTTATGTGTGAACTATATCAAGACAATACAAACAGAGGTCAAGGGTGACAAACACATTACAATATCCTTTATCTATCCATGAAGATGGGCCTTCTTCTACAAAGAATGCCAGAGTTTTACATAATTTCTTTTAAAATAGTGAGGTCATTTGCTTTCAAATACTCTAGTCTGTACAGGGCTTCATTAATTCAGACTGTTCTGCCCTCTAAATTACTATTTATTTTGGTATTTTTTTCTGTATTTGAATTGTGTAATATAATTGTTCTCAATATGGGGTGAGTTTGCCCACCAGAGACATTAGCAATTTCTGGAGGCTTTTTTTTTGGCTATTACACCTAGGTGGGGGAGAGTACTGTGGGCTTCGGGTGGGCACAGGCCAGAGATGTTGCTAAACATCCTATAATCCTCGTGACATTCCCCATAACAAAGAATTCTCCAGCCCCAGGTGTCAGAAGTGCTGAGGTCGAGAGAGCCTGATGTGATGTGTAACTCACATTACTCATTACTCAATCGTGTGCCCACAGGCTAAGGAGCAGGTGTGCTCACACCCTGGCCTGAAGGAAACAGCACCAGCCAAAGGCAAAAGGACAGCGCCTCCCACAGGTAACCTTTTTATAAGACTAGATATTTGTGGGTCAAGTTCTCTTATACAAGTCGCGAGGTTGTTCTTGTTCAGAGGAAGTTACATGTTCGTGATGCCCTGTGTCGGGTGAAGTGCTGTTTGAATACCTTTTTTTAAATTGGCTTTGGGTCCTACTAGTTACAAACTAGAAATTCTTTGGGGGCCCAACTGTCAGTCCACTGGTCACGTTTTCTCCTACCTTGCTTCCCCAAAGCTTTTATCTGCCAATAAAGAGAAGCCTGTATAGAGATGCCATTCTGTGAAGCCTAAATTACACCGATCACATGCGTCCTTCATTAAAACACTGTGTCCTATGGTGGCTTTTAGAGAGATCTTCCCAGAAGAACAATCTGAGAAAGAAACGTTTAATAAAGCTCAACACGAAATAGGCTTAGAAGACCCCTGCCTCTAGTTCAGAGAAGTTTCCCCGCATTTCATACAGAAAGACCACAGGATGAAATAGAAGGTTTTGCTCTAAGAAATTCCACAGAGCCAAGAGAAAGTGAAGACGGGAGAGACATTTCATGCCCAGAGAGACTGAGCTGACAAGAAAATAATAGCTCTGGGGATGATAAGCAAGGCTCTGCAGATAAAAATGAATGGCCAGTGTTCAAAGAAGAGAAAAATGGGCTTCGTTCTAAGGAAAAGCCTGGTGACCGAGAAGCTAAGGAAAAAGGAGAATCCAAAATTCCAGATGAAACAGTGCTGGACAAGAGTTCAAATAAAGAACAGTGTGTTTATAGAACTAACAGTGGTCAATCCTATGAAAGGTAGGGTTTAAGGCATTTGCTTCCGCAGCTGATGTTTTCTGCAAATCTATGTGCCGTTGCAATTTAAGTCCATATCGAAGGATAACTGAAGTGACTCTGCTTTAAAGCAGTGGTTTAGAAGCCACTTTCCCAGCTGTGTGGATTTTTCTTGGCCACGTTTTCTTGCTGTTATTTTTTCTTCTTGCCTGTGACATTTTCAGGCATTTTATTGTTTTCTAAGTCTTCTACCAAATGATAGATGGATATAATGATTAGTAGTAATCACATCCAGTATTTTTACAATATCAAGTAAAAGTTTCTTATTTTTAGCAGCATAGAGCACACCCTTCCTAAGATCGATAACTGAACAATGATCAGATTGATCAGATGTATAAATTGGCTGCTTCCCAAATATTGTGAGGATTGAGTACACAGTAGGTTATTGAATGATTCTTCCTCAACTGTGAAGTTTCACATATAAATTCAGGCAATTATATAGCCAACTAAAATGAATTAATCTACGTTATGATGAGCCACAGAATCTGTTTGGAACAAAGAGCATCCCAATTCAAACATCTGTGGTATTTTTTAGGGATTTAAGACATAATTCTTCTTTCTTTTTTTTTTTTGGCCGCCCCGCACAGCTTGTGGAATTTTAGTTCCCTGACCAGGGATTGAACCCAGGCCCTCAGCAGTGAGAGCGTGGAGTCCTAACAACTGGAGCGCCAGGGAATTCCCCTTATTTCATTCTTAACTAATGTATTTTGGAAACTAATTGTAGAGAAGTCTAATTTTCCAAGAATTAAATGTAAACACTAATGTTTACTAAGAAAGTCCATCACTGCAGAGATGTTTTTAGTAAGGTCTGGAGCTGTTGGGAAACTTAAATTAGGTGAATTCTTTCACCAGTAAAGGCTGACTCTCACTGCTGTTACTGTTCAGAGACCATTGCTCCTTTTATTTTGCTTTAACATGGTCACTTCTATCCTCTTTAAGGAAAGGAAGTGAAAAATGAAGATCAAATTTGTTAGGGAGTCATAAAATGACTGCCTTTGTAAAGGGTCAGTGGACTAACTGGGGGTCACTCTGAGGTTGTTAGGGAGAGTCTCCGGGATGCTGGTCATCTCCGCCTGTAACCGTGCTGCTTGGGATGATGGGGATGCTCCCTGCTTCATCTCACCCCACACACGGACATCGCCAACTCTCCATCATGAAGCTTACATCCCTTCAACAAAGCATCATCTTGAGGAAGCTTTAGTGCTCAGAAATTTGGCCATCTGAAAGTTTTCTCCCGGAAACTTTGAGAGCTGTGGCTGGATTTTATTTTCCAGGTAAAATAATGGCAGCATAAAAGCCATAAAAGCCATTTTCACATCACGAACCACAGGAAAGTCGGCGACAGGACCTGTTTTGCAGAACTCTCATCCGACAGAGCCCTCGGGCGGCAGTAAGCGGAGAGGGGCAGAGGTGAGCTTGGTCCAGGAGCAGAACAAGAAGGCAGAATAGATGCGGCAGGTGCAGGTGACAGATGCACATGGAGGACACAGGAAGCCGGAGGCGCCGGGGGGACCAAAAAGACAGAGTCCTGGGGTCCCCTGGAGCAAAGACCCCCAGGCAGCAAGATCGGGTGACCCCCCTGGGTAGGGAACGGCTTTTGTTCCAGCCCTTTAAAGCTCCTTAACCTTTCCAGAAAACAGTTCCGACTAAATTTCACTTAGCCTAACAGCCTGAAGGAGACATCATGCCACAGTGATGTCATTTGTGTTCATCACTCAATCACTTTTGGGTTCTTTTCTGGTCTGAAGAGACGAACGCCACCAAGAGAATTCTTTCATACCTTCCTCACTTTTCAGCATATTTATGGTGTGAAGGGAGAGCGTCCCCATCAAATCAATTGCCCAGAGATTTATATTATCTGAATCTTAAAAAATATGAACACTTGGCAAAGCACCTAGCTCAAGAGAAGTGCTCAAGAATTACATTTTGAATAAATGTAAATTTTTGAAAGCAAAGTTATTATCTACTCACTTCCCTTTGTACCCTTTGTATGCATGTAAGAAGCTGCACACAGTAGATGTTTAAGTAATGAATAAATGGGGAAATGAATAGGTTCACGGCAAGCAAATTTTAATAGCAGTAACCATGGAAAAGTAAAAAGGATGCTGGAAGAATATTAGTGAGTAACTATGTATTTTAGAACTGAGGTGGACTGGAGGTTAGATGCTTAGGCTGGAAAGTAGAAAGCGGGAGAAATTTGAGGGCTGTACAATACATACTTCGCCAGTTTTACTGGGTGTTTTATTTCAGCCAGGAAAAATGCATCTTTGTGCCTTAAATGTGTCTTAAATACTGGCTAAAATATTTTGGAAAGTCATATATAGTAATATCAAAACTTTCAATGACAAGAAGAAATTTTTCATCTTTTTCTCTCTGCCTTAAAGAAAATAATGGACTTTATCAGTGGTGCTTTTAAAAAAATGGGTCAAGGTTTCTGGGGTTTGTGTTCAAATGTCTCCAGTTTGAAAGTATTACCTGTTTGGACTGTACGGGGCTTGGAGATTTGCAGTTGTTTGACGTTTCTGAAAGCTGCCCTGAGGGAGATAGGTGCCACGGTGCAGAGGCCCTGACACCCTTTCTCAAAGGTGTTGCGTGTCACCTTCAAGAGCCATATATCCTAACATGAAATGAAAACTTACATTCCCTGGATCATTAGAAATAAAACAGGTGGCCCATTGTGTTTTATTATTAAACGAGCACATTTGCACTCAGGCCCAGGCCTGGCCCTCGGGCCGCTTCTCATGCGGCCTTTCTCTCACCTCCAGACGAGGCCCGGGCACCACCTGCGCCGTTTGATCACCGCATCGTGACAGCCAAGCAGGCCGCAGTCAACAGCTTCTACACCGTGAGCAGAACAGAAATCTTAGGAGGGTGAGTAGAGCTCAGCTTCAATACTCTCTCGACAAAAGAAGAAAGGAGCGCTTTCAAAGAGACAGGTCTTTTTCTGTTGTTTTAATTCTTACAAGTGTTTTTATTTTTATTTTTATTATTTTAGTTTTTGTACTGCTTCTTCATGTTTTTAAATTTTTATTTTATATGGGAGTATAGTTCATTGATAACGTTGTGTTAGTTTCAGGCGTACAGCAGAGTGATTCAGTTATACATATACATATATCTATTCTTTTTCAGATTCTTTTCCATTATAGGTTATTACAGAATATTGAGTAGAGTTCCCTGTGCTTTACAGTGGGTCCTTGTTGTTTATCTATTTTATATATAGTAGTGTGTACCTGTTAATCCCAAACTCCTAATTTATCCTGCCCCCCGCCCCGCCTTTCTCCTTTGGTAACCATAAGTTTGTTTTCTATGTCTGTGGGTCTGTTTCTGTTTTGTAAATAAGTTCGTTTGTATCATTTTTTTAGATTCCACATATAAATGATATCATATGATAATTTGTCTCTGTCTGACTTACTGCACTTAGTACGACAATCTCTAAGGTCCACCCATGTTGCCACAAATGACATTATTTCATTCCTTTTTATGGCTGAGTAGTATTCTATTGTATATATGTACCACATCTTCCTCATTCATCTGTCGATGGACATTTAGGTTGCTTCCACATCTTGGCTATTGTAAATAGTGCTGCTATGAACAAAGAGACGGATCTTGAGAATTTCATAAGTGTTTGCCAGTCTCAACCAGAGAACCGGAAACATCATAAGCGAACATTTTAAGAGATGAGAGATGTTAACCATTTCTGAAAGTCATCACTGATGCCGGAGAGGTTGATGTGGTGACTACCCACCACATTGAACATCTGCTTCACTTCCTGTGCTGTCGTGTCTGGAGTGGGTCCTCAGAAGGTTTAGAAGCTTGAAAACCGAGGAACAGAACGTAGAAATGAGCGAACGCTGTATTTCTCATGGCGCGTGTGTGTCATTGTTGGTTTCCGTTTATGCTGTTACCGTATGAATTACTATTATTACTGTATTTCAGTCGGTTACTTGCCTCCCAGAAGGACTTATTGGCAGGACATCCACATCTCCCTGAAGAAGGAAGAGTCAAGTCTATCGGGGGCGGGGCGGTCACTGGGGGAGGTTCCTTCTTCTTCTACCTCAGTCATAATAATCCCCCTGCGAGATCTTGAAACTTAAGGCTTAAATTATTCAGTTGACTCCCATCAGCATATCTATGTAAAATAGGAAGAGGAAAGCAGAACATTTATACAAATATATAGAAATTTACTCACCAACACAGGGAAAACACGCGTGGCTACTACAGAGCGCGTTCCTGCCTATGGTCCTTGGGGGTGAGGTTGATTTTGCAAAGGCCCTCCCCCCTCTTCCAATCCCATTTACCTTTTGCCCTTTGTCACGCGGATGCACATGAACTTCCTCCTCCTCCGCTGGCCGCCTGATCCATTGTGGCGAAGGCCCCTCAAGCCTGTGAGGATGGGCTGAGGGGGAAAGGGATATCTGGGTGGCAAGCCAGCGACTGTTTCTCTAAAGGAGAGAAGTTATTTGCAGAAGCGGCTTTGAAACAACCACCAGGGTTTGCGCGTGCTTCTGATCGAGGTTTGTCAGTGACTCTTAGAGTTTCCTTCCTGCCCCTGTGGGCAGCGTTGACTCTTCTTTGTCATCCTGCAGGCAGGACCAGCTGCCTATCGCCCCCTGTTCTGGGCTCAGTAAGTAAGTTAGAGGAACACAGTCAGATGTGTATGTTTGCCTCAAAACGCCAAGAGGTCATCGGCAGGTGGACCTCCTTCTCAGTAGTAGGAGAGTCGAGATGCAGCAAATCATCCTGCACTTTGGGCAGAGCTGTTGCACCGTGGCAAGGATCCCTGGACCCTGCATGCGGTGTCAGTCCCCTGAATTTTCCTGGGGTTCATCTCCCCCGTGGCCTGTGGGGGGATTAGAGTCCCTGCTCACCCCATTCAGTTAGCATGACATTATCAGCCTGGTGGACCAGCAGGGACCCTGTGAGGTCACCTCATCACTCAAGGCTTTGCAGAATAAACAAGGCCAGAGAGATAGATGGGGTGGCCCTAAAGCAAAACAGCGACGAGGCACCACTGCTGGGCCAGGCCGTTCTGGGACCCGTTGCTAATTAAGAAACACGCCTTTTCGTAATGAACAGCCACATCTGAAGTGCCTGGGGCTGTAGGTTCATGAGCTCCAGGAAAGAGACCACGCCTGGGCCGGTGGGCGGGATTGTAGTCAAGCTCGGCTGTGCTTACGGACCCACCTGCTTCTGCTCAGGGAGCGTGGCTGAGTCGGGGGGATGCGGTGCCCTCGCCTCCACTCCCACCCCTTCGCTGTTGCAGCAGCCCTCCCCTCTGCTGTGGGCTTCTGGCCACGACATTGGGGAACTCTCCTTCCACTCCTGCATGCGGCCAGCGCGACACAGGCAGGCACGTGGGTTCCAGTTATTTCACTAAATCAGGCATCACAGCAAGCAAGTCAAATTTGAAGATTGTTCTTGAGTGTGCCTTTCAGTATGCGAGGATATTTGAAAGAAGCTGTCTTAAGAAGTATATTTAGGACTTCCCTGCTGATGCAATGGTTAAGAATCCACCTGCCAATGCAGGGGACACGGGTTTGAGCCCTGGTCTGGGAAGACCCACATGCTGTGGAGCAACGAAGCCCATGCACCACAACTACTGAGCCTGCGCTCTAGAGCCCATGAGCCACAACTACTGAAGCCCACGTGCCTAGAGCCCATGCTCCGCAACGAGGGAAGCCACTGCAGTGAGAAGCTTGCTCGCCACAACTAGAGAAAGCCCGCACGCAGCAACGAAGACCCAATAGATCCAAAATTAAATAAAATAAAAATAAATAAATTTATTTTAAAAAGAAGTATATTTAAATTTATATCCAAGCTAAACTGTCAAAAAATCTCACAGGTGATTATGTAATATGTATTTTGATTAAATGTGGGTATATGCAATTTTGTTATTACTTCTTACTTATTTATATGCATTTTCCAAAAATAATCTGATATGCCTGACCTACAGTCTGTGTCACTCATACGCTTATGAAGCATAGCTTGTTACATTCATATGTATTCGGAAAGATTCTATTTTTTCTATGATGGAAGTTCTCAAATTTTAGGGTGCATATGAACCACCCAAGGGGTGTCATGAAAGTGCAGCTTCTGGGGCCTCCCCCGGCCTTCCTGTATCAGTAGGGCTGGGGTAGGGCTGGGACATCGCCCCCCAGGGAATTCTGATGCCAGTGGCCTGTATCAGAACTTGACGTGTTCTAGGAGATATTTTTTTAAATTAATTAATTTTTCTCTGCGTTGGGTGTTCGTTGCTGTGCGCAGGCTTTCTCTAGCTGCAGTGAGCGGGGCTTCTCATTGCAGTGGCTTCACTTGCTGCGGAGCATGAGCTCTAGGTGCGTGGGCTTCAGTAGTTGTGGCTCGCGGGCCCTAGACTGCAGGCTCAGTAGTCATGGCGCACGGGCTTATTGCTCCATGGCATGTGGGATCCTCCCGGACCAGAGCTCGAACCCATCTCCGCTGCATTGACAAGTGGATTCTTTTTTTTTTTTTTTGCAGTTCGCGGGCCTCTCACTGGTGTGGCCTCTCCTGTTGCGGAGCACAGGCTCCGGACGCACAGGCTCAGCGGCCATGTCTCATGGGCCCAGCCGCTCCGCGGCATGTGGGATCTTCCCAGACCGGGGCACGAACCCGTGTCCCCTGCATCGGCAGGCAGACTCTCAACCACTGCGCCACCAGGGAAGCCCGGCAAGTGGATTCTTAACCACTGTGCGACCAGGGAAGTCCCTGTTCTAGGAGATACTGGCTACAGCACGTGCATAACAGGCTTGCTCATTCAAAGTCAAAAAGAGGGGTGCCGGGCAGCTGTATTGTCCACTGGGCAGTGACTGGAGCAGGGCTCTGGTGGGGACAGACCCTCATGCTGGGCCTCGTCCTCTTCTCTGGCAGGGGGCGCTTCGGCCAGGTTCACAAGTGTGAGGAGAAAGCCACAGGTCTGAAGCTGGCGGCCAAGATCATCAAGACCAGAGACGTGAAGGACAAGGTGAGGGCTGTGTGGTGTGGACCCACCTGGCCATTGTCCTCACGGCGCTAAACCGGCCCCTCCCTCTCCCAGGATGAAGCGAAGAACGAGATCAGCGTCATGAACCAGCTGGACCACGTGAACCTCATTCAGCTCTACGACGCCTTCGAGTCCAGGAACGACATCGTCCTGGTCATGGAATAGTACGTCCCCTGCCGCTGCCCCAAACCTACACACACAACCAGGGCCCCTTTGTATGCGGCTGCGACTCTGTCCTGCCTCGGAGCTGCTGGAGGATGCTGGGGCACCCTGATTCTGACTTGCATGTGTCAGAATCTCATCCACTTCAGGAAGGAAATTACTCTGGAATTGATGTCTCCATGTGAGATTTTGTTGATAAGTAGCAGGACGACAGCAGAGGTTTAGCTTTATTTCCAAGCTGTGCTGTCAAAACCCCGGCTTAACTCTTGTTCTGGGTAACCTGGAGGAAAGTGATTCTTGAACTGCATCTCACCTTTGACCTAATTGCTAATACAAAGTTCATGTCAGACTCTTATAAGTAGGGCTAAGAAGCTTCTGTTTCAAATTACTTTTACAGAAACGTAGTAAGTGTTTAGTTAGAAAGTGAGTCATTCTGACACTGAATCGGTGTTTGTGGTTCACATCATTTCCCCACCCCTAGCCCCCATTTTGGGTTTTGTTTATCACTGTGCAATGGGGATTTTGGATAGTAAAATATCCAGCATCAGCCACATAGAAGCATTTTATCACTGAAATTAGTCTAACCTTACCGTGGTATTTGGAATCCCTCCCCCTGCCTTCTTAGCATCCTCTTCATCCTCCATATGTGTTAGGAAACGGCAGAGATGGACCCATCCCACAGCTGTAGCCACTGGATGAGAGGGCTTTGAGACTTTCCATCTGTGAAAGTGATGGTGGCTTAAATAAGGGCCTTCAACTTGAGTAAGGGGCATCTAACTGAGAAGGTAGAGACATAGCTGCCCACACACCTGTTGGAAGAGTCAGAGAGGCTCAGACACGAGAAGCACGTGCTCATCAAGAGGTCGTGACTCGGGACGCCTCCCTCTTTCCCTGCAGTGTGGACGGAGGGGAGCTCTTCGACCGCATCATTGATGACAACTACAATCTGACCGAGCTTGATACCATCCTGTTCATCAGGCAGATATGTGAGGGGATAAGACACATGCATCAGATGTACATCCTCCACTTAGACCTGAAGGTAGGGTGTGCTTTGCATCACCTGAAATGTAAACCCTTCCCAAACCCTCCCCTCAGTGAGTGGACTTGGATCAGGGGGCCCTGTTGGGTACTGTACACCAGCTCGGGAGATGATCCTGTCACTAGGTACATATTCAGGAATTTGAAAGTCTGGACTCTTAGCCTCATCTCCCCACTCTCAACTTCTCTCACCTCCTAATATGTGCATGTTTCCATCTGTAGGGAACAGCTATTCAGATTCTTGTAACTTGCCTTTGTTAAAGGAATTCACATGGGAGATGGTTTCCACCACCACCACCCCCATCATCGCCACCACCATCACCACCACCATCACCATCATCACCACCACCCATTGCCACCATCACCACCATCATGACCATCACCTCCACCATCACCATCATCACCATCATCACCATCACCCCCGCCACCATCAACACCACCACCATCGCCACCATCACCACCATCATGACCATCACCACCACCATCACCACCATCACCATCATCACCACCACCACCGCCATCATGACCATCACCATCATCACCACCACCACCATCATGATCATCACCATCATCACCACCATCACCACCACCACCACCACCAACACCATCATCACCACCACCACCATCACCATCATCACCACCAATACCACTACCACCACCATCACGAATATCATCACCACCACCACCATCACCACCATCATCACCGCCACCATCTCCACCACCATCACCACCACCATCACCATTATCACCACCAACACCACCATCACCACCACCATCACCACCATCACCACCACCACCACCATCACCACCATCATCACCACCACCATCACCACCACCACCATCACCATCACCACCATCATCAGCATCATCACCATCATCACCACCACCACCACCATCACCACCACCACCATCACCACCATCATTAGCATCATCACCATCATCACCACCACCATCACCACCATCATCACCACCACCACCACCATCATTAGCATCATCACCATCATCACCACCACCATCATCACCATCATCACCATCATGACCATCACCACCACCATCACAGCATCCGTGTTGCATCCTCTCATTATTAGGATGAGTAGGTGGGAGAATTTTAACTAACTCAGAATTTCCTGGTTGTAGCCAAACTTTCCAGCTCTCCAAGAATCCCCAGCATTCTCCTAAAACCTTTTAGGAAACTGAGGACTTTAGGGATTGTTTTTCTACAGGCATACTAGAGCACAGAGGAGAAACCTATGTCAGAATGGGCTACAGGGCAGCCAGAGGGAGGTGCTAAAAGGGTGAGGGGCAGAAGGGTGGGGGGTGGGGCTGGGCAGCCCCCTGGGAGCAGTGGAGAGCCTGTGCCAACAGCGGGGAGCCAAGCCTTCTTTCTCCTCTTACTTAATGAGCCTTTCCTTTTGCTCTCTCTCCCATTATGAAGTCCCTAGAATTGGACTGTGCATAGTTATAACCAGGGAAAGACCAATAACTCCGACCAGCTCTAATTTCTTAAAGCTCATCTTCTTGTGTGGCTCAGTCATTTTCTCATTTCCCTGTTTGCACAGCATGACAGTGAGATAAAATATATATTCTGTGTAACATACCATCTACTGCAAGTCATCAGGGATTGCAGAGCTAAATAAATTTAACTTCCTTAAATAGGTTTCCACGGGCCGCTGCTCCTCTAACTTGGCTTCCCTTACTCTCTTGATTTATGTCCTTTGCCTCTCCCATTCACAGGGCAGGAGGAAGTGATATATAAAATGACAAAGTCAGAGGTTAAAAATCATTAACAAAGCCCGTGGCTATGAGCTGGTTTGTTAATGCGTATTTTCACGGAGCATTTTCATTGAGTGTAGATAGTCTACAAATATCCCTAAAGGGGTTTGATTGGCAATTGAAATGAGGACCTGACCTGTCATAAGTCAAACATCTCCATATGTGGCTTCATAATGTTGATTGAGGACCTGCAACGGGCAATTTTAGCCGTGGCTTGTATGTAAAGATCATAATAAAAGCGACAGCTGGATGGATCATTAAGGGTCAGGCATCCCTTCAGAAAGCTCCTTGGAAGGAAAGGGGCCCAAAATATTGGATGCTTGTCACTATGTAGGGGAGACTATAGGTGACTTAAGAATGGTCTCCTTTATATATTTTTTGTGTTTTGCAAAACTTATTCAATGACTATGCTTTAATTTCATAATTAGAAAAAAAATTTAACTTTTGAAAGTGCCCTCGGAGCTGTTTCTTTACATTCTGCAAGCAAGTATTTTATGTCGCGGTGCTCTTTGGCAAGTGAACAGCTTTATACATGATCGATCAGTTATTTAAGCATGAGGCCAAATCTTCTTGTATAGCACCCACTTTTCCGTAAGTCGCCTTTTCTTATACACATCTGTTTTAGAGATAGTTTAGAAAAAAGGCTTCCAAAGACATTATGCCCAACCAAATGGACTCTAGATTATTGGCAAGGTGACACTAGGTCATTTCATAAAGTGTTTCTGAGTTTCTGATCTCATTCTAACCTCTTCTCTACCTAGACGGGCAGGGGAGGGGCGGCCATGATCCCACCTAAAGGACGGGACATGCATCCTGGGGGTTTGGCAACTTGGCTAACACTCCCCCTTCCCCCCAGCACTTAGGGAAGAGTTGGGGTTAATTAGAGCTTGAAAGTTTCAGGCAATTCTTTGACAATTTTATTTCTCTTTTATGGATGACCTTGACTTTAAAACAAATCTCTTATTTTTCCCAGACCTGGGTTTTTCTATCTTAACAAAGGTAGGTACGCTTGTAAGACATTCTGTAAACACTGAGCTGTAGTGCTACCTACCTTTCTCCTCGTCACCCTGAGACTGTCCGGTTGGCGGGGCAAAGTCTTTCCAGACTCAAACTCCAAGGGAACACTTAGTCAAGGGTTTTAGACACTGAGACCAAAGTCAGCAAAACTCTGGAATTGCTGAGAATGAAGAGTGAACGGGGGTGAGGGAGCCCTCCTTTTACATATGACTTTCCCACAGACTGAGCACAAAGGGAAAGTCTGGAGGTCAGGGCCGTTCTCATTACAGTGCATATTCAGTGTGGCTGGTGGAATGAATCAGGCCATTTCTCCTGGAACTCATAAATCCTCAGGAAAAATATTCCTCCAAGAAGGGGAAATTCATACTTAATAATTTTAGGGGGCAGATGTCAAGGCTGAGACGGCCCCCACCAGTCCATTTGGAAAGTCCTGGGGCAGGAGGCCTCGGCCTGAACTCAGGCGTGATCGGCGGCGGCAGAGCTGGGGGAGGGATGGGCGGGGCCAGGCGAGCTCGGCAGGGGACCTACAGCCTTGTCCACCACATAATTAAAGGAGAAAATACCCACGCAGACAAGCCAGCCCCAGAGGGAAAGGCCTGATATGTTTTTCCCGAGCATCGTTGTATTTTTAGTTGTGGTTCAGGGACAATTTGAGTGAAGGATGGCTGTTTTCATTGCTAATGTGTCTCTTTCTCCTGGCAGCCTGAGAACATCCTGTGTGTGAATCGGGATACTAAACAAATAAAAATTATTGACTTTGGATTGGCCAGAAGGTATGTCAGTTTGGACATAGGTGTATGAACTGAGTTAGGGAGCATGATGGTGCTCTTTCTTTGCAAAGAAAACTCTGATGTACCCCCTTGGTTTCATATCCCCATTTAGAATTAACCAAAGTTATGTTTCAGCTTTACCTTGCTGGCTTCAGAATTTGAACGTTTAGGAGTTTCCACAGCGCACGCAAGAAAAATATGGAATATTAAAACCTAATACAGTGCAGTTATTAAACTTGAAGACATTAATTCAGGGTTTGTAAGAGTTTGTCTTAGTCTTTTATATTTGTTCCATGTGTAAAGAGAATATTTACTTTAAAAAATTAATAGTGTGAGCAAGATTGCAAAGGGTTCTGGCACAGATAAGCCTCTTAACAGTCTGTATCACTGCTCCTTTTGTTGTGTTCCATAATTTGTGCTCGAAATTATTCCAAGTGGCTTTTCTCACAATTATTTCAGATTATTAAGGCTTTCTAGTGGGAAGCTTCTTTACAAGTTTTGGACACTATCTCTTCAATATGTGGTTTCCTTTATCGTCTCTTTATTTTAAGTTTGCTGTGTGGCTGCAGTTCTTTTGCTTGTAGACTGCATCCTTTCCATTTCCGTGCTTTTTGACTTTTCATTGACCCTCTCCATTCCTCTGCATTGCCTCCTAAATTTCAGATACAAACCCAGAGAGAAGCTGAAGGTGAACTTCGGAACGCCAGAATTCCTTGCCCCTGAAATTGTGAACTATGATTTTGTTTCCTTTTCCACGGACATGTGGAGCGTGGGAGTCATCGCTTACATGCTGTAAGTGGACCCCCAGCCCCTCTGACACTTGTTCTTAATCGCCCCACGTGTTCTATTTGCTATTTTGAATAAAAACCCTAATTTAGGTCTTTCGAAAATAAATAACTCTGTTCCATAGTCAGATACTTCCTAGGTTCTGTTAACTCCCGTGGTTGAAAGGAGTAAACTCTTTCCCTGTACATCCCCTGAAAAAGTACAAGGATGTCTTCTTCATTAATCACCCTAACCCTAGGACAACTCCTAGTGCCCCCAAAGAAATTAGAAAAACACAACCGCCCCCAAACGTGTGTCCTGATCCCTGAAATGACTGAGTAGCCTTACTCTTCAGAAGTGATGTTCCTGGCAGTTGCCGTCTGCGGATGTGACAGCACTTTGGTAGCTGTAAAGTGCTTTAAAAAGGCAGTTTTACTCTTCTCTGAGATTCATATCTGAGGGTAGCTGCCGCCTTCATTGTGACCTTGTTTAAGTTAGGAGTTGGGTGGGAGACGTAGCATTTTCTCGATTGCAAAAACATATTATAAAATTACGCTTGGGCTTCCCTGGTGGTGCAGTGGTTGAGAGTCCGCCTGCCGATGCAGGGGACGTGGGTTCGTGCCCCGGTCCGGGAAGATCCCACATGCCGCGGAGCGGCTGGGCCCGTGAGCCATGGCCGCTGAGCCTGCGCGTCCGGAGCCTGTGCTCCGCAACGGGAGAGGCCACAACAGTGAGAGGCCCGCCTCCCGCAAAAAAAAATAAAAATTACGCTTA
The DNA here is from genome assembly GCF_949752795.1 of Hyperoodon ampullatus. NCBI lineage: Eukaryota > Metazoa > Chordata > Mammalia > Artiodactyla > Ziphiidae > Hyperoodon > Hyperoodon ampullatus. Next base: position 103,941,384 of record NC_136923.1, read on the forward strand.
ATTCTTGGTGATTTGCCTTCTTTCAGTTTTAAAGGACAGGACCAAGAAGGCAACTTATCTGTACAGGGTTTGAAGGTGTTTAAAGACTACTCAACCCCGACTCCGTGTCTTACAGACTCAGCGGTTTGTCCCCCTTCCTGGGAGATAACGACGCTGAGACCCTGAACAACATCCTGGCCTGCAGGTGGGATCTGGAGGATGAAGAATTTCAGGACATCTCGGACGAGGCCCGGGGGTTCATCTCCAAGCTTCTGATCAAGGAGAAGAGGTGATCACATCCACTCTGTGCTCAGAAAGAAGTAGGGGTAACAGAGAGGCATGCTCCCCCAGGGTTGTGAGAACTCATGTCAGAGAACTACCACCCCCTCAGTGACATCTGTGATGCACCTGCAGAGTCGTAGTTAGAATGAGTTTGGTGCTCTTGACGCAGTTTCCTGAGATCTGGGACTGCCGTGGTCACGAGTCTTGAAAGGGGCTGCAAACACCCATCCTTCTGCCTTTGCCAACAAGGCGGTTAGGGTCTCTTGCTGGGCCTCTGTGCACTCACCCTCAAAAGGAAGGGTTTGGGACAAGTTGTTCCCATGATCCCTTTCACATCTACGAGGCATATGTGGCTCCATGTAGGTGAGCACTTGACAATCATTTCATTTGAGAGCCTGCTATGGACCAGACTGTGCCAACTGCTTTACAGACATTCTCTCTTTAACCCCACCCAGCCCCGTGGGTGGAAATTATCCATAATATTCTATGCATGAGCCTCCAAGATCATACGGCCAGTTAAGTGGCAGAGCCGATGATCAGCACAAGGCCGTGCACTTAACTGTTATGTATGACGTGGACTTCTATTTTTCTGCCCTGCTAAAATCCCATAATTCAAACTTCAGTGGATGCAGCGTAGGGATACTGAAATACAGGGGCTTGCATTTTAGAACCGTGGGGGTGCTGGGGGTCAGGGAGCGGCAGGGGGACGGGCCTGGTGCAGAGCCTGACATACTCCGTCATGTGGCACTTCACTGACTATCTCCAAGCCGCCAGGAAATATGTCTGGGGCTTTGAGAACAGATGTATAAAGCCCAGTCCCTGCTTTTAATTAAGTCACGAGCTAATAGAAGACACGGGTATATTTTAAAAGAGGCAGTGAAATGTGGCTAACATTTATTAAAGATGGAGTATATTGACACAGGCCAGAACTGAGCCTGCAAGGTGAGGAGGGCTTAGCCCGGCTGGAGTGTCAATCGGAGAGCTCTTTAGAGCCAAGAAAGATATGTAAAGACAGCATCACTGTCTGTATATTGTACCAGCATTGCTGATGATGTAACCAGCATCGCTGTCTGTACATTGCTGAATGCCAGCAGAGAACAGATGCAAAATGTCATCTCCGTCAAATCTTTGGAGGCTGAGAAATCCACACTGACTGAGAACCTATGTTACACACGTGCTCTTATGTGTCAGCTGGTTTAATCCTCCAGCTGAGCCTGTGAGATGTGGACGCTGTCACAGTTACTTTACAGATGAGGGAGCTCAGGCTCAGAGCAGGGAAGCAGCCGCCCAGCTGGCCCAGGGGCTCCGGCACCCTTGCTCTGCCCACCCTCAGTCTGAGGGCTTCGTTCTTTACCTAAAGAGCAACAGTTGCATGTTTGGGCAGAAAAACAACGGGCTACGCATTCAAGTCAGCGCATGAATGAAACCAAGGCCAATTCCAGCCATTACTATCATAGAATAAATTTCTGGGCTACAAAAGTACACTTGGAATTGTATTAAATATGTAATTATTAGTACAGTGTTAGAGTTAAGTTTTTAATAGTCAGCTCTTGAAAGTTTGGCACTGGAGTGCAGGGATAATATTTTAACACTGTCAGCTGTTGGAATGCTTCTGAGGTCCAACACGGAAAATTTATGGTAGTCAACAGAATAACTCTTCCAACTGAAGTTGGTGGAGGTCCAGAGTTTTTTTTTTTTAATTATATCTATTCACTTAGAGTCCTACTGGTGATGTTGTCACCAAGTTATCCTGCATTGACTAAAGTAAGGGCTTCTCTCCTCTTCTTCTTCTTAATTGAAGTGTAGTTAATTTATAATGCTGTGTTAGTTTCAGATGTACAGCCAAGTGATTCAGTTATACATAGATATTCCTTTTCAGATTCTTTTCCATTACATCTCCTTCTTATACTTAAATATTTGATGTCTAATGAAGCAATTTTATTGAAGCAATTCTATAGACTGAACTTCATGACTGCTTGAAACTACTTTCTTGATACTGTTTCAGAAGCAGACTTCAGATTATTGCACTCATGATATTTAAGTTTGAAAGGTTATTTTGTTTAATGTGATAAACATTAGCACACAAGACAGGTTTACAAAGCTTAAACTTATGATATATAATCTTTATGATTCTTCCTCATATATTTTTTAATTGTATAAACCTTTGTTGGCTCAAGAATTTCTAATATTCTCTCTCTCAGTACTTACATTGACGTTCCATCTATTTCTCCATTTATTTGACTCTCAAAAAACTTCTTAATTCAAGCATTAGCAATACACATTATTCAAAAGTTTTGACACATAAATTGCTTTTGCAATCATCAAGAATCATAGTAGAATTTTGTCTTATATTAATAAATATATGTTGATTCTTCACCTGACTGATAGAAGTTCAATGTATGAAGCTCAGACATTCCATCAAGAATGGTTACTTCTATCTGAAGATAAATGTTCAGTTATTGACAAGAATTCTGAATTATTTGCCTTGCTTGTCTTTGACATTCGGCCATCTGGTCTCCCAAAGGCAGTGGTCAGAGCCGAGGTCTCTTTTTCCGCGTTTGGAGCCTGGAACCAGGCCAGCCCTAGACTATTATGTGAGAGAGAGATACATTTCTATCTCGTTCAGAGCCTTGGGTGGAAGGGGAGGTTCCACATGCAGGGGATACAATAACCCCCTGCATTTCCCTTTAGTTGGAGGATAAGTGCAAGTGCAGCTCTCAAGCACCCTTGGCTGTCGGACCACAAGCTCCACTCCAGGCTCAGCGCACAGGTAACCGTGGCTCCTGGTTTTCCCTCTTTTCTAGTCGGCTTCAATCTTCTGATGATCAGATGCTAGAGGCACCTTAGCCTTGAGTGAAGTTCTTTCTAATTAATTTCTCTTGGGCTTCAAATCTTGTGCTAAAGTGTTAAATTGCTTAAAATGTGTTTATTGAGCAATCTGTGTTTTTAATGAATGCTAATTACATTGTTTAGTAGAGCATTATTTTCAGCAGAACTATTTATTACATTTATTATTTAATTACTGTATCCATTACAAAGTGAATCGTATCAATGTAACTGTGCCCATGCACACATATAGCCTAGGGTATATAAACATGTAAAACTTTGGAGAACACATGTTAATGTACATTCAAGGTAAATATTCTCCTTAAAACACAACTCAGAATTCTAACTTCTGTGCTTACCTGGTTTAGTCTGCTTTGGGTGCCAAAAACCTGTAATATTCAGCTTGGTCAAGAGATTAATACAAGTACGTGTGAAGGAGACTCTTACCAAAGACTAAATGAAGGTGCCTGGAGTGTACGTTCAGAGTAGCTGAGCGGTGCCCTGTGGGCGCTTCTTGAATGGAGTCCCCGTTGGCTCTCTTTGCCTTAATTACTGTTTACACCCCAACTTCCTCGTCTGCCTCTTCAGCACAGATTCCTTTCCTAAGCTTCAGATCCGAACAGCCAGAACAGCCACCTGTGCGCTGGGCATTTCCACGTGGATGTTCTCAGCCCTAAACGGAACTCACCCCGCCCCGCCCCGACCTCACCTCATTCTCAACCATCCTCCCAGAGTGACACCTCCCCTGAATGGCCTCAACTGGACCCCAGAGCATCTCTTTGCTTCCTTCCTCTCCCTCAATCCCCTCATCTCATCTGTAGTTTATCTCCAAGTTTCTATACATGATTTTCCCCAATTATTTCTGGAATCTGTACAATCCCCATCCGAGTGGTTATCTTGCCCGGGATGCCTGTCACCTGAATTACTATCACAGCCCCCTTCAGACCATCTCCATCCAAATACGGTGGAATACACTAGTAACACAGAAGCAGATGTGTAACGTTTAAGTAACTTTGCTGAATATTCAGGGTGGTCAACGGGGCAAGCACACAGAGAGGCAGTGAGTGCCCTTTGCCGTCAGGCCTCTCCGGGGACGCAGGCCTGGCGCGAGTAGCAGTTGGGACGGCTGCTGTCGTGTCCTGGTGCCGGATGTGTCTGATACACTCTCCTTTCCTCCACCTTTGCTCCTGCACCTCCTGGGGCTTTGGAGCGGAGCTTTTCCACTGACCAAAACCCTGGGATGACTATGCTCCAAGTACTCATTTTTTCCACATCCAGTTTTTATTGAAATTAACTTCACTTCTAAATTCAGCATCAGTAGTAAGTTTTATTTGTGTCTGAATATACCTTTCCTTGATAATTGGTACTGATGTCAAGTAAAAATAGGCTTATTCCCTAGTAGGTACCTCACCCAGACTGCATAAACTGCCTATTAGGGTTACCAACCTATTCTGGGCCAATTTTCCACCGATGTATTTTTATCCAAGCTTATTGGTGTCCAAATACACTTTGACGTGGTCGACAATATGGAAACCACAGCAGGTAATTAATGACATTATACAGTTTAAAAGTGTTTAAAAATAGTTTTTAAACCATATAAAGACAACAACAACAAAAATCACCTTTTTGTTATTCTATCCAACTGCTGGTACCTAAGGTGAATAGATATTTCAAGAACAGTGAGGATTTTTTAAAAATTCCATTGTATAAATCCAGTTAGTTTCCATGAAAGTTATAATTATACAGCGCTGTGCCAGGCACCGTTCTAACTGCTTTATGAAAATTAGCTCATTTGGTCCCCAGGCCAAGCCTCCGAAATGGGCGCTGTTATCATCCCCGTTACGTGGACGAGGCTGCTGAGGACAGGGATCGGGGCTCATCCAGCATCCCGTGCAGGCAGCAGGCTCGGGAGTCGGATGAGGGTCCCCACTCTGCCACCCTGCTGTGACCATTCCGGAACCATCCCTGTAGGACATCGTTGCTGTTACTGAAGGCCAACACTCACGCTCAAGATAGTTTATTTTTCAGTGAAATATTGAGACTAATTTTTCCCAGAAGACTCATTTCTGGAATAATCTTGGTTCTATGTTCTATAGAATCAGAATTCAACTCTATGTTGAAAATTTAACGCTTACCCAAACTATTTCAATCTAAATTCTATTTTTAAATATTTTCTTAATAAACTTTTATCCCTTTTAATTATTTCGTGCTTAAAAGCACTTCCTGTTTCTGAACTGCTGAGCGTGACTGTGGTCACTGAATTTAGGAAGGATTTTCCTCCTTAGACGCCGAGGCCCTGAAGTTCCCCGCCTTCTCTGTTACGCTTACAAGGCTGAGGTTCCCACCTTTGCTCTGTGTCACCATCCACACGTGACCCATCTTCCATCAGAGACAGCTGTCACCTGGGATGGAGCAGAACCTCACTGCACATCTGTGAGAACTTAGCAAGCGCCTCCTGTATTCCGTGCTTTGTGGCCAGAGGAAGGGAAACTGAACAAAGGCGACATGATTCTCTCCTCCCAGAGCTAATGACCTCCCACCTTTCCTTTCCGCCCCCGTGCACCTGCCTCAGCTCACGCCCCTCTTCCCATTTAGTGAGCTAAGAACATTGGAGCTGATATTCAGCCTCCGCCCACTCTCTTCTCTAATTCACCAAATCATCATTTCATTAATTACAGCTCTGATTATATGATTCCCTGATCAAAAAAATCCTCCAGTCTTTCCCCTCGTGCACCATGAACACCCACACCCAGCAGTTCGGGCCCCAGTGAATCCCGATGTCGGGCTCCCAGCCCTATCCCCACGGCTCCTTCCGGATCAGCCCAAATCCCAGCCAGTGTCTGAGGCCCACTTTCACTGCCGCCTCCTCCAGGACAGGCTTCTCAAGCCCCAAACTGGGGACGCTCTCTCTGTCCTCTCAAGACTCTGCCCTGGCACTTAAATCTTGTCAGCTGGATTTGAGAACATCTGGAAAAAGCAGTGTCTGTGTCTGACTCATCCTTTGGTCAGTCTGTCTTGACTCTTGTGCTTTGTCCAAGTGAGCATTTGTTGACATGAGTTTTGACAAAACACACACGTGTAGAAGTCAAGTGTCATGGGGTACAAAGCTCTTTGTCCATGACTCTGAGGGGAAGGGTGGTGATGACGGAGCTTTAGGGGAGAGTGGGGACGCCCTCGAGCTGGACTCTGGGGCCGGTTGGTGCGTCTGTAAGAGGCCGTCAGCCGTTCAGCCTCCAGGGACGTCTCTGCAAGGGCAAGACATACCTGGTGACAAGTCACCGCCTCTTCAAGTGTTGTCAGATCTCAAGTCAGGAGCTGATGACAGGTTCTAATCCTTCTCGAAACTCTCTTCTTGGTTCTCCTAGAAGAGGAAGAATTGCTGCCCTGACGCCCAGGACCTGGTGGCCAAATAGACCCCGGAGGGCGCCCTCTTGAAAGGTTGGTCTCGGGCGTTTTCCTGAAGAGGCGTTTGAGCCTAGAGAGGGGAGGGGAGAGAAGGGCCATCTGACTGTGTGGGACGCGGGACAGCGTTTCCTCTGGGGAGACCCTGAAACCGGGCTGCTGTGTTTGCACCCCGTCTGCCATTTTCTAGTGCAGAAACCTCCAGTTCCAGATCTGTGGTCCAGAAATAGTCTCACTTCCTATGCTTGTTGAGCAGCTCCAATGAGATCATCCAAGCAAAGCCCGGAGACCAGGGCCTGGCACACAGTAGGTGCTCAGGAAGTAACGCCTGCACAGAAATGGTCCTTGGGAGTCTTTGCAACAACCGTGTGAGATCAGGGGAAATAATACCTTCTTTGTAGAGATGGGAAAACCTAGGATTAACCCCCCAAGACCACAGCCCTAGTCAATGGTAGAGCAAGATCCTACCCTAAAGCTCACGCTTCTTTTCCCCCCTGAGCTGCCTCCGGGTCTGGACCCCCTCTGGGACCCCAAGGGCCCACCTCTTCATACAAAGCCTCTGCCCTGCTTAGAATTTTATCAGAATTATTCAGAGAGAGAGTTTTACATGTGAATATCTTCTGTTACATCAATAAATGGCCTGATTTATGGCCTAAAGGAGAGGCCTAGGGAAGTGTACTTATTACAGAGGCCTTTTAGAAATCCCAGCGTTTGCATCCGGTGCGGGAGACACTCACCCCCCAGCCAGCCAGCTCCCTCGTCTCGGGCAGCAGGTCCACGGCTGGCTGTGCAGCTCGGCTTCAGCAACTCTGCTGGACTCGTGCCTTGTGAGGCTGCATTCTTGCTGCCCACTCACCTTAATCTCTTATTCTGATTCGTATTTACTCTGGTCCTGAGGGTTTTTTTGTCTGTTTGACTGTATATATTCTTGTAAGCTGCCTTGAATCTGTTGTAGAATAAGATCGGGTAGAACAGAAATAATTCAGTAAATCATCATAAAAGTCACGAACCAGCATTAGGCAAGCATTCAGCCTTTGGGATGAGGGTCACTTACTGAGGATTCTGTCACTTATTTAGAGATTGACGAGCAGAGTCCACAGGGATGCTTTTGCTTTCTACGCACAGAGACCATTCTTGTCCGTCCCAAATAGCAAGGCCTCAGAGTTCGGGCACAGGAGGAAGCCGTTTTGTGTCTGGTGACAGTGTGGACAACGACTCCCCATGCCCCAGGGCCTGGGATGCGCTACAGCCCGGCCTTGCTGTGAGCCAGGAGCCCTGGCGTCCACAGACAGCTGGGCCTGGTCGGTCCTTCTCTCTCCCCGCCATCCCTCCCAGAGGCAGCTTTGTCCCCAGCGACCACAAACCCCAAGGGCTGACCACAAACCAGCTTCCCACCATAAGCACTGGGGTGAGCCTGGAGGCCTGGAGGGAAGGAATTCAGTGGGGGACAGCGAGGCAGGCCTGTTGCCAGGATCTGAGGGGGAAGGATGAGGGGAAAAGGTGGCGGGAGATGGCTGAGTCCTTCCAAGGAGGCTGGCTCTTAAGCCCAGGGCGACGGAGGGTGGCAGCAGCCAGGCAGTGCCAGGCATGCGGAGGACAAAGAAAGAAGCGTTGATCTGGTCACCCTGGCACAGAGAGACGCCCTCTTTGTTGGAGATGCTCAGGGACACCTCGCCAGACTTGGCCGGGTCCGCCTCGCGCCAGCCGCTCGGGCTGGCTGCCTTCCTTTCCCAGGTCCCCCAATCCCTCCAGGGGCCACACAAACCCACCCGTTACCACTGCATGTCCGTGCGATGTGGGTGCTTCCTGGTTTACTTTCCCACTGTTTTTTCTTTTTCAAATGAAAATGTAAGCTTCAGATATTTACTCTGGGAGCAGACTCCTTTGAGAAGAGTGTTGTGTTAGAAAAGTAGATCATTCTTCACAATCTTTCCTGCCAGGCTAAGACAGGGCTTTTGGCAAGACACAATATGAGTAAAACCAATTTTGAGATAATATTGATTTTTAAAATCTGGTGGTTGAAGATGATTCCTGCGGAAAAAGAACGGCTCCCAGGCCTTATGATAAGGCCTAATCTGCAATGTAAATCGAGGCATAGGAATCTCCTGCAATTGGTTAGAGGTTTTTGGATGGGTTGAGGAAACGCTCTAAAAATCAACCAGGTGGCATTTTCGTTTCTCGTTTCCGTGGCTCTTTGCCAGGACGTGAGACATGCACTGGGGACACGCCCTCAGATCTATAGGAATGATGTATCGATAGATGTGGCCCTGGGTCACATGTGGTCATAAAGCACATGGGAAGATTCCCACGTGCATCCCAGCCTCACTTTGAAGCGGATCAAGCTGGCAGCAGCTTTGGAGCTGGCTGTGCTTCAGGTGAAACAAAGAGGTCCTGTCTTTCAACATGGCAAATATTATTAAAATAGCTTGCATAAACTAAAACAACAACAACAGAAAAAAACCACCCAGCTCTGGTAAGCAGTGGGATCCTTCAAGGGGGTTCTTTTTTTTCTTCACAGACACACATACATTATAAAAAGTCATCTGTGGTTTTCCTAAGGGGCACAACCAACTAATTACAATTTTAAAAGCCCTGCTGAATTAACAAGAGTCATATTTTGTTTGCTTTGCAGGAAAACTGCTGTGGTTGCTGCTGCTTTGAGAAGATTTTTGGAAAAATCAGCAGTTCTGATGCCTTGACCCCTAAGGAGACTGGTGGCTCTGGGGGAGGGGAAGCCGCCACACAGAACTCTGAGTACCTCTGCCAGGCTTGTGGGGCCGGGGGCACCCAGAGCTGCGGCCCAGGGGCCAGGCAAGCCTGCACCCCGCCTCACAGCCCACTCCCTGAAGCAGTGCACACCCCAGAAGACATTTCCCTGCCATCTGAGCTTTAGAACTTTCGATCTCAGTCACTGGGGCACGGGGTGCATTATTTCTGCAATTTCTCAGATCCCTAGAGCAATCATACTGGAGGTTTAGTTGAGATTTTAAAACATGTTGGATGCAGAGGTTAACTATCATATATAGAATGAATAAACAACAAGGTCCTACTGTAGAGCACAGGGAACTAGATTCAATAACCTGTGCTAAACCATAACAGAAAAGAATAAGAAAAAGAATGTATATATATGTAAAAAAAAACCATGTTGGATACATTTAGAGGGAGAATTGCCTGTCAAAGCGGCGAGTACGACGCCAGAAAAAATTCTAAGTCTGGTGCACCCTTGACCGCTTAGTTTCTCAGACTCTATTACTTGGATTTGGTCTGAAATCAGGTGAATCCAATTGATAAGTAATTTGCTTTCTGGAACATAAGCTTTCTTTGAAGTCTGAGGCAAGAAGCATCAGACATTCTACCTTCATTTATTCTGAAATCCCCTCCAAGAGCAGCAGTCTTCTAAGCAGCAGATCTACTTCCAAACGAGGCATGTGTGTTGTCGCCACGCACCCCGCTCTCTTCCGAGGGAAACTTCATCCACACAGAGCACGCTGGCTTTGAGAGATGGTGTATGGTTAGTCTTTACAATCAGGACCTTTGGAATAATGTTAACAGTCCCGAGAGCTTCCCTCAACGTGGCTGAAACAAGCAGAGATGGGTCTGGTGGGTCCTGAGGGGGACGGTGCCGTGTTTCCTGTCGAAGTGACCCAGGTAAATGCCAGCCTGTGTGAGGACCAGTGACCTCACCCACGGGGCATCTCTGTGGCTCAGCCCCGTGCTGGGGGCCTTGGACACTGAAGGCCAGGGGCACCTCCGCTCACTTTGGGGATGTGACACTGATTTCCAGTTGGAAGCGTCTTCTTGTTCCCGAGCTCGTGTGCCATTTTGTCACAGACAGTTAGCAGGGGACGTGAGCCCTGCTGCAGGAATGGGAGTTGTTTCTTTACAAAGCAGAAGCGATGCAGAAGGATTACACGCCCAGCACCACGCCCACCACTAGCATCTTAAGCCTCCCTCACATTTTCCACTTCCAAGTACCTGTTGTGTTGAGATCAGCTATAATAATGTCTTTATTTTTAGCTTAAATCGTTCTAGCCTGCAGTTGTCTCAACAGCAACAAAACAAAATAAGAGCAGCTCGGGGCTGCCTGGGCCAGGGCGGACCTGACCACATGTGCCTGGGCCCGGGCGGACCTGACATGCATTGGCTTTTCCCAGCATCCCACCGGTGAATCTTCACGGCCTGCCCACGGATAGTGACGCGTGCAACGGCCTTTTTCTTGTGTTTCAGGTACGGGGGAAGCAGAGGCAGAAGACGAGGTGTCATTAGTTCAGGCCACAAGCCAATTTACTGGTCGTGCTGGCTGTGGAAGGGCCTCCTTTCTGGCCTCTGCTCTTACATTATGATGTATCTCTTTCTTTCTTCCTTGGGCCTATGCACTTATCCAAGGTTGGCTTCTCCTGTTCCTGTTCTGTGACTACGTTTCAAATGTTTAATTTAGTTTCCTTAAAATACACACACACACACACACACACACACACACACACACAGCCCTGTGATTGAAGTGTTATGTTACCGCGCTATCTTTAGCTGCTGGTATTCATCGAGTCTGGAAAAATACAAGCCGGTGCAGGCTTAATACTCAGCCCGCAGAGAGTTGGCATCCACTCAAATGCTGAACAGGACACGGGGGTCTGGTGTGTTCCCCTCTGGCCTGAGCAGGGGGCCTTTGCAGGGCGTGCAGATCGCATCCACCCCGGCTCACTTTCCCCAGGCCCTGCTGCACACACATGAAGGGCACGGCTTCGGCCAAATGAAGCAGTGATTTCTTTGCCAAATTCATCCACTCATGACCCCACGGTCAGTGGGTGTGATTTTTTTTTAGGGGTTTAGAAAGGAGACTCTACTTTGAAAATGGCTCTCCTTAGAATTTGTAGCTCTATTTCCACCTCGATGGGGAGGTGGCCCCATGCCAGCGGGGGGCCTTTTATATGGGAGCGGGGGAGAGTCTGCACTGCAGAGCTGATTATTACAGTCTGCAGTTACGGTGGAATGGGAGAGTTTCGGTCTCCTGCTCGGCCGGTCCCCTGCCTCCACGCCTTGCAGTACGTGGCCGCTCTGATGGGAAATGGGCTTTGCATATCGGAAGAATCAAACCAGATGCGAGCGTGGACCCGAGGAGTGGAGTCTGGCTGGACCGGGGTTATTGTGCTCAACTTTTCCAAGAAGTCACGGGGACTGGAGGCTGTGTTGCTTCTCCACCCTCTCAATGGATGTGACTATCTTGCTCGCTCCCTTTAGGCCGCTGCCGTTTCTCCAGTAAATGCAGGAAATTAAACACCAGTGGGGCACTTCCTGCTGCCTGGAGAGAAATAAACTTCACAAGCTGTTAAGGAAAAAGCACGTCACATTCGTAATTCGTAAGATACCAACAGTTACCCCGAATCTGTTGCTGTTTAAACATCAGGGAGAAAAGAGCTCATGCCCAATCTGTGACATAAGACCCTCTGGAATGGATTCTCACCTGAATTAACTTGGGGAAACTATGTCTGGGTTGGAGTTGGGTAACTCACGTCCGTTGAGTACCGTAGGTTTGCCTGTAGTTGCTTTCTGTCTGACTTGATATTAGTTTGCTTTCTTTCTTCAAAAATGTAAATTGGGCTGGTGCACTGTCACGCTGAGGCAGACGCTGATGTGATGTGGTCTGAAGATGTGTGAACACCAACGTTTTCACCGTTTTTATGGAAATGAGTGCAGCAAGATTCTTTTCTTGTTTTAGAATCAAAATATGGATTTTGTATTAGGGAAACGAGCGAGGCTCTCGTTTGGTTCCTTTTTTGTTCTTCTGCTCGCACTACCCTGACGCCCCCTGCCCTGGGTTGGGGTAGGGAGGCAATATCAGACATGAGCTTCTTCAGTCTGAAATGTAGGCCAGTCGAGGGGACCTCATTTGGAAACTGATTTGTGAACTGGTAACGAGGGCAGGGCGGGGACCTCAGCGGCCGAGGTGGGGGGCTCAGCTCAGCTCTGTCCCCTGGCGATTCCACAGTGGGTTCAGGGCGTTCCTCCATGGCTGCGCCCTTCTCAGCAGCCAGGAGGCCACCCGCTTTGCTTTTGCTCCATCATTTTATTTTTTTACTTCTTTCTCTTTTTCTTAAGTTAGAATCAGAGTCCATCTTCTTATCCATCACCATGCTCCTCTAGAGCCTCTTTGAGATGAAAAGTATGTTTCCAAAAGTCAAGTTGCTTTCTGTCCTAGAGGAAACGTGATGCTGCACTTACTGGCTGTGACTTCCTGGATTAGGGTGACTTCCGTGCGTTGCATGAAGCTTCTCGCCTTAGAAGGTCTGTGTATTTCTCCCAGCTTCTGACGCGGTCCAGTGTGTTTTCCCTAAGTGGTCTTTGTATGGGCAGTTTCACCTTCTGTGAAGGCTTCTAACTCACCCCCTACTGCCCACTCAAAGGAGCAGAAGACGTCCTACACCCACCTGTGCCTCTGTTGAGTCCTATGTGTTCTGTAGTTGTTCTGGCTGATAGATGCCAGCGAGCCCTTTGGATGAGGTTTTTCAGTGGAGATAAGAAATAAAAACGGAGCCATAATGTGGTGGTGGCATATATTGTGTGTATTTTCTATTTCTGAACGTAGTTTCATTCAGCTGTACTCCTTTGCCTTATAAAGATGTGTAACAGTCATATATATGTATTATATTGAAGAATAAACTTGGACCTGTTTATCCTTTGGTAAATGAGCTAATTTATGCAATGACATGGACATTGCAAATGCCATCCGAACACTCTCCTTCGGACAAGGCTGACGTATTACGTCCCGTGATGTCAAGAACCCAAGCTACACTTGCAGGGGCCCCAGGACCATCCGCAGGAACCCTGGGGAAAACCGCCCCCCTTTTGAAAACATAGTGTATACGATGAACCAACACAAGGCTGAGGGCTTTTCCCCTAGTTTTAACACAAAAATATTGACTGAGATATATATATGAAGTGTCTAGTGCCAGAACAGTGTGTGACAAATTATGAAGGCAATTAGCAGCAGCTCACTCTTTAAAGTGACTTCGGGCAGATTCTTCAGACCCAGAAAGATGTCTGCCTCAGAAGACCTACCACTGAAAGACTCAGGACAAAAACAGCCCCCCAGCGGGGGACCACCAGGTCGCCTTCTGGGCCAGCATCCCGGCTGGAACGTTGCTGTGACCGGTCAGCTCTGAGCCGTGTGTCTGAGGATGACCTGGGGCCTCGCCAGTGTCCCCACTTTATCCCAGCAGGGACGGGGTCCTCCACCCGCACCTGGCTGAGATGGACCTGCTGAGTTTTCTGTTGTCTCTGTTGGAAGCAGAAGCGGGCCCTGTGTTCACACAAAGCCTCCCTTCTCTCCTGTTCGAGCCTCAGTCTTTCCTACCCAGCGTCCAGTCGAGGCCTTCTGACTTCCTCCCCAGAGGAGAAAACCTCACCGGCCCTCTTTGATGATGTTGTGACGTAAACACAACTGTGCATTTGCTCTTGGTCCCCGGTTCCTGGCACAGAGCTCCTAAAACCCTCAGAATTTCCTGAGCAGCCACACCTGAGCTATTGCCCCTCAGGTGACTCTCAGAGGATGAGGCCGGTGGTCAGTGACCCAACCACGTGATCAGAGGGCCGGAACCTTCAACACCACCCCTGCTGCCCCCCACCTCCGGGGAGGGGAAAGAAGCCAGGGATTGAGCTAGTCACCGACGGCCCATGAGTCGATGCATCACGCCTGTGTATTGAAACCTCTATTAAAAACCCTAACTGAAGGGGTCTGGAGGGTGACGCACCCCAGCTCCACGGGGACAGAAGCTCCTGCGCTCTGGACCCTCCCAGGCCTCGCCCTCGGTACCTCTACGTCAGGCTGCTCACCTGTGTCCCTTACTATCTCCTTCCTGATACACTGCGAATAGTAAGGAAGTTATTCCCTGGGTTCTGTTAACCAGGTATAAATTCAAATTATTGAAGCTTAGGAGGGAGTCTTGGGAAGCCTTGATGTGTGGTCAAGTCAGACAGAAGTGTGTCTGGGTTGGGGGGAGTCTGTGGGCCTGGGAGCCGGGGGTCTGCGCTGACTCCAAGCAGTGAAGTGTCAGGACTGTTCCTGTGAGGAAAACCCTGCACATTTGCTGTCAGAAATGCTCCGAGCAGAGAAGCGCTTTTCCTTCAGCCTCTGGTATCGGCACAAGGCAGGTCCCGGAGTCCAGCTCCACCTTTGCCAGGAATAGTCTCACGGCTGGGGCCTGGGGCTCGGGGACAAGAACTGGTCACTGCCCTCCCGGCCCCTCTCCTCGCCTTCTCCTGGGGTAAGGGGACGGGGTGGTGTCCCTCACCTTCTCCCCAGGGGAGACACTAAACCCACGTCATCACTTTGCTGACCCCTCCCTGCTCTGAAAGGCGACCACCACCCACCGTGGGATCCGGGCCCATCAGGGGGATGAGGGGCTCCTGAAGCCCCCCTTCAGTAACTTACTTCTGCTGCACCTAACACAGGGTTTCCCGAGAGCTTGCGATCTGGGTCCCCGGACATCGCCGTGGGTACAAATAGGTTCTCGGGAAAGATACTCACCTGCGCTTAGGTGGCTCATGGCCTCCCCTGCAGAGCTCAGTCCCCTCACAGCTCACGCAGCTGTTCCTAGAGAATTCTAAAACACCCGTACACAAGCTTAGGAGCCAGCGTGCCAGGGAGAGGCGTCCACCTGCTGCTCTGGTCCACCCGACACCTGCTGCCCTGCCGAGGGCGCTGCTTCCTGGCAGCCCTCCAGGTACGCGATGTGGTGTGCATTTGGAGCCCGGAGTCCTCATCACTCTAAGGCTGTGTGCACAGCCAGGCAGCCAGGGGGAAGCGCGGAGAATGCTCACCGCCTGTCCGCCTCAGTCTTTGTGCTCAGACCTGAGCGCACCAGGCCACCGCACCTGTTAGGCTCTCGGGAGCTACTTCCAGCAACCAGCAGGTAGAGCTGAGTGAGCCTCGTCCAGAACCTGGCTGCTGGGTGGTGTTTGGTCCAGTGACGGCCAGGTTCAGGCTGAATGCTGCCTTTCCTACAAATGATGGCAGCAGGAACAGCCACAGTTGTATAAACTGCTGTGTGAGCCCAGTGAAGCTCCAGCTCGCTGGCCTCTTAGGTATCGTGACAGTGTCTTGTATGGAAGGGTCCCTCAAGACAGATGTGAGGGCTTCCCTGGTGGCGCAGTGGTTGAGAGTCTGCCTGCCGATGCAGGGGACGCGGGTTCGTGCTCCGGTCCGGGAAGATCCCACATGCCGCTGGGCCCATGAGCCATGGCCGCTGAGCCTGCGCGTCCGGAGCCTGTGCTCTGCAATGGGAGAGGCCCGCGTACCGCAAGAAAAAAAAAAAAAAGACAGATGTGAAAAAATTCTAATCGCAAAATCCAAGTTGCTGTTTAGTGACATCAGATGACAGCATCCTTGATAAAGGTCTGACATCAGCCTCAACAAAATTCTAATGCCTGGGGGCCTCTCCCAAGCGTATAGGCTCTCGAGCTTGTTGGATTCTTATCATAAAAGGATTATGACACTATTATTATATTCTAATATTACATTATATTCTTATTCTTTTCTTTTTTTTTTTTTGCGGTATGTGGGCCTCTCACTGTTGTGGCCTCTCCCGTTGCGGAGCACAGGCTCCGGACGCGCAGGCTCAGCGGCCATGGCTCACGGGCCCAGCCGCTCCGTGGCATGTGGGATCTTCCCAGACCGGGGCACGAACCCGTGTCCCCTGCATTGGCAGGCGGACTCTCAACCACTGCGCCACCAGGGAAGCCCTCTTATTCTTCATTTAAGAGTGGAAGTGTCTGTACAACATTTCTAGCCAATCCATACTCTAAACACTACTTATTTCACCAATCAGAAAAAAATCATTTTCTAGTATCCATTATGTCAATTTCAAACTCCTCTGGCATTGAATGGATATGAGGATAGAAGAAGAGATTGTACAAATCAGGCTTCTTATGTTGACTGTAAATGCTACCTACTAAGTCCTGGAGTGTAAATTCTTGATTAGGGTAACATCCTTCAAATGTTAACTAACTTCTCTGTCATAGACTTTTCCAATAAATCACAGACAAAATCATACAGGTTGGCTATAGCATTTCACACAATTCTTCCTTAAAAAAGCCCTCCAGCCTCTGCGTTTGGCCCATCACTGAGCTGGTTGAGGGACGTACAGCCCCCTTCCTCTCCCTTCTTTCTCATGAAGATCTATCCTGCTCCAAAGTGCACATCTCATAAAGCCCCCTGGATCCCTGTGTGGTACCTTTAGTGACATCTCTGCCATACAGAATCAGCTAACGCTCATGGGTGATTACAGGACCATCAAACACGTCCAGCGCTTTCTGTCCCTCTTAACAGTCTAACGATGCATGTCCCTAACGTAGACATGAAGCCCAAGGAAGAATCCTGCTGCTCTAGGAGACTCGAGGGCCACACTCATCACAACCAGAGGGATGGCCCCTCTGAGCCCACATTCCTCTGAAAACTAAGATCCTGCAATTTTCTGTGGAGACTTGGACTTGTGATGAGCACCTGCCCCTCTCAGGTCGCCTCCTGCTTCTTCCGTCTCCATCCCTCACCTGGGCACACCTGCCAATACACACCCCGTACTTCACAGCCCTCCCGGATTTCACAGTTAGTCTCCTGGACTCAAGTCTCTTTCTCCTCCAATCCTCCATGTTGTTAATTTTATTTCAAAAACACAAATCTAATTATTTATATCACTTTAAAGTTTAGAACTTTAGTCTCAAAAAAAATTAAACTCCTTAATGTCAGCTTTGAGGCCCTCACATGGTAGTGGGATCCACCTTACTTTTCAGCATCATTTGCTGCATTCCCCCACTCCCACCCTAAAGACACAGGAATTATTTCCTAGGCGTCTAGCAGGGTCATAATATGGTGTCTCTGACCAGGTTAGGGCTTTGGATGTGTGTCTTTTGGGACACCACGGTTGCTAAAATTTTGAAAGTAATGGCTTTAGACCATTCAGGCACCCATAAAGGGTTCACACTCTTTGTGTGCTATTTCTCTTTGTCACAGACAACTCGGGCTAGAAAAGACCACGACTGGAGGAGGATCTGTCTCCCAGACGGCTGGATGGCAGAGCTGGCAAACTGATGCTGGTTTTTGGCAGAGACCACAGCTCCTGGCCAGGTGAGCCTCTCCATGGCACGGCTCCTGTGACGCTGGCTTCTCAGAGCGAGGAATCAAAGAGAGAGAAAGATGGAAATCTCGATCTGTTATATGACCTACGCCCTCACGTCCACAGTGCCCTATTCCACATGGGGAGGATGACACAAGGCAAGAACCATGAGGTGAGAATCATGAGGGGCCATTCTGAAGGCTAGTGGCCACTGTCTGCCCTACGGCCCCTCCATGACTCACATCCCTCCCACATATGCAAGACACCTCACCCACTCCAAAGGCCCCTCAAAGTCTCATCCTGTTATGACAGCGACTCAGAATCAGGAATCTCACCATCTACCTCGAGTATGGCTGTGGATGAGCCTTCCTTAGTGAAGCTCCGTGGTCCAAGGTCATGTGAACGAAAGAGAAAAGCCACCCCTCCCTCACCACATACACACCTAACCCGCAATGGCGGACAGGCATAGGACAGCCACTAAGATCCTTATTCAAAATGAGGGCAAAGGGACGACGTACGAGAGTGACTGGTCCATAGCAGTTGTGAAATTCAGCGGGCGAAGGTTGGGAGCTCCTTGTTCAGGACCCGGCCTCACTCCTCCCAGGAATGACTCACTGTTTACTCTTGGCTTTGCCCTCTGGGATCTCAGCTTCACCCTCTGAGTCCTCCTTCCTCGCCCGCGAAAGCTAGTCTGTGTGCAGCTGTGCAGGTTTCTCGGCCTTCTTCCTGCCAGGAGAAGTTGGGGGATACAAAGGTCGCTTTCCTCTTTGTCTTCTCTCTGCCCATTTCAGTCCAAGCGGGCGGTACACCTGGCAATAGAAATCTTTTAAAAGCTTTGTAGGTCACCTGTGTATTTTATTGGGGTTGACTCCATTAGGAAAAGGCCACACCCACAGACCTCTGCCTCATACAGGGCAGCACCCTCAAACTTCCCAAAAACCCTATTGTTTGGCTGAATGATTCTCTGATGGATATTGGATATTTCTTGGATATTTCTGAGGTCTTAACAAAGATTTTAAATTCTTGGCTACATGGTCAGGCCATGTTTTCTTCAGAGTGCCCTGTATTTGATCTTTACTTGGAAGCCATTTCTTAACCGTAGTATCGTTTGCTGTCTGGAGAGGCTGAGTTTTAAAATTTCTTTTTATTTAAAAGTCCTTCCTGTAGTGTAGCTGTCTCTTCTCACATTTTATTACAAGCAGCAATTACAAGAAGAAACCAAAAAGTACTTTCAACAGTCCCTGGAAGTCTCCTTAGCTAGACCACACAGCTCATTTGGTAAGTTTTCCATCTCTCCCATTAAAAAAAAATTTTTTTTAAGTCTTTATTGAATTTGTTACAATATTGCTTCTGCTTTATTTTTATGTTTTTTTGGTTTTTGTTTTTGTTTCTTAGGCCATGAGGCACGTGGGATCCTAGCTCCCCGACCAGGGATCAGACCCACACCCCCTGCACTGGAAGACGAAGTCTCAACCACTGGACCTCCAGGGAAGTCCCCTCCGCCTCCCCGATTCCTCCAGGTAACAGTGTTGCTAAACTCCCTGCCTCTCTACAGCAAAGATCACTTTCTTCCAGTTTCAAATAACATTTTCTTTGCTTTCCTTCAAGCCCTCACTCTCAGCCTCTTCCAAGGGCATCAGGACTTCATGAAACACTCTTCAAGGCTCTTCACGCTTCCAAGGTCACTGTCCCCAGAGTCTTTCCAGGTTCTTCCCACTGCCTGTTCCCAAAGCCTCTCCCATCTTTTGGGTTTTCGTATAGTGATGCTCTACATGCTGACAGCACCAGTGCAGTACACCTGCTTATGATTCTGAAGCTTTATACATCCTCATCTCTCTGTCTGAAATGTTTTCCACTAGTCTCTCTGCCTGAGAAGCACCCAAATCGCACTGTGTCTCCCAATCCAGGGCAAAGCCCTTATGTACTTGTCATACCCTCTATATGTTTCTCATAGCAGTTGTCACATTACTTTCTAGCTTCTGCTTTTTAGGTCTGGTTTCCCTCCTCCTGTAGGTTCCTTGAAGGTAGGATGTGGGGTCTTATTTGGGGCATAATTATCCTTTTCTCTCCAAGTTTCAAGAGAGCTAATTTTTGAGTACATGAATCCTTATTTTGCTGGATTTGGAATGAGAACATTTCAACACTGTTAGCCATACTTATTGAATAAATTTCCAAAAGTATTTAGAATCATATTTTTCTTTTGGTTTAGACCCTTTTTTCTTTTCCTTCTACAGCTCATTAAGGGATTGAGGGCAAAAGTACAGAATATTATGAATAAGTAAGATTTTATTTTCCATGTGTACTCATATTTAAAAAATGTTTCCTCTCTACATATGCTTAAAAATATGTCAACTTGAGAGAAAACAACCTAACAAGGATATTCATAATTCTTGCTAATTAATGTCTGAACTTCTTTTCCCCTCAATTACTTCACACACCTGTTCATTGTAAATTTCCTTAGCAATTTTCATACCATATTAATGTTGTCCAGAACTTGGACCCATACCTGAGGTTTTTCTGAATTTTAATTGTTTTCAAATTAATTTTAATATTCTGAGTAATTTCAAACTTACCCACATGTTTATAAAATTGAACTTTATATTTCAAAACATTATGAAGTTTTCCTAAGGTTTCAAAAGACAATGTATGGTCTGCTTTTATAAATGCTTTTTAAATCATTTTTAAAAACCTCTTTCACTGAAAATCTACCTATTTGTCCCAAATCTTATCATTCCATAATTCACTTAGCAGCTTTTCTTGTGTGCAGTAGCTCACAGCCCTCCAAGGTGATCCGTGGTTTTCACTATTCTCTTAAGGCCACCTTCTGCTAACTCCTAGGGAGTCAGATGCCACAGTTTTGGTCGGTTTTCCTGCAACAGCTTTCCCTTTGCCTCTGTCTCACTCAGGAGTTCTTTTGGTCCCAGGTGTGCTAGCTTACAAATTCGACTAACATCCAGCTGTTTCTTAAAACATAAACTGTTTGGTTAGGGTACTTTGCCACATGAGGACATTACTAATAACACAAAAAGGAACAAACTGGATAATGATGGTCCCTGTTGTGACAATCTACTGGGACTTGTAACTTCAAAATAACACTCTTTAAAATAGAGGGTAAGAGAGACTTTGTCCATATCAGCAAAGTAAGGGCTCCATTTTGTCACAGTAAACAGTGTTTACTGTTTATCCTTTAAACAGGAGTTTTATTGCATAGTAACTTAATAGTCACTTTTATTAGTTATTGGCAGTTACTATGTGGTAACATTACAGAGGCAGCTGGGGACAAAAAAATTAGGCTTAGATGGGTGTATGAGGCAATGGACTTTCTGACCTTAAAAACAGTCTTTTCTGAATGTTCATGTATGCACGTACACACACATCCCTAGACTTATGAACAGGCTATCTATTGTCAAGACAATGGAAAGAAATTACGAGTAAATAAAAGCTCATTTAATCAATATATACTTGACCTAAAAGATCAAACTCCCAGGCCAATTCTATTCACCATTTCCAGTTTTCCTTTATTGCAATAGAGGCAGATATAATGATAACCACCTGGAAACAGTGGAATACATAAAGTAATTAATGAGGTATTGAGGGTACTGACTTTAGAAATATGCCTAAAACGTATACACTTGAATGACTGTTGCACTCAAAATAGTCATCCTCTGTAGCTATTCATTTATTCCAATCATGTTTTCTTCACTTCACACATGTTTAGAATTCCTATTCAGGAACTGCTCACTGTTCTGTTTTATAAAGTGCACACTTTAAGTTTTGACATGTGTATGTACCTGTGAAACTATCTTCACAATCAAGATAATGAGCATAGCCATCGCCCCCCAAAATTTCTTTCTGCTTCTTGGTGAGACTTCTTCCTGTCCCTTGAAGCTCACTCCTACCTTCCGATACAAACATTGATCTGTTTTCTAACTGATCAGATACTTATCAGTTTGCATTTTCTAGAATTTCATATAAACAGACTCATATAGTATGTACTTATTTTTTGTCTGTCTCTTCTCACGCAACCCACTTATTCTGAGATCCATCCATGTTATATCAGTAGATCCTTTACTTATATTGCTGAGTATTAACCCATTTTATGCATCCATCTGTTGATGGTCATTTGGGTTTTGTCCAAATTTGGGCTATCGCAAGTAAAGCTGCTATGAACACTCATATACAAGTCTTTGTATGGACATATGTGTTTTTGTTTGTTTGTTTTCTTTAAATACCTGAGAGTGGAATGGCTGAATCATATGGTAGATGAATATTTTAACTTCTTAAGAAACTGCCAAACTGTTTTCCACATTAGCTGTGCCATTTGACGTCCTCACCTGTTCTTCCACATCTTTGTCAGCGCTTGGTGTAGTCAGCACTTTTCATTTTAGCCATTCTAAGAAATGGGTAGCAGTATCTCATTGTGGTTTTAGCTTCAATTTCCTAATGGCCATTTAATCTGAGTATCTTTTTGTGAATTTAAGTTCCATCTGTATATCTTCTTTGGTGAAGTAACTGATCAGATTTTCCCCCTCTTTATTGGTTGTTTGTTTTCTTATTATTGAGTTTTGAGAGTTATCAATATATTTTGGAGGCAGGTCTTTTATTAGATATACAATTTGCAAATATTTTATCCCTGTCCATCCTGGCTTATCTTTTTATTCTCTTGACGATGTCTTTCAAATGGCAGAAGTTTTTTTTAAACACCTTTATAGGAGTATAATTGCTTTACAATGGCATGTTAGTTTCTGCTTTATAGCAAAGTGAATCAGCTGTAGTGTACATATATCCCCATATCCCCCCCGTCTTGCGTCTCCCTCCCACCCTCCCTATCCCACCCCTCTAGGTGGTCACAAAGCACTGAGCTGATGTCCCTGTGCTATGCGGCTGCTTCCCACTAGCTATCTATTTTACGTTTGGTAGTGTATATATGTCCAAGCCACTCTCTCACTTCGTCCCAGCTTACCCTTCCCCCTCCCCGTGTTCTCAAGTCCATTCTCTACACCTGCGTCTTTATTCCTGTCCTGCCCCTAGGTTCTTCAGAGCCATTTTTTTTTTAGATTCCACATATATGTGTTAGCATACGGTATTTGTTTTTCTCTTTCTGACTTACTTCACTCTGTATGACAGTCTCTAGGTCCATCCACCTCACTACAAATAACTCAGTTTCGTTTCTTTTTATGGCTGAGTAATATTCCATTGTATATATGTGCCACATCTTCTTTATCCATTCATCTGTCAATGGACACTTAGGTTGCTTCCATGTTCTGGCTATTGTAAATAGAGCTGCAGTGAACATTGTGGTCCATGACTCTTTTTGAATTATGGTTTTCTCAGGGTATATGCCCAGTAGTGGGATTGCTGGGTCGTATGATAGTTCTATTTTTAGTTTTTTAAGGAACCTCCATACTGTTCTCCATAGTGGCTGTATCAATTTACATTCCCACCAACAGTGTAAGAGGGTTCCCTTTTCTCCACACCCTCTCTAGCATTTATTGTTTGTAGATTTTTTGATGATGGCTATTCTGACCGGTGTGAGGTGATACCTCATTGTAGTTTTGATTTGCATTTCTCCAATGATTAGTGATATTGAGCATCCTTTCATGTGTTTGTTGGCAAGCTATATGTCTTCTTTGGAGAAATGTCTGTTTAGGTCTTCTGCCCATTTTTGGATTGGGTTTTTTGTTTTTCTGATATTGAGCTGCATGAGCTGCTTGTAAATTTTGGAGATTAATCCTTTGTCAGTTGCTTCATTTGCAAATACTTTCTCTCATTCTGAGGGTTGTCTTTTCGTCTTGTTTATGGTTTCCTTTGCTGTGCAAAAGCTTTTAAGTTTCCTTAGCTCCCATTTGTTTATTTTTGGTTTTATTTCCATTTCTCTAGGAGGTGGGTCAAAAAGGATCTTGCTGTGATTTATGTCATAGAGTGTTCTGCCTATGTTTTCCTCTAAGAGTTTGATAGTTTCTGGCCTTACATTTAGGTCTTTAATCCTCAAATGGCAGAAGTTTTTAATTTTAAAGTTCAATTCATCAACTTATTTTTTTATGTATCATGCTTTTGATGCCGTATCTAAGATATCTTTGTTTAACCAAAAGTCATAAAAATTTTCTCTTCTGTTTTCCTCTGGAACTTTTATTATTTTAAAGTTTTCATTTAGATTCATAATACTTTTGGGGTTAATTTTGCATGTGCTACAAGGCGTGGATAAATGTTTGTTTATTTGCTTGCTTATGGATATCCAAATGTTTAGGTACTATTTCTTAAAAAAAATTCTTTTTGCATTGCACTGACTTTATGTCTTTATCTAAAATCAGTTGAACGTATTTGTGTAGTGTGGACTCTATTTAGTTTCATTGATCTATTTGTCTATCTTAATGCTAAGACCACACTGTCTCGAATACTAGAGTTTTATAATGTCTAAAAATTATGTATTATTTGTTCTCTAACATTTTTATTATTCAAATTGTTTTGGCTATTCTATATTCTTTACATTTCCATATGAATTTTTGAATGAGTTTGTTAATTTCTTCAAAGAAAGTCTGCTTGAAGTTTGACTGGGATTTCATTGAACCTATAAATTAATGTGAGCAGAACTGACTCTTAAAAATACTGAGTCTTCTGACACATAAACACAGTATATTCATATATTTAATTAGACCTTCTTTAACTACTCTCATCAGTGTTTTATTGTTTTCAGTATTCCGGTCTCTTACTCCTTCTGTCAGATTTTATCACTAAGTATTTCATGTTCCTTGATGCTATGGTAAATGTATTTTTTAAGTTTTAGTTTCTGATTGTTTATTGGCTATTATAAAAATAAAGTTGATTTTTTTCAGATTGATCTTATATCCTTTGACTTTACTGAGCTCAATAATATTCATAGATTTTTGTGTATTCCATTGAATTTTCTGCATATATGTTTATGTCATCTGCAAATAAAGACAATTTTACTTTTTTCCTTTCCAATCTGGATGGCTTTTATTTCTTTTCTTACCTTATTGCACTGGCAATAAGTACAATATTGAAAGACATGGTGAGAGCAGACAACCTTGTCTTGCTCCTGATCTTAGGGAACAAAGCATTCAACCCTTCAACACTAAGTCTTCATAAATGGCTTTTATCAGGTTAAGGGACTTTCCTCCTATTCCTAGTTTTCTGAGAGTTTTCATCAGAAATGGACATTGGGTTTTCTTTTAAAAATACTTTAAAAGGGCTTCCATGGTAGCGCAGTGGTTAAGAATCTGCCTGCCAATGCTGGGGACACGTGTTCGAGCCCTGGTGCGGGAAGATCCCACGTGCCGCGGAGCAACTAAGCCCATGCGCCACAACTACTGAGCCTGTGCTCTAGAGCCCGTGAGCCACAACTACTGAGCCTGCGTGCCACAACTACTGAAGCCCGTGTGCCTAGAGCTCGTGCTCTGCAACAAGAGAAGCCACCGCAATGAGGAGCCCACGCACCGCAATGAAGAGTAGCCCCTGCTCGCCACAACTAGAGAAAGCCCATGTGCAGAAACAAGGATCCAACGCAACCAAAAGTAAATAAACAAAATAAATAAATTTAAACAAAATAAATAAATTTATTTTTAAAATACTTTAAAAATGTATTTATATGATCATATGGCTTTTCTTTTCTATATTATTAACTAATTTTTTAGATTATTAATGTGTGAATTACAGTGATTGATTTGCAAATATTAAACCAACCATGCATTCCTCGGATAAACCCAACTTGGTCATAATTTATTATACTTTTGTATATGCCTGGAATCAGTTTGGTAAAACCTTATTGAGAATGTTTGCATCTATGTTCATAAGAGATATTCTGTAGTTTTATTGTAATGTCTTTTGGTTTCATGGGAATGCTGGTCTTACAGAATAAACTGGGTGGTATTTCCTTCTTCCAATTTTCTGCAAGAATTTATGAGGAATTGATGTTATTTCTTCCTTAACTGTTTGGTAGAATTCACCAGTGAAGCTATCTTACCTGGAATTTCTTTATGGGAAGGTTTATAACTTCACATTTCATTCAATTTCTGTAATAAATATAGAAATAGTCAGAGTATTTATTTCTTCTTGAGTTCATGTTGGTAGTTAGTGCCTTTCAAAGAACTTGTCTATTTTCTAAGTTTATTGGCATAATGTTGGTTATATTTCTGTATAATCCTTTTAATATGTTTAGAATCTGTGATGATTCCACCTTTTTCATTCCTGATTTGTATCTTGTCTCTTCTTTCCTGATCAATCTGACTTGAAGTTTATCAATTTTATTGATCTTCTCAAAGAACCAGCTTTTTTCCATCAGTCTTCTCTATTAATTTTCTCTTTAATTGATTTCTGTTCTTATCTTTATTATTTCTTTTCTTTTCTTTACTTTGGGTTCAGTTTTCTATTTTTTAAAAGAATTTCTTGATGAGGAAGCTTAGCCCATTGATTTGAATTATTTCTTCTTTTCTACTATAGGCACTTAGTGTGAATAATTTCCCTAAGTACTGCTTTAGTTGTAACCCCAAGGAAGTCTGTGATACAAGTGGAAGGCCATCAAGGTTGCACCATGAAATAAAATACCCAGCTGTCTCCTAATGGCACTGCATATGGGATCTACTCAGTGGGGGTCCTTGCAGGCAAAACTGGATTAACCCCTTCATGGCTATACGCCCTTGGATACAACCCATGGAATATCAGAGTTACTGAGTCTTATGCTCTCGTGTACCATTTAAAAATGACTTTCTAATGTGCTGCCCAAAGAAGCAGCCTGGTCCCAAGGAGGCATCCAGGTGCCAGTACAGGTGAGCACTTGCCATCTGCCTCTATAAGGATTAAATCACAAACTGCTGTGACCACTGACCTTCAGCACACCCTGAAAGGAGTTTGGGGTGGAGATCAGGAATGAGGCTCCCTGTGCTCTGGGAAAAACTGGCAGAACACACCTTTAGGTAGTTAGATATTTTCTGGAGAAGCTTTTATGAACCCCGTTCTTGCGTCTCCTCGTATCTAGAAAAGCACTAAAATCCTTCATGGTGATGTCTGCTCCTCATGACCAGCAGAAACCTTCATGAGATGAGCAGAAAACTTCTGCAAAAATGTGTGCTTGATTGCATGTACTCCCCCTTCACCAAAATCAAATATTACTTACCCCCTGCCACCTCTTGAGAGCAGCTCCCCAGAGCTCTCTGCGATGCTGCCTCCTGGGCTATAGTCCTCATTTTGCCCCAAATAAAACTTAAGTCACATCCCTCACATTGTGCATTTTTTTCAGTCGACATAAATGTTGGTGCTTATGTGCATGAAAAGCCATCTGGTATACCATGTTCATAGTTATCACCATTAATTAAGCAGATAATTTGTGTGTGATACTGTGCTAAGAGATTTACCCTCATTCTCTAGCTTCTTCTCTGTAGGAATCTGGGCTGTAATGCCACTCTCCACACAAGGGAGCTGATCCTTCTACAGCAAGGTAACTGTGAGGTCACTTGCTTTGAATGTTGACGGGTTGGGGTTTACCCTAAGGCCCTTCTACATCCGAAAAGCCACAGTGAGACACGCTCCCCCCTACTGTCTCCACTGTCTGTTTACAGGCTGCGTGCTGGTCTGGTGAGGATGGCCCCAGATCACGGGGCAGGGGAGAAACAAGGCAAAAGAGCCCATTCAAGAGACTCTGCAATTCTCTCCATTGTGAAAAAGAGACTCTGAAATTCTCTCCATTGTGAAAAATGCATCTTCTCCCGAGGGTTTACCGAGGAGAAACTCATTGGACACCCGTGACGGCCCAATGGCACCAACGACACCGTAAAGAAACTCTCTTTATGCCCACGTTCACTGGAATTGTTTTCTATTCTGCGTGAAGTTACACACACACACACACACACACACACACAGGGTTTCACCTTCAAGGAAACCTTTAACAAAGGTTAAGCCAAACGATCATGAATTCATATGTCAAACATCAGAGTACAGTTGGGTTAAGGATGGAAAACTGTTTAAACACACACACACACACACACACACACATACACACACACATAGGTGGGGTATGCGCTGCCTTGTAGCACCTGCCCTGAAGGGCCAAAACTCTAAGTTGCAGACATGGATGCTCCTGGGGGCTCACCTGATACCCCAGCCTTCTCCTCAGCCAGGTCAGTGTTTACCAGGTTCACTGGAAACGTGCCTCTCAGTTTAACTTGTTCGGTGCACTTATCTATCATCTCTGTGTTAGGATTTATCTGTGCGTTCAAAAGGAAGATGCTCCGTCACGTTTTCGCTCTTCCTTCTACTATACAGCTTTGTTCATATCGGTCAGCCATTCTGGAACTGTTTAAACTAGTGCAGGTTTTTTTTTGTTAAGTGTCAAACATGCTCTGGGGATAGGCTGGCCTCGCAGTTACCCAAAGTGTGCAGCCAGGTCCTGGAACGTCGTGATTCAGGGAAACACCATCGTTCATAAAACGTGTTTGTTACTCAGAGCTTATCTGGACGCCGCCTCTTGCCTCTGCTTCCCCCTCTGTGAGCTGCTCGGGGGCTTTGGCTCTCCTCCTCCAAGAGGACAAGGGTTTTGTTCCAGGATGTGAGCTTCTTGGAGAATCACAGACATTTCCTCAGAGCCCCAGGGTGGAGTGGCCTCCGCAGAGCAGGCCGGGTGCATTCAGCTGATATTTCAAAAATGGCAGAAACCTGCTGCTCATCCCCCGTCTCCAGAGAAAAGTTCAAGAAGCCCAGATGATCCGTCAGGCCTTTGGCAAGCGTCTGGCCGCCCGGAGCTCTTATTACTCACGTGCGCGCTCCATCTACCGGCCCCAGGAGTGAGGCTGGGGTATCAGATTCTCCCCAGTGCACCTTGTGTTCCATTTAGATGCGGGGCCTTCACTGCAGGTGCAGGGCCCAGGGCAGGAAGTGTGACCCCGGCTTCCTGGGGAGGAATTGGACACCAATAAAGTGAAACAGTTAAACCTCCCCGTGTTTGTCTGTGCGATGGTTTAGCCTAAGTCTTAGGATGAGAGGCCCGTGACAACAATCTCACACCTCTGATTATTCCAGAGTCAGGGAGACCCACACCGTGACAGGGACACAGGACCAGAGGGCCAGTGGCGACTTGGGAAGCCTTCCTGCCTCGGAGCAGCACGGAGGGGCACCCACAGTGCCCCACGGGATGAACCCTCTGCCCCTGTAGCGTCTCAGGGGGTGCTGGGTTTGGGTTCTCTTTGGCCAGAAAAATTGTTGCTGCCGGTGCCCTTTCTTGAACTCTGACCTGTAGCTGGTGCCACACACCTGGGCTCAGGGCAGCTGCAGGGGCAGGTCCCAGCCCTCACCTGGCTTTCCAGGTGCAGGACCTCTTCCTGAGCCACAGAAAGTGACCTCGTCTACAGCCCTGGAGGAAAACCCCAGGGGACCCTCAATGGGAGCTGGATCAGAGAGAAATGCCCAAAGCCCGCCAGGGAGGGGGGTTGCTGAGGCTCATCCTCCCACATCCTCAGAGCCCCCAGGGGAGCGCAGCCCATTCCCAGTGACACGGTCTCCACAGACCCCGCTGCCTCTAGGTCCTCCTCTCTCCTCCCCTCACTCCTTCGTGGGACGGCTTTCCCCTTAAACCACTGCGTCCAAAGTCACATCTCAGGCTCTGCTTTCAAAATCACTCAAACTAAACAGACCCTCCCCACGTCCTGAGGCAAAACGACCACTGCCCAGGTCACTTCCACCACTCGACCAAGTGCAAGAGAAGGTCAATTGACTTGAATCAACCATCCACCTGCCACTTGAACGAACCCACGGCCTTGTGTTTATTTTTGACGCAACGGGAGCACGAAGGCGCCTTCCTGCGACGGTTTCCCCGCTGCACGTTCCCGCACTGGATTTGCAACCAGCCCCTTTGCTCAGCCCGCACCATCCCTCCCTGCAGGGCCCCGACACCCCACGGAGGGCCCCCTGAGACAGCAAGGGGACCTGAGAGCCGCTCTGCCACTAGCCTCTGTCCCAAAGGAAAAGAGTTTTCACCCGAGAAAGCACAGGGACTGAGCCCTAAACTCACTACCTGTCCCGTGAGTGTGCGATGCGGGCCGTGAGTAGGAACCAGCCGGTACCCCGCCTAGCCCGCCCCCAGGATAACGTCGCCATGACAGTACTGGATAGGATGTCGGTGGGGGATTTAATTTTTTCTAGCCTTACTGAGGCATTATTTACACATAATAAAGTTCAGGTATTTGAAATGCACACACTGTGCACCTCACACACACTGCAGAGTACGATGTGATGAATTCTGCTAGCTTTCTCCACAGCCATTGCCACGATCACCCTAAACATGTCCCTGACCTCTCTGCAGTCCATCCCCTCTCCTGACCCTAACCCTGGCCACTATTGACTACCTTTATGTCATTACAGTCGCGCCTCTTCTGGACTTTCATATAGATGGGATCAAGCAAGATGCAGTTTTCTGTGAAGGAAGTCAGTTTCCCTCGCTTAGCGCAGTGTTTCATTCTGCTGTTGCTTGTGCTAATCTCTTGTTCCTTCCCATCACTGAGTAAGACGGTTCATCCCGTGGGTATTCCAGACTCTGTTCATTCATTCAGCAGCCAAAGGGCATTCGGGGTGTTTCCAGTTCTGAGTGTCGGTGTTTGAGTCTCCTCGTGGACTTATGATTTCTTTCCCTTGGGTAAATACCCAAGCGTGGGATGCCGGGCCATAGGCGAGCACAAGTTTCCCGTCCGGCCACATGGTTTTCCAAAGTGGTTGTACCATTGTGTGTTCCCCCCATAGGAGACGAATCCCAGCTGCTCCCCATCCTCGGGATCGTGGGTCAAGCCAACCTTGATTACTCGAGGAGACTGGTGCTATCTGAGTGCGGCTTAAGTCTGCTTCTCTCTGACAAGTAACAACGTTGAGCACCTTTTTAGGTGTTGATTGTCCAGGTATGATTGCTGGTGAGCAATGTCCTAAACTATTCTTAGGGGAAGCATTGACCTAGGTAGATGTTACCACCGCTAATTTACCCGTGAAGATCTGAAGCCCTAGCAGCTAAATCATTGAGTCGAGCTGCTTCTGGCAGAGCTGGGGTGAGCCTTCCGAGCGCGTGGATGCTCCACCAGGCCACGTGCTCCCAGGAGCTTGGAACACCTGCTCTGAAAGATACGTTAGCGACCTGAAATTTTGATAGGCTGGTGGCACATTTTGACATTAGTGTTTTGTCGTATTTTGACATTATTCATCGGTTATTCAACATTGCCCCATATTTTGTTCTTTTAAACTGATGAGCTTCTAATCACCTCTACCAGACTTAATAACTGGCTTAACTAGCCAGGGCTGGAAGTTCCTGTGCGGTCAAGTCTCTCCCTCCACCAACTCAGCCCACTTGGAGTCTGCAGGAAGGAAGACTTCCCTGTATCCCCCATGTTCGGGGAGCAAGCAGCAAAGACCCCACGTCACTCGACTGTGTTGGTCTTTGAAGTTAAGGCTCAGAGCCCTCAACGAGGTGCTGAGAAAGGGGCCTTGTGACACTGGACTTGCGGTGAGTGCCGGGGGCGTTGGGAGATGTGTGGGTTTCACCCTCAGGAATAAAAAGCCCTGAGGCACTCTAGCTTCCTGGGAAGCACAGCCAGAAGCCAGAGCCTGGAAACTGTTTCCAAATATCCTAGAAAAGGCAATTAGGAGTGTTGGAGCCATGGTTCCAGAATTTTCTATATTTTTATCTTCTGTGCTTGTTATTTCTATGACCTCGTCTATTTCTCCGTATTTTTTAAAAACGAGATTCTCTAAAATCAGAAGAACTTGTAGATTTATTTTTTAGAAGTGTAGTAGGACCCTGGGAAATAGCGACTCTCAGGGAAAGAGGAGGAGGTTTTTAAAAGGCAAAAAGAAAGCTAATTTAAGGCTGGAAAGAAAGATGAAGGTTCATACTGTGGTGATTAGTGCGTGTGTATGTGAGAGTGTGTGCATGTGTCTGGGTACATGTGTGCACACAGGTATACATGTGTGTGCATTGTGTGGGTGCGTGTGCATGTGTGTGCTGGGGTCATGGGGGGAGGGATCAAGGTCGAGAGCTCCAGGGCATCACTCTGGTTCTCTGTGGTCATTTACTCTGTGTAGCGAATTAGTGAAAAGTCACACCTAGAGAGCATTTTTAGTGAGGCTGGAGGAGGAAGGTCTTTGGGTGAAAAGGGGGTTCACAAGACTCCACTCTCAGTTTTGGTTTCGCATGTGTGTTGATGTGTTTTGTGCTTTGCTTTGCTTTCAAATTGCCTAAAAAGCCACGCTTCTCTCTGAGGCCACCTGAACCAAAGAATCTTCGATGCGTCCTTTCTTGGGAAGCATGCTGCTGCTGTGGTTCCCCCCCGCAGTTCTCAGGTGTCATGTGCACTCCCTCTGCGTGCCGTGGTCTGCAGCCCGGCCTGCACCTGCCAGTGGGCTGGGGACCCTTCACACCTGCTGCCTGGCCCTACCCTGGCCACCACCATCCCTCCCTCTGGGTAGCCTGGGCCCTGAGCAGAAGCTGCAGGACCGTGAAACCCGGGGAATGAGTCTAACTGTGGGAAAGATGGCAACTTGGGTTTTTTACTGAGTAACACGACTCCGTTTATTTCTCAGGCGAGTTTCACTGAGTCCACTCTTACGGTCTTCACTTGGGGAAGCTCTAACCGCATACGGAATTCCATTCCGTCCCTAAGAGGCCAGTCCCCACGACTGTGGGATGCTTGGTCCCCCAGTGCCACCACTTACCGCCCTCTGAAATGGGTCCATAACTGAGGTCTGTTTATATTTGCGACACTTTGCAGAGTTAACATAGACTTTTCAGTAGGAAACTGAGGGAGTAAAGATGAGTGCTGAGAAGTGAAAAAAAAGATGATCCCTTCCAATTATTTTTATCTTGTTTTAAATATTCAAACACCAAAACAGGCAGATAGATTAAGCTTTCATGGGAAGCTGTGCATATCTCCCAACCACAGCAATAGTCTGGGGTTATAATTCTCTGCTCCCTAGAATAAAAAGCAAGTGCAAATAAAAGGCCAGTCATAAAAATGGCCAGTTGAGAACAGCTGGGCCACAATCACCATCTAACATACAAATGGTGCCTGAGGGGGTCAGCGCTGGCCGTAAACAGGCTCTTTGGGGTGACTTTCCATCCCACTCACTCCCAGACCTGGTTGGGGCCACAGCAGCTTCCCAGGGGTCATTTCTGCCTATCAGGGTCTTGTTCCCTTATAATCTGGGGTCCCTCCTCATTCCCAGGTTCCCTTGGGACCCATATCAGCACAGGCCCCCAACCAGGTGGCTACTGGGCCCTGGACCTCAAGACTGATACGTTCAGGGTGCCGGGGCTTTGTGAGGTGGCGGGAGGTCCAGCCTGGCTGCTGCTGCTCCCTGGGTGCCCCCCAGGCACTGGGTCACATGGGCTCCAGGGTCCCCAAGTCCTGGAGGTCCTCCCTCCACCAGCTCCCAAGGTCCTTTTGTGGTGGGAGGGCCGGAGAAGTTGGGGAGGGCGGGCCGAAGGAAGAGGACCGTCACAAGTCCGTGGTGAGTGAACTCCACCAACCACTTTCTCTTCTGAGATGCTATGAAAAGAAATCACCTTCTGTAAAACTCCCGGGCAGGGGTGTGAGCGCCTCACTGATCAGAGGGCGGCAGCTCTGCCACCTGAAACCCATCCGGAGCCTCCATCTCAGAAACAGAAAACCGGTGTATTGGAGCCCTCGTGCGCTGTTGGTGGGAATGTAAAATGTGTAGCTGTTACGGAAAACAGTACAGTTATTTCCTAAAAAATTAAACATAGAGTTACTATATGATCCAGCAATTTCATTCTTCTGAATATACACCCAAAAGAATTAAAAGCAAGGACTCAAAAATGTGCCATGTTCACAGCAGCATTGTCCACAGTAGCCAAGAGGTGGAAGCACCCCAGCTGTTACTGGGTGATGGATAAACAGAATGTGGTCCATCCACACAATGGAATATTATTTGGCTTTGAACAGGAAGGAAATCCTGACACAGGCTACCTCGAAAACATGCTCAGTGAAACTAGCCAGTCACAAAGGGACAGATACTAGATGATTCCACTTGTACGAGGTCCCTGGAGTAGTCAAGTTCATAGAGACAGAAAGTAGGAACGTGGTTTCCAGGGGCTGGCAGGACGGGGAGGGGAGTCAGCGCTTAATGGGGGCGGAGTCTCAGTTTTGCAAGAAGAAAAGAGCTCCGGTGGTGGATGGTGGTGATGGCCTTAGCACCACTGACCTGTACACTTTAAGTGGTTAAGATGGTAGATTTTCCTTTGGTGCATTTTACCACAATTAAAAAAAGAAGAAAGCAGCACTGAGACCAGGGAAAGAAGAGCTCTTGAGGAGGAGATGGTTTCCCATGTCACTGCAGGGGTGGCGCCCATCTGCAGCCACAGTAGCTGCTCTTTCTCTGCGCATGGAGCCCTCAGGTCAGTTTCTCCTGGATCTGAGGAGGGAAAGCACCCAGTTCACACACTTTGGGCCTTTGTATATTTCTCTGTGTTTGTTCGGGTTTTACTTTTTCTAACTGTGATACTTCTAGCTCCATTGGAAAACATCACTTCTTTCAGACCAGTATTTCTATTCATCAGGTGTGTAAGCACAAGGCCACTTGCATGCTTCCCCAAGGTTGATACCCGTTTCTTTTAAGGCAGATTTGATCCACAATGTTTAGAGCACTTCTTCTTTGCGAGCACATACCTAACTATGAGTTGCGTTTTTCCTCCCTGACTGAAGTTACTTTCATGAAGCTGTTCCCTTGAAAGAAGCTCAAAGTGCTTTATAAAAATGCATCGTATTAATCTTTCTCACACAATAATGGGGTGGAACGGGAAACAGGATTCTTCCAGTTATGAAGAAATAGTCGAGAGAGTGGAAAATACCAGAAGGAGTAGGCCTTCTTGGACTACGATACTCCACCCCGATTTCCAGATATGCTTCGGCTTTTTCCTCAGTCTAGACTGGAGATGTTTACAGCGAGTGGTTGAAACTTTAATGAAATGCTCTGTTAAGAGGGCAGACTTCTTCAAGCTTGGCTTACACATCCAATGTCACGCATGCCATTCTCACGGGCGTGTGGATGGGAGCAGAAGCCAGGTTTCTGGCTCAGAAAGCACTTAAACTCAGAGGTTAGATGTGAAGTTCCCAGTCTGAATAATTAAACTTAAAACCCGGCATTTTTATGTAATGCAAAGGAAGCACAGACTTTCATTCCTTTTAGAGTTTCACAAGCATTTTTGGTCACTCTTATTAACAGAGATAGCAATGTCTTAAATATTTTGTTCATGAAAAGCAGCATTATAAAATGCCCTAAAAAGTCTAGGCTTCTTTAGTGAGCTCTGAACTACTCAGAAATTCGGCTCACTATTGGGGGACCCAAAAAAATTCAGAGTCTTAAAAAATGGGAGTTTTCTCCTATGCTTCTTCCCAGCTTGAACGCTTCCTGGGGAATTCTTCTGATTGCTCCGCTTTGGTTTCTATGGGATTTTAGTGGTAACACTGGTCCGCGTGCACCCTCTGGCGCTAGCTCAGCTTGGCCACCAGGGGGCAGTGTGGTCATTCGCTAGCGCCCCGCGGCTCCCGCGCCGGCGGGGACGCCAAGGCACGTCCAGTCTCCAGCGCTTCGCCTGCGCTCCGTTTTTATTTTTTGATTTACAAAGCGCCATTCCTCCGCAGATTCCCCGCCCCCAGCTGCTTCAGAGAAAGCCCGCGGAAGCTTTACCCAGCGAGGGGAGCAACCCCGGCACCATGTCAGGTGGTCTGATGGACGCACGCAGGTGGACATCTGGAAAGAAATCTGCTGACACAAGGGCCCTGGCGGCCAAGGCAGCGGCCAGGGTGGGGAGGAGTCAGCTGCAGGGCCACCCGTGTCCCAGCCAGCAGGGTAAGGCAGCTCTAGCCAGTGGGGCGCAGGCATGAATCTCTTCCCACAGAAGATAGAGGCAGGACCAACTCTGGACGTGAGCCTTCTGAACATTCCAGCGGGACCTGCTGGGCCCGGCTCAGCCCTGTTCTCAGTCCAGGCCTGGGACGGGCTCCGGAAGGCCCTGCTCGGCTCCGGGGAGTCGAACGCGCTCCTCGTGGTTTAGGGAACTGATGCAAAGGGGGCCCTGAGCAGGTGCAGGGGATGCCCGGGGCAGCGCTGAGCAGCGCGGAGGTTGCAGATAGAGCCTGTTTTTTTTTTTTTCTTGCGGTACACGGGCCTCTCACTGTTGCGGCCTCTCCCGTTGCGGAGCACAGGCTCCGGATGCGCAGGCTCAGCGTCCATGGCTCACGGGCCTAGCCGCTCCGCGGCATGTGGGATCTTCCCGGACCGGGGCATGAACCCGTGTCCCCTGCATCGGCAGGCGGACTCTCAACCACTGCGCCACCAGGGAAGCCCAGCGGGTGGAGCCTTTTGAATGGCAGCTGAAAAATTCTAAATCCTGCTCTGGGACATTGGAAAGGGGGCGAGCCCGAGGGCAGTGCGTGGATGGGATAAAAACAAAAATAAAACCACAGACCGGAGCAAGCGCCCACCTCCAGCTCAGCGATTCCTGCGCCCACGTGCTCTACGTCCCCCGCCCGGCCCATCAAACTTGCTGCATCTACCTATTTTATTCTAAGCCGTTCTCCCAGCAATCTAGCCAAGCAGCGTTGTCTTCACCACTTCACAG
This sequence comes from Hyperoodon ampullatus, assembly GCF_949752795.1. Taxonomy (NCBI): domain Eukaryota; kingdom Metazoa; phylum Chordata; class Mammalia; order Artiodactyla; family Ziphiidae; genus Hyperoodon; species Hyperoodon ampullatus. The sequence continues at coordinate 103,977,606 of NC_136923.1, forward strand.
AGGAGGAAGCTGAAGGTCAGATGGTCAAGGTTACATGGCCAACGAGATACATCTGAGAGCTGGAACAAAGCCCCTGGGCTCTCAGACACCAGGTCCCTCAGCTGCACTTTGCTACTTCCTGAGAAAACTGGAGCCCTGGACATGCGTGTCTACACAGGGCATCAGAAGGGTGTCGCCTTTATCCCACAGGCCTTCCCACCAGCGGAGAGGAGAAGGCGTCCAGAGCTTGGCGGCCCGTCTGCCTTCCTTCCATTGCTCCAGTCTGGGGCGGGGCTGGCTCAGGGCTGCTGTGAAGACCAGGCCCAGAGGGTCTCCTGCGGCGCATCCTTCACCGGTGCGTAGGAGAGAGGGAGGAGACCCTGCTGGACGCTCCTGGGAGCCTGTCCGACAAGCCATGGAGGGAGGCCCAGGCAGCGTCACCGAGGCCACGGCCTGTGCACAGTTGGTTAAGGAAAGGGGGCAAACTGTGCACAGGAAAATCACTTCTCTCCGTGTGAGTGCCGTGGGCTGAGCACCTTTAGAATACCTTATCCTTTTAGCCTACTGCTTGCTACCTTTAAAAACAAGGCCATTGTTCTGCTTTAGGTAGGAAATCCCTCTCTGCTACAAAGTTGCAAGCCCTGGGAAAGCCCCAGGAATGGCAATGTCACAGTAAAGCATCTGAGTGTTCATAGCAGTGATGAAATGGTCAGCGGAGGCGTAAAACGAGGAGGGAAAGCTTGGGGCCCCGGGAGGAGGGAGATGGGAAGACAGGGAGGCTGGAGCCCCGGGGGCAGCCAAAGGAGGCGCGGAGGAGGACGTGGAAGGATTTGCTGATGACGGTTTTGATGAGCCGAGTGTGGATTCCCGGCCCTCACGAGAAATCTAAACTGAAGATGGGAAAGACAGAGGAGCTGGCAGGGGGATTCACCTCCGGCCCACCTGCCAACTTCTGGAAAGAGATGGACGGCAGCAAGCAGGAGACAGAGAACAAATGCAGAGGCGCTCGCGGTGAGACACGGTACCCCCGCCCCATGTCTTCCCCCAGCAAGGAGCCCCACAGAGGAGAGCCCGGACGCCAGTTTACAGTGGAGATGGGCTTGAGCCACTGCCCCTCTGGGTGAAGGCTTCGGGGTGGGACGGCCAGGGCTGGTGCGGGGGGGCCGCATGGACGGGGGCTGCATAGTTGCTGTGGCTTCAGACACCTTCTCTGGGCTGAATGTCAGTTTGGCTGTGAGATCCGCAATCTGATGGGAGACACGACATCACCCTTCGGCTTCCACAGCTGAGTCTTCCCCCTCCCCTTCTCCCTCGAGCCCCCTACCCCAGGCCAGGGTCTTGGAGGCCTTAGGAGGCGAGGGAGAACATGGCCCTTCTCCGAGTTTGCTGGGGGTGGTCATTGTCCCATAAAGTAAATACCTTCTAGTCCCCGGCAGGTTGTTTTGGAGTGTTAAAATTTTTTTAAATCTTTACTGCTTTCTGAGCCCTATTCTAGCTGTTTTATGTGCCATAAGTTATGCAGTTGAAGCTTCAGATAACCTAGGAGGTAAATACTATTATCTCCATTCTGAGATGTGGAAATGAGGCCCTCAGAGAGGATGGGACTCTCTCAAGGTCACAGCTGGTGGCAGCAGAGCCGGGATTTGTTTGTTTGTTTGTTTGTTTGTTTGTTTTTGCGGTACGCGGGCCTCTCACTGTTGTGGCCTCTCCCGTTGTGGAGCACAGGCTCCGGACGCGCAGGCTCAGCGGCCATGGCTCATGGGCCCAGCCGCTCCGCTGCATGTGGGATCCTCCCGGACCGGGGCACGAACCCGCGTCCCCGGCATCGGCAGGCGGACTCCCAACCACTGCGCCGCCAGGGAAGCCCCAGAGCCGGGATTTGAAGTCGGGTCTCTGACTCAGAACTTGGGGCACTTCCTCCTTATTTCCATTGTTTTTTCTTATTTTTCTTATGAAAATGACTTTATTGCTTTTGTAAAATAAAGTATGAAAAATCACCTGAGATACCGTCACGCAGGGATAACCAGGAACGTTGTAATGAACATCCTTCAGGATGTCTCTCTTCTGCATTAATTTCAAGACGAACTGGTCAGTACCCAGGTTTTTCCTGCTTGAAAATTGGCTATAACACATCTGATCGAGCTGAAGCGGGTGGCTGTTTGGTCTTCAGATTTGCCCAACAGAGTGACCCTGGAATTTCCATGAAGGGAATTGCCTTCCTGGCTGCAGGGTGTCCTCACCCGGCCCCGTGTCTGCTCCCTGCCTCGGGCAGGGCTGCTGCTAACATCTGCTCTTCCCAACCTGGTCTCCCATCAGCTTCCAAGAGGTTACAGCTTCTGCCCCTGGGGGGCAGGATTCTGCAGACGTGGTCGCGGAGATGCCAACCACATCCATCCTCTTTCTTTTTTGATTTGTGGGCAACAGATCTTCGGGGATTTCTGTCCAGCCATTCAACTACGATAAGAGCTCAAGACTAGCCAGGCCCTTCGTGAAGCACTTTCTGTACTCGTGACAGATGCCACGGGGCCACACGATTACTCATCTTCCACTGGAGGAAATGGAATCGCTCAGGAGATAACACAAGCACACGCAGCTGAGAAGGGCCGGGCTTGGAACCCAGGTCCCTTCAACTTCAAGGCTGTGCCCTGTGTCACCTCGCTGTTTCCCTAAAAGCCATGTCTCCATCACACGGGAGGTGCTTTGTGTGAGAGAAGTCTACAGAAAAGGGCAGTTTGGGGCCAGGAGGGATCAGACTCCACAGAGACACACATGCGCACACACACCTCGCACCAGCACAGGGCTGACCCCCGCTTTCTGAAGAGTGCGTGTGAATAAGCAGACCTGGGCCGGTCCAACCACGTTTGGGATGCAGCACCAGCTGTGAACGCGGCTTTGTTTTCATTATTGTGCAGAAGGTGTTCTAAGTACAATATGCTTTTCTGAGTTAGATGAGAGAGGTAAACTGTTGGCTACAAAATGGTATTTGGGAAATCCAAGTGGCAGAGACTATAAATGGATTTTAATGCATGTTTACTAATGACTGAATAATCCTAAGGAGAACAGACTGAGCCGAATCATTCAGAGAATTTCGATGGCAGATCTGTGGATGCTGATGCTCCAGGGGCCAGAGGAGTAAAGAATGAGACGGCTGCTGCAGGGCCTGTATTAGTCAGGAAAAAAGGGCCATGCTGCAGAAACAAAGAAGCCCCCGGGTCTCGTAATGCAACAAAAGTTGACCTCTGTTATCCAAGGGCAGGCCGGCCACCTTGCAGGGCAGCTCTCCTCTCAAAGGTGAGCAGGAGTCCAGACCATTTCCCCCGTGGCTCTGCCAGGGCGCACGTGTCCTCCACGGCTGCCACAGCAAGGAAGAGAGGACCTAGGGCAGGGGGTACGCTTTTAAGACCATATTCTGATGCCAAAACCAGAGGTCTGGAACCGCCTCAAGAAGGACAAGATCTAACCTTCACGTCTTTGCATGGTGGCTTCATTCTTTCTCCAATATATGAACTTATTTGAAGTAGAATTGAAGTCCATGATGGGAAGGGCTTGTCTTTGGATTTGGGACCGACCTGAATCCAAGGTGATCTCACCCCAAGCCCCCCACTCAGTTACATCTGCACAGCCTCTCTTTTCAAATAACATCACCTTCTCAGCTTCCTTGTGGATGGATTTTGAGAGGGACCAGAATTCAGCCCATGACAACCACCATCTACAAAGAGCAAACGCTGACATCTTCTCCTCCACGCCTCGGACACTTTTTATGAAACAGCTGCGTATTACTCAGGACACTGAGGTCCTTCTTTGGGCTCCTTCTTGGACCCATTTCTTCTCCTCATCCATCCCCTCCTTCCTCAGAGGCCACAGCTCTGATTCACTTGATGTGTTTCCTTCCAGTCCAAGCGTTTGTAGTTGTATTACACGTCTACTTTCCATAATAAAAGCATAGTATTGTTTTATTTTTTTTTTAATTTACATAAGCAGCATCCTGTTGTGTACGTCATTTAGGACCATTTTGTATGTTCAACATTTTGTTTTCAAAAGCTGATCAAGACGTAAACTTACTTGCTCATTTTAATGGATATTTTGTGTTCCTTTATATGAATGTATTGGCTCCTAATGTTGGAAATTTAAACTGTCTTCAAATTTTTTTCTTACAAACCAGTTAGTGATATGACAGTCAGGGTTCTCCAGGGAAACAGAGCCAATAGCGTGTGTGTGTGTGTGTGTGTGTGTGTGTGTGTGTGTGTGTAAAGTAATTATCTATCCATGTCTCTATATATGTAGATACAGAGCCCTCTCTCTCTCCGTATAGATATATATGAAATGGTCGTGATATACACACTTAACAACAGTTCTCAGAACGCTCAGATCAGCTCAACCTCGCAGCCTCAACTTCTTAACAGGGTCATTTACATTTTCTAAGAGCTAGTCCCCCCAAAACCAATAGTTCTCTAGCTTCAGAAATCCACTCTCAGGAACTCCTTCCACCCACAAACACTTGTAGTCACCGGGTTCTTCTCTGTCCCCTCCCTACAGCATCCGTCTCTTCTGTTATCCTCAGGACCTCTCAGCTATGGCTTTCCACACCTCAGCGCTGTTGACATGAGGACTGAAGAGTCCATGCTGGGTGGGGGGCAGCAGGGGCACCTGTTCTTTGGAGGCTGTTCGACAGCCTCCCTGGCCTCTGCCCTCTCGACACCCCTCCCCAGCTGTGAAAATATCAGTTGCCTCCAGACCTTGCCAAATGTCCCATGGGGGCAAAATCACCCCCAGTTGAGAACCACTGACTTAATTAAAACAGCAAAATGAAGTACCCGTAGCAGATGGTCTCAGAGAAAATCCTCACCCACCCAGTCTGCCCAGCAGATACTGAGCAGAAAGCAGGGAGGCACTTGCAGACACGGTCTCCTCATGTGTTTCACCCTCTCCAAGGTGGCCTCAACGTCTAGGTTCTGAGTTTATTTCTCTGCCGGCTACATTTAGGAGGAATAATCTCATGAGCAAAGATGATACAGTCAAGACAAATTGAGAGCAAATAGAGAAAGAATCTGTCTTTTATTTCTATGGCAGGAAATGATAGGAGCCTGAAAGGGAGTTTTGCTTAAATTTTTGTCTCCTTAATTGAATTTTCTCCGTTGCTTTCACAGTGGGGACCAGGCCTCCAGATGGTACTGCTGCCTTTTGCCTTTTGATGTCAAGGGAGCTTCAGGCAACCAAGAGTCACAAGGATAAGAGTCTTCCCTTATTTACAGGTCAGATGTATGTCAATCACTACAATCCAAGACACAGTGAAGAATCTGAAAGAAGCAGAAATGTTTTCCAGAGTTCGAAAATGCACATTGTGAGGCCCGGTCACAGGCTATTTTGACCCTTACTCACGGGAAAGCTTTCTCGGCGGCTGGACTCTTGGTTCAGCACGTTTCAGCAAGTTTGATCACTGGCCTTCCCTGCAGGAGATTCAGATAGAGTGGGTGTCACACGAAAGTATCCTGAAAGCAGAGATAAATGGTTGTTACACCCTGATGGGAGAAGACAGAGAACAACCGAAACAGGAGCAATAGAAGCCATATCACGACCCCAAAACATTAGGGGCCTGAGGTTACCTAATATACAGGATAAACTGCACAAACACTTCATTTGTCCCCATCGTGAGTAATATTACAACACACACAGTGCTGAGGTTTATAATGGTGACGCTGAGTCGTCAAAGCAAGGTTCATTCATGTTAAAAATAATCAGTTGCTACGGATGGTGGCGATGGTTGCACAACAGTGTGAATGTATTTAACACCACTGAACTGTATGCTTTACAGTGATTAGAATCGTAAGCTTTATGTTATGTATATGTTACTGTAATGTTTAAAAAATCAGATATTATGATGGCTGAGAGGTCTGTAATACATTTTGGAAAAAAAAGTAACCAAAATGGATACGATTCAAATAAAACTGTGCTGCTTAAAAGGATAAGCAAGAACTATCTTCATGATTCACTTGTGAATAGTGTCTCCTTTATCAAAGAAGCTTGCTGTTTACGATGTCACTGGAATTCGTTCAAAAATAGCAAGCAATCACACCCTAATAGAAAGAATCGGACGTCGTGATCTGGGGACTGACTTTTATTTTTAACTCTGACAATGAAATATGACTACAAACCTTGTGGTTTGATAATGAAACTTAAAAAAAAACAACCGACATTGGACGGCTGGGCTCATTCTGCGGCCGGAGCCCAGCCTGGCTCCTCTGATGAGTGTTGGCTTAGGGCTCCCACCACCGAGCAGCAGGGTTGATGGATGACTACATTTACTGTCCGCCTTGATAACGGCAGGCAGATTCCTGGTGGCCAGCACTGAGCACAGCAGCCCTTGCAGGCCCCTGGGAGCAACTGCTTCTATTCAGAGACTCCACCACTCAGAGTTAATTGTAGCCTTAATGGCTGTGGCATTAAAGACTCACTCACACTAACCCACACTGTTTGTCAAGTTGCCAAGACCACGCCAGGTACTTTCTAAGGAGCTTTGTCATGTCAAACGAGAAGGGTGGGTTGGACACTGCCTGCTTCCTGCTGCCTGGTCCTTAGCAGTATATTGTGCTTGACATTTCTGCTTTTCCACATTAAAATGGGAGGGATCCTGAAAGGACACAGATTATTGACCAAGATGGAGCTGTTTTGGGGAACTTAGTTGGTTTGTACTGACCACTGGTTCTCCTCGTAACTGTCTTAAAGGCAAGGAGCTTCAAATCTTTTTTGAGAAAATGAGATGGGGAGTTTGGATTGGAATTTGGGCTTTTTTTTTTTTTTTCTTTTTGCATAGTGAGAAGCTTAATGTTCTGTAAATGACTCTTAAATAGGTATTATCTGATGAGGGCAAGTAGATTCATTCAAAACTGTTCATTTCCATCACAAGCAAATCTCAAAGTCTGGTTCTCAATTAGGACCAGGAGTTACAAGCACAACTCAGGCATCCTCTACTCAACGGATAAATAGAATTAGAAGAAAAGTTTGAAAGTATCAGCCATCAGTCCACTTGGGAGCTTTGGGAGGCCAACTGGGATGGAATTCTCTGAGGAAAGAAAGGATTTTTCGGAATCATTTCCTCGGGAGGGAAATAACCACACCAATTTTAGCCTCAAACTTTCGAAGTTATTTCTCCAAATCTTTGGAGGCTTTTCAAACCAGTTCTGAAGGTTTTTATAAAGTCGAAATGGCTCTGAAATCTCCTGTCCAAGTGCAGAGACCCTGGCTGAATGGATGGGGTGTGATGCGGTTTTCTGAGAGCTTGTTTGGATTTCAGGAAGTGAACGAGATAAGCTGAATGGCCTCTTCCTGCTCTGACTCTTAAAAAAAAAAAAAAAAGTCTCGCCCAAAAATGCTTGAAAGAAACCACTGACATTTCCTAGCTTCAAAAGAGCAGAAATCTAACGGGGGAGGAAAGAAAATCACAATTAGAGGCCCAGGATGTAGGAAAGACATATCAAGTGGTAATGCCAACTGAGACGAATTTAGAATAAACACACAACGCTTAAGGTTGTAACTTTATTTGCATTTTGTTTTGTTTTGTATGAACTTCCCTACTAAAAGGATGACCGAGAAGCGCACCTGTACAGTCTGAAATATTTCCCTTTTCCCTCTCCTCTTTGCTTCTTTGCTTTGCGTTTCACCATCAGGAAAAGAGACAATCTTGGTGGTGAGGGGTGTGCTGTTCTCGAGATTATTTCAGATAAGTTCTGTGTTGGTGAAATAGGTGGTTTAGAGCTGAAATCTGTTTTTGCTGTTTTTGTATCAAACAAAAAGGCAGCCACATTCACTGCATTACATACTTCAACATGGGCAGAATTTCCAGGGAGAGCGCACCACGGCCGCTCCCTGAGCAGCTCTTGGGGTGAGTTTTCACGCTGAGAAAGTGTGGGTACATCATACTCACCTTGTCGGAGGCACCTAATGTTATAGCCCCCTGTGGACCTCCACTCCAGCCCTGAGCCATTCGGCAAGACCAGGGAGCAGCAGCCAGCCTCTCTTTTGAGGGCAGGAAAGAAGAGTCGGCCTCTGCCAGGCCTTGGACGAGACCCAGGGCATCCCAGGCCCCTCATCCAACAAGCCCCGCCATGGCCGCGTGAGGTGTCAGGTGATCCTGCACGGTTTCCTGCCGTGGAAACACGCCATCGGGACACCAGTTGAAGTCTCGCTACTGGGGGAACACTTCTAGCCTCTGGATCTCATTTTACATGTGCATCAAAGGTGCTACTGTGGCCCCTGTACCTCCTGTATCACTCTGAGAGCACGGAGGACGCATGGTGGGCGGGAGGGTGGACACATCCCCACCTGTGGGACTGGGTCACGCGAGACACCTGTGCTGCACCAGGTGGGGTCCGGGGTGCATGGGCCACCACGGGCTTCTGGGGTCTCTGCTGCCTTCCAAGGCAGGGCCAGTGGGATTCGGATCCCGAGAATCCCAGAATGACCATTTCTGGGAAAATAACAATAAAGCCCAACTGTCCCTTTAACTTTATCCCAGCCAGGCTAGCAAAATGCAGAGCATAAAACAGCCCATTTCTCAAAAGGAAGCCTTAGGACACGGGGGACGAACCCACAGTCTGACTTCACGGCACTCTTGCCCCTTCGACGCCGACCCCACGTGCCACCCTCAGCGCCACGGAATCCATCTCCAGGGCCGGCGGACACAGTGGGAAGGGCAGGGGCTGGCTGACCTGGGAGAGGCCTAAACCCTCGAGAGCTTGCTTCCTGATCAGCGAAATTGAGAGACGAAGCCTCCCGGCACAGCAGGTGTGAAGGTCGGTGTAAAGGGCCCACGTGAAGGTGCTGGGGCACAGGGATTGGGCCCACAACACACTCCAGTCTGTCTCTTCCTTTTCTACAGAGCAGTTGCTTCTGAGGAGCTGCTCACAGCTCTAGCGGAGGATGTGGATCTTGTTCCCCCAGTGTCAAGATTCATAAAGTTTAGGAAGAGATGCAAAACTTCCAGCCGTTGCTTTTAGAGACCCTTGAAAACCCAAGGAGGCTCCGCTCTAAGAGCTCAGAGCTGTTTCCAGGAGATCAACAATAAAAACCATCTATATTCCTTTTTCAAAGTGGGGTATTCATAACAGGAGAATAAACATAAGAAAGTAGCAAGGGCTTCATTCCTGTGAGCCCATGGGTTTCCTTGATCTGTTCAGGAACATTCTCTTCTCTCCTGGGAGCAGGAGGGAGGGGTGCCTTTTATCTCCTGAGCAGGAAAGAGCACTTGATGGCTTCTCACCACCTGGACAGGAGCCAGGCGGCTCTCGGGAGCGGACGTGCCCGGAAGATCCTTCGAGCTGCTCTCGCTCCCGGCCCCGACCACTGTGTTTCTCCTCCGTCATCTCCCCACACAGTTGCTGTCAGGCTTGGAGCGCTTCCCCCTCACCCACGGATCCCACCCCCTCGGAAACCAACACTGGCCAAGTCACTCCTTGGCATCTGAGAAGCCTGGAGACCCTCTTCCATCAGAGGGATGTCAGAAATGGCATCTTCTGACATCCTCCCTGGACCCAGCTCAAAGGAGTGATGTCTTTCCTTCCTGGTCCCTGCGAGGAGCTCTGGGGCCCCTTGGAGATGCTGGTCCCAGTGAATCACAGGCCGCCCAGTGGCGTCAGGCTCGGGCTGCCTCCTGGGGCTGCTCCCCACCCAGAGCCCTGCTTAAAGGAGGGGACCAGCATCTGCAGCCCCTCCATCCCCACGTCACAGTGCCCCATGGCTGGGGAGGGGGCTGGAAAGGGACAGGACTCTGCCTTTCCCATCACAAAGTAGTTCTCTCACCCCTGGAAGTACTTTTCTGCTGAAATTCAGAACGAAGTTATTTTGAAGCCACGCCAGGAAAAGCCCTGGAAACAGTGATGGGAGCTTGTGCTGGAAGCTGAGGACACATGCTCCATGCTGACTCTCCCATCCTTATTTATTTGCATGATCTGGACTAATTTCTCAGCTGTAATCCACACCACCCACCACCTATGAACTTCCCAGAAATGGCCGGCAGGGGAGGGGCTGGACGAGCAGGAATGCCCGAGAGGCTGCCAGGCTCCCTGTCCAATCTGTCATGGCCGACTTAATAATTCACTTAGACGATCTCCTCAAAGTAAGCGAAAATATTGGCAGCAAATGGTCAAAGCAAATGTCCCAATTTTATTACAAGACAGTCTGTTATGTGATCAGATTGAGGAGTGAGTTAAAGTGTGAAGATGTTTAGGGGCCACTAATACTGACCCAGCCTGTACATTTTGACGTTTTGTTCATCCTGGATATTTTTGCATTAATTTTGATCTTTAAAAAATATTGCATTAGGAAACTTAAAGGCATATCACTAAGTGAAGAAACCAATCTGAAAAGGCTGCACACTGTATGATTCCAACTCCATGACATCCTAGAAAAGGCAAAACTATGGACACAGTGAAAAGACCAGTGGTTGCCCAGGGCTGGGGGGAGGGAGGGAGGCATGAGGATCTGGGGGGCAGTGGAACTACTCAGTACGACCCCCTTACGATGAAGACATGTCATTGTGCATTTGTCCAAAGCAATGGAACGTGTGCCACCAGGAGTGAACCCCAATGTAAACAGCAGAGTCTGGTGATGATGATGTGTCAGTGCAGGGTCATCGATCATAACAACTGTGCCACGATTGGGGGTGTTGATAATGCGGGGAGCCGTGCCTGTGGCAGGCGGCGCAGGGGAGAGGCGGGAAATTTCTGCACCTTCCTCTCAGTTTTGCTGTGAACCTAACACTGCTCTAAGAAATAAACTTTAATAAAAAGTATTGCATTAAGATGTTATTTATCTGGGAAGTCGCTGTATGAAGGGGGCAGAGTTTCAGTTTCGAAAGATGAAAAGAGTTCTGGGGAGAGAGGGTGGTGCCAGGGCACAGCAGAGTGAATGTACTTGACACCACTGAGCCTAGAAATGGTTAAAAGGTACGTTTCATGTTGTGTGCATTTGATCACAGTTTTGAGATGCTATTTACCTTAATGACTGAGCTTTTTGCCATCCCCCCCCCCGCCGCCTCCCTTGAATTTTGTGCCTTTCTCATCTCACCATCATTCTGGACCCGCTCTCCACCTCTGAGAAGCCAAGGGCTGCAAGTGTTGTGGTGTAGGACGCAGAGGAGGCTGTACACGTCTTCCACTGCGGCATAAAGAATTATCACAGACTGAGTGGTTTAAAGCTACAATTTGTTAGCTCAGTATTATTAATGTTTCTGTAGATCAGAAGTCCAGCACTGCCTGGCTGGGTTCTTGTCTGTCTGGAGGTTCTGTAGAAAAACATCTGTTTCCAAGCCCATGCTCACTCCTGGCAGAATTCAGTGCCCTGTGGTTGTAGGACTGAGGTCCCACTTTCCCTGCTGGTGTCAGTGGAGACCTGTTCTCCGTCACAGCGGTCACCTGCATTCCTTGCCATGTGGCCCGTTCCTCTCTAAGTCAGCAAGACTGTGTCAAATCCCTCTCCTGCTCTGAATCTCTGAGCCCAACATCAGAGTGAAAGACCTCGTGTGATCAGGTCAAGCCCACTGGATCACCTCCCCATCTTAAGGTCAGTTGACTTGGGACCTCACTTACAACTGTAAAGCCCTTCACAGCGGTGCTCAGGTTGGTCTTTAACTGAACAACGGGGAGGCGTGTGCACACCACGGATGGAAATCTTGGCGCCATCTTAGAATTCTGCCCATGACAGCCGTCTTCTAAGTGTGCTGGGCTTTGAGATGAACGGCGTTTGGTTCTTCACGTCCTGTGCTGGCTTCAGCCTCATGGACAGCGTGCATTTCGCCCTTCATTAGCCACGGAGAGCCCTGAAACTAGGATAGCCAGGCCTCCAGGAGCAAGAATGAGAGAAGTGATTCTTTCTTTGTTCCAGGTCAGTTTGAACCTGGGCCAAGACCACCCGCATAGGTGATAATTGTGACAATTTTTGTGGAGATCAGATTACTGGCTGACCCCATCCCCTCCTGTCATACTAGGCCCCCAAACCGTCATCAGATGGAAATGATTTTCAGAACTTGAGTAACTGTGCTCTAGAGGCAAAGCCTTTACTAGCTAGTTACAAACACCATTTGGCATCCACTCCCTCGTGTTCTCAGAGCACACAGTGTATCTTAGTGACAGGCGTGATTATTGCTGGGTGATACAGGTCATGGGTGCATATCTTTCTAAGGGAAGTGGTACAAAAAGAAAGAAAACCATGTAGATTACCAAATTTGCAATATGGGTTTGAGAGCATTAACTAAAGTTTATTTTCGTTCTCTCCAAGGAGAAAGGCTATGTTAATAGTGCAACTGTGGTAGAATATTCTGCCTACTTAGGGCCATAAAATACTCTAAACAACTGAAAATCATTTCTAGGTAGTTCATGCAGAAATTATAAACTTTCTCTTGTTAAATAGAGCTCCCATACCCCCTAGCTGTGCAGGTACCGAGAAGATAGCGCGTCCTGCCTATAACCCCTGACACGCTCACTTTGGATAAAACTGGCTGCTGTCATCCAGCAAAAGGAGGAGAAAAGCTTTCCCTTCCAAAAGCACGGCCTCGGGTGGGATTTGCGGTCCTTCCCCTCCTCTCCTCACTCCCGGAGACCCGCGCCACCCTATGAGTGCGTGTCGCAAAGGTGGGACCCCTGCAGGTGCCCGTCCCGCTGACGCTGTGAGCCAGCCGGCTCTGCTGAGTGGCTCCTGGTCCCACGTTGCCCGGTCAGCCCAGGTGAGCTCACTCCTGCTGTTCTCCTCCCAGGGGACCGTTCCTGCTGCCCAGCCCCTGAAGTCCCAGCCCTTTCTTTGTGGTTCTCTATGCACTCCTGGCCCTATAACCCCAGGAAAAAAGGGTCTTTTTCGCCTGGGCTTTATACTTCAACCTATCTTATGTCACAGTATTTGCCAGAATTCCTGCAGCTGCTACCCGTGGAGCCTGGCTCTCCCGCCGCCGCTTTCCTCCACCGTCGCCTGTCTCTTCTCTTCCTTTTTCCTCCCCCGCTTCCCTCAGGCCCCTCCCCACCCCGGCCTCCTCCCCCGGGAGTCCCTCAACTCATCTGTCAATCCTGAAACGAGCCCCATTTTGATTAGCACACTCTGCTTCTCCCCCAACCCTGTGATTTCGTTATTTTTCCAGTCAACGGATTTTTCTCAGCGCCAGTTCATCTTTTGGCTTGCCTTCCTTCTAGGACGCTGACATCTGTCCAAGTCTCTTCAGACTCGCTGGAGGTAGGTGCCAGGCCAGAAAGAAAAATGGTCTAGGAACGCCTGTGGCTTTTGTGCACCCCACATGTAAGTCACTAGAGGAGAAAAGATTCAGGACGCAGGCAAATGTGCTATAGCCACGAGCAGGAGGGCAAGGCTAGAAGAGAGGTTCCCTGAGGCTGGGGCACAGCAGGCAGGAGCCGTCGGAGGACCACGGGCCTCTGAGACACCGGCCCCACCCAGGACTCCTGGGGCCCAGTCGTGGTCCTACTGCCTCTCCGATGGCTTCTCCCCACCTACTCACCCATCCTGAAGGCCCCGGGAGGGACCCACCCATCCCTCCCAGTGGCTTTTATGGGACGGATGTTTGCTGCACTATTTAAGAGCTTAGCAAGAAATACAGTTAGCCTATGTCTAATGATGCTGTTGCTTGAAAGTAATAATATTGCATTTTTTATGACGATAACTGAGAATTTCCATGAATTTAAACCACCCCCCGTGTTAATTATTCACAAGCAATGCCATCGTGCTCCGGTTGTCTAACAACATGTTAAACTTTCCATGGGTTTTGACAAATCTGCGACGTCACACGACCACCATTACAGTATCATACGGAAAAATGTCACCGCCCTAAAACCCCCGTGCTCTACGGGTTATCCCTCCTTCTTCACCCTCCAACCCCGAGGATCACTGATCTTTTCACTGTGGTCTTTGTACGTGGCTCTACCTTTTCCAGAATGTCATATCGTTGGGATCATACAGCAGGCAGCCTTTTCAGATTGGCTTCTTTCTCTTAGCAATATGCATTTAAGGGGCAGTATTTTTATGCAGCAGCAGAGGACCAAACCACTTGACGTATCAGGAAGATTAGCACGTGAGTCACTTAGGTGACCAAATGGGATTTACACACACGATTCCATTAACTGAAGCAAATTAACTGCAACCTGTAAGAAGAGGATTATCGGGCTTCCCTGGTGGCGCAGTGGTTGAGAGTCCGCCTGCCGATGCAGGGGACACGGGTTCGTGCCCCGGTCCGGGAAGATCCCACATGCCGCTGAGCGGCTGGACCCGTGAGCCATGGCCGCTGAGCCTGCGCGTCCGGAGCCTGTGCTCCGCAACGGGAGAGGCCACAGCAGTGAGAGGCCCGCGTACCGCAAAAAAAAAAAAAAAAGAAGAAGAAGAAGAGGATTATCTCCCTGACATCCCAGTAGCATGGGTTATAGGATGACATACAAGGCACGGCGCGTTTATCTGGAGACAGTTCAAGCCAGCAACTTGTTCCGAAGTAGAAAAGCTCAATTTAATGACCATCACCAGCTCTGAACATGTCGATTGCTTCCTATATGCCAGGCACCCTGCTTAGTGTCTCCCCTGCGTTTTCTCAATGTTCACAACAACCACTGCTTCAAAGAGGGGAAAATGGAGGGTTAGAGCCCTTGCATATCAAAGGTCACACATTCAGCAGGTGTCCAGGTTGGGACTGAACCCAGGCTGGTCCACCTCCAGAGCCCATGTGCTCCACCACTGAGCCTCTGACTGAATACGTACAGAAAATATTACTTCGTGCGCCCGTGAGGAGAGCTGAGCAACTCCCTGAGCCTCTCTTGTCCTGGAGCTCTAACGCGAGTTTCCACCCCTTGATGGGCCAGTGTGCTCCAGGGCTCCCTATCTGGGGCGTTTCTGCTGCAGGAATACACAGTGGTGTGTAAGAGCCAGAAAGAACAAAGCATGAGAAAGTCCCCACACAGCCCACTTCCTCAGGATGTATTTCCATTCAGAAATGCAGACTCCCTGAATGCTCATGCTGCCGGAGTCAAGCACAGCGTGATGCTCGGAAAAGCCACGCTGAAAAGACTTAGCCGTGTCCTTTGGAAGGACTGCTTGTTCAGCTAAGATGGGTTTTTTCACCACTTCCTGCCTCAAGCTAAATTCAGAGACTTATGTACTCATTTATCCATCAAATAAGCCTTGAGCTCCTGTATGTGTCAGACCCTGGAGGACGTACAAGTAAACAAAATAACCGTAAAGAGGGCACACGGGCTATAGTGGTCAATAAGGGCCCGACAGTGGCACAAAAGAGGGCCCTGGAGATGCCGCCCAGGAGGTCATGCTTGAGATGAAGTCCCGCACGGGCTGCAGGGCCGCCTTACCGCAGAGGGGTGGGGCAGGCATCTTAATGCAGCGGGTGGGGCACGTGCAAGGGCACGGGGGCTGAACCAGGTGGCCGGTTCTGCGCACGCTGCACGGTCAGGCGTGTCTGGAGCCCATGATCTGGGGGGAGAACAGGGCGTTGGGACTGGAGAGGTAGTGGCCAGGGAGCAGGGTCCTGGGCAAGGTGGCTCCTGTGTTGAGACTGAGGCAGAGGCATGGAGCTTTCGGAGGGCCGGAGGGACACACTGCATTTTTAGAGAGACGGTTTCAGGAGGAGGGCTGGAGGGGGGCCGGGCGGGGGTGTAAGCAATTAGGCAACGGGGGGCGATGCTGACCCCTCCTGGGTCTGCAGGCGGCAGTGAGGGGGAGGGGTGGGGTTCATATGTATTTAAGATGTGAACTGAGGAAGCGCAGTATTTGCAGATTTAAATCTTTACTTGCATCCAGACTTCTTTTCAACGTTAATAAGAAGTATCTTTGTCTTCACTCTTCACCCTCGATGTCATCATTTCACTATTAAATGGCATGTGGTTTTACTACCACGTTTTCTTGGCTACACACACACACACACACACACACACACACACACACACACACACAGTGCTATTTTCCCTACAGATGCAGGAAGTCCAGTAGTTTTGAGACAGAAAGATTTAACTTTTAAAACAAAGAATTTCCCCCCTGAGTCAGAACCCAGGAAGGTTGGATGTGAGTCACTGGTCCCGCTCGCTGGGGGGCGGCCTTGGTCCACCCCCGGCCTCTCTGGGTCCCACCTACCCCATCCAGCAAACAATGAAGTTAGGGCAGACGACCAAAACGACCTTTTCCAGTTCCTGAATTGAATGGCAATTTCAGCAAACTTACTGACCTACATACTAAAAACCCATGAGAATCAGTTGTTTTCCTGATTTGTGGAGACAAGTTTCTATGTTACAGCCTTTTACCTAATTCAGCTGGGGTCTATCAGAGTAAAGCCAGCTCCGCTGTCCAGGGGGGGTCTCAGCTTCCAAATGGGAAGCACGGTGTGGTTAAATCTCCCAAGTGCTCCACGAAGGCCGGGCTCATGAAAAGCTGTACACCACTGAGTGCTGTTCTCTTTTCTGTCTTCTTTTTAATCGGATGTATTGTGGTTTTAGAGAGGAATCTAAGTGTTTCATAAAAAGCTCAGTTTCCCCAAATCTTCACATGGTCTAACAAGGTTCATCACCACTGGCCTTTCCAGCGGCCTCTGTAAACCATTTCATCTCTTATTTCTAAGCTTTCTCAGCTGGAGACGGGGTCGTAAGGTAACCTCATTAAATCAGGGACTATCTGTAGGCAGAAGAAAGGCCCCCAAAGACGTCTGTGTCCTAATTCCCCCAGCCTTTGAAGATTGTTACCTTACATGGCACAGGGGACTTTGCAGGCATACTTCAGATAAGGTCCTTGAGATGGGGATCATCCGGGATCATCTGGGCAAGCCCAGTGCAATCACAAGGGGAAAAAAAACGATGTGATGGGAGCAGAGGTCGGAACAGTGGACATGAGAAGGACTCAACTGTCATTGTTGGCATTGAAGATGGAGCAAGGGCCAAAGAAAGCAGGAGCCTTTAGATGCTGGACGATAAGGCAATGGATTTTCCCCAGAGCCTCCAGAGGTGTGCCGTCCTTCTGACACCTTGATGTTAGTGAGTGAGACCCATTTGGGACTTCTAACCCACAGAGCTGTAACATAACAAACTCACGCCTCCACGTTTATGGTAATTTGTCATGGCAGCTACTGGAAACTAATACACCAGCACCCTCAGCGTGAGGCTAGTGCCTGACATATAATACAGCTCAATGTTATCAAAGGAAAATGTGACCCCAAATAAAAGTAATGTCCAGCATCTATGTAGCACACAGCAGGGACGTACATAAATTGCAGTGTCACTCCATTCTGACCCATCCCCTTGTGATAGGTATTATCATCCTCATTTAAAGATGAGAGGACAGGGCTTCCCTGGTGGCGCAGTGGTTGAGAATCTGCCTGCTAATGCAGGGGACACGGGTTCGAGCCCTGGTCCGGGAAGATCCCACACACCGCGGAGCAATCAAGCCCGTGCGCCACAACTACTGAGCCTGCGCGTCTGGAGCCTGTGCTCCGCAACAAAGGCCGTGATAGTGAGAGGCCCACACACCGTGGTGAAGAGTGGCCCCCACTTGCCGCAACTAGAGAAAGCCCTTGCACAGAAACGAAGACCCAACACAGCCAAAAAAATAATAAATAAATAAATATAATTAAAAAAAAATTTTTTTTTAAACTAAAACTTCTATCTCCAAGCTTTTTTTTTTTTAATTGGAGTGTACTTGCTTACAATGTTGTGTTAGTTTCTGCTGTACAACAAAGTGAATCAGCTATATGTACACCTATATCCCCTCCCTCTTGGACCTCTCTCCCAGCCCCCCATCCCACCCATCCCACCCATCTAGGTCATCACAGAGCACCAAGCTGAGCTCCCTGTGCTATACAGCAGGCTCCCACTAGCTACCTGTTTTACACATGGTAGAGTGTATTTATGTCAAACCTAATCTCCCAATTCATCCCACCCTCCCCTTCCCACCCTGTGTCCACACGTCCGTTCTCTACGTCTGCGTCTCTATTCCTGCCCTGGAAATATGCTCAGCTGTACTATTTTTCTAGATTCCACATACATGCATTAACATATGATATTTGTTTTTCTCTTTCTGACTTACTTCACTCTAGAGATGTGGCTGTTTTTTTAAAGCATATCCCAGTAACTGTATTTGCTTTGTGCAAAGCATCGTAGGAGGTTTGGAAGCAAGAAATCATTGTTAGGAGCTATGGTGTGTAGAGAACATTTAAACCACACCGCCGTTATTCTAATATTTGTAACGTCACTGTTTTCTTTCAGTCCTTGGAAGTGTTCTGATCATATTAGGATTTAGACATAGCAGATCTCCTGGGGCCACGGCAGAAGGGTGGGCAGTAAAACGGGGTGAACTTCCAGGACGGGAAACGTCTTCCTCAAGAACGATTCCAGCAGCTCAAGCTGGGGCTTCTGGAATCATCCTACCTCTTCCCCAGAACGTAACGAACTTTTCGTAGATGTTTCCAACCCACAGGTTATAAGGTGAGTGAGGTCTGAGGCTCTAATGTGTAACGTGGTGACTACAGTTGCTAACACCATATGGTATAGCTGACACTTGCTAAGAGAGCAGAACTTAAGTGTTCTCACCAAAGAAAAAAAAAAAAAGCTAATATGTGACATGAGGTGATGGGTGTGTTAATGAATTCCTCCCTAGATGGGGGAATCCTTTCATAATGTATATTTCCATAAATCATTGCATTGTATACTGTAAATATCTTACAATTTTATTTGTCAATTGTACTTCAATAAAACTGAAAAAGAAAAGCATCCATGGACAATTTTGCCTCCCAGATAAGGAATATTCTTTTTGCTTCATTCCCTATGGAGCCTGATGACACAGATTCCCTTTTAGGTCAAATGCAGGTGTTTCGTGCTTCCCCACGCTCTCAGTGGGTGTAGCGTCACCCTCATCTCCACTGTCTTTCCCAACCCAGCCCCTCCGCCATTTCTGTGCCTCAAAGACTTTGCACTGTCCAGGGACGCCTCATCCACAGTCTGGGATCTCACCACATTCTCCTTCTCAGTTTTATGGATAATCTGTTTATTCTTCCTGCAAAAATACGAGTGTAGAAAAATCTACACTTGACCCCACTGTTCCTTCCAATGATGTCTCACATCTCCAGTCCTTGCTTTTTTAAAAATAAAACCTTTCTAAAATAATCTATTCCTGTACCATGTCAAGAAAAGCATCCTTGATAAACTGTGTCCTATAGCACACCTGACATGCTTTGGTTTATAATTACTCTGTACTTGCTTTTCTCTCTCCTCTTGTGTGAGTTTGGGGGTGCCTCTTGCCTGCTCGGATGACTATTGGAGCTTCTTGAAGACAGGAATTAGAGGGTCTCTGTTGTTGCCCCACATTCTAATGCTATGTTCAAATAAACAAGCCAAACACGAGGTTGATGATACATGCGGGGGGTACGCAGCCTGCTCCATTTGCACCTGGGCAGCCCGCCTGCAGCACAGTGGGTGCACCTGGCCCCTACGTGGTCAAAAAGTGAGTTCCTAGCAATGGACCCTGGTTACCATGTGAGCACAAACAGAGTCTGTGGGGTGCAGTTGTGTGGTGAGCTTTGGGTTTTAAGCTGATCTGCTCACAATGCCAAAACAGTCATTCTATTTAATAAAAAGATTCAGCTAAGTAAATAAAGTGGCACTGAATTTAATAAATACCCATGAGCCTATACTGATATAAACAAATGATGGAATAAATAAATAAGTGGGTATAAAGGAGACAAATCTTCTATGTAGAAAATTCCATATAATTTATGGATACATTCTGTCCTCAAGGAGGCTGAGCAGAACCCCTCACCCCTACGGGTGTGATGTGCACAGTGGTTTCCTTCCAATGAGGACCGTGTGGAAAGCAGGTGGAACAGAGTGACTCTGAAGCAGAGAAGCCTGGCAGACACCACCCCAGCCAGGGGTCAGGGTCCATATCGACAGTGACAAGTCATCCTGACAGTGTGTGCCCTTGATATGAAGTGATGAGAATGGCATTTTGCCTGTGGTCTTCCTCCCCAAAACCATAATCCAAGCTAATCATGAGGAAAAAACCCCAGACAATTCCCGACTGAGAGACATTCCACAAAATTCCTGCCCAGCCCTCCTCAAAGCCATCCAAGTCATCCCAAACCAGAAAAGTCTGAGAAACTGTCACAGCCCAGAGGAGCCTAAGTTATCACACTCAGTGTGATGAGGTGCCCTGGATGGGATCCTGGGACAGAAAGAGGACATTAGGTAAAAAGTAAGAAAGTCTGAATGCAGTATAAAGTTTACTTAATAACAATGTTATCATATTGCTTCATTAATTGTAACAAATGTACCAAACTGGTGTAAGGTTAAAAATAGGGGAAAATGGATGTGGGACATACAGGAACACTCTGTACTATCTTTATAATTTTTTAATAAATCTAAAACATCCTTTTAAAAAGTACTTTCTTCTAAAAAAATTCAGTTGAGCATCTAATGTCAAAAGCTGGTTTTGTTTGACTTTATTGAGTTGATCAGACATTTCAATGTCTTGGTTGCATTGAGATCACAACAACTTTTTCGATTTCAGAGCTAATATCAAATATAAATATGACCCAGTCCCAGTTTGCAAGAAGCCACAGTCTAACTCTAGAAGCGGAGAAGGCGCCCCGGAGTCAGTGGCGCCCGCACTGCACTTGTGGGGCTGATGTGTTGTCACTGCTAGTCATGGACAGACGGTCGCTGAATGCCCTCCAGACCAGATCTCCTAATAGCTCCAGTAGCTTCAATGGGCTCAGGCAGACTCTCTTGTTCATAAATGAATTCACCTTCTTTCTTTTTTTTTTTTAAAAAAAAAAAGTGTGGTAAGAAGGCAAGATGGAGAAAGAGCCACTCTATCCGTGGCTGAGTCTCAGTTCGGGGCGGGCGTTCAGGGACAGCTGCACAGAGGGCCGGAGTCCCGCAGCCCCTTGGCTTCTGCTGGTTCAGTTCTTTCATTTTCACACTGTTTGCCTAAGTGCGGTTGACTCCATTGAAACGAATTCCCCATATATCTTGTGAAATTCTGTACAATTTTAGAAATTACACCAGAGCCATGGTATAAGGAAACCTACTTTATATTTCTTCTTACTTTTGGCCAAAAAATTTTCAATCTACTTATTTATTTCTTTGAACAGATATCACATTCACATGGTTCAAAATTCAAAAATTACAGAGGGTGTGCATTCGTTTCCTGGGGCTGCTGTAACAAAGCACCTCCAACTGGGTGGCTTAGAACAACAGAGATTTATTGTCTCACAGCCTGGAGGCGGGAGCTGAAATCAAGGTGATGAATGGGTTGTTCCTTCTCAGGTCTGGGAGGAGGCTCTGTTCCAGGCCTCCCTCCTGGCTTCTGGGGGTTTGCTGGCAATCTCTGGGGTTGCTTGGCTTGTAGACACGTCCTCCCAATGTCTACCTTCATTTTCTCTCTACTGTCTCCCTGTGTGTGTGTGTGTGTGTGTGTGTGTGTGTGTGTCTTTTTCCTTCTAATAAGGACAGCAGTCACATTGGATTAGAGCCACCCAATCCAGTATGATTTCATTTTAGCTTGATTACATCTTCAGTGTAAGACCCTATTTCCAAAAAAGGTCCCATTCATAGGATAAAAGTTCAACATATCTTTGGGGGACATAGTTTAACCAATAATAGCGTATCTGATGAAAATTCTTCCAACCTAGTTCTCCAGTACACCTAATCCTTGTGCAGGCACATAAATATTTCTTATATATCCTTCCAGAGCTATTTTATATTATTTCAAACAAACACAAACCCAGTAGGTGCCAGACACTGGTTATCTCTGCCTTTATTCCTTGTCGCTATCATCTACATTTATCTCCTATTATTAGCAAGTCATAATGTATTACAGACACTACTTTTTTTCCACTCAATAATATGTAGTGGGGATTGTTTAATAGAGATTCCTCATTTTTTTTTTTTTTTTTTTTTTTTTTTTTTGCGGTACACGGGCCTCTCACTGTTGTGGCCTCTCCCGTTGCGGAGCACAGGCTCCGGATGCGCAGGCTCCGGACGCGCAGGCTCACCGGCCATGGCTCACGGGCCCAGCCGCTCCGCGGCATGTGGGATCTTCCCGGACCGGGGCACGAACCCGCGTTCCCTGCATCGGCAGGCGGACTCTCAACCACTGCGCCACCAGGGAAGCCCAAGATTCCTCATTTTTTTACAGCTGTATAATATTCCATCCCAGGGTTATAACAAAATTATTTAACCAGACCCTTATTGATGAAATTTGGGTTGTTTCTAATCTTCTACTATTGCAGCCAGTGTCAACAAACAACCTTGTGTATATTTTATTTCTCCCCTGGATGAATATTTTTATAGAATAAATTCTTAGAAAAATAACTTCAGGTCAAAGAGCATTTGCATTTATAATTTTAATATCTGTTGCCAGATTCCCCATAGAAGCTGAAAACAGCGTGTGTTCCCATCAGCTTTTCATAAGCGACCTTTTCCCTCCTTTTGCAACCATACCATGTTACTCGTTTTGTTTAAACAAACAAACTGGGGGTTGGATAATGAAATCTCAGTCTAGCTTAATTTGCATTTTACTCACTGAGAGTGAGGTTGAGCATCTTCTCATACATTTAAATGTCTGTGATCTTGTCTGTAAAGTGTCCTTTTCCCCATTTTCTACTGGATCTTGGTCTTTTTCTCGTGGATTTGTGGGAGCTATTTAGGTATTAGTTATATCCCCTTTTTGTGTATGAATTGCAACTATTTTTCCCATTCGTTGTCTTTTTTTTTTTTTTTTGCGGTACACAGGCCTCTCACTGCTGTGGCCTCTCCCGTTGCGGAGCACAGGCTCCAGACACGCAGGCTCAGCGGCCATGGCTCACGGGCCCAGCCGCTCCGCGGCATGTGGGATCTTCCCGGACCGGGGCACGAACCCGTGTCCCCTGCATCGGCAGGCGGACTCTCAACCACTGCGCCACCAAGGAAGCCCCCATTCGTTGTCTTATGAAGGCTACTTTAACATGAAACTTGAATTTATTGTCAATTGATTGTCTTGGATCCATGTAAGTACTTTATTTCTTAAGTCAGAAGTAGTTGGGAAAAAAAAAAAGATATAAAGTCTCACATAAACCCAACATCATACAAAAAAAAAAAAAAGTAGTTGGTTGTTTGTACTGTTTTGTCTCCTGGAATGGACTTGGGGGGACAACAGTATATTAAGATATAAATGTAAATATGATTTATATTTTTTTGGTAACAAAAAAGTAGGGTTTTTTTTTCCATTTTGTAGAAACTGTATAGAGAACCCATAATCATATCTATCAATTATAAAAATAGAATAACAGTGATAAATCTAAATATTTGCCCTACATAAACCTATTTTTGTTACTCTAACAAGATCTAAAGTTTACTAAATAGCCTTGGTAAAAACAACAAATTATACATACTTCATGAATATAGTTTTCAGAGAATATTTTGGTCCAAAGGGCAAAAAAATGATCTTTTTATATTTATCATCTTTTAATTTTAGTAAGATTTAATAAAATTATACTAATATGTGTACACACACAAATACATGTATATATTGCCCTTTCTGAGATTAAAGAAGCACCTGGCTGTTCATTTCAAGGGACATTTCAAGGACATCGCCAACTGCACTGTTCTCTGATGTTAATAGGTGTCAGCCTGAGCCTTCACCCAGAGCTTTGCGAAGGTATCATTCAAGGATCTCAGCCAGAGCTGAAGGGCTTGAGTGGCTGGAAAGGGAAAGTCATGGAGGGGCTATTTGGCCACATCGGACGTCTCACCTGCCCGCCCACCTCCTCCCTGGAATTCAGGGCTTCCGAGGAGCCCACATGACCTTCGCTTGGAGCCTTGGTGGGTCGGCACCCCGGCCCCTCAGGGAAGAGGCTGCAGAGTTAACATTTTGAAAGCGATTTTCCGCCGCTAAAAAAACGTGTGGTTTATCACAACCTTAAGAAACATCGAGTGACGGGGATTATCCCCTTTCTCCTTTCCTGTGTGCCTTCAATTAGCCGAATGAAAGCAAACCCAGGGCTTTAGAACCAAAAATAGCTGGAGAAAAGTGACGCAGATTCCACCAAGATGAAAGAGTGGAGCCCAGAAGCCTAATTAAAAGCAACTGAGAAACCAGCATTCGATACAGAGTTTACTCACCTGAACAAATAAACGGAGAGCTGCAGCAGGGCTCTAGGGGAGGGCTGTGGGAAAGGAGCCGCGGGGTCCCCGGCGGGTCACAGGAAGGCCCTGCCCGCGAGGACACAGGGCCTCACTCCTTTCCCCTCCCTGAGTCAGGGGGAGGTCAGCCAGCGAGGGGACCGGGGAGGGCTCGCGGGCCGCGGGGCAAGGACCACCTTCATCCTGCCCCCAACTGGACTTTCTTTACCATCTTGAAACGTGCATAATCAGCTAAGCATCCTTTCTCCTAGATCTTCCAGCCTCTTTCTCTTCTCGCATCTCCTTCCCTCCCTGCTACCCCCCACGACACCTTCCTGAAATTCACAGTGTTTCTGTTTCTGTGCATTCAGCATATGGATTGTTTTTTATGGCAGGGAGCTTTCAAGGACTTACTGAAAGAATTAGCCCTCCTTCACCAAGAGGAAAATTCTCTCGGTTTTGAGATAAATCAAGGCCCAAGGTCAGTCAAGAAATAAATGATTCCCGCTTTCGTACACTGCATACTTTTAACCTACAAATCAGTTCTCTTGAGAAGAATGCTGGCAAATCAAAACAGCTTTGGTGAGCCCTCCCGAGGCCACTGCCATCTTGTCCAAGATTTTATTTGGAGGCAAGAGAAAGAACGTAGCCTACTTTTCTTGGCCCTTGACCGCCGGGGGGGATGTCCTGCATTCTTTCCCTTCCAAGCTGGATATTCATTACCTTGGGGGGTGGGGGGCGGAAAGATGTATTTGGTGTTTCCCAACAAATGCAGCGGCTTTGTTACTGCAAATAACTGAAATGACAGACAGTTTCTGGAACAGTCTGTGGATGAGGCAGAGCCCAGATGCTCACTCCCCTGGGGGCCCCGGCCAGCGTTTCTTCATGTCACGCTGTGTTGGAGAGGACCCGCGACTCCGTGAGAACATCGACGCCAGGCATCAGCTACCGCTTCACGGCCCCGAACGGACTGCACAGCGGATGTTCCCGGAAGAGCATTCGACAGCGACGTCCATGCTGCCGCCCCTCAAATACTTGGGGACACCACTCAGCCTTGGCTGGCCATTCGAAAGAGTCTTCTATTAAGTACTGAAGATACGGCCCTTATCGCTAAGGGGTCACCCCCCCTCAGGGTGTGTGTTTATATAAACACAGGAGCGTCCCTCACTGTCCCCGGGGCTGTGCTTTCTGCTTGCTTTCTGCCTTGTTTTCCTCTCTGCCTCTGTCTTTCCGGCCCATTTCCCTGCCTGAGGCTCAGGGCCAGCACTGAAAGGTCATCATCCTCTATCCAGTACAACATCGAGGTGACTTGCTTTGTCAAATGACATTTTGCTTTTGTTGTTTATTCTGGGGACCTCGGGGGCAGAGATGTAATCAACCCTATTTCTGAGAAAAGGCTGTACAAGGCTCCTCTCTTGCTTTGGTTTTTCCCTTTATCCCTGACTTCCCAGCTAGCCCCCCACGCCTGCCCCCAGGCCCCGTACAGGGTGTTTTATACAGATCCCTAAATAATCATGCATCTCTTTATACACTATATTGAGTAGCTTCATGTGTATGTGCTTCAACTTCCATAGACGGCGCTGCGTATACATTGCGTTCTTTTTACTACTTTCCCCCAACGGCACTAGGCTTTCAGTCTCTCCATGTTGCTATACGTTTATCTCATTCCTTCCGGTGGCTTACAGGATGCCACAGAGGTCACGCTGGTCTCCACCACCATTCATCTGTGTGCACCCAGATAGAGAAGGTGAAGAAAACAGAACTGTCCCAATAGGACAGTCACATAACGTAGCAGATAACACAAGGGCAATCACGGTCCTTGAATTCGTTTCTGACCGTGATAGGTGGGCTAAGGAGCTTTGGTCCCCTGGTCATGTGCCCACACGTCTCCCTGGGCTCTTCTTCGCAGCCCAAGCCACAGTCACGTTGATGCGTTGATGCGTGATTATGGGTAAAGCATCTGGAGCTCCTGGTCCACGGGGCTAGGTCTCCTCGTTCGCTGCTACATCCCCAGTGCCTGGCCCAGCGCCTGGGGAATGAGAAAAGCTTGCTGAGTATTTGGTGGTTGAGTATAGGCGTAAATGGGCAAATTAATAATAACAGTTGTATAATAATTAAAGCCACGGGGTTGGAAGGCAGACAAACTTAGGCCTCCTTCTTGGCTGCACCTTTTCGCACAGTGAAGTAAACCTCTAAGTCTATCGTGTCTTCTGGCTAACGGGACGCCAGAGTTGTCAGGGTGATTATACACAACAAGGACATAGTAACCTGGAGGCTTTTTGCACTTAGTAGGATCTCAATCAAAGGACCTACGATTCAATCCAAAACTGCGAGGGCTAAGTGTTATGCTAGGGTGTGATGGCAGCCTTTATGAGCAGCAGGGGTTACAGGCAATGGGACAGTGTTGCAGGGATTAGAATGGCCCCCTCCTTGCCCTTGCGCATTTAATGCAAACAGTAGCTAAAAGCAGGGGGTAAAAATGCTCTTAATACTTGGCCACAAAGAGAATCCAGCTCAGGACACTGCCTTGCAAAATTCGTCCCTGGGCCCCATCTCTTCATGCAGCACCAGCCACTTCAGATAGACTGGGAAATGCAAAATAGACATTCAAAGACAACCATAAGTACCCACCTCGGGAATGGGAATCCAGAGGAAGGGGTGTATTCGGGTTCGCCAGGTACCAAATTGTTCAAACCCCAAATTTCTCCCTTTTGGTTGTTGGTGGGCTGTTTATATTACAGAAGTTACATGAAACTTGGAAGAAGTAAGAAAGAGAGATGGAATAAGTGGAAAAACAGAATGTGAGGTCCAGGAGTTTTGACTGGAACAGAGGTCAGCAAACCATGGCCCGGGGGCCAAGTCCAGCCATATCCTGTCAATAAAGTTTTATTTGAACACAGCTACGCCCATGTGTCTGGAGACTGTCGGTGGCTATTTTCAAACGTCAGAGTTGAGCGGTTGTGACAGAGGCCATCTGACCCCACAGAACCTAGAAAAATCACACCCTGGCTCTTTAAGAAGATGTCTGCCTGGCCCAGAAGGAGGGGCACCGAAGAGCGGAACATCCACGTTGATGTGATTTACCGTGAACCACCCGCTCAGTGGTCAGGTGCAAGAGTCAGAGAGCAAATAAAGGGCAGGGGACGCAAAATCTACCCCCCACCTCTGTGATCTTCCCAAGTCTGGAGGAGAAGGTTTTTTCAATCTTTTAATAACTCAGTCCACGGGCTCAGACCAGGTAACTGAATCCTGACAAATATGGATTCCCAAAGGCTCTGCTGAGACCCTCGAGGTCCTCAAAGCCTGACTTTCCACCTCCCCGTAAAAACAGACAAACAAAAAGGAACTGACTTTTAAAGAACTGGAGAGGCCTCTGTGTACCCCCAAATTCCCTCTTACCTTACTGGTCTCTGCTCACAACCTGCTGGCAGGACCTGTAATTTATGAAGGGAAATTTACACAGAGAAGCCAGGAGAAACCC
Source organism: Hyperoodon ampullatus (assembly GCF_949752795.1). Classification (NCBI taxonomy): domain Eukaryota; kingdom Metazoa; phylum Chordata; class Mammalia; order Artiodactyla; family Ziphiidae; genus Hyperoodon; species Hyperoodon ampullatus. Next base: position 104,005,194 of record NC_136923.1, read on the forward strand.
GACCCTGGCACACTGAGCCCCTTCTCAGCCTCCAGACCTCTCGGATACTTTCTGGAAACTGTCAGCGGACACAGTCCGGAGGCCGTGACACTGGGAAACGCTTCCACGAGTGCCTGCCCCTCCCAAGCCTGGTTTGCAGGTTGCCACATCGACCGTCGCCACAGAAAGTCCTTTTACCCTGGTCCTGGGAGAAAGCAAGGAGCAGAAACATCAGCAAAGGTGCCAAGAAAGAACCCAGACCCAAAGAGCAGGGAACTTAACACAAAAGATCTGGGTTGGATCTGTTCCCCCCTTTCTGAGAATGAAAGCTTGGGTAACAATCTTTCTCAGCTTTACGCTCCTGAGCTTGAAAAGAGGGTGATGCAAACGCTAACCAGGGTCGGGGGGTGGTGTGGAGGAGGATCCTCAGTCTTCCTGGCTCCGCTCCCTGAGGGCTACAGTTTTTTATTGGGCCCCCAGAGCGGGGCCTTTGTCTTCAGATCTGAGCACTCCTCCTGGTATGGTACCCCTTTACTGGATGCCCTCTTTAGCTCTCCAGACCCCCTTCCTCCAGGAACTGGCAATGCATGCAGTGTCGCCCCCATAAGCATCCCTCCCAGTGACCCTCAGCTGGGTCCCTCTCTCCTAAGTGGGGAGGAGTGGCTGGCCACCTAACTCCATGGGACTTCAATGGACAAGTCCTGCCATGATCACTTCTAGACTTGCTTCCGTAGGATGGATTTCAGGAAATGGAATTGGTAGACAGAGAATTTGTCTTTCACATACTGAGTCTCAAGAGCTCTTTATGTATAAAGGATATTGGTACTGTATCTGGAATATATATGACAAATATTGTCCTGCTTTGTTAAGTGACGTTTAATTTTGCTTATGGGGTTTATGGGATTTATGGAATTTATTGTATGTAGTCAGATCTGTTGATGATTTATTTTATAATCTCTGCCTTTGGTGTTATTTTTATTCCTTTTTTAATTTTATTGAAGTCTCGTTGATTTACAATCTTGTGTTAATTTCTGTTGTACAGCAAAGCGACTCAGTTATACATATACATATGCTTTTTCATATTCTTTTCCATGATGGTTTATCACAGGATATTGATACAGCCCCCTGTGCTGTACAGTAGGACCTTGTAGTTTATCCATCCTATATATGCTGGTTTTCATCTGCTCATCCCAAACTCCCCCTCCAGCCCTCCCCAACCTTGGCAACCACAAGTCTGTTCTCTATGTCTGTGAGTCTGGTGTTGTTTTTAGAAAGGGCTTTTCATGAAAATTATAGAATTATCTAAATTTCTTTTATGGCTCGTAAGGCTTACTTCAAGCTTACTCGAATTTTTTCCAGCTAGGTCAGTAGTTTTCCCAGTACATTTGATAATCTACCCTTTCACTATGCATATGAAATACTATATTTCTCGTGTACTAAATAATTATATACATTTTGCAAAATGGGAAAACTGACGTCTGCCCCTGTGGTCATGGTGGGCAGGTGGGCTTGACTGAAGGGTGGACAAAGGAAGAGGCAAGACGTCGCGCAGGCCCCGCTCAACGGGGGCCGTGGCTACCTGTGAAGGTCTGGCGTCTCGGGAAAACCTGTCTGTGTCACGGCGCAGTCGGGTGGAGTCTGAATTCTCCACAGTGTGTGTGGCCAAGTGGTGGGCGCTGACCTGAGGTTACCTCGTCCTGAGTAAACGTGGTGCTTGTGTTTCCAGAAGAGCTAGCTCAAAGTCCCCTGAAAGAGTCGTCCTCATCATACTCGTGCAATCCAAAATGACAGATTAACATTTTTTTTCATTATTCAGGCAAAGAACAGAAAGCTGAAATGACTTTCTCAGACCTGGAGTGCGGGGGATGGAACTGAGGCCTCCGTGCTGTCAGTGCAGAATTAAACCCGTTTCTGAACCCGACATATAACTGGCCTTGTGGTGGACTTTTTGATCCCCCCTAATTCCCTAATGTGTTTCTCAGAATATTTTGGATTTTGGTTTATTTTCTTAAGCCAGTGAAGGACCTTCTTATGTTTCCATTCACTTTATTTTAACAACATTTTTTTTCTTTTAATGATTTTTTTTTTTTCTGGAGCCATTTCTCTGTGAAGGAAGTATGTGGTGTGGCATTTGGAGGAATCCATGTGTTTGTGGCCCATTTTCTCTGACTTGGAGCTGGTTTCGAATAAGACCCGCTGCTGGCCAGTGGTCAGGTGAGCAGTTCACGGTGTGGTGGGGAGTCGGAGTGAGGGCCACGGCGCTCAAATCCCTGAAGCCTCTGTCCCTGCAAACCCTGCCCCCGGAAGCCCGCACACACGGCCCCCCGCCCCAGAGGGTCTTATAAGTTTGCATAGGGACCAGGCTGCATTTCTCCAACATAACACTTCTCACAGCTGCAATAAAAATAATTCACTGTAATTGACACATTAATTGTCTCCATGGCTAGAAGCTAGTGTCATGAGAACAGGCTGTGCAGGGCCTGCTTCAGGGGTGAACCATCCACGCCCGGTGTGGTTTCATGCTCTGCAGCTCTTGCCTTGAAATTTTTACTTTTTGAACAAGGGACCTAGGTCTTGGCCTTTGATGTCCCCAAAGCCCAGCCCCTGATCGACGGCAAACGCACGATAACTGTTGAACATCGTCACTGAGTAAATCCATGAAGAGCCACCCCTCCTGGGTGTGCGGGCCGCGTGTCCTGGGGGAACTTTCCAGAAGAAGGTGGCAGCACAGCTGCGGCCCTGCAGGCGACAACAGCTGCCCTCCTTCTAGATTCTCGCACTCTCGGCGAGCGTCTCCTCTGGCCTCGGTGCTGACTGGCCGGCCCCATCCTCAGCACCAGCCCTGGGCCTGGCTGTTGTGCCTCAGCATCTGCTTCTGGCTCACAAGGGTCCCGAGCTGAGTTGACCCTCTGAACGAATCTCAGCACGGACCCCGTTCACCAGCTGGCCATGGGGGGCCACCTGCCCCACGGCTCACCTGGGCCCTCTGGCCTCGCTCAGGCCTGGCCCCTGAAGGGCCACGGCCACTGTACGTGTGACGATGGCTTACTGGGCTCACCCCTGACGGCTTGGTGGAGCTGATGGAACTCAGCCCGTGCTGGGCACTTCTGGCTTCGTGGTCACTTGGTGACACAGTGCCGGCACTCTGGCCCCGCTGGGGTCTAGGAGCTCACCAGTGTGTATCTGTTTTCCGCCGGCATGTCACTGTCCACTCCCGCTGGCACGGCCCTGACCCGGGACCCCCAGCACTCAACAAAGTAGCCACCCTCAGATATTTGGGCACCCTCATTTCCCCAGCGCTCAGTGGCCACAGGTCGCTTAGGTCTTTATCGGTGACCAGGCCCTTCTTTTTTTTTTTTTTTTTTTTTAACATCTTTATTGGAGTATAATTGCTTTATAATGGTGTGTTAGTTTCTGCTTTATAACAAAGTGAATCAGCTATACGTATACATATATCCCCATATCTCTTCCCTCTTGCGTCTCCCTCCATCCCACCCTCCCTATCCCACCCCCCTGGATAAAGAAGACGGGCCCTCCTTTAGGCAATGGGCTAACGGGACGCTCAGGTCTGGAAACGGGGTACAAGGATCCTGACTCTTCCCTGGGGCCGCCCGCGGTCCTCGTCTCCTGCTCGCCACTCCCTGGCGTCTCCGCTCGTGGGGACTGGACTTGGGCAGCTCTTGTCCACTGCCCATCACTCTGCCTCAGTGTCACCACAGTCTACTGTCATCGCCGTGGCCCGAAGCACAGGCCTCCGGCTGCCTCTCCAGTGTCCCCATCGCTGAGGGTGAAGCACTGTCACCTGGCCTCTCGTCACCTTGTTCCCTGCGCTTCACGCCCCCCTTGGGGTCAGCCCTGCCCACAGAGGAGAGCGGCTCCCGAGCTTCTCAGGGCCACAGTGCCCTCCTCAGGGCTGTCGTGGACAGAGACCCCCGCAGCCCCTCCTACAGACTGTGGGCTTCGATGCGCTTTCTGGCATCGCCTGGCAGAGTCGCTCCGGCAGATGCTCGTCCTGGCCTCCCATCCTCCCTGCCACCGTGAGCTCCTGCAAATCGAGCCTTGTTACCATCACTTCTTCCAACGCCCAACAGCCTGTGTCGGTGACGCCTCCAGCGGCCTCAACAGGTGTCAGATCTTACATCCTGGAAGGCTCCTGCGCCTCCCTCACGCCTCCTCATCTGACTTTACACGCAGCTCCCTGGACGGCCAGCCCTGTGCGTCCTGTCCCGACGCCGGCCCCTGCCTTTAGCCAGCTTCACCCAGCACGCCAGTGGGTTGTGCTGTGACTCAGCCCTGCTTATGGTCAGGGGTGGCCAGAGGGTAGGCGAGGGCAGATCCAGAGAGGGGCTTGTGTCGTCTTACAAGGAAGAGGCCCCTTCGGAGTTTTCAAGGGGAAGGTGCAGCAGCCTGAAAGCAGGAGGGGTCACCTCTGGCAGCCCGGAGGTTCAAAAGAATCTGGGATTTAAGATTCCCAAGTGCGTCCCCGAAACGTCCTCACCTCACGACTGAGGATGCCGTTCTTTCCCTGGCAGCTCCCTGCTCCTGGCTTAGCGGTCGGGCCCAGCGAGAGTCCAGCTTTCTCTGGTTAGTCTCTGTTTAATCCCGAGCCTGTTGCTACCTCCCCTGCTCGTCAGCTGCAGGACACCAGAGTCTCTTTACGTTTTGCCAACAATCACTTTAGGGTCTTGAACCCAGCCTTGAACTGCTGAGTGATCCCCTTCCGTCTTTCCAAAGACTCTACGGCATCTGACAGTGGCCTGATCACATTGTCATTATACTTTATTTCTCCCAAGTTTATCAAACACTTGATATACTGAGCCTTCCTTCTACGCCTGTGACATCCAGTCACCACCAGCGGAAGAGTCACCGCCAGCAGCCTGTCCCAGACACCATCAGCGCTCCACCACGACTGCCAGTGGCTGGGGGCAGGCGGCACTGGGCCCACCGAGCACGTGGTCAGGCAGACACCTGCTGGGACCAAAGGCTGCGGATTAACCTCCCCGGGAAGCGGACTCTGAGATGAAGATTAGCGTGAAGTGCTCTCAGGAGTGACAGCTGAAAGGAGAGAAGTCAGGATGGGGCCGGGGGAGATGGTCCCAGCCTGCCCCACAGGGAGCCCCTTGTCTTACACAGTGGGCCCACGTTGGGGTCAGGGGCCAAGCCTCCATACTGCACATCACCCAGTTATTTGGATGCAGGTCGTCCCCAGGTAGAGGGCAGGAAACGGTGAGGTAGCCGGCTTCGGCCAAGAGCAGTTCCTGGAGGGGGGCTGGGAGCTGAGCTGTCAGCCAGGGGTGCCAGCAGTCAGCATGTGGTTAGAGCAGCACGGCATCTACCATTGCAGCTTGCGTCAATTTTCACAAATGCAGAGGAACCGAGTATTTATAGAATCTTCTTATATTAACATATTACTCTTACCTTATAGTAGAGTTAATATAATTAGCTATACCTATAGTTAATATAATTAACATTAATTAGTAATAGACTAGTAATATATAGCTAATATACTATCCTTCTATTAATACATACTATTCTTGGATTATTGTGATAAACATATCATGATATGGTATATCACATTGGTTTTTATTAATATGCATTTAATGATTAAGAACCAGACATCTCCAGGGACTTCCCTGGAGGTCTAGTGGTGAAGATTCCAGGCTTCCACTACAGGAAGCACGGGTTTGATCCCTAGTCAGGGAACTAAGATCCCACATGCTGTGTGGCCCGGTCAGAAAAAAAAAAGAAAGAAAGAAAGAAAGAAGAAGAACCAGATGCCTCCAAGATCTTAGGATCAAGGACATACTTGAATTGGAGGTAGAGTGACTGCAGCTGCACTGAACCTTGGCAGAGGGAGAAGGACCTCAGAAATGATCCCCAGTTTCCATGAAGTTGGGGACTGGCTTCTGGCAGAAGAACGTCTGGTTCTCTTCCCTCAGGCTAGGCCTGGGCCAAGCAGTCAGCGAGAACTCACTTTTGCACATTTTCAGACGCCCTTGTTGGCTCCGACCTTGGCAGCACAGGGCTGAACTGTGGCAATAAATGTCTGGAAAGTTACCAAGCACATATCCTGAGACCCAGGGAAAGGCAGCCCTTCCTGGTCACAGCAACGACCGGAGACCAGTTCCGACCCAGTTGTTTCTCAGCGTGGGGGACAGTGAAGTGCCTCTGAAAGGCACCGCTATCTGCCTCTCCAAGGTGCTGTCTGTGTGTGGAGGGGCTTAGAGTCTTACTTTGAGTTGGTCTAATTTGGGGTTTTTTGCAGATTTGCCATCTCAGTTACGTGTTGCTTAGATGAATTGTAAGGTTGGGCTCTGTTCCCATGCTCTCTGGCTGAAAGATGGACAGAGGGGCCCAAAGCTAGCCCCAAAGTAATGTTAGATAAAGAGCAGATAACAGCCCTGATAACCAAGGCTTGGCTCTTTAGTTTCTGGGCTTTGTTCTCCAGGACAAGGGAAAGACTGTTTTATTTTAGTCCCACAGATGTCCCTCCGTCTCAAGCCCATCTAATATAAGTGGAGCGTTTGAAACGTTTGACACTGGGACACATTCTCAGATTATTTAAAGCATCAGCAATGGCACACTTTCCCCCCAGTGTGGCTACAGCACATTTCTCCCTCCGATGTTTGTTTTTGCCCAGTGGACGAGGCAGTGGCCCCGGCCATGACCGAGTTCTCATTGTAGTGACAGTAAACGTGACTTTGAAATGTGACATCTGTAAAGGCAGGCCTACCCTGGGACAAACATTTCTATTTCTTCCTTATTTCTTTGGTTAACTGACTCAGTTTACCTGGGAATTTGCACAAATCACACAGACCAGGATGCAAACACGCCCACCTCCATCTCCCCCCAGCCCCGATCTATGTAGTACTGAGAACAAAACAGAGTTTAGCTAAGAAACAGACTGATACAATACTGAGTCGCTAATTATTCCAGTGTTCTTGATTTTGTTTTGTTTTGTTTTGTGGTTGTTTCCCTTTTAGTGGAAGGCCCTCTCCCTTGAAGGATCCTTTTCTTCTGCTGGTCTGGTCAAAGCCAAAATAGCACTGGTCTTTTTTTTTTTTTTTTTTTTTTTTTTGCTGTACGCGGGCCTCTCACTGTTGTGGCCTCTCTCATTGTGGAGCACAGGCTCCGGACGCGCAGGCTCAGCGGCCATGGCTCACGGGCCCAGCCACTCCGCGGCATGTGGGATCTTCCCGGACCGGGGCATGAACCCATGTCCCCTGCATCGGAAGACGGACTCCCAACCACTGCGCCACCAGGGAAGCCCCGCACTGGTCTTTATACCCCAAGTGTGCCTTTCTATTTTTTACCCCCCTGTGGTGCTAAGGATGTTGCCTGATGACAAGGGCTCAGGTGTGCTGACGTCCCAGGTGGGAGAGCAGGAGGGAGGGGCCGTGATTAGCGCAGACGCTGCTGAGAATGGGGCAATTTTGCAGCCATGCCCAGATTCTATACAAAGGTGCATTTTAGAGACAGGAAAACAAATGAATAAACCTGAAGAGATAAGATCAGTGCCCTGGGGCTGGATTGAAGCAACAATGGGACGGGTAGGAAGTCTGCCTCTGGGGAGTCCCAGGCCTGGAAACCAAGGAGGGATCCGCGGGCTGGGGCCTGGTCTCTTCAGTCTGCTTTGAGGCGTGATGTGATAAAGGCCTCTTTCAGTATTTTGGTTCACTTTGCCTGTCCTCAATTGCCTTCTATTGGATTCTCCTTCAATTTTACCTTGAGGTCAGTTTTGTTTGACGAGAAATAGTGCTAGAATTAAAACTCTGACATGGAAGAGTTGTCTCTGTTTTGTTCCTGGATCAGATAAAACCATTACACGGCCATCACCAGGGGCTACGGTTTGGGACCCTTTCTGCCTCTTTCCTTTCTTCACCTTCTCCTCACACGTTGCCTGAAATCCTGAATCCAGAAGCTGTCATGTCCCTATCAGTTGTTCTTTGCCTATTTTATAAATTCCCCAAAGTCAGAGCATGTTATCCTAGCCTTCCTTTGGGTGACATTGGATAAAATAACTGTGCTCGTTGGAAGCTCCCTCACTGTCTCTCCTGGTTGGCAGCCTGGCCTCTTTACTCGACGCCCATGTTTCATCACTACAGATGATGGGGGCCCCAGGCCTCCACCCACCCTGCACACAGACAGACAGGAATTTTGTCCATCCACCATCTACTCAGCCCCCGGCACGACACCAACAACGTCCTGTGTGTGTGTGTGTGTCCATGTGCGCAATGCACATGTGTGTGCGCACATGTGTGTGCGTGTATGTGCGCACCATGGGGCAGAACATAATACAAAGATAGCATTGTCTTTGCCCTTCGAGAACTTACAAGTTAGTAGGGGTCGACAAGATGGCCACATGAAAACAAACGAGCAAACGGGAACGTGGAAATGGGAGAGTAGGAAGGACAGCAGTGACAACAAGAGTCGTTGACTGATTATTAACTAATTGCCAGGCATTGTACTAAGCACACCGAGTGCAATATCCTACTTAATTCTCCCCTCACCCTTGTAAATTAGGTACTGTTATCAGTCGCATTTTACAGAAAGGACAGCGAAGGCTCTGAAATGTTAAGCAACTCAGCCGGAATTGCATGGCTGCCACTTATAGGTGTCGTGTGGCTCTGGGGCCCGAGCTGGGAGCCGCTGCTCCGTTGTCCTTGCTGTGGGCGCAGTAGAACCCCAAGGCAGGGACGGGTCAGGAAGCCCCACAGGTAGAGGCTGCATGGCTGAGCTGGGCTCTGACAGTTACTGTGAGTTCAGAAGGCAATGGAAGGACGTCCCATAGGGCAGGTGGGAGGAGGGGTGAGGGCCTTAGGAACAGGGACAGCAAATCCAGGAAAGGTTGGGTCAGGGGCCTGGGCCCAGGGGGAGGTGCGGGACGTGGGCTCCACGTGGGCTGGGTGGGCTCCGAGCCCGAGGCCTGGGGCAGGTGTCCTGGCTGGGCCGGAGCCTGTGGGATGAAGCAGTGGGAAATCCCCCGGTTTACTCCGGTGTTCGGTTTAGGTCTCCTTTTGGAGACTCCTTTTCTTACGTGGTCACTTTAGTTTTGTTCACTTTTGTGAGCAATGACTTTGAAATCCTGACTCAGAGCAAGAGACAGCCAGAGACGGCGGTGAGGAAGGGAAAATCAGAGGTTCCCCCCGAGGCCCCGCTCCGGTGTCTGACGGGGGGCTTTACCGACAGAATGGGAAGAGGAGCCAGGGTGAGGGAGGACGACCTCAGTTTTGGACCCTTTGGATCTGAGTTGGCATCAGGGAAGTCCAGCAGAGTTGTCCAGCCGGCCACGGGGGTACAAGGTCAAGGCTGAGGAGACGGACGTGTTATTTTCTTTCTCCTCATTTCCAAGAAGTCCCATGCTGTCACTCCCACACCTCGAGTTGTTTTTTTTTTTTTCCTGTTAAAAATGGCTACCAGATTTCCCCAGAACCATCCAGGTCCTTCCAGAATCCCAGCCCCCTTCTAGCTCTGCCCCCTTCTGGATCTGTCTCCTCCGCGAGCTGGTAACACTGTCCTCCGGGGAAAACGCCGCTGGGCCCTGCCAAAACGTCTCTCCTTGGCGGCCTCAGGTGGCGGCACTGTTGGCATGGAGGGAACCTGACTCAGCCAGGCCTGTAGGGATGCACCGTCCCTCCCGTGGCTGCCAAAATCCCAGCAGACATAGATAGTGGCGGTTTGCACCCACAGATAACCTTGTGTGTGGCAGACAGCTGACCGGGCCGTGGGTCCCGTCAGGCCCACTGAACTCACACCGAAAGCATGGCCTCTGTGCGCTGGCCTGAGCCTGGATATGTCCCCGAGGCTGTGGGAGCTGTGGTCATACTGTCGCAGCCACGCCGTCCCCTCAGCAAGCCCGCCGAGGCCTGGAGGACTCTGTGAAAGGCCTCAGCCCCTGCTCAGAGCCCTCTTCTGAGCAGGGGCTAGAGGAGCACGCGGTTTACGGGGCGACCTGGAGGTGGAGATGAGGGAGACTCTGCGCAAACCAGGCTGGGAGGGGTCGCTGGGGGCCCCGAGGTGGTCGCCCGGCCTGTGGGTTCCTCCAGATACAGGGACAACGGGCACCCGGGCTGAGGCACCCCAGAGGCTGGATCCCCCCGTCTTCTCGTTTCAAAGGTAAAACTCCAAAGCCCAGGCAGGTCTGGTAACTTGTTCAAGTGGGAGGACGAGTGAGGATTTCGGCCCAAGTCTCTGGAAGCCCCTGGGAAATTCTTTTCCAAAGATTCAGGAAGTGAGGTGGGTGCTGTCAGATGCTGGGGCTGCTTCCTGAGAATGGAGCTCCAGTGCTGGGGGGCTCAGAGGACGCTCAGACCCCTCCCGGCCAGGTGTTTGCGAACTCTGAGCAGGCCCCATTTCTCTAAACTGTTGAGGGGCAGGATGTCAGGCTCCAGACAGTGGCTGTGGCTTCCCCGAAAAGAAGTGCCTCATCCACAGGCTGCTCCCTGGGTACTTTCTTCTCATCTACGATGTGAAAGCACCCAAATCTATAGGGTAAAAAAAGAGAGCAATTCAAATGTCAGCAGATTTCTCATCAGAAACCATGGAGGCCAGAAAGAAGTGGCACAACACGTTTTAGGTGATTAATTAAAAACTGTTAGCCCAGAATTGTATATCAAATGAAAATATCCTTCAAGTACTAAGGGGAAATTAAGATATTCACAGATGAAGGAAAATGAAAATAATTTTTCAGCACCAGAATTACTCTAAAAGAATAGCTAAAGGAGGTTCTCTAAAAAGTAAGAAAATAGAAAAGGACTCTTGAAACATCAGGAAGGAAGAAAGAGCAAGAGGAAGAGTGAAATATGGATAAATACATTTTCCTTCTCCTCTTGAATTTTCTAAATTATGTCTGATGATTGATGTGGTTTTTAAGTTGCCACTAAGATCAAGAACAAGGCAAGAATGTCTTCTCTCTCAACTCTCAGAAAACACAGTGCTGGAACTTCTAGCGAGAGCAATATGGCAAGAAGATGAAAAAAAAAGGCACACAGATCAAAGGAGAAAAAATAAAATTGCCTTTATTTGTAGATAATACGATGCTCTATGTAGCAAATCCCAAGGAACCTTCAAAAACTCCTAAACTAATAATACTAATAAGCTAATAAACTAACAAGAGAGTTCAGCAAGGTCACAGCGTATAAGACCAACATACAAAAATCAGCTATATTTCTCTATACTAGCAATGAACATGTGGGCACCAAAATTAAAGATAAATTCCATTTTTAATTGCTAAAAATAAGAAGTTCTTCAGTGTAAATATAACAAAAACATGTATAGGACTTGTATGCTGAAAACTACAAAATGATAACTAAAGAAATCAAAAAAAGAGCTAATAATTGGAGTGACATACCATGTTCATGAAGTAGAAGATCCAACAAGATAAAGAAGTCGGTTCTCCTCAACTTGATGTACAAAGTGTCGTAGACTGAAGGAAGTTCTCAACATCTAGCTCTTCATTCTTGGACCTGTGAATGTTACCTAATATACAAAAGGGAATTTTGCAAATGTGATTTCACTGAGGATATTGAGATTGGGAGATTATCCTGGATTATTCTATGGGCAAAAGATCTGAACAGACACTTTACCAAAGATGATACAAAGATAGCAAATAAGCATATGACTATAGGCTCAACTCCATTTGTCATTAGGGAAATACAAATTAAAACAACAATGAGGGACTTCCCTGTTTGTCCAGTGGTTGAAAATCTGTCTTGCAATGCAGGGGACGCGGGTTTGATCCCTGGTCAGGGAACTAAGATCCCACATGCTGCAGGGCAACTAAGCTCATGTGCTGCATGGGCTTAGAGAGAAGCCCACACACTGCAACAAAGAGCCTGTGCACTGCAACTAAGACCTGACACAGCCAAAAATAAATAAATAAATAAATATATAAAAGAAAGAAATACTATTAAAACAAAACAAAAAAACAATGAGATACCACTTTGTACTATAGGAGTGACTAAAATCTAAAAATTAACCATAGTAACTGCTGGTGAGGATGCTGAGCAAAGGAAATTGTCATTCATTGCTGGGAGGAATGGAAAATGGCACAGGTACTTTGGAAGACAGTTTGGTAGTTTCTTACAACAGTCTTACCTTATGATCCAGTAGTTCTACTCCTAGGTATTTATCCAATTGATTTGAAAACTTATACCCACACTGGAACCTGAACATGAATGATTATAGGAGTTTTATTCACAAGTGCCCCAAACTGGAAAGAACCAAGATGTCCTTCAGCAGTTTAATGGATATAAAAATACCTACGGTGTATCCATACAATGAAATACTCTTCAGTGATAAAAATGCATGAGCTATCAAGCCAAAAAAAGACATGGAAGAATCATAAATGCATATTTCTAAGCAAAAGAAGCCAGTCATAAGAGGCAATATACTGTATGATTCCATTATAGGACATTCTGGAAAAGATAAACTATAGAGATAATAAGCAGATTAGTGGTTTGGGGTGGGGAGAGGTTGAATAAGTGAGACGGGGAATTTTTTAGAGTGGAGAAAATATTCTGGTAGATAATGACTATGCCTTTGTCCAAAGTTAAAGAATTTTACAGCAGAAAGAGTGAATCCTAATGTATTAAATTTTAAAAAACATTTAATAGGTTAGGGCCTAGGATGGAATGCAGACTTTGACAAGAGCATCTAGCTGTATTACGAAGTTTTGAAACCCACCTCACAGAGGGAGGTGGGGGGAAGGTTCTGACCTAAGCAACTTTGAAAATGAATGGATTACTCAAGACTAAAGGCAGAAGGACCTGCAGTTAGCACCGTCCTCTAGTCGAGGAAGTTGTTTCCAATGAAGTTACAGGTGAACAATTCTGAAACCTCCATATATGTCTGGAATTGAACAAATAAGAAAATGGATGACAGGTGGTAGGAGCCAGGTTTCTTACTACTGGAGCGGGAAGTTATAGACAAGCAAGGGGAAGAGGTTAGAATGACCTATGCAGTGATAGATTAGAGCTGGATACATCAGTATGAACTCGCGTTTTGCTTAACATAAATACAGATGGATATATGTTTACAGAAATATTTAAAGATACCTATATATACACAGGTTAGTACACACATATACTTCCATGCTTTGTTAGCTGAGAGGGCTTGGAAGCAATGACACCCCAGAAGAAATGAACACACTTAGTATCCAGGCCTTGGTTTCTAAAATCTTCATTAGAAGATCTTCTTCAACAAAATGAACCAAGGCTCCTTGGAGAAACGGCTGATTCTAGGACTGGGACAGGAAACATAAAAGATGATCCTGGAGCATCTTGTAGGGCCAGAAAGTAACAAAGTGCCCCCAAATAAAATCCCCAGTGATGGGAATATGTCAAAGGGACATAGGAGCCAAGTGAAAGGATTCCCAATGGCCAAACCTGGAACAATCTGAGCAAAAAAGTAAATGAAGTAGTACTGAATTAGAACCTAAAGTGCAAGATAAATATCCATGAGTCCATACTGATATAGATACGTGATTGAATAAACAAATAAATGGAGAAGAGATTAATCTCTCATGCAGAGGAATTCCAAATAATAGAAACTCTGCTCTCAAGGAGGTGAGCGTAGCCCCTCACGCCCTAAGCAGGCTGTGCATAGCGACTGCCTTCCAAAGAGTACTGGTTGAAAGGGGAAAAAATAGAGCAACTTTGCAGGAGAGAAACCTGAAAAGCACTACAAGTCAACATCACAGTGATGGGTCATGTTGATGATATGTACCCTGGACATGGTATATAAGAATGGCACTTTCCTTCCATGGTCAGTACTCCCCTGAACAGTCAAGGTCATCCAAAACAAGGAAAGTTGAGACACTATCACCGTCAAGAAGGGGTTTCAGAGACATTATGACTCAATGTAATGTGTTATCTGGATGAGATCCTGGAACAGAAAACGGGCATTAGGTAAAAGCTCGGGAAATCCAGCTAAACTTTGGGCTTCAATGAATAATAATGTATCAATGTTGGTTTATTAATTGTGACAAATGTACCGTAGTAATGTGAGCTCTTAATATAGGGGAAACTGGAGGTCAACTTATGGGAACTCTCTGGACTTATGGGGAGACCCGTGAAAACATCCAAACAAACATAAAAGAAAAAAAAAAGGGAGGTGAGGATTTCGACAGTCCACTCTCCCTTACCCACAAGGCCTAAGGACAGAGCAGGGCCGGCTCCCCTGTAGCTGCAGCAGGACTCCCCCTGGAGAAGGGATTCAGTCACTGCAGGTTTTAAGTGTCCGCCCGCCCTGTGTGAAACTCACACTCATTCAGCCAACTCTCCCTCAGGACTTTTCTGTCCATCTACATCTATTCCATAATAAAAATTTATTTAAAAATTAAAAGAAAAAAGTTAATAAGCTATCCTTTCTGAAAAGGCTAATACTTATTTATACTAAAGTTGAGCCAATAAGATAGCTTTTAATGACAGATAGTTATAAAGTTAATCCTAAAGACATATCTTTTTATGCAAGTTAACAAATTACCTATCTATATATCTATCTTTTTTTTTTAACTTCTAATTTGAACCTGACCCCAAGTTCAGGCGCTATGGATACAAAAGTGAGTAAGAAATTATCCCTGCCCTCAAGAAATGCAGATTTCCTTCACCTTGTGCCTGAATTTCTACAACTCTGGTTGTCCAGGTAGGGTGAAAATGATGCATGCGCTTCTTCTTTGCCAGGCCAGAATCACACAGTATTCTGAGCCTGAAGTTTTGTGGACTTTTTGTTTTGCTTTTAAAATATTGGTTAGAATTCCAAAATTTTTCAACCTGTGTGGCAAGAGAGCAGAAACCTCAGTGACGTCATGGCATCACATACATCTTGGCCTTCAGCTCTCTGATAGACAGCCTGAATCACGTAAGGCTGTGGACAGTTTTCCATGGTTTCTAAAGAGACTTTTATTAACCTAGTGTGATTTTTACATTTCTATCAGTGTTCTATTTTTTTCTATGTCATTGTGACCCTCCAGATTCAGTGTAGTAAGCCAGGCCCATGCCTATCACATTTTCACATTATGTAGTAGAAGGGTTTTAAAACCCTCTCCTGTGTCAGATCTCCTTAGGGGCCAGGGGAAAGGCTTAAATTTCCTGGTCACTGGAGTCAGAATTTGTTTGAACAGCCTCTAGTTTTTCAGGAAGGGATGGGAAGGGAAGGGGAGGTACCAGCGTGGCTCTTAGAGTCCATGTGGCATCTCTCCCAACTCTGCCTTCAGTGATGTCATGTGGTAGCTGGAAGTCGACCAGGTGGGAGCTTTCCACCATGGAAACTGGCAAATTCTGCTAACCTGGGTCTCTACCCGCCCCACCCCCGCACTGCCCCCCAGCCCCCGAGGGCCAGCTGTTAGACATTTGCAGCACCCTGCTGCTGAGGGACCACAGCCAGCTCTCCTTGAGGAAAAGATTTCTGAACTTCACATGGTAATGGTCTCCATATCCTTAGGAGAATGAACTTTTTGAGGGGAAATAAGACTCTGTCATTTACTTGCTTAAGGCACTTTTCTTTGCTCTTAGGATAGAGACCTTAACGTGACCTTTAAGGCCCTGAAGGGTTTGGCCCCATCTGTCTCTCTCATTGGATCTCATCTAGGGTGGGGTACTTTTCCCAGGAAACTTGGCCTCCCTTCCATTCCTTAAAAGCGCCATGCTCCCCTCTGTAGTGGGGTCTGTGCACACCCCCTCCTCTTACATGTAGCTTTGCCAGGGACGGTCCCAGTTTAGCACTGACAATCCCGCATCCTGGGAACTCATCAAGACGCAGGTAAACACTGCTTACGTGGAAAGGTTCTTCCTTCCGTTCATCTCGTTACTCTTGGTCAGAGCGGAGAGGCTTTCCCTGACTCCCCTGCCTAACCCGTCCCCTCAACCAGACAAGGCTAACCCCCACGTTCTGCTTTGCCAGCCCCAGTTCATAGTACAGCACTTATTGTGGAGTTAATTGTAAACTCATTCCTGTGACTCTTTGATTCATATCTGTCTCCCCCACTACACAGCGATTTGCTTAGTGTTACAGCCCTAACTCGTGGCCCAGAGCTCAGCATCCAATAGGTACCCAAATATTTATTGAATAAATCAATGAATAAAAGAACTCCCCACCCAACGGTCTTTCCACGGTGTGACAACACCCCTGTGGATTTGAACACAGAACAGCTTAAAGGTGGGAGACGGGAGAACAGAACCAATGGCCTCATTGGCTAGAAAAGCAGAGGAACAGAGCTTTAAAGTGTTTTTTAAAGGTAAGCAAGAGAGCTGGGAATGCGTCAAAACCAAATTTCTCTCCTCTTTACAATTTGTGCCAGTAGCAAGCCCTGAACCTGGCAGGTACAGCCCATGTAGTTCAAGGTGTCAGCATCTGACCATTGCATCTGGACACACACCTATGCTCTCACTTGGGGTAAGGCTACACTCCTATTTGAGACTTATTTTGTAATGTTTGATCCACCGCAATATAATTGAAATAGAAAAGCATCTCATTTTAGAACCGCAAGCCCGTACTGAAGCACAACATCCTTTACACAGAAGGCCTGTGTGAGCAAGGGCCCCAGCTGGCTGCAACTGCGCTCCCAGCACCGCTCGAGGCCCCAGACACATGTCCACCCCCGGAGGTCCAGGCAGGGACTCTGGCAAGTGTAACCCCATGGACATGATCAGTTCACTGACAACAGTGATTAATTAGCGTTGAAGTGGGAGCCATAAACTCTCTCTGCTTGGGGCTTGTTTCTTCATTCATTTTCCATGTCCCCCAGTTAGACGATGCTCATGGGTGGGAAGTGCTCTTGCTTTAAGGAATCAGTTAAAAATCAAACGGCTCATTTTGCACACTGCGAGGAAACGCGGTCCTCCCCACCCTAAAAGTTGCCTCATCCACCCCATCACCGCCCGCCTGCTGGAATCACAAGACATGGTGCCAACTGGCAAGCACCGGGGTGCGTTTTTAACTCCCGGGGGAGCGGAGCAAGGAAACATTTCTGTACGGCTGTTTAAAAGTTATTTGCAAGGGAAACAATTAAAAAAATGTGTGGCCGTTCTCTTGATGTTGAAGAAATGCTATATCCAGCATCCAACTCCAGTGGGCCAATTCTCTCCTGCAGGATTTATGGGACCAATACTGCCCAGCAGACAGAAATCTACATGGAAACATGTTTCACGATAACAGAACTGTAATAAGAATAATACCCAAAATACCCAGACAGTTTTATAGCGCTCTGGTCATGGAATTCCACTTTCTCTTTGGAGCCCTCAGGATGATAAATATGTCTGTGTACATCACCGCCAGAAGCTGCCTGGTGACCAGCTGTCAGGATGGCCCAGGCTGGGCCTTCAATCTTCTAAAATTAGCTGGGAATACCATGTCTCCACAAGCACACATGTGTCACATCTCTAGATGGATATTTAGGTTTCTACTCAGAAATCCCTACTTCTCGTTCAGTGAATCTGAAGTTCACGAATAGTCCCCCCCATCTATACCCACTGACAGGCCACAGGGTGAGTTCAGTCTTAAAGCACTGTCGTGGGAAGGTTTTATTCTGATTGTTCTTTGGGGTGGAGACCCTTTATAAACTCGGGGTGGGGGGTGTCTAGATGGACATCAATATTCTGACGTGTTGCTGTCTCTGACTTTTCTTCTTCACGTTCTTATATTTCAGGAACCAGCATGGGGCTTGCTGTGCACACAAATCAGTGCCAGAAGGATCCATGTCACAAAGAGATTCTCTGCAGTTCACAGCGGGGGCTGAGGAAGTACATGTCAAGCTATGTCTTCACTCTGAGTTGATTCACACGTGGGCCGTACCTGCTTCAGGACTGGTGTATCTGCACCACTCTCCACATAAGGCCTCCAGGACGACCAGCCAATGGCAGCACCCTTCCTCTTGAGACTAAATACAACCTCAGAATCTTTCTCAACCCAGTGCCCCAGAGAGCAGCCACCAGGCCATTAAATGAGCTCAGCATTGAAAACTACTTGTCACTCCGTGGTCTATACATTTAGACTCTTAAACAAAACAGAACAAACTACCCCCTAAGACAACTGGCTTTTGGGGGGAAGAACTTTGTGGGATCCATTATTTAAAAATAACCCATTATTCACTTCTGATGCATTCCCACCATGTCTGTGTGTTCCCGCCGTATTTAATTGGAGCTGTTAGTGTTACTTATACCATCGTACGAAAGAGTGTCTGCATTTTCTGCCAGGCGAGTCCCTTGAATTCGAGGGCACCAGGCTCCCTCCCTTACTCCCAACGTAGGATGGGAATATTACTGATGCTGAATAGATGCTCAGTGACTTGAAATGAAAGCATTTAGATGATTTACCCAACCATAGCCCTGTGTTTCTGGAAGGGAAGGAAGCTAAACGCTTTTGGGATTCCAGGAAGCACTTATGTCAGGGGACAAAACCAGGGATGGCAGAGTGCAAGGGTAGGGGCTAGGGCTTGCAAGCACTTTAACTGCAATTAGAACCAAGAACCAGTGCCTCAAAGTGCAGCTGCTAATTCAAGGTTTATCCAAACCCAGGGAATGCTTTGGTCAGCAAAACTGGACCCAAAAACATCTCCTGAGAACAAGCCGTCTCATAAGATTTCCGTTACCTGCTGCTTCCAGGCGGACTGAAAATACCTCCGGGCCGCCTTTCCAGCGGTGGTTTTGGCACTTCTTCTTCCAGATGGAGCCCACAAGGGCAGGAGTGCACAGAACTCAAATGTCCTGGGAGGAGAGTTGATTAAATGTTTTCAAACCTCAAAAAAGGAAAAAAAAAAAAAAGAAAAAATCAGTTCAGGTAGAGTTCAAGTTTGGGGGTCAAGCTTCAGGGACCCCTGGGACTCTTTTGTAGGGAGGCCATTAACTTACTTCTTGAAATGGTACCCTGGAGGGCTAATCGGGGCAGCAGTCAGCTCGCAGCACCGCCCCCCTTTGTTTTGTGTGGTCCGCCTGTCACAGAGTGACCCAGAATCACGCTGCCCTCTTTCTGCTGCAGGAAAACGCGAGCCAAGTCACAGAGAGGGTAGCCTTCATCCAGAGGCAGAGGCCGACTTTCTCTTCCACTCCCCTCTGCTTTCCTCTTGAAATCAGAGCTTCAGATGGCTGACCCTGGCACGGATCTGCTTTTCCTGTGGAGATAGGATCGTTTCAAGCTGCTTTTCCACATGAAAACCTTTAGAGGCCCTTGATGACACTACCACCACCCGCCCGATGCTGACAGATGAAGCTGGAAAAAACAATCCAGTGTGTGTTTGAAAACCAAGACATTCCAAGGTTTTTACCTCGTTTTGAGCCCTTTCCAGCTGTTGTCCAGTGTGGCCAGCTTCTACCATGGATGCTTTTTTTCTGAATAGGAAATCAGGCTTCATTTTCCCTTGAGTGCCAGAATAATGCATGGAGAGGCGGCTGGGGACATGTGAAGTGCCATGCCACCAGGGCCCCTCCCTTTGGCCCCCGGCCCTTCTCTTTGCTTTTTGCTTTCCCCTTCTTTTTGCTTCTCTTCTGCGTTTTACTCTCTGCAAAGGGGCTACGGATTTTGATTACTTCTTCCAGAAGAAAGCTAACAACTTTACCGCCTAAGATGATGACATGATAACAACTGGAAAAGACCAGGAGGACGACGCCCAAGCCAGTGCCCGGGTCCTGATGGGGAGGACGTCTTCCAGGCAGAGCCGGGGGGGAGGGGGCCCGACAGAGATGCTCCAAGGCCTCTTCACACCCCGGCGTCCTGCTCACTCACGGTCCGTTCACCAGAGGCTCCTGGACTTACGTGCACTTTGTGAGGAATACAGAGAGGAGTGTAGGTTCCTCCCCCGACCCATCCAGTAGAACCCCTGTCCCAAATAAAGGAAAATAATAATAGTAAAGAGCTTGTGTCCCTGTCAGAAAATATATCTGCATCTTGCTTTACAAGGACTAACTTAACCAAACAGGAAAGCAGATGTCAAATCTTACAAACAGAGGTCTGGTTTCTTGTCCCAAGAGCTCTGCGTGAGCTCAGAAAGAGAGAGAGGGCTCTGTCCTTAAGCTGGGGTGAACAGATGGATAGCTTAGGAAGGCACATCTCATTCATTTCTACATTTTGAATATATGTGTATATATATATATATACACACACACATAAAACATATATACATGAAACACACACACATATGCATGTGTATGTGTGTATCATTTTTTTCTACCTGAATTCCTTAAAATATAATTCTAGAAAGAAGGAGAAAGGGCTATATAGCAGATGACTTTAAAAATGTTCTATTTGAGTAAACTCCTTGCTGTAACACCGTGTGGTGAGGCAGTGGCGGAACGGAACTCAGGCGTCCACAAATTCCCACTCCCTCTCTCACATTCCGGCCACGGTAGAGCTTTGCTTGCCGTGTCAGGTTAATTTAGCCTTTGCGGCTGCAAACTAAAGCTTCATTCTGAAAAGAGGGAGATCGTGGATGAGGTGGCGAGAAGGAGTAGGAGTTTTAGCGACGTCGGCATTGACTTGGCCACATCCACGGCTGCCACGCCAGACCACGCCGGGAAGGCGCCCGCATCCGTGGTTCTTTCCGTGGCTGGTGCGTGCAGTGCGGCTGCTGTGCTCCAGGGAGGACCTGTCGTGTTGTCACATGAAGGCGACAGGATTGTACTCGGAGCAGCCCAGGACCTGTGGAACAGGAGTCCCACAGAGACAGAAAATGAAGCTCCAGAACAGCCAAGAAGTGGTCAAGGAGATTATCCATGATATGAGGTCTCTTTTATCGTTGACGTCCTAGAGCACCTAGGAATCTCTGAGGTTAAAGGGGGGTATTTTTCACAGAGAGGGGCCAGTGGAGGTGTACGTATATCCCCAAACTCCCCACAGAGCCCGTTAGCTGGTTGTGCGGCCACCGGGCCCTCAGGTGGCCTCCTAACTCCTGGGTCAGTTTGGAGACCAGCATCCTTTAAAGGAAAACAAAAGCACCACATTTTAGAACAGGGTTGGCAAGCTTTTTCTGTATAGAATGAGATGGTAACTACTTTCAGCTTTGCAGTCACTGTCACAACTACTTGACTCTGTGCTTGAGAAAGCAGCCGTGGACAACACGTGGCTAGTGGCGTGTGTGTGCGTGTGTGTGCACGTGTGTGTGTGCGTGGGGGGTGGACCAGTAAAACGTTCTAGGTGGAAACGGGCTGTGGGCTGGCTTTGGCCCACCAGGCGGAGTTTGTCGGTCCCTGTGTTAGAGGATCCAACTTCTCTTCGTTCCTTTCACTTGTGGTGTTTAATCAGGAGAAGTCACTGTGATGACAAAGAGCAGCTCCCGAGGGTTCCCGGGCAGCCCCTGGACAGGGGGACGTCCCTCCGTGTAGGAGCATTCTTGGCAGGTGTGCCCGTTCCACCCGGCATCCCACCAAGACGCTCCGACGCCTCCTCAACCAGCTTGACGGTGTGAGGGCTGCTTGACCTCTGAGACGAGGGGGCAAAGTCTAAATGTTTCTCCTCTGAAGCCCTGCTACCTGATGCAGCAGCCTCAAGGGACAGTTTAATTTTACTGACTCAGACTCAGACATGTCCCCCCTTTAGATACAAAGCCACCTTCTCCCCCAATACTGTTCAGCTGGGATAGAGAACCCCGTTCTGTATCCAGAACTACCCAGTCTGAGACAGGTCCAGGGACCCAGTCCTGCCCTACCAGGACCCAGAACCACGGTCCCCGCCATTGGAACAGAAGCGCCAAGAGGTCAACGAGAGGCCACCACCCTGTTCTCTCTGGTTCAAGCGCGCGCAGACACTGTCTGATTGTGCGGGTCTCTCTCGTTAGACTCTCACGGGCTCATTCAGCCAAACAGGTGAAACTGATTTATGCCAGGCTCCCAGGGCTGGGGGCTGCGCGGGCAGAGCAGGCTTTGTGTGAGAAGACTGGGATCCTTCTGGTTTGAAATTTGTGAGAAATTCAATTTAAGCGCGCACCCTTTTCACCTCTGAGGCAAGCCTGAGGCCACCTGAATCAAAACCAGATGGACTGTCGGGCCTAAAGACAACAAAGACTGGTGGGATATCCTGCCTGCAGAGGACCGCCGGAGCAAGGGCTGAAACACAGCCGGCTTGTTTCTAGAACTCGGCTGGGATGCTCCGCAGATCTGGAGCGGGGCCCCGGCCCTTTGTCTGCCCACAACGCCCAGGGCATCGCCTCGTCGTAGCCCCGTTACTTGAGCTGGTTTCAGTGCGACCCTGAGCTCCCCGGGCCTCAGCCCCTGCCTTTGCACTGCACCCCTAGCGGGGCTGATTTGTTTTGGCCAGGCTGGCAGGTGCCCTCCCAGCGCTGAGATCTGAGCTCCCACAGGGGTGTCAGCGGTGACCTGAAGTCTTGGGTGGCCGCCTTCATGCTCTCGCCTTCCCCGTCAGCTGATACATGTACCACCCACGTGCTGGAAGTTTCCGGCGAGCTCCGAGATTCCTGTAGGAGGGGGCGCTGACCTCCTCCGCCCCCGGCTCCCACCAGCCGGCGGGCCCTGCAGAGGAGCCAGGGCCCTCTTGGAAAGCTCGGGCACTGCCTCTTCATAAACAGTGAGGGAGTGAGCATTTACACATGTGGCCTGTGAAACACGAGCCTCCGACTGACAACTGAAATCGGCCGTAAACAAACGCTGCCTGAGTCCAGAAGCTTCTTCTAAATCGCCTTTGAAAAGAGGAGAGGGATCAGCGGGTTATTTTTCAGAGACTCGATCTGTCTGGGGACTCCGATCACGCGGGCGTCACCAGAGTGGACCTTTCCCTCGTCCCCGCCTTCTGAATTCCCGTGCATCACACCGGAGGCCAGCAGATCCCTGAGTGGCCTCGGCAGCCGTCAGGCAGCGTCTCCACTGCCACCAGGGTGCCCAGGGCTGTGCTGGCCTTGGTGTCCATCTCTCTCTCCAGGCACGAGACATCCAATCAGATTATGGAAGAAGGCCCCCCTGCCCCCAGGGGACTTACGTCTATTCCCATCATGCTGCCCAAGCCCGACGCTGGTCCCAGCTGTGAAGAGAGCACAAAGCCCTGCGGGCTGCGAGGGAGTCCAGGCCTCCCTTGTCCCAGACATCCTACCGTGGGCCTGCCCACCTGCCATCTGGGGGGGGCGTCCAGAACACTTGATCAGCCCCCCAGGCCAGGTTTGGGGGTGGTGCCTCATCCGAGTGGGAGTTGGACGACACTGGAGTCCTGTGGAATCTTTCCCTTGCACACATTTAAAATCATTTCAGGAATTAGGCTACGGCATCCTCACTACACCCCTGACCGGTGGGAGGGGGACACGGGGTACAGGGGGCAGGGGGGGCACATGGTACACCCTGTTGAGTTGCTTACGCAAGAGAAATCCAGGCACAGCTAACATCGCAGACGGCAGAGCTCCCCAGCACTGACAGCGTGGACGCAGGGGCAGACACACGTGCACACGCACACGCACGCACACAGGCCGCCTTGACAGCCTGCGGGATCAGTCAGGAAGAGAGGAGGTGCCTGTGCTCAGACCGGGGGCTTCTCCCCGTTCCTCCCTCCTTCTTCCATCACACCTCGAACCCGGGGCTGTGGGGGCCCATTGAGGGTGGAACAAGTGCCCTGAGAGGCCACCTTAGCACAAGAGCGGCTGGATTTAAAATCAAAGCAAAGCGGGGAGCGGGGCAGTGCTGGCAGGGCGGCCGGGCTGGTCCCCGAGGGAGCGTGGGAGACGCCTGCAGCTGCCGACGGGCCCAGACGCTGCCTCACCAGCCTGTGGGGTCCCCGAGGCCTCCACGGGTTCTGGGGAGAGAACGGACGAGAGGCAACAGCGCTGGTGCCACCAGGCCCGACGGTGCAGCGGGAGCCTGTGTGGCCTGGTCAGCACAGAAGTCCACGCCCTGGGAAGTGCGGAGTTTGGTCAACCCGAAGGGCCCCCGAGCTCAAAGGTGAGCGTCTCACCACTGGAGTCGGCCCAGCTGGGTTCTTGTGACTTGTCCTCTTTGGTCTTGGGGTACCGAAAGGGTGAAAATATGGGGGAAGGGAATCGAAGGTAAGACATAGACAGTGGTTCTTAACCTCAGCCGCTCATCTCAACACTTGGGGAAAACACTGAAGAATGCGGGGTCCAGACTGCATCGGAATCCCTCCTCCTGGGGCCCAGGCATCAGGCAATTTTTAAGGCAATGATCCCATTGTGTCGCCGGGTGGAGGCCCGCTGGATGGACGGCTCAGGGGTTGGTGGGTCCTGATGGCCGTTTGCAGGCAGGAAGGGACCAGGTCAAATCTCAGCACCGGGATGAAGGAGAAGCTTGATTCCAGTGAGTCTCAGAGCTTATTCAGAAAATCTGACGGGGGAACCAGAGCAGACCTATTGAGTGTGTGTGTATGTGTGCGTGTGTGTGTGTGTGTGTGTGTAAATATTCTCCAAACATTATGTAATACATATACACACATGCATACGCACGTGTGTGTGTATATATGTTGTTTGGGGGGTATTTAGTTCTTTTATTGTATACATATGTATATGCACATGATAGTGTATAGTTTATTTTTATTGTGTATATACACATTATAGTGTGTATACACACACACACACACACACACATATATGTTTGTTTGGGGGACATTTAGTTCTCTTTATTGACTAAAATTTGAATGTTCCCCTGTTTAAAATTGGGGAGCCGTCCCACCTGAGCTACAGAGGGCACCAGCGATCCTACAGCAAGGACAAAACGGTCACTCAGAGCTGCTATTTTTTCCTTTTGAAAGAAAGAAAAGAAAGGGAGGGAGAGAGGAAGAATCCCCTTCTGGAAATTTAAACCAAGACATATCTGGAAAGCTACAATGTGAAAACGCAGCTCCAGCATTGGGGGCGTGCCTTTGAAGTCACCCGTCCAGAAAGCCTTTAGGAAACCAGCTTGGAGTCACGCTCTCAGCCCAGCAGGATTCGGGGCCATCAGGATCCACCTGGACCGAGCAGGGATGGGCCCCTGGCTGTCCCTCGAGGCTGCAGTGATGCGGGGTGGGGAGGCGGGCCCATCCCCGACTTGACGGCTGAGGAACCAGCTGTGTCCTGCCATTATTTGGGGCTCACACATCAGGTGTTGCTGGGAGGGGTAACATCTGTCAGAAAGGTTCTCTGTTCATTTTTTTTTAATCTGTACTTTGCAAGATCACAGTTGCCGAACTCACTCTGCGGTGGTGAGTCAGAGGAAGGACCAGCAATTTGCAGACCTCATCTGCGTTCTCATCACGAAGCATTTACATCGCACTTTATATTTGCAGTGTATTTCACACTGTATTAGTTTTCTCCAAGCATTACTATTTTAAAAGATTTTGCTGGGTAAAATTGCAGAGGTGATTTAACAAAGCAGCCTCATATAAACTGTCCACCTTCTGAGCAACAACCCATAAAATACGTTTGCTTCTTTGTCACAGATGATGAAACTGAGGTCCAGGAAAATTAAAGCTTTCAGGGGTGGCCCTGCAGATGACTTTCTGAGGTGGACTTTGGAAACTTTGGCCCCTGGGTTTGTATTCTATGGCTTATATTGTTATCCATGGGACCACTCCTCCTCAGTTTCCCAGGTCCAGCCAGGGTCTTTTTTCTTTTGTAACCTACTTATTTCGCACTCTTATCAATGCACAGCACAGCTGCATTTTCTGAACTACATTGATTTTTGAAATTTCATTGATGAGAAGGAAAATTCTCATTTTGATAGCACTCCAGGCTCTGAACGTGCAGTGTGTAATACATAGTACAGATTCTGTAATTTTTAATTTTTAAACCTTTTTTGCTGTTGTCTTTTTCAGTGAAATTATTATTGCCCCTAATGTGGGTATCAACCACCTCAAATCCTTTCTGAAAATAGGAAGGGCGTGTGTGTGTGTGTGTTCAGTGTTCAGACTAATTCACTTGTCTTCCTAATTTCTCTACAAGCGGTGGGGAGAGAGTCACCTTCGTGTTCTGCAAGATGAAACTGAAACCAAGATTGATTAATCACTTACCACGTCCACAAAGGATCTTAGGGAATCTGAGTAGCCGTTAGGGGTCGGGGTGTTGGGGAAGGTGGCATCTAGTCACCAGTGAACCAGGCAGGTGACCGTGGATGACTTAGTGAATCTAAAGCTTCATTATTCTCACCAGCAAAAGTGAAGCAGCATGTAGCATGCCCAAGGTTCTGTTATTATGAATCTCACAAGAAATCCTGGCTGAAAAATGTTTTGTGAACTGCAAATAACTACATACTTGTGTATGTAATTATACATTACTGTACATGGACACCTGTGTGTGTATTATATCATATACATACATCCATACATAAGTAACGCATTATTACTAAAGTCGATTGAAGTAATTTCATTTCAAAAGGGCGATGCGTTTTCTAAATTGGGTAAAAGCCAGCTTTTGCTCTATATCCCTTGACACAGGATAACTGACTTTTACAATAATTTTGTAACGAGATTCTCATTTAAGTAAGAACTATTTATAAAAACAAACCTAAAATACCTCCAACAAAAGGTCATTGTAAGGGAAAGGCACACTTTATTAACTTGAATGGATTAACACTAGTCCTTCAAAGATGTGAGGAATGAGATCACATTGCTGGAAAATATATAACTTTCTCTTTCAAGGAATAATATACATTTCTCCCCATTTTCCCTTAGCTAAAGGAGTAAATATTGGAGAACTTCTCTCTCCTTTAGAAGCCAGGATATTTAAGAAACTCTTCAAGAGAAACTCAGCAATCTGATGGGCCAGAGTGCAGGCCCCCAGGTCCCCGTAAGGCCCGGCCTGGCGGGAGTGTGCCCCTCAAATGTGGCCTGAAATGGTCCCAACCACTGCTTCTCTCCAGCTTCACCCGAAGTCATGAGTGAGCTGCTGTCCTTTTGAAAGCCGTTTCTACTTTCTAGGAAACTACCCCAAGAAAATAATCAGAAATGCAGACAAGATTTGCAGGGATAGTTAACCTGGTGTTGTTTAGAACAGCAACACTAGGGAAATTTTAAATATATTTTGTTTATGCTCATGTGCCATCATCAATGTGATATTTGCCAAGAATGTTTATTAATATTGGAAAATTTCATGCTATGATGTTAGATCAAAGGGGTACAACATAAAATCAGTAATGCAATGATTCTGATTTTATAAATGTGTTTTGCATGGAAAAAAGATTAAAAGAAATTATATCCAAATAATAACCATGGCCATCTCCCAGTGATGGGTATGAGGAAATTCAATCTCCTCTTAGACTTTGCTGTATTTTATACATTTCCTACAATAATCATATATTATAATTTTTTAAGTTTATTTTTTTTTATCAAGAAAGTCTTTTCCAAGGATGTGAGTTCTGCTCTGAGTAATAAATTTGTGTAGAATAACAATTTACTTTTTCAGCTTCTGGCTACCTCTGTATTACCCTTCTTTTGAGAAGATGATCTGGTCCCGGTTGTAACTTTGGCCAGACTTCACCTGCGTCTGCGAGCACCCAGCAGCCTGACGTCCGGCTATAGCCAGCGGACTCCACTTCTCAAGGCAGGCAAGTGAAGGGATTTGAAAAGATAAATTCACTTGCTCACCGGTTCAACAGATACTCACGGACTTGCTGCTCTGCCAGGCAGATTTTTAGGCATTTTATCTTCAGGGGGTCAGTGTGAGGGGCCTGGAAGGAGAGATCTAGGGCCACGGTTTGAAGCTCCTTTGTTTTTGGAGGCTGTGTCCAGCTAAATGTTTCTAAGATGTGTCAGTTCTTCTCTGGACAGATTTGCAAAACTCTCTGAAAGATGACTTTGAGTTATTAAAATTTAAAAATATTTAATAAGCACATTCTGTGTGTCAAACACTAGGCTAAGAGCCTTGGATACGGAAGAGAAGTGGATGAGAGCCCTACCTTCCCGCAAGAGGCCTGGACTGCCCGACGGGACCGACGTGCATCCATTTTTTAAATTTATTTTTTAATTGAAGTATAGTTGATTTACAATGTTGTGTTAATTTCTGCTGTACAGCAAAGTGACTCAGTTATACACATATATACATTCTCTTTTTATATTCTTTTCCATTATGTTTTATCCCAGGGTATTGAATATAGTTCCCTGTGCTATACAGTAGGACCTTGTTGTTTATCCATTCTATATGTAATAGTTGGCATCTACTAACCCCAAACTCCCCGTCCATCCTCCCCTCCCCGTACCCGGCAACCATATGATCCAGCAATCCCACTCCTGGGTATATAACCGTCATGCATCTTTACTGTGTGTTGTGTACACGTGCTGAGGCAAAGTCATTTGCTTCCCTCCCTGGATGCTTCAAATTTTGCGATTATGAATTTCCACTCTATCAGTTACTTGATATCCACGTACCCACTATCCAATTCTTTGGTAAATTTTAAATGCACCATGACAAATAAAAACAATGGCTCCCCCTTCTAGTTGTAAGTCTTGCGAGGTCTACATGAACAGCAGACCTTCCCAATCTAGCCTTCCTGCTGCTGTAAATAAAGCTGCATTCGTTTAGTGCATATTATTACTGTGAATGTAGATTAGTAATTACTAGATTACCTAGGAATTAAGGTATTTGTCTCAGATATGCAAAAATAGTCCACAAGAGTCCACAATTTTCCCTAATACTCCCTCTTCTTGTGGGGGGTATTTTTAAAAACAAACCTAAAATACCTCCAACAAAATACTCCCTAATACTTCTTCCCTGAGGCCCTGTCACTGATTCTGGGCTTTAGAATCCGTGTCCTTTATAATATTAGGGGTGGTGACCATCAATAACAAAACCCTCTCCCCAACTTACTGCAAGGGATAAAAGCCTCTAGAATAGTATTCAATAAGCTGGCAAACTAACAACAAAATCTATGGGATGAATACTTATAAATACTGCATTTATCCACAAA
Organism: Hyperoodon ampullatus; assembly: GCF_949752795.1. Classification (NCBI taxonomy): domain Eukaryota; kingdom Metazoa; phylum Chordata; class Mammalia; order Artiodactyla; family Ziphiidae; genus Hyperoodon; species Hyperoodon ampullatus. The sequence goes on from NC_136923.1 coordinate 104,033,990, forward strand.
ATCTAAAAATTAAGAATTTCTGTGTATACTAAACATTTATCATAACAGAGCTTCTCAAGCTGTAACGTGCACACAAGTCCCCTGGGATGTGGTTAAAATGCAGATCCTGAATCAGCAGGTCTGGGCTGGGGCCTGGGAGTCTGCATTTTAACAAGACCCCAGGTGATGGTGACGCTGCTGGTCCATGGACCACACTTTGAGTAGCAAGGATCTTTACATGTATCTCATGGAGAGGAATATGAGCGTTGGAGGGAAATTCTGAGCTATCAGAAAGAAAGAAATCTTCTTTTACCACGAGATAATAGGCTTCAGGAAATGCCCTGAGGTTGAGGGCCTTGGGACATTGTCCCTGGAAGGCCCTGTGTGGTAGGGTCACTGCACATCCAGGGCCTCGGGTGGAGCTTCAGGGAAGGGAGGGCTCGGCCACACACACCCCCACCCGCAGGTGGGCACGGAAGCAGCCTGTCTTCAGACACAGGCCAAGTAAGACCGCAAGTGCGGAAATGCTTTGCAAAGTATAATATGTGTCAGGAGATATTATCACACAGCTCACTGGGTCATGAGGTCTTAGTGGGTGTGGAAAATAGAAACGCAACTCCTGCTCCAGAAAGCACTGGGTGGTACTGAAGATCTTTCCTGAAAGTGACTTGAGGTGAAGGCTTGGACCTCGGGGGGGGGATGTGTGACTCATGCTCACTCTCCCTCTTTGTGTCACCTCATTTCGCCCTTTGCTTGGCCTCTGCCTGCATCGTCCCCCCTACCCATGCCCCCAGTCTTGTCCCAGCAGGAGGGGAGTTTGGCAAAGGGGCTGGAATGACCTGTCTGAGTCCCACTCACTCAGACTCTCTCTACTGCATCCACCCAACCTCACCCAGAGGCTCTCACTTGCTACCATCTTGAAGCACATGGAGCTGCAAATTTGCTCATCTCATCTCGAGCCTCAAAAAGTTAAAACAGGCTGCCTTCCCCCAATCTGCTTTACATTTTCCATCCGTCTCTCTCTCCAACTGTCCTTCTATGCACCCATCATCCATCTATGTATCTATGTACACATGTATGCGTATGTGTGTATCATCTCCATTTACGTCTTTCATGAAGTTGTCGTTTCTCAGTCCTGTTGCCGCATGAGGTTCGTGATGTTATTCTATTTTATATGTACATGTGCTTTTATTTGTATTGTGGTCTGATCTTGGACGGTTGGCAGTAACTTGCTTCTTCACTTGTTGGCGTGTGCTGACCCGGCCATGCTCTTGTTGACCTACTATCAGTCCAAACAGTGTTTGCTCAGGAGTGGGCACTCTTTGGTTTTCTTATTTGTTTAAGTCTCTGCTGGGAACTAATCGGAGGATGGACGGACTCTGCTCTGGACAGCTCCCTGGTCACATACAGCCCGGCTTCATCTGATGTGGTGTATTTGGGGGAACTGGGGAGAAGTAACTGGCCGTCCAAGTCCAGGCTGCAATCAGCACACTCTCAGTTAGAATCAGAAATGATGGGAAATTCCTGACCAAACATTCACAGCACTTGACCCTAAGAGGTGCACACGTCTGGGCCCTGATCCTCAGTTAACATTCATTCAACAGCTGTTACTGACCACCCGCTCTGAGCAAGGATCTCAGCTACAGCGGAGACCTAGACACGGTATTGACCCTGAAGGTGCTCACAGCCTGTGCGTATGCATGTGCTGGCCACGTGTGCATCTAAGTGGACACATCTGTCCCAGTGTATGCGTGTGTCTGGGTGTAATCATCTAAGAGAGCGTGTGTGTGTGTGTGTGTGTGTGAACAGGGACAGCAGGCATGGGGAGGACAGATAAAAAGACTTCTTCAAAACCAGTCTGTCAAGGAACAGTAGAGGTAAGTAGAGGTAAGCACAGTAGAGGTAAGTCTCAGACCACTGAGGGCTGACACTATTTTGGCCCGAATGTAGCTTGGAGTGCGGGGCATGGGGCTCGTAAGAATCCAGGCTGGGGAGGTGAGCAGAGACCAAATCACACTCCCCACGTCCAAGTGTGAGACAGAAACAACACACCATATTTCCCCACTCACCCTCTGCTAGAATCAGAATCCCTGGAATATTCCTCTGTGCTTTGTCCACTGGTAAAACCTGAAAATCCTTGACCCTGGTCTCCACCCTATTTCTTTCTTTTTTTTTTTTTGTGGTACGCGGGGTTCTCACTGCGGTGGCCTCTCCCATTGCGGAGCACAGGCTCCGGACGCGCAGGCTCAGCGGCCATGGCTCACGGGTCCAGCCGCTCCACAGCATGTGGGATCTTCCTGGACCGGGGCACGAACCCGCGTCCCCTGCATCGCAGGGCCACTGCGCCACCAGGGAAGCCCTCCACCCTATTTCTTCATGCCCCAGAGAGTCCTTGTGCAATACATAAACAGACCTGACTGCGGCTGGTGTAGGAGAGAAGGGGGAAAGCTTGGCCTCTTGCTCTCCTGAAGCCACAGCTGTCTGTGAAGATGGAGCGCTCCTACCTCTTACTTAGAAAACATTCACGCACAGGGAGGTGCATTGACAAGCGTTTTAATAAACACCCCTCCTGGACTTCCCTGGTGGCGCAGTGGTTAGGAATCTGCCTGCCAGTGCAGGGGACACGGGTTTGAACCCTGGTCCGGGAAGATATCACGTGCTGCGGAGCAACTAAGCCCATGCGCCACAGCTACTGAGCCTGCGCTCTAGAGCCCACATGCCACAACTACTGAGCCCGTGTGCCATAACTACTGAAGCCCATATGCCTAGAGCCCGTGCTCTGCAGCAAGAGAAACCACCACAATGAGAAGCCCGCGCACCACAACAAAGAGTAACCCCCGCTCACCACAAGTAGACAAAGACCGCGCACAGCAACGCAGACCCAAAGCAGCCAAAAAAAAGATGACTCTTTAAAAAAGAAAAAAAAACCACCCCACCCCTCTCTCCTGTGTTAAGGCAGGAGCATGAAGGCCTGCTTCCTGCAGCCAACGGTTTAGATTCCAGACTCAGGCAAGTTGATGTAAAAGGTCTGATGGGCCTGCCTGGATGGATATCCAAATAAGCAATTTCTTACAAACGTGGAACCCAGTGATGGCGAGACCCACAAGGTGATGAAAGAAGCCTGAGATAGCATCAGAAATGACCTAATAGAGGGGGAGCTGGGGCAGAGGTGATTGGCATCCCAGCTTTTGCTAAATTTAACGTGACTAGCCAAGTAAGAGAAGTCATTATTGAGAAAACATGGAAGTCCAGCCAAGAGTTTGGGTGATGGAAAATTAACTATAGTTGAGACATAAAATTTTACAATGTAGGGATTGTAGAATGATTGGATGTCTTTCGTATTTTAAGAATGCAGCTCAATGGACCATCTCTTAGCATTATCCTGAAAGCCTACACTTTTGATTAAAACCTTAAAATCTATCTCAGAGATCCAGGAAAGAGTGTGCATACCTTAAACCCAAACATTCTACCGCCTGGACAACTAGCATTCTCATTTTTCCTTCTATCTTTAATTTCATTAAAGGGGTTGTGGCCAAGCTAGAGTTCTTGTATGTGAATTTTGTGTAGAAAATTCAAAGAAGTTAGAGATTTAAAAAGATTATTTAAGAGTTTACACATAGGGTTATTTTCAGGGAATACAAGATCCGACCCAAACTTAGCTACTGTGCTTGGGAAAATGACTGATGCAATGCCTTGGGTGCTGCCTACCTGGAGGGGCTGGAGGCTGACTTGGGACAGACCCCAGCACAGCCCAGGGGGACAGTGCTGTGACCCATCATGTGCTCACTGGGAGGAGCGTGGAGACCAAGCGGGGGGAGGTGAGCTGCAGGCAGGCAGACGTGAGTCCTGGCCGTGCTCCTCTCCAGATGTCACTCTGTTCCTTTCCACCTTGTCTGCTTCACTTACATCCACTTTCCGAACTCAGCCAGAATCTCAAGTGCTCATGTAATTGCACTGGGCTGGATGATGAGAGAGCCCTGAGGTCTGCAATTACTCACGCCAAGACCTGTCTCACCAGAGAGCATTGTGTACCATGAACAAGAAACCCAGCGGAATACAAAAGTAATAAACTAAGTGTGGTTATGAGGTGTGTAGCAAATACAAATTTCCATGATATGCTAAATAATAAAAATGTTTCTCAAGAAATATCTACCCTAATGGAAAGGAATCACATGGTCTTAAATCAGTTGAGTTCAATTCTTTTGGCATGTATTGAGATCCACTTATATCTGAGGCACCGGGGAAACCAATGGGAATGAAAAGTTGAACCACATAGGATCACACTGGCGACGATTCTGTCCAGCTGCCCCCATGCCCCACAACCTGTTCAATAAATCTAAGGAAAGAGAAGACATCAGCTGACTACCTGCTCTGAGCCAGGCACTGTGCTAGACTCTGGGGCTATCAAGTTGGTTAAACACACAGTTCTTATCCTTAGGAACTCATAGGCCATGTGGCCGTTGCCTTTTTCTGCTGCTTTTGTAAAGAACAGAAATTCTTACCATCTGAAGTCATCATCAGTATAGCAATAAAACTCTGAAAGATGCTAAAACTTGGCCCAGGTCAAGAGGAGAAAACCATGCAGAAAAGATGGAGTTTCCAGCAAACAGACACAAAGAGACAAGAAAAAGGAAAAACTCTCAGTCACTAACTTAGCACTGAACTCTTAAGTCACGACATATATATTCTGGTTCAGCACACTTTCATCTTCTGTGGCTGATTTATTCCCATGTATTTGAAACAGGGCTGTAAGATGTAGCAAGTAAAAATACAGGAAATGCAGTTAATTTTCAGATAAGATTGAATTTCTTTATGTGAAGTTCAAAATTAACTGAGTGTCCTGGATTGTATGGGTAAACTCATTAGAAATTAGCTCTGTATTTACAGAGATTTGTGTACCCAGCTCTGGCGGGGAGCACCCATTGTGGAGCCCGGGCGAGCTCTCTGCTTGAAGTGCTCTCTGGATACCTGAACTAACTTAGCTTCTCTGTTCAAAGCTTGTTTTGTTTTTATCAATCTTTGATTTAAGCCAACAATCTTTGCCTGTTTCTTTGAAGAATTTTATTAGCTTTTTAGAGTTTTTGCCTGCTTAGGTGTCTCTCATTCCTTATAAGTTTTTTTTTTTAGATGTTGGGGGTAGGAGTTTATTAATTTATTTATTTATTTTTGCTGTGTTGGATCTTCGTTTCTGTGCAAGGGCTTTCTCCAGTTGCAGCAAGCGGGGGCCACTCTTCATCAAGGTGCACGGGCCTTTCACTGTTGCGGCCTCTCCCGTTGCAGAGCACAGGCTCCAGACACACAGGCTCAGTAGTCGTGGCTCACCTAGTTGCTCCGCGGTATGTGGGATCCTCCCAGACCGGGGCTCGAACCCACGTACCCTGCATTGGCAGGCAGATTCTCAACCACTGCGCTACCAGGGAAGCCCTCCTTATAAGTTTTTATCCGGTCTCTATCAGAGTAATAATTCCATTCTTGGTCTTACTTCCTAGAAATTACTGGACCATGCAACCCATATCAAGGTGCCAGTTGGGCAATTAGAGAATTTTAATCAGGCAATGCAGCGCATAGTAAGCCCTGGAAAGTTCTCATCATTAACCCAACAAGGAGAAGAATAGCAGAGTTTGTCCTGCTGAGTATGTGAAACCAGTCAGAGCAATATTCTTCGTATAGGACATCTGGTTTGAAATACACAAGCTCCTTGGTCAAATTCAATTAGTCCAATTCATTTATTCATTCACAGATGCCTGAAAGGGAAGGTGACAGAAAGACTTGGGGAGCTGGTCATCCATAGCTGTGCATCCAACACAGTGGTGGGCGACCATACGTGGTTACTTGAATTTAAATTTAAATGAATACAAATCCCACGTGGCACTAGCCACATTCCAGAACTCAGTAGCCACAAGTAGCTAGTGGTGCCTGTATGAAGCAGTGCAGATTACAGAACATTTCCGACAGTGTCACAAGTTCTATTAGACGGTGCAGATCTAGGGGAAAACAGATACGGAACAGGTAATTTCACAATTTGTTATTTATAGTCATTGTAATTATGTTGTGACATGAAGTAGAAGTGCAAGGAGGTATATGGTCACATAACCTTCTGTGGATGGGACATTTGGGTGGAAGCTACACACACGGAGTCGAGGGGCAAAGGGGACTGTCTGGGTGAGGGGCCAGGTGTGCAACACTCCTGAGGAGGAGGGACAAGCAGCACTTAGAGAAAGACACACGGCACGAAGGAGGCGGAGGCCAAGGGGACGCTGGAGGTGCAGGCAGGAGCCTGGAGGCCAGGCAAGGACTCGGGTCCTCCTCCGAGGGCCCGGCAGGGATGCTGGTCCTCCTCCGAGGCCCCGGCAGGGATGCTGGTCCTCCTCCGAGGCCCCGGCAGGGATGCTGGTCCTCCTCCGAGGCCCCGGCAGGGATGCTGGTCCTCCTCCGAGGCCCCGGCAGGGAGGCTGGTCCTCCTCTGAGCTCCCGGCATGGATGCTGATCCTACTCTGAAGCCCCAGCTGTGGTGCTTGTCCTCCTCCGAGGCCCCAGCAGGGAGGCTGGTCCTCCTTTGAAAAACCACTGAACCGCCTGTTCACCTGTCTGTCTAGCCCACAGGGTGGCTGGTTCACAGACCTATGGGCAGAGCCCACACCGGCAGCAATACTGACATGTCTCCATGTAAGTCAGAAAATTCCAGTAACATTGTCTGAAGTCAACACCTTATCGCGATAAACTGTCAACAGGTTAACTCCATGAATAATGCCGAAGGAAAAAAATGATCTGAAAGTCATGAAAACTTTTTCAAACTGAAAATGTGAAGAGCTCAGAAAAGTCATCAAAGTATAAAATTTAAAAAAAAGAATTAAGGAGTGTGCTTGTGTGTGTGTGCATGTGTGCGTGTGTGTGAAACAATTCAGAGAATGAATTAAATCTGAGAACGGCTAACGCTCACTGAAAACGTTCTCCAAGGTGGCCGGCCCAGTACATCACCTGCATCCTGTCGCCCCACCGGTGCCGCAGCCCCAGAAGGGAGTCCTTGTCTCCGTGACAAACGAGGAAGCTGAGTAATAACTTGGCCATTTAAAAAATCCATTAAAGGGGCTTCCCTGGTGGCACAGTGGTTGAGAGTCCGCCTGCCGATGCAGGGGACACGGGTTCGTGCCCCGGTCCGGGAAGATCCCACATGCCGTGGAGCGGCTGGGCCCGTGAGCCATGGCCTCTGAGCCTGCGTGTCTGGAGCCTGTGCTCCGCAACGGGAGAGTCCACAACAGTGAGAGGCCTGCGTACCGCAAAAAAAAAAAAAAAAAAAAAAAATCCATTAAAAAATTAACAAAAACTATACCCAAGGAAGACTGCCCTGAGTCTTCGGTTGCTTTGGAAACCAGCAGTGTTCCCTCCCAGGCATCTGAGGCCACGGTTTCTCCCTGGGTGTCCTGGGTGTTCAAAGGGCAAGACTCAGGAGTCCAGAGAATTTGAAATCAAGAGTTAAGTCGCACCAACACACAACAGCCGTCGTCACAGCACGGGGCATGGGGGTTAGGACCACCCTCCCCAAGCTCAGGGGACACAGGCCCCAGAGGTCTCGGCTTTGCCTCAGCCCCAGCTGGGCTGCTCTCCTCAGAGGCCAGCAGCCACTGTCCTCAGGGAGCCCCCTAAAGGGCTGGGGATCCTTGCACAGGAAATGAGCATCCTCCCCACACCCCGAGTTAGCAATAGAGGACTCAGGAGTGCAGAAAGGTGGGCAATTCAGTTGGTTTCTAGCCTAATTCCTTCTCCAGGAGAGTACTTTAAACACCATCCCAGGAATTCCCTGGCGGTCCAGTGGTTAGGAATCCATGCTCTCACTCCTGAGGGCCCAGGTTCAATCCCTTGTTGGGGAACTAAGATCCCATAAGCCACAGCATGGCCAAAAACAAAACAAAAACACCACCATCCGCAACCTCTAATATTAGTTTTACAAGCCTCAGATGTGGTAAGCTAATTTGGGGAGAAAAAAACATAAAACAGGAAAAGCATAAGAATAATACACATTTAATTCCGATATTTAGAATGCATTTGGGGGACCTAAGTTTTGAAGTGAAATAACGAATAGACTAACCTGAAATGTTTTCCTACATATCAGAAGAGCCTGGTGAGTCTGACCGCTGCCTGCAGACCTTGTGCTGTAGCCGAACCAGAGGACACATAATGAACCTCGGGGTCCAAACTGGAAGAGACAGGAAAAATCTCAATTCATGTCAACTATTGTGGTAATCACTACTTTTTCTTTTAAAAACCCTACACTTTAAAAAATATTTGATGATTTTTCAGTAAGGCCAGAATATAAGACATTTAATGTCATTTGTCTCCACAAGTATTTCTATACCAAGTGAAGCAATCAATAATAGCTTAAATTAATGATCCTACAATCCCACTCCTTGGGCTTATATCCAGAGGAAACCATAATTCGAGAAGATACATGCACCCCGCGATGTTCACTGCATCACTATTTACAAAAGCCAAGATGGAAATGACCTAAATGTCCATCGACAGATGAATGGATAAAGAAGATGTGGTACATACATACAATACTACTACTCAGCCCTAACAAATAATGAAATAGTGCCATTTGCAGTGACATGGATGGACCTAGAGATGATCATACTAAGTGAAGTATGTCAGACAGAGAAAGACAAATAACATGTGATATCACTTATTTGTAGAATCTAAATAAATGATACAAATGAACTAATTTACAAAACAGAAATAGACCCACAGACATACAGAACAAACTTACAGTTACCAAAGAGGAAAGGTGGGGGAGGGATAAATTAGGAGGTTAGGATTAGCACATACAAACTACTGTATATAAAATAGATAACCAACAAGGACCTACTGTACAGCATAGGGAACTCTACTCAATATTCCGTAATAACCTATAAGGGAAAAAAATCTAAAAGAGAATAGACATATATGTAATGTATAACTGAACCACTTTGCTGTGCACCTGAAACTAACACAACCTTGTAAATCAACTATATTTCAGTGACATTAGCATATTATATATATGCATATAAATGCATATATATGCATATATATTTATAGTAAGTTATATATATACATGTGTGTGTGTATATATTTTATATGTGTTCCAAAATGCTAGCAGTGATGGGGATTACGGTGTTGATATTGGCTATTGTGAATGATCTCGGATTTCATCTACGTGCTACTGTTATAGTTAGAAAAAACACAGTTTTAAAATGAGGTCTTTTTTTTTTTTTTTTGCTGTATGCGGGCCTCTCACTGTTGTGGCCTCTCCCGTTGCGGAGCACACGCTCCAGACGTGCAGGCCCAGCGGCCATGGCTCATGGTCCAAGCCACTCCGTGGCATATGGGATCTTCCTGGACCAGGGCACTAACCCGTGTTCCCTGCATCGCCAGGCAGACTCTCAACCACTGCGCCACCAGGGAAGCCCCTTAAAATGAGGTCTTTTTATAAAGACAAAAAATAGCGTAATTTATTAAGCACTAATTCTGTCAGGCATTGTCCTGAGAATTTTATGCATATTAATGCATGTCCTCTCTATACCAACTCTGTAGAATAGGCATTATTACTGTTATACATTGTGCCAGTTACGAAGCGATTATAAATATCAACTATGAAAAGATCAGGAACCTTGGAAACATTACGCTAAATGAAAGACCTTAGTCATAAAAGACCACATATTGTATGATTTCACTTATATGAAATATAAACTTTCAGAATAGGCAAGTCTGTAGGGACAGAAAGTAGATTAGTGGTTGCCAGGGACTGTGGTTGCCAGGCGTTGGCTGGGTGTAGCCTGGGGAACACAGCCCTGGCATGACAGCCACGGTGGCTCCACAGGGACCGTGGCTTGAGGCTTTTAGTCAGCACAGCAGGTTTGCTGGAAGGAGCCCTAAGGGATCCACCACCATGGCTGCCACACGGAGGCCTGCTCGGCGGGGGACCAGTTCTTCCATGGTACCTGTGGGCTGTTCCTGAGAGGAGATTTACAAGAGGGAGGTGGTGTGGTGAATGACACCCCATCATTGCAGGCACTTATTGGGCCATGTGTATGTCCGGTCACAAAGTTGCCTTGATAAGTACCATATGAAAATATCAGAAAGTCAAGGGGCAGTATGGTTGCATAGGACATGCTTTGTTTAAAAGTATGTTTTTAACATTTAAAAAAACCTATTCCTAAAGGTTACTCTTAACACGGGCTACTTGATCCAACTCCATTCTTTGTGATAGAGCTAAGCCAATAAAGCCAGGATCCTGAGCTGTCATTTGGTATCAATCACAACTTTCAAAAGAAGAAAGGGGGCAAACTTAGACCAGGTGACTTCTGGGGTCAGGACCCTGAAGGAGTTTGGAGTCAGGGAGCCTCAACATTTGCAGAAAGGGTCCGTAGCCTCTATCTCCCGGCAGCCTTGACTAAACAGAGGCCACAAGAGACACCAGAACCTCCTTAAATTCTCATCCTCCTAAATTTTCATCCTCCTTTTTCTATAGCATTTCACAGATGACTTCCTGTCACCCAAATGCTTCCTTCTTTCCTTCTGCCAAGAGGAAAATTGTTAGGTGCCGGCATAGTCAATAGATGGTTATTCAGTCGCACTTGAAAATGTTCATTTACTGTGACAGGCTCATTATTCTAGGAATGTAACTGGAACCCAGACTCTTATGACCTCAGGAAATAGAATATAACAAAACTACGCAGAAATATTAACATTGTCCCCCAAACAGGGCAGCCCTTTCTTCAGGGAAACTGGAGAATACATCACCCCACCTTTCTCTCCTCTCACAAAACTCAGCATTGGTTGGACCTTTGGGAACCTTAGAAGACTTCTAATCAAAAATCCTTAATGGACCCATGGAGAAACTGAAGACTACCAACTTGAAAAAATAGAACTTTTACTGTCCTAGAGCATTTTCTCTAGTGACCCTTCAAATTCGGAATAGCCAAGAACTAAACAAGAAAGATCTTGTGTGTGCTGAGGTGTGTAGGGCATCAGGCAGCACGGAAGTTGGGTGGACTTATCTACAACCAGGTGTTCTGATAAGAATGGAAAGCATATTGAAAGGTGAAGGAAAATTAAGAGGGGGCATGAAAATCAAAGCCCCTATTAATAGCCTATGTATAATGAGGGGGTTAGACAAGATGACAAGCTCTGACATCGTATTTCATGTCTATTATGCTTTTTAAAATTATTAATAAAATGGAGTTCAGTATAAATATAATGCCCTGTACACCATCCAAATAGCCGATGCAGGAATCTGGTTTGCTATTAATGATTTAGACTGGAATCTGTTCAACAAATGAGATTAAAATAATTAGAAGCATAATTAGAAATGTTATCCCCTTCAGTGGCAGCAATGCTTAGGCTAATCTGAGACCTTATTTCTAAGGCTCGGCATAGCTGTGTTCCAGAGACCTCACTTGAGTTTGGTCTCCCTTTTTGGAGTAAAGTTTTATGGCCTCATGTGACTTTACAAAAAGGCCATCATTATATGCACACACACACACACACACACACACACACACACACGAGGCATATTTGAAATTTCTAATTTCAGCCTCTGAACAAAGAAACTATTTTGTAGTATAATAAGACATATTTACTAGTATTAAAATAGCAGGCTTATTGTAAGTTTTACAACATTAAAAATGTGATGGGATTTTTAAACCCAAAATAATTTATAGCGCTTAACATTTCTCAGTTGACTTAAAAACACAGAGCTCAAACCAACAATCCAACAGATAAATGGGCAAAGGATAGGGACAGAGAATAATTATATCTTAAAAATATGAAATATGAAAAATAGGAAAAGATACTCACTGCGCTTAGTATAAGAAAAATGCAAATTAAAACTATATGAAGATGTCATTTTTCATCAATCACCTTGGCAAAACTCCAAAAGTTAGTACTTTTCACTGGTGAGGCTTCGGGGAAACAGGCCCCTCATACCTTGCGGTGGTAGTGTAGATTCCTTCTGGTCCAGCGATGCTCTATTTGGCGATAGCCATCAGAATTATCAGGCATATTACCCTTTAACCCATTATTTCCCTTCTGTAACTTTATCCTACAGGTAGATTTGCACACTTGCAAAGTGACATATAAACAAGGCTTTCCATTGCAGCATTGTTTATAATAACAAAAGACTGGAAACACCCCAAATTTCCATTATTTTAGAAACTATTTAAATTATGGAACATGCAGTTATTTTAAATAATGAGGAGTCTTTCTATATATTGATGGAAAAATCTCCATATCTATAATTTTGTGAAAAAAGCAAGGTGAAAAACCTGAGAGTATCGTATATTCCTTTTGAGTAACAATGAAAGGAGAGATAAAAAATATATAGTTGTGTTTGCTAGTATTTATATTTAAAAACTCTGGAAAGATGCACAAGAAACAAACAAAAGTTTTATGGGAATGAGATGGATAGCAGATAGAGGTAGAAGGAGGGCTTTCTACTACATATTTTTCATTTATTTTTCTTCCAGCTTTATTGAGATATAATTGATATATAACATTATGTAAATGTAAGGTGTGCAACGTGGTGATATAAAGTATGTATATATTGTGAAATGATTACCACAATAAGGTTAGTAAACACATTCATCACCTCACATAGTTACAATCTTTTTGTTGTATGTGTGGTGAAAACTTTTAAAATTTACGCTCTTAGCAACTTTCAAATATGTAGTACAGTGTTGTTAATTATAGTCACCATGCTGTACACTACACTCCTAGGACTTATTCATTTTACTACCTCTGGCAGCCACCAATCTGTTTTCTGTTTACATGAGTTTTGTTTTTTAAGATTCCACATGTAAATGAGATCAGACAGGATTTGTCTTTCTCTGTTCGAGTGGGAATAATGCAAACTGCCCTCAAGCTTCCTCCATGTGGTCACAACTGTGGTGTACATATATACCACATTTCTTTATCCTTTCATCCATCAGTGGGCACTTAGATGGCTTCCATGTCTTGACTACTGTAAATAATGCTTCATTGAACATGGGGTTGCAGCTATCTCCTCAAGATAGTGATTTCATTTCCTTCAGATACATACCCAGGAGTGGAATTGCTGGATCATATAGTAGTTTTATTTTTAGTTTTTTGAGGAAGCTCTGTACTGTTTTCCATAGTGGCTACACCAAGTTACATTCCACCAACAGTGCACAAGGGTTCCCTTTTCTCCACACCCTTGCCAATTCTTCTTGCTTCTTGTCTTTTTGTTAATAGTCACCATGAAGAGGTGTGAGGTGATATCTCTTTGTAGTTTTAATTTGCATTTCCCTGACATTAGTGATGTTGAGCATCTTTCCATGTACGTGTTGGCCATCTGTATATCTTCTTTGAAAAAAATGTCTATTCAGGTCCTTTCCCCATTTTTAAATTGGATTACTTGGTTTTTTGCTATTGAGTTGTATGAGTTCCTTATATATTTTGGATATTAACTCCTTATCATATGTGTGATTTGCAAATATTTTCTCCCATTCTGTATGTTGCCTTTTCATGTTGTTGATGGTTTCTTTTTTAAAAAAAGTTTTTATTGGAATATAGTTGATTTACAAATGCTGTGTTAGTTTCAGATGTACAGCAAAGTGATTCAGTTATACATGTTTCTTTTTTGTATGAAGTTTTGTGGTTTGATGTAGTCCACTTGTTTATTTTTGCTTTTGCTGCTGTATCTTTTCACCTACTAGAAAAATCAGCATGTATTTCATGGTGACTGATTTTTAAAATGTTCTTTAAAAAATACTTTGCTTCTTATTTAGACCTAGAGTTAGCCATGATAACTTAGCCAAGATATCATGCGAGTCCCATTTAGATACCTTTATTACATAAAGGTTTAATGACATGTTTAGATTATTATTTTACTATTATTGCAACAGCCTCCTAGTGGGCTTCCCCCCCACCTGCCATCAGTCCATCTTCAAGCCAGCAACCAGAATCATCCTGCTCAGAGCATGAATGAGATCATGTCAGTCTTCTGCTCAAAACTCTTTAAAGGCATCCTGTCTTGCTCTTCATAAAAGCCCTTTAATGGTGTATGAGTTCCAATGAAAGCAGCCCCCAGCACCTCCTGTGCCAGGTGTCACTGTGGCTTCTTAGCTACAAATGCATACTTCTTTGCCTGCCTTCTGATGCTGGAGCAGGTCCTGGGATATTCTCCTGGTGCAAGGCCCAGCTTTGTCAGCAGAGGGCACTGCAGGGGGAGGTGATGTTGTTTGATTTTTCTCTTATAGCTCAGCTGCCAGAGATCCAAAGATGCCCACTCCCAGATTACCCAGGGGATCATGTTGTACCCTCTCCAATGAGTCTGAATATGTTGGGATGGGAGAGGACCATCCAGCTTCACCTTCCTCAGGTGCTCTGACTCAGCCCTCAGTAGCTCTCCCTACATCTGCTATTTCCATTTCCTTTAGGGTTCTTGCTATCTCTTAGTAGGTAATCCTTCTTTTACTAGTTAATAATTTTTGTATTAAATTTCCCTATTCAAAAAATTAGTATGACAAAAATGGGTTATGTGTCTACACACTAACAGAGAACATTTTGAAAAGGAAACCAAGAAAACAATCCCTTTCACAACACCGTCAAAAAGAATAAAATACTCAGTAATAAACTTAACCAAGGAGGTGAAAGATTTGTACACTGAAAGCTGAAAATGTTGCTGAAAGAAATTAAAGAAGAGAAAAATAAATGGAAAGCATTCCATGTTCATGGACTGGAAGATTTAAAATACTAAAACTAGACTTCAGACTTAAATTGGTAAAATGCCCCCATTACAATGTCCCCAAAGCAGTCTACAGAGTCAGTGCAATCCCTATCAGAATGCCAATGGCATTTTTTGCAGAAACAGAAAAAAAAAATCCTAAAATTCATATGGAATCTTAAGGGACCCCAAATAGCCAACACAATCTTTAAAAAGAACAAAGTTGGAAGCATCATAGTTCCTGATTTCATAACATATTACAAAGCTACAGTGATCAAAAGAGTATGGTACTGGCATAAAGACAGACAAATACTGTATGATTCCTCTATGAAGGATCTAACTAACCAAATTCATAGAGATGGAAAGTAGAAGGGTGGTTGCCAGAGGCTGGGGGGAGGGGGACTGAGGAGTTGTTCAAGGGGTATTGAGTCAGTTTTACAAGATGAAAAAGTTGTAGAGATCTGTTACACAGCAACGTGAGTACACTAAACAGTACTGAGTAGTACACTTTAAAAAATGGTTAAATGTAAGAATGGTTTAAAAAAAAAGGTAAAAAATAATATGATTAAACTTTGATGTCAACGTATGATTAGGACATCTGATTTTTTGGGAAATGGAATGAGATTCTAAACAAAATACTACAAAAACATCTTGCAGCATTAAAAAAAAAACAAAACTATACTTTGTCCTTGACTAGACCCAGACTAACCCTGATCTCACCTGTCATTTATTCGGACTTCCTTTCTGCTCCTCAAATTAGCAGACATATTCCAAGCTCAGAATGCTTACAATTGCTGTTCCCTTGGCCTGAATTGCTCCTTCGAGTCTTTGCTAAAATATCACTTTCCCAGTGAGGACTTTCCTTGATGTTCTAATATAAAAACCCTGTTCCTTGTAAGTACCTTCTTTCCCAGCTTCATTCTTAGTCTAGTGCCAATTACGGTCTGACAGCCATATATTTTATGTAGTTTTTTATTGCCAATGATATAAGCTTCATGATGTAAGTTTCAAGGGGACAGGAATTCATTCATTCATTCATTTATAGTATTCTGTTTACTATTGGTTCCCCCAAACCTACAAATGTATCGAGCACATATTAGGAGCTCAATAATACTTGTTGAAATGGTAAATTAATTCATGAATGAAACAATAACCTTTCGAGGCCACGACAGAGCACGAGTTGTTCGGAATCCAGGTCATCTGATTCTGGAACCTGCACTTTTATTCTCTTTGCCCTGCTGCTTCCCTATCACAGGAGGCCGTTAGTGGGTTAGGCTGTCTCTTCTAGTTGACGAGAACATTACCAATAGTATTTAGGCGAAATATTTAACAAGATTTGCAATGATCTCTCCTTCCCCACTCAGCTTGGGCCTCGGCAGCCGTCAGAAGAGAGATTTCAATGTTTTGTGGCCATTCACTCTGTGTTCTCATCTGTTAGTTCTTCATCACAACCCCAACGAAAAGAAGCGGTGGGCTTTGCCCTTTCCATGGGTGATCTCTGCTGGCAGACGTTAACTCAGTGATCTGATCTAGAATGTTGCTGGGGATTGAGTTCAAGCTTACAGGTTCATAATTTCCAAAGCTCAGCCATTACACTTAAACAAGGAAACTAACAGGACCTTGACCTGCTCCCTTCCTCTGGCACCACTGCAATGATTCTCCATGAGTTAACATAAAAAAATGACTCTGAAATTAGACTTCCAAGTTTGTTTTTTAAAAATAATCTGTACATTCATCCATTCTAATTAAAAACTTGCTAAAATATCTGAAATAACAATTCCAATATGTAATATCCCATAATAGAATATTAAAACATCTATAATTTCAATTATTTATGGTTTAAAATTTTCTCCTATTTTCCTTATAGGTGCATTTGTAACCAAGTAATCCTAAACTCCAAGATACTAATTTTGCTCACAATCTATGGCAACCTGGCCTGATCTAGGGCAACCCATTCGTGCTCTGGCTCTAATATTTACGTGCCTTGATTTATGTGCCTTGATGCTCTAATATTTACATGCCTTGATGAGTGCTCACATCTTTTAGAAAACGGGAAGGCGAAAATAAGAGTACAAGCAGACAGTGGCACCTGGCCTTTCCTGGCCACTGTGCAGGTAAGTGTTCTGAGGCCCCGTGTTGATACATACCTGCCATATAAGAAAATTCAACCACTGGGTCCCAAGCCAAAGATGCGTTAATCTAAGTTATACTGACTGTTATGACACATCACTCTTTCTTTCCAAATTTCCGCCGTTTGTGCTTTCAAAGGCTGGCCTTGTGCCTCTGCATAACATGTCAGGGCCAAGATGCTGCTCTGAGCTCATCTGATCTGGAGAGATAGGACGACCTGTCAGACGTGGATTTTGTTGCCTTTGCAAAGTTCATGTATGGGAAAGAGTGGAACGTGGTGAAAGTAAAAACAAAAAATTAAATAAGTGAAAAACTCTTAAGGGTGAAAAGTTGAATGTGTGTAGTCACACACACACACACACAAACAGAAAACCTAAACAACATATGAGGTAATTGCTATATATCACACTCTATATCCTAAAATCAGAGAATAACTCTTTTTTCCAAATGACCTATTAATAGTCACAAAAATTGACTCTAGTCAGCCAGAAAGAAGACCTCCATACATAGTTTAAATTAAAAAAGTAAAAATAACATTTTCTTATAATAATGCAATAAAGTGAGAAATTAATAATAAAAGTAGAAACTAGAAAACAAGCCTACCATCTAGAAATATTTTTAAAACGTTAAATTCTTCTGTCACTGAAAAATCAAAATCAAAATAGCAGAATATTTAGAAAACAACATATATCAAAACCCATGAGGCGCAATTAAAGGAATGTTCGGAGGGAAAGAGTCGCTTTAGATACTGACGTTGCTAAAAAGGAAATACGGAAGATGAGCAAAGTAAGCATACAGTTTAAGAACGTGGAAAGAAAACAACAGAATGAACTTAAGGAAAACAGAAAGAAGGAATTTCTACAACTAAAAGCAGAAATGAAAAAATTAAAAAATAGGAAAACAGTAATACCAATCAATAGATACAAGCACTGATTTTAGTAAAACTCACATCAAAAACCACTGGAAGATCCTACTGTATAGCACAGGGAAATACAGTCAATGTCCTGGGATAAACCATAATGGAAAAGAATATAAAAAAGAATAAATATATGTGTAGAAATGGGTCACTTTGCTGTACAGCAGTAATTAACACAACATTGTAAATCAACTATACTAACCCTAAATCAACTATATTTCACTTTTTTAAAAGCTATTGGAATGATGAGGGGAGAAATACCAATATGAAAAACACGAGAGGGCTCATATGTGGTGGTGAAAATGTGAACAAGTAGACGCAAATTATCATTAGCATCCCCAACTCCAGTCTCTGAGCTCCTGGAGGGTCCAGTTTCCCCCCTCCTTCCCGCCATGGGTGCCTCAGGCCCCCATCCTGGCCCTTGAAGGCTCCGTCCCGGAAGCAGGGTCCCAGCTTTCCTTTCTCCCTACAGCCCCACTCCCACTGCTCAGATGAGCCAAACTCCCTCCAGGGCCTGAGGCCACCACGTCACAGCAGAGAGTGACACAGCAAGCCCAGCTCCTCACGCCCCCTCTAAGGAGAGGTGATTGAGGCTCCTTCACTGTGATGTGGGCAAAGTCAAAGAAAATGTCTACGGTTGTGACCCGAAGAGGAAGTTTTTAGCAGGAGAATTTCTGAAGTTATGGCTCTGACTTGGGGCCCCCAACTAACCAGTTCCCAGGGTCCTGCAGTCAGACCTCATAAAGGGCTTGGTCAGCCAGGTCCACATAGGAGGCCGATGGTTCGCCTAGAAAACTTTTAATGAAAAGATCATTACAAGGTTTGCACAGGTTCGGGGGTCAGTCAGGTACTCCAGTAGCAACAGGGAAAACGATTACCACCCCCCTCCCGCAAAAGGTAAGGCAAGTGGGTGCTCCCCGCGGGGGACACGGGCACTGCCGACCCAGGACAGGTGGGGGAGCTTCCCACCTCTTTCTGCCCCACCCTCTGATATCCCGCAGGTGTCGTCCACTGGTCAAACCCCACTGGATGCCAGCCTCCCTGGGCACAGAGCAGGCTGAGAAGGACCGAGAATTAATCTGGGCTCTGTGGTCAATACAGAACAGCCGGCTCGGCCACAATCCGCACCTGAGGCTCACTCGACCCCCATGGCTGGCATCTTCTTCCTTCAGAGATGACCCCACTGACAGTGGATGGTCCAGACTGCACGCCGACGTCTTGTTCATGAAGACTGATGGAATTTGCTCTCTTCCCAGATGTGAACTAAAGTCCCCAAGAAGCTGAAATGTGTTCTAGAGAACTGACACGTTATCATGTCAAAAAATCACCTGAAACATCTCCAGAAGTAATTAAAGTTTAAAAAACGAAAACAAAAACCAGGAAGGCATTTTCTATAGGGGTAATTATTTGGACATCACTGAAAATCAGTGTTTGTATGATGCGCTCACAAAAGCCGAAAGGCACTCTGGGATAAACCCCACCATCTGTAACACAGGCTCATTGCATTCCCTTCCGACGTCACAGGCACACAGACAAAAGGAGCGGTGTTTGTGAAGGTATCTGTCCAGCTGTAAAGAACTAGGTAAATATAAGTTTATAGTATTATATTTATATAATACAATCTGTTATTATTATATTATAATGTTATATAATATTATAATACGTATTAATAAACATGCATTATATTTATGATATACATTCAGAAGAAATTCTTTAGTTTACTCTTTTATTAAACAAGTACTTATTAAGTATCATGGGCCAAGCCTCTAGAATATACAAACATGAAAAGTCCAGCCCTCAGAATTTACACTCTAGAAAGTGCAGGGTTCAGCAAACTACAGTGGGTGGGTCTAATTGCCTGCTGTCTATTTACAGCCTGTGAGCTGAAAGTTGTTTTTGCAGTTTTAAATGGTTTTTAAAAATAAGAAAAATAATATCTCACGTCAAAATTAGATGAAATACAAATTTTATTGTCCATGAATAAAGTTTTATTGGAACATGGCCACATCACTTGTTTACATATGGTTACGGCCGCTTTGCGCCATCACCGCAGAGTTGAGCAGTTGAGACAGAGACCGTGTAGCCCACAAGGTCTAAAGGAGTTATTCTCTGGCCTTTACAGAACAATGTTGCTGAGCCCTGATCTAGCAGAAGACAGAGCTGTAAACAAATAACTGCAGCAAGTTCAGCGTAAGGGTGCAGTCAGGGCAGAGCACAGGACAAGAGCACATCTGCCGTAGGAGGCGTGGGTGGCGCTGGGGAGCCAGAGGCTTTAGGAGGAGGCGGGCTTGGACATTTCGGAGCAAACTGTACCACCCACGCGATATTGATAAATGCATCCATCAGCAGGACTTCCTCCAGGGACCGTTTTTGTAACGCTGACGGTGAGTTTATCCAGACCCCACCAGATGTCTGTCCTTTTCCCCAGGTGACTGATGCCACGCCCATGCTAGATTAATAGATGGCTGAGTGTTTTGGAGACAATCTCTCTGGCCAAGGCATAACTTACTCACTCAGAAATTGAAGCTGTGCCAACCTATAGCCTGATTGCCACTGGGTTTCCATCAGCTACCAACTAGCCACAGAGAGAAATGGGAAATTTGTGGTTGGAAAGGATTCAAAAATGAAAAATAACAGAAAGAGTTGAAAGCAGGGTTGGGTTGAAAGCAGGGGCCCATGAGCGGAGGGACACTCCATGAGAAACCACAGCCCTAGCAGAAGGATGGAGACAAGAAGAAAAGAAACGATCAAAGGCACGGAGAACAAGAGGCCCAGGGAGCAGGCTGCAAAGGAGCTGGGGCGTGCGGAAATCAACACAGCAGAGCGCTGAGCCTCGTGTGGTGGTGGGATAGGAAACTCATCTCCTCTCCCCAGTTCCAATAATGAAATGAAACGCTGCTCTCTGAAAGGAGCTGGAAGGCCACGCTCCGGGGCTTATCTGAAATGGACTGACAGCTCCGACAAGCAAGTTATCTGACGTGAGTGTAAGACGCTGGTTGAGCATCCCTCCCCCTTCCCTCCCCCACGCACTGGCCGTGGTCCCTGGCCCTCTCCGCACCATGGTCACCAGTGCTGTGTAGAGGGGCACGTCCCCTGCTGGCATCTGGGGAGGATTCCCAGTGGAGAACCAAAGGGAAGGGAAGACATATGCAGGGAGGATTTGCAGTCCTGGGAGGGGTGAACGGCAGCGCTGGGTCTCCCGAAGATTCTAGGAAGCCTCCCGTCTCCCCTCGAGCTCTGCACGGCCAGCCTTTGCTGTCGGCTTCCCCGGCAGTGAGCTAAGCCCCCGGCATCAAGCCCACCAGCAGTAAAGCAGCCCAGCCACGGTCCCCACACCAACCCCTGTAATAGCAAAGAGCTAAAGAGACCTTTGCACAGATCTCACTTCACTTCTGTTTCCCTGAAGGTGTGTTCACGCTCATCCTAGCACTTTCCTCGGGATCCTAGAGCCGCCTTGGCTCAGGTGTGATCCTCGCCGAGAAGGAGACGGCTGCCTGGTAGCGGAGATAACTCTTCTGTATTGTACGGATTTAAAATGCTTGTGTCTTATAGAGCCTCACGATAATGCTGTGGGCGGGTCATTTTATTCCCACTTTGCAGGTGAGATCACTGAGCCACAGAGAGGCAAACTACCTTGTCCAAGATGCTTTCACTGAAACCTGCTGGAGCCAGGGCAGGACCTGGGTCTTCAGAGGCCAGCTCCTCCGCATCCCATTGGCTGAAGCTGCCTGGGTGTAGACTATGTTTACATCACTGACAGACCCAATGCCTTCCAAAAGAGTTAGCATTAGTATTTGCTTTAGCCCACCACAGAAGAGCAAGATTCTTCCTTAAGGAGTAAGGACCAGAGAGAACGAAAATAAATTAAATATAATGCTGCTCATTTTGAAAGTGTGTGTGCATGTGTGTCTGCGTATAGGAGTTGGATGTGGGATGTATGTGGATTTCTCTGTGGGGCGTGTATGTGTGTTTTAGGTGCCTATGTGTGTGTAAGTACACAAGTGCAGAAAGCATCTTGCCAGGAAAATGCGGGAGGTGGAAGGAAAACACAGGTTACACCAACCACAGAACTCAGTGCTGCTGCCCTGGACTTCAGAGCAGGTAGATTGGGAGAACTTTCCAGAGAAGGAGAATCTTGAGTCTTGAGGCTGGGGGCCCTCAGAGTGGTGCCCAGCTCCATTTCTCCATCCATGGCAGGAAGGCCAATCCCTCACCTCATGCCAGTTTTCCGCGTGTGTGCACTTCAATCATAAGGACTTTTTTAGAAGAACTGAAGAAGCGGGTGTTTATAAATGTAGGCCTGAGATGAGGGCACCATAGGTTATGGCGGGCGAGTTATTTACAATTTCCCTGTGACAGTCTTAATCCTATTGACTTCCTTACATTACCCTTCAGAGAATTTTTATTCGTGAAAAACAGCAAATTGTTCATCTCTGAAACACTAGAGAGGTCTGTGACTCTGAGAGTATTTTGAAAATTATAAATGATAAGGAAGCTCTGGGCCAGATTTTTCATATGACTCTCCAAGAATTATGTAGGATGGGAACCTGACCCTTTGAGAGTTAGCAACGTTTCTGGAGACAGGGAAGACTTCACGCACCAGAACCAAAGTGCCTTAAATCATATTGGTGGTGCAATTATCTCTCAGCAAAGATCCTCAGAGTTGAAGTTCAAGCTGTGGATCAGAAGGATGGTTGGGGGAAACAGGGTCCCCGTTGTTAAAATAAAGCAATTAGTTTAATATAGACTATCAGGGGAGGGAAATTCCCCTTGTCAAACGTTGAACATTCAGAGAATCACTTAGAGCAAAAGTAATAAGGAGCTCTTCGTGAAAAAGTTGGCCCTATACCATGTCTAAATGCAAACATGTGTGTTCTTTCTTTTTTTAATTCATTTAAACTTCTGTTAACTGGGAATATTTTTATGTTCATTCTGTCGTTCCCTTTCTCACTTGAACAAAAATGTGTCAGGGGATGAGAATGGCGCCCAGGGTTGCAAGCGCGTTTAGACGCCATAAAATACTTAACAGCTCTTTCCGGTATGGTTAAACCCCACCGAACGGCTAAACAAACTTTAACTTACAATTCACGGGCTGAAGCACTCAAAGGGCCATAAGATTTTGCTGCTGCTAATTTATATCTCTTAGAGACATGAAATAAAAAATGAGTCATTTAGAAGTTCCCAAACCCACATTCCTTCTTGTGAGATAAATATTTTTATTTCCAGGAGTTTACGTTCTTTGCCACAGAGAAGAGCAGCATTGCTCTGATAGCTTTAAAGTTCTTTGCTCCCTATAGAGATTTTAAAAAATAAGCCCCGAAAATAGGTGATGTGGACCCAACCGGGATCCAGAGTTTGCTTGGTTCTTATAAAATGAGTGAAATAAATTTTGCAATGATACACCTGGGTGATTCTCAAAAATATTATCCTGAGTTTCTTACTCAAAGGATATCTACTGTGGGACTCCATTAATCCGAAGTCCCCAAACAGGTAAGTCATCTACGTTGATGAAGTCCAAACAGCAGCTGTCTGATTGTGAAGGGGGAATAAGGGAACTTTTCTGTTTTATATCTTGATGGGGGTTTTGGTGAATGGGGAGCTATATGATAAGACACCTGTAGGAAATTGTTAACAGTAGGATCTAGGTCATGGATATGCAGGTATTCCCATAAAATCCTTCCAGCTTTTTCATAGTAACAATTTGGGAGAAAGGTGAATGGAGGTACTACCCGCATCAGGCCAGGGACACTGGCTAAGCTGCAGCTTTTCGGACCAGCTCACACAGAGGGTCACCTGCACATAGGTAATCCCGACTCTTTAATTTAAACCCTGCTCAGGTCTACTTACATGTCGGAACCGAGATGGTTATTTGCTATGGATTATCTTAAACAGTATTAAAGTCCTCACAAAGCTGCTTGAGAGTCATACAGTCCCTTCCTCTAATACGGAAGCTACAGAATTTGTGCAGCAAAGGGTAGATACGAGAGCCACTTCTGGGCTATGAGATGGAAGTAGACGTCTTAGGACAGTGTCCCAGAAAGCTTTTTAAAGAGGAAAAACCCAGTAGGTCTGTCCATTTCAGCCTTTTGCTCTTTTTCCTTCATTCATCTCCTTTCTTCCTGCCTGGAATACAGTGCCTGGAGGTGCAGCAGCCATCTTGGCACCATGAGGATGAAGACGCACACACAATAAGGATGGCAGAGCAGGAAGGTAGATGGAGCCTGGGCATTAGCCCTGTTTCGGTCACACTAAGATTTCTTGTTACCTGACACAAATAAATTCCTTATTTTGTAAACATCTTCAGGTTTTCTACTACATTCAGTCAAACACATGCCTAACTAATATTTAGGTATCTTAGATCAGCTCTCAAAATGATTTTAACTTACATTGACTTCAGCAAGGAATATAGCATGTTGAACACTTTGACTAGGAAGGAGGAAGGGTGAAACGCCATGCAACCAACGTGGATGGAGACACGGATGGAGAAGGTCATGAGGACCTGGGGAGGAGGGGCGGAGGGCGTTAAAGCCAATCAGTATGTCTTCCTTTTCCTCCTCCACCCTTGTTAACATTTCTGTACTGAATCTGGTAAAAAAAAAAAAAAAATGTACGAAATACAGGCTTGAAATGAAGAGGGGCTGCCCCAGAGAGCACGATGCAGCAGCCTGGGAGACGTCATGGAAGGAACAGGGGAAACAGTTGCCAAACAGACAGCCCTGGGGTTGCACAGATTGATTGTGTGTCTTATTACGTCTGAGGACCCCAGGAAACACCTTATCCCACTTCTGCCACCCTCTCTGCATTCCCATCAGAGGCTCCACCTCACAGCCAAAGCCACAGGGGCTTCCAAATGCCAGGGGCCTGGGGGCAACGTCCATGAAGGGCCAGCCGAGGACATCCTGGTGATGGTGGTTGGGAGCCAGGTTGAGGCTGGGAGCCACCAGGATACAGTCAACCGGGATGACTGAGTCATTCTACAGATGCTGCGGCTACTTGCCAACCCAGGTTCCCAGACCAGTTTCAAATAGAATAATTTGAGCAGGGTGAATTCGCACTACATGAAAACATAAAGAAGATACAGATCTGTACCTTTCTTATGTTTCCAGAAATGGTTGGCTTCCTGCCCACGGCAAATGTAAAACTTTAATCTGCTAAACTTTGAGAAAGGATGATTTGACTTAGCGTTGGTATGTAGAACATTGTAGATAACGTCTCTCGACATCTTCTAGTTCGGCATCACCACGTCATTTTGATATTATTTAAGCCTCTATCTTCGACTGAGGCAGCAACCCTGGGCTGGAAATGCAGGCAGCTGACTCTGGAAACACAAGCAGAAAACTGTCAGGCCACCCCGTTCCTGCTGTCCACATGGTGAATTTCACTGGACACTCGCTTATTACAAAACTTGAAAAATATTGTAAACATCTTTCAAAGCCAAACCTCGCCCCAGTTCAACAACTAACGCGATGTGAGTGGCCTGTGAGTTTATAAACCTGGAAGTCACATTCAATCACTAGCAGGGAAGGGAGTTTACTTTCGTGGCCAAATGTGTTTTCTGCTTATGACAGGATTTTTTAAATTGCTAGTGAAAATTGCTATGGCACAGATGGAAAATTACCAGGCAAACGCTGACCATTTCACTTTGTGATGATGGCTTTTCTCTCTTTTGTTTTTGAAAATAGCGGCACTTTTCAAAAAACAGAAAAGTGTGTTTTCTAGTGTTAAAGTCCTTGCCCTGCCTTGGTTACACAAAAGGTTGAAAACAAGCCATTTTACTTCAAAGAGTGTACTGATTCAAAGCAGGCACAAGCGCCTATGATGATATTTATGTCCCTGTTTTACTCCAGCTATTACTGGAGGCCCTGACTCTTGTGGTCTGAGGGCATCGCAGTGGGACACTGGGATGTCTCCACATCCAACACACCAGACTCGTGTGGAGAAACTCAGCACGGCAGGGAGCAAACATCTGGGCATTTGGGTCTCTGATGCAGGTCCCTCTTAGCGCTAATGCCCAGCAGCCTGCAGGCAGGGCTTCGGTTACATATGTCCCCCACATAAACCGGACACCCTGCCACCCATTTCTGGCAAGGTGTTGAATGCAAAGAAATACTGTCTGACATCCAGGGTTTTAATTAGAAAAGCAATTAATATATTTTACCAGGGTCTCTATAAAATTCCAAAGGGAATTCTATGAATTAAAAACAAATAAACAAACAAAAGCACATAAAGGACCCCAGAAAGTCTTCTTTCCAAATGTTTTTTCTTTTCATTTCTCCGCTACATGTCGACTTCTCCTAAAACCTCTCTCCTTCTCTCTACTCTTGTCAAAAAGACCCCTTCAAGTCAGTCTTAGCTGAAGCTCACCTTTCTCCCTGCCCACCTACCCCTTTCCCTCCATGAACTTTCTGGAAATCCATCAGCTCTTCCTGGATCCTCTGCCTTTGCCACACTCTCACTGCTGTAATCCAACAGAGGTGCGGGAGTGGAGGAGGTAAAGACGAATTCCCCTCGTTGGCTAGGAGTCGGGGGCAGGGTATTGATAGGGGTAGTGATTCCACAGTTTAGGAGAATATAGAAACATTCAAAATGCCTCTTTAGCCAAACTCCAACTTCTTTTCTAGGTAATCAGAACCAACAGTAAGTCCCAAGATTGAGAGATTCGAGTCCATTCCTTCATCCGGCCTCTTCTGGTGACTCGGCACAACAGGGGCTATGGCTGCAGAAAAGTCAGTGGGAAAAGTCCCCACCGCCTCTAGATCTAACATGGAGCTTTGCACAACTGCCCTCAACAGCCAAGGGCAAACAAGAGCCACCATCACCAAGGCCTGGGCACAATGGTCTTCAGGACCATTCACACATGTCTTAAGTCTGCCTCTTTGTTAAACTGCCTCAGCTGAACTAAAATAGCATATTTATAGCTCTATAGATAAATCAGAAAAGCAAGGAATTTCCCTGGAGGTTTTCTACAGCCTGCAGAAAACCTGCAATGGGCTGTATAGGGTCTACTCTGCATGTGTGAGTGTGTGTGTGTGTGTGTGTGTGTGTGTGTTTGCACATGTATTTGCCAGTGGAGTATAGGGGACCCACCCGAGAGGGTGCCCCCAGCAAATACCCTGGGCAGTCACTTGTTTCCTTTACGCCTCCATTTACTCCAAAGCCTGGAACAGTGCGGATGCACAATGAGAAAAAAGACACTGAATTAGAAACATACTCAGATCATCATAGTTTCAGTTTCTTACGGCAGAGACAAGTCACTGCTCGGCGTGTGGGAAGCAAGGGTATGCAGAGGTGGGCGCCGGGTACCAGGCCACTCCTCGTAGGGGTCCGCGTGGGCTAACTGCCCTTAGCTGATCCCCAAGCTTCGCCTCATTATGTGCTTTGGGGCAGCCAGCAGATCTCTGCTCTCCTAATCTTTCTGTCATTAGTGATTGGCCTTCCTTCTGGCAGCTTTTTGGCTTGAAACTGAACACTTTTGACAAGTTCTACAGAGACGAGAATTTAGCCAAGGGGCTCTTTTGTCAATTAAGACCTTTCATCCCACAATTGCCATCAGGGGCTCATGGGGTTCCCAGTGCTGTCTGGGTTTCAAGAATGAAGAGGAAAAATGTTAGACCTTCTGAAGTCATTCCCTCCACTCAGGAAAGGCAAATTCTTACCATCACACATTTAAACACCTGCCCAGAAAGGAGACGTACATGCTCGGAGGGCCTCTCCCCATTTTCTCCACCAGTGGTCGTCCGCTGACTTGGAATCACCCAGACAGCCAAAACAAATACATCAGACCCGAGACATCACTTTGGCGTCCAAATTGTCCAAATTGACCGTCTCACCAAGCTGCTAATTCGGAATGATTCTAATTCACAAGAAAATTGTCAAAACTTCTGCTTCAGCTGTTGAAAGCTGGCCTCAAGTTTCTTGATATTGCATTATGTGGAAAATGCACAGACATGTTTCTTATTATTCATAAGCATAATATACTTATGAATACATGGTGATGAGAATGTGACTTAAGTCCAACAGAAGCTGAAATAGTTCTCTGGGCTTCTTGCAGCCAAATTCACAATTAATTGTTCAGTTTAAGACACCAGGCTTGGGACTTCCCTGGTGACGCAGTGGTTGAGAATCCGCCTGCCAACTCAGGGGACACAGGTTTTGAGCCCTGGTCCGGGAAGATACCACATGCTGCAGAGCAACTAAGCCCGTGCACCACAACTACTGAGCCTGCACTCTAGAGCCCGTGAGCCACAACTACTGAGCCTGTGTGCCACAACTACTGAAGCCCGCGCGCCTAGAGCCTGTGCTCCGCAACAAGAGAAGCCACCACAATGAGAAGCCCGCGTGCAGCAACCAAGAGTAGCCCCCACTCGCCACAACTAGAGAAAGCCGGCACAGAGCAAAGAAGACCCAACGCAGCCAAAAATAAAATAAATAAAATAAATAAATTTATTTAAAAAAAAAGACAGCAGGCTTTGTTCTGATGGCCATTAAAAAAAATTACTTGTTTTACTCGGGTCATATTTCCCTTTTTGAGATGATTTAAGAACATTAATAAACTGTAATCTGAAAATTCCCAGGATGTTCTTCCTGCTCTTCTGGGAAGAAGACACAGAGATGAACCCAAGACTGAGACTGAATTATGTTCCGAAAATCCAAAGGCCAAGAGGTCCGGTCGGCCCTCAGAGCAAGAGCGGCTGATTTACAATATCACCGAAATCCCCACGGAGGTGCGATCACTTCTTGTTTCCACCGCCTTTGTAAATTTTGTGTAATTTAAGAATGTTAATGCAGATAGGGTATGAAGCGCCAGCAAATGCTCACAAATCAAGGAGCTTTACCCCATACTCAAACTTCCGCTTGCTAAACGCCTCTGGATGGAGATTAACTTTCATCTCTAGCAAGTTGGGAAAACTAAAGGCTTGCTGACCTATTGGTTCAACTTACTAAATTTCTTCACAAACCTTCAGTTGTGTGACGTGAAACGCTTTGGTGGAAACCAACAGAAATCATGAAGGACCATGAGGTAGATGGATGTGATGCTGAGCTGAATCACCTTGGATCCCAAGATATTCCAAAGTTCTCCTCAGACCTGGTATCCTCCAAACTTGTGGGAGTGTTTCATCTCAGAGAGGTCCCAAGTAAGACCTACTTGTGCAGAGATAGCCACCCAAAAATAGGATCATAGAAGAAGTAAGAAAGGAGACAAATCACTAGAAAATTAGGAAATTAACGTACACAGAATGCACTCTGTCTTTTCCTTAAAATGAAGAAAAGGGGCAAAGTAAGAGGTCTGGTGAAATGTTTTCAAAGTTAATCTCTGCAGAATCAAATCTTATTAGTGATGTTCCAGATTCAATTGCCAGAGGCTTTTTAGCATAACCTTTAAGGTTTGGCTTCTCGGGATATTCTCGGCACAGCCATTTCCCTACTCCTTATCTCGTTTAAGTTAGAGCAAACAGCACAGAGGGAACAGCAGCGATGGGGCTCCACCTGGGCCAGAGCCATCAGGCCTCTCATACACGTGGCAGCCACACAAAGCCATTAGCCATTTCCTGCTTGGTTGGGATTCACTTATTTATTCTCTCCATCCCCAAATCAAAAGGGTAAAACCAGAAACTGTCCCTGCCTGTGTTGGGGGTGGAGACAGTCATTCAATGATCATGTGAGTACCTGTTACTTTACAGTGTGTAACAAAAGCTTCAAAAGGGAGCTGTGAGGTCTTCCTACAGGGGGCTTGACCCACTGGGGACGTGGGGAAGGGACTCCTGGAAGAAGCACGGCCGGGCTGCACTACCGGGGAGCCACTGGGCGTTCCTTAGGCAAAGCTAGAAGGAAATGACACCCAGGCAGAGACAGCAATACAGAACAGGGCCGTGCCAGTGGGCGGGGCCGGGCCGGGCTTGCCGGGGTGGGTGTGAGGGGCTTCTGTGGGGCTGGGGCACAGGGTGTAAGGGAAAGGGGCCTGGGTGAGGCAAGCTGGCCCAGCCACGCCAGGATCCTGGGCGCCACACAGGGAGCGCCCTCCCCTAAGGCAGAGGAAGCAGGTGATGTGGTTCTTGTCTCATCTGGAACAAGACTGTTCTATCTGCAGGGTGGGGACTCAACCCAAATGGGCAACAGGACGTAGGCAGAATGGGCTATCGCAATGGCCTAAGGGAAGGACTCTGGGGCCTGGACGGGGAGGTGGGGCTGGGGATGGAGATGCAGCGGGTGTTGGGGGAAGAGAAGGAAGAGCTGGGGGTGTCTCCGAGGTGCTCACGTGCACCCTGGGTGGTTGGTTCACCAACCACCGTTCGTCGGGGTAAGGAGCTGAGCAAGCACTAGGCTCTCAAGGGAGAAACTGACTTTGGTTTTGGACACGTCAGAATTGAGCTGCTCTGGGATATCTCAGAGGAAATGTCAAGCGGCCAGTGGGATGCACGGACCTGGGTCTCAGAGGGAGGTCCAGGCCAGAGGCAGACATGATGAGTTATACAACAGGTTAAAGGTTAAGTGTGAGCATAGCTGGCATTACTAATCTATTTGCAAACACAATCCTGGGAGCGAAATTTAAAGTAATAAAGACATCTGGACGCTTCTAACTGTTATCCATCACTCCTAACACGCACTGCCCTGCTCACCCCCCCACCCCAGCCTTGACGCTTCATTACAGCCCCTCCAGGCCCTTCATCTGACTCGGGGACTCTTCTAGGAAATCTGCTTGACTCTGGGCTTCACATACTAGAATCACTGTCTTGGTTCCCAGCTGGGACACCTGGAGACCTTGTTCAGCAGAAGTTCCAGGATGGTGATCCCTTCCACAGCCTATCGCTAAGTCCCCCCAAGAACTTGAGCTGCACTCCATCCAGAGAATTCCTCCTATACCCCTTAGAGGACGGGACACCCACTGAACAAAGAAATACAGCATCCATTGGACAGCATGAAACCGAGTCATGTTCTTTTTTCCAATAAAATGACAGTTTTCTAGGCTCCTGCCTAATTCTTCCAACTTTCTTAACCATTCTCCCCCTCCCTGGTGGTCAGTAGCTTAAATCTGTGTTATGTGTTATATATTTAAGATCGAAAAAATTATTCAGACCATCTGAGACTCACACAGACTTTATTCTGGAAAGAGCCTGGCATTTAAGAATCTGAGTACACCAAGTAATAACTTAGATATTTTTTAATTAAAAAAATTTTTAAGATGTTTTGACAAACAAAACTATAATTTACCTACTGATGGATACGTTTTTTTATCCATCTGAATTTAAAATACATCATCCAGATCTACTCAAAAGCAGTGGTTGTTACAGAAGGAAAACTGTCAAAAGACATGGTGGCTCTAGTGCAAATTCTTCCTCTTTCTTCATTTATGACCGTATGGAAGCCACTCAGTTTCTCTGGACCTCAGTGTCTCCCTCTGTTAAATAGGAATATTAGTACCCGACTTCAAAGATGGTTTTAAAAAACTACGTATCTAGGTAAAACTCTTAGATTTACATATTAAATCTACCATTTTATTATTATATGAATGTAAAATATTACTGCTAAAACTTTCCAGAAAACTTTTCCTGTAATTTCCCTAATGTCTATTTCTTCTTGAAATGATCTATCTAAAATCCTTTTACAATCAGTACTCTGTGATTTATGCATTAACTTGGCTGGGCCCACGGAGTGACTAAATATTTGGTCAAACATTTTTCTGGGTGTGCCTGTGAGGGTGTTTTGGGATGAGACTCACATCTGAATCAGCAGACGGACACAGCAGATGGCTCTCCCCATGCGGGTGGGCCTCATGCAATCAGTTGAAGGCCCAAACAGAACAAAAAGTCTGAATAAGAGATAATCCACTCTCTGCCTGGAGCATTGGTCTTTTCCTGTCTTCAGCCTTGAACCAGAATTTACTGCGTCAGCTCTCCTCGTTCTCAGGCCTTCTGACTTGGACCTTGGGTCCACCATCAGCTCCCCTGGGTCTCCCCTCCACCCCTGTCAACTCAGATCTTGGCTGGTCAGCCTCCATAACTGTGTGAGCCAATTCCTTATAGTAAATCCCTCTTTCATAGATATAGATAGACGATAGATGGATAGATAGATAGATAGACAGATAGATGAAAGATAGAGATGATAGATAGGTAATAGATGATAGATAGATAGTTATTGGGTTGGCCAAAAAGTTCGTTCGGAGTTTTCCGTAACCACAAACAATCTTTTTGGCTAACCCGATAGATAGATAGACAGACAGACAGACAGACAGATAGATGATAGATAGGTAATAGACATATGATAGATAGATACATAGATACATAGAGAGATAGATGACAGATAGGTAATAGATATATGATGGATAGCTAGCTAGCTAGCTAGATATCCATCCTCTTGGCTCTGATTCCCAGGAGAGCCCCGACTAGTACACACCCCTTCTCCTAGATGGGCACAGAGGGCCTGAACTGTCTTGGCAACAGCACGAGGTTTGAAGACTGTGATCTGTGGAGTCAAGGAGGTGGGACTGGACACTCAAGCTGCGCGTCTGTGAACGCGCTACCTCAGCTCTCGGAACCTGACCTCTCCAGGCCTTAACGAGAGGCCGAGGTGGCCGGCACACAGCAGACTTGCCATGAATGCGGCGCCCGTTCCTCTCTGCTTCTTTCTTCCCAGACTCTCTTCCCACCAGGCCAGAGACCACCCCATGGGGACAGCTGTTTCCCAACGCTGGTGGCCGTGGGCACGCTGTGTGTCAGCATTCTGACCGCGAGCCGCAATGTCTGCACGTGGCCCTCGCGCCTCCCCAGGGGAGTTCACTGACCCTGCCGGCTCCCGAGGCAATTCTAGATTGTAAAAACAGGAAACGTTAGAGTTATGTTTCAGAAAATAATTTCTAAATGTTTTTAAGTCCCCAGAAATAATCCACCCTCCCTGCACGCCCCCCTCCTCCCTCGAGAAGCCAGGGGACCCGCAGAAGCTGGGTGGTCGTCGGAGCCCCCGGTACCAGGCCCAGGCAGCTCAGCCACGGAGCCAAGGCTGCTGGCACGGCCCTCCCCGCCGCGTCCCGGCCACGGCCCCGTCACTTGTTCCCTCTCTCCTCTCTGGGACGCTCCATCCCCTCTCCTGCAGGCCTTTGCCAGACCGCGGAACAAGACGCCTCAGCCATGAAGGGCCCTCTCGACGGCACTGCTCGGTAAATCCCGGCTCGTCGTGGCTCTGGCCAAATGTGAATACCTATGACCCAGTGGGCAGATGGATTATTTTTGGAAGGGTGCTGCTATTTACTCTGGAGAAAACTTACCACACTAGGAGTGACAAATACTTTTCCCTTTGCTCAGAGATAATTTTTGGGGGGCACTTTGGCAATAGCCGCATCTGTAGATGATTTTTTTAAGCACCGACCTTGGGCCGTAAATGAGAACTTGTTAGTATATTCCTGCTCTCCCGAGGGGGTGAGGAGTGGGTCAGCTTGGAGGAGAGGAAAGGAAGTTGTCGGCAACACTGGGGACATTGAGTCGTCCTCCGCCATGCCATTACTGCAGGAAGTGCCAAATCCCAGCAGACAAGATGGCGAGGGCCCTCCCAACGTGGGCACGTGGCCTGAGCGCCTGTCCTCTGCTGCCCGGGCCCCACCCAGCTGCCTGGAGGGCTGACCATCCCATGAGACACAGCTCCAAATGTTTCCCCCGGGGGACTGTCCATGGGTTCCCATGTGTCGCTGTGATGTCGTGTCAACCTTCTACCAGCCTTTCAGTAACAGTGAAAGATACTTCAAGGAGACAGAGTTTCAGTTTGGGAAAAGATGAAAAGTTGTGGAGGCGGATGGTGGTGATGGTTGCACAACAGTGTAAAGTCATTTAATGCCCTTGCGTCGTACGCAGAAAAATGGTGAAAGCAGTAAATTTTTGTTATATGTATTTCACCATGGAAGGAAGGAGGGAAGGAAGGAAGGAAAGAAAAAGAAAGAGAGAGAGAGAGAGAGAGAGAAAGAAAAAAAGAAAGAAAAAGAGAGAGAGAGAGGGAGGGAGGGAGGAAGGAAAGAAGAAGAAAGGAAGAAAGCAAGAAAGAAGGAAAAAGAAAGAAGAAACATACATTTTCAGAGCTGTCAGATTATGGTTCATCTCTATGCTTTTAGTGTTGAACTCAGAACATTTTAGTGTCAGAAAACAATTCTAATTAACAGCCCCTCAGACCCCACTGACAAATCTCTGCCACATCTCACTGGGCTCCGTTCTGACGTGATGGAAGGTGCTTTCTCCACACATCTGCATCCATAAAGTCAATCTGTCTGTGGATTTGTGGACCCTTCTCTTGTTCCTGCCTGTGAAAACACCCACACAACTACAGTGGACACTGGAAATAAGAACAAGACCCTGCCACGCAGAGGAGAGACGTAAGGGGCTGACTGCTCACACGAAGGCCTGGGGCCAGCGTGTTTTCCGAGAGGTCTAAGTGACTCGGCTAAACGTCAATGCTCTGCTCTGGTGATGGGCACCCAGTGCTCTCAGGTGCGTTAGTGCTTGTGCGTCATTCAAACTTCTCAGGAGGCTGCTGAAACTTACTATTTGCTGTTCAAAATCCTGCAGAAACCATTAGCTTATATTAAATGTAAGGCCACTAAATTCTTTCCTAATGACAGAGTCGTTCAAAGTAGCTAGTTTGAAAGCCATACAGCTAACTTTCCACCAGGGAGGTTTTATAGAGAAACTAGACCTGGGCGGTGCCTTCTTGAAGGGCCCCTTCAATCACCCCAACAGAAGTTGTCTTGGGGCCACTGGGAAAGAAAATGACACCCGTGATAGTCTACACTTCTCACCTTCCCTCAGCTCCAGGGCCCTTAACAGCTGCCCAGCACTGGCTGTCTCGCTTTTGAATTGTGGCAGCTTAAGACTGTCAATCACCACAGACGACAGTGGTCATATATTATATTTATAACTACCTTCATCTCCCAAACGCTGGGCAGTCACAGGGAAATTATGTCAACCACTTTTCCTGCATGTGGCTTGAGACATCCCTGAAGAAACCATTGTTTCTAATGGAATAGGGCCAGGCAGGAGATGAGTGCAGGTATCGTTTTTACCTATGGCCTGGGCCACACTTCTACAGGGGATCCTGTTTAGACGTTCCCACCTGAGCTGCACAAATAATAAGAGCAGAGAAAATTATCCCTATTTTTGAGATGAACCAACTGAGAATCCCCTGAAGGACGAGGATGAGAACCCAAATTGCCCCCTCTTAACTCGATGTTTGTCCGGATACAGGCATCGACAGGTGCCCTGGAGACTTCATTGGCCTCAAGTTTCTCAGGGACGTTTGGAGTCTTCCTGGGCAACCGGTATTCATCCTCGTACACAAGAACCACCTGACGTCTGGCTGCTACCAGTGCGTCCAGCGATGGGGGAGCAGCAGGAGGAAGAGGCTCTGCTCCTGGATCCAGACACAGAACCCAGTGCCACTCGCCCTCTGAGAGGGAAACTAAAGGGGACGTTGAGACGCACTAGCGGCCGGTCCCCAGTGAGCGCCTGGCACGCGCCCAGCACTGGTGTGACGCGCCCCACCTGCGCTCAGTGTTTCCAGCTGGAGACCATCCTCTGATGGATGTTATCAGATGGACACCCTTGGAAACAGAAACCAGGAACCTCGGGGAGGCCAGGGGCTCACACAGCTCCAGTGTGCAGAGCCCGACTTCGGACAGAGACGGCCTGTCTGAAGAACGCATCTTAACCGCGTCTGCACCCAGGGCACCATCCAGACAGCTGCTCCCCGCGCCGCCAGGATCCCCTCGTGTAGCTGTCAGAGCACCTCCTTCTCATCCTGCCCGCCCTGTCCTTGTTCTGTGCTCCTCAAGGAGATGGGATAAGTGTCGCACACGCACACACACGTATACACGCACGCACACACACACACACCCCAGAGCTTCCTGCACCCAGGAGGATGAGAAAAGAGTGCTTTGTGTTCTAATGTGTGTGTGTCCTTTTGTGTCCGCATGTGTGTGGGTCTCTCTGAGAGCTAAAAGTGTAAAGACCCGTGTCTGCACCATTTTGCAGATTATTCCACTTCCAGGGACCTCTGGGCTCTGACTGGTCACAGCAGAGCTGGAGACAAGCAGAGCTGAGGGGACCCCCGCGAGCTCATGACTCATCAACCCGGCGTCCACGCCCGTTCCCTCCTGGCCTGGTGAACTCCAGCTCACCCTCTGGGTCCCAACCCGACCGCCCCTTCCTCTAAGTGAGTGTCCAGGCTCCTGAGGGCAGCAGGATGGCAGACTGTTCACAATAAAGGGCGGGGGGGAAGGGCCTCAGAAAGTCCGGATAAGCAGGTAGTGGGTCTAATGCGAGACGTCCCTCCACAGAGGAGGCCAGAGCGCACCGTCCTCACGTTCCTGGGGTCCGGCAGCCTCCAGCATCACCAGCACGGGGTGGGCCGAACGCATGGGGGGACGTGATGGGGCTGCCGGGCGCCGTCCCGGGCTGCAGCGGCTGCATCTGCAGGGACCCTGGGACCCCGGGTTTCTTCATCCTTTGTGTCAACTTTTGGCCAGAAGAGTGAAGGGTGGAGATTGTGTAACTCAGGGGTCAGCTGGGCCCACCGGGCCCTCTAGGAGTCGGACAGAATTGGCTATGCCTCCGGCCCACATCCTGTGGGAAGCCTGGGCCTCCGCAGGATTCCTGTAAATGCCCTGGGACCAACATTCCCTTGGTCACCTCAGGTTCCAACTCCCTGTCCCGCTGACCTTGAGATGTCACTCCCCACTCACCTCCAGTGACCGGCCTCTGTCACCACACCTGGCAGCAGCCCCTTCCCCTGACTCACCCGTCCCCACTCCCACACGCGGGGGCCTTTAGGAGGACGGGGCCAGGGCGCCCACAGCCCAGCAGGTTGTTCCAGGCGAGAGGCTGGGCCCGCCTCTGTACCGGCCCCGGACGTCTCAGCGCCCGTCCCCCTCTCGTCTCCCCGCGGTCCCTCATCCAGCCTCTTGCTCTTGTCCTTGTGGTTATTTCCACCCTCATGTCCCCAATCTTTTCTAAGACCGTGAAGTGTCTCTGGGTCCTTGTCGGCCAGGCCCTCATCTCAGCTACGCTCCTGAGGAGGTATTCTGCAGACAGTTCGTAAAGTTACCATTTCCCCCAGATTTCCCAGCAGGAGTGATAATGATGCCGGTACCCAGAGGGCGGGGGATGGGTAAGCAGGGGACATGGGGTGATGTGTGCTGGCAGCTCAGGCTGAGCCCCGACAAGCAGCCCAGACGGTAGACAGTGAGGCCAGCCACCTTCCCACCGGTTCACGGAGCACCATCAAGCACTTAGCGTGTGATGATCACGGGCAAGTCCGGGGCCTAAACACTCAGGGATTCAGCCACCCCGCGCGGCTCCCCACCCTGAGGAAGCCATGCAGGGAGCATGGTCTGCAGCCCTGAGATCTGCGAGGCACCAGTGAAACCAGCATCCTCCCCTGATCCTCCGGGAGGAAGGGCTGGGAAGATGCAGGGCCCTCGGAGCCCAGGTTCCTTCCCTGTGCGCTGGCCTCCTCCGTGCCATCCCGGGAGATCTCAGGATTCCAGCCTCCACGCGCTCACTCGCATCTCCTTTCTATTCCCACCCCACGTGCAATTAGTCCACGTTCGACTGGCCTTTCAACAGACTGGACGCTGTTGGTCACCAAACCCACATTCCAGGCCCCCCTTTAACTCCTGCATTTGTTCAGGCATCTTCTCCTCTGGCAGTGACTTTCCCTCCTGCCCAGATAGAGCCTGATTCATCTTACCCAGTCACGACTGGCCCATTTTTCCAGCGAGGGAAGCCAACAGAGGGGGCACCTCTGAGTTGTCCCCTTCTCCTCAGTGGTACCTGTGTGTGGACAGGGGCTCGGACTGTGCAGCCATCCTGCAGTGGCCGGAGGGCGTCCGGACGGGCAGGGGGAAGAGCCGGGGTCCCCACGTCCCTGCCACTCTGAGCTGATGTCCTCTCGGGCTGCTCAGGGTGAGCTGGGCCTTAGGTTCTTTCGGACTGAGAGCAACTCCACTGCTTCACCCAGAGCACAAGACAGAACGTGAACCAGATGACAGCAGAGCTCTCCCAGGAGCAGCGCGCACCTGGGGACTGCGGCGGTAACTGGCGGGGAGCACTCTGAGCGTTTGCAGGGGGGGCTGGGATGTTAGACGCCCTGTGATGCGTGGGGCTCCCTGAGACGATCTCACATTCCCAGAGGCTGTCCAATGTTCTGTTGCACAGCTGTGATACATCCTCAGTCTGTCTGTCTACAAACTCCAGGTATTTTGCACAGGCTAAGTATGCAGCTGTCACGAAAATCTGGGGACCTTTCGTTGTTTGCAACTGTAATAAGACTCTTGCACTATTTTTGAAAAACATCTCACAGGTCACAAAGCTGTTCGTTGTGTTTGACGCTCCTGTTTGTTCGCCTTTACACAGCGTCGTTCCTGACGGTCCACTACAGAAACCGCATGGTCAGACCTCCTCACTAGGCGTTCTGATGCAGAACTACATTAGCAACTGACCTTTGCACCGATTTTAAAAACGCATTTGTAGGTGGGTTACATTATCTATGAATTTTCTTCCAGTAAAGAATAATTTACCTTTAAAAGGAGATGATGTGGGGCTTCCCTGGTGGTGCAGTGGTTAAGAATCTGCCTGCCAATGCAGGGGACCCGGGTTCGAGCCCTGGTCCGGGAGGATCCCACATGCCACGGAGCAACTAAGCCCATGAGCCACAACTACTGAGCCCACATGCTGCAACTACTGAAGCCCACGCGCCTAGAGCCCGTGCTCTGCAATAAGAGAAGCCACTGCAATGAGAAGCCCGTGCACCGCAACGAAGAGTAGCCCCCGTTCACCGCAACTAGAGAAAGCCCGCGCGCAGCAACGAAGACCCAACGCAGCCAAAAATAAATAAATTAATTAAATTAAATAAATTTTTTAAAAAAAGGAGATGATGGGGGTGGTGGCTTCACGGGTAGATGAAACATACACAAAACTGGTCAAACTGTGCTCCTAAAACATGGACCGTCTTTGCACTTCTATCCTGCCCCAGATAGGGCTGGAGAATGGAGGAAGCAACTCGATTACATAATCTGTGAGGTCTTTTCCAGTCCTAGAATCTCACAGAACCTCTTTACTCCTGTGTGGAGAGCCCTGGGGCACAAACCAGAAGCCGGCAAAGCCCCTTCCCAGGGTTTGCAACCCCGCAGTGTGATCCTTACTGACGAACCCTCGTGAGGAGACACGGCGGCTTCGCCTCATCACAATGTATCTGATGCCACCAGACCGGCCTCTTACTTTGCCAAAGGTGATTTTGGGGACATCTGAATGCGCAAGTCACTTTCAGGTCCTCCCCCTCCACACCCCCAAATCTGATCCAAATACTCCATAAGCTCCGCCCCTCTTCTGTCTGACTGGCACTCAGAGTCGTCGCTGACCCGGACCCAGGGAAGTGCTGAGCTGGGGAGACACTTAATATGTACTTTTCTTCCCAACCCTGCAGCCGGTGCCCGGACATCAGCAGCTTGGAATCAGCCGTGGAGCGAGCACTGAGGCAACTGCTCCAGCACGGGCTCTGCTCTGCTGGAGGGCAGGTCTTAGACATGCACCAGCCCGGCCCTGCCCAGAGTAAGAGCAGACACCCTCTTCACAAGATGTGCCCAGACTCGGCATGTTGAGGCATCCAGGGGAGCAGATTCCTGTTCTTAAAACCACACCTACTGTAGCTTTGCTGGGAATATTAGAATCTGGTCCTCTGTTATCAGAAAACAGAACATATACTAGGATCTTGACCTTTGCTAGGAGTAGGCCTCTGGATGGTTGGTGAAAAGGTGGGTGGCAGGGAAGTAAAGATGCTACCGTGTGCACGTGTGTGCGTGCGTGTGTATACATGTGCGTTGTGTGCATGTGTGTGTGTATGAGAGTATTGCGCATGTGTACATGTGTGTACTGTGTGTATGCGTGCATACATGTGCACTGTGTGCACACACGTGTGCGTGTGCATGTGCGTTGTGGCATGTGTGTGAGAGCATTGTGTGTACATGTGTGTGTGCGTGTGCGTGTGCACGTGTATGCATGTGTGCGTGCGTGTATACTGTGTGTGCCTATGCGTGTGTGCACGTGTGCATGTGTGTGCCTGCGTTCATATGAGAACTGGCTTGGAGTCAAAGCTAACAACCCTTGGCTCCCGCTAGCAGACCTGACATAAACGGCGCGTCTGCTGGAGTTGATTAGTGTCCTCGCCGAGCTGGGCTGGCGGGGGCTGCCTTTCCGCTGGCATTGCAGAGTGAAGGGAGAAACGGCCAGGGAGCTCTGAGCCAAGCAGACTGTCATCAGCGTGCGGCACCTGAACTTGGTGCCCACAGGGCCATTTCAGTTGACACCTGGGAGTGTCCAGTGCTCGGTGGGAAGCAGATGAAAAGAGTCAGAGCTGAGCGGAGCTCGCACACAGCCTCAGACTGCAGCCCTGGAGCTGAAGCCCACCCTCTGTAATGGGACGGGGGCCTCTTCCCCACCGGGGGCACACATCACACTCACACAGACACTATGCACGCTTTACATCCTCCAGTCTGGCAGACATCTGGGCTGTGGCCCAGGCCCGGGGACATCTGCCCCGGCGCCCCCCCAGGCGCCCCACACTCTTCTCTCCCCTCACTGCCCCCAGGTACAGGTGTCTCCTGCCCAGCCCAAGATGACTCCTGCTCTCTCCAAACTCCCCATCAGAGCCACTCCCAGAAAAGGATCTAATGTCTTCCTCTCACCTCGGCCCGGTCACGTCCACTCAGAGGAGATGTCCCTCTCATTTCCACGGTGCCGTGGGGACCCTGACTCTGGTGCGCATCACCTCCTGGGAGCGTCCGAGGTACTGGACCTTAGCCTGGTTGAGCTTTGCTTCTTCTGCCTAGCAGTGGAGTTGACACACAGTGAGGAACTTTCTGATTACTTTGTGGATACAATCATTTGGCTCCAGACAAAACCAAGCACTCATCTGAGTCTGATTTCAGTAAATTATGAGTTTGTTGTGTTTTTCTGGTCAGGGTTAGCAGCAAGGGGGGAAGGGATGGCTATTGGGGGGTGACTGACTAGAAAGATATCAGGGGTATAAAAAGAGAAAACCAGAGATGATTTGGACTATCTCTGCTCAGAAAAATTCATGGCTGATTGGAAATCAGAAGGAGCCATTACTTTACATGTCATGCTTGAGGGGGGCATTGGACAGAGACTCAGAGAGGCAGTGAGTGGACCTGTGTTTGCCATTTGCCCAAAACAGTGATGGAGGGTGACAACCAGATGGTTCTGAGCAGGAGGATCTGTTTGCCAGGTGACAAGGCTGGGGCATCTCCACAAGCCCCACTCCCACACCTGTCCGCTCAGGCGCCCTGTAGTGACACCTCTTCACCCACACAGCCCTTGAGATGGAAGTTGTTTTATCCTGAATGTAAGAAAAAATTTGCAGGAGCACATAATCTTATTTGCCCTGGATCTTAGAGGTTAATACCATGTCATGACAGGAAAATCATAACCCCCAAACTGGCCATTTATTAGGTAAAAATAAAATCTCAATAAATTTCAAAAGTAGAAATCACACAGGTAAGGTTTTCTCTCATATAATTATACAATAAAATTTTTAAAAGGTAAAATCTTCATGACTAGTGGGTAAATATAAAATAAGCACATCAGGGCTTCCCTGGTGGCGCAGTGGTTAAGAATCCGCCTGCCAATGCAGGGGACACGGGTTCGAGCCCTGGTCCGGGAAGATCCCACATGCCACGGAGCAACTAAGCCCGTGCACCACAACTACTGAGCCTGCGCTCTAGAGACCGCGAGCCACAGCTACTGAGCCCACAAGCCACAACTACTGAGCCCACGAGCCACAACTACTGAGCCCGCGCACCTAGAGCCTGTGCTCTGCAACAAGAGAAGCCATTGCAATGAGAAGCCCGCAAACCACAATGAAGAGTAGCCCCTGATCACTGCAACTAGAGAAAGCCTGCACACAGCAACGAAGACACAGTGCAGCCAAAAAAAATGAATAAATAAAATAAAAAATTTTAAATATTAAAAAAAATAAAATGAGCACATCAGAGATTTTACTTACATTATTAACCAATGAGGAAACTAGTAAGATGTTCATTACTACACGTTCAAAATACAATCTCACACACACACACACACACACACACACACACACAGAGGCAATTAGAAATGTTGAAATTAACTTATAGATAGATCAAAATTGGTCAGTATCCACAGGGCAATAATTAATTGAATCTCCACCAGACACAATATATTTACATTTCTATGGTCAAGAATCATTTGCATTACGATGTAACTTCTTCAATTTACAGGTTCTAAAACAGCTCAAAAACAATGAAACTCAGGGCCTCCCTGGTGGCGCAGTGGTGGAGAATCTGCCTGCTAATGCAGGGGACACGGGTTCGAGCCCTGGTCTGGGAGGATCCCACCTGTCGCAGAGCAACTAGGCCTGTGAGCCACAACTACTGAGCCTGCGTGTCTGGAGCCTGTGCTCCACAACAAGAGAGGCCGCAATAGTGAGAGGCCCGCGCACGGCGATGAAGAGTGGCCCCCGCTTGCCACAACTAGAGAAAGCCCTTGCACAGAAACAAAAGACCCAACACAGCCAAAATAAATAAATTAATTAATAAACTCCTACCCCCAACATCTTCTTTAAAAAAAAAAAAACAATGAAATTCAGAGATGACCCAGAACAGTATGCTACAAAGGACACCCAGTAATCACTGCCCATTTCAAACCTCCCCCAAATTTTCATGTGTGTGTGTGT
The DNA here is from genome assembly GCF_949752795.1 of Hyperoodon ampullatus. NCBI lineage: Eukaryota > Metazoa > Chordata > Mammalia > Artiodactyla > Ziphiidae > Hyperoodon > Hyperoodon ampullatus. The sequence goes on from NC_136923.1 coordinate 104,076,490, forward strand.
GTGTAATTTTTAATTGGATTTATGGGCTACTTATTGTTAGAATAAGAAACAAGTCAGCAATAATTATTTTTACTAATTTTTGTTTTATACATGTAAATATAAAGATGCCCTGTTCACGTAAATAAGTAAATAGTAAGTAAAGGATTTGTCGAGGCAATGTCACTCAATCTTTTGAACTTCTCAGTTATATGCCAAAAATCACATAATGGTCGATCATCAAAATTATTTTTAATGATCCACCAGCTGATAAAGTTTTCCTTTAACTGTACTGAAAGCAAAGAATTAGAATTAACCTGACTTGTTACCATCATTACAGTCATTACTCTCTCAACACAGATATTTTGAACTCTTCCTTTGTTGCCCCAAGGACGTGTACACCCTGGAGCAATGCACCAGGACATCTGAGTTAGAGTTTGCCCTTGTAGAGTGGGGCAGGGCGGTGCAGAGGCTGCAGGTGACAGAGGACTCCATCACTCACGGTGCTACATTCCTCTTGATACTTTTTTTCTTTTAAGAGGTTTTTTTTTTTTTTTAATTTATTTTTGGCTGCATTGGGTCTTCATTGCCGCGCGCGGGTTTTCTCTAGTTGTGGGGAGTGGGGGCTACTCTTCTTTGTGGTGCTCGGGCTTCTCATTGCGGTGGCTTCTCTTGTTGCGGAGCACAGGCTCTAGGCACGCGGGCTTCAGTAGTTGTGGCGTGAGGGCTCAGTAGTTGTGGCTCGCGGGGTCTAGAGCACAGGCTCAGTAGTTGTGGCACACAGGCTTAGTTGCTCCGCAGCATGTAGGATCTTCCTGGACCAGGGCTCGAACCCGTGTCCCCTGCACTGGCAGGCGGATTCTTAACCACTGCGCCACCAGGGAAGCCCCATCTCTTGACACTTCTTGATGTCTGGCACAGAGTATAATTTTTTTTTAAGCAACAACAACAAAATCATGAATGAATGAATAGACGTTGAAGGCAGATTTACTGTAAAACTAACAAAACTAGAGCTTCAGGGCCCTTCACTGTATGAGCTCCTTCTGGGGGCCTGAGTGGATACCTCAGGAGACTGTCCACACGAGCATGAGAGGCCCTCACAATGTGCTTGTGTGCTCATACACAATAAAATTTGCAAAACTAAGATACTTTGACAATAATGAGCTAACGTCTTCTTCCATTTGTATTTCCTGTCAACCACACTTGCCCTCTAGAGGGTGAATTGGAGTGGCTGCAGGGCACCTGGGCTCCAGTGAAGGGTTAGTGGGGTTGGGGAGATAATGGGATAGATTTCTGTGACTTCCAGGCACTCTCCTGTACCAAGTTACTGCTAATCATCCTGACGGAGGATGGCTTCTGGGAACGTCTCTACTGTACACTGTGTCTACCGGTCCAGCACCAAGACTTGAAGATGCAGGGCCAGAGATAAGAGTAAGTCCTACGGCACCAGCTGTGGGTATCAGAGGAGAAACAAATCTCTATATCCACAGATTCAGAAGCTAGTCTACAGGAAATTCCTCCAATCATCACTATGAAAATTGTATGCACAGGGTCTTCAATACCTATCAAAACAAAAATTCATTTTTCTTTCTTTTTGGATGGGAGTGGACAAAAAGGAAACATGTTTTACTGCATTTAGAAAGATGAAACATTTTAATAAAACAAATGAGAAATTACAGAGCCTTGATTTGGATGTATATGAAAGTATCTCTATGAATGTGCTTGGCTGTATATCTTCTTTTGGCAAGTTTAAATTTATTAAAGAATTAAGAAAGGGCTTCCCTGGTGGCGCAGTGGTTGAGAGTCCACCTGCCGATGCAGGGGACACGGGTTCGTGCCCCGGTCCGGGAGGATCCCACGTGCCGCGGAGCGGCTGGGCCCGTGAGCCATGGCCGCTGAGCCTGCGCGTCCGGAGCCTGTGCTCCGCAACGCGAGGGGCCGCGACAGTGAGTGGCCCGCATACCACCAAAAAAAAAAAAAAAAGAATTAAGAGAAAAATTCATATTAAATTCAATAGAATACAAACAAAAGTGAAAAGATGTGCAATGGAATCCATAAGAAACATTCAGATATAGAGTACTAAATTTTAACCAAAAGAATGTTCAGATCACTTCAAAAACAGTAATTCATCAATAGGAAGAGATAAATTCTGAGTAGAAATCATGAGTAGGGTTGAATTACAGGAAAATCTAATCAATGAAGATGCCAGAATCGTCTGAACACATTGGGAAAAGATTTCAATGTCTTCTTGATCTGAGACAAATAATTGCATCAGTGAAGACAGCATAAAACTCACAAGTTGTCCTAACTAGCCTTTGATGAAACTTGTCAATGCACATGATCAATTCAAAGAGTATTGATGATTAGTCACTGTGAAAGAGAATCTGAAATCTACACTTCATAAAAAGCTTTCCCAAATTTTGACAACAATCCTAAACTTTAGGTATTATGACCAAAAATGAGTTGAAAAGTAAAATTTTGTAAACCCCCAATAATAAAAATTAAAGTTTAATCAACTACACTAGAAGAAAGTGTGAATTATCTTTCTCTTCTCTCTATAGAAAACAGTACAGTGTATTGCAAAACTGCTATTTAGGAAGAGGTGATCAGAGAGGGTGCAGCCGAAACAGGCAGGAAAAAAGTGTTTCAGAGGTGTGTTGGGAAGTTTATAAATAACATTATTTTCCTAAATTTTGTGAAGTTTAAGGTATGTCTCAGATTTTTTACATTTATGATTTATTTGGAAAGTTCTTAATCATATCCCTTCCAAAATTTTGCTTGTACGTTCTCTCTCTCTCTCTCCCCTGCTGATGTTAAACTTTAATACTGTATCTTCTGTCCCTTGTCTGCTCTTTTGTATTTTTCCATCCTTTGTCTACTGTGCTTTATTCTGAGCACCTTCTTCGCACCTAACTTCCAGCTTCCTGAATGTCTCCTCATTTGTGACTAATCTGCTGTTAAATACGCCCATAAGTTCTGAATTATGGTCACTGAATTTTTCAGCTTTGGAATTTGCTTTTCTTTTTTGTTGGCATAGTCCTTTTTCTGCCCAAATTCTTAGGTTGTCTTTTACCCCCTTGAATGTAACAAGAATAGTTATATTCAGACGTGTATTTCTACTACATTTTCTAACTAATTTCTACTAGTTAGAGGCTGGCTTTGCAGCTCTCAGCCCAACACCATCCAAGAGTAGGAAATGGTTTCCCTGAAGGAAACAGGGGAGAGAGGTATTTGGACAGAGCTTTCTTGGGTTGTGCATTTTCTTTCCCCAAACCCAGAAGTTTGCAGTTGTTATTTTTGCATTGAAGTAGATCTTTTAATTATGAAACTTAAACTGTTTGAGGACTAGAAGTGACCAGAGGAGGGTTTTTTCCCTAATGTAGTGTGATTAGAAAAATCACAGGATTTATCCCAGATTTTATCCAGAGAAAAGAGAAGCCAGCACAGCTGGTTTCCAGGGACTGTCATGAAAAAGAATAAAATTATTGTATGGTTGCCATTAAGTTCCAGTCTTTTAACTTGGTGCTTTAATGATTCTAGATACAGAAATGTTATGTAAACTATACAGTGCTTTATAAATTGTAACTGCAATTACATTTGAAGATATAAAGGTCGTCAGATCAATGGACTCCTTAGATTTCATAGATAATAAAATTTAGAAACATTTTGAGAAACTGATACTGCCAAATCTGTATTTTGCCAAGTTAAAATCAATTTTTAAAATCCCATCGTCTAAAATCACTAACATTTCATAAGAGGAAGAAAAATTTTATACCAAAAAACTATGAAAATATAATAATGATGTATTATCAGAATAAAACAGCAGAACTGAAATTTAATAAATTTAACTTTATGAATATTTACATCATAATTTTTTTTCCCACAGGTAAGTAAAGATTTTGTTCCAGGCCTGAGTTTAGGAGCTGTGAATTGATGCTTATGAAGGCATTGCTCTGATTGTGGTGTTTCAGAAACCAGAAAAAAAACGTGACAGTCATTTCAGTATTTCAAACCTACTTAAATTGATGTGACCCACAAACTGAGGCACAGATCTAGTCAAATTCTGATTTTCTCACGTAATAAATCAAAACATGAAATTCCAACCTTGCTCTCCTAAGGGCCCCCTTCCCAGAATCGTCCATGAACCTAAGGATTGAGGGTCCAAGGTGGAGACAACGCAGCCAGAGAGAAACCGGCCGATCACCCGGGACAGGGCGATGCTGCCCCTGGGCCAGCACAACCTGGGCGGGGGCGGGGCAGGGGTGGGGCTGCCAGTCCATGGGTTCTTCAAGGGAGGACAGGCCCCTTCCAGTACTGCTTGCTACCAAAACGCCTAAGTACTTGAGCCCCAAAGGTGCAGCTTTTAAGGATACGCTCTTTCAGTAGAGAGGTGTATGTGTGTGTGTGTGTGTGTGTGTGTGTGTGTGTGTGTGTGTATGCATATAAAACTGAATCACAGGGCTTCCCTGGTGGCGCAGTGGTTGGGAGTCCGCCTGCCGATGCAGGGGACGCGGGTTCGTGCCCCGGTCTGGGAGGATCCCACGTGCCGCGGAGCGGCTGGGCCCGTGAGCCATGGCCGCTGGGGCTGCGCGTCCGGAGCCTGTGCTCCGCAGCGGGAGAGGCCACAGCAGTGAGAGGCCCGCATACCGCAAAAAAAAAAAAAAAAAAAAAAAAAAAAAAAACTGAATCACAGGCTTCCCTGGTGGCGCAGTGGTTGAGAGTCCGCCTGCCGATGCAGGGGACGCGGGTTCGTGCCCTGGTCCAGGAAGATCCCACATGCCGCGGAGCGGCTGGGCCCGTGAGCCATGGCCGCTGAGCCTGCGCGTCCAGAGCCTGTGCTCCGCAACGGGAGAGGCCACAACAGTGAGAGGCCCGCGTACCGCAAAAATAAAAAATAAAAAAAAAACAAAAACTGAATCACTGTGCTGTACGCCTGAAACTAACACATCGTAAATCAACTATACTTCAACTTTTTAAAAAAAGGTATGCACTTGCATGTCACACAAAGCGGCACTTTCCGGAACACCAGCCCACCTGGCCCAGTTCTCGGCCCAGCAGCTCACGGGTGCACATCTGTCTCCCCTCCTCCATGGGGGCCACAGAAGAAGGGTGAGCAGATTTTCCTTTAAAACCCTCTGAACAGACGTGCACTGCGTTCCCTCCCCGGACTCCGGCTCTCTGTGTTGAAGACCCTCTGGGGGCCCTGGTCCTCTCACCCCCCGTCGCACAGAGGGCCACCTCCGTCCTCTGCCGAGGCCTCTGCTGCCGTCGGGTGGCATCTCTCTGGCTACGGAGAGAACACGGAGTCAGTCTATACGAGCCTCCACGGCCGCAGAGGGGCAGGGATGCCAGACCACCTGCATGCACCTCCGAGGCGGGAATGCAGCAAAGCAGTGATGCTGATGCAGTGACGGAGCTGGCCACCCTGCCTCCCCTCTGCTCGGGACCAACTGGAAGAGTCCCTGGCCTCACGGCCCCGAGGGGCAGGCTGCCGCCTCTGATTCGCCAACAGCCTGTCTACCCTTCCACTCCCTCCCGCCCCACAAAGGGGGCACTGTGGATGGGACGCCCCCGTAAGCCTCTGCCTGGCACCAACCTCAGGGCCTGCTTCCCAGGACTCCACGGCTGGGCTCCCCGGGGTCACAGCATGCAGCCTGCGGAACCGGTGGGGTTAGGGACGGCAGAGGGATGGACGGGACAGGCGGCAGCGGTGCCTTTATCTACTTATCGATCATAGGAATTCCAGGAGGGGCTTAGTATTCCTCCCAGTCACAAGACGAATGGACTAAAGGTCAGAGGCCAAAGGACATTCCCGAGGCCCCATGACCTCCGTGGGACAGCAAAGCGATATAACCAACTCTGCGCCCGTGAGGAACAGCTGCAAAGTGATGTGAAGGAGGGAAAACGAGGAGGTGCCCCAGGTCGAGGGACGCCCCCACACGCGGCCAGCCAGGACCACACGCGGGTCACTTCTGTGTGACCTTCTTTTTACAAAATTAATTTTTCCTTGTTAAGACAAGCTAACTCAGCGCTCACTCGGGAAGATGCCTGGAAGTGTTTCCTCCCGCAGAGATAACTGCTTGGGTGAAATCTCTAACCATCGCCGTCCACCGGGCCTGAGCAGCCCTTCCTACTGCGTCCTCGGCGACAGGCTCTCGGCTGGCCTGCTCCCGCCTCCTACGCCAGCCCTGTCCCCAGGGTCACTCTCGGTCGGTCCCGACTCCCACCTGGACCAAGGTCGAGCTGAGCTCCGGACACAGCAGAGATGAGGGTGGTCTCCACAGGCAGTGTCCGTGGAATGTCATCTCAGTCAGATTCTTTTAAAATTGCCCAAAGACTCCCTTACCCTGGAGGATTTTTAAATGAACATGTGGTCCAATATGGGAACCTCCAGGAACAGCTGATGAGGAAACCACGCTGGGACCCTTGGCAAACATCTCCTTAAGTCTAGCATCAGACACAGAAACAGGACTTGACGGTCGACCTTGGGTGACGCAGGCTCACGACCCCTGCTCCCCTCGCCGAGGCCAGTCGCAGGGATCCTGTCTGACACTGGACCAGTTGCACGTCGCCCAGCGCGTGACCATCCTCTCTGCTGTCTATTCTGTCTCTCAAACTCGACGATCTGCTGTTCGATTCACCTCCGACTCAGGGAGGCGTCTGCGTTAAGGCTCTGCTTCCCCCGCTCGTGCTTCTCCCGTTGGGCACCAGACAGATTTGTCGATTTTGAGGAGCCCCAAGGTCTCAAATGATGGAAACTGGGGCTCCTGACCCCAGAGCGGGGCCCGTGGGGACATGCTGCCCCCACGTGCACTGTCCTGCTGTGAACAGGGAGAAAGCACTTCCTCGGAGGAGGGGGCCAGCTCAGCCCTCAGCCCGGCCGCCCCCGACCCCCGCCATGGTCACCACTGACTCAACCCCAGCAGACCTGCTCACAGATTTCCTTCGAAGTTTGTCCAGAAGGTTGTGAGAAAAATCTCTGCCTCAGCATTTTCCTCCCGGCTCAGGAGGGAGAAGGAGACGGATGGAGGGCACTGGCCCCCTGGCCGCACGGGCCCCAGCGGGCGCCCCGCTGGCTGGCAGACGATGATGGACGGCACCCCTTCCCGCGTGTGCGTGTGCGGGGGGCGCCTTGGCCTGACTCCGTCCAGTGAGCAAAGCAGGGGGCACTGCCAAGACAAACAGCCGAGGTATGAATGCTAACGGCCCGCGATCACCGTGGTGTGACACGGCCCGGGAAACCAGACATCAAGGATGCTGCTCGGAATAGCTCGAATGTCGAACATTCTTTCCCAGAGGAGGGACAGACGGCGCACAGAGCCGTGGGGGGCAGGCACGCGCGTCCCGGGGACCCAGGAGGGGGACCCACTGCTGATGCGTCACATGCGGGTGTTGAGGGGGCAGCGCCCGCTCCTCAGCCCTCCCCCACGCGGGGGCAACGTTCCCCTGCCTCCCCGCTCCGCCCGAAAACAGCCTGGTTATGAATAGGTCATATCAAAAGAGCCCTTGTAGTTTATAATCATTTTCATCTGGTTTAGGGGAAAGCAGCCATAAAATGTCTGTTGGGCGATGGCTCGGGCCAGCCGGGTGGGTTTACAGAGCTGGTACTCGGGCCATGGGAGCAGCTGACAGGCAGGCTGAGCGTGCTTTATGGCCTCTAATGCCTGTGCTGACACGGAGGATTGGGGCAAGATTTATTCTCGGCTCAGGCCATCACCCAGCACTGAAAACCGGTCATTACAAGCCAGATGACAACTGGAATGCAGTAATCACTTGAAAGAATATTTATTTGGATTTTAAGGTTTTGGATGAATCTGGTTTTCAGAAAGCGAGGGCCCCCTAGGAAGTCAGGCCATGCCACTATTACCTACGACCCATTATGCAGTTGCTGGCCAATTATGTAATCCTATATGGCAAACACAGCCCGAAAGTGTGGCAGGCCCCAAGACGCGGGGGCTGGTTATTACAGGCCTCAGCCCCGTAGCTCCACTGCAGTTACAACACACCTCAGTGTCACTAACGGACCCAGAGAATCCAGCGCTTGTAAAGTCTGGTTGGTCCCATCAAGTCCGCAGCCCATGGTGACAGTGAATTTGATGGAGTGCTGACGTACATTAAAGCACTTTCCTTCGGACTCATTCTACGGAATTCCAGGGATAAACAAAGTAGCACAAATAGAGCTGGACATTTTTATTAAGCCCAGTGTCAGCCTGCAGCTTTTGATTAAGCTTCTATAAACACGTCTTCTTTTTACACTAAAGTCATCCCAAATGTTAACATTTCTGCTCTCAAGCAAGTCAGGGCTTGGAATTAACGACGTTCACTCGTGACTTTCTTGGATGGTTCTCACATCCTCCAGATAAGTAAAAGGACCCTGGACACAAATGACTGATACGCCACCGTTTCTGTAACATACAGCCCAACACTTCCTGTATCATCTTCAATTCATCCCGTCCCACTTAACTGTCTTGTTTTTCTTTCCTTTCCAGAACTCCAAGCGAGCATTTTTCTCTGGTAATTCTTCTCCTCAGGAAAATCCATCGCTTTCCAAGGAGACCAGGAACAAGAAGGCTGGTCTGATCTCCAGCCTGCTCGCCCTCGTGTAGGTGCCCTCCTGCCCCTCACCCGTCACGCAGCCGGACTCGTCCGCCAAGGGTCCGCGAGCCTGACGCCCCGGCGAGCGGTGCCCATGGTGTGGAAATCCTCTGAGGTGTTTGCTCCCGTGGGCACGTTTCTAAGTGTCCATCACACTCCAACAGTGTAATGCACGGTTCACACAAACAGAAGCTGTGACCCGCCCCGTGCTCTTCCCGCCTCTTCCACGTGAGATGAGGGAAAAGCCCATAGGCGACAAGTCCTCCAACATGGCTGTGATGCTGGAGCTTCGGGGTGGACCGTGCTGTGACCGAGGGAAGGCGGAGAGCAGGGTTTGGGCAGGAGACGGGCACTGGACCCCGGTCTCCTCGCTTGCGCGCTGTGTCCCGCGCTGCCCCGTCTCCGCCCGCAGACGCGGATCACTCGGCTTCCACATCGCAGGTCTTAAACCGTGTTACATTTGTGCAGGACAGACTTCAGGACAAGAAGTTTTGGAAAAACAAAGCAAAACAAAAAGACACCTCATCACTGTGTTCTTCCTCCAGGATAATCTACAAAAGGAACTCATTCCTTTTCTTAACTTACTGTAAGCCTCCTTTCCTGGCCATGTCAGTAATCAGAGCATTTCTAAGATGACGTTTAAAGCTAATGAATTCGGCAGCGGCAAGCCCCCTTTGTTCTCCCTCCAGGCTGCTGGCTTCCAGAGCCGGCTCTCGGGCGATGGGCAGCCCCGGCCCCTGCCCGCCCAGGGTCCTCCGTGTGGCCCCCAGACCCTGTCTGCAGCCTTCTCCACGCTGCGCCGGGCTGGGGGGACTGGCCGGTACCGACCTGCAGTGGAGAGCGAGTGTTTTCTCCTGCAGCATCTCCTGAGCCTCGCTGCAGACCGGCTGCCCCTGGAACCAAGGGCACAGCTCTGCTTGAGGTGGCGGTCCCCGCAGGACGCTCCAACCTCCAGCCGCCTGGCCCTCGACACTGAGGGCAGTGTGACAGCCCTGCACCTGATACTGCATGTCCTTTCCACGTACCCTGATTTCAACTTTGCGAACAGTCCCCTCGTTAAATCCTCCTTAAAATAGTGTAACTTGAAGCCGCCACGTGTTTGCTGCAGAGACCCTGGCTTCTGAAGGGAAGCTGTGGTCAAGCGAGAGTGGAGCCGCCCTGTGTAGGAGGTTGTCCGGAGCTGTTTTTGGTACAGAAAGGACTGACTGGAGCAGCCCTGTCTCCGGGCAGCCCGTCAGGGTCTGCACACCTGAGCGGTCTCCCCGGGAAGCTGTGTCGGGGCCCTGGAGGTCAGCCTCGCCGATCCTGGTGGTCCACGCTCTGCAGTTGATGGCCGCGGGCCCGGCTGGGGGACGGGGACAGGGGGCTGGCCCGCGAGTCACTACGACTATGGTTGAACACGACCACTCACGCGTGAGCTGCCCGGTGGATTTTCACCAAGGGGCCACGCCTATAACCACAGCCCCCAGATCCAGAGGCAGACGTCACCGGCACCCTTGGGACTCCCTCCTGCTCCTGTCAACCCTCTGACGGTCGCTGGTACGCTTCCTTTTAGCACCGTCGTTCCGCTTTTCCTGTTTTTGAACTTCATGTAAATGGACTCACACCGCAGGAGCTCTACGTGTGCCTTTGTCTCTGCTTTGCCTCGTGTTTGCCAGACTCACCTGTGTGGTTGCCTACGTTCATCCTCGTTGCTGGACGGTTCCCCAGTTCGTGAACGCATCACGATGCGTGTATCCCTTCTTATTCTGGGAGGACATCTGGGTTGTTTCCACTTTGGGGCCTGTTAGAAATCGCGCTGCTGCGAACACGACACACGCGGCGCCTGGTGGACACATTGCCTGCCTTTGTGTTCAGAGACTGGGGGCTTCCAACGCACGTCCCCTCCTAACTAGCACTGTTTGGGGCAGACAGAAAATGAGGTCTGGGACGAGAGAAGGAAACCAGCACAGACAGAGGCTGTGGCCAAGATCCCACCCAGGGAACGCGGGCTCCACTGAGGACACGAGGCGGGGGTCGCCCAGACCTCACGGCCTCCTGCTGCGCCGCCCCCGTGCAGAGCTTCGCGTGCTGGCTGGTGGGGCGGGGGTGGGGGGTCCCGTATCACGTGACCCAGGAGAAAATGCCTCTTACCGTGCATCATGTGACACAAAGGACAGTAAAGGCCCAGGCATCTCACTGAGATGGGTGGGGAGGGAGACCCTGACAGTCTCACCCAACGAGGAGCGATACGTGGGAAATACCTGCAACATTCCCATCAGTACCGAGCTAAGATGCATTAAATGCACTGATAACCCTTCTACCTTGGTGTTTTACCTCTGTTTTCTCATTCTATAGTGTAAAGCTATTAACGACATATTCATGGTTCTAACTAGCTCGCTACATTCGTTTCCTAGGGCTGCCATGACGAGTTTCCTCAAAGCAAGTGGCTTAAACAACACGGATTTATTCTCCCCCAGTTCTGCAGGCTAGAAGTCTGAAGTCCAGGTGTCGGCAGACTTGGTTCCTCCTCAAGGTTCTGAGGGGGATCTATTCCTGGCCTCCGTGGTTGCTGGCGCCCCTCGCGTCCCTCGGCTTGTAGACGCGTCACTCTAATCTCTGTCCACCTCCGTGTGGCCTTCTGCCTGAGCATGTCTGTGTCCAATTTCCCCTTTTTCTAAGGACACCAGTCATATTGGATTTAGGGCCCACCCTGCTCAGCATGACCTCATCTTAACTGCATCACATCCGCAAAGACCCTGTTTCCAAATGAGGTCAAGTCCACACGTTCCAAATGGACATGAATTGGGGGAACACTTTTCGGCCCAGTTCACCCCGACATGGTTTTTCCCCGTTACCTTCCGGTGAAGTGTCCCTTCTCCTCCCTTAGGGGTTCCTGCTGCCATGGCTGCAGGGATGCAGGCAGGGACGCAGGTGCATGTGACAAGCCTTGAGGTGGGGCAAGAATGGGAGGTGGGAGCGGGAGCGGGCCTTAACCCCTGGTAATGCCCACAGTGCTTGTCATAACTCAGGAGACGGGGGAGGCATCCAGACAAGGGGTGATGGACCTGCTCAGAACTGGGAAGAAACGGGGGTTCCCTCCACTTTAGGGGCTACTCGATGCCCGCCAGTGGCTTAGATGCCCAGGGCTCCCACTTCCAGGAGAGCAGGGCTTCTGTGAGGCATCACAGACACGTGCATCAGAAGTTCTGTACAGCTTTTGGCTCTAATTGGTGATGCACAGTTTATGTCTGTCCCGCATTTCCTCTGTAAACCACGGCCTCCCAGGTGATGGCAGGGCCGCCAGTGGGGGAAGTGGAGGGAGGCCGTCCTGTCTGTGGAGCAGTGTCCCTGCCCCGTGGTGCTGTGCAGGCACAGGCCGGGCCAGGCACAGCTGGAAACGCCTGGAGAGCTGGGGAGGCGGAGGCCCAGCTCACCTGAAGACCCAGCACGGCACCGCCCACCCTCACCCACCCCCAGCGTGACCTTGTGCAACGGAACCGGCAAGGCCTGGGGACACGAGTGTGACGTGAGGCAAAGGGACTTTCGATTTCAGGTGACCCGAATAATAACCCAAACAGAGAAAATTGGAGCATCTCATACCATCATGTACATTTTTATTCCATAAAAAGACAACTCAGACCATTCAGCTCCAAAGAAATGCATTATCGTGTGTGGTCAAAAATGCCCCAATTCACTCTCTAATTCTGAATGATCTATTTTTAACATTTAATGCATTACTAAATAAATTTCGAAGGCAATTAGCTCTACACATAACTCCTACAGTTAATGATAAAATTCATGGCAAAGCTCAAATCAGAGCAGGGCATATTTTCATAAAACAGTTCTTTTAAAGGCAGAAACCAAGAAACGGTGGCCAGGTGAGGTCTAATGCTTGAGGAGAACGTGGCTGCTCCTTGAAAATTCTTTAAAGGCAGAGGCTGAGGCAGAGGTTTCCATGAGAGCCGCGTGTAACAGAACGGAATTATTTTCTGTTTCAAGAGCAGCTTTTGCTCAGGTGCCGCCCTGACCACACGAAGACTGATCAGCCCTGTGGATTTTGTTTCGAGTTTTTCACACACTAACGTCTTCACCTTTGGATTCCTCGGCGGGAGACGGGCTCGGTGCAGGTGGAAGTTCAGAAAAGGGTCTCAGAAACATCGCAGAGGTAGACGTGAGAAGGAAACTGACCAGGAAACTCAAACTGTGCTGAAAATACCCTCCGTGTGCCGTCTGTTTGTGGTGGAGATGCATCTTCCCTGCTGTCAGCTGCTGAAATCAGTGCAGAAGAGAAACGGGGGATCGCCTTGAACAACCTCAGAAAGGCCCACGTTGTCGGAAATGTTGGTTGTTTTTGTGTTTGAACAGCATGAAATGTTCCTGTAAGTGTAGAGGCCGCTGCTCTTCAAGCCCTAGGATCAGGCTCAGCTGACGGGACGCTTACACTGTGAGAGGCGCAGGTGGTCGTACACAACAGAGGGCGCCAAGCCCTCAGAACCAGACACCTCGGTGCCCTCCAAGGTCTAATATGTTCACAAACGGGTGTGGCCGACCAGTGTTTAATATCTGTTTATTTTTGCTGAACTCACAGAGTCAAATTCATAGATTTGGAATGTAATCTTGATACAACTCTAGTCTATTTCAAACTGACACTCACTTCGAAGTGGTGACGCAGAAAGGTACGTGCTACCTGCACGCACGTGCGCTGGGTCTGTGGATTTCATCGAAAATGAATGAACAGATCCATTTATGGTTATTGATTTAATAACCTACTTAGTACCAGAAACACATCTAGAATTAAAACTAATGAACTTCAATAAATTATTGGTTTTGTGAGGCTTTAAATCCACAGGCTGTAAACTATAAACTTTTAAAGATATGTTTTATGAAAGGTTATGTTGCTGCAAGTTGGAGAGAAGCAAAAGCTAAATAAATGTCACTGGCCCAAAATAATGAAACTAATCAAGTGTTGTAGAGAGACAGAGAGATAAATAGGTAGGCAGATAGATGATGATGATGATAGACGGATAGATCGATGATAGATAATAGATAGATATAGATAGATGATAGATAGATAATAGATAGAGAGATATAGATAGATGATGATATAGATAGATAGATAGATGATAGATGTAGATATTGATTTTTGCTACTGGATACTGGGCTATAAAATAAACTCAAATATAATTTATTTTTAACAAAGATTATTTTCAAACACCAAGTAGGTAATAATAAACTATGATCCATGGAGAAAGTTCAGCAAAGGTTTCTAGCAAATATAAATTAAAATTAGAAGAATAAAAGGCACAGTGATAACTACAGAGTCATTTATTTTAAAATATTACATCTTAAAGCAAAACATTATTAAATTATGTATGATTTTTAAACAAATTCCTCGCGGAAACAGGTGGAAAGCTTTGGCGATCCTCGTGGTCTTTACAGAACCCTCTGCCCCCCCAGTGGCCACGGGAGAAGCAAACGCTCAAGTGGACATTTCTCTGCCCAGTTCTAACAAACCTCACTTCCTTTCTCCAGCCAAACTCGCCCTCACCCCTGCCCTCCTGGAGTCGACAGCAATGTCATCTCATCGGAATCAACAGGGTTGTCCCAAAAGCCACAACAGGGTTGTCCCAAAAGCCAGTCAGGAAAACCTGTGAGAGCCCGTGGATCCATATGGAGAGAAAAAAAAACCCAAATGATTGAAAACGCTTCCTTGAATCTATAATACTGGAGTTCTGTTCCAGAGAAAGAGAAGAATGAGCTTCACATTGTAGGGAAATAACAAGTAAACGGGGCTCCGTCCTCACCCGCCCAGGGCAGCTCCCACCCCGCTGCCCCCTCGGAACCAGCTGCCTCATCTGGGGGCTGGTCCAGCGCGGCCAGAACAGGAGTCGGGTCTGGGCACTTGGGCAGGGGACACGAAGGGCTGTGTTTACTGGATCGTTGTTGAAAGACAAGGACATGAAACGTATCTCCCCAGGAACAGATCATCTAGGGGCAAATCTGCTGTCAGAGAAAGACGGATGCAAGGCCTCGTCTCGTCAGAGGCGTGCGAGCAGCTGGGCTCGTGGAGTCCACGCCCCTGCGTCCCAGCCCTGGCCCCGCGCGCGCGCACAGTTACGCACACGCACCGCCACACCCCGGGCTCCCGGGCTGCCCTGTCTCCCGCCAGCGCGTGCACGAGGCGCTGCACTGCAGCTCCCTTAGCCCTGGCCGCACTCCCGCCCACGCGTGGCACGTGCGGTCAAGGCGTGGCATGGGGAGCCGACACAAAGTGCTCACCACGCCGCAGGACGGCTTTTGGCTGACGGCGAACGCGATGAAGATGAGGCTCCTGCCGTCAACTCCCCCCACTCGTGCTCTGCGACCCTCCTGGGACGGCCGCCAACACGACGGCAGGCTGCGTGTGTATCAGGGTCACATGGACAGATGCCCACGAGAGTCTGGGTCGAGACCACAGCCTTTTCCCCTCCGAACCAAGCCAGAATTTGAATCCAGGTCTCAGGGGGGAGAGCTTGCCAGGCCACCCCCTGTAATAACAATTACCACGTCCACTGGAGACAGAAGTTCTGGGAACAGGAAAAGCTTGGAGAAGGGAACTGGCCCTCAACCTTCCCCGCAGCCCAGGCCGCCTGGCCCTGAGACTCGGATGGGTCCCTCAACGGACAATGGTTTCCTCGTTTGTTTGCATCCTCTGGTTCTCTACTTTTACCCCAAACCAGAGAGAGTGACAAAGATACTAAAATCAATGGTGCATTCTTGCCATTTTTCTCATCCATTCAGAGCTGGGAAGCATCAGAAATCTTGTGGGAAAGCCATTTCTCAGGAGATTTCTAAACCGATTTCTCAACTGCCGTGGTCTGGAGTTTTTGCCTAAATTTTAGATAAGGTCCTAATTCCTGGTTACTTGGCTGCTCGAATTTCAGATTCTTCTCAGGTTCACATCAATCATTCCAAGAGACAAGCAAAACATTTTACATGACAAAATTTGTTGGTTTTTTGACATAGGTTTGGTCTGAATTTATAAGACTTCTATGTCTTTGAGGAAAAACACATTATCTCCCGACAGAGGCTTCTCTCTCTGTCTCTCTGTCTCTCTCCCTCTCTCCCTCCCTCTCTCTCCCTCTCTCTCCCTCTCTCTCTCTCTCCCTCTCCCTCTCTCTCTCTCTCTGTCTCTGTCTCTCTGTCTCTCTCTCCCTCTCTCCCTCCCTCTCTCCATCTCTCTCTCTCTCTCTCTCTTTCTCTCTCTTGTAATCTGAAGCCTGCTCTCACCACCAAAATGTATCAGGAAACCACAGAAATGAAGACAATTAGAGTAAATAAGATCCAGTGATCAAATATAGCTAATTTGTCTCCATAATATTTGGGAGTTACACAGTCTGCTTCAATTTGAAAGACATCTTCCAGACCACACTGCTTTCTTCCCAAGGGGGACTGCCTTTTGCTTTTAATTATTGAACTTTAAGAATTCTTGCTATAATTTGGGGTTAGCTTGTAATTCTTCGAGAAGAAAAAAAAATCCAGCCCATAAATCCTTCGGTATCCCATCACTTCCAATAATAGGCTTCTGTGGCCCAATTCACCATCAATTAACTGCGTTTTTCAGCAGGAGCGGGTGCAGGCGGGAGGAAACGGCAGAGCGGGAGCTGGACTGAGGAAACCCAGCTCAGGGCGAGTGTGGCCGCAAACAGCAGAGGGTGAGTGGACACTCCCTGGCAAACAGCCGTGGCTAGACAGGATGTATAAGAAATGTCTCAAAAACAGCGTACGGCGTAGTGAGAAAAAGTGAACCGTCACTGACGAGACTTTGCCCTCCTCTTTTAAGAGATTCTGAACGTTGTTACGGTGCCTGGGATTGGACAGCATCGTCCACATTTTGGGAGAGCGCTCTGAGGCTCCATCTTCCTGTCGCTAACGGTCCTTGTGGGGGGAAGGGGCTTGCCCTTGGTCTCTCCCAGGGGTGCAGGGGTGCACAGGGGGCGCCCACAACGAGCTGGCATTCCCTGTACCGCCTGGGCCTGAGTGGTGGCGGCCGCTGGCCTCTCTCCCTGGACGGTAGCGCCCCTCCCGACACCAGAGTGTCTTAACACCATGGGCTCTCTCAACACACACCATCCATGAACCAGCGGCAGGGGGATGAACCACGCCCTTTAACGTCTGCATCTGACATGTCGATGTCTTGGGGCTCTGAGGACCCTGGAGGGGCTGCCCCTCCCAGGACCAGCCAACTCCTAGAGATGGTAAAGGACGCACCTGCAAGGTTTATATGCAAACCAACCACCCAGAGCCCACACCACCACCACTCTCTTTATGAGGCTCTCACCCTCTGGGCACTGTCCACCTGCCCTTGTCACCCCAGGGCCGGGCACCAGTCAACCAGGACAGCCTGAAACGTCCTGGTGAGCACTGTGAACAACAGTGCCCCACTGCAACGTTCCAACCTGGCCAATCCTGAGCCCACTTACCCCGCCTCACCTATTCCTCCCCAGAAACGATAACAAAGGCTCTGCGCATATCTCCCTGGCCTCCTGACCAGCACTGCTGCTTCCCTGTGCGGTCCTGAGCGGCACGATGGGCCCCCTCTTGGGAACTGAGACTAACAAACTATGTTCTCAGTGGCAGTTGTATCTTGCTGGCCTCACCATACTTGAATAATAACAAAGCCTATATTATAAAATAGGCATTTCCAGCCAGAGACATCAAAGACACAGGAATTCCTTCTTAGAAGAACAGGTTCATTTTTTAGAAAAGCAGCCACGGGGGAAAAAGTTAACAAGGAACAATAGCATTCCAGATTTTTAAAAATAAAATATTTTCTATCAAATTGGCGATTTAAAATATACATATTGGGGGCTTCCCTGGTGGCGCAGTGGTTGAGAGTCCGCCTGCCGATGCAGGGGACACGGGTTTGTGCCCCGGTCCGGGAAGATCCCACATGCCGCGGAGCGGCTGGGCCCGTGAGCCATGGCCGCTGAGCCTGCGCGTCTGGAGCCTGTGCTCTGCAGCGGGAGAGGCCACGGCAGTGAGAGGCCCGCGTACCACAAAAAAAAATATATATATATACATATTGGCAAGAGCGTGTTGTAGGAAGGTGGGCCTCTCATGGACTGTTGTGGGATTGGTGGTAAGAACAGCTCTTCGCTAAAGTTATTTGGCAAAAGTATTTTAAAGCCTTAGAAATGTACATACCCTTTGACCTGGAAATTCTACTTTGAGGACTACATCCTAGGGAAAAACACTAAAGATTTAATAAAATGATTTTCCCAGGAGTATTGTTTGTGAGTGCAAAGGGGGTGGGGTCAGGTAACAACTCAATATCCAGCAACAGATGACTGGCTACATATTGATAGAAGAGCCATACACATGGAACAAGGGGTGCCGTTCTGCTGCTTAAAGTCAGGTCATGGGTTATTTATGTATTTACATAGAAAAACATTCACGACATGATTTTAAGTAAAGAAAAAGATATTACAGAGCAGCGTGTATAAACTTATAAGACTTAACAGCTATATTTAAATACAGAGTATCGCAATTAAAGATATGAAGAATTTATCACCATAAATTCTGACAAGTAGAAAAACAGAGATTAACCAATATCTGCTCTGAATATCTTAAAATCACAAATCTCCCATGTCCAAAACCCACGTGCTGTGGAGAGAAAAGTCAATGCCGAGGTTTCCACTGAAAGGTTTTCGGAACCGGGGGCAAACTCATCAGAGGACCGAAGGGTGTGTGCAAGGTATCTTTGGATGATGAAATCATGATGCTTTTAAATTTTCTACATTTTGTTTGTGTATCTACTGTTTCTACGATGAACACATCTCTTGTATTAAGAGAAAATACATTTAAAAAAAATTAATTAGTTTATTTATTTACTTTTGGCTGTGTTGGGTCATTGTCTCTGTGCGAGGGCTTTCTCTAGTTGCGGCACGCGGGGACCACTCTTCATCGCAGTACGCGGGCCTCTCACTATCGCGGCCTCTCTTGTTGCAGAGCACAGGCTCCAGACGCGCTGGCTCAGTAGTTGTGGCTCATGGGCGTAGTTGCTCTGCAGCATGTGGGATCCTCCCAGACCAGGGCTTGAACCCATGTCCCCTGCATTGGCAGGCAGACCCTCAACCACTGCACCACTAGGGAAGCCCCAGAGAAAATACATTTTTAAGACACTTTTATAACAGGTTTCCTAAGGTATGGATAGAAGGATCAGTTCAAAGAGGCATTGACATTCATCTCCCAACAGAATAGACTGTCCCAGGACCTCCCTGGCGGTCCAGCCAGTCCAGTTAAGACTTCACGCATCCACTGCAGGGGGTGCCGGTTCGATCCCTGGTCAGGGAACTAAGATCCCACGTGCCACATGGCCAAAATTTTTTTAAAAATCAGAATAGACTGTCCCATTTTTAGGACGATCAGGAGTCCTCGGGTCCTTGGGTGTAGCTCAGACCACAAGGGCTGACAGTCTGATAGCTGAGTGACTGTATTTTCCAGCCCAGAGAACAGGGCGAATGTGCCTCCCTTTTGGAAATAAGACCATCCATCCCACAGCAGGGTGATCACGTAGTTGCTGAATTAGTCTAGTCTCTGAAAACAGCAGAGACCCCACAAGCTCAAAACAGCCATGGGCCAGACTCCACTGACCAGCTGCATAAGTTAACTACCCTAAACCTCAGTTTCCTCACCTGCAAAATGGGGATAATAACAAACCCTTTATAGAGATGCTGTGAAAACCACACCCACAAGGCAGCCAGGTTGGCGCCCTGTTCCCAGTCCTATGAGCCGTTCCACGTGCCCCAAACAACTGGCGAGTGCCCTCGGAACGGCCTAATCCCCTCCTGAACACACCGCATCTTCACCGTGTATCTCAGAATCATTACTTCCACCAACAACAGCTCCCAGGGCTCCTAGTGGATCCAGAGCGTCAGTACCCAGACAGAGTTCCCACAGTCTTCACCTGATCACCCAGATTTCCTCCGAGCTATGCCTGCAATGCTTTCATAGAGTGGAACTGCTTGAGCCAGTGGAAAGGAAATTTTGCAGCAGGCTTTCAACTCAGAGATGTGGGTTCTTAGCTCTGTACCAGCTCTTTCCTTCCCTGATGTCAGATCATGCTCATCGCTTTCTACCCTGTCTCCCTGCACACACAGCTAAGAAGCTTTTCATCGTCTTGCAGACCTGATTCATCTTACAGCTCTGTAGTCACCGGCCGTTTGTTTAAATGACTGGCCAGGAGTTGGAAACAACAGGTATTGTAAACTCATCGGAGTTCAGATTTCCAAACTTTGGGGGCAGGCATGTGAGTTTCTTCCCTGTGTCTGTT
This sequence comes from Hyperoodon ampullatus, assembly GCF_949752795.1. Taxonomy (NCBI): domain Eukaryota; kingdom Metazoa; phylum Chordata; class Mammalia; order Artiodactyla; family Ziphiidae; genus Hyperoodon; species Hyperoodon ampullatus. The sequence continues at coordinate 104,096,357 of NC_136923.1, forward strand.
GGCACTGACCCAAAGAGCAAGGCTGACTGTTAGTCCTGGTTTCAGGGAAGCAGGTGCTGAGACAGGATGCAGTGTGTGAGGCTTTTACAGCGGAAACACCTGTAAGAATGGGGAGAGCTGTGTGCCTGGAGAGCGTCAGACTGTGAGGCATGTCTGACCCTGAGTGGCGAGCAGGAGCCCAGGTGGGCAGCAGCGTCCTGACAGCTGTGCGATCAAGGGCATTCCTGCCGGGCCCTAGGGAGTCCTCCAGCCAGCGCTGCCCGACAGGGGAGCCCTGGGTCTCCCAGAAAGAGGCTGCCTCTGTGTCCCTCTGCTCAGAGGGAAGGAGGCAGCACAGCGATGGTCCCAGAGCCAGCAGCTGGCCCAGGGTCACCCATCACACCCCTGGAGTTGGAGCCTGTGGGCACCTGCCCTGGGTGAGACTCATCATTCTCAACGGCTCACACGGAGCGCCCCCCAGACCCACGAAATCCAGTGTTACCTTTCCACAGCACGCCATCCTTTCCAACACCTGCCCTTGTTTTCTCCTCAACTAAATTCAGCACCTGCTTGCGCTGACCCAGGGTGGATGGATGTGGTGTCCGTCCCAGAGCAGGTCTGGCCCAGCACAGAGGCGCCCACGGCTATCCAGGAGGGGAGACAGGCTGGGAGGAGAGAGACGGAGAAGGAAAAACCCAGAGTCTTCAGGATGCAGGCAGAATTAAAGTCGGGTCTGTTCATGGAAGACAAACGGAAAAGGGATCCACATGGCGGATGGACGGGAAGGGCCTGAGAAGCCTCAGTCGTAGCATCGTAGGCGGGAAGGACCCTGTGTCTCCACGAATGACAAGGTCTGGAGACTCGGAGGGTCTCAGCCTGAGGGCACGTGGGGTCAGGACGAGGCCTCGGCTCCGGGCTCACCTTGTGACGCTTTGGCGGAAGCAGTCCCGGCTGCACTCCTCACCCTCCATCATCCAGGCTTCACTGCCATCTCCACCATAACCCTGCCGTCTCCTGAGGTCTCCCTGCATCTCCCTTCCTCAGGTTCCTCCCGCAGTAGAGGAGCCATGATGCTCCACCCGCTAAGCAGTCTGATTCCTGGGGGACGAGACGTTGCCGTGCCAGGCGGCTTCCTTCCTGCTCAGCAAGGTCCCATCTGAGTGTCCACGGGTCATGCACTGGGTTCAGGAAAAACCCCAGAAGTCATACAATGTGAGCAAAGGAACAGGCTTTGTTAGAAAACATTATTAGGTCAGGGGTCAACAAGAGAAGAGAAGGCACAGTCCCCCCGAACTTCCCGACGTCCCACAGAGAGGTGACCCAGCCCCGGGCTCCGCGGGACCTGCGTAGGGACCCAGCCACCACCTGGGTCCCCCTTCCTGTGGAGCCATCGTGGCAGAGCATCCCTGTCAATGGGGTACGAACAGGCTGCTCGGTGCTAGACGGCCTGGGTTTGGGGTGTCGGCTCTTCACAGGGTTAAACACTGTCACAGAATATCAGCCACCCTGAACCTGGGGGCTGGGTGGGGCTGTGGGAAGCTGCAGCCTTCCTGTAAAGGGAAGGATCAACCCCTAGTCCCAAGGCAAGCGAACTGGGGGCAGCTTCTCCTGCTAACACAATAGGGTCCCCCAGTACAAGAGGGTTTAGGCCCCAGAGTCGGGCTCCACGAGCACTTTCAGACACACCTGCTCATTGCTCCGCAGAGAAGCTAAAAGAACTGCGCGACACAGTAACCAGTGGCATTAAAGTAGGTGCAGGACAGATGTGAGGGCTGTTCAGACAGTGGAAAGAGACCTTCAGCAAGTGAGATCACGAGGCCAAGCTTCACACAAGGGAGAGAATCTGATCAGGGCCTCAAGGGTGGTGGACAAAGGCAACTGAGATGTAAACAATCAAGGCACGGAGAACAGAACCAAGAGTCGGGGCACACGTCCATCAGGGCCCAGATGGCTGTCGACACCTGCACACCCCACAACTGGATCTCACTTAACTAAAGTACCTGTAACCGTTTCCTCTTAAAAGTTCAGAGGGGAATTCAAAGATACCATTCTGATCAGGCAGTTATACCCTGGGATTCAGACTCAGTGAGTGCTTGCTGGCGTTTGCATTGCTTTTCTCATAGTTGGTCTTTTGTTCTGTTAGAATCCAACAAAATTTTTTGGCTTTTTATTATTCTAGACCTCAAAATTTGCTACTTAGCATAGAAATCCCCCAGTGGAATTCTTTCTTCTTTCCAAATATGTTATTCTCTTCAGCTCAGTTCACATGTTGAAATTCGGAATGTTTCTTGATATTTTGGGGGCACGCCTGGTTTGGAGATATCTCAGGATAAAGAACTTTGGGAACAAAACAACAGTTTTTAAATCCTGGCAAGGAGCGTCTAACGAGAGTACTTTTTGCACGAGGGGTAGGCGGGCGCCACTTCCCCGTCCTCACCCCAACGCTCTGCTGCCGCCTTGGCCATTCGAGCTGTGACGCAAGTATTTCCAAATGACCACAAAATGTTTTTCTCTGCTTTATATTGTTTGTCTTGAGGTAGATTGGGTGTTAAAGATAAGCCAGGTTTGGAACCGGGGTTGGAACCAAGTGTGACTAACCACCGGCCACTCGTGCAAGAAATACCTTCCCTCCCACTTGCCACTGCACACACCCCATTCTCAACAGCTTGGGTCATGTCCTGCTCTCCCTCCCCGATCCAGCTCCACGAAAGGGCCTCCAGGGGACAGGAAATTCAACGGGAGCCGGACACCCCTCTCCAAGGGCACGATCGCCGCTGCACAGCGAGGGCCACCTGTGTGTGTCTCTCTGCTGCTTGCTCCGGGTCACAGTTGGAAACTCAGCTTCTGCTCCAAGCTCTGCAACTAGCTCACGCTGGGACTTTCTGTAAGTCAGTAGATTCTGGGAGTATGATTCCTTATCCTCAGCGAAAGGAAGTCAGCAAATGAGAGGCATCGCCACCCTTCCCCGTCCCTCATGAATCATGGCCCTGGGCTCCAACATGAACTCAGAGTGTCCTCCTGAACTCAGGGCTCCAGGCAGCCACTACCAACCAACCAGCCCTGGCTTTCAAAATAAAAATTATATGCCATCCTGGGACCAAGCTCTCTTCCAGGTCTATTCCTGCATTAAATGAATGTAACAGCAATGAGGCATTAAGAACAGGGGGATGGACCAACGGATTCTAGTACAAATTGTCTTTTTGTAGTTAACATTAATTGAAGGTTGATCTCCCTTTTTTATTTAAACCAGGATATACCTTCATTTGAAGTAAAATACCTCTAAATTCAATGATGAAATCTGATGCTCTTTGGGTAGGACAATAGAATTTGTTTGGTACACTTTGAACCTGTTCCTGAATAAGGTCTACCATAGCTCAGAGGACTGATATCCAGCTACATCATCTGAGGTGTTTTCTTCTTCCCAACTGTACATTTTACAAAACTGAGAGCAATCAGATGAGGACAAATAGCTAAGGACAAATCTTTCTTCAGTGAATTCACATGTAAGACAGGAGAACAAAATCCTAGGTGTCAGAACTATCAAACCTACCGATGGGAACTTTAACCTGAGATCTCGGAGCCTTAGGGAGAGAATGCCCTGGTCTCTGTCAGCTTAACATACATCTCCCTCTGCGTCCTGTAAGCTCCCCAAGGACGCAGACACTGCTGTATTCGTCTCTGAATCCCAGAAGCCTGGGACGTCAAGCAGCCAACTGTGGATAAATGGCTCTGGGCGGCTCTCTCCATTGCTCAGGCCTTTAAGAAGCGGACTTGAAAATGCACGGGGTCGTAGAAGGCAGCCTGCACTCTGCCCGCACACAGACCCGTCCCTGTTAGGCAGTGGAAGCGTCCCAAGAATCCTTTCTTTCTCGGAACACTTCCTGGAAAAGTGAGCAGGAACATTGCTTCCAGGCTCGACTACAGTTTCGATCAGGCTGATCCAGTTTGCGGCCTCTCCAGCTGGCACTCAACGTCCAGAGGTGAGGAGGGGGCTTCTTTGAAGAATCACTGGCAGATGCTGGGAACGTCCCAATCTTTGGCCGCAGGGCAAATCGCAGGAACTTGAAATGACAACCCCCCCCAGAAAGTTCATGAGAACATCTGGGATGTTCTTATCAGGGATTTATCAAGCTTTCCAGAGTTGATCCAAGCCCTGTTTTAATAAAAATCGCCTGCCCATGAACAATGTACGCCAAGGATTTTTCCTTTTCTTCTCCTCCTTTTCCTTCTGCTTCTCTTTCTTCTACTCTCCCCCCTTCTCTGGCTTTTATTGCTGTAAAAGTTGATCCTGAGACAATGAACAAGCCTCGTGTTTCCAGGCCTGCTACGTACACTGTGGTTCTCGAACACTTGAGCTTGGGTTAACCACTCCATGTCAAAATAAAATGAGTGCAGTGCACGTCCACCATCACAGCTTGAACTGGGGAATTACATGAGGTTGAATTACCCTCTACTTTTGCAACTGGGTCCTTGGCCAAGACAAAGTCCTGATTTGTATGAATAAGAAAGATCTTCAAATGTTTTACTGATTTTTAAACTGGTAATTTTATACCAGTCACATATTTCAATTAACTAATTGTTATTCCTCTGTACTTGTGCCTTGAGATGACTTAACTTAAGAAGTTACAATCATAAAATTAAAATAAATAACCATATCCCAGTAGAGCCCTGCCCATCTATATACATCAACAACCTTCATTCCTAGCCATGGGGAAAATAATGTTCTTTGAACAATCAAAATGTTAAAACCATAAAGTCCTCCTTCATTTCTGGGCTCTGCCCTGATTTAGTCGCTATGTTTTCTTTTCTGATTCCTTCATTTACATGAATAAGTTAACTGAGCACAGCAGCCAATGAGACAAGGAAAGGGTGCAGCTGAAGGCAGAGTAAAAGCGACAACGACCTCAGGACCTAGAAGCTCCCCAGGGTCTGAAGATGGGACTCGAGGGCCCCAGGAAGACACGAAAGAGGCCGGGGCTGGACAGAGAACTAAAACCCAAGGGCCTGGAAAGCCAGCTGACTAGGAAATAAACGTGTCCCCTGAACTGAGAAGATGAGAGTTGGGGCTTGATGGACACCCAGATCTTACAAAGGCCTTGAGGTGGGAAAGCAACACCCACTGAAGAGAGGGGTGAGCTTCGAGCTAACCCACCTCCCAGCCTGTGATGGATTCAGAGCTCAAGGACACAGGTGGGATCGACAGACCTACATGGGTACGTTTTGGGTTTTTTTTCAATTGTAATTGCAAAATTATGAAGTGTAATTTTAGTACTTTGAAAAAATGTTAAAGATCACAGGATTTCCCACTTTTAATTTCTCGCTGAGCGCCACTCACGCTTGATTTAAAGAAAGACTTGGGACGCTCCTCAACTACGACCGACCGTGCGACCAGACCCTCATTTAGACCTTGAGCACCTGGTGTCCTGACAGGTGGCCTGGCGCCTCGGCAGTTCTCAGGCAGGGCAGCCCCGGTCCCCACGCCCTGCAAGCGACCCCCCCCCCCCGCTCCGCCTTGGGCAGCTGCTGGCAGAGAGTGCCATGGGGCCGCGTTCTCGCGACGGCGGACTGCGTGGCTCCCTGTTCCCACGAGGATGCGGCCCCTGGCCTCCGGCCTGAGGGGGACTCAACTGAGAAAGGCGGCGTCTGGATCGGAGCGGGGCGCCTCGGTGGCGCTTCTCGCGCTGACTCCGCCGGCGCCGCTCGTGCGGCCCCCACCGCTGCCCCGCGCGCCTCCTCGCCCCCGGGAGCCTCGGCTGTCCCTCCTGCGGGTCCCCAGCCCGTGAGGCCGAGCTGGCCCAGGCCCTGCAGGTCGCCGGGCTCGAAAGAGCCACACGGCAGACGGTGTGGGGTGGTGGCCGGGGCAGGCGTCTGAGACTGGGTTTCTCCTTTGAGTGCCCGGCGAGGGGAGGGATTTCTAGTTACTGGATGAAATGTGAACGCTCCCTTGGAGGGACATGCTTATTCCTGGCTCCGCAGGTTTTCCTGATGGAACTCCTGGGATGGAGTCTCCACTGCATTCATCTGGAGGGAAAAGATGCGAAGCCTTCCTCAGCTTCTCTGCACCCCACTCTCTTCCCCCCGAAGAACGGCGATACCTGTATGAACTGGTTCACCCGGAAGAAGGGAACACAGGTGGGCCCACCTCCGCCTCCCGGGTTCCCCGCCTTCGGGCCGGGCTGCTGGCGTCCAACTCTGTTCTCTCCCTCCAGGGAGCTGGTGGGGAAGTTTGGCCATTTCAAGGGTTATTTTTTTTTTTTTTTGCGGTACGCGGGCCTCTCACTGCTGCGGCCTCTCCCGTTGCGGAGCACAGGCTCCGGACGCGCAGGCTCAGCGGCCATGGCTCATGGGCCCAACCGCTCCGCGGCATGTGGGATCTTCCCGGACCGGGGCACGAACCCGTGTCCCCTGCATCGGCAGGCGGACTCTCAACCACTGCGCCACCAGGGAAGCCCTCAAGGGTTATTTTTTTTAAGTCGTGTCACTCAAGGTCAAGTTGCACCTCCCAGCAGAGCTGCTGGTCCCACGGCCCCCAGAAGCGCCGTGTGCCGTGCCATCCCTGCATCTGCTCGCCCATGAGCTACGGGCCCGGGACACCCCCCCACCCCCGGAAGGCACAGCAGGTGGGGCAGAGGGTTACCACGACGTTCAGGGAGCCGTGTGCCCACACGTCTGGCGAGAGGGGCTTCGTGCCCGAGGACGGGGCCCCTCCCCGCGTGTCTCTAGCTGGAGGGAGAAGCGGAGGCTGATGGGGAGCCGGTGGGAGTCGTGTCCGCTGTCGGAATCGCCGGCTCTTCTCACGCATCTCACACCTCTGCGCCTACCCAAGTGTCGAGCACACGTGCCAAACGGATTCACTGTCTTCATTTTTTCCCCTTTGTTATTTTAAAGCTCATTTTTGTATTTCACAAATAATGTATAAATATATCCTCATAAAAATTTCAAATACTACAAAGTGAATGTCCTCCTGAATCCCCCCCACCATGCCAACCTCCTTCCCTAGGACCACTGCTCCCGTTTCCTGGGACCAGCGCCAGGGGCCTCGGCTGCAGTGAGGACCACCTCTCAGCAACCTGCTCCCGGCCGCCCTCTCCGGAACCAGACTTGGTTTATTGAAAACCAAGTGTAGCTACACCTCAGGGTTTACATAGACTTTGTACGTAACACCATCAGCACTGGCTGATTCAAGCAGTTGAGCAGAGAAATAGGTTAACCATTGTGACGCAGTTGAGACTGAGGTTATGGGAAACCACAGGACGAACAACCCAGTTTCTCCAACACGTACGTCGATGGGGTGAAAAAGGAGATGGGGTGAGGGAGCTACAGAGTAAAAGAAACGTGCTGACCAAATGCAATGCATGGACCTTCCTGGGATCCATGGTTCAAACAAACCGATCTCAGAATAATTAAAAAGACTTTGATGAGACATTTAGAAATGTGAGTGAAGAGGCTGTCAGATGGTAAGGAACCACTGCTAATACTGCTGACGTGTGATCGTGGATTTATATCTTTATACTTACAAGTTCATGGCTTTTAGCGATATAATCTGAAAGCTTCATGAATGAAATTATATGAGGCTTGGGATTTGCTTCAAAATGGTACTGGGCAAGGGAGAGTGGGCGGGGTAAAACTGAAACAAGATTGGCCACGCTTCGATCATTGTTGACGCTGGGTGGTGAGCACCTGGAGGTTTCCTTCTGCATGTGCTTAGAATTTTTCACAATGAAAGTTAAAAAATAAAAGCACAAAGCTTTGGCTGAGTTTCCCTGGCACAGTCCTGGGGGAAGGGATCTCTCTTTGCCGCCCTCTGGACCTATCGAGCTGGGAGCGGCTGACGGAGGGGGCTGGCAGCAGGTGTGGGCACAGAGCAGGCTGAGAAGGGGCCTGGGAGTTGCGGTGGCCCGACCCTGTTAATGGAACTTGACTCGTCTCTGCAGAAGGCCAAGTCCAGTCTTGGACTCAGATGGAAAACATGAACGGCCTCTTTTGCAATGACCCCAGCTTTGAGGTTCCTGTCATTTTATTGCAGGACTAGGTTCCCACACCCTGACTTAATTGGAAACACTCTCACACATCTCCTCCCCATCCTGAGGGCAGTAGAGACAAAGGCCTGGCGAGCCACGATGGCCCGGGGGTGGGGCGGCAGCCGGACATGTGGGGCGCTGGACACAGACACAGCCGAGCAGCGCTAGGACTTTGCTCAGGAGTGAGGAGATGACTGGGGTATTTACTTTGAAAGTGGGAAATGATTAATTCACCACGAGGAATTTTCTCTTCTACAGGGTGACGCCCTCAGGAAAGAAAGCCCCTGTTTGAGAAAACCAGACCGAGAAGGTCTCCGTCTGTCCCCTCCTCTCCCACCCCCCCTGGACCACCTGCCGTCCTGGAGCAAAGGGGCAGCACGGAGACACGGGTGAGAAGGAAGAATAAAACCCCTTCTACCATCTTTGAAAGAGCTGTAAATCATCAAAGGATATTACCAAGAAAGTGAAGACAACCTACAGAATGGGAGAAAACATTTGGAAATCGTGTATCTGATCAGGGTTTCATATCCAGAATATATAAAGAGAGTGGGCGGGGTAAAAGTGAAACAAGATTGGCCATGCTTGATAATTGCTGAAGCTGAGTGATGGGTATATACAACTTAGCAACAACTTAACAACCAAAAGACAAATAATTCAACTTAAAAACGGGCAAAGGCTTGAATAGACATTTCTCCAAAGAATATTTACAAATGGCCAACAAGCACATGAGAAGATGCTTGACATCACTAGACACTAGAGAAATGCAATCAAAACCACGGTGAGAAACCATTTCACACCCACTAGGCTGGCTATAACAATATTTTTAATGGAAAATAAGTATCGAGGATGTGGAGAAATTAGAACTCTCTTACATTGCTGGTGGGAATAGAAAATAGTTATGGAAAACAGTTTGGTGTTTCCCCCAAAACCATAAATCACCGTATGACCCAGCAATTCCACCCAAAAGAATTGAAAGCAGGGACTGGAACAAATCCTCATACACCCATGTCCACATCAGCGCTATTCACAATAGGCAAAAGATGGAAGCAACCCAAATAATTGTCCCTCGAGAGGTGAAGGATGAACACAATGTGGTCTCTCCATACAGTGTAATATTATTCAGTCACAAAAAGAGAGGAAATTCTGACACAGGCCACAACATGGATGGAGCTTGAAGACAGTATGGTAAGTGAAATAAGCCAGACACAAAAGGACAAATAATGTATGATTCAACTTACGTGACATATCTAAAACAGGCAAATTCATACATACAGAGAGGTTAGAGGTTACAGAGGTCGGGGGAAGGGGGAATGTGAAGTAAATGCTTAATAACTTCAGCAGAAGTTTCTGGTTTTAGGCAGAGTTTCTGTTTGGGGTGAGGATAAAGTTTTGGCAATGGATGTGGTGATGGCTGCACACACTGTGAATGCAATTAATGCTACTGAATCATACACTTAAAAACTGTTAAAATGACAAAAAATTATGTTGTACAGACTTTACCAGGGTTTTTTAAAGTTAATAATGTAACACACCGAAAACCACTGCACACTGTAAATGGGTGAATTGTATGTTATGTGAATTCTATCTCAATAAAACTGCAAAAAATACAGGCAGACCTTGGAGATACTGCGGATTTGGTTCCAGACAGTTGCAATAAAGCAAGTCACATGAATTTTTTGATTTCCCAGTGCATATGTTGTGTTTACGCTATACTGTAGATTATTAAGTGTGCAACAGCATTACGTCTAAAAACAATGTACATTACCTTAGTTAAAAAATACTGTATTGCTAAAAAATGCTACCCAACATCTGAGCCTTTAGCACGTTGTAGTAGCAACATCAACGATCACAGACACCGTCACAAATATAGTCATAATGAAAAAGTTTGAAATATTGCAAGAATTACCAAAATGGGACAGAGACATGAAGTGAGCCAGTGCTGCTGGGAAAATGGTGCCAACAGACTTACTCAATGCAAGGTTGCCATAAACCTTCAATTCGTAAAAAACTCCGTATCTGTGAAGCCCAAAAGTACAGTAAAACAAAGCCTGCCTGGAAATAGGTAACACACACACACACACACACACACGCACGCGCACACACACACACACGCACACCCCCAAAACAGATCTGCAACTCCCAACCAGGCTGAGGTCCACCAGAGATGTGGCCGCTGGAGGGGACAGAGCCGCCCAAGCCCCGCGCTCAGTGCCGTGACCTCAGCCCCAGGGACGCCGCCCACCGTCTGCATCAGCCTCAGCTGACCTGTGCCCCACCCTGCTGGAGCGACAGAGCCTGGCAATGGACGTGGCTGGTGCCTTCACCGCATCCAGCCTTCAAGGGAGAGGGCTTGAGCAGCGTCCTCCCAGCCTCTGTGAGGACACAGACCAGCACAAGCCCAGCTTGTGACCCTCCGGGGGAACTTGGACAACAAAGGTATTCACTTGTCCTTAAACAAGATTCAGCAATGGCGGGGACAGGTGACACTTCCAGCAAGTGGTGACTCTGGAGAAGGGCGAGGCCCTGGTCGTCCTCAGGCAGCCAGGCTGAGGGGGAAAAGCAGAAGCCCCCGGCCACCTTCTCGGGCCAGGCAGGGAGGGGCCGCATCCAGCCGTCCAGCCCAGGCTCCGGCCACACACGCGCTGTCAGGAGGGGTCGGCGGCCTCCAGCCTGGGCCTCATCCACCACCTCCTCCCTGCCTGACCTGCTTCGTGTCCAGCTCTCAGTCCACTGCTGCCTTGTCTTTGACCTTCAGCCCCTCAGGTCCAAGGCAGTCTGCCTTCCTCTGTGCTCCCCTCTGTGCAAGGACTCAAAGTGTCCTCGTCTGCCTTGCTCTGAGCAGGGACCTGCCGGAGGACGGGCTCCTGCGCAGCTCTGCGTCCTCACAGCTGGGACAGTGGCTGGCGCCTACAAGCACTCCCGTGTTTGCTGAATGAGTGAGTGAGAGAGTGGGTGAGGGAGCGAGCGGCCACCCCACACCCTGGCTGTGCGGAGGGCTCCCTCCTCCCTCGGGGTGTGTGTTGGAGGCCAGGGCCAGGGGGCAGAGGGAGAGAGCTCCTGCTTTCCTTTCTTCCATGATCACACCAGCCTCTTCAAATTGCCTCCTTTGTGATTTCAGGCAAAAACCACAAAGATAAACTATATTTTCTAATTTTCTGCTTTTCTCTGTGGAAAGCAACATCAGTTATTGTGTTCCCATTTTTCCCTGAAATATCTAGATGTCATTTTAATAGCACATGGAGTACATATCAAAGATCCCCCAAAGCCACGAAGCTAACTGTGGTGGGTTGTCACACTGATCCCTACTGCATATTTCTATTCAAACCCACATTTTCCCCAAGATTTCTAAGCGCATCTCAGAGCCTTTGGCCGATTCTAATCTGTGCCCCTTTGTGCGAATACGGAAACTACGATCAACTGAACATTTATTGTTTTCTTTTTAGTAAATGAGTATGTGTTGGAGATTTTTTTTACTGCATAATAAAACCAGCATAAAATGAATCTGCACCAGTGCTTCCTCACGCTTTAGGACTACCAAACCTGCCCTGATCCTGCTCTTTTGTTGGCACCCTGCCCAGACCCTAACTAGGTTATCAGCAGGCTGATGGCAGGCAGCCTTGAGCCTCAGAGCCTTGGCTGAGCCTGGGGTCCCGCTGTCTGCCCACTCAGGGGTCCCACGGTCCAGGCGGGGACTGTGATCAGTTTGCACCCCCCTGAGGGGGGGGACGTGGGCACTGTGGATGTTGCTTTTATAGACTCTGGTTGTTTCTGACCCTGTGTTTTTTATTACATTCCTTTGCACTTCTAGCAGCTGTTTTTGTCAAGAGTCTTAATAAAGTTTGAACTGCTAAATGAACTTTATGGAAATTGGTCACAGAAAACCAGAGGCGAAATGGCCAACAGCTGCCTTTCTCGGGGACAGTAGTGACCAAATAAACCCAACAACATGGGTGAAGGAGGATAGTTTGCAACTAATTCCTAATGAGATTTCCAGACTAGATTTCTGAGAGAATACCCTCCACACATAATTCGTTTCTATCGCTCTATTTACTACAATTTATTTAAAAAGTCTGGCAGCCTGGCCCTAACTATGAAGATGCTTTAAGGACAGTCAACCCGAGTCTGATTTTTTTGTTTTTTGTCTTCAGGTTCTTCAATTTTATAAACCTAAGACTCAGAAGAATTAAACACACTCAGAGTTCTTTGGCCTATGAAAGAAAACTAAAGTATCTGAGACGTTACGAGTTTATCTGCCTTGTTGTTTAGTTTTACTAAAAGATCGCTCCATTTTGTTAAGCATTTTTATTTGGCCATGAGGTTAACCTGGTCTACCTGGGCCCGTAAAGAACAGCGACCTTGCTCTAGACCCGCCTGAGTGTAAGGCTTCACCCTCGACTTCACATACCAGGGCCGTGGAAGAATAACTCACCAGCAGACCAAGACTAACCCTTCATCTGACTTCATACACTTCTGTGAACCAAACAGACTCTAAAAGCAATAAAACCCAGTATCTGAGCAGGCTTGGCCCGGCACCTGGGCAACGACATCCCAAGTCCCTCTACGACAATCCACCCTCTGTGTAACATCTCTTTGAAGATCAATTTTGCCACCAAAACCGAGAAGTTTAAAAACAGAATAAGCCACGAGGTCATTCGCAACACCGCAGCCGGTGGAAACAAAATATCCGGACAGAGATGATACTGTGCCTTTAGACCAGTCACCTGGGGCTTACGGAGCGTGAGAGTTGAGTCTGGACCAGGTGGTCCTGACCCGCCGCCCAACCGTGACACCGAGACGCCCGAGAGGGGAGGTGGGCCACGGCGCTGGCCGCACGGACCGAAGGCCTGCTGACATCGCAGGCGCTCTCAGCGCGGAGCAAGTGGACGCCTGCCGCCCTCCGGGGGCTGCAGCCACAGCACCTGACACCCAGGCGCCTGCAGCCCCCCAGCAAACTGAAACCCTGCCTGCGCTTACAGGGTCGGCGCCGAATCCAGCCGCCTCTCCCTCTTTTGAGAACCGCGCCCGAGATTTGAACTTTCTTTGTCTGCGAGCATCTCTCCCAACGCAAAGGAGAGGGGAAAGCCTCCAAGGCTGTGCAACGCCGTCATACTGAAATTCTCACTTTCAGACGATTCAGAGTTTCGTTCTTATTTACCGTGTAGAGTCATGGACAGTTCTTTATGACGTCTTTGCTATTCTTCCTCAAATTGGCCAGATTCCAACCACCCACTTATGTTCGATCCCCCATGGCCTGTGCTTGGAGCAGCAAAGGAATCTGCCGGTGCGGGCGGCCGACCTCCTTCCAGCAGCTTCCCACAGGTGCGCACTCCCTCTGCCGGCCAGCCGGGGGCGCTGTGGGACTTGACGTGTTTCCGCAGCGAGCTCGCGCTCCGGGAAGCTCCCCCTCGGCGGGGAGGGCTCTTGCCCGTGGTAATGGGAACGTGATGTCCCATGACGAAAACAAGAACTACATCAACGTATTTTCCCCAGGAGTCGGGGATGTTTTTTCAGAGTGTGAATGCAGCGCTCTTAGCTATAAGATAAATGAGTGGATTTTAGAAAAGGGGGGAAGGTATTGAAAAAAACTTTCAAGATGAACATAGGCTTCCCAGACCTTGTAATTTGCCGATGTTGACTACTGTGTATTAGGAGCTTCATTACATGTCACTGTTCTGCAGTAAAAAGATAATATAACAGCAATAAAATAGGGTAAACAGCGAGATTAACATCTGGCTGTAATCAGCCTGGTGTCATAGAATATACTCCCTGCCTGACTTTCACAGGGTGTGAGCCTGGCAAGAATGATAGAAGGACACAGTTCTAAACCGAGTTGTGACACGGCTGAGTATTATTTTCAACCACGACACATCAGCTCTCTGCGAGGCGCTTCCCCTCCCTGAAGCCTGAACTCAAAGACCCAGATTCATACCTGCCTTTTCTTTCCCACAGTAGATTGCTGCTTCGATACGAAAATACCTTTTGCTATAGTTTCTCACTGCCAGATTCTCTCCCCGTGTCACCTAAGCAAACTGAGAGATCATTCTGGGAAGTGTAGGCCTGTCATAGCGTGCCCAAAAGACTCCAGAACTACACGCAAATAGGAATCCAGGCCCATTTCATGAACCCCTAGGAGGGCTGCAAGATAAAATACAGGACACGCACTTAAACTTGAATTTCAGATAAACAACAAGTCATGTTTTAGTGTATGTCCCATGCAATATTTGGGATATACTTACACTAAAGAATTATTTGTTGTTTATCTGAAATTCAAGTTTCACTGTACTTCCTGTAGTTTTATTTGCTAAACTTGACAGCCCTTCTCCCTAGACACCAGGGCCATGACCTAAGCTGAGAACGACCCTGCTGAGCAGTCTCTCTGGAACTTCAGATCTAAGATCCCATTTGTCTGTGTTGCATGAAAATGTAAAGAGAAGTCTGGATTTACAAAGAGTGACACACTTGCAGCTCCTCAGCTTTGGAAGAAGTAGGAGACAGGTTTTCTTCCCTCTCCCAACCTCTTCTGCTGTCAAAAGCTGGGTGGAGATGACTTGGCTAATCTAACATCCTGCTTGATGGAAAACTCAGCGTGGCTGTGAAGACAGGCTGACAGCTGACAGCAGGATTCAGCCCCAGACACACCAAAGCCAGGTGTAAACCTGAGGGTCCACACACCCAGCCACGCGGTGTGTTCCTCGTTAACTCTGCTCCATCCTGGTCATCTGAGCAGAATACCCAGCTCTAGCAGCTTCCTGGTTTTTTCCAGGATCAAAGCTAAGCAGGTGGTGTGGGACTCTTAGCAAGTAGGGTCCCTGCCCTCGAAAGGGACGGAGGTTGGCTGGCCCCAGCAGCCACGACAGCAGAGCCAGGCACTGGGGACGCTCCGTACAGCTTCAGACAGAGGGGAGCAAACGACGGCCATCCCCAAGGCACCACGCCCGCCGCGCTGCTGGGGTCAACACTCGCTCAGAAACTACATACGCGCCCAGCTATATCCAGAGAGCTAGCGGCTGCTCAGCAGACAAGTGGAGCATAAATTGAAGAGATCAGAACCACCAGGTAACGATGACTGCTGAAGCCCCTGAAAGACCACCAGTCTAGCCACTGTTAACTAAGCAAAAGTAAGCGCATTTGAGCTCCCTGAAGTAGGAGAGGGAGGACACCTCGACCAGTCCTGGCCGGTCTCAGATGGCGAAGTCAGGGGACCCTTTAGAGGGCTTTAGGCCTGGACTCAAGTCCCTGGAGGCCGGTCCTCAGGGCAAGGAACTGAAGAGAACACGTGTGACTCTTGGATACGGTTGGGAAGTGTGAAGCTTGATTCTACCTAGAATCTTTTCTTCCTGTCTGATGCCCCTCGGTCCCCGCCCGAGAGTAGTTCACAGTCTGATCTATCACTTGAACACGCTAGTGTGTCTACCTGTCAGGTGAGGCCCTGGCTCCTAGAAACCCGGCACCTGGGACCAGCCTCGCGCTCAGGTTTCCTTTCCCCGGCGTGGACTTCACGGGAGATATACGAAACCACGGCGTCGCTTTCCTGAGGAATTAAATTGGCCGCGCACTGTGGCAACTCTCCTTTCCCAGGAAAATCCATCAAAACACGGCCTAAATCAGGATAACGCTGATCCCAAATTCTCAAAGTAGGACACGAAATTATATCTCAGTGACTTCCTTGACCCGAAAGAAAAAAGGCAAAGCTGGCCTCCCTTGATTCGACTTCATGTTAATTGGTGGAAGGGTATGTTTCAAACGCTGCGCAGAATAAGGCCCTTTTCAAGCTTTTCCTCACCATGTTAGAGGTCTCTTGAGCTACAGTATTTTATAAATCATCAACTCCAGTGACCTTCCTCTCTGTATTTATTATGCTTTGGGTGAAATAATATTGTAGGAGTTCCTATTTTTTAAATTCCGCGCTACTATAAAATACACACTGAATCTATCACTATTTTACCAATCCATTTATGACTTTAAAATCATAAATGGATTAGCTTTCAAATCTCTTTCTGAGAAAAATAAGATAAGCTCTTTTTCATTTACCTTGGAAAGTGCTAGTTTCTCTGCTTTAAATATACAGCTCAGATTCATTTTTTTCTTTTTAAAATAATTTTCTGTTTTCCTTTTGCCTTGCCTGGACCATCCTCTCTCAAAAACAACGGCTTTTGGACAAACGCTGATACCACAGATTAAAGGGGTGCGTGTAACTCTGCAAACATGAAAGGGAAGATTTTCCTTAGCTCTTAACAGTAACAGCAGCAATACAACCATCTTTATAAGAAAGATAACTTCATTTTTAACCCATCACAAATTATATATCTATTATTGAGTTAAGCCAAACACTGTGTACAATAACCGGGGTAAGATTTTTTTTTTTTTAAACATGGTCTGGATCCCTGCTCTGCTTTCTCTCTCCTGGAAGCAGCCATGTTTTTTTGTTTGTTTGTTTGTTTGATTTTTGGCTGTGTTGGGTCTTCGTTTCTGTGCGTGGGCTTTCTCCAGTTGCGGCGAGCGGGGGCCACTCTTCATCGCAGTGCGCGGGCCTCTCACTGTCGCGGCCTCTCTTGTTGCGGAGCACAGGCTCCAGATGCGCAGGCTCAGTAGTTGCGGCTCACGGGCCTAGTTGCTCCGCAGCATGTGGGATCTTCCCAGACCAGGGCTCGAACCCGTGTCCCCTGCATTGGCAGGCAGATTCTCAACCACTGCGCCACCAGGGAAGCCCCACGGGGTAAGATTTGCCATTCTTTCTTTTCAAAAGGATTACGTTGATTTTATTCTTTTTCATGGGCGTACACTTTGCTCACGTAGCTGATGTACCAATGTGAACACAGGTATGCGATGTATTTGCAAACCATCAGCAACACTGAAGCTGGCTGAAATAAAAATAGTTATATTTTGCCCATTAAGACTGGCAAATGATTAGAATACCTGATGTATCTATTATTTCTACCCTCTGCAGCCTAGAGGATCTCTTTATGACCAACTAGAGTCCCAGATCTTGAAACTATGATTAGTGTTACAAATAGAAGTTATCAAAAACGTGACCGCTGAGAACAGTGTTTCTGATTGGACAAGGCAGCTCGACAAGCTCTATCTTAGGAGTTAAAGGCACAAAGAAGGAGGAAAAATGCTGGAACTTATTTGTCCCTCTGATGAGACCACAAATTTTAGAAGTAGTTAAAAAAGTAAATTAATCTACATATTCCAAAATACCCAGCATGTCTAAAGGAAGGAAGTGTATTATTACTATTTACAGAAAAGAGACCCGATGCTGACTCTGATGAATTGCAGTGTGTGTGCAGACAATCCCACCCTCTTGAACAAGCGAGCAGAAAGCAAACCAACCACCTGATCTTGGTAATCTGCAAGTGTGTTAACAAATCTGCCTTAACACCAATTTGCCGAAGTCTAAATTATGACGTTAAAGTGCCCACAGAAGGAGTGGAGAGATGGTGTCCTGGGGTGTCAGCTTCTGCTCTGAATTCGATTATTCCGACCAGTCTAAGTTTAAATATTGGTTCCCAAAGAGGGATAGGCAGGTTTTCAGGTTTTCAAACTCTTCCCCGCCAGCTCCTCACGCCCCAGGCCCCAACTGCCCTCAGAGTCCGCACGCCCGGCCGCGGCGAGGGGGCGCCGCACCCGCTGTACAGCAGCTTTGCTCTAGTGCGTCATCGGCCGCTGAAACGCCGGCAACATCGAAAGACGCTCCCGCTGCACCAGGGGCAACATTCTTCTTCAGGAAAATTGCCAACACGGGTGAAACAGCTGTGCACGAATGAAGAGAAATTAGCTATCGAGGCAAATTCCTGTAGTTCGGGATGATATTCATGGACAGAAACATATTCTAAAGTAATAAAAAGTAGCGTTTCCCAAACAAGACCCAGGGATGCCGACGATAGCCTGTGATGGATTGTCCATCCGAGAACCAAGGGGGGACATCACATCGTCTCGGACTTTTGGCTCTTTCCACTCCTGTTAACGAGGGTTTCCGGTGGGAGGAAGGTCAACACAGAGGTCTGAGGACAAATCATCTGGCCACCAGGAAGGGAACTGCCGTCTGACACTCTCCCAGAGGTTTGCCTTGCCAAGCTTATGAGATGGTCTCCATCTTGTCTGTGATTTAGTAGCTGCAAAGCATATGGATACTGTGAGAGACAGTTTTGAGGTTCTCTCTTAAATCTGGGAAAAAGCAATGGGAGAAAATTGTTATTGGTTAAGTCCAAATTTTAAACTTGGCTGCTGTCTATGAAAAAAACAGTAACGAGGGCTTGCTTTGTGCCAAGAGATGGGTTACAGAGGAGCGTGTAGAAAGAAGACACAGAAAAGATTAAAGGCCTGGGGCTGGGGTGGAGGGCAGGCATTAGGTAGCTGCAGAGCCAGAGAGAGATGAGAACGCAGCCGGGGGAGTATGGGGTTAGAGCATTGTGGGGTTACTTGTTTGTTTGGGTCAGCATTTCCCAAAGTACATTTACTCCCCGGACACAAGTCAACTCTACTTAGAAATGCACGTTCATCCCCCACTTGGTGTTTCACAGCGTCTGTCTCTATATTAAATTCTCTAGCGAGTCCTACAGTGCAGGCTATTTTACTGTTCACTGACAGAGACTGTTCACGGTAGACAGTTGTGCTGTGAGCTGGCTTGTATCGGCTCACGAGAGCTGACTGTTAAATTTTCAGGAGTTTGCAAACATTAACAAGAGTCGTTGTTTAAAAAAATAAATTATATACACTTATAATTAATACATTACCTTAGGAACAAATTATCTTATATATCTTAATAAGCCCATCCAGTGAGTCTTTTATTTCAGCTATTTTTCACTTTCCAGTTCTTTCTATTTCTTTGAACTGTGTTCACAATTGTTTTTTGGAACATTTTCATAATAGTTTCTCTAATATCTTTGTCATACGATTCCAACATCTGTGTCACCTTATTGGTGTCTGTTGACTGCCTTTTGCCACGCCAGTTGATATTTTTCTAATTCTTTCTATGCCAAGTAATTCTGGGTCACATTTTGACTGTTACGTAATGAGACTCTGGGTCTGGTTAAAATATACAGAAAATATTGAAACTATTGTTTTAGCAGACCGTCGACCTGGGTAGGTTCCGGCTGCACGTTCCCACCCCCCATCTTTGTGGGCTCCAGGTCAGGTCACTTCCCAAAGCCTTTGTCGTGTCATTTGGATCTGCCCCATACATTTGGTGCCCAGTGACTGGCCTGGGACCTGCATGGTCCACCTATTAAATCAGTTCTCAAAGTCCTTTATGTGCTGATGAGAATGCGATTCATTCCGGTGCAGCTCGGGGGTGAGCCCGGGATTGCATCAACAGCGTTACGAGGTTGCTTTCCCAAACTCCTCTCTCTGTGCCCCGTGAGTACCTCCCAGCTTCCTGGGGCCCCTTCTGTCCTCCATCTAGAAAGCTGTGACCCTCGCTACTTCTGTTTCCTTTCATGATCCTATAAATGATCACTTCCAGCCTCCTTTCCATCCTACTCACTTGCTTCTGGATTTTCCCAGTGCTTTAATACCTTTCTTACAGTGTGGCACCCTGATAGGGAACTATTACCTCCCTCAATCTGGAGGCTATAAACGCATTCATGCAAGTTGAAGAGTGTTGGCTTTTTCAGTAACTGCATTTCACTGTGGCTCAGACTTGATTCTCTGAGATCCAGGCCTTTTGTATGTGTCTAACGTCAGGTCTCTGCTACACAACTGCCATCGGTCCCTTTCACCCAAATGCAGGACGTAGAACCATTAATATTATAGTTTACCTTGTTGCCTCTAGTTCGTGATTCTTGCCCACTGAAGCAATTTGGAATTCTGATGATACCATTATCTACCTATGATTTTATTAGTTATCCATCCTACCCTTACAGAGAGAGAGAATAAAAGCAAGTTTTGTTGTGTTCTGAGGAGCCTGGTAAAGTGGAAAGACTTTCAGAGGTTCAAGTCCATCT
The DNA here is from genome assembly GCF_949752795.1 of Hyperoodon ampullatus. Classification (NCBI taxonomy): domain Eukaryota; kingdom Metazoa; phylum Chordata; class Mammalia; order Artiodactyla; family Ziphiidae; genus Hyperoodon; species Hyperoodon ampullatus. Next base: position 104,116,302 of record NC_136923.1, read on the forward strand.
CTGCCTCCTGGCCCCAGTGGGTGACGCCCTCACTCGGACGTCCCATGAGCTTTTTCTGAACGTATCCAATCTCCAACTGTGGACAGAGTTCAAACTCTTCCCTTTGGAGTTCCTCTGCCCCCGTGTCAAACAGGGACTGTATCAAGATGCCTGTTGCAATGTGTTACAAGTTTAAGTAGGTGCTTTAGACAGATGCCCTACGGTGGCTGAGAGCTCGCCCACCTGCTCTAGAGGAGTCTGGATTTGAGAAATAGCCATAGGACAGCCTTCCACTCACAATCTCTTCAGAAAGATCTCCAAAAATCCCATCATCAGAGCCGGTCAACTGGGCGAAGTGATGTCCTCTCCAGAATAAACATTTGGGGTCTCAAGGAGGGAAACATGGATTGACAACCCAGAGTCCAGTAAAAGAGAAACGTGAAGACTGGTGAGAATTGAGGAAAACTTTTTTATGGAAAATTTCAAGCACATTCCAAAGAGAATAATGTCATAAACCTCCGTGTGCCCCACATGCAGCTTCAATGATGATCAGCTCACGACCAAGCTGGTTTCACCTGCACCCTCACCCGCATCCCCTCCTTCGCTCACCCCCCTGCATTGTTTGGGAGCAAATCCCAGGCCCCATACCATTTCCTTCCTAATACTTGAATATGCAGGGAGAAGGCATTTAAACTAGGACGAACTCTTCACAGAGAAGGTGCATATAAAATCCAAGAGAAAGTGAAACTTGAAAATAAACAAAAGTAAAGCCACCAAAGAAAAATTTGAAGGATCAAGTGGAGAAGGGAGAAAAGGAATTCATTCCCAGGAATTATTCTCAGATTTTGATAATGTTTTATTTTTTAAATAAGATGTAAGATTCCATCACGACTCCTTTTTTTTCCTAACCAAACACTACAGCAGAAATCAGACAGTTAATTGAGAAACAAGACTAATACTAGGGGGGGAAATCTGTGTACCCCCATGCAGTTAAACATGAAAGAAACATATTTGAGCTGCGTTGGCCCATGGTGACAACGCTTTTTAAAATATATGGGCCGTGACCTTATTTTTAAAGTTTATATTTATTTTGCTTCGTTCCACGAGATGTAAACTGGGATATTCAGTTATAAAACAGCATTTTATTGCTTCTGGGTAATTCCCCAAGAGAGGAAAATAAAGTTTATTTCCCGCCCCAAAAGTGATAAATGTTTAACGAAACATCTAGCCCTTTCCCCTTAAAGGTTAGGCATGACTTTTTAGAATATTTTTATAAGCATCTGATTTCTTCCACCTGAATTTAGCTGATGAATCAGAACCCAGGTGTGAGTGTGGAAAAAAGGGAAGAAATACCTAAGGCTCTCAAAGCAGGATTTACTCTTCCGTGCAGGGAGGTGTACTGAAAAGTGAGAGTTCTGCCCTCAGGAAGGATCAGGAATCGTGGGGAAAAAACACCCACTTGGAAACCATGGATAAAAAAAGGTTCAGAACATCAGCTTTTGCTCAGCTTGCTGGTTCCCTGAAAGAAAAAGTATGAATATCTTGTATTTCACACACAGAGACACCTTTACATGCACACACCGTAAAGGGCTTTTCAGGCCTCAAGTACTTTTTTAACCCAACCAGTTCCAGGAAAATATAAAACAAACCAGAAACAAATGTGTGAAATGTTTCTTAGAATAAAGATTTCCAAGCAAAAGAGGAAAAATCTTGACAAAGCCCGTTTGGGATTTTACCAAAGGCCACATCTTTCTCAGGATTTCTAGATCGGGTGACCCTCCAGAGACAGCTCTGCAACTCCCATGCGCCAGAGGCCACATCACCTGCGTGCAGTGGGGCTGATAAAGACTGCACCCCGTTCAAATGCACCCTTCTCCCCCTCCCACCCCTTTTATTTCCTGCTATGGTGTTACTTGCTGCCTAGTTTTTAGACCTCTGGTTTCCATTAAACACAAGTCCGGAGTAGAAGGCTGTAAACCTCTCACGTTCAATGCGCTGCAGGGCAGCCAGGCCCCACCCCCTACCTGAGGACCTCCTCTGCGGAAGCCCCCATCCCCATGCCACCCCGGAGACTGGGAAGGGATGGGGCCAAGCAGGAGGGGAGGGAGGGAGCCTTCCAGCCTGGGGCCGCTAACTCCAGGGCACCCAATTTCTCTTTCTCAGGTTTGTTTGCTCAGCTGGTGGCATGCGCTGCTCCAGCCCCGCCAGGCCTGGTGGAAAGCGCCCTCCTCCAGAGTCTAGGGTCCATCTTAAAGAAGTGGTTTGCAGCCGAGAAGGGAGCCCCGTTGAGCTCCGCGTTCTTAATAAGGGCTGTGTGAACAGTTAGCGTTTCCCACTCCACCTGCAGCGAGCCCGCCGGCGCACGAGGCCGGCTCTGTAGACCTTTCTCCACCCCGATTATTGGTCTTCCCCTCGCTCTCTTTATTCCAAACACACACACAGCCCCCGCTGCCCATACCCTGGGGGAAGGTGTGTCGTCTCCCCGAACACCCATCCTCCCAGCGCCCGCGACTCAGGGCCCACACCCTTGGCTCGGCTCCCGCAGTGGTCAAAACCCTTGTCGCCATTGGCACTCGGGCGACCGACCGTTCACCCCACCTTTTTTCTCTTTTTTCAACGTCAATGAAAGCTGGATTTGGAGCACCTCACCAGCCTCTTCCAGCTGGGAGCAAAGACGGCAGAGCCTTGAGGGGCAGCCAACTCCTCCTAGGCTGCCCTACGGCCGGGCCCTGTCCCCCTACTCAGCCTGAAGGTGGTCCCCGTGCCCGTCACGCACGACCCGATTAGGGGATGATGCGGGGTGACACACCAGCACTTGCAAAGCCCCTCACTGCGAACGGGACAGAGCTGGTCCACCGGCCTCAAGGCCGTAACTTACTCCCATCAGAGGTAGGAGCTTGGTGGCCTTGAGGGGTGTCCAGTGCCGAGACCAGACCTGCCCAGCGACCAGCGGCCCGGGCCTCAGGTGGCGCCCAGAGGACAGGCAGAGGGTGTCAGCAACGCCAGGTCCCTCCCAGGCGGCTGCTCCCTGCCAGGGAGACGGAAGGGAGCGGGCAGCTCCTTTGCGCCTCGTGTTCTCAAGGGTCAGGGAAGCATCACAAGGAAAGAGTGAGAAGGAGAGAGAGAGAGAGGCCAGCCTCCCGGGGACGGTCCGGCTGGTGTCCTGTGAAGCCCCAACACCAGCTTCTAATTTCACATGTCAAGATTCACCTCCCAGAAAAGTCAGAGCCGAAAAGAACGTGTAATCTTCTTGAAAGAGATCCCACAGCTTCTCCAGATGTTTTGGTTTATTCTGTGGGGAGGGGAAAAGGCCTCGCTGGAGAGAAGCAAATATGTTCATTCCCTGAAAGGAGGAAGGTCACCGAGTGGGAACAGTTTATCCGCCTTTGGAAGGATCGCGTTTCAGCAGAAGCGGCCACAGGAATAAGATATCATTTGTTAACTTTGCTGATCCAGTAAGTGTACGCTGGACAGCTGAGCCATTATTTGGGGCCTCTGTTGCGTGCCCTGTAACAAGGAAACAATGTCCCGCTGAGTTTAGGTGTGGTGTGTGCTAAGACCACATAAAACTTTCAGCGGCTTTGTACCAAGTTGATTTTGGGGAACGGCACACATTGAACCAGTGGAACAGAAAGAAACCACGGCCTTCCCTCGCCTCCCCTCATCAGGAAATGCATTACTAGTAAATTATGGGAGAGTTTCAGTGGTGTATGGTGATTTTTATCAAATCAACTCCAGAATATAGGATTGTATTGCTGCGTGTGTGGTGGTTTTTCTCCCCAGGTGAAATACCCCAGAATCAGAGAAACTTTTTGAGTTAAAAGGACTGTTTGTGTCCTTGCTTCTCATTCTACTGATGGAAGGTCGAGGCCCACAGCGGGGTCAGCGCAGTTGTGAGCGCACGAGGTACCCTCAGGGACGGAGCCAGGACTAGGACCTGGACGATGTTCCATCAGACCAGGAGGCCACAGAGGAACACATGCAGGGGTGGCGGCCTGGCCCCCAGAGCTCCGTGCACCGTCCTGACTCATTTTGGCGTCAGCTGCAGGGCGGCAGCTCTTTCTTTTCTCCAAACACCCCTTCCGCTCCCAGCCTGAAGGGGCGCGGGGGTGGGGGCCGGAGCCTGGGCCAGGTTACGTGTGGAGTGAGGAGGCTGCCTGAGGTGAGCTCCCGGGAGCCCCGCCCCTCAGGAGCATCATTCTGCGCCACTGACCAATGGTTCCCAGCGACCGGCCCGGGCCGGCGGCTGCATCTCCCTTCCTCGCTCCCGAGACAGGGGACAGGGCCGGGTGGTAAGGGCAGAGGGCGGACTGAAAGTACAGGCTGACAGGGTCCCTCTCTTTGAGTGCTGTGTCCCGGACAAGGACCCGTCCTAGGAATTGCGTGGCTGAGGGAGAGACAGTGATGGGTGGAGTGAGTCGGAGGCTGAACTGCAGCCCGGGAGGGAGGCCGGTGAGGCTCAGCTCACGGTGCTGCTGCCAATGCAGGGCGGTCGCCAGCCCCTCCCGGCAGGGGACTTGGCGGGGGGCTGTCAGCGCTCCTTCCCTCCTCTGACAGCAGCTCCGCGGCCAGCTCCCGAGGTGGGCGTGGGCACTGGTCTGGACCCTGGAGCCTCCATCCCCTGTTCAGCGGTCAGCATGGAGCATCAGAGCCCTCCGTGGCCCCGAGGGTGAGGCCAGCAGGCAGGAGAGCAGGCCTGAGGCCAGAGCACAGGGAAGGGCGGAGACCAAGTCACAGCCCCCGGACTCAGTTACGCCAAGGTCAGATCCAGCTCTTTCAGCGCATCCTCCTTTTGCTCAAGTCAGTAACTGCGGTTCTGACACTTGACGGAAGGAACACGGGACCCAGGATACCCGCGATCAGACAGCGCTGGGGGGTAGCGGGAAGGCTGTGGAGCAAGGGCAAGTCCGCTCAGAAAACACAGCATGGCAGGCCTAATCAGGCTCCACCAAGCATTAACCCAGGTGGGCTTCCTGGAGGCGGGTACACAGCAGCTTTGATTGAGCGTGAACCGTGTGTGCCAGGGAGACGGACGTGCAGACAGATCCTCTAACCGAGCCTGGGAGAAAAGGCAGGGCTGCACCCAGAGGCCATTTCCTGGATGAGGGAAAACCGAAGGAGGGGCGACTGGAAGGAGAGGAAGAGCGCGGTTTGGGGATGTTACATGTGAGCTTCTGCAGGACACCCGGCCGGCGGTGTCCAGCTGGCACGTCCGTACACAGCTCTGAAGGTGGGGATGAAAATGTGGGCCGGAGACACCAAATTAGGAGTCAGCGACACAGGGGGAGAGCAGCCAAAACCGTGGGCCCGGATGGACGAGGTTGCCCGGAGACCAGGGTGAGAGAGAGACAGCCACGGACAGACCCTTCAGGGCGACAAGACCTGGGGAAGGAGCTGGAAAGGAAAAGAACCAGAACGGCGAGAGGGAGGAGGGGATCCGTGGGCAGTGTTGCCCCGAGGCTCCGTGAGCAAGAGAGTGTTCCTGACAACGATGCCGCTGGCGAAGCCCAATGCCACCGAGAGGTCAGAAGGTAGACAAGCCGGGAACTATTCTCTGGATCTGGCGATCTGGAGAGCAGTGTCAGGGCGGCAGTGATGCCTCCTGCGTCCTTTTGCTGCTCCTCCTACAAACCTCCAGGGCAGCTCTCGGCACAAGGCAGGGAATGATTCCCTTCCACGTTCTTCTCTCTTACTAGACTATTAGCTCCTTGAGGTCAGGGACTCTGTATTGTCCATCTTTTGCTTTTAAGCTATTTAATTGCGGTATAATTTCCATGTAGAAAATGCACCCATTTTACCGTACGGCTCAGGCTGTGTTTACACGTGCACCCGCTGTATAACCCCAGCAGGTCAAGATGGACACGTTTCTAGGACCAGAGACGCCCACCCTGCCCTTCCCAGCCAACACCCCAGAGGTCAGCGCTCTTCTGCCCTCTGTCACCATAGATGGGTTATGCCTGTTCTGAACTTAGGATAAGTGGAGCCGTAGAGCATGTGCTCTTGGGAGATGCCCACTTTCGCTTCAACACGGGTCCCCAGGAGGTGCCATGAAGATGCGACCAGTCCCAACACATTGCTGTAGGTTGAACGGCTGCACCAAACTCTTCTGTCACCAGATGTTTGACATCTGGAACCCAGGTGGTGGCTTGAAGAGCAATGCTGCCATGGACACTCTTGCACACATCTTTGGTGGACGTAGTACTCATTTTGGAGGTGTATGCCCAGGAGTGGAAGTCTGGTTATGTCCTTGGATCTTTTATTCTCAGCACTTTGTCCTATATCAGGCCAACAGGGTAGATACCTAATAAGTACAAATTGCCCTTGAAACCTTAAACAACTTTTCAACAAATCTCTTGTAAAAAGTTAAATTTAATGCTATTTACTAGGGTCTTTATGGTATTATCAACAATTTTTTTTTCTTTTTTTTTTTTTTTTTTTTTTGCGGTACGCGGGCCTCTCCCTGTTGTGGCCTCTCCCATTACGGAGCACAGGCTCCAGACGCGCAGGCTCAGCGGCCAAGGCTCACGGGGGCACAGCCGCTCCGCGGCATGTGGGATCCTCCTGGACCGGGGCACGAACCCGTGTCCCCTGCATCGGCAGGCGGACTCTCAACCACTGCGCCACCAGGGAAGCCCTATCAACAAATTTTTAAAATCAATTTCCAAGTAAGTGTATCAAAATCTAAAGAACAAGCCAAAATCTCAATTAGCAGAGGACATAAGCCCCTCTCTTTAAAGAACTCATATACAAGCTCAAATTGTTTTTTAAAAAACTATGCAATTTCAGTAAATAAGGTAAACAGCCTTTGTAATGAATGAGCCAGAATCTGGAGAACTGGTCGCAAGGAGGCTCCAGAAGAGGACCTGCAGGCTTGCCGAGGGAAGGGATGAGACACGCATTCTGGAAGCAGGTCTGGGTCAGGGCAACCATTTTTGCACAAGAAACACATTTGGGCAAGAACAGGGCTTCAGCGGGTGCCTCGACAAATGCCCGGGAATAACATGATGAGAAGGAACCTCACCAATCAAGGTACCAAATCTGTGCTTTTCTTTTGAATACCCGCTTCGGTTTTCACTGGTTAGAAGAAGTTGAGTGCTAGGCGAAAGCCAAGGAGGCGTGAAAAAGGGGCTTTGCTGGTGGGAGCTGGACCTGCCTGCCGCCTCCTTCTCATCCTAGCTCCCTTGATGGGCAGAACCTGACCACAAGTTTGGCCTGAGTCGGCATGAAAAGAAGTGAAGTCTTGCCTCAAAGAAAAGATAAAAGGAACAGCCAGATGTGTGATTTCAGATCTGGACCCAGGCCTTGGTCTACATTCCATCTCACCCCATCCCCCTGGCCCCCGCCCAACCCACCGCCCTGAGGCATGACCCAAGTCCAAAGATGAAGTCAAAGAATTTTTTGGTGTTTTTCTAGGTCTCCTCCCATCCCCTTGGAAATCCTTGTGGGGGGGGCAGGGAATAGTCCCTTGCCTATCCAGCATAAACTGTCAATACAAAATGGTTAGATAAATAATTCAGCCAGAGGGCGATGAGGAGGGTGAACTCCAGGCCACTAATCCTCGTGGCTGGCAGACACTGATAGGAAACACAGGACAAGTTGCAAAAGGAATGAACACAAAGAGAGGGATGGCCTTTTCTGGCAGGTCAACCCCGGACGGAACAAACGAACACGTCTCTTCTGATGGCTATAGCTCTCCCATCCCGATGTCGGGTCAAACACAAGGCCGCGTTCATTTGCTCTGTGGTCTCATACATTAATGACACAGAAGGATCTGAGCAGAAAACAGCCTGAAAAAACACGTTACAGGAAACAGTGACATCGTCCTCACCTGGGGCCCAGAGGTCTGCTCGCCCGCACAGGGGACACGAGCTTCCTGTGATGCCCACCCGATGGTTCAGAAGTTCCCTCGGGTGTGTCTCACGGGACAGGATGGGAATGAACGTGTTGAACACTGGTCACATGTTCTGAAATACCCAGAACACTTGAATTTTAAACTGGACACCTCATTGTCTTGGCAAGTTTCTCGAAATGCCAGGGTCACAGGTCCTGTGTTTTGGAGGATAAACACACACACACGTACACACTCACAAGATGTGAGCACAGCAGGTGGAGGGGAAGGTGGCTGCAGAAGTGTGAGAAGCAGCCCCGTGAAGCATCACCGCTCACGCGTCGCTGTTGCCTGCCCTCCCCGGCCTCGCTCTCTGTACACAGGGGTTCTAACAGGCAGAACACTCTGGCTTAGTTCTTGACTCGCAAGTCTTAGAAAACGCGGTGGCTCCAAATAAACTAGAAGTCCCCCCCCACCAAAGGCGGGCACACAGCAGGGCACAAAGGAAATGATCAACAGGTGATTTTTTATTTGACTTGACTGTGCTCCCCCTTTCTTTTATTATCCTCGGTTGCATATGCTGAAGGTCTCCTTCTGCAGAATTAATCTATTCTTAAGGAAAATACAGTTTCTAACAGCATTAAAAACTTCTCTCTCCCACCATCTTCTCTTTCTCTCTCAGCCCCTCTAATGGGAAGCTGCAATCATGCTTCCCTCTCCAGGTGCGTCCGGTCATGCACCCGGCCTCTCAGGTGAGGCCCTCCCTTTAAACCTGTTCAGCCTAAACTCAGCGATGAGTCACTTATCTGCACATATATCCTCACCTCCTTTGCTTCTTTCTGGTGCGGTCATGCTTCCTTAACAAAAACGCAGTCTCGCTCTCAAGAAACGTAATTCTACTGCACTTACCTCATACTCTTCCCGTACCATCCACCAACCATGATCCTTGGTATTTACCCAAAGAAGCTGAAAACTTATGTCCACGCAAAAACTTGCACACGGATGTTTATAGCAGCTTTACTCATAACTGCAAAAATTTGCCAACAGTCAAGATGCCCTTCAGCAGGTGACTGGATAAATAAACTGTGGTTCATCCGGACAATGGAATATCATTCAGCAGTAAAAAGTAGCGAGCTATCAAGCCATGAAAAGACACGGAAAAACCTCGAATGCGTATTACTAAGTGAAAGAAGCCAATCTGAAAAGGCTACGTACCGTATTTTCCAGCTATGTGACACTCTGGAAAAGGCAGAACTATGGAGGCTGCTTCAGAAAAGACGTCTTCCCTCCTTTTCTAAGGGAATTCCCTTCGTGGCCCTTACCCTTCTCCTCAGGAATGTCCCACTGTTGTACCTTCGATCTCTTTCTCTCCACTCTTCCTACCCTTCAGCCTGAAAAAAAAAAAAACCACACAAAAAGAAAATACATACAGAAAACACCCTCTTGACTCTGGGCTCCCTCAAGCGCCTTCCCGTCTCCTCTGCCCTGCGGGCTCTCCGAGCTCTATGCAGACACCCCAAGTGGCTGAGTCACTACATCCTCACCTCCCACGTACTCCTCAACCAGCGTCAACTAACGCTTGCCCTTTGCCCTCTCAAGTCAATGTTTTCTCAAAAATGAGAAACCTGACTTCCTCACTTAATCCCCAAGCCGGTCCAATGCCCCTCACATAGTGGGTTCAATAAATATTTGTTGAAAAAACATCCCAAATGATTTCCTAATTTCCAGCGAAGACCGCCTTTTGTCACTAGGCCTCGCGGACTACTGAAGCCCCGCCGCCCCTGCCCTGTAGATAGATGGAGTCTCCTCTCCATCCTCAGCCTGAGAGGGTCTTTCAGAGCACATGTCAGGTGCGGTGGACGGACTTCGCTGTGGCTTCCTGGACCGCCACCTCCTGACATCCACGTTCACGCTCACCCTGTCCAAGTGTGGGCGGGGCCGCGCAGTGACTCCACCCCGGTGTGTAGCCTCCGCCCGTCTGCGCTGCAGCGCTGCGCCCGTGCTGACTCGGAAGGCGCGAGGGGCCTTGAATCCCACAGGCCCAGGAGGTGATCCCGCCAGCAGCCTGAGGCGTCCGAAGCCTCCAGGTGAGAGCCCAGGCCAGCGGTACCCTGACTGCGTCCTGGGAGACCCCGGGCACAGGACCCAGCTGAGCCGTGCCCAGACCCCTCCCCACGGAAACCGTGACGTGATGCATGTGCGTTGTTTCCCGCTGCTGAGTCTGTGGTCACTCGATCCGCAGCGCAGACCACTTAAGAGGCCGGGTCACAGCACTCCCTGCTCACACCCTCAGGGGCCTCCATCTCATTCAGAATAAACCCCGAAGTCCTGTCTGTGGCCGGGGGCTCTTGTAGCCTGGCTCCTACCCCTGTAAGATCCGCCTCCACCCCCTTCCCCTTGCTCATCCCACCACAGCCATACGGGTCTTCCTGCTGTTCCATTCCTGCCTTTACCCTCTGTTTCCCCTGCCTGGAACATTCCACCTCCAGATCTTCCCGTGATTCGCTCCTTCACTTCATTCAGAACTGCACTCAAACACAGCTCCTCAAGGGAGCCTCCCCAGGCCCCAGGCCCAACTCCAGCCCTTATCAGTACCTGAAATTATATACCACACGTAGATTCAGATATGGGTAGCTGGCAGAAATTACCTTGAAACAAAAGCAGTGACCCTGTCACCACAAGGCAAACAGCTGTCAGTCTTGTTGGCAATGATAAAAATTTGAGCTACCTAGTAAAAATCAGTCTTTAGGAAATCTTATATCTACCCCCATGAGCAGCTTACCAATGCCTTAAGACTTTTTGATGAGTTTGGTGGTGATACTGATACTTTGATATTGTAAGTGAAACATGTCAACATTTGGAAAATGTAAAAAGCTCCATGAACCATAATTTTCAAAGTGATCAATAAATGATATTACAAAATCATGAATGGGTAACATAAAGACAGACATATAGACCGATGACATAGAATAGAGAGCCCAGAAATAAACCCTCACATACATGGTCAACTGACCTTCCACAAGGGTACCAAGACCATTCAACTGGGGAAAGGACAGTCTTTCAACAAACAGTGCTGGGAAAACTGGACATCCATGTGCAAAAGTTGGACCCTTACCTTATACATATAAAAAAAATTAACTCAAAATCCATCAAAAACCTAAATGTAGGACCTAAATCTATAAAACTCTTAGAAGAAACCATAGGGGAAGAGTTTCACGACACTGGTTTGGCAAGGACTTCCTGAACACGATACCAAAAACCACAGGCCACAAAAGTAAAAATAGACAAGTTGGACTATATAAAAAATAAAAACTTCTGTGCATCAAAAGACACCATCAACCGAGCGAAAAGGAAACCTATGAGATGAGAGAAAATATTTACAAATCATATAAATGAGAAGGGGTTAATATGAAGATAAAAACTCCTGCAACTCAACAACAAAAAACCAAATAACTTGATTAAAAAATGGGCAAAGAAGAAGAGACAGAAACAGCCAAAAAGTACATGAAAAGATGTTCAACATTACTAATCATTAGAGCAACGAAAATCAAAACCACAATGAGATATTACTTCACACCCATTAAGATGGTTACTATTAAAAAAAAAAAAAAAAAAGGAAAAGAAGCGTTGGCAAGGATGTAGAGAAACTGGAACCCCCGTGCCCTGTTGGTGGTGGGGTTGTAAAATGGTGCAGCCCCTGTGAAAAACAGTAAAAGGCATTACATTAAAGGAAAAACAGAATTAACCTATGATCCAGTAATTCCACTTCTGGGTATCCATCCAAAAGAACTGAGAGCAGGGTCTCCAACAGATGTGTACACACCCGTGTGCATTGCAACCCTATTCTCAACTGTCAGGAGGCAGAAGCAACCAGAGTGTCCACTGATGGATAAAAGATAAACAAAACGTGGTCTATACATACAATGGAATATTGTTCAGCCTTAGAAAGTCAGGAAATTATGACACCTGCTACAACATGGAGGAAACCTGAGGACATGATGCTCAGTGAAATAAGCCAGTCACAAAAGGACAAATACTGCATGATTCCACCCATAAGAGCTATCAGATTCAGAGGCAGATGGTAGAATGGTGGCTGCCATGGGTTATGGGAGGAGCAAATGGGAAACTGGTTTTTAATGGGCACAGAGTTTCAGTTCTGCAAGGTGAAAAGTTCAGGAAATTGGTTGCACAACAATGTGATTATACTTAATGTTACTGAACTGTATGTACACTTTAAAATGGTTAAGATGGTAAATTTCACGTTATACTTTTTTTATCACAGAAAAAAATTTTTAGTTAAAAACTTCTGTGCATCAAAGGACACAAGCAACGGAGTGAAAAGGCAGCCCACAGAATGGGAGAGAATATTTGTGAAGCATCTATCTGATAAGAGGTTAACATCCAGAATATACAAAGACTCCTACAACTCAACAACAAAAAGCAAATGACCCGATTTTAAAATGAGGAAAGGATTCGAATAGACATCTTAAAGAAGATAAACAAAAGGCCAATAAGCACATGAAAAGATGGTCCACTAGTCATTAGGGAAACGCACGTCTACACCGCAGTGAGCTATCACCTCACACTCACTAGAATGGCTACTGAGATGACAATTGTTTTTTTTTTTACATCTTTATTGGAGTATAATTGCTTTACAATGGTGTGTTGGTTTCTGCTTTATAACAAAGTGAATCAGTTATATATTTACATATGTTCCCATATCTCTTCCCTCTTGCGTCTCCCTCCCTCCCACCCTCCCTATCCCACCCCTCCAGGCGGTCACAAAGCACCAAGCTGATCTCCCTGTGCCATGCGGCTGCTTCCCACTAGCTATCTATTTTACGTTTGGTAGTGTATATATGTCCATGCCTCTCTCTCTCTTTGTCACAGCTTACCCTTCCCCCTCCCCATATCCTCAAGTCCATTCTCTAGTAGGTCTGTGTCTTTATTCCTGTCTTACCCCTAGGTTCCTCATGACAAGAATTTGAGATGACAATTTTATGTGTCAGCTAGAATGGTCCAGGGGCGCCCAGACATTTGGTCAAACATGATTCTGGGTGTGTCTGTGAGGGTGTTTCTGGTGAGATTAACATCTGAATAGAAGGTTGAGTCAAAAGGATCGTCCTCCCTAATGTGAGTGGAACTCATCCGGTTGAGTTGACAGCCCAAATAGACCTGATGGCCTTGAGCTGAGACAGAGTCTCTCCCTAACTTCTGACTCAGACTTTAACATCAGCTCTTCCTGGGTCTGGATCCTGCTGGCCTTAGGACTGGGGTAAACCATCGCTTCTCCGGGGGTTCAGTCTTGCTGACTGAAGACCTGGGGATTTGGCAAACTGTGTGATCATGTGAGCAAATTCCTTACAATAAATAAAAATAAGTATGTATAAATTTAAACATAAATATTTATGTTTGTACGTGTACACACACACACACACACACACACACACACACACACCTTACTGGTTTTCCTTCTCAGAGAATGGAGAACCCTGACTAATATGGTTATCAAAAACAAAAGCTAACAAGCGTTGGTGAGGATGTAGAGAAATTGGAACCCTTGTACACGCTTGGTAAGAATGTAAGATGGTACAGCTGCTACGGAAAACAGTTCCTCAAAAAATTAAAAATAGAATTACCATACAATCCAGGAATTCCACTTTTGATAATATGACCAAAAGAATTGAAAGCAGAGTCTCAAAAGGTATTTGTCCACTCATGTTCACAGCAGTATTCATAATAACCAAAAGGTGCAAGCAATCCAAGCATTCACTGGCAGATTATTAGATAGATAAGCAAAATGTGGTCCATCCATACAATGGAATATTATCAGCCTTAAAAAGGAAGGTAATGCTAATATCTGTACAACATGGATGGACCTTGAGGACATGATGCTCAGTGAAATAAGCCACAGAAGGACAAATATTGGATGATTCACTTACATAAGGTACCTAAAGTAATCACATGTTTAGAAATAGAAAGTAGAACGGTGGTTGTCCTGGGCTGGGGGGCAGGGGAACGGGAAATTATTGTTTAATGGGGGCAGAGTTTCAGGTTTGCAAGATGAAAAGAACCCTGGAGATGGATGGTGTGATGATTGCACAACAAAGTGGATGTACTTAAAACTACTGAACATTTAAAAATGGTTCAGATGGTAAATTTTATATTATGTATATTTTACCACAATTTAAAATAAACAAATAAATAAAAGTCTTTCATGGGTGAAAAAGATCCATTCAAAGTACAAAATATACCAATGGATTTTACAGTAACATGGTTCTTTTGGAACCACTGACATCTTTTCAGATTCTACATTACAACTAACTTTAAAAAATTATCATTTAATTTTTATGAAGACTCAAAGAAGAATAGTTACAATTATCCAAAAGTCTGTGAAAATATTCCTCCTTTTGCAACTACATGTATGTGAGCCCAGATTCTCTCCATACATTTCAATCAAAACACCATATTGCAACAGACTGAATGCAAGGCAAATAAGAGAATCCAATAGTCTTCTAGCTACCAAGCCAGAAAGGAAGGAGTTTTCCAAAAATGTAAAACAATGCCACTCTACTCACTAACTGTTTTGTTTTGGAAAATATAGCCATTTTCACACAATTACGGTTTTTATGTCAACATGTAACAAGTTTACCACTTTTATTTTTACATGAATTAATAAGTATTTTCAATTTGCTCCGTTTTAATTTCTAATATGGTACATATATATGTAGATAAACTATACATAATGATAAGCCCTTTAGGGTCTTCAATAACTTTTAAGAGTGAAAACGAGCACTAGGTCAAAACGTATGAAAGTGCTGGTTCAGACGAATGCAACACAGAGGATAACACACTAAATCCTCCTTTTCTCACTCCTCTGCCCTGGAATGGTTACAGCTCTAATTAACAGAATTTAGGTAATCACCCGCCGGGGGCCAGAAGTCTGAACCTCGTACCGTTGGGTTGAAATCAAAATGTCATCAGGGCTGTACTCCATCGTCCCCCCACCCCAGGCCTTCGGGGAGAGTCTGTTTCTTGCCTCTTGAAGCCTCTGGGGGCTGCCAGCCTCCCCTCGCTGTGGCCACGTCACTCCAGGCTCACCCCCACCTTCACAGGGTCCCTGCTTCTGTCGGTTTGGAAACTCCCATGCCTCTCAGTTATAAGGACCCACGATTAGGTCGAACACCATTTGTTGTACTTTACAGGTCAAGCAATCCCATCATAATTATATTCATTTAATCTTCTACGAAGTCCAAACAGTGTCAATAAAAAAACATTTAATTTGTTCACAGTGTACTTCTGGTTGTTTTTCTAGTCCTTTCTTAATCCACAATAAAGGGATACTAACAAGGGGACAGGTTCTGGCGCCCAAGGACCTGGGTGTGAGTCTCAGCTCCGTCATTTCTCAGCTGCGCCGTCAGGAAAGCTAGTCCTTCCTTTGTGCTTCAGTTTCCTCATCTGTAAAACAGGATGATGACAACACTGCCCACCACTGAGGACTGTTGTCAAGGCTGGATGAGTCGGTCCTTGTAAAGTCCTAGCCCAGTGCCCAGAGGATAGTAAGCATCTCCAAATGCTAGTTGTTATTATCTGAATAAGGTTTATAGGAAGAAGTTGGGTATGGCTTAGAAATCAGCTCATGGGAATTGGGATGATGGATGCTGAAGAAGTATCTGTCCAACAAGTCACAGGACCCCGGCCCCTGGGGACCCCTCCAAGCCATCACTTTGCATTTCTGCACTAGAAACCATACCTACTTCTCAGGTTTCCCTGGCCCTGCAGCCGTGCCCCACACCCCCAAGGGCACCCGTACATCACAGCTCTTGACAGTGTCCCAAAGCCGGGGAGGCCATGAGGGCTCTTCTTCAGCTTCAGGCATAGCCTGTTTCTGAAAATGGACACTATATATTTACAGAGGAGAAATGACAGCATGTTTTCTGTGAATAGCTACATCACTCTTATTCCACTTCTTGTTTCCCCCATTTGGAGTATTTATGAAGTTTTCCATTTGATCTTTTTTTGGGGACAGACAACAACTAAGTGCAATGGATCCCGGGGCTCCAACCCTACAAAGAACATCCTTGGAGGGGGGGGGCCCACCTGCCCAAGGGTGGAAGGAGGCCCCCCCAGTGAGGACTCGGGGAGCCAGACTCAGGGGCACGCGGACAGGACCCGGGGCCCCCGTGGGGCAGACGACCAGCCTGCTGCCTCTGCTCCCGCTGGAACGTGTTTCAGTCGTGACGAGTGTGCAGCGCAAAGGCAGCTGGCCAGCAAACAGGACGGAGAACGAGGGTGAGCACAGGCCGTGCGGACCGGCCCCGCTGTGCCTCTCCCGCAGGAATCTGGAAACGGGGGGCTCTTCAGAGCTGTCTCCCGGTCATCTCTAAAGAGAAGCGGTGAGCAGAAACCGAGCCCCAAGTGTGAGTGGTGAAGGACAGGCCGGGAGCGGACGCCTGGGACGAGGGGAGACCTGCGGCCACCGGGCGGCAACCCCGAGGGCGCTGGTCTGAGGCCCTGCGAGCCGCCGTCCTCTCAGGGCAGCGACTTTCTGAGCGGAGAACAAATGATTCCTGCTTTTCCCAGGACGATTTTTCAAGCTGGCTTCCTCGCTGGTTTGGAGACCCAACCTGCCCATTTATAACATGCTAACTTCAGAGCAGAGTGAAAGGCACCCGGCCTTGGTGCCCAGCACCAAACTAGAGCTGCCGCCCCAGGGTCATGGTGAGCGCCCTCCTCAGAGCCCCTTCCGGCTGAAAGGCAGCCCTGCATCTCAGCTCCTCAAAGGAAGGTGCCCACTTTGCCCAAGTGCCCGTGGGTCACGTCACAGATACTCGTCAGGGACACGGCGCGCTCCTTTCTTTGTTGCTTACTTTTAATCTGTCTGACCTCTAAGGAGAAAACTACCTCTAGACTTGGCTCCCGACCCCGTTACCGCAGAAGGCAGTGGGGGGAGCTCGTGGCCACAAATCCTCCTCCTAAAAAACACCTCCTCGTCCGGCAGCCAGAGGTGCGACCTTTCCAGCCAGCTGGGCCAAGGGGGCGAGTCCTCGTTAAGGCCGGGCTCACGTGGGGCTAGAATCAGAACTGGAGGGACGGGGGGGCACCTGCCCTGACCAGCTCCCCACAACGACCAGGGAATGTCCCCAGAAGTGCCCTCAGGACGCAGGGCTGGCCAGGATGGCAAACAGGGGCTTCGCCCGCGCTCAGGGGATCTACCAGAAAGCACATTCAGAGCACACAAGTGCTCTTCTTTGTGGGATTCCATTCAAAATCAAGTGAGTATTATAAAAGTCACGGCAAAGTATTGAGCTCTATTCAGTAACTGGACTATCTATCATGGTAAAGGAAAGGGAATTGGGGGCTAACATACTTCTAAGCATTTCATTCAAGGGAGAAAGATTAGGGAAAACACGTAATGTATCTTAGGAACGGGAATGTCCTGTTATTGTTAGAAACTGCTGGGACCTCATTAGAGCCTATGAAAACAGCATCTGTAAGTACTGAAAGGCAATAAATCTTCAACAGCCTGAAGAGAAGGTGGGTAAAGCGGGAAGGGAAGAAAAAGAGGGAGAAAGAGGGAAATAGAATTACCATCCCTCTGGTGGTTTTTCTCATCAAACCTCGAGCCAGCTTGGGCCACCAACTGGCTTCTCAGAAGGACTGCGTGAATGCAGCTTCCTGATACAGGTTGATGCAGTAGGAGACTGTATTAAATACTCTAAAGTAATTATCGACAGTTAATAAAATCAGTTTAGGATAGATTTTTTTTTTCCTTTTCGGTTTTCATACTGTAACCTCTCAGCAGTCTTGGTTCTTCCTCGGACGTGGAAATTCCTTTTCACAAATGTCATCCTGGTACTGAATGTTGAGCCAGTTCTGAAGAGCTGATCAGAATTAAGCAGGAAAAGTTAGAGTTGCTCACTTTGGACTAACTAAGCATTATCCCTGGAGCCACTGTTATTGGCACACAGCCAAGGAGCATCTTCCAGGCCAAATGCCTTTACAAGATTACAGAGACTGTGCAGTTCATCTATTCTCTTGTGGAATTGAAAATGGTCACAGATAATAAGTAATAGTGTTCTTTTTGGAAAAAAAAAAGAATTACAGCTTCAGCAGTGAGCTATGTGAGAAACAGACAGGGAGAACCTGCAGACTAATCACATCAACAAAAATTTGTCAATTGAGAAAGGAATCTCTTGATAAATACAGACCGTAGGATACTCTATATCCAATAAATAATACCCTTTTCTCTATAATAAAGAGATTAGTTGTCTCTTCAACTGGCCAACCTGTTTTATGATAAAAATTCTTCAATATCTGAGCAGCTTTTATATATGGAGAGGAAAAGCTCACCATCATTTGTACTTTGTTCTCCATTGACTCTTTTTTAAACACTTAACACTTCTCTAAATATTTTACACCCTCTTGTCATATACCTGTTAAATAAAAAGCTAAATTATTAAATAACTATTAAATATAAAGTTACGAAGTTAACAAATTGGACTCAACATTTAAACAAATGATTGGTAACAAAAATTAATCAGACTCTTCCAAAGATTTAATAGATATAAGTCTTTCTGATGCTCTAAGCATGTCAAGGGGACACCATACTACAATGAATATAAAACGGATCAGTGCACCTACACCCAAGCTAGTTTACTAAAGATTTAACTCTATGGATTTAAATTTGCTTTTCTATTTTTATTCTTACTTGTATTCTAATTTCTTTCTGGAGTACAATTTTCACTCATCTTTAAAAAAAAAAAGCTAGGGTCACCTTCTCAGACTAGCTGTGATTGCAGATGTGAGTTTTGAGAACAAAGACAAGATTTAGGCAGCTTCCAAGGAAATTGCAGCCAAGTCACTTACCCAGGTCCCTTGCTATAGTTGTGCTTGGTCCATTACTTCAGAAATTCTCCTGATTATTGGTTTTGGAAATTTTGGTGTGTTTTCATTTTTATGACCTTCATATTTTATCATCAATATCAAAATGGTGCTTCTTCGGTATGTCTTATCTGTATTGTATATCCGGTACAAGTTCATTTTTTGGCTCTTGTTCTAAGTAAGATTCGGTCTTACTGGGCTTCCCTGGTGGCGCAGTGGTTGAGAGTCCGTCTGCCGATGCAGGGGACACGGGTTCGTGCCCCGGTCCGGGAGGATCCCACGCGCCGCGGAGCAGCTGGGCCTATGAGCCATGGCCACTGAGCCTGCGCGTCTGGAGCCTGTGCTCCGCAACGGGAGAGGCCACAACGGTGAGAGGCCCGCGTACCACAAAAAAAAAAAACCCCAAAAAACAAAAAAGATTCGGTCTTACTTAGATCTAAAGCCTTTGGTTGATCTGGGTCCCTGAAACGTTGCAACACTTCTTTCTCATCAACCACTAAAATCCATAATATTGACATGGGGACACCAGCATAAACCCCTTAGCCATTCTTCATCTTCCTTGGTGTACAGGAGGCTGGGAAGGCACAGTTCTGATGGCATTTTCCTCACCTTTAGGGTCCAAGATCCCCTCACCTCCTCTGTCTGCCTTCATGTACAGACAATTAAATATGTACAACATGGAAACGAGTGAGCAGAATGTGCCTCAAAGAAATCGAGGAGGCCAAAAAAGTGACTTCCTTTGGACAGAGTTCACTTTAAGCTTGACTTTGAGTTCACTGCTTAAAGATGAGCACTATCTGCTGACTACTGTGAAGATTTGTGACCACCTGTCTCATCATATCAGCATGGCAGTTCCCTAAGTGTGGTCCCTGGGAAGTCGGGAGAAATTCAAATTCTCTGGCTCTGTCCCAGACCAACTGAACAAGAAACTCTGAGAGCATGGCCCCATATCTGTGTTCCCACAAGTCCACTTGCGTCCTGGGTAATCAATGCCCACGAACGTTTGATGACTACTATAGCATCACCAGCGAGTGCTTTACTCAGCCTTTTATCTCCCTGCACCTGCTATAGTGAGATGTGCCCCGAATGTTAAGATGGCCAATCTTTGAGGATGGAATCAGCAGGAATGATCGCTCCCTGGAACAGTTTTGTCCTGCTCGGAAATAACCAACTCTAAGAAGTGTTCCGTAGATGTAGTAAGATGAAGACAGAGACGCTCAACCAGGTCAGAGGGCTGGGAGGCAGCTGAGAAAACAGCCATCAAAACTTAAATCAAGGAGAGTGAGTCTTAAAACGGGGAGATTGTGTAGAGAGAGGGAAGGCGGGATGAGAAACAGGAGAAAATACAGACTGGTCTCTGCCCATCCCCCAGATCCTGACACAGAGCTCCTAAATCCCTTGGCACTTCCTGGGGGACAGGAGCATCACTTGTTCTAAGGAGGCCAATCCTGGTGGCTCCCGGATGGCTGCAGGGTGGGGGCTGCTCTCCAGAAAGACCCAACCATGATTAGATGCGTGAACTTTCAGTCCCATCCCCCAGGATCCGGGGAGGGGAGGGGCTGGAGACGGATGGATCATCCTACGCCTACTTAAACATGACTCCAGACATGTGTGTCCATCAGTGTGGAGGACCAGAAGCCCTAAATGACTCAGCCCCCTTTCAAAAAAAGAAAAATAAAGGAAGTCTGGATAAATATGAACCAAAAGAAAGTAACAATTTTATGAATCAGCATTTGGCAATAAAGTGAGAAGTCTGTCTCACTTTGACGCCCAGAACCATGAGTTTCCAGTTTCAAAGTGAAACACTGGAAAGGAAGCAAGACCCAAACCAGCCTTCACCCTGAATCTATGCACTGAACTCTGTGACCTTCCATTTCCACTGGAGAGCTCCATGGTGGCAGGAAAAACAGGAAATGAAGGCTTCAGCCCACCCAAGGCAGGAAAACACTACATACAGGTGGGGTCCAGAATGTCCACAGCCTCAGAATCCGGGTCAGTGGGAACAGGCCCAGCTCAGAGACGGGGAGTGAGGCGCGAGCCTGTCTGGGGAATCCACGACCGCATTCCCGCCGACAGGGGCTTGCTGACGACACACATTACGTCTGTGGTTTGGAAAAACACAGACACTTTAACTCACACTCATCCCAAGTCGGTCATACTCCCAGGCAACTGATAGCAGAAATCTCTTATATCCTCAAAAGAGGCCCAGTCTCAGTACCTCTCACAGAATTCCAACAGATAGTTTCAGGAGCATAAACATGGAAGGAACAGGGTGCCGTGAGTAAGAAGCCGCAGAACACGCAAACCCACATCCACACACACTCACACACACGGCTACACACATGCACACACACACATACATACTCACACTCACACACCCGCACACATTGTGGATTGGGTTTTTTTGAAAGCAGCCGCCAGGCCAGAACTTGGAATACAGATGTTTTTAGGATCAGTAACTGTGAAGGGGATGGGAAAAAAGCATGATTGAGCAGAAGGAAAGCTGAACTCAGTGTAGCTCTGACACAACCCTGTCAACCCAGCAGAAAGCACCAGTGAGAATACTGTCCATCAGAGTCATCCTGTACCAGGCCTGACACCCTCACGCAGCTTCCAGATCCAGGCTGCTGTGGGCAGGGCATGGCACAGGCACTTTGCAGATGGAGGCTGCCTGCTGACCTCATGCCTCCACACGGCTGGGCGTCGACTCTTCCCTTGAAGAAGAATATGGTGGCATATCTCTGTGTCGTAGAGATAGATAGGTAGACAGATAGATAATAGGTGGATAGATAGATAGATAGGTAGATAGACATACACCCACCCAGAATAGGCCAGGTAAAGATTTTAAACATACAAATTATCAAAAAATATAAAATAAGTATTTTAATCTTTTAATAACTTTTTTAATCTTTTAGAGCTTTTAAAATGACCAAGCATGTTTATAAACAGAATCAAATTTAAAGAAATGAAAATTATAATAATTAAGTTTCAAAAGTCATTAGACAAGTTAAACAGCAGATTAAGCACAACCAAACAAAAAATTACAAAACCAGAAGGTAGATATGAAGAAATTATTCAAAATGCGACCCAGAGACACAAAGAGATGTAAGAGAGAATGAAAAGCTGTAATTTATGTTTAATTAGAGTTTAGTAGGAGATAAGGGATATAAATGGAGAAGCAGCAATACTCAAAAGAGACCTAAGCAGGGCTTCCCTGGTGGCGCAGTGGTTGAGAGTCCGCCTGCCGATGCAGGGGACGCGGGTTCGTGCCCCGGTCTGGGAGGATCCCACATGCCGCGGAGCGGCTGGGCCCGTGAGCCATGGCTGCTGGGCCTGCGCGTCCGGAGCCTGTGCTCCGCAACGGGAGAGGCCACAGCAGTGAGAAGCCCACGTAATGCAAAAAAAAAAAAAAAAAAAAAAAAAAAAAAAAAAAGAGACCTAAGCAGACATTTCTCCAAGGAAGACACACAGATGGCCAAGAGGCACATGAAAAGAGGCTCAACATCACTAATTATTAGAGAAATGCAAATCAAAACTACAATGAGGTATCACCTCACACCAGTCAGAATGGCCATCATCAAAAAAATCTACAAACAATAAATGCTGGAGAGGGTGTGGACAAAAGGGAACCCTCCTGCACTGTTGGTGGGAATGTAAATTGATACAGCCACTAGGAAGAAGAGTATGGAGGTTCCTTAAGAAACTAAAAATAGAACCACCATATGACCCAGCAATCCCACTACTGGGCATAGACCCTGAGAAAACCACAATTCAAAAGGACACATGTACGCCAATGGTCATTGCAGCACTATTTACAATAGCCAGGACGTGGAAACAACCTAAGTGTCCATCACCAGATGAACGGATAAAGAAGATGTGGTACATATACACAATGGAATATTACTCGGCCATAAAAAGGAACGAAACAGTGCCATTTGCAGAGACGTGGATGGACCTAGAGACTGTCATACAGAGTGAAGAGAGAAAGAGAAAAACAAATACCATATATTAACACATATATGTGGAATCTAGAAAAATAGTGCAGATGAACATATTTCCAGGGCAGGAATAGAGACGCAGACATAGAGAACAGATGTGTGGACACGGCGGGGGAAGGGGAGGGTGGGATGAATTGGGAGATTAGGTTTGACGTAAATACACGACCACGTGTAAACCAGGTAGCTAGTGGGAACCTGCTGTATAGCACAGGGAGCTCAGCTTGGTGCTCTGTGATGACCTAGATGGGTGGGATGGGGAGGGTGAGAGGGAAGTCCAAGAGCGAGGGGATATATGTATTCATATAGCTGATTCACTTTGCTGTACAGCAGAAACTAATGCAACATTGTAAAGCAATTATAGTCCAATTTAAAAAAGAGAGAGAACGAATGAGAAATTTCCAGACTTGTTGAAAGACTCAAACCCTCAGGTTAAGGAAGCCCAGTCAATTCCCTTCAGGATAAATAAGGAAATCCAAAAGTAGATACATCATAACAAAACTGAAGAACGTCAAAAACAAAGATTTTAAATACGAGTCAGAAAAAAAGTCAGAAACCTTAAAAAGGAAGGAATTATATTGAAGGCTGACTTCTTACCAGCAATGATGAAAGCCACAAAAGAGTGGGCATTTTTTTTCAATATACTGAAAGGAAATTATGATCCTCCTGAAATTCTATACCTAGTCAAATTAATTTTCCAAGAATGAAGAGAAAATAATTTACCTTTTTAGAAGAACAAAACCTGACAGAGTTTAGTTCAACAGGCCCTTACAAGCAGAAATTCTAAAGAATACAAAAGGTACTAGAAATTAAAAGATAAAACACTTGATAACCTTAAAATTTGAAATTTATTTTCGTTAAAAGATATCTTTAAAAGAGAAAACAAGGCAAAGAATGGAAGAAGATACTAGCAATACATGTAACTCACAAACTTTGGTATCCATCATATGTAAGGTGTTCCTACTAATAATTAATAAGACAACCCAATGGAAAAATGGGCTACCAACTTGAACAGGCATTGCACACAGCAGAAAATTTAAATGGGCAATAAACATTTTAAATGCCCAAATTTATTAGTAACCCAGGAAATGCAAACTAAAATCACAATGAGATGCCACTATACCAGGTTGTCAAAAATCTTGAAGCTTGATAATACCAAGTGTTGGCTTGGATATGAGGCAACTAGGACTTTCCTACACTGCTGATGGGAGAGCAAACCAAGAGCAGGACGTTGTGGAAGATAAAAGCAGAGGGAGGTTTGAGACGACCTTTCTAAAAAACTTTAGCTGAGACTGAAGAATGGGGAGTTGGTCAGACCAAGTAACTCCTGGCAGAGAGAACACTTTGTACAAAGATCTGAATCGGAAAAGGACTTGGCGTGTTTGAGGACCTGAAGGACACGCAGCATGGCCAGGGCAGGAGCAAGGGGCACAGGACCAGAGCAGCACGGAATTAAGGCTGAAGTGGCAGCAGGAGACCCATGTCCCTTCAGGCCACCCTAAGGATTCTGATTATTATCCTGAGCCATCAGAGGTCATCAAAGGCTTTAAGCAAAGGAATACTGTTCTCAGATTTGCATTTTTTCAGGGCTCTCTCTCTCTCAATACTAGGAAATGGGCTGAGTGTATGTGTGGGCACGAGTGGATACAGGAAAACCACTTGGCCTTTTGCAATAATGCAGGCAATCAATAGTGATGACAGGGGCTGGGGGGAGGTAATCAGATTGTGGATATTTAGGAAGTGAAATTAGCAGGCCTTGGTGATGGCTTGGATGTGGTGGTGAGGAAGGAGGGAGACGTAAAGGGTGACTTGTGATGTCTGGGGTCTGACTTGCAGGTGGTGCTGTGCACGCACTCAGAGAGGAAACCGTGGCAGAGAGCCAGCTGGGTGTGGGGCAGAGAGGTCATTATTAGTCCAGCTCTGCACATGCTGATTTTGAGATGCTCATTTTGCCTTGAGGTAAAGACGTAAAGGGTGCATCTGACACGTAAATCTGGACCCAGTGGTGTCCTGGAGCGGCTCACACGTGCTCTGCGTCTCTTACCAACTCTGCAATCACTGATATTGTCAGTACCTTGATCTTGGCCGTGGTGAGAATACTTACACCACGGAAATTGGCAAATGCTACGATTCCGGGTTTTTCCCCTCTGGAGAATCGGCTGTTAACCATTTACCTGCACCCACTCTTTGCACCAGAGCAGAAGCCTGGTCTGAAATATAAAACTTTCAGGGAGGCCTCGGGGGCTCTCAGCTGGGCTTCATTAGCAGCAGCTCATTTTCCGCACGGAGCCCAGAGTCCAAGCAGGGAATGTGCTCCCGCCATCCCCGTAAAACTGCCTGCTGTTGACACACGAATGGCTTCCAGACAATTTGGACAGGTTGGGGATAGTTTTATAAGAAAAGGAGTGAAAAAGAAATATTTGTCCATGAAACCCAACTCCCCTCCTGGTTTTGGCCTGGTAGTGTGGCAAGGCACATGAAAACAGTGTTATGGGTTTGCATGCACGTTCCCCTTACCGCCTTTGGGACCATCTGGGCCTCCTTCCTTAGGAGCCTCTGTGGCCTGATGCCAGCCCTATGGACACCAGCACCAGGCCTCATGCACACCCAGCCCACCTGATCGCCCACCCAGGCCTAAGAGCCCGGCCAGCAGCCCGTCTCCAACCACACAGCCTGCCCGCCAGGCAGCGGCCCGGGGAAACACGGCGGCCGAGGCTCTGCTGCCTGGGGCGAGACGTGTGGCTCAGAGAAGGGCTCCCAGGGGTCGGGCATGGCTGGGGTGGCAGCCCCGCCTGCGGGAAGTCGCAGGGCACCTCCAGAGATGCATCCCTAAGACGTGACCGCAGCCGGCACCTGCCTCCGGGCTGGGACCCGCCGGCTTCCCCAGCATGGTCACATGGGGTCTCTCATCTCTGTTTTCTACGACAGCTCTGTGGAGCTGAAAGCACAGGGTCACTGTCTTCCTGTTTTACTAATGAGGTAACTAAGGTTCAGAAAGTGTGGCTTTCCAGCTCCTTCAAATT
Source organism: Hyperoodon ampullatus (assembly GCF_949752795.1). NCBI lineage: Eukaryota > Metazoa > Chordata > Mammalia > Artiodactyla > Ziphiidae > Hyperoodon > Hyperoodon ampullatus. The sequence goes on from NC_136923.1 coordinate 104,142,011, forward strand.
AACGTGGACCGCCCGACGATGCGCGCTGAGCCTGGGTAAAATCCACTCCGAGCGTTTGCCGTTTCTCTGCTACCCGGCGCCTTGTGGTTGGCATCCCTGGCTTCTTGACCTCCCTGTCTTCCTCTGATTTGAATTCCAGGTAATGGAATGCGTTTGTACTTAAAATGGAATACATAATTCTACATATAACTGTGTCTATTAGTAACAGTATATAGTTTGCCTTCTGAAACATCTGAACAGACTGCTTTCTATGAGGTCCCAGAATTCCAAGCTGTTGTCACCATATAGGTGTTAACATGTAAACATAAAAAATGGTTTTAACAATACTTTCTTCTAAGTATAAAAGTAATGCATGCGTTCATACTATAAAATTTAGAAAATTAGGGATAATCATCCATAATTAACATTCAAAAGGAAAGTACTTGGTGTAATGGAAACATTAAGATAAATATCAGGATAAACATATAGTCCACCAAGATGGTGACTATCTTAAAAGTACACTCGGGGCTTCCCCGGTGGCGCACTGGTTGAGAATCTGCCTGCTAATGCAGGGGACACGGGTTCGAGGCCTGGTCTGGGAAGATCCCACATGCCGCAGAGCAACTAGGCCCGTGAGCCACAACTACTGAGCCTGCGCGTCTGGAGCCTGTGCTCCGCAGCAAGAGAGGCTGCGATAGTGAGAGGCCCGCGCACCGCGATGAAGAGTGGCCCTGCTTGCCACAACTAGAGAAAGCCCTCGCACAGAAACGAAGACCCAACACAGCAAAAATAAATAAATTAATTTAAAAAAAAAGTACACTCATTTGAGTATGTGAACAATGGCATTTACAATATAATGAATATTCATGTGTGTACATGCTCACATGTGCATTTTCCACGTCTTGTCCTACAGTCTCCTCTCAAATACCCGAGGTGGACTGTGAGACACACACTGAGTCCGATGGTCTAGGAGGTCCCCAGGGATGCTCGCCTGCTGCTGTTCACCTGCGTGGTCCCTGCCACGTGGAGCAGGATATTCCAGAAATGACAGGTCGTGATTCCGAAGGCTGGATAATAAAGACACCGCGGCTTCCTCCTTGCTCTCTGGGATCACTCCCTCCGAGGCAATCAGCCACCACGTTGTGAGGACCCCATGGAGAGGGACTGAGGTTCCCTGCCAACAGCCATGGGAGGTGCCACCGGAGGCAGACCCTCCACCCCCTGCCCAGCATCCAGAGGCGGCCGGCCCAGCAACACCTGGACCCCAACCTCACGAGAGACCCCACACCAGAACCGCCTGCTGTGATGCTCCTGAATTCCTGATTTGCAGAAACTGTGGACTAATAACCCTTTATTGTTGGTTTAAGCTGGCAAGTTTGCAGCAGTAGGTAACTAACACACTGGATTTAAACCAGGCAATCTAACGAAATCCGGACTCGGTCACTGCCTAGGTAAGTGGCCTTGGGAAACTCACTTCATCTCGTTTACAAATTCTTTGAAACCGAGGGAACATTCCCCTCAAAGCACTGCTTTAGAGAGTAGATGAGGCCACACAGCACAGAGGCCTTGGCACAAGGCGACATTCTCAGGGTGACTAATTCACACCGGTTTACCCAGAGCTCCCTCGGTTTAGCCGACAGTCTGGCACCAAGACGCCTCACCCCAAGCTGACTGAGACAGTTGGTCACTCTAGCATTCATTGAAAACTGGTTGAGGGTGAAAGGTGTCCATGGTATACGGTTAAGCAATGAAGTCCAGAAGCTTCAGGTAGACTAGCCCACACTCTACTTACACACACAGAGAGATTCCAGATGTAGGATTTCATCACCGTATCTGTGAGACCTGGGTTCCAGGCTGCATTTCTTAGAAGTTCAGCAATGACCCCAGCGATGCCTGGTCTGCTGGGAGCTCTGCTGTCTCCGTCACTCTGGCCTCACGGGGAGATTCTGGGCCTGCCCTGGACCATTCTTTCTGAAGGATGGGACGGGGCCTGCTCCACACCATCAACAAGACTATCTGGAACATCTCACTTCCTCACACACTGCTGAAGTTGGAGGGTACGGAGAAAAATGCAACCTCACAGATGCTAGAAATGGCTGCTCCAGAGCCCAGAACTCAGAGCTGACTTCAGAGGCCCTCACCAGGCAGGGTCTCTGGCCAGCCCTGAGTCAGCCTCCGCCAAGGTCCCAAGCAACCCCCGGACCCCTCCTAACCCACCACCCTGGAGGACTCACCTACCTCTGTCCTGCCTGGAGTTCTCACCTGCAGACCTCCTTGTACTAGACATTGCTGCCCACCCACCCCATGAAGGACTGGCTCCCTTTCACACTTCAGGTCTAAGCGGAGGCATTGCTCCCTCTTGGAAAGCTTCTCCGCCTCCCAGGGAGTGTCTTATGGGCCCAGCATTCACCCTGACAAACAAGACAAGTGATATCACAGTTGCCTCTTTGTCTGCCTGTCCTGCCTGCCCTCCACTCCCATCTCAATCTGCTGTTGCCCATCACATAACAGATGCTCAATAAAGCATCACTGATTAAATGCACAAACACATGAATAAATGCCTTTCATTCCCCTTGGCTCCATTTTCCAAAGAGCGACATCTGGGAAGCAGAGTAAAATGCTCCTTCCCCTGGGAGCACGGTTTGCCGCAGCAAAGGAGCCGAGGAAGGGAGGCGCAGGCAAAGACTGGAGGGCCCACCGCTGGCCAGGACGCTGAGGCGGGCGCAGGCTGACGGCCCCTCGCCGTCAGGGGAAGCCCATCCCCAGGCAGCCGGGTCTGCTGGTAACTCTTGAAGAACGACCTGCTTTCTGTCCACAGTGATCATTTCAGAAGTCAAGAATAAAGGTAAGGAGTCTTGAATGAGTTTTCTTTCTTTTCAAAACAAAATGACACAGACCTGGGCTGGACCATGTGACAAACTCCAGTGCTTCGTGGATTCCCTGTAATCCGGAGCTTCTGTCTTCAACTACTGCATTACCCACAGCAGATGCACCAGGGGAACCGGGTAGGCTGGGTAACACACAGGAGTGATTAGCAGACAGACCCTGATGCAGCTGGCCCTGCGGACGGAGGTGGGAAGCTCGGGGCCCAGATGTGAGCGAGCACGTGTGTGCGACACAGGCTGGGCTTCCTGCCAGTGGCGCCTACTTCACGCGTCACATGTCTCATCGGAGAGAAGAAGAGTGTCTTCCAGAAATCCAGGCACCCCGACACCTGGTTTAGTGCTCTTTCCAGCAGCCTGAATAAAGTGACTTGCTGCTTTCAAAATCAGGTCAAAGAAAATCAAGGGGAAGGAAGTTTTGACAAACAGGTTTCATTCCATCTGGTAAACAAGAGAAAAAGGAAAGAAGTCCAGGCCAAGCCTCGTAAAGAGAAGCAGTAGTGAGTGGGCAGCCTGCAGGACACAGGGTGAGTGAAAACACTGAAATTCAGGCTCCAAGACAGCTTGTCTGCTAGGATGCTACACCGGGCCGGGGAGCGACAGCATCTCCCGAGCTTGTTTTCCTAGGAATTTGCTATCGTGGGGCGGATATTTAGAAGCGAAGCATCACGCCATCCGTGGTTCCCCAAGACAGCATGAAGCATCAAGGCCCCTAAAGAGTCAAGACGGACCTGCACCAGCTGCCCCGGGTGACTGATGGGAAGGGAGCCGACATTGATTGAACGTCCTCGAACTTTCACATGTATTCATCATGTCAACCTTGCAACAAAGGACAGTGTTAATCACCCCAACTTCATGAATCACATCGAGTGACTTGAGGACATGCGCTTAAGAAGCGGCCGCTCCCAGGGGCGCTGCTGCCATTGTTCTAGAGTGAACGGCCACCTCCAGGCTGCGACCATGGCACTGACCATCTGAGACCACCTCCCACACCAGGGGCAGAGTTACTGTTTTCTAGCTCAGTGCAGGTTTCCCTGGACCCACAGCCAATCGTAGCTGGCCACTCATCAGAGCTTCTCAGCAAGCATGAGCCTCGAGGCTCAGCAGTTTCACTTCTGCAGTCCTGCCTTCCGACATTGGGACTTAGGATACTTGGATGGAGGGAGTATCAAGGTAACCGCATAAAACTCACACTCACTTATGCTTTTTTTTTTTTTTTTCCAAATTTGAAAATTCAAATTCCCCATCTGCTCACAGATCCTTGTCTGGAATTAACCAGACGGAGTGATATCCTTACATTACAGAGTGGGTGCAGAGTCACGGAAGTGAACTGAATTTACAGCAGTTACACTGTTTTGCCAAGAAACTCATCCAACTGGGGTTGGAAAACCAACCCTCAAATGTTGGGTATGAACTGGACCCTTGGCAAGGCAATCACTCTATCAGCCAGTTAAGGCCCACGGAGCGAGAGAGGACTGTCACCCGAAGCCAACACCCACGGCTCAGGCCTGGGCACACCCCCTTTCCTTCCTCTGCCCCTGCATCTCCAGCGACTGGAGTTTCCCTGCTCAGTCTGCTGGCAGAATCAGGGGGCTGTGAAAGCTCTCCAGGACCCAGCTACCCAGGAGTACTAAAAAAAAGCCACAACTAGTTATTGAAACTTGTGGAAAGTTTGTGAATTTTCAATGCGGGTCCAGGAGGAGTTTGTGTTCTTCTGGAAAAAGACGATGAGAAGCAGGGAACCAAGAGGACTGGGAGTTCTGGGGGCCAGTGGGCGGTCGAATCAGCGTGGAAGACAGTCTCCCACCGTCTTTCTTTTCAACGTGGAAAGGAATCCGTACTCAGGACCTGCACTCTCTGTTGTGAGTGTTTCTAGCTCAATATGTACTAGTAACAAACGTGTTGCCCATCTCTTATTGGTAAGACACACAAACCAGAAGCTCTAGCATCACTGGACTTCAACTGGAATCCAGACTGTGTCACTTTCTAGTCAAGAAACCCTGGGCGGGAACTTAAAACTCTCAAATGTCCGTGCTGTCGACCTCGACTGCCAAATGGTTTAAGTGAAAACTGCTTCACACACTTAACACACAGTACATACTCAGTAACTTCACCACTGGCTATTGCTCCCCGATGACCATTTCCCCAAATCCTCCCTAACTCAGTAGGCGATTCCCCTCCACAAAAACAAGTATGAGATTGGATGTGAATTCAAGCCCCAAATCTGGATGACTGTTTGCTAACAGAGGCTGTGGCGTTCCTATGTGCAAGTATATACATGTAGTCCCGGTTAAGCCCTGGGAGACTTTCTGGTGGACTGCGGAGTGTGGGTACGCAGCCCCATGTGTAAGAAGCAGCAAGACTCTTTTGACATCTGACCAGAGGGACAGAGAACCGAGGCAACTGCAATACAATTTTGGCCAAAGAGAGCAGGTTCACTTGAAATATTCCAATCAGTAAGGGAAAAGTGAAGGCTTTTTATGGATGGAATTATCTGGAAAGTTGCTTCAGGCTCCCGGAGCATCAGCATCCAGGGACGTGGCTTCCCTCCAGCGCACAATCCGTGCGGTCGCCCACAGATGCAGTAATAACCGGTTATGGTGGGCTGAGCTGGGGAGAAGGTAGGGCACATTCCCCAGTTGACAGTCATCGGCTCATGGGTCTCGATGGCAAAAGAAGTTGTCACTTGACTGAGTGGTGGCTCCATGGGGCAGTGTCAGCAAGGTCTACAGCTGGAAGAAAGCCAACATGATGGTCAAAAGTACAGAAAGATTATATTTTGACCTTTCTGGCGTTATCGCTGACAGTTATCCAAGATCTGGGACGGTCAGTTTCTTCCAAGAAAAATTTAGTGGCTACCACAGTAATTCATGGAGTATCCTTAGAATTCTTTGCTTCCAAGCCAAACACGAAGAGTGTTATGAAAAAACTCACCCAGTGCACATTCACCTGCACTCGGCTTCCCCTTCCTTCGTTAAACCTCATCTTCACATTTCTTGACATGCTTCCCTTTCCCACATCTGCCCTGACTGTTAAAGCAATAATGATGGCCCATCCACCATGTATTTTTATTGAGTTCCCTCAATATAAGTGAAATAAGTGGGCAGGAGGGGACTGGGTTAGGACTGCACATCAGGAAAATGCCTGTGTACTCTAAGTGTTCAGGGCTTAGTGACAAAGCAATCCATCCACCATGACGGTCAAGTCATGTGCCAAAGACTCTGAAGATTTTAACAGAGAAGATGGAAAATTCTCTTCCAGGCAAAGAGACCCATCGAAACAGAGACTCTGCAGACTATAAAATGAGCCACAGGGGATTCATAGATGAGCCAAAGGCGTGTCCTGGGCGGATGGCGCCCCGCCTTCCCCACCTTGTGCGGCGTCTCCCACGGCACCAGACCACGGTCTTTCCAATCCCTGCCTTGCCCCAGGGGGCATGTTTCTCCACCCACTACTAGACACAGTCTGTGCGGCATCCATGGCCTAATTCCCAGATACCGAGGGCAGGAAGGACTGGCTCTTCCTCCAGAGGACACTGGTTCTAGGGGCCTAAAACTTACAACTTAACCTTTAAAAACTGCAATTTTAAAATATGTTGCTTTTGTAAATTGGAAACTCATGAATTCTTTCAACCGCAGAGAAATGATGACATTAATAAAAGCCCTCATGAAATAATAAAAGCAGGGTGCTGTTCAGGGGCCTCACTGCCATCTCAACACCCACGGATGAGGCAGGTGAAAGCCAAAACGAGTGAGAGGGCCGGTTGCGGCCCCCTGTCCTGAGCACCGGGAAGTCAGGCTGGAGCTCTCACCTGCCTCCTGCTAAGAGCACGGGCCTCGGTCCCAGGTGCCAGGAGGGTGAAGGAGGGCAAGCGCTGACTACCGTCTCCACGGCCCCGGTGACCCAGAGCTTTCTGTCTGTTCCACCACAGGATCCCATCCACATGCTATAGAATAGGTACTTCTCTGCACGCTTTACAAATGAGGATTCCAAGACACAGAGACTCAGAGTAACTCGCCCCAGTTACACAGTTAATATGTTGCAGGACTTGTGATCAGAATCAGAGCCACGACTGTTGGGCATGCAGTATTTGGCACAGATTTAAAACCCATCTTAACCACTGTATCAGCGCATCTCAAACTTGACCATGCATTCCAGCCACCCAGGCAATCTTGTCAAAATGCAGATTCGGATTCTATCGGTCCGGTGAGGCCTGTGACTCTGCATTTCTGACCAGCCCCCAGGTCGTGTGGGTGCTGCAGGTCTTTGAGGAGTGAGGTGCTACACAATGCTCCCAGCGCTCCATCTACAGGGGGCGCCCACAAGTGGGGGAGGGAGGGGTGCCGAGGGGAGGGAAGCAGGAAGGGAGCAAAAGCTTTCCGTCCACAAAACGACCCGCCCCTAATGTGCATGTGACGGTTAAGAAACTCTAAAGTCCAAAACGTTCTTCCATGAACTCTCTCAACTCGGAATCGAATTCAGGCCCTGTGTGTCCATCTCACATACGCGATGTCTTTTCTGGAACACCTGGGCCTCAGCAGATCGGCCCAGTTTTGCATCGTAAGAAATCGGCCTTCAGGAGGAAGACTCTCCCCCAGGATGAAACCTCAGGACAGGGTCACGGTCACAACTGAACGAGTCCTGCCACACACTCTGTGGGGAAGCGCAAGCTGCTTCCCCCCAGGGACACCCCAAAGCCAGCGAGGTCACCCAGGGCTGGCCTCTGCCTGGGAGTGGTATCTACTGCTCAGTGGCACTTCCTTCTTTGTGGAGTTTTTGGGGACACTTCACGGAAGATGTGCTTTATTTTCACTGAGAGCATCAGGGGTGACCCTTGAGGGTGAGGTCAGGACACGAGGGACACTCCAGAGACATGCGCAGGCCTCTGAGACTCCGGCCCAACACGCAGGACAGGAAGTAACTCGGGGCTGGGCCTGGGCCTCAGCAGGGCAAGCACTGCCCCCACTGGCTCCTTGTGTCGCCCTTGGCTCCTGCTCACTCGGAGGCATCCTCCGTCTTCCCCACACGCGTGTCCTCTCACGGTTCTGGAGGCCACAGGTCTGAGATCAAGGGACCGTGCTCCCTCCAGAGGCTCTCAGGGAGAATCTGTCCTCTGTCTCTTCCAGCTTCGGGTGGCTCTGCCTCTGTGGTCCCACGGCCTCTCCTCTTCTCCCTGGGTCTCTCCCCTGTATGTCTCCTATGAAGACACCTGTCATTTGAGTTCGGGCCACCTAGATAATCCAAGATGACCTCATCTCCAGATCCTTCACTTGATCACACCTGCAAAGACCCTTTTTCCAAAAAGGTCACATTCACAGGTTCTGGGAATTAAAACATGGACATATCTTTTGGAGGGGTCGTCATTTCAGCCCCCACTATGTAGACAGATATTATTGAGGGCTTCCATTAGTAAGCTCCATCTTATTAAATTCCTCCAGCGTTCAATCTTATTTATTCTCTTCTCCTAGTTGCATAACTACCGCAACTTAAACAACCGGGAGTCTCCAGCATCAGTTTTACCATATCATTTTGGGCCACAAGCTCACAAAAGACTACATTTTTAAAAGGATGATTGTCAAACCAGATGCCAGGAGCTCTCATGAGACACTCTATAATTCAAACCACAGGCTCCCAGGCTCTGTTTTAAGAAGGACAGTCCTGTAATAAAAATGCCGTGTGTACTTCCCCTTGGCTTTCCACAGGCTGAGCTGCACAAAAGCCCGCCACCTGTGAGCAGGCGAGCTTTGGAACCTGACGGGTGGGTGCAGAGCAAGTACTTGCTTGAAATCTGTCTTTCAGCCGAGAAAGAGTCACCATGTCCACAGCCCCAAGACCGGGGTTCCAGGGACGCAGCTGTCGTAGGAGGAATGTCTATGGAGAAAAGGTTTTTTAAGAGTATCCCATTTCTTTAATCTTCCATTCCTCACTGCTGAAAGAACTAAAAAAAACGTAATTTGTTTGGGCCAGTGGAAGAGGAAGACTGGGGTTTATTTCTGCTTAACTTCCAAAACGCAAACAAGCAAAAGAAAACTTTAGATTTTCTCTGCATCCCAGATTGGTCAGGGTGGGAATTTGCCGCATGGCTGTCAATGAAAGTGGACTGAAGTGTGATGGGATGGGTGTAAGGCAGCGTGCCCAGAAGAAAGGGGGAAATGTAAAACGGGCTGGAAAAGCTAAAAGAAAGAAAAACAAGTCTTTATCAAGAAAAGATTTAAATACACAGCAGCTGGGTATAATAAATATATTTGTTCAGTTTAATTGATCAAACATCTCTCTTAATTTATAACTTTCGTTTTTCATGTCAGTGAAAATTCTCTGACTCAGCGTATAAAATAGCTAACAGAGTTTTTTTTATTGCCACAACCTAGCCGTATTTCCATCGATGTGCCAAAATAAAACACAGAGAAACTCTGGTTATTGTTTTTAAAAGACTTAATTCCAGCCTTCATATAACATCTCTCTGGCAACATGAGAGCGACACTCAGCCCAGTTAGGAACACAGACCCTCAGCAGCACTTCTGGTTTCTAGACACCATCTAACGTCTGGCTCACTTCTGTTCCATGTTATCTTTCATTTTATGCAAATACTTTTTCATTTTTCCAATGTACTCTTGGATATATACATATATTTACACGCCAAATTACATGAAGAATTAAGAAAATGCTCCAAGTGAAAACCACCCTTAGGTCTCTGTTTTGTTCTGGGTATTTCAGGCAAAGAAAATTTAATCCATATAAGTACTCATATAAGTAGCTCCAACAATCCATATACGTATCTCAACATTTATCTTCCTTTTTTCTTTGTTTCTCTTGGAAGCTTCTTTACTTAAAAAAAAAAATCTTGCAATACAGCACCCCTTTGAGTAGAAATTCCATTGATAGGCCAGGATTATGTAGGAAATAAAGTGAACTAGGACCAGTATTATTCACTTATACTTACAGTTTAATACCATATTATTAAATTTTCAGTTCCTATTATTAAAATGACATTTATATCCTGTTCAACTGCCTGGATAAAAAAAAAAACAAAAAACAGCTCTTGAGAAGCATGGTGTCCAAATGCAGAATAAACTAAAATGCTTAGAATTAATTGCTCCTATTACTCAAAAAAATAAAAAGTATAATGTAAATGCTAAAGGTTGCAGAGAACAGCTGGAAAATATTGCCCTCTTGATAGAAGTTACCTTAATTGTGAAATAATTCCCAAGCCAGAATATCATTATTTAAATTTGCTTTTCTGTCCCCCGGGCAATATTTTATTATTCTGTGTCTAACTAATAAAGTTTCCCTCAGTTGTTTATTTGCAGTTATTGCTGTCAGTTGCCAAGCCAACAAAATACATAAACTCTATTATTTATCACAAGAAATATGTGTGTTTTATAGACATTTATAGTAAATTTTCTGTGCATTTTACAGGTTCTGTAACCAATACTGAGGCTCTAAACATCCAAGACAGCTCTGCCCTGAGGGCAGCATTTCCCAGCTGCTACATTAAACATTAGTCACTATCTATTTTGTAAGATTTTTAAATTAATGCATGTCATGACTCCACATTTAATTAGTCTCCATTCATCCAACTGAGCACCTACTGGGTGCCAGGTGCTGTGTCAGGCCTGGGGGATGAATAAGATCTCACCAGTGATGGAGAGCTCAGTGTTTCCTCACCATATAGACAGTGTAGACCTTGGGAAGGGATAATGAGGATACACCTTCCAGCTTTTACTTTAATATAATTTAAACAGAGCTTCTTTACTGGGGAATTCACAAGCCAATTGCCAAAACTAAAATAAAATAATAATGATGATGATGATGATCATAATAATTATAGTAAGAAGAATATTTGAAGAACATCGAGGATAACATATCAACCTAGAGAACAGAATCAGGTGACAATGGACCGAGTCAACAGGAGGCGGGACTAGCAGGACCAGCATCAGCCTAACTGGTAACTGGGCACCACAACTGACATCCTGGGCCAGCTCTTGGTTCCCAGTGCTAGTTAGATGCACATGAGGTACATTTATACATAAATACAGTTGATTCTCCTTATCTGCAGTGCACTGACTTAGCGACACTGACCAGGGCTCCTGGGGAAACACAGGGTTAGGTTCCCATGAGCCTCTGGTCACAACATTTTTGTTAACTGACCAACACAGAACCATGTTTTACGTGAGCTTCTGTTCAGAGACACCTTATTTAATATCTACTGTTGACTCATTAATGCTGAGCTCACGGCCCACAGCACTGTGACTCAGGCCTGGATGAGGTTCATCCAGCACAGGCATTTTCTCCTTGAGGGGCGTCACAGCCTTCTTGCCTTTAGGAGGACCAGACAGCTTCGTCACTCTCTCGGGGGCCACCATAAACGCCAAAAAAAGGACAAAAGCACAAAAACTGGGCCCTAAATTGACCCATAAAAGGACACTAGTTTACAGTCTGAGAGGTGAACCAAAGACGTGGAGTGTCAGCCTGGCCTGGACCATGTGCATCAGGCAGCTCCAACTCTTTGCTGCTCTGGGAATGACCACAAAAGCCCTGTTGAGTGCTGATTTGGGGGTTACGAATATAACGAGTAGTGAGTAGTTAGTGAGTAGGTGAATTCACAAATACTGAGGGCCAGTTTTAGACTTTTTACTGTGAAAATGTTCAAACATACAGAAAAGTAGAGAGACCATTGTCAACTGAAGACACAACCTAAAAAGTTGAGAATTATGTTTTATTCGGGGACATTACTGAGGACTATAGCCTGGGAGACAGCCTCTCAGATCGCCCTGAGGAACTGCTCCAAAGAGGAAAGGGAGGAGCCAGGATACACCGGAGTTTTTACTGGAAAAAACAAAACAAAAACAAAAACAACAAAAACACATGTAGTCAAACATCAAAAGATTACTGCTAATCACAAAAAACATGCATTTCAAGTTAATGATTTTAGTGTTTTTCTATCTATGGGAAGATGCAAGAGTCTGGGCTCATTGAAATTACTCCTTAGATACGTATCTTAACTATCTATGGCCAGAATCCTGTTTTTCTCCATCCTAAGTTCCCTCAGGGTACACTGTCAGGTCAGCTACAGAGGCTGATGGCTTGATGGCTTCAACAACCTTTGTTTTGATATGGCAGGAGACATTCTCTGTCTACTCATTAATGTTTTTTTCCTATCTGAATCTCTTTTTTCAAAATTATCTCTATGGAGGGGTGGAGTCAAGATGGCAGTGTGGGAAGATGCAGAGTTTGCATCTCCCCAGAACTAGGGCACCTGCTGGATGCTGGTGGGGGACCTCGATGCCCAAGGAGATGGGAGGAACCCCCGAGCAACCGGGTAGGACATACGGGGAAGTGAGGGGGGGGAGGAGAAGTGGAGGCCGGACAAGACCGGCACCCCTGAGGGGTGGCTGGGAGCAGGGAGAGGTTCCCACGCCTGGAGGGACCCTCAGGGGCTCAGAGGATCAGGAGGGAGCGTGCCTAGCATTTCCCCTACCCAATCGGGCCCCGGGAGGCCTGTTGGGCTCCTGGGCCAGGTCCTCCGCCCTCTGAGGGTCCCTCCAGGCCTCGTGGGTCCTAGGGGCATAGGAGGGAGGCGGGGGGAGAAGAGGAGAGATGGACAGGGAGGGGCCCTCCAGGATCAGAGGATCAGAGGAGGCAAGGAGGGCGATTCCCCCTCCCACTCGGGCCCAGTGAGCCTGCTGAGGTCCTGGACCTGGTCCTCCGCCCTCCAAGGCCAGAGGCACTCCTGGGCCCCTCCTGATGTGTTGAGCCTAAGCCCCGCCCCCCACACACCCACGGCCTTTTCCAGCCCTGTGGATCCCAAGCATAGGCCCTGCCTACCACCTAAACCCTGCCCCTGCCTAAGCCCTGAACCCCACAGCCAAGGCCTTTTATGGCTCTTTTTTTTTCCTCCTCTTTTTTTACTATTGTGGTTCTGTTTTACCTTCTGGTTGTTGTTTCATCTACGTTTTTATTTTTTTATTCTTTCTAACATATCTGTTAGTTTTCTAATCTTATTTTATTTTTTTACTTTGTCATTGTTCTGCTTTTTTTTTTTTTTTTTTTTTTTTTTTGCTGTCCCGCGTGGCTTGCGGCATCTGGGTTCACGAGCCAGGGGTCGGGCCGAAGCTCCAGGAGCTCTGAGACGAACCACTGGACTAACAGAGAACCTCAGACCCCAGGGAATGTTCGTCAGAGTGAGGCTTCCTGGAGGTCCTCATCTCAGCACCAAGACCCAGCTCTACCCAACAGCCTACCAAACTCCAGTGCTGGAAGCCTCAGGCCAAATAACCAGTAAGAGAGAAACACAATCTCACCCATCAAAAAAAAAAAAAAAATGAGATGACAAACAAATATGTCACAGATGAAGGAGCAAAGTAAAAACCTACAAGACCAAATAAATGAAGAGGAAATAGGCAACCTACCTGAAAAAGAATTCAGAGGAATGATAGTAAAGATGATCCAGAACCTTGGAAATAGAATGGAGGCACGGATTGAGAAAATGCAAGAAACGTTTAACAAAGATCTAGACGGGGTTTCCCTGGTGGCGCAGTAGTTGAGAGTCCGCCTGCCGATGGAGGGGACATGGGTTCATGCCCCGGTCTGGGAAGATCCCACATGCCGCGGAGCGGCTGGGCCCGTGAGCCATGGCCGCTAAGCCTGTGCGTCCGGAGCCTGTGCTCCACAACGGGAAAGGGCACAACAGTGAGAGGCACGCGTACCGCAAAAAAAAAAAAAAAAATGATGACCCAAAACCTATGGGATGCTGCAAAAGCAGTTCTAAGAGGGAAGCTTATAGCAATTCAATCTCACCTCAAGAAACAAGAAAAATCTCAAATAAACAATGTAACATTATACCTAAAACAACTAGAGAAAGAAGAACAAAGAAAACCCAAAGTCAGTAGAAGGAAAGAAATCATAAAGCTCAGAGCAGAAATAACTGAAATAGAAATGAATAAATAGCAAAGATCAATAAAACTAAAAGTTGGTTCTTTGAGAAGATAAACAAAATTGATAAACCTTTAGCCAGACTCATCAAGAAAAAAAGGGAGAGGATGCAAATCAATAAAACTAGAAGTGAAAAAGGAGAAATCACAACTGACACAGCAGAAATACGAAGGATTATAAGAGACTACTACAAACAACTACATGCCAATAAAATGGACAGACAACCACGAAGAAATGGACAAATTCTTGGAAAGGTACAATTTTCCAAGACTGAACCAGGAAGAATTAGAAATACAAACAGACCTATCACAAGTAATGAAATTGAAACTGTAGTTAAAAATCTTCCAACAAACAAAATCCAGGACCAGATGACTTCACAGGTGAATTCTATCAAACATTTAGAAGAGCTAACACTCATCCTTCTCAAACTCCCCCAAAAAATTGCAGAGGGAGGAATACTCCCAAATTCGTTCTACAAGGCCACCATCACCCTGATACCAAAACCAGACAAAGATATCACAAAACAAGGAAATTACAGACCAATATCACTGATGAACACAGATGCAAAAATCCTCAACAAAATACTAGCAAACAGAATCCAACAACACATTAAAAGGATCATACACCATGATCAAGTGAGATTTATCCCAGGACTTCAAGGATTCTTCAATATATGCAAATCAATCAATGTGATACACCATATTAACAAATTAAGGAATAAAAAACGTATGATCTTCTCAATAGATGCAGAAAAGGCTTTTGACAAAATTCAATGCCCATTTATGATTAAAAACTCTCCAGAAAATGGGCATAGAGGGAACCTACCTCAACATAATAAAGGCCATATATGACAAACCCACAGCAAACATCATACTCAATGGTGAAAAACTGAAAGCATTTCCACTAAGATCAGGAAAAAGACAAGGATGTCCACTCTCACCACTCTTACTCAGCAAAGTTTTGGAAGTCCTAGCCACAGCAATCAGAGAAGAAAAAGAAATAAAAGGAATACAAATTGGAAAAGAAGAAGTAAAACTGTCACTGTCTGCAGATGACATGATACTATATATAGAAAATCCTAAAGATGCCACCAGGAAACTACTAGAACTAATCAATGGATTTGGTAAGGTTGCAGGATACAAAATTAATGCACAGAAATCTCCGGCATTCCTATACACTAACAACAAAAAAATCAGAAAGAGAGATTAACAAACACTCCCATTTACCATCGCAACAAAAAGAATAAAATACCTAGGAATAAATCTACCCAAGGAGGCAAAAGACTTGTACTCAGAAAACTAAAACACTGATGAAAGAAATCAAAGATGACATAAACAGATGAAGAAATATACCATGTTCTTGGACTGGAAGAATCAATACTGTGAAAATGACTATACTACCCAACGCAGTCTACAGATTCAATACAACCCCTATCAAACTACCAATGGCGTTCTTCATAGAATTAGAACAAAAAATTTTACTGTTCATCTGAAAACACAAAAGACCCCAAATAGCCAAAGCAATCTTGAGAAAGAAAAATGAAGCTGGAGGAATCAGGTTCCCCAACTTCAAACTATACTACAAAGCTACAGTAATCAAGATAGTAAGGTATTGGCACAAAACCAGAAATATAGATCAATGGTACAGGATAGAAAGCCCAGAGATAAATCCACGCACATATGGTCACCTAATTTATGATGAAGGAGGCAAGAACATATAATGGAGAAAAGACAGCCTCTTCAATAAGTGGTGCTGGGAAAACTGGACAGCTACATGTAAAAGAATGAAATTAGAACACTACCTAACACCATATACAAAAATAAACTCAAAATGGATTAAAGACCTAAATGTAAGACTGGACACTATAAAACTCTTAGAGGAAAACATAGGAAAACCACTCTTTGATATAAACCACAGCAAGATCTTTTCTGACCCATCTCCTAGAGTAATGAAAATAAAAACAAAAAATAAACAAACAGGACCTAATGAAACTTAAAAGCTTTTGCACAGCAAAGTAAACCACAAACAAGATGAAAAGACAACCCTCAGAATGGGAGAAAATATTTGCAAATGAAGCGACAAAGGATTAATCTCCAAAATACACAAACAACTCATGCAGCTCAATACCAAAAAAACAAACAACCCAATTAAAAAATGGGCGGAAGACCAAAAGAGACACTTCACCAAAGAAGACACACAGATGGCCAAGAGGCACATGAAAAGAGGCTCAACATCACTAATTATTGGAGAAATGCAAATCAAAACTACAATGAGGTTATCACCTCACACCAGTCAGAATGGTCATCATCAAAAAATCTACAAACAATAAATGCTGGAGAGGGTGTGGAGAAAAGGGAACCCTCTTGTACTGTTGGTGGGAATGTAAATTGATACAGCCACTATGGAGAACAGTATGGAGGTTCCTTAAAAAACTACAAATAGAAATACCATAAGACCCAGCAATCCCACTACTGGGCATATATCCTGAGAAAACCATAATTCAAAAAGACACATGCACCCCAATGTTCATTGCAGCACTACTCACAATAGCCAGGACATGGAAACAACCTAAGTGTCCATCACCAGATGAATGGATAAAGAAGATGTGGTACATATATACAATGGAATATTACTCAGCCATAAAAAGGAACGAAATTGGGTCACTTGTAGAGATGTGGAGGACCTAGAGACTGTCATACAGAGTGAAGTAAGCCAGAAAGAGAAAAACAAATATCATATATTAACGCATGTATGTGGAATCTAGAAAAATGGTACAGATGAACCTATTTGTGGGGCAGGAATAGAGAGGTAGATGTAGAAAACGGACATGTGGACACAGCGGGGGAAGGGGAGGATGGGATGTATTGGGAGACTAGGTGTGACATAAATACACTACCACGTGTAAAATAGATAGCTAGTGGGAACCTGCTGTATAGCACAGGGAGCTCAGCTCGGTGCTCTGTGATGACCTAGATGGGTGGGATGGGAGGGAGGTCCAAGAGGGAGGGGGTACGTGTAGATCTATAGCTGATTCACTTCGTTGTACAGCAGAGACTAACACAACATTGTAAAGCAATTTTACTCCAATAAAAACAAAACAAAACAAAATTACCTCTATGACCTACACGTTTCAGAAAGTGGAATTTGTGCTTGCCCTTTTCAGATGACAGCAGAGGAGGACACGGTCCATTGGCTGATGGGTGCTCCCCTCAGCTGAGTTCCTTGAGAATCAGTCATGGACAGAAACCATACTGAATCTGTCATAACCCACAAATAGGGATGATAGAAATACATGTAAAAAAAAAGCCTTTTATTTAAAAAAAAACAGGGATTAATGGGTGAAAAGAGAATTTATCCATTGAGAAATGTGTAAATCATACTTCCTGTCAATTAGAGTCCTGTAGGAGCCTAAAGTTGACAGCATCTTGCAGCCAGGGATGAAGCAGCAATTACCCATGTTTGCAGAGCATTTTGGTGGATTCTAACCAACCTAATGTACTGTAGAAAACTGACCCCAAAAAGCTGGTCCAAGTAAGTGTCCTGGTTGGAAAAATCACATGTGAACCCAAGTGTGGGCTACATGGGTGTGAAATTACTGCTCTGAGGAATTTTTAAAAATTTTAAACAGAAACCTCTTTACCCAGAGTTTACAGTGCCAACTGCCAAAACTAAAAGAGAATTCTAACCAAATTGGTTAAAAAGAAAGGAAAAGGAATCCTTCTTTTTGGGCAAAGAAGTTAAGGATTCCTTTTCTCTAAGTTTCACATTCATCTTTTTAAAAAAATTTCTTCCCATAAAATGTCACGGCATAGTAAGCATTCGCACCATAAAATCTCAAGGATAATTTCTAAGCAGTTTTGTTTTCACTCACATTCCTGAAATGAATACAGAAATTGAAACGTCTGCCCCTCGCCTGTGAATTTCAGACCCTAAACACATACCTTAGCAGACTTTCAGAGACTAACACGTTCTTAACCAAAGACCCTTTGGATACCTTTCCCTCTTCTGTTCATGCCGTTCTCCATAGCAGGAAAATGTATCAGGTATCATATCATTTGCCCCAAACCAATTTTTCCGAGTTTCATGGTCATCATCTCCCTCTTCCTGGAACAGAAAGTCTTGCAAACTTTGCCAACAACAATTCAGACTTTACTGCTGGTCACTTCCTAGGCAAGGCTGTCTTGACAACCAATACCTGGCTTCCTGACGTGCCAGTCTATGTAATGAGATGTTGCTGCCCTGCCGTGTGGATAAATGTTTGAGTGGGATGCAAGGGAGAAAGGTTTACACGCAGCCTCAATTACCTACCCCTGACTAGTCAGGCAAGACAGAAGTAATTGGGATAATGGTTTTTGTTGGGGGGGGACAAAATTCAGGAAGCCAGGAACTTAAATAGGACACTGGCCACATGTTAAATTATGTCTCTCTGAGGCACCAGGGTTAGGTAGAAGTAAGCCAACACCAAATTAGGGTGGCTGGCTTTGCCCTTCATCAGCCCAGTGCTGGCTCACTTCCTGGACCATTCAATCTATCTTCATTTTTCTGGCAGTTGACATTTCCCTGCAACAAGGCATTCCTAAAACGATATGTTCCAAGAATGTCTTTTATTTACATTATAATATTCAACACAGCCCTTATTTCTTAATTCATATAAGTAAAGACATCTTAAACTTCTCATTTTAGCATACAGCAATAGTCTGTGCTCTGATCACA
This sequence comes from Hyperoodon ampullatus, assembly GCF_949752795.1. Classification (NCBI taxonomy): domain Eukaryota; kingdom Metazoa; phylum Chordata; class Mammalia; order Artiodactyla; family Ziphiidae; genus Hyperoodon; species Hyperoodon ampullatus. The sequence continues at coordinate 104,160,517 of NC_136923.1, forward strand.
TACAGTAACTCTCGTGTTCTCTTTGCCTGGTTAATTTCAATACAATGTAGTCCTTCTCAGAATAAATAGTTTTATTTCTAAAAGAAAGAATAATAGGGAAGAGCAGGCAGTGAGCCTATGACTTCAGTAAGGAGTCGACTGTCAAATTTCAAATAATCATCTAAAGATTAAATGTCCCTTTTGAAAGGATCAGTAATAATTAGATGGTGACTACCTACCCATCCAACTGGGTTACTTTCCTTAGTAACATTCTTATCTTGGTTTTGGAAATTGTAGAGTGTCCAAGGAATGAATTCGTAACTGAAAAAATTTTGGGACTTCCCTGGTGGCGCAGTGGTTAAGAACCCACCTGCTAATGCAGGGGACACGGGTTCGAGCCCTGGTCCGGGAAGATCCCACACACCGCGGAGCAATCAAGCCCGTGCACCACAACCACTGAGCCTGTGCTCTAGAGCCCATGCGCCACAACTACTGAAGCCCGCATGCCTAGAGCCCATGCTCTGCAACAAAGAGAAGCCACCGCAATGAGAAGCCCTCACACTGCAACAAAGAGCAGCCCTCCACTCGCCTCAACTAGAGAAAGCCCGTGCACAGCAACAAAGACCCAACACAGCCAAAAATAAAATTAATTAATTTCAAAAAGTTTAATATCAACTTCTGCTTCAACTTGGGGAAATTTTTTCTACCAAAATTAAATAGACATATCTATTTGTATAATTACTTGGTATTATTGATGTTGAAAATTTTAATGAAATTAGGGGGTTTTTTTTTGACTTGAAGAGAAACATCATCATGATATTCCTCCCCTAACTCATCTCCTTCACATTCCATATTCATTGTTTCCTGAATCAAACACAATGTGTACATCCTACATTAATCACACACCTGGGATATTCAACCAGGTGTGTGTGTGTTAGAAGCTTATTTACTCCATCAGCCATGTCCTTATTGATTCCTTAACGCACTCAACCTTTCACCTCTGTAGACATACACATGTATTTTTGCCATGTAGACAAAATCTGGGCTTTATCTATTTGATTTGCTTGGGCTGAAGGTACACTGGCCACAGGCTGGGTTCTGTTGCTCAGTCTTTCCACTGACTAAAGCTATTGGGAAAGCCATTCATACAGCCTCTGTGTTTGCAGAGGGGAACAAGATACTATAATTTGAGTTTAACAGAGCATGGCCAGAACGTATGTACATTACCCAGAATGCAGGAAGGGCACTTGGCCAGGAGAAGCAGATGCATAGAGACAGGGGGTTCTTTCTACTTGTCTGGGCACTTGCCTGGGCCTCCCCTTCCTCCCTTTGGCCACAGCTAGCTCTTCCCTGGCGGACCCTGCCTGCCTTACTCCAGCACTAGTTAAGAAGCATGAAAGACAGCTTCAAGACGGCAGTGCAGGAAGATCCTGCACTCACCTCCTCCCCTGACACAACACATCTACAACTACGTGCAAAATAATTTCCTCGGAAAGGAACCTGAAAACTAGATGAACTGAATCCACAGCAAAGGGTAAAGGACAGCATGGGGATGGGTAGGAGAGGCAGAGAGAGCGTCTCACCAAGGAAAACCCCACACCCCACCCATGGCAATCCACAACTGGGAGGGATCACAAAGGTACAAAGTTCTTCCCTGAGGAGACAGGGCTCTGAGCTTCACATCAGGCACCCCACCTCCTGGATCCTGCACATGAGAGACAAAACCCCAAACACCTGGCTTTGAAAACCAGCAGGAGGACTATAAGGCTGCAGGCAATAGAAAATCCACTCCTAAAGGGTCCACATGCAGACTCACTCAACCTAAAAACCAGCACAAAACACCAGATTGAAGAGCACATGGACCATAAGTGAAGGGGACCCACTTACTACTCTTGAAGCATCCGCCAGAGAGGTCACAACCAGTTGGGATGCTCCCCAGGGACTGAGTCATTGCTGGATTCATTTCTGTGATCTCAGGCTACCTTGCTAGCACCAGTGCTATGAGTGCCATTTTGAAATTCTCCCTCTAATCTGTCAGCTCTTGTGGGTGTGCCCTACTGAGAGCCCTGCCCACTCCTGCACCTCAGCCTCATGGCCAACCAAGCACCAACCCCACCCCCCCACCAAGGTGTACAGTGGTTGAGGGCAGTCTTCACAGCCATCAAAGCAATAGTCCCACCAACCAGTGCCCTGCAGGAGCAGCTGTGGTCCTGCCACAACAGGAAGGAACATGCAGCCCAGGTAGGGGACACCTTCACAAAAACGTGGAGGTTAAACAACACGCTCTTGAACAAGCCATGGGCCATCGTAGGAGAAATAATAAACACCTAGAGACAAATAAAAACAGAAATACAACATACCAAGATTTATGGGATGCAGCAAAACTGGCTCTAAGAGGGAAGTTCATAGCATTACAGGCCTACTCTGGAAACAGTGGGTCTGAGGTCAGGTTTGGGAAACGTGTGATGCTGGCCTCTTCTGAGCAACAGTTCCCGCTCTGAGAAGTCCCACAGAAGGAGCCCTGCTCAACAGCCCTTAAACCTTCCCTTTTCCCCCTCCCTTCCTCCCCCCTCCTTTTTCCTTCCTTCTTTCCTTCCCTCCCTCCCACTCCCTTCTTTCCTCAATTTCTTTCTATTTTCGGAGCCCCTCACAAGACTAGCCAAGGCACACTCTTTATAGAAGGATTCTAGTCTCCCGGGATGACTTGTACACAAAGAACAGAGCCTCCATCGTGTGGACAAAGACCTCGACTCTCTCAGAAAGATTCTCCTCTGTGAAACAGGAGAGTACTTACCTCCCAGGGGGACGAGGAGTCACTGAGTTAGCACATGTGTGATGCTTAGAGCAGTACACACCGTCAATACTGTACAAATGGGAGCTATTGTTCTTATATTATTATTATTAATTGCTGAGGTTAATCATCAGGCTAGGCCTGAGTGAACCTTCTTTGCAGTGTTAACTGGGGTATACGTTCAGAACACCCTTCTTGGTGGCAAACATTTCTGAATCAACAAATGAACTGGCTGCTCCAGGACTGGCTATTTTTAACATTTTTTAAATGACCTCGCTTACTGTTCCATGGTGGGTAGGCAGCTGTTTGCAATTACAGCCGTATATGTGGTCCACAGGTAAGCCAGGGCTGGGGAGTCTGGCCTTTTGTGAAATGTTTTCAAGTAACTTGCTGCCACATTGCACTTGGCAGCCAGATCACACTCAGTGGAAATGTGCTAAAAGAGATGGGCAGAGCAAGGCTCCCTAAAAACAGAAAAGTGACTCATGCTCGTAAACTGTCATTGCCATGGCAACTGTTCAAACACACTGCCCAGTCTGGGCCCGGCGGCGGGCGGGCACCTCAATGAACTGTTCACTGGCCTGTGGTTGAGAGTGTCGGTTTCTCACTTGGGCTTCTTCGGTCCCTACTGGTGTGGCCAGGAGAGAAGTTGCTGCTGAAAAGAAAGGCCTCCTCAGCCGGGTGGGGAGAAAAATCCCCTTCCCGGATGGCTGCAAACCCTGAAACACGTGTGTCCAACTGCATCCCAGCCACCATCAACGAGAGTGTGTCTGGACTGGGGTGGGGGAGTGGGCCAGTGCCTTCTTTTAAAATCATGAGATACTGAGACCAAGCAAATAGTTAAATAAAAGATTTCTGGCAAACATGCCCTCTTTTCATCACTGTGAAAGCATCATTTCATCAAGCTCTAGAATGTGGAAAAGGCAGTTTGGGAAACTCTTTCTTAGCAAAGAGGCTTCACTCGTTAGACCCGTGTCCGTTCAGGTTGCCCCGCTCCTGGCTTTGTCTCTCTGGATGGGCCTGACTTGCCCATCCAGCTGCGGGTGTGCTCACACAAGCGAGTGCTCATGTAGGTGGTGTATGCGTGCACACGTGTGTAGAGGGGGTGTGTGGCTTGTGTTGGGTTGTGGGTGTGACCCTGTGTGTGCACGTGTGTGGTGTGTGTGTCTAACAAGGGACAGATGCTCCTGGCACAAGCAGGAAGGATTCCTACTCCAAACAAAAGCCAGTAACTCGGTTTTATGCCATCCCCTGCAGTCACGGCCAGGGCCGAGCTTCGCACTTGTTACACAACGAGGGGGAAGATAACCACACCCAGGCACACACTTGGGAGAGGGAGAAAGTACACAGACCAACTGAAAGCTGCCACCTGGTTTCCCTGCATTTTTCCCTGCATTTCCCTATGCTGGCTCTGTCAGTGACTCTCAAATATTTAACTAGGATATCAGTTGTTATTACTTCTCTCTAATTCGCCCATGTTCACTGCCCTGGAACAGAAGGGGAAGCAGTGGGGAAGAAAGGAGGGTAGGGAGGGAAGGAGAGAAGATGGAAAGGGGGAAAGAGAAGTGCTTTAGACACAAGCCCAGGAGAGGGCCAAGGAGGGGGACCCACGCCAGCCACCCCGGCCCTTGGGGCAACAGCCTTTGTGTGTCTGGGGACAGGGGAATTCACGGCTCCACACTGCCACCGCCCTCACCCGAGCGTTTTCGCCTGGGCTGTGCCAGTCGGCCTGGGCGTGCAGGTTCCAAGCTGGCTTTGTGTGTCCATTCCCTTGGGAAATGTACTGAATATTTCCCGAGTGCACACTTTCATATAATTGTTCATGCTCTTGTTCTTAATGAGAATAACACGGTACTCAGGTAGAGAAGCCAGGTGTTCTGAAACAGTCATCTTTCAGATAAAAGCTTGGGGGGCGGACAACCATGGGGTGTCATCTGTCATCTCCCAAATTCACAGCCGTCTCTCAATCCCAGTTTTCCTTCAAATAAAACCACATCAAAGTATGATCATTACCAACAGCTGATGGGCATAAATGACAGCAGCAAGCCATGCAGAGCCTTTGTGATCAGGCTGGTTTCCCCATAAAATGCTGACTAAACAAACCTCCAACCTCCGTGTCCATATGTCTAGGGATTTTAAACATGTTCAATGGACTCATTCACAGAACGTTACAGCCAGAAGAGAGTTAGAGATCATCTGTGCAAACGTCTCATATTTGGATGAGAAACTGAAGCCTAACTGTACAGAACGACCTGCCTGAGAGGCCTCGGCAGGTTGCAGGGAGCCAGGCCAGGCCCGGCCCTGAAGGACACGGCCCGTGATGCAGAGCGAGTGGCTCAGGACTGGTTTACCAAGCGGGTAAGCGGGCCGTTACCACCGGCTTCATTCAAAGAGGTGCTTTTCAGTGAACCTGGTTGCAGACACCACTGTAAAGAGCGGGGTGCGTGGTTGGTGGTAAGGACGCACACAGCCGTGCAGTAAGGTCCTCCCAGACAGATCTCCCCCACGATACGTTCCCTCCCAATTAACCTTCTGCAGAACAAGATACCCTTCCACTCCCTCTGAGAGCATCTGTATCTAATCGGCCTGGATGAGGAGGGACGAGAAAGTCTCACCAAGGAGCATTCCTGAACTTGAAATCAGGCACTCAAACTCCCATGAAATATGTGTCTGTGCATTTGCCTCGCTCAGGAAGAAATATGAGAGCAAAGTTTCCTTCTTTGGGGGAAGGAGAAACAGGCCAATATATTACAAGCTCAGTGCATAAGAGACTTTGGCAAACACAAACTGGTCTGTCTGCTTTATTACTTCTGAGAGTATGTGGAAACTAGGTGGGTGGCAAAGTGTAACTTCCTCCTGAAAAAAGGGTAGAATTGACTGTCGATCCACCTTGAGCCGTGAACTATCTCAGGGACAGGCCTGGACATCTCGACGTGGACCCCAGGCCAAGCAAGGGGAGGCTGAGAGGCAGAGTTTGCAGTACCTCTGGGACACACGACCCACATGTCTGCAAACGCCTTCATGTTTTCATTCCTCACATTTTCCACTAACGTACCTGGGCTCAGGCTCTATGCTGCAATTTTCCTACAGTTCTCCAAGCCTCTCTCACTCCCACGCATACTGAAGGCCTCAGCTGAACCCCACGTCCCCTACTGCAGGGTCCCGTGGTGCTCGGGTGTCCCTGCTAGGCTGGGAGTTACCGATGGTGAAGCACACCTGTCCGTGCACACCTGTCTCCCCACGCCCAGCAGAATGCTTGGCACACAGAGAGCCCTCAGCAAGAACTTATCGGCTGGAGGGATGGATACACACCGTCTCTGCTTTCGGAGGCTGTGTTCCAAGTACCTCTTTTAAAACTACAAAAGGAAAAGCACTTGTTTTTCTCCAGTCTTGTTTTCTTGACCACTTTCCTCCAACGAAGTACTTTTAAGTGGAGCACGGATTGTGGAAGATCCAGAGAATTCACTGCCATTTGCATTGGCTGATGATTTAAGACTCCCACAAAATGGTTCAGACGTGGGGGGTTAGGGACACCTTGAATTTGAATCCTGTCTTGAAATAAAGCAGACCCTAAATTCCATCTCCACACAACTTTGAGTCAACAAATGTATCTCATTCATTTCTGGGTTCCTAGTAGGTTTTCAATAAAAATTTTGTGGAATAATGTCCATTTTTCTCCTACACCAAGAAAACACTGTAACATAACATTAACGTGCAAATTAGATAAATCAGCAATGAGTTTGCCTCAGCCGATCAATTGCTCCCTCTAACTGATCATCAGTGCTACAGACCTAGCATCTGGCGGCGTGAAGCGGTCTAAGTCACTCCAGAAACAGCAATCGGAACACATTCTGAATTATTTGGCTGCCTGCCCCCCAACAACTGGGAGCTGCCTCAATACAACGTCCACTTCTGCACTGGGCTTCACAAGACTGTGAGCGCCAAAACGTATCGCCTTAATTTCAGTGTGCTACTAAAACAACAGGTTTATCATACAAATCAGGGGTGGGCACGCTTTTTCTGTAAAGGGCCAGAGAGTGAATATTTCAGGCTTCCCAGGCCCTTTGGATTTTGTCGCATTTCCTCAGCTTGGTGAGAGTGTGGAGCAGCCGGAGACAATACCTAAGTAAATGGCGTGTCTGGGTCCCGAGACGGTGTTATCTACAAAACCGGGCTTGGGCTGGGTTTGCCCACCCCGATCTCAATAATGCTTTGAGGCAAACGAAAGCAAAAGACATAGCAGAGAGTTAAAGGAAAACCTCCTAATGGTTTGAGTAGAGAGAAATGATGGGAGAATAGAACCATTTTGTGGAAGAGGATAAAATGATACCAAATTAAAAATGAAAAAAAACTAAACCTTAATTGTCAACACCATATTCACATTGAAAGCAGTGATTTGGTAGAGAGTCCCTTAGAGCACTGATTAATAGATGTATCATTATAAATATAAGTGTACACTTACAATATAAAATTCTGTAAGGTACCTATACAATTTATAAGTAAAGGGAGTTTACACATAGTTCTATGACTGTATATACTTAAGTATTAAAACAAAGATAATTTATTTAAACACTGAGGGATTCTGTGAGAATTCTTTCTTTAAAAGAGGTTTGTCTGGACATTTCTCAAGGCTGAGAACCACTGGCCTAGATGGAATTGATGTTCTGTCCACCCTCTTCACCAACCAGGAAGCTCAGGAACGAAGCAGCACCGAGGAGTCAAAGGCCAGACTCCAGGCAGGACTCGCTCAAAGGCCCCATGTGTCCCATCACAGCAGCTCCTCAGTAGGAAGCGGTCTTGGTTGGATGTCGGGTTTCATTTTGGCCTGTTTGGTTTTGTTCCTTTAGTTTCAACCTTTCAGACAGTGTTTCAATCAACACGGAAGTGAGAAAAATGCTCAGGTGTGGGTCTCTTTGGAGAGAGTGTAACAGAGTCTCTGCAGCTGACACATGTGTGCACACACACGTACACTCACGTCGAGCAAACAAGCTTCTGTGGGCGTCCGAAGTCTGGTTGGTTAAGCCCTCAGCTTCCCCACAGTTGTCAGCTCCACTGCTGAGTGGGGCTTTTTGTGACTATTTTTTATCCAGTTAGGGAGGTTTCTCCCTATTCCTAATTTGCTGGGAGTTTTTATCATGAAGGAGTGTTGAATTTTATTCAGTTTTTTTCCTTCATCGATCAGCACAGTCATCTGATCTCCCCTTTTTTCTCTAGTAATCTGATGAATTACATTGATTGAGTCCCAAACGTTAAACCACCCTAAATTCCTGGAATAAAGCACACTTGGCACAATGTATTGATATTATCCTTTTTAAACATCACTGGATTTCATTTGCTAATAATTTTGTTAGGAAATTTAGCATCTTGTAATTTTCCTTTCTTGTAATGTCTTTTTCAGATTTTGATATTCAAGGTAGACTGGACTCATAAAAAGAGAAAGTATTCCCTTTTTCCTATGTTCTGGAAAAGTCTGTGTAACATTATTACCATTTCATTCTTAAATGTTTGGAAGAAACGACAAATGGAACGATCTGGACCTTATTTTACCTCATATAAAGGATCCTAGAAATCCTACTTCGCTTTTTCATAATAGGACAAAAGTCAACACAGACATCAGATTATGGACTGGAGCCACCCACCTCCAAGCACCTCCCACTCTTATCTCATCCCCAGGATGTGCAGGAACAGGGGCTCCTGGACCACAGCCTCATCAGCAGAAATCCTCCAGCACATCTCAGCCGCACAACAAGTAACCGCAGGCTGGTGGAATCGGTGCCCAAATTGACCGTTTGACACGCTTTCCTTGCTCTCTAGGGATCCAAATCTTGTAAGACTCAAGTTCCGAGGGCCCTAGATGGGTCAGAATGAACCACATTCTGCTAGGGTAACAAACAGGCCTAGACCCTCTGGGCCTCCGCTGTCAGAGATAATTCAGGTGCTTGCAGTGTGTCCGTTCCGGTCCATCCAGCGGTCTCGCTGTGCCCTGAGGCCCTCTGGGCCTAGCTGATGGAGCAGTGCCTGCCTGGAGCATCCCTGCCACCGGCACGGAGGGAAGGGAGCACAGGGAATCGGGTGCCCAAAGTGGCAGGTATCACCCGCACTCACATCCCACCAACCCCAGCGGGACAACCCAAAGGAGCCCAGCAGGGCAGGGAAACATTGGAGCCACGTGCTCTCAGCAGATGAGAGCAAGGACCTCAGTGTCCCGCCGCCCCCGCCCCCCAACCCCTCGGCCACCGTCCCTGAGCTGCTGTATCCTGGACGAGCGACCGAACCTCTCTAGGCCTCAGCTGCTTCATCCCCGGAGGGAGGCTTGTGACAATTTGCACCAGGTACATAGTGGGCACTCAACAATGGCAGTTATTATTATTATTATTTCTCACTGTGTGTAAGAATTCTTAGTGGGGGTGGGTAGGGTAGAAAAAGGAGAGAAGGAGCAGATTGGGAACCATTTTTCTAAAGCTTTGTGGTTTCAGGTAAGACAAGAGCACTTCCCACCATCACCCCCAAACACACGGGGGTGTACACAGACACACACCCACACCCACACCCACATACCCACACCCCCCCAGACACACACACCCACACAGATACACACACAGGGATGCACATACACACACACACGGGCGCTGACCTCAGCTTCTGCACCCAGGTCACAGCTCGCAAGGTAAGGGCTCTGTGAAAACGTGTCGGCCCGTCAGTACTGCAGCAAGCATGGGCCAATGCCCAGGTGCTGCCACGCTGATTACAGCGCATCCATTTCAGGGTCTTCCCAGGATATCACTTGGGGCATCTGGACGGGGTTTTGTACCACTAAATCGTGTTGTGATCTCTAACAAGTGTTATGAGGTTTACAAATGTAGATCCATTTAAAGTCCATTTTAAAAGGCATAAGCCCCAGCTGGTGCCAGGCTACTCTTCCAGACACACACACATCTTCCGGGAGAGCTGGGAGGGGACCAGGACAGCATCCTCAGGGAAGAGGAGACACAAATGCCTCCAGGGTCCCCTGGCACCCAGTGCGTGCTTCCAGCCGGGCCACCAGTGAGAGGTGGCTGGGGTTTCTCTGTGGAGGCTGGAAGAGTATCATAACTAGAAAGACCTTTCCCACTCCAAGATTATTTTAAAATCTTTTCCATGCTCTCTTTAATATTTTCATTGTTTCATTTGTTTTACGTTTAAAGCTTTGTTAGATCTAGAATTTATATGGAGCCAATATTTGAGACAGGGATCCAGTTTTATTCAGATGTTTGAATCTTCACGGATCCCCTTTATCAAATACTGAATCTTTGCAGGTATTAGGGTCAGTGCCTCCCACAATTTATCTGGTATAGCTAAACCCATGATTTATTTCTCTTATCTAATTGCATTGGCTAGTACCACCAGAACAATGCTAAATAACAATGGTAAATGTGGAAATCCTTGTCTTGTTCCTAACTTTAATGAGAATATTTCTATTTCCCCATGAAGCATGATGCTGGTTTGAGGTTGAAATAGGTACCTTTTATTTTAAGGAAGTATCCAACTATTGCTAATTTTAACTCCAAAATCTCAGTGGCTTTAACAAAAGTTTTTTTTTTTTTTTAATCAAATCACAGCCTGCCATGGGTCATGGGGCAACGAGGGCTCTGCTCTCTGCAGCCTCTCAGGGACCCATCCTGGTACTACCACTACCCAGGGCCTCAGGAGCCTCCCTGGACTCTGTGTCTGGATGGCAGAAAAGAGAAAACATGGGGGGAATTGTCTGGGAGATGTTCCATGGACCAGGCCTAGAAACAGCCAATATCACTTCTTCCTACATTCCACTGGAAAGAACTCTTACCTGCAAGAGAAGCTGACCAATGTAGCCTATCTCTGTGCCCAGGAAGGAAAGGCAACAGAGCCTGGTGAGTGCATTGCTGTGTCCATTATTCCTATAATGCACACCTGTATGCATATTTATCCATGTATGCAGTTTTATGTGTCTAAATATGTAGTTTACTGTATCAGTCGGGACTAGCTTGCGTATGCTGCAGTAACAGACACCAAAATGTCTCAGCTCATTTCTTAATGAAGACCCACCCACCTATCCAATGCAGGTCAGGGGAGTGAATCTGCTCATCCCAGTTACTCAGGGACCCAACCTGACAATGCTTCCATGACAGCTGTGGCAGGAGAAGAAAAGGCTGGAAAACCAGGCACCAACCACATCCTGTTAACAAAGGCCGGTCATGTGGCCATGGCTAACTGCCAGGATAAGGAGGTGCCATTCCCCCAGGTACCTGGATGCAGAGTTGGGCAACGTAGTGTGAATTGTGGAAGGAGCTGCCCCACCCGTGCGTATAAAACTATGAACGTGTGTTCGAAAGCCCACATCACGTCTAATCTGGTAATATTTTCACGTCCACAGATGTGCATTACTATCACCGGAAAATATGCACAAAAATGCACCTCCCTCCGAGGACAGGATCACGTTCTCAAAGATGGCGGAGACCTTGGTCTGCGTGGTACCAGAGCAAACTCAACAGAGCCTGTCCTGGAAGCGTGTCTGCATTTGTTTGTTGTAAAGCTGATAAACTGACCCTAACGGGTTGGACTAAACCATTCCACAAGTCTCCATTCCAGGGACTAACATTTATTGTGGCTAAAGATTATATTTCAGTTGGAATCTGTCAAATACCACAGAGAAGCCAAACTGAACTCTCTGTTAGCAAAGGTCAAGATTTGTGGAAATTAAATACGAAAAAAAAAATCTCTTTGGCATTTACATTTTAAATAGTCTTCTCCTTCAATTTTAGAAAAAAAATGACCCCTCTTTTCTTTGTGGATGGTCAGGTACAAAGCATTATAATAAAGTGTATCTATTCCAGGGAAATAAATCAGTCAACCTGAATTAAATTCCTACTAGGTGCAGCAGCTCTTGGAATGTGGGTAATTTGATTTTTCATTTCCAACCATTATTCAAGTTTCTAACCAGCACTTCCTTGGTTGTTGGATGGGTCAGAATAGGTCAGCATGAAACCTGAGTTAAAACTGCAATTTGGGATGGATGGCCTTCCAAGGTTTGTCCAAAGTAAGCATGGTGGGCACGTTATAACATCAGCTGTCAATCAATACCTGCCCCGTGTTTTGTTCCCTCAGGCCGCATGTTTAGAAGCAGCGCTTCTACCCTCACCTGCTGTTTGAGCAGACGGTCTGGCTAAGCTGGAAGCCCTCCTGTTAAAGAGACAGAGAAGGGGGTCTTCAGGGAGCCCCTCAGCGCCTGGGACTCCACCTGCACTCCTGCCTTTCTCTGGCCTCAACAAGGTCCACCTGACTCTGCAGCCCCAACTGTCCCCAGATTTGCCCTTTTGCTCACACTTGCTGAGAAGAGCTGTGCCCCAGATTCCACACCAAATCACGGAGACACACAGCAGAATAAACGTCAGGCTCTGCTTCTGAGAAAGTTTCAATCCAGTATGAGAGCGGGTATGTGGTGGGGGCAGCGAGCGGCCCCGCTGGCCACCTCAAGCGTGTGCTGACTTCATCAGAGCTGGGATCCCACGCCCAGAATGGCAGGACTTTCATGATCGTGACGTGCACTTTCCTCGATCATCTGGGGACCCTGGAAGGCTTTTCCGCAATCTCCTTCTGAGGCAGGGGAAGCCCTCCATCAGCAGCCTCGCCCGGCCCTCACCGCCCCCCGCACTGCTCCAGCGCTGGCCCCTCGCCTGCCGCCCCTGCCGACTGCTGAGCCAGGGGCTCCTCAGGACCCTGCAGCCTCGACACTCCCCGTGTGGACCCACTCGGTCCCCATCACCCAACATGCTGGGCGGTGGCTCTCAGGGCTCAGTCCTCCCAGACCCCTTCCTGCACCCTCTCCCGAGGCCTCCCTCCCCAAGGACACTCAGCTTCAGACCTTCTCAGGTCCATGACAAGCTGATTTGCTGGTGGCGTGACCGCTTTCCTTCTAATCCTGGCAACACGCTGGCTTCACTTCTTCTCTTTCAGGCACTGGTGCTGGGACAGGCCTGGGTCTCTGGACGCCTGGCAGGCGAGGGGCCCTCTTCCCGGACAGTCCAGCTGCTCATTCTGTGGTCTGGAATCAGGGCACGGCCCACAGTTGTGCAAGCAGCACATTGCACAACTTCAGGAGGGGACTGCTGGGTCAGAGGACAAACACACACTCAGCCTCACAAAGAAACCAACCGCTTGGCAGAATGACTGCCCAGTGTGCATGCCTGTGAGCTACACCCTGTCTCCCCACATTCCTGTCAACGCCTGAGTCATCCAGCCCTCTAATGCGGCCATTCTGACGGGTCTGAAGTGGTTTCCATCACTACTGTTTCTAGAGCTGGACCATTGGTGACACTGGGCTCTTGTCATTCAGAGTCGGCCTTGGTCACGAACCCACGTCTAGTGGGTAATCTGCAAATACACTTCATCTGTATGGCATACTTTAAAGATGACACATAACTGATAGCCAATCCCCCTAAATATTAACTGTAAATGCATCACCTCCTTGGGTCCTCACAGCCACCCGGGGTCCAGTGCAGCTAACTCGGCACCTTGCCGAGGCAGTGCGGGACCAGACATCCCACAGTGGAGGGTCGGGGCCGTGGGGAACGTGGTCGTAAGCTTGCCACCAAGTGCTGGAAGTTGACAGTGGTGATGGTTCCACAGTAATGTGAATGTACTTCATGCTGCTCAACTGTCCACTTAGACATGATGAAATCATCAGTCTTATGTCTTTTTTACCACAGTTTTTAAAGCCACTCCTTGATTTGTAGAGAATTGGCTGGGAAGGCAGGAGTGGAAGAAGCAGAAATGCCAGGTAGAAGCGACCACAGCAGCCAAGGCAGGAGTAGGGGCTTAGACAGGAACAGCGGCAGTGCAGGTACAGACGGGGAGGATTGGGGAATCCCAGAATTGCCCTCCTAACATCAGTAATTAGTACCTGAAGATCACGTTATCTGCGAAAGCACTAAGAGCCTGTTTGCCATTGTTTGTAAATGGAAAAAAAAGTCGCACTGCACTGCACGAAGACCGACTTCCCAAAACGTAACTACAACAGTGAATACACGCATAACATCTAATGGTAGGACGTACGATGTTTACATCACTTCCTGATCTTCAAATAAGTAATGTGACTGCTAAACGCTACATGTTCATTTGGTTTGTAGGCAGTAACGTGCGCAGCTTGTTATGCTCTAACATAAACACCGCATTTGCAGTGGGCCATGGCAAGTAACCCAGCCATGAATTCATCTGCTTAAAAAATGCAGATTAACATTTACAATAAAAAAAATAAGGCTCTTTCCTCTAATGAACCGTCACTCACATTATTCCCCGGTTCCAGGGATTGGGGCCTGGGAGTGTGTGTTACTCTGTGTCCCATGAGCTGGAGATCCCAGCAGGGACGGATGGAACAAACCTGAGTTTTTCATGGTGATGCTGAGCTGATGACAATGGAATCTCTCACCCCTGATTTCTTACTTTGTGAAATAATAGGTTTCTAAATTGTTTAAGGAAAAAGCATTTATATTAGCTTACTTTGTGGTTTTCCAACTGATATTAGCAATATCTTCATATTGTATGATTTTATCCTGTTGATACTTCTCATACTAAATTTACACTCGTGAACACCAAAGTAGACTAAACTAAACAAAGTAGACTAGACTGCAGACTAAAACTGCAGGTGAGTTAAAGATCCCAGATAAACAAGGAAAAAAAAAAAACTTCTCTATAGATAATCTGCCAAATTATGATCCCTAATTGGAGGATTAAAAATTAATGTTTATTATTAAAGTATATTTTTGAGAAGGAAGAAAGACTTGCTGTCTTATCCTAAAAGGACTGAGGTAAAAATGCAGCCGGTCATACAGGGACTAATCCATATTGATTTAATATAAAAATATTATAGTAAGCCAGCTTTTTCTAAGTTTGCTTTTCTAACTATGCATCTCAACTGGATGTCTCAGGAGCCCTTATTAATAAAACATGATGTTGCCTCTAAGCAGAAGGAGCCCTGGGGAACGTGCTGAAAGGAAGGGAAAGGCAAGGCAACTTCAGAGTCTGGTCTGCTTGGAGAAGGATTAAAAATACCCACAAGAAGAAAAACAAGAGTTAGAAAAAATACAAGTGCACTTTTTTAAATCTCTCCTCTTTTCTCCTTCCATATATGATTTAACAGAAGTGTTGCTTTAATAGGCTCTCAATAAACACAGCAGATACTGAATGAGTGAGTGAATGAGTGAACGAATGAATGAGTGAACGAATGAACGAGCGAGTGAACGCGTGAGTGAGCGACCAGGAGGCGCAGCACCGCCTAGGACCCCGCCTATGGAGGGTGGTGCAGAGAGCAGGAGGACGTAAGAGCTGCCATGACTTACCGCCCCTCCCTGCTCTCCGTGAGCAGATCTAAGGCTGCTCGGAGTCCTGAAGTCTAATCGTGACCTCGTCCTCCTAATGTAAGACCCAAACTGTGAAATCACATGGACTCTACTGGGTGTTTTTGTTTTTTTTAAAATATTTAGTTAGTTAGTTAGTTGCATGGGATCTCAGTTGCAAAATGCGGGCTCCTTAGTTATGGTATGCAAACTCTTAGTTGCGGCATGTGGGATCTAGTTCCCTGACCAGGGATTGAACCTGGGCCCCCTGCACTGGGAGTGCAGAGTCTTAACCACTGTGCCACCAGGGAAGTCTCTCTACTGGGTTTTTATGTTGTGCATTTCATGCATCAACACACAGTACAAATAAAAAATAAAGGCCCAAAAGACTTTTAAAGTATGATGGAAACAAAGTGGGCCAACTAATGTGTGAACAAGAGTCCAAAAGAATGGCTTAGTTATGCTACGCAACTTCACTCATTCAAGTAGGAAGTAGAGTCCAAACACTCACTGCTTATTTAAACCTACATCCCAGTCCCGACTCAGAAACACGTTTTGGGAATTCCCTGGTGGTCCAGTGGTTAAGACTCTGAGCTTTCACTGCCGAGGGCCCGGGTTCAATCCCTGGTCAGGGAACTAAGAGCCTACAAGTCACACGGCGTGGCCGAAAGAATAAGAAATATGTTTTAATAGTGCAGACAACCTAATCTAGCCATTCAGGACCTCCATTTCCCCCAAAAAAGGGTTGGATCAGGTGGCTGCTGTGGAATCTCTCAGTTCAAAGACTCATACTGTCCTTCTAGTGAGCAGTACTTTGAACTGATGTCTAAAGAAGTACACACGCCAAGCTCTCTGACTAGGCTCTAACCACTAAGTAAGAAACCTGGGCTCTTCTCCAAGAATCTTAAAACTTACTTAGAATTTTAAGTTGCCTCATGGATACAGAACAAATCTGCTTTTAACCAAAATATTTGATTGGTGTGCTCATACAGACATACTTTAATTATCTATTCCCAACTTCCAATATTACAGAAGTTATTTTAAAGTCTAAATCTATAATTAATAGGCTTTTTTGTGTGGGGAAGGAGGCTGTCGGTTTTTAGCTAGCATTCTAAAATCCTGCCTAGGAACAGACTTCCCTGTCTTCAAGTTACATATGATGGAAAATTTAAGTGTAGTATTACCATTTTGTGCAGATTTAGATATTTTAGCTGATCTAAAATCATAAAATATACAAAATTTATGCATTTATGGAGACTTCCCTAAATCAACCCTTCCCTTCACCCCCACTTTTAAAGAATTTGGCCCATTATAGCTGAACAAATTCTGCTTATATGTGTTTTTTCCATGCAGCTTCTATGTTTTGAAGTGTTTGCACACTAACATCAAAACTAATACACAAGTAATGTCAAAAGCAGCCATATTACAGAGGTAGTAGCATAAACGTTTCATTAAATTAATTCCCAAAATCAAATGTGCGGTTCCCAGCACATTTATTGAGAAGTGACGGTTTGCAGCAAAAGGGTATATACAGATATAAACTTCAAGGCCTTAATGATCAAATCAAAGTAACTCCATTAAAATTATAGTGCTCTCTATCAATGAAGAATGGATTTAAAGTACAATGAGTCAGTAACCACAGACCCTCACCGTAACCAATAATTTTAAACTTTCCTCCCGTAAAACATTTAATGAATGAGATACAACTAGCTAAGGTAAGTTTCACCTTCTTTTCCTTAATTCGTCTTCACTCTGGGTACATTTTTTTAATGAAAAGACAAAAAAAAAAGCTGAAACCATAAGTATTTACAAGAGGAATTATTAGCACCACAAAGATTTATAACTCCCGTAACTTCCATAAGAATATCAAAAATGGTTTGGAGCTATACGTGATGCCAATATACAGCAGCTCATACAGAAAAAAATCACACATAAAGGTACATTTTTGTGAAATCCACTGGCAAGGGGAAGGAAAGACAGACTCTTTCCTTTGTAAATAATATTATTTGTAAATAATAGGGCTTTGCATTTACCGCAGTTTCTATAAGTGCTGACACAAACAGCCTTCCTAGATTAGGCCAGCAGGTGGCGGTATTGACCGTTTGCCAGAACAGCCTGAACCTGGCTGGAATTTCTCATTGTTTCAAAAGAGTAATTCCCAAGAAATACAAATGAGTTAATCTTATCTCTGTTTTGAAACGTTCAAAGATATTATTCCATCCTATCAGAGACTACTGTGAACTCCCTTTGTAAAGCCTGATGATCCATCTATTTCTCTTGGCTCAGGCGTAGAGCATTCAAGAGACGGGGCGTCTTTCATTTCCAAGTCTTAGTAGCTGATGGGATACTTTATCTGTTTCACGGCCAGACAAGCACCACTGTTTACCTTGCCCAGGACAGAGCTTTGGAACAACAGGGGAATTTTCCTATCAACATACAGAGCAACATACCCATGAGACAAAAACAAGTTTGTATTTGGAGTTACAAACATTATAAGAGTGCAGCCTGCTGATTAGTTTATAAACCCACTATCAGGTCAGGATCTTCTGACAGACTTCTCTTTTACTGTATTTTTATTTGATATCACTTATCTGTGGGTGGAACAATCTCTGACAGGAGGACTTTGAATCACATCAACAAGATAAAATGAAACAGGTCATATCGTCAAAGACACATTTATAAACATACGTACTGGTGCATCATCTAAATAAAATTTTCTCACTCTTTTTTTTATTACCAGACTTTACACATTCCCTTCAGTAGGCACTGCTGAAACCACAGATGAATTATTTATCCTTTTCAAGTAGGGCAGGGGTTGGCAAACTTTTCTTAAAGGGCCAGACAGAAAATCCTTTAGGCTTTGAGAACCAAGAGGCAAAACTGAGGATATCATGTGGGTACTTATACAACCATTTAAAAATATAAAAACCATTCTTAGCTCAAGAGCAGTACAATACCCAGCAGCAGGCCAGACTGGGCCTATAGCCTGTAGTTTGCCAACACGTTTCTAGAGAATAAACTCTATTGTGGGTTTTTCTAGCCAAGTACATAAAGTCTCTCAGAAAGATAGACTTTAGCCTTGTATATTGTTTTAAGTTTTTTCCTGTTTAAAGCTATACAGTAGAATTTTATACTCATATTTCATATTTTAAAATATATATTGTATTATTGTCATTAAGAAATAAAATCCTGGACCTGAGATCAGAAAATTTGGTCCAAAAGACACTCGTGATGCTGTCCAGTGGGCTGGATTTGGTGGGGGACCACGGTGGGGTGGACTAGGGGCAGGCTGGAGAGAAAACAGCCACAAATAAACAACCATAATGCTGTGTACAGCATGCAAACCACAGCACACGCTTTTCAGTAAAGGCCTTAGTTAGAAAGCACTCAGTGTTAGTGAGTTTTAATTTAACTTTAAAATCGACA
This sequence comes from Hyperoodon ampullatus, assembly GCF_949752795.1. NCBI lineage: Eukaryota > Metazoa > Chordata > Mammalia > Artiodactyla > Ziphiidae > Hyperoodon > Hyperoodon ampullatus. The sequence continues at coordinate 104,179,060 of NC_136923.1, forward strand.
CTTGTTACAAATCATTAGCACTGCAGGCTTTTCAAGGAAAGACTCCCCTTCTTGCCGACTCTGCAGGCGAGCTCTCCTGCGGCTGGTGTCTGTGTTTGTCCTCCGTGGAGATTTGAGGGACTAATGAACGGATCTGTAGAACTAACTTAGAATGAAATGTGAGTTTTGGGTTCACAATTTCTTTTTCTTCCCTTTCACCAGATCACAGGATATTTCGCAAAGTAGATTAGCCAGTAGGAAAGGAATGGCATAAAATAACAGACTCACTCAATAATTATTTTATCTTTGACTTTACAGTATAGTCGGAAACATTCTCAGAGGCTTGCTTTTTAGGAATGAGGAAGAGAAACTTGACTGGGTATGCTGTGTGCTGGGCCCTGACTGGAGCTGGGAAGGACCTTCAATAGAGCGCAGTCCAACCCCTTGTTCTGCATATGAGTAAACTGTGGCCCAGAGCACCTGTGTGACTTACTCAAAGTCACACGGCCAGAGACTGACAGGGCTTTTGCCTAGGCCGCTTAAAACCAACTTTATAGTTCCAAGGGTGGAGCTAAAAGCAAGTTTTCTTTCTTTCATTGAATGGGTCTTTACTTAGACTCACAAGATAAGCATGAAATACAAGCTAATTTGAATGCCTACTAGCCTTGCCCTGCGATCCAGTAAAAATGGGGATTAAGGGTACACGTCTCCCCATTCCAGGCTGGTTCTGGTGCAAACCGCAGAGAGCTGTGGGGCTGTTAATTTGCTCGGGGGGCCCGCAGATGCCCAGGGGCCTGGATCCTGCCTCCTCTGGGTGGGGACTGGCCATACTGTGTCTGAGGCTCCCGGATCGTGGCACAGACCAGCAGCACGTCTGCCTCAGACCGCCGCAGGCAGAAGGTCACTGGGCCCTACCTTCAGGGGAATCAAAGGGACCCTCACAGGAGCCCAGGCATCCCAAAGCCGGGCTCTCTATCACAAACAACAGACCAACCCCTTAAACATGTAAAATCAACAAAAGCCTGTCACACCTTTACATATAAACACATCAAACTGCTTCCTTATAATCAACTCACATCAGCAAGTTCTGTTTTTAGATTTAAGGCTTCTACTTTATGGGACACACTGTGACCCATAAAATACATTTTTATCACAAAGTGGCATTTGCTCAGGGGGTTCCCGGCTGCCCAGGTGTATTGCCCGCGGGCCCCACCAAGACAGTCTGCAAATCTTGATTCCAGGCGGCCAGGACAGGTTTTGTTCTATTGAGCCACGGCACCTTCTAACCCAGAACCTCACCAGCACTCAGGCTCCCCACTCATGTGCCCATCTTCTCCAGAAAGAAGCAGGGCTTTATCAGACTCTCTAAGACTGTTTCCAATATGAAAGCAGACAGATGGCAACATAATGCCAAATGCAATGTGCAGACTGGTTTGTAGATGGCAAAACGGAGCCAGCCCGACCCCAGCCCCAGAGGGTGGCCCTCTTCTCCTCCACACGGAAGAGGACCCTTGCAGGGGATGTACTACCCTGGGTGCCCTGCCTAGCTCGCCCCTCTTCTCGGAAATGTGATTTCCAAGCCCATGGCCCAGCCAGGCTATCATCACAGTGACCCCAAAGGGCCCCGAGACATTGGCCGGGCCAATCAAAGCCCATCCCAGGACTGTTTTTAGCTGTCGGTGGCTTGGAAGAGCTTTTTCTTCCTTGGTTGTAAGGTCTTCAAGAAATAGGCCTGAATCTCCCAGGCCCCCGCCCCTGGTTCTGTGACAGAGCCCGTGTGGAGTAGGACAGACAGAGAGAGACAGAGACAGAGAGGGAGGGAGAAAGAACGGAGGGCATAGAGCAAGGGTGCGAGACAGGACCGGCACATGGACACAAGGGTGTCGATGCAGCACCAACTCACCAGATACAACGTGAGAGCAAAGGTGCCCCACCTGCAACAGGGCACTGGAGGAAACGTGCCCCAGGAAGGTTTCCATGGTCTCCAAGAGCCTTAAAAGAAGCCTAGAGAGTACCCTGGCCTGTGCACAGAGCAACACACCGCGGCTGTGGGCTGGGTACCGCCCACCTGCATTTTATTTTCCTTGCACAACACTGGTTGATTTTTCAGTGAATCAGTTGCCAACATTTACAAACCAACCTTTTCTGTGTGAACCTGGATCCCGGTGTGTTGGCGACAGTATGTGGAGAGCACAGCACGATGCCTGCCCTCTTCCGATGCGGCCATTGGCGGCAGGCTGGCGAGTGGGTGCTGGGCCCCCAGGCCAGGCAGGCCCAGTGCCTTACCCAAGTGTCTCTTTAAGTGCTGGACGTGGCATCGTGCCCACAGCACACAGGACAGGAGAATACCAGCCTTGCTGTGAGCAGCCTGGCGAGGCTGTTCCCACAACTATCGTCTAATGGAAATGCCAGTCTCTCAAAATGCAAGGTTATGACATTTTCTCAACTAGGCTCCCAAAGTTTTTCCTTTTAAACTAAATGTAATGATGTCAAATATTTAGGAGTATTTTTATTGGGATGCTATACATATACTATACGAGCTATTACGGAGAATAATGTTCTATCGATGACCTTTTACCAAACACTTCAAAGTTCTATTAAATCCTGGAGCAAACCTACCCAAGCTGACATTACCTGTGATCCTATCTGTTGTCTGCTTCAGATACACTGGAGGGAGCACACCATGTGATTACAAGAGAAAAGTCCTCTGGGGCCTCAAGAAATAGCCCCTCCGGAGTGCATTTAACATCACAATTCCACTTGCAGAGTAAGTCCCTCTCTTTTAAATTTGCAGGGTTGGGATCAAGGGGCAGAAAGGACTGTTTTTCAGCGCAGCGCCCAAGGGTTGTATTTAAGAGCTGGGAGACTGGGGAAACAGTCGGTTATGTGAAATTCCTGCCAGCTGTGTGGTCTGTTTTCTCCCAAGAAGAGGCTGACTAAAGGTGGCTTGATGTAGAAGGAGCATCTACCAGCAATCGACCAGCATGACCATCCATACTTATGGCAGGATATTGGGCCCTTTTCCTTCCTCACAGCACCCTCAATGAGGGATTTATCTTTGTCTTCCTTTTTTTTGTTTGTTTGTGTGTTGGTGTGTATAAGATGGGACGATCTTTTTTCCAGCCTCGGAGATCTGCAGGCACTGTTATCAGCGGGTGGGTGGTTGGGACCAACTGGCTGTTTGCTCCGCCGGACTGTGACTCTGCTTTGGACTCTGTCTCATTTTTGTTCTAAAGCCCTTTTCAAAATGCTCTGCCAGATTTGCAGTAAAGCTGAAGGGGCTAGTTTCCATTCTAACTTCTCTTTTCAAATTAGGTCTCCAATTTCAGCCTCAACTCCATTGACAAAATGAGATGAAAGCACTGCTTTTACTCCCAAATGCTGTCCAAAGGGATATTCTAATCTAGACTGAAAATTCCTATAGTTTCGTTTTTGATTTTTGTTGTTGTTATTGAGATATAATTGACATAGCACATTGTATTCGTTTCAGGTGTACATCGTAATGATCCGATATTTGTATGCACTGCAAAATGACAACCAAAACGTCTCATTCACGTGTCACAAAACAGTTACAAAACATTTTTTCTTGCGATGAGAACTTCCAAGATCTGCTCTCCCAGCAACTTTCAAATATATGATGTAGTATTATTAACTATGATCAGCATGCTGTACATCGCATGCCCATGATGTCTTTCTTTCATAACTGGAGTTTGTAACCTTTGACCCCCTTCATCCATTTCACCCACCCCAACCCGTCTCTGGCAACTTCCAGTCTGTTCTCTATATCTATGAACGTGGTTGGGGTTTTTTATGGGTTTTTTGGTTCCAGATCCCACATATAAATGGAATCATACAGTGTTTGTCTTTTCTCCATCTGATTTATTTCACTCAGCATAATGCCCTCAAGATCCATCCATGTTGTTGCAAATGGCACAATTTCATTCTTTTTTATGGCTGAGTAATATTCCACTGTGTGTGTGTGTGTGTGTGTGTGTGTGTGTGTGCACGTGTGTGTGTGTGCATAAGAAGGAGGGAAGGAAGGGATAAAATAATTTCTTTAGCCATTCATCCATCAATGGACACTTAGGTTATTTCCGTGTCTTGGCTATTGTAAATAATGCTGCAATGAACACAAGAGTGCATATATCTTTTCGAGTTAATGTTTTCATTTCTTCAGATATATACCCCAGGAGTGGAACTGCTGGGTCATACGGTTGTTCTACTTTTAATTTCTCGAGGAACCTCCAGACTGTTCTCCACAGTGGCTGCACCAGCGTACATTCCCACCAGCAGTGCACAAGGGCTCCCTTTTTTCCACACTCTCACCAACACTTCCTATTTCTTGTATTTATGATCATAGCCAATCTGGCAGGTGTGAGGTTACATCTCATTGTGTGTTTGATTTGCATTTTCCCTGATGATTAAGGCACAGGGATTAGGGTTGAAGACAGTACATATAAGAAGAGGATTTAGACTTAGACAACCCCATGAGAGCTGGCAACAGTCAGTGGGAAGATAATGCTTGTGCACCCCATGTCTCAGGCCCCCAGACAGTCAGCCACCTCCAAATGTAGACCCCACAACCTGTGCCCCCAGAAGGCAGTAAAACAGCAAGCACACTCTCCCTCTCAAAGCTAAGCTCTCAGGACATAAAATCAAGACGGAAAGGGAACCTCATCGGTTTTACCGATGACCCACAGCAATGTTTGTCCAAGCGGATGCAGGTCTGGTGAGAGCAGCAAATGCACAGATCTGTGAGGTCAGCTCAGCAACAGGTTTCTGGAGCCTGTGTCCTACCCTGCAATTCTCCTTCTTAGGACAGCACAATGCAAAACAACAGTAAAGCAAAAAGCAGCAAAAAGGGATGAAAAAGAATAGCCTGACTACACCAAGGATGCCAACATATTGGGAACCAATAATAAAATCTGGGTTTCAGACTGAGAATAAACAGCCAAAGACCTCAATGCAGAGAGAGTGGAGTTTAGACCTGCTGCTGAGCCATCAGCCCACACTGTGAGCAGGTGCAAGAGGCCCGGGGTCTACACCCGGCTGCAGCCTGGGGCCCATGACAACAGGCAGTGCAGACCATAGCTCGGTGGGACCTTCACTACAATTGTGGAAATGAACAAAGACCAACCAAATGAGGAAAGCAAAGCCATCTGTTCAGAGCTCACTTTAGCAGGGGACTCAGTCCCATACTTAAGTGTGGCAGAGACTCTAAGCCAGGAAGAGAAGCGGGAAAGCTTTACAGTGGAAAAAGGGAAGCTTCGGGTGTGCCCTGACTGGAGGCTGTTGACGTGGGGAAGATGTCAGCAGGCGAACTAGAAGAGGGGTGTCCATGTGATTGGTTAGGGGTGCGTATTCGGATTTCTCTGGTTGGTCCTACGCTGGAAACGGGCAAAAGTTAGGGAAGCTGTCAGTTGTTAATCAAGTCCTGGCCATTTCTGGCCGACTGTCACAGAGGCTGCTGTTTGGCTTCCTGGACTGGTTACCACAGACAGTGACTTGGTTTGCTGAACTGGTTACCGTGGGTAACAACTTGCTTCTTAGGCTGGCGGCTGCAGATTGCGGGTCAGGGCTCTGGTCACTGTCCGCTGGTGTGTTCAGTCTCTCAGCCCAGAGCCTTCAACTCAGCAATGTCGCTCCTGGGAATTTGTCTTAGATGGATGAAATGGGCTGTGTACAAGGCTACACACTGCAACGTTGTTTTGAGAGAAAAAAGGAAAGACTAAAAACAACCACAACATCTTTCCACAGGGCACAGGATACAGGAGTGAGGGTATAGCCCTTTAACCGAATACTAAGTCAGCGTCCCCTTTTCTGTGTTCCCAAGCCCCTCACACAGCACTCACGTGGCACCCCTTTACCTGTCAGGCTTTTCTAATGTGTGTTTCAGGACTTGAAGCAAAATTCAACGTTATTAATCATTGTGTCCTCTTGATAAATATTTGTCAGTTGAGAGTGGAAATGCAGAGTAGCAGTTCCTCTCCAACCAGAGGCTAGGCAGTCATGAAAAGCAGTGCCAAGTTTAAATTTCACCAACAGAAAAACACAATTCCATAAATCAAAGCATTGTTTTTGAGGAACAAATTTATTTTACCATGAATTTAGACGTTAGAACACATTTACAGAAGCAGTGTGGCTGTTTAATTCAAATTAAATAAGGTTCTTGAAACATTATCTAAAAGACGTCACCAGCAGACTTTGCCAAAGACCCACATAGTAAATATTTTAGGCTTTGAGGATCATATTGTATCTCTCACCTACTCTTCTTTGTTGTTCGTTTGTTTGATTGTTTGTTTGTTTTTAACAACCTTTTAAAAATGTAAAACCTTGGACTTCCCCGGTGGCACAGTGGTTAAGAATCCGCCTGCCAATGCAGGGGACACAGGTTGGAGCCCTGGTCTGGGAAGATCCCACATGCCACGGAGCAACTAAGCCAGTGCACCACAGCTACTGAGCCTGCGCTCTAGAGCCCACGAGCCACAACTACTGAGCCCGCGTGCTACAACTACTGAAGCCCACATGCCTAGAGCCCGTGCTCTGCAACAAGAGAAGCCACTGCAATGAGAAGCCCATGCACTGCAACGAAGAGCAACCCCCGCTCACCGCAACTACAGAAAAGCCCACGCGCAGCAAAGAGGGCCCAACGCAGCCAGATTAATTAATGAATTAATTAATTTTTAAAAACTGTAAAACCTTCCTCATTTCTAGGGCTGTATAAAAACAAATCACAAGCTGGATTTGGGGTTCGCAGACCCCTGCCTAAAAGCCAAAGTTCTCTGACTTCCTTCTTAAGAGGAGAGGATACTGGAGGAACGTCTAAGTCTGAATATCTGAATATCACGCACTCTTTCCTTTGCTGCATCAACACGCTGCTCACGACTAAAACAAGGCTCCGAGGCATGAATCCCTGTCTTAGCTTATATCAGGCGCTTCACAGGTGTGACACTGAAACTCTAGTCACAGTGCACTCCGGGGACAAAGGGAGGAAAATGTTGTCCAGCCGGCAGCACCCCGAGGAGCAGCCCTGAAACAAGAGCACAGCCAGAACCCAGGGGCGCGGCCCCTGTGGAAATGGACCTCTGGGCCACCTCCCTGCGGCAGGGCCAGTGCCGAGGGCTGCTGGCCCACCATGAACCAGAGTGGACCCGCGGACAGCCTGAGTGCCTAGTTCAGCCAGTCTTCAAGGGCCTGAAGCTCCAAGACAGGTTGGCTTTGATCCTTTTTTTTTCCTATTTTACACGCATTTATTTCATTCTATTCACATTGTACAACTGTTATACAGCCTATAAAAAGTACCAAAGCCTAATGCATTTTCCAATGCCAGGTCAGAGCTAAGCTGTGAAAAAAGGAAAAGAGTGCAGGAAGGTCCAGGAAGAGCTGCGTGTGGGTAGGAGGCCGGCCGCCTGGCACCTGACGGCTCACATAGCCTCTGAGGCCACCACACCGTTCCTGCCACGAGGCTTCCTTAGTTCAAGGTGACTTTTCTTTTGAGGACAGGACCAGGAGACTCTGTATGGGTCTGACCTGGGTTGCCCCTGCTCCATCTGGGTTAAAATTCATTTGGCATTTGCAACAGAGTTGTCTGAAACAAACCTTATTTGCTGCAGAAACGCCTCATGGATGTACCGTCCCATGTGATCTGACAATATTTACACTGAAGATAGCCCTGCTTCGGATCCCACACTGGCAGCTGGGCTTCCAGAGCGGCCCTGCAGCATCTCCCAGAGCTCACCGGCTCCTCCTTTCCCCAGGGCTCCCGGCACCCTCCTGCCTGTCACTGCAGCCCGTGACCCTGGTGGGGCGGCTGCCCCCGCCCACCCCCACCCCACCCCCCATTCCTGAGCCGCAAGCTGGTCTTCCCCCTACTTCTGCGTGCGCGTCAAGCCCTGGGCCCATCCTGGCTGGCAGGGGGGCCCTACGGCCAGTGCCGCCCCAGGGGAGCAGCCACACACAGTCCCAGGCCCCTGCGAGCTCAGTGTGGACCTGCCCACCTCCTGGGTGCCAGCCTCACGCAGCCTCACGCGCAGGCTGGGCTCACCTGAGAGATGGTGGCTCTAAGCTGCGCCCTCTTGTAGGGGTCCCTGCAGTCATCGGGGGGCCTTCTCAGGCACCAGCCACCCCGCCTGGCCGGGAGAGCTGGGGGACCGGTGCTGTACCTCCATTCGGACTGTCTGTGCTCAGAATCCAGGCTGGGCCAAAGGTGGGTGTCCCTTGGCCCCAGCAAGAGCCTGGGGGACAGGGCCTCCGCGGCAGCCCCTCGCCCAGGCGCCTGATCAGGTTGGTTCTCATCCCTTCCTGGAGAATCCAGGTGTCCGCGTCAGTCTGGCTTGTCAGCCTTCCTAAGGGCGTTCGCCTGCACCAGCTCTGTCCTTGGCCTGACCACACCACATAAATATTTCCTGCGACCAAAGACCAGCTTATTTGCTGAGTTAACGTACATGAAGCACTTAGAGCTGTACCTGGCCTGTAAGCTGTGCTACACGTGTGCTGTTCCTACCGGCAACACCTACAGGCTGGGCTTTTAGTAGGAGCTTAGTAAACATTTTTAAATAAATGGATAAACAAACAACATGACTCATGGATATGAGACCACCCCCTTCCCCAAGGTTCTGGCAGTTGACCCATTGTCCTTGGAAATGTTAATAAACTTGGGAAAATCCAGACCCCTGCCCCCAAGGCCTGAAGCCTCTGTCAGACCCCAGGGTTCATCAGAGCGAATGTGTCCCATGAATAAAGACAGGGAAGTGGCTGTTTAAGGAAAGGATCTCCCTTTAGGGTTTGCCTGAAGGCACAGGCATGGGGAAACCACGCGTTTGTTTTACTTCCCTGGACTGAGAGTAGCAATTCCAGTTTAAACAGCCTGGAGGAGAGGAGGTGGGAATGGGGAGGAGGAGGAAGCAAGTAACTGTTTACAAAGCGTATTGAGCAGCCAGGAGAATGACAACTTCAGTTACTCCCAGAAAGAGAAATGCAGAGGGAGCTGGCGGCAGGATGTGTCTGCTCAGGGAGAATGTCCTAAAAAGCAGAGGAGCCCTCATCACTTACAGAGAAGAGAAAGGAGGATTAGGAAACTGATGGGTACACCCCCCCACCCCGAGAATGCCTGTCACCAGCCATGTGCAAATTCTGACGTTCGAATACACCAAAGTCTTCGTGGTTTCCTGATACATCCACCCAATCTGGCTGAAAGGAATGGGGCTCGCCAACAGAAGACAAACTTTCAAAACACTGGGACCCAGTTTTAAACTGAGCAAAGGCTTATTTTAAGGGATTTAGTTTCTAACTTTTAAATAACATTTTCTTGTTAATTAAAAGAAAAAAATGTGTATGTCCAAGAGCACTGTAAGGAACTACAAAAGCATAGATATAATTCCTACTTTCAAAAAGCTGATGCAAATTTTGTTTACTCAGGAATCCACATACACCAAATGAGTGTGTATACAGGTGGCACATTCAATCAAAAAATAGGCTCTTTGTAGCACCAGCACTGCAGGAGGACAGCCTTCTAGTCTATGTTCCCTCTCCAGGTGCGTAGACAATGATCTAATCCATAGGACGGATCCATCTGGACCAGGCACCACTCTTTAAAGGACTGACTGCAACAAACTGAAACCAATGATGGCATAAACTACATATAAGTCAGTGAACTGTGGACTCAAGCGAATAATGTGTTTGGAGAATATACAAATAATGTGTTGGCACAACTGCCACAATTTTTAAATAACTATCGAGTTTTCCTCGTATAGTATTGGTAGAACTCTGCCAAGAACAACCAGGAAAAATACAGGTCTGTAACAGGTCCTTTTTTTCTGATATCACAGTAGTTCTGCAGCACTCAATAGTCTGCCCATTCATTCATCAAACTTGAGGAATATTTTTTTTGCCTCATTTTCTCTCTCCTCCTTTTGGGACTCCAGTTACGTAACCTCTTAGTGTTGTACCAAAGATCCATGAGATTATTCATTATTTTTTCGATCCTTTTTTCTCCATGTTATTCAGATTGGAAAATTTTCTCTTGATCTGTCTTCGAGACAGAATTTGTTTGGTTCTTATTTACAGTTTCTAGGTCCCTCCCGAGATCTCCTATCTTTTCAATTATTATGCCCGTATTTTCTTTTACGTGAGTGTGGTTAATATATGTGTTAAAATCCTTGCCTGTTGTTTCCAACAATTTGGTCATCTTTAATGATTCATCCATCTCCAGTGACTGTCTTTCTCTTGAAAATGGGTCACATTTTACTGTTTCTTCACCGGTCTAATAATTTTGTACATTGTGAATGTTATGTTGTGGAGACTCTGGATTTGATTACATTCTTCCTGAAGTTTGTCTGTTTGGTTGTTTGTTTTAGCAGGCAGTTAATGTCACTGAATTCAAACTGCAAACCCAGTCTTTGGGAAAGCAGTTGGGGTGACCACACACCCCAGTCTGCCTGGAACTGACAGGGGTTCCTGGAAATGGGAGGGTCCTGGGCAGCCTGGAGCAAACTGGTCACCTTGGCAGCAGCTGAAGTCTCAGTCCAGCTCTTTTAGTCTTTGCTGCTGCAGTTGTTTGGAGTCTGTCCCACATATACATGATGTACATACAAGATTCAGGGATCAGCCAGAGACATGGGCAGAGTTTAAAACACAGAATCTCTGCAAGCAAGATCTTAACCACATCCAGTGCTCTCCAAGAACAGAGCTATAACTTACACTGATGGCTTCTTCCTCCAAGGAGATTCCTTGGACAGACTCACTCAGGACATACAAGTACTCACAAAGGTGCTCACACGAAGGGCACGACCACTCCCCCACACACAGGACAAGGCCCATCATCTTGGTTAAATTCTGAAAATGACTTGATAAGTCGAGGGTCACTCCATCCCTGACACTGTCAGAAACAACTATTGACTCTCCTGGCACACATTTTAAAAAGTTCAATGTCATTCAGGTCTTTTTAGATTCTGGAGGCAACGGGTTCTTCATTTACAACTTTACCATTTATGCTGTTACTCACAAATCAGCCCGACTCAAATGAGACTTTCTACAACAAAAGTCTCTGCAATCCATCCAAAGGGCAATACAACAAGCACTCCCATTAGCGCCACACCCACCGCAAGCCTCCCTGCCTGCGGAGGTCTTAGCAGCTCCTCTGGGGCCCCTGCTCACAATGCCCATAAGGCCCGCAGGGGCTGCCACCGCGAGAGTGATTCCCTCACCCACCCCACACCGTCAGAAACCGACTGCTGCCTCATACTGGGCTTCTGCGGAAGTACAGGTCCTCACGGCCAGAGCCCACGGCCCTCCATACCCAGCCTCCCACTGTGCCTTGAGCCATGAAAACAGCATGGCCACCAAGCCCTTCCTGATACAACAGAAACTGTACCTACAGGATGAAGTCAAACCTGGACCCTCTTGCATATCCCACCTGAGGGAAGGGGTGAACTTCCCTGTCCGAAGTACCTTGCCAGGGAATTCGTGCACTTCTCAAGTGGGCGTGCCACCATCACAGAGCCCACGGGAAGGCTGCTGAATGTTTATTCTATGTGTATATGGGGGGGCCTCAGAGAAATGAAGTGAAAATCCCAAGAGGTGATCAGACCCAGAGGTTTATATACTATTTTAACAAAGGGTGATAAATTGCACAGAAATGGTAAGACGAAGGAAAAGGTTTGGGCTTTTAGGGGCAGTACATTTGAGAAAGTAAATGTATAGGAGAAGCCAATGGAAAATAAGGGTTATTCAGCAAGGTTTGTCTGTGCAGACGCATCTCAGTGTGGCCTCCATCTCCTGTGTTAAAGACTGTTTTCCCCCCTGGTATGGGGGGAGGCACCTCCACAAGGGAAATGTACGCCCTGCTTTTAAGCAGACAGGGAGAGGGCAGAAAGCTTTCCTGGGGTCTGCTTTTTCTCAATTGTTTTCAGATCAAAATCATCCTTTTACCTAAGTGGCATATTTAGGGGTGGCCTGTTGTGATCCCCTTCAATGTCTCCCTCAAGGTAAGAGCCATCTGGCCTTTCCCCCTCACGTTGTCCTGGGCTGGGCTGGCAGCTCCATTACCGTCAGGAGCCAGACTCCTCCCACCCTGTTGCTCTGCAGTCCCCAGCACAGTGCTTCCTCCTTGTCACTCACACTGGCTGCTCGACCTCTAGCCATGATGTCCACGTTCTAGCCGGGAGGGAGAGGGAAGGACGAAGAACAGTGTGCCTCTCTTGACATGACAGTAACTAGCTAGAGACAGTAACTCTGCACTAGATACAGAGTCCTAACTATCTATCACCTATCGCAGTGGAGGCAAGAGGCCTGATACACTGGACTCCTCTTGCAAAGTGGGAAGTTTCTCACATTTCCACCTTATGGCTAATATTTTCTGGTAGCAATAAAATAAGATTTCACACCTTTTTTTCCCAATCATCTTTGTCAGTGTTTGAGCAGAAACACACTCTGGTATTCAAATAAAGTGACTTCGGGTCTGGAAAATGGCCAGCCTTACGCTGGAAAACTTCAGACCAAAATCTAAAACTGGTAGAAGAACTCAACAGCCCTAACATCATTAAAAACGGAGTGAAGGTGTTAAAATTGAATTTTCAAAGACCAAAGATACGTGGTATTTTTGCATAGATGTCAGTAAGATGTTTCAGTGATACCATCTTGAGACAAATAAAACAGGACTGATGTTTGTACATATACTCGTGTGCTTTTTTCCTGGATTCTCATCATCTTTAATTTTCTTATTCCTGGAAGAGGCTTACTCAACCCTGAGGCTTTTCTCGTAATAAAACCTTTCCAAAGGTCTCTGGTTCAGTGGCACTCAGTAAATCTTTTAAAGTAGTAAAATTGAAAGCAACATTTTTTAAATGCCCCAGGACAATATGCTGTCTCATAAACATTAGGATTAGTTCTCAAGGAAGAGAATTTTTTCTAAAACACTGATAGAGCTCAGTGCCACAAACTTCACAACTGTCTGGAGGAGATCTCTAAGAGCTCACTCCCTGGTGAGTAAAGCCAAAACTTTAAAACAGGATGATGATTAGATTATTAAGGAAAACCTGGTCCCGGATCTAGTATTGATTCTCCACCATCAACAACTGGATGATGGGTCAGCTACAAGGACTCATATAAAAGACATTCCAACGCCTTCTATGACGCATACCCCATCATTCCAGGCAGAGATGAGATATCCAGCTGTTAAACATTTTTATCTGAATTTCAAAAGAGTAATAAAATGTATGCTTATAAAGAATGGAGTATTATATCTATTTGTGGAAAAGATATCCTATTTTACATTTTAGAGAGACATTAAATAAAATCATTTTGTTTCCTTATTAAAAACTCAAATTGGTAGGTCCTGAGATGTGACTAAGCCATACTTACTACTGTGGGGACACCCATAGTTTGCATAAAGATTATTTTAAAGTGAAAACAGTTGGACTTGATGGGGCTCAAGGCAGGCCACCCCAAAATAAGCCACTTCGGTATATTGATTACTTTTAATTAAAGTTACTTTAGAAACAGCCAAAGTATGAAGGACACTCTTACCCTCCTTGGTCCCCTGAAAGTACAAAATAAATCTCCCTTGTGAAATGTACCCTCTCTGAACCAGGAGGTAGTGAGTCATCCTTATTGCCAGAGATAGAGAATTTAGAGTCGAGAAGGTTGTACTAAAAAAACTTGTTACTTCTTCACTAATTTACTACCCAAAGCCCAAACTTGTCAATTCTTCAAAGTTATTGCTTCTTTGTCTAAAAGGTATGAAAGCGGTCTGCTTTGAATCTGCTTTGACTTCTTTGAGTCTCATGTTTCTATGAGTTCCTGTATGTAGGAATTACATTTGTTTTCCTCCTGTCAATCTATCTTACATCAATTTAATTATTAGACCAGCCAAGGAACCTAGAAGAGAAGAAAGGAAAAGTCATCCTCCTCTTCAGTTTTGGCAAGAAAGCCAGGAGACTCCAGTGGCTGGACACTGCTCGCCCCGGGGCTGCTGCAGCTGAGGGATCCAGGGACCTCAGATAAGCACCAGCGGAAGAGAATTCTTACCACATCAGTCTCCCAGATCTCTGCATGCAGGGTCGGTCTGTTAATATCATGAGTGGTGAGAGCCCTTTTCTTTTTCCGAATTTAGATCAGCAGGAGAAAATATTTGTGTAAATTAGTTCCTTGGGTATAGTGACTCTGGTAAACATTTGCTTTGAGTATCTTATTTTCTACTGACTCTGTTCCTCTCAAAGATGGTACTGTTATCTTTTGTCTTTGTCTTTTGTGCCATTTGTCATAAGGAGGAAACCATGGAGTAGAACACAGGCATAGGTCCTATGAGGCTGTTGTTCAAGCTGGCCTCACACACTGATGAGGTCGTGGTTCTCCCCAGACTGGTGTCTGTTTAGACAAACTTTGCTGTGGGTCCCCTACGTAAAAACGGGATGAGGTTTTCCGTTTGTGTCATTCTATGTCCTGAGACCCTGGCTTTGTGTCCAGTGAGAATATTCAATCTGGCCTCTGCCATTCCAGAAAGTGCACATACTGTGATGCATATGGTGGCCATTCAAACAGACTGGGATTCCAAGACACAAAGTCACAAGCACCCTTCTTTGTCCAGCTGTGCCAGCTCTCAGGGGAGTTTGTTGTAAGGGGTCCATAAATGGCTTCTGTCATCTCAACTTTCATTGTTTTGCTAGTGCTGGAAAAGTCCCATTTGAGTAGAACCTGCCCACTGTCACGGATTAGAGGGGCATGACTGGAGGCCTCTCATGTTCCCATGAGAGACCAGAGACACCATTTTCACTACACCGTTCTTACAGCCATGATAACAAAGGCTTTGCTTTCTTAGGCTAATTCTGGGAGCAGACTCTCTAGATCTTGTGGGGACTGTGTCTTTTGTACTCTCTTGTGAGATGCTTCTTTCATTCTTGGTTAAGCCATAAAAAGGCTTATTGGTTTGAGTCACTATTGAGATGAATAAATCCTATTTGTCAATGGCCAGGTGATGGGTCTTTGAATTGGAAAAACTTCTATATTTGAAAAAAAAAAACTTACAGAGGGCTTCCCTGGTGGCGCAGTGGTTGAGAGTCCGCCTGCCGATGCAGGGGACATGGGTTCATGCCCCGGTCCGGGAAGATCCCACATGCCATGGAATGGCTGGGCCCGTGAGCCATGGCCGCTGAGCCTGCGCGTCCGGAGCCTGTACTCCGCAACAGGAGAGGCCACAACAGTGAGAGGCCCGCTTACTGCAAAAAAACAAACTTACAGAGCTTTCATCCTAAACAACTGTCTTATTGGCACCTATGGAAAGACCAAAATAAAAAGTACATACAAGGTATTATAATGCAAGCTTTAGGGACTCCCTTAACAAGATGAAAAAACAGAAATTAGACTTAAAATAAAATTCCAACATAAATTCTTCTTCTTTAAAACTGCCCCGTCTCCCCAGCAAATTCCCAGGCCGTCCTACAAATAATTAGGAAATGGATCAGCCAGCTAGAGGCCAATATTCAGGGGCTGTCTTTGTCTTGCAAACCTACAAATACTTTCAGAAATATAAAAACTTAACCCTAGGGACTTCCCTGGTGGCGCAGTGGATAAGAATTCGCCTGCCAATGCAGGGGACGCTGGTTCAAGCCCTGTTCTGGGAAGATCCCACATGCCGCAGAGCAACTAAGCCCGTGCGCCACAACTACTGAGCCTGTGCTCTAGAGCCCGCGAGCCACAACTACTAAGCGCACGCACCTAGGGCCCATGCTCCACAACAAGAGAAGCCACCACAATGAGAAGCCTGCGCACTGCAACGAAGAGTAGCCTCTGCTCGCCACAACTAGAGAAAGCCCACACACAGCAACAAAGACCCAACGCAGCCAAAAAAATAAAAATAAAAATAAAAAAACGAAAAAAACAACTTAACCCTAATAATCTTTGGTAAATAAAAGCTACTTTAAGTTTGTTGGTTTTTTGTTTTGTTTTTTTTTTTTGCCGTACGCGGGCCTCTCACTGTTGTGGCCTCTCCCGTTGCAGAGCACAGGCTCTGGACGCACAGGCTCAGTGGCCATGGCTCACGGGCCCAGCCGCTCTGCGGCATGTGGGATCCTCCCGGACCGGGGCACGAACACGTGTCCCCTGCATCGGCAGGCGGACTCTTAACCACTGTGCCACCAGAGAAGCCCCAAGTTTGTTGGTTTAATTAAGCATCTTTTCAAAGTTATCAGCATTCAGTATAATGCAGATAAACAACTTACAGTCTACCTGAGTTAGGCAAATAAGTTCACGTTATTTCCATTGCAAAAATTTGTCTGCAGGAAAAATAGCTTAGGATGATGGCTGACTCTGTCTAATGTCTCATGAACTTTTCATGAGTAGTTTAAACATAACTGCTGGGAGCAAATAATTTAGATAAATGTATGTGGGATAAGAGTTTTTAGGTGAAGTTTTTAATAGTAATTATGTTTTATGGTATGCGTACTTAAAAATAGTTTGCCAAATCTCTTTGGTAGTTTGAAACCTTAGAATTTTTGCTAATTTAGATTAAATGATGAATAGTAATTAAATACCTAGATCATTTCCAAGTAAGATAAAATAATGACGCATAATTACCTACTTTTGTCTTATTACAGAGAAACTAAAGATATATGGGTTTATTAGTAAACATGTCTTGTGCTACACTGAAAGCCCACAGTATGAAAAAGCATATGTTTCTAGAAATTATGAAATATATTTATAAATTTGTCCATCTAAAGAATGCTGGTATAACAGACAGTACACAATTGCTTACTTCTTAGTTTTCACTAGAAATTAAGGTTTCTAAGGGTTAAAAATTCTAATTAATATACTTAATCAAAACTACTAGAAATAATAAGGGAAATATCTCTGTATGCAAGAAAAGTAGGGTATATGTTTTTGGCAAGAAAATGTATAAGGAATGGAGACGCATTTTTGTTGAGGAAATAAAAGTGATTTTGTCCTAAAAGCCAGTTATTTCAGAATGAGAAGAAAGAAAATGAAGAACAAACTAAAATAGACATAGAAAATTACAGAAGGCTTATTTTTTGAAATCTTGGGATAGGAATTTTATGTGTGGTCAAGCTGGCTAAGATTGGAATTAATGTATTTAAGTTAAAAAATGAGTTTAATATCAAAAGTAAGGTGATACAAAATTAAAATTAGTTTCTCTCTCTGTAAAAGGACAAAGTATTTTTAGATTATTGGTCTGATCCTGATAAGAGATTATTAAAAGTTTTTCTTTACCTCTTAAGTGATCTGCCTAGAAAGCAAAGATTTTGTCTTATCAAAATTGTTTTCTGTGCTTTATCAGGTCTTTGATTGGTTTTGCTCATAATTATATAACCTTCTGCATTTGCCTTTGAAATCTTTTATTGTCAGTTTGGTTCAATGGATAATTATTGTTTCATAATAGTCTGTGATCCTATTTAGTCAAGTGTGCAAACCTTTTTGATATTTTTGATAAAATTCCCCAAATTCAAATTCTATATGAAGTCTTTTTGCCCTTGAACTAATCTGAGATTCCCAGAAGGCCCTTGGAACATCTTAAAGGATTTGTTCTCCCTATTTAAAAAAAAAAAAAAAAAAAGGAGGGGGGATGGGAAGAGATGTTAAACTAGCTTACTTGGTATATTGAATTACATGGGAAGTATTGTGAAATAAATAATGATAAACCTTCTTAGGTCATAGTATAAGGGTGACTTTTTTTGTTTGTTTGTTTTTGGTTTTTGGTTTTGTTTTTGTTTTTTGCGGTACGTGGGCCTCTCACTGCTGTGGCCTCTCCCATTGTGGAGCACAGGCTCCAGACGCGCAGGCTCAGTGGCCATGGCTCACGGGCCCAGCCGCTCCGCGGCATGTGGGATCCTCCCGTACCGGGGCACGAACCCATGTCCCCTGCATCGGCAGGCGTACTCTCAACCACTGCGCCACCAGGGAAGCCCAGGGTGACTTTTTTTAATATAAATTTTCCAGAAACTATAAAATTCCTGAAATTCTGATGTCCTCGTATAATGTTATCAGTCATAATTCTACTTATTATCTTAAAATGTTGTATGTCACAGGAATAACCAAATTTCCTTATCAATTGAATTGTAATGAACTCTAATCAGATCTTTAACCATGTCATTTTTAACTCTTTTATCACTTATGTACAGTTACTGTTTGATGCTTTTGCAGAAGTGTTTCTGCAAAAGGGCTTCATCAGAGAGATTCACGGAAAGGACTCTGACAAGTACTACAGAATATAGGTTTCTAATAACTTTAAGATCATCAAACTGAACTGGGTAAGATTTCCAGAACATTATAGAAAAGAATTTCCAGAACATAATAGAAAAACTGGTTTCAAGCAGAACTAGAATTAATCACATGGAACTGAATGAACTGATGAAGATGATTATCATTTTTATGACTTTTTTGTATTAAAATATTGCTGGTTCTTTAATCTTTTATTTTCCAGATATAAGGAAATTGTTCTTCTTAAGCTATGACTTACAGCAATTTGGTAATCTATAGCTTTGTAAGCAGAACTAAAACTTTTATCTTTTTCTCCCTACCTGATTTCTCCAGAATTTGGAAACTCTTAGTGAGATTCTTATTTTCATGTCAATATAGTTATTTGCATATGTCAATAAGAATCTGTTATCCTTGTAACAGGACCCAGTTGGAAACATTGGTTCTATTACCAAGGCTTTGACTGGTATGTCATATTTGAGAGAGACGTGCATAGACCCAGATATGACCAGACAGCTTTAAGGAACTAAGGTTGATTTTATGGAACCCTTAAAGTCCCTTGGAAACATCAGCCTGGTGCCTTGCTTACAGGGTTCCTGGCAGCCTTACCAGGTAAGTAAGGAGGGTCACTTCCTGGCAGGCCTAGGAGAACTGCAAAATGGGGCAGAAGGCAAGAACCTCTCATAGGGTAAAGAATAAAGATCAAAGAAGAAACAAACAGAAAACAGCCGATTGGCTGGGGCCTCACAGTAGCCCTGTTTGGGGTGAGAAGGCCCAGAGGCGGCTTGGCATTTGGGGACTGGCTGACTAGATACCCTGGTTTCTGGTTAAGAGAAAGGAACACAAAAGTTTACTATGTTTCAGATGGTTGATGGGGCACCCAAGGCAGAAGCGGCTCCATCTTCCGCCTATAAATTTATTTCAACAGCTTCCTGAGCCAGCTTTGCCCTCAGCTTCCATTTGGACGTCTTATTACATTGCCTGTTTTTCCCCTATTGATTTTATGAATCTTAATATCTCTAATAGGTTACAAGTCCTTTGCCAGGTACATACTCTGAAAATATCTACCTTAAGTCTGTGGCTGGCCTTTCACTCTTATAGTTTTATCTTTTGAAGAACTGCAGCCCTTAATTTTAATAAGCCCAATTTATCAATTTATCACTTTTTCCCACTATGGTTAGTGCTTTTTATGAAGTCTTTGCCAAATTCAGGGTCATGAAGATATTCTTTTATGCTTTCTTCTAAAAGCTTTGTTAGAAAACAAAAACACTAACTCGAGAAGATATCTGCACCCCCATGTTCATAGCAGCATATTTACAATAACCAAGACATGGAAACAAGCTCAGTGTCCATCGATGGATGAATGGATAAAGAAGCTGTGGAAATACTTGCAATGGAATATTATTCAGCCATTAAAAAAAAACAAGGAAACCCTGCCATTTGTGACAACATGGATGGACCTTGAGGCATTATACTAAGTGAAATTAAGTCAGACAAAGACATACACTGTATGATCTCACTTTTATGTGGAATCTTAAAAAAACAAACAAAACAGAACTCACAGAAAAAGAGATCAGATTTGTGGTAATCCTGGGGTGGGGGTAGAGAAGGAATCTGAGTAAGGTAGTCAAAGGTACAAACTCATAGTTATAAGATAGATATGGGGACTTCCCTGGTGGCGCAGTAAAGAATCCTCCTGCCAATGCAGGGGACACGGGTTCGATCCCTGGTCTGGGAAGATCCCACATGCCGTGGAGCAACTAAGCCCATGCACCACTGCTGAGCCTGCACTCTAGAGCCCGTGTGCCACAACTACTGAAGCCCACGCACCTAGAGCCCGTGTTCCGCAACAAGAGAAGCCACCGCAACGAGAAGCCCGCGCACCGCAGCGAAGAGTAGCCCCCGCTTGCCTCAACCAGAAAAAGCCCGCGCGCAGCAATGAAGACCCAACAGAGCCAAAAATAAATAAATAAATAAATTATTAATTAATTTTTAAAAAAGATAGATGTGTACTAGGGATGTAATGTACAACAGGATGACTACAGTTAACACTGCTGTACATTACATATGAAAATTACGAAAATAAATCCTAAGAGTTCTCAATACAAGAACAATTTTTTTTTCTTTTCCATTTCTTCTTATTGTGGAAATCATTTCATGATGTGTGTAAGTCAAACCTTTATGCTTTACACCGGAAACTCATAGTGATATATGTCAATTAGATCTCTATAAAATATGGCAGGGGGAAGCTTTGTTACCTTAATTTTTTACATTTAGACCTACCGTCTTTCCTGAATTGATTTTTGTGTAGGACATGAAGAAGGGTTCCAGACACATTTATTTCACTTGTGGGTATCTAGTCCATACAGCAGCATTTATGAAAAGACCATCCCCACCCCATTATACTGTAGTATCATCTTTATAATAAGTCAGGGTAGTCTGTTTCTGGACTTTGTATTCTGTTCTATCGGTCCATTTGTCTATCCTTGTACCAATACTGTCTTTTTTTTTTTTTTTTTTTTTTTGCGGTATGCGGGCCTCTCACTGTTGTGGCCTCTCCCGTTGCGAAGCACAGGCTCCGGATGCGCAGGCTCAGCGGCCATGGCTCACGGGCCCAGCCGCTCCGCGGCATATGGGATCCTCCCGGACTGGGGCACGAACCCGTATCCCCTGCATCGGCAGGCGGACTCTCAACCACTGCGCCACCAGGGAGGCCCCCAATACTGTCTTAATTACTATCACTTTAAGTCTTAATAAGTAGCAATAATATTCACCAACTGTGTTCTTAAAGAAAACCTTTGCTATACTGGCCCACTCATTTTCATATATATATTAGAACTGGGTGGACTATTTCTGTATAAGCTGACTGGATTTTTAAAAGTTACTATAAACCATCATCTTTTAAATTACATTTTTCTTTTAGTTGTTGCTAATATTAAAAATACATTTTTGTATGTTGGCCTCATTTAATGAACTTGTTAAATTTACTTATGAATTCTAATAGTTTCTCTGTGAAGTCTTTTGCATTTTATAAGTACAACATCTTGTTGACTGAATATTTCTTTCACCTTTTCTTTGTTAATGTGGCAATTTTATGTTGACTGATTTTTCAGGTGGTAAACTAACCTTGCATTCCTGACAACCCCACTTGTTTATGTTGTATTAGTCTATTTGCAAGTTTTTTAAGGATTTTTTTGTAGAATTTGGCTTATAATTTTCCTTTCTTGTACGTTCTGGAATTAAGATTATACTGGCCTTACAGAAGAGTTGAGAAGTTTTCCCTCTGAGGCAATCTGTAGAAGACTGCTGTTGTTTCTTCATTAAATGATTAGAAGAATTCACCAGTGAAACCACTGAGTCTGGTGGGATTTTTTTTGTGGAAGTTTTTAATTAAAGATTCAGATTTTAGAATAGATATATGAATTTTTATTTCTCCTTGTGTCCTTTTTTGTAAGCTATGTTTTCCTATGGATTTCTGAACTTTGCCAAAACTTTAAATAGCATCTAATTATTCACTATATTCCCTATTATCTTTTCAATATCTGTAGCACTTCAGGGTTGTCTCATTTTTTTCCCCTTCATATTGGCAATCTGTGCCTTTGCCTTCTTTTCATGAAGGCTCTATCAATTTTATTATTCTTTTCAAATAAGACACTTTGTTTTGTTTATTTTCTCTATTGAATATTTGGTTTTTGTTTCATAAATCTCTGCTTTTTATTTATTTCAGTCCTTTTAATTGTGCATACATTTTAATCCTCATAAGGCACTAAATTATTGCATTATATGGTCAATACTTATATTTTCCCTCATATTATCCTTTTTCATTTTCTTTAATTACTGTCCTGTGCATCCATGCTTCTGTATGGGACCATTTTTCTTCTTTCTGCAGAAGTTCCTTTAGTATTTCTTTTAGCGCATGTCTTTTAGTGATGAGTATTTTCAGTTTTGTCTGAAAATGCCTTAAATTTGCCTTCATCTTTGAAAAATATTTTTGTTTAGTGTAGAGTTCCAGACTGGCAATTATTTTCCTTCAGCACTTTAAAAATGTTATTCCACGAGCCTTTCGGCGTGCATCATTTCCGTTGAGAAGTCAGTTATTAGTCTTCTGTTGCCCTTGCAGGTGAAGTGCCTTTTTTATTTAGTTGCTTTAAAGATTTTTCACTTGGTCTTTGGGTTTAATAGTTTGACTATAATGTGGTTAGTTGTATTTTTTTAAAAATTTGTCCTGCTTTGGATTTTTAGGCTTGAATCTAAGGTTTCTTGGTTGTCTTTTATTATTTTCAGATAATTTGCAGCCATTATTTATTAAAATATTGTTTCTGACCCAATCTTGTACTTTTCTCTTTTGGATACTTCAGTTTCAAGAATACGTAATACAGTTGACCCTGAACAACGTGCGTCTGTACTGTGCGGGTCCACTTACATGCAAATTTTTTCAATAAATACTACAGTACCACATGATCCAGAGTTGGCTGAATCCACAAATCTGGAATCACAGACATGGAGGACCAACTATAAAGTTATACACAGACTTTCAACTGTGCGGGAGGTGGCATCGCTAACCCCCATGTTGTTCCAGGGTCAATGTACACTCTTTTCTCTATTATCCACCCTTTTTACTCACTATACTTCGGTCTGCATATTTTGTATTGATACTTCGTCTAGTTTACTAATATTTTGGTCTTGTGTAGCTAATCTTCTTTCAAACGCATTTATTGAATTCTTAATTGCAGTTATTGTATTTTTCAGGTCTAGTATTTTTATTTGCTTCTTTTTTATGAATTCAAATTTTCTGGTCAAATCCTCCACTTTTTCTCTAGTGTCTTGATATATTAATCATAGCTATCTTAAATTCCTTTTCCAATAATTCTAATATCTGGGTTTCCTTGGGACTGTTTTTATTGTCCTTTTTTTCTTCTCTTGTTTTTCAATCATAAGATATGCCATGCCTAGTAATTTTTTATTGACTGTTGGACATCATTTATAAAAATATTTAGAGGTTCTAGATATTATCTTCCTTCAAGGAAGATTTACTCTTTCCTTTGCTGGTTGATAAAGTAGGCAATTAATACTCAGTTCCAAATAGGAACTGAGGTCACTACAGGCTAGGTCTACTTCTAGGTCAACCCTCACTCTAGTCATAGCCTCCAGATGTTCCAACTGAGGGACCATAGGGGCCTGAACTCTAATACTTCTCTTCTCAGCCCTGAGAAATGGTCTCCAACTCTACATTAATTACTTCAGTTTCCACATCATCCAGTATTTCCTCCTCCACTGAAATGTAGCAATTGCCCTCACTGCTTTATAGAAACAACACTCTTGAAACCTCTAATAATTTCCTTCTCATTACATAATTTGTTTTAAAATAATTTGTATGCAAGATATAAAAGCAGCAAACAGGTACATGAAAAGATGCTTACTATCACTAATCATCAGGGAAATGCAAATCAAGACCACAATGAGATATCACCTCACACCTATTATCAAAAATACAAGAAATAACAAGTGTTGGTGAGAATGTGGAGAAAAGGGAACCCCTGTGCACCACTGGTGGGAATGTAAACTGGTACAGCCACTGTGGAAAACATTAGGGAGGTTCCCAAAAAAATTAAAAACAGAACTATCATATGATTTGCACTTCTGGGTATTTATCCAAAAGAAACAAAATCACTAACTCAAAAAGGTATCTGCACCCCCATATTCACTGCAGCATTATTCACAACACAAGAAAACAACCTGTGTCATCAATAGATGAATGGATAAAAAAATGTGGAATATATACACACACACACACACACACACACACACACACACACACACACCATGAAATGTTATTTAGCCATTAAAAAAACCAAGGAGATCCTGCAATTTGTGACAACATGGATGGACCTTGAGGGCATTATGCTGAGATTAAATCAAAGAGAGAAAGACAAATACTGAATAATCTCACTTATATGTGAAATCTTTTTAAAAATTGAATCCTAGAGGGGGGCAGGGCAGGGTCCAGCCGCCTTGGAGGGTGCCAACTGCTACAGCCACTATGTAAAACAGTATGGAGATTCCTCTAAAAACTAAAAATATAACTACCACATGATCAAAAAATTCCACTCTGGGTGTATATGAAAAAATGAAAACACTAATTCGAAAAGATACAGGCACCCCAATGTTCATAACAACACTATTTACAATAGCCAAGACATGGAAGCAACCCAAGTGCCCATCAACAGACGAATGGATAAAGAAGACGTGGTACGTATACAATGAAATATTACTCAGTCATTAAAAAAAGGAATGAAATTCTGCCATTTGCAGCAACATGGATGGACCTAGAGAATATTATGCTTAATGAAATAAGTCAGACAGAGACAACTCCTGTGTGATATCACACGTGGGATCTAAAAAATAATACCAATGAATGTGTATGCAAAACAGAAACAGACTCACAGACATAGAAGACAAACTAGTGGTTTTGAAAGAGAGAGGGAAGGGGGAGGGGCAAATTAGGGATACGGGACTAAGAGACACAAACTACTCTCTACAAACTAGATAAGCAACAAGGATATGTTGTGCAGCACAGGAGAACGCAGACATTGTTTTGTATTAACTTTTAATGGAGTGTAATCCGTAAAAATACTGAATCACAATGCTGTCTACCTGAAACTAATATAATATTATAAATCAGCAATACTTCAACTTTTAAAAACGTGAGCTCAAGGATATGCAGAACAGATTGATGACTGCTGGAAGTGGGGCTGGGGCTGGGCAAAATGAGTGAAGGGGATCAAAAGGTACAAACTTCCAGTTATAAGTAAGTGCTGGGGATGTGATGCACAGCATGGTGACTAGTTCATAATACTGTAGTGTCTCTTTGAAAGTTGCTAAGAGTGTAAATATGTTCAGTTTTCATCACAAGAAAAATGTAACTATGTGTGTGGTGAAAGATGCTAAGTATACCTACTGTGATGATCATCTTGCAATACATACATATACCAAGTCATCAGACCGTAGGCCTAAAACTAATACCACGGGATATGTCAATTATGCCTCAATTAAAATTAATTAATGTAAAATTTCATCTGTATATACTCTGTTTCTCTGATAGACTGTTAAAAATTGATAGTAGAAAATTTGTGGACATTTAACTCAGAAGGCCTTACACTTAGTAAGTGAGACAACAAATGAAGGCCATCTTCCAAGGTCTTACCTTAGTTCTATCCCTTTACTCCTCCTCTGAATCAGCTCAGCCTGCTGACCACCATCTTCAAATCTCATTCCTCAGCTCGTGACAAGACTCCACTTCTTCCGGACATTAAATTGTGTGGGACTGAAACAGAATTCAAGAGGACAATGGTCAAAATACAATTGCCTGTGACCAGCTGAATGATAAGTGTCAATTTGACCATGACACTGCAGCAGTGGTGGCACCATGGCCGGATCACGCAGGTGTGCAGGCAGCCCAGGGACGGTCACAGAGTCATGAACAGGGGCTGAGGACCTGACTACCCCCGGTTACTAAGTGAAGATCCCTGGCGTCCATTTGGTAGTCCTAACAGGTGGAACCGAAATTACTGGGAAATGGAGCTAGAGAAGAAAAGAAAGAAAAAGAGAAGAAAAAAGAATCAGAAGAATGAGGGGACACTGCGCTGAGCGACAAATCACAGCCTGAACCGCAGGCAGGTCACAACGCCCAGGGGTGAGTCACGAGGGATAGGGGACAAAGCGCCACCCGGAGCCCCCGGCCCCACGGGATCCGTCCCCGCGCTCGGATGGGGCGGGGGGCTCCCTCCGGGTCTGGGGGCGCTCCCCCCGTCCTCCCCGCCGGCCCCGGGCGTCCTCCTTCCTCCGCCCCTCCTCACAGGTCACTCGCCCCCCTGCTCTCGACTCTGCGGCAGGAGGCCTTGAGTCTGCGCCATCGCCCAACCCACATCTCCAGCCTCTCCCGGACCAAGAGTCACGCACGTCCAACTTCCTCCTAGACAGTTCTGGGTAATAAAGTCTAAGCTTTTTCCTTTTCCTCTGTGCTCAGTGCAGCTTCACTGGCTCACAGGGTACAGAGGCCTCGCCCCCCCACCCGTCAGGCCTCGGGTGCTGGTGGAAAAGGGCGCAGCGCACACCTCAGCTCCGGCCGGGATCGAAAGCGCCGCCTGAGAGCCCGCGATTCAAGATGGCGGCGGCGGCAGCGGCGGGCCGTGTGCAGAGACCTGCTCCCGCCCCGCGAGAGCCCCGCCCCCGCCCCCGCCCCCGCGAGAGCCGGTAAAGCAGCCCCGCCCCGCCTCGGCAAACCACGTGCTCTAGAGTGGAGCCTGTGCCTCCAGGTCGGTTCTCTGATGAGAAAACAGCTCTTCCCTTTGTTCCGAGCTGCTGCGTCTCTCGTCTCTCGTTCTGTTGGCTCAAGTGACACTGGGCAGGAGGAACTTGTTGGGACCCGACTGGAAAGGGTTGGTGACAGAACCACCTTAATGTCCTTCCTTCCTCTCAGATGTGTCATCTTCCTCCTCCAACTTCTCCTGGCTTCCCTGTTCCTTTGGCTGCTAACCAGTCTGAGCTTTTGTTTTCTCACCTGTAAATGAAGGTGACTTCTTTTCCACATGAGTTGCCGTGAGGATGAGAAACACACTATGTAAAACACTTACCACGAATCTGGGCACTTGGTTGGGCTCAGGAAGTGCTTCCTGTAAGTCGTGCGTTTACCCGCTTGGTGTCCTGACGAAGCTCATGGGACGTCAAGTTTGTGTCGTCAAATTCTAAAGTACCACTGCCCCCTGTTCTCTGCTTCAGACCATTTTTCTCCCACATTTTATTATGAAATATGTTGAACAGATAGCAAAGTTGAAAGAATTTTATAGCCGTGAACGTGTTACTGTACACTTGCTTTATTACATACCTTTCCATCCATCAATCCATCTTATTTTTTGAGACATTTCAAAATAAATTACAGACATTAGCACACTTCCTCTAATAGTGTGTGTGTCATTAACTACACTTCTCTATTTGTTGTGTGTTTTTCTTGTGCGATAATCTTACATGTACATTCACTGATTTTTACAAATGAGTGTATCCTTTTAACCCAATCTCTATCAAATTGTAAAATATTACCACCACCCTCAAAAGTTTCCTCATACCCTTCCCAGTCATTCCCCAGTTTTCCCCCAAAAGCAACCACAGTTCTGATTTTCCTGCACCATAGATGAGTTTTGTCAGGCCATTATTAATTCATGCCAACCGGGACTATCAAGTAGTCTTCTAATTAGTATCCCTGCTTCAACTAGAATTACTTTTTTCCTGTCACAATTCACTGCTCATCCAGAAGCTAAAATAATCTCCTGAAGTGCCACCTTGTTGTCAGGCCACCAGACCACCCACCCCATTTCATAATTTCCCCATGGCCTGTGAAGAGCAGGCTCCCAGCACAGACCCTCCACCATGCGGCCCCAGCCTGGTTTGGGCTTCACTCCATCACTCCTAAAAGAGAAAACTTTTGAACCTCACTCAAGCCATCACACACTGCTGTGGGTTTAGCTAGTTGTAGAAAGCTGGACCAAAAGCTCCCTTGAAGACCACAGAAGTGTCCCAAAGGTCTTTTTTATCCTACACTAGATGAGAATACTTCCTTGCACATAATTTGATATTCGTGGAATAAACTGATAACAAATTTGAAAAGGGGAATGAGTGAAATTGGAAAAGGGAATGAATGAATTGAAAAAGGGAATGTCTTTACCCGTCTGACACTGCCCTGGCATTAACTTAGGTTAGTTATATTCCTTGTGTCTATCTCAGAAGACTAGGCCTACAAGGTAAGGGAGGCGTGCAAAAATCCCCTACAAGATTTAGAGACAAGAAAAAGACACAGTCAGGACTTCCCCGGTGGTGCAGTGTTTAATGAATCCTCCTGCCAATGCAGGGGACATGGGTTCGAGCCCTGGTCCGGGAAGATCCCACATGCTGCAGAGCAACTAAGCCCATGTGCCACAACTACTGAGCCTGCACTCTAGAGCCCGCAAACTGCAACTACTGAAGCCTGTGCACCTAGAGCCCGTGCTCTGCAACAAGAGAAGCCACCGCAATGAGAAGCCCGCGCACTGCAACGAAGAGTAGCCCCCGCTCGCTGCAACTAGAGAAGGCCCACACGCAGCAATGGAGATCCAACACAGCCAAAAAATAAATATTAATTAAGTAATTATTTTTTTAAAAAAAGGCACGGTGCTCAAGAGGGGGAATTCTCTAAACATTTTTTTTTTTTTTTTTGGCGGTACACGGGCCTCTCACTGTTGTGGGCTCTCCCCTTGCGGAGCACAGGCTCCGGACGCGCAGGCTCAGCGGCCATGGCTCATGGGCCCAACCGTTCTGCGGCATGTGGGATCCTCCCAGACTGGGGCATGAACCAGCGTCCCCTGCATCGGCAGGTGGACTCTCAACCACTGCGACACCAGGGAAGCCCCTCTCTGAACATTTTTGACGAGGATTCTAACGTGTAATCTTACACCACTGATATGGAGATTGAAATTTAGATCTTTCTAAGTTAGTTCTTGTCAACTAAAGACTAATTTTCCAGTTTCAAATGTAGAGCTAAGAGCAGGGGATCTCAACCTTGGCTGAAAACTAGAAACACCAGGAGAGCTGTTAAAATCTCCTGATGCCCCGACTCCACCCTCAGTGATTCCAGTCCCATTTGTCTGGGGTTTGGCCCAGGCATTGGTAAGTTTTTAAAGCTCTCCAGGTGATCCTAACGTGTAGTCATCCTGCCAGATGAACGGTTCTTTACACAGAGCTCAGCCTTGCAACTGGTGATAAATACACAAGCAAATTCATTGCCACCTCCCCTCCCTTCAGAGACCCAGTGGGAAAGGAAAGAGAAAATTCCTAGCCAAAGAGGAGAATTAGGGGAATTAGTTTTTTTTTTTTTTTTTTTGCTGTACGTGGGCCTCTCACTGTTGTGGCCTCTCCCGTTGCGGAGCACAGGCTCCGGACGCGCAGGCCCAACGGCCATGGCTCACGGGCCCAACCACCCCGCGGCACGTGGGATCCTCCCAGACCGGGGAACGAACCCGTGTCCCCTGCATCGGCAGGCGGACTCTCAACCACTGCGCCACCAGGGAAGCCCGGGAATTAGTTTTTTTACCACTCCTGGCACAGTAAGGGCATGTGTGCACCATGGAAAAGAGGAGTTAATTTTCCCAACAGCTGCAGGTTCTCGGAAACCTGGGCCCTTGCTTTCAGGGCTGGAAGAAGAACAGGTCAGCAGCTGCCAGGCAGGGATCACATCCACAGAGAGGTTCATACAAAACCCCATTGCTTCAGGCTCTCCCAGGGAGGGGCCCTGGGGTGAGGCAGCTCAGTCACGTGGAAGTGACCAGGAGGGCACGGGTAGAGGGTCTGCAGGCAAAAATAACCATCACCCCTTGAAAAATACGTGACCGTAAGACAGCCACATGTTGCTTCTCCAGCATAGAGTTGGGGCCTGCCTTATGGAAGGGTTGGGAGCAGAATGCATCAGTCAAGTTTCTATCTAACAACCAAAGGAAATCTGTGCTCCTCAGCCCTTTCACATCCCGGTCGGTGGTCGTGGAAAGTAGCATAGTCATCTACACACCGGTCACCGGCAGGGGAGGAGGAGGCAGCATCTGGATGGACTTGCTGAAAACACCACTGCATTTTGTCTGCATTGGATGATTAAAAGAAAAATAAAATGATAAGTATTCAGGAAAATGTTAAGTATTGAATCTGTTTAAAATCCCCAAATAAAATCTGATTAAAAATTTTAAAAAGAAAATTGAACTTGACTTGAAGCCAAGCAGGACACTGAGGGGCCTTCCTGGGTACAAATGTTCCTCTGTGTCCCCCTGTTTCTTGCTTGTAGAAGAAAGGCTTTCATATCCTAGGCATTCCCCAGTTCCAAAGAGCAGACTCCAGTAGTGAACGGAACAGTAGAGTCACAGGACCCCTAGTGCCTCCTGAAGGGATAGAGATAATAATCTGACGCAGGTCTTGAGTTGTTCTTTAGAAACTAAGACTCTCTCACCATTCCCACCTGGTGGAGGATGGTGACCACATGCTGACCACGAGCATCTAGACCCCAGACTGGTTGGAACCAGAAGGTTGATGACTGAGATTCCTGAGACATCACCCTGTTACCCCTCCACCAGCCAATCAGAAGAAGGTCCACAAGCTGATCGGGCCCCCTGTGGCCTTCATCCCTAACACTGTCATTAAAAACCCTAACCTGAATGCCCCAATGATGAACTGTCCCTCCCAAAATGTCAGTAACTGTGTGGCTCCCTATAGGGGCAAATAAGACCCATCTCTGCCTATTTTCAGCTTTCTTCTCCAATCTCATTTCAAACTTGCCTTGTTAGGTTCAATCCCTTGTTTAATCTTTGGATGTCATTTTGCTTGTTTGCTTTTAGATGCTAATTCTGTCATTCCAGATTAAATTCAGAGTAGCAAAAAGGATAAGGAACCATTTACACCTACCTAGTATAACTCCTAGATTCATTCCTGAGAATGGTCCTCCAGGTCTGCCCTGGTGGTCCACATGGCGGCTCTGAAAGAGTCTAAACATCTAGAGATCCTTAGGGAAGCCAGTGGGTCTAGAAATGTCTTTCATCCAGACTTTCAGTGTTGCTTAAGAATGCAACGCACTTGATCTAGTTTTGTACATCACGGGTTTTCAAGTGACAGAAAAATTTCACCATTTGGTTCATTATGATTTTGGAGTAACTGTAATAGCTGATTTTTCTGAACTGAATTAAGTTTTTCACTAATGCTTAGTTTCATTTCACTTAATTTCATTACTGGAAGTTCAGGTAACAGAGTGGTGCCCAAGGCTTGTTTCACCCTATCAGACTGTGATCTGTTAACACCTCCTAAGTCAGAATGTCTGAGATTTTTCCCTCTTGGTTTATGATAAACATGGGGTGAGAGTTAGAGTGACAGAGGCACCTTGAGTTTTACCTACTTCCGTGTGCTATTTTCCAGTTAGCCCCCCAAGATAGAGAGCTATCTTGCTGCTGCAGATCAAAGATCTGTAATGATTCACATTATACTACTTCCCAGATAACCCAGTGTGAACAATTAGTTGTCACATTGCCTGGTATGCAGTCGGCACTTAGAAATATTTTCTGATGAAGGTTGAATAAATAAAATGTTCAAGCTGAGTTTCACTTTAGGTCCCTTTTGTCTTTCTTGGACCTTAACAAAGAAAACTGCTCAGTATTTTTCTCAAAGCCCTTTATTGGACTTGAAGAGAACACTAAAGTCTTTTCTCTTGATGAAATGACTTTTTAAAACTTTTAATAGGAGCACTTTGTAATTTTGCAATTTTGTTTGTAATTTTTTATGATAATTCGGATAACCAGTCTCTGTATTTTAGGGAAGAACAGTGAATACAATAAGCTGAGAAGGCATCACAAATCGAGTGAGGAAGAGGAAGGAGAATATTCTTGACCTTAATGTCACCATCTACATGGATTAATTTTTAAGCTAGCCCCATAAAATAGAACTAATAGTTCGAAGAATGGCGTCATCTGCTTCTCATCAAGATTCAATTCAGTTAGCGTTTATTGAATATCTTTCCAATGTGCTCTGGGCAGGTTGAAAGAAATAAAATACACAGTCCTGCCTTTGAGGAGCTGGTAACTTCAAAGGTGCTGGGCTCTCTCAATGGTTTCTTAATTCATTAAGAACTCTGTTCTGATTTTATATACTCTGAGAAGGCTTTTGCACGAAACACTAATTTCTAGTGTTTACATGCCTTAGAGCTTTGCATCAGGAGGCAGAGAATGAGTTGGGGTGTGTGCGTGAAATTTTTTAGTTGGCCAAGAGTTTCCATTCACTTTGAATCTTTGAATCCTCTCTTTCCTTTTTGCTATTTCATGGTGTTTTTTTCTTCTTTTTTCTAAATACAGTCAAAGGTTTTTGCTGTATCCCAAGGAAGTTCATATAAACTTTGCATATGTAAATGGAATTCCCAGCATAGAAGAGTGGAATGCGTGTTATTGTGAGTAAATGTTTTAACAAACCACGTGTTTGTGTGAGCCAGGGCCACTCTAGCAAACCCCTTTTCTCTGACACCGACTAAGGGTTCTGGTTACTGTGTCCAACATGTGGAGGGCATCCCCACACCACCGAGCAACTCTCAGACACCAGCTAACCTTGGTATGAATCTAATAAGAAAAGTGCTTGAGCTGCGTGACAAAAAACTATAAAACTTTAAAGTCCTAAATTAAAGGGTGGAAAACAATTCTATAAAAACATACATTTTTAAAAATGTTTATTTATTTATTTATTTATTTGGTTGCATCAGGTCTTAGTTGCGGCAGTCGGGCTCCTTGGTTGTGGCTTGCAGGCTCCTTAGTTGTGGCTCACCAGCTCCTTAATTGTGGCATGCAAACTCTTAGCTGTGGCATGCATGTGGGATCTAGTTCCCGTACCAGGGATCAAGACGGGGCTCCCTGCATTGGGAGTGTGGAGTCTTAACCACTGTGCCACCAGGGAAGTCCCATAATTATTTTATATTAACCTGTACATTTAATGTTATCCCCCTCTAAAAATCCCAGTGGAAAGAATCTGACAAGATGATTCTGATATTTTTCAAGAAGAGAAAAATACAGAAGTAGAAAAGAAATTCTGAAAAAGAAGACATAAAGAGGAAAGTGATATAACAAATATGTTTTTAATAAAGGTATATTAAAAGAGTTTGGTATTGAAAAAGGAATAGATAATTAAATCAATTGAAACAAATGAGATTCTAGTATGATTCATATGTAAACTGTAATTTAAGATACAAAGAAGACAAGTAGAGTAATCAGTAGATGCCTTTGAGATAATGGCTATCATTTGAGAAAAAACATATTTTATTACATTTTACATAAAAATACAAATACAGAAAAAAATAGGTAACAGTTCTACAATTTTGCTGTGGGGAATATCATTCTAAGTAAGTACTAGAAAGAAAAGGAAATGAAAAGCAACTTAAAGGGAGTAATATTTGTAAGATATAAAATAACAGTGTTACTATCCATCATGTTGGATACATACTGGATACATACAATACATTAAAAGCTTCAGCAAATCTGTAAGAAGACAAACAATCCAACAGAAAAGGGTCAAAATGCATGACACAGTGGTTTAGAGAAAAATAAATTAAAATGGTAACCATTTGAAGAGATGGTCAACTTCACTAATAATCAAAAAGATGTAAATTAAAACAAGAGATTTTAAGAGATTAAAACCATCAGATTTTGAGGAATTCTATATTGAATACACAATTTGGTGAATGGGCTGGACAATCAGGTACTTTTAAGCACTGTTAGTGGAAATGTAAACAATGATTACCTTTGTGGAAGGCAGTGTGGACCCTCTGGTCCGGTATGTGGCATATGGTAGGCATGTGATAATTATCTGTTGACTTAATGCAAGATTACTCTTGTGAATGGAAAGAGCATGGACTTTGCTATCAGACAGAGCTGAATTTTATTCCTGGCCCCGCCATTTATTTACTAAGTAAACTTTAAGCAATTTACTTCTTTATGCTCCAACTTCCTTTTCTAGAAAATGGAGCTACTTCCTATTAGAATTGTGACAAATAATGAAACAACGTATGCAGGGTTTCATCTTATGGCTGCCAAGTTTATGTGCTGGAAAATTGGAAGACACTATTCTCTCCCAAAGATTTCCCTGGCTACCCAAGAGAATTCCATATCCTCAAAAAAGTTTACCCAGCCTCCTTACACATTCTCCTTCCTGGTCATCCAAGCACCTCGCTGTTTAAATCCAGCTATCCTAAATCTGCCCTTTGACTCTTCTCTTTCATGCTGCCGAGAGTTCATTCAAATCTTCCAGTTAAGGATGATTTTCCACTATCACATCAGCCTTTTAATAGACTCACCAACATTGCCTTTTGTGGGTTGAATTGTGTCCCCCCAAAAAGATATGTTCAAGTCCTAACCCCTGCCTCCTGGGAATGTCACCTTATTTGGAAATAAGTTCTTTGTAGATGTAATAAAGTTAAGACGAGGTCAAGATGGAGTAAAGCGGGCCTTAACCCAACGTGACTCGGTGTCCTTATAAAAAGAGGAAATTCGGGCGCAGGTGCACGCTGGGAGAGCGCAATGTGATGATGGAGGTCAAGGGTGGAGGGAGGCGCTTCCAAGCCAAAGGATCCCAAGGACGGCTAGTAACCGCCACGAGCCAGGAAGAGGCAAGCAAGTAGCCTCTCCTAGAGCTCTCAGAGGGAACACAGGCCTGCTGACACCTTTGTCCCAGACTTCCAGGCTCCAGAACTGTGAGAGATTAAATTCCTTCTACTGAGTCTGTGGTACTTTGGTGAGACAGTCCTACGAGACTAATACACTGCCCGCAAAAGGTCATTTGACTCCGATTTTTGGCTTAGTAACAATCTGTGGATCAGATGGAGGCGGCACCAGGTTTTGATAATTCTGGATAAATCCGCTAAAATATAATCTTGGTTTTCCAACATGAAGCCAGGCTTAGAAAAGGGGAGAATATTTAAGGATGAGACGGGTTAAAAAAAAAAATTCTAAGGAAACAAAGCAACAAACTAGTTCTCTCAGGCTGCCTGGCCTCAGGAAAGATGGTTTCAGGGGTAGATTCCCGACTAGGGAGCCCCAAAGCCCCACATTTCCCAGGCAGTGTGCCGGAGGGTGGTACGTTCTTAGTGTCCGTTCAGGTGCTTCTGGGGCTGCCAGGTTCTTTTCTGCTATGCTGCCTAGTGGGGAGGATGTCTCCCACGGGGGGCGGGGACACGACAGCAGAACAACCTCACCATCACGTCTCACGGCACAGGGTTGCATCCCAGGTATGTGTCAGTCTTGCCCTGACAAGGGGAATGGAATTATCTTGATGGGTTCAGACTAACTGACACTCACACAGGTGCTGCTTTCCTTGAACACTTGCTACAGGTCCTCGTGTTGGGGCTCCAGCCTCAGTGTCTGCTGGACGACTGTCTGCTGCCAGTCATGGTGCCGGCGCCGCCACTGCCTCTGGTTAGGCCCCAGCTCTCTGTGCTGTTCGCTGGCAGCTGAAGCTTCTGTCCCCACCATCTTCACTGCTCTTCAGTGAGGTTCCTGGAGGGGCAGCTTGCTTTCTCGGGGCTTACTGTTAGCTTTAAGAACTTGGGATGAATTACGGCAGAGCTGCACCTGAGGATTACTTGGTGGCTCCACCCACTGTCACACCAAAAGTGAATCTTTTTTTGTGTGTGTGTGTGTGTGTGGTACACGGGCCTCTCACTGTTGTGGCCTCTCCCATTGCGGAGCACAGGCTCCGGACGCACAGGCTCGGCGGCCATGGCTCACGGGCCTAGCCGCTCCGCGGCATGTGGGATCTTCCAGGACCGGGGCACGAACCCGTGGCCCCTGCATCGGCAGGCGGACTCTAAACCACTGCGCCACCAGGGAAGCCCAAAAGTGAATCTTTTTATGAATGATTGGGACACAATCAAGGACAGAGCCCAGGTACACTTCAGCCCTCCTCCTGTTACCGACTAGGGTTCTTGGCCTTCCCCAATCAATAGAAATTGACTAGAGGCCAGACAAGAAATTCAGGCAAGGCTTTAGTGGGGCCCCTGCTACAGCAGGTGGGAGCGAGAACAAGTAACGGGTTCCCTTGCTCACTCCTGGCGGGCAGGCGAGCTGGTTCCTTATATGGGGAGGGTAGGGGTGTGTCCAGGGGTTTGGCTTAGGTGGTGTGCCCACCCCTTTGGTGGTGATGAGTGCAGGGGATGTGTGCAGTACCCTGATTTTGCTTCAGCTCTTCAGAAGTGGCAGCTGAGTTTTTTTGGTCTTGTAGCTTTTTGTCCGTAATCTGCCCCCACTGCGCATGCGTGCAGTGATTTTTAGTCCCATGAAGTTTCGTTGTATTTTGTTGCTCCAGGAGACATCTGTCCAGGTGCAAGCTCTGCAGCCCTGCAGCAAAGGGGCCCACGTCCCAGCCTACCTCATTTCTAGTCCTAGAGAAGATTCCTTAAGACGTGCCTCCCGGAGGTCAAAGGAAGCTCTCTCGGTAGGGAAGAAGGGGCCATTAAAAAAATTCATTAGCATCAAAATTCTTACCATGTCTCCCAGCAGGTCTAGCAAATTCTCTAATGCATAGGCTTTGTGGTGCGTGCCTTTATAATCCTAATGTTCCTCTGTTACCTACACACATTGGGCCCCTAGCCCAGACCTTCCTGGGCACACAGGTATTGGAGAGAAGATTGGAAGCCAAAATGGACTCAGCCTGGAGAAACTGGAAATTTATGACAGCATCCAGAATATGCTCAACATGTTAGTACAGAAGGGTAAAGTTTTCTGGAATTAGAATTCTTACAATTAAAAATGACACCTGGGGCTTCCCTGGTGGTGCAGTGGTTGAGAATCTGCCTGCTAATGCAGGGGACATGGGTTCGTGCCCCAGTCTGGGAGGATTCCACATGCTGTGGAGCGGCTGGGCCCGTGAGCCATGGCTGCTGAGCCTGCGCATCCGGAGCCTGTGCTCCGCAACGGGAGAAGCCACAGCAGTGAGAGGCCCGCGTACCACAAAAAAAAAAAAAAAAAAAAAAAAAAAGACACCTGTATCTTGACCTTGAGGCAATTTTGACATATTATAAGGGTCAGAGTAGTAGCCAGGAACTGGAAGGTTTCCTAGGCGGTCAAGGGTGTTTTATTACCTCATCTAATTTAAGGAATGATGTATTACCCCTACTCTAGTGTTTTGCGTTATGGGAGATTCACTTTTTATTGGTCACAGCTTTAGGAAATATCACAAAGGGGGAGTGAGCACATATGCGTCCCAAAATCCAGAGAGGAGAATGCTGAAAATTAGAGCCAAGGGACACTTAAAGCTTCACATGCTTTCCTCCTGAGTTTGATGCCACAACAGCGTTGTGTGCCTTGAGTGGAGATTCTAATGAGACGGTACAGCAGTGACCCTGAGGCTGTTCTCCCTGGGATTTTTGTGAATTAAGAAACTAAGATTACCAGAGGGGAAAACTTTCCCACTGGATAGCTCTTCTAGCTTGAAAACTATTAGTCCAACTAAAAACTGAAAATTTAAAAACAAAGGAGGTAGGGGCAAGGTGACATCAGGCACACATGCTCCACTAGAGATAGAGTGTGTATAACAGGGCTCAGAAAGCATCCTTCTAATACACGTTTGCCTGAAGGCAGAGAACTATCTGATGGGAAATTGTACGAGTGAGGATGTGAGAAGTACATGTCTTTGATTGTTTTGGATACATTTTCCCTTTTGTAAAATCATGGTCTAAAAAACTTTCCATATTGTGATTTCATTTGTCAAGTGGGAAACCCCAAAGTGGAGGTGACGGATTTCAGGAAGTCCTCACAAACTTTCCAGTTCTGTTTCTAAAACTCTGCTGTTTCTGCCACAAATCCTAAGACAGGAGACTCACACAAGTTAATTTTATTCTGAAGAGAAAAACAGTGGAAGACAGAGGTCTGAGTTGTCTCATCTCCAGTGGAGTTGGAGCTGATAAGATTTTACTTAAAAATTCACTACTTCGGGGTTTCCCTGGTGGCTCAGTGGTTGAGAGTCCGCCTGCCGATGCAGGGGACGCGGGTTCGTGCCCTGGTCCGGGAAGATCCCACATGCCGCGGAGCGGCTGGGCCCGTGAGCCATGGCCGCTGGGCCTGCGCATCCGGAGCCTGTGCTCCGCAACGGGAGAGGCCACAACAGTGAGAGGCCTGCATACCGCAAAAAAAAAAAAAAAAAAAAAAAAAAAAAAATTCTCTACTTCTATCCTGCTTTATTTACTGGAAAACTGGTATAAATCCTGAAATAGAGGGAAAATAAAAAGGAAATGGTCTCCTCTTTCCCCCTGGATGTTTCCCCTGCTACAGCCCTTCTCTCTTAATTACACACACACACACAACTATTTCGTTGGCCTTTCTATGGAGGTTAAGGGTACCTGTCTGGAGTTTCTGTCTCGTCTGTACTGCTGTGTCCATCAGAGTTTAGAGTGGGACACAGAAACCACTGAAGGCAATTCACGTAGAAAGGGATTTAGGGCAAGATATTCTTTTTTTTTTTTTTTTTTTTTTGTGGTACACGGGCCTCTCACTGTTGTGGCCTCTCCCGCTGCGGAGCACAGGCTCCGGACGCGCAGGCTCAGCGGCCATGGCTCACGGGCCCAGATGCTCCGCGGCATGTGGGATCTTCCCGGACCAGGGCACGAACCCGCGTCCCCTGCATCGGCAGGCGGACTCTCAACCACTGCACCACCAGGGAAGCCCTAGGGCAAGATATTCTAACAAACTCTTTGCAAGAAAACAATTTGGAAGTTTAAAATAAAACAAACAAACAAAAAACCCCAACTAAACATGCAATTACTATATGGCCCAGCAATTACACTCTTGGGCTAAGCGAAAACTATACTCACACAAAAACCTGTACATGAATGTTCATAGCAGCTTTATCTGTAGCAGCCCCGGACTAGAAGCAGCCCAAATACCCTTCAGTGGGTGAATGGCTGCACAAACCTGGGGCATCCACACCATGGATTGCTACTCAACAATAAAAAGGGATGGGCTGCTGATACACATGAGTGGGATGGACCCCCAGGAAACTTAGGCTCAGTGAAAAAAGCCAGTTCCCAAAGACTGCAAGCTGTATGAGTCCATTTATAATACTTTTTGAAGTGACAAAACTTGAGAAGTAAAGGTTAGATTAGTGGATTCCAGGGATGAGAGATGGGGCTGTAAAAGGGCAGCAGGAGGCATCCTTGTGTTGCCAGATATTCTGTATTTTGATCTTGGTGGTAGATAAACGAAACTATACATGTAATAAAATGGCATAAAGCTAAACACACGTATGTACAAATGAGTACAGGTAAAAGTGGGGAAATCTGCGTAATAGCAGCAAATTGTATCAATGTCAATATCCTGCTTGTGATGTTGCACTGTAGTTTGTGAGCATGTGACCATGGGGGAAATTGGGTAAAGGGTACATGGCATGTCACTGCATTATTTCTTACAAATACGTTTTAATCTACAATGATTTCAATAAAAACCTTGGTTTAGGAAAAAAAAAAAAACTTTGTAAGGAGTGGAGGAACAGAAGCTAGAAGGCTATCACTGGGCTGCTGATGTCAAGGGCACACCCCCAGAGCTCCAAGCCAGAATTCAGGAAGCTGCTGCCGCCACCACCCTGACCGGCTCCGGTACTCAGGCAACTTGTGACAGACCTAAACTTGGAACTTAGCTGCCAAAAACTTTTCTACTATGTGACCAGCAGGAGAAAGATGGTGCCTGTTTCCCTTTCACCTGTCACAGTCTGACTGGTGGAACTCAATTTCCAAAACTCTGGATGCAACATAACCTGGGAAATGTGGGTTTTAGCACTTCAGTTTTTCCAAATAGAATATGGAATGGAGTTGGAAGAGCCAATCATGGTTCTTACCCTAACCAGCTACTAGCTATGTGACCTTGGCAACGCTTTTTACAAATTGCAATCACCATTCTTAGATGACTTGTTATGTAATGTTCTGGACACAATTCCAATGTGTTTTGGGGAGGGTTTCCCATACCACCAAGAAGCAACCTTCCGACATCAGCTGGGTGTGTCCTAACAACGCAACTCAATTTTTTTTTTGGCCAGGGATTGACCCCACGCCCCCTGCAGTGGAAGCGTGGTGTCTTAACCACTGGACCGCCAGGGAAGTCCCAGCGTAATTCAATTCTGACACTTGTTACCAGGAGGTAGCCACCTCTAAGCCAAGGAGAGAGGCTACAGAAGGAACCAACCCTGCTAACACCTGATCTTGGACTTCCAGCCTCCAGAACTGTGAGGAAACAAAATTCTGTTGTTTAAGCTCTCAATCTGTGGCAGCCTCAGCAAACCAATATACTGCTCTACCACTGTTCTCAGGCCCTCTCCAGATTCTGGGACAGCAAGACCATAGAAATGAGTGTCGCTCCCACAAGACTCCTAGGCGAGCAAAGCTTTTTATTGGAAGGAGAGCTGGTGCACGAGGGAGAAGGTATGAAAGAATGCCAGCTCCCCGAGGACTTTCAGGGAAGGGGTTTTAAAGGCCATGTGAGGGAGGGGATGCAGGAGCCTGTGCTCAGGTCTCCGATTCGCTGGCGTCAAGGTGAAGTTTTGAGCATCATCAACCATCTGGTTTCAATAGGTCTGGGGTCCACATGCTTGTAGTCAGCAGTTTTCATCTGCTTCCTGCAAAAACAACTTAGGAATGTGTGTCAGGCCTTTATCTATATCTTTCAGGGAATTGGCAGTTCAGTGGTTCTGCTAGGTGGCGGTTTTACAGTCCTGCTTTTGTTCTTTGGAAACTACGTACATTCGTCAGTGGAACAGAGGTAATCTTCTACCCCTGTAGGTCTCTGGTTATTGTCTCAGGAGGCCAAAGCTTTAGGTGCTTTGTTTTACCGGGCCTGTCAAGCCCACTAACTCAAGGCCATTCCCCGGTCCTTTTCCAAAACGGCTGTACTCCTGTCTTCCTGTCTCATCACCTTTCTTCAGAGAATTTTTCTAGAGAAATATCCTTATTTTTAAACCTCCCACTGTATCTCTGAACTACCATTTCCCTCAATATTTTGTAATTATTGTATTTGCAGGCCCTAAAATATAAGTGATTGTTTTTCCATGGGTCTTCCACTGTCATGCTTCTTACCAGGACAGGCCAGCAGTGTGATTGGAGGTCTCAGCTGCCAGATAAACTTGGCACGTCCTCCCTAAGGATCCATTTTTTCAGCAGTTTGAGGGAATGTTAAATAATTTATCTGAAAATTAATTCAAAGCATATTTATATGAAAACAAACATAAGTTTTTAATAGAATCTAGCAGATTTCAAAGACATTTCTTGCTTAGAGCGAGTTGCCCTAGTGAGAGGGTTTCCTCTCCTCTGCCTCAGGGCCTCTCTGTTCACCAGTGATGCAGTCCTCTGCTGGGGCTAGTAACAGACCTTCCTTTAGTCATTCTCTGAATGGAACGGACACGGGAGAGGCAAGTGAATCCAGAGACAAGT
This sequence comes from Hyperoodon ampullatus, assembly GCF_949752795.1. NCBI lineage: Eukaryota > Metazoa > Chordata > Mammalia > Artiodactyla > Ziphiidae > Hyperoodon > Hyperoodon ampullatus. The sequence goes on from NC_136923.1 coordinate 104,220,242, forward strand.
CTATCCATAAAGTTAAGGCATATTGCTGACATGCTTAGGGGACAGAGAGATTTTTAATGAAATCCTGAGCTTTTCTATTTTGGGATTTGAAGGGTATAAGGGTCTCCCCCCCAGCCCCCATTTTTTGTACGGGCCCTGCCAGCATGCAGGATCCTAGTTCCCCGACCAGGGATCGAACCCGCGCCCCCGCCTGCAGTGGAACCGCGAAGTCTTGACCACTGGACCGCCAGGGAAGTCCCAAGTCTCTAAGGGTCTTGTAGGTTAGGTTGGGCACCTCCTAGTCACTCAGTTTGTGATTTCAAGCGCTGGCCTGTGCTGATCCGTTGGGGAGAGGAATAGGTACAGTGCAGAGAAGCAGAGCAGTGGGGACAAGGAAGTTCCTCTCTCCTCCCTGGTTCCGGCCAATGCTTAGGTACACACACCTGCTACCCTGCCAGCGTCTGAGTCAGCTCCTCTCCTCTCCCTGCCCTATGTGCAGCTGCCACACGTAAGCCAAATTCGACAGACGTCAAGCTAGGACGCCACTTTGCATCTGAATTACTTTTTGAAATTCGGCATGTCCAGGTTTACTGACCTGTGCAGTCTTTTCAACATTTCCTTCTGCTGCACGTGGTTGGGGTCAGAAACTTTCGTCTTGCTCTGCCAGTCCTCTGACTACAGCATTTTGAATCGAGTTACTTGGAATCTCGTGCCTGGTTCCAAGCCTCAGAAAAACGCGAGAAGATCCAGAAAGCAGGTTAGGCGTGAGGCCGGTCATTGTCCCTATCCGTGACCCCATTCAGGGGCCTTGTAACGCTAGTGCCCTTCAGGAAACAGAGAACCAGACTCCTCAAAGGGCATTGCAGCAGGTTTCCAGGAATTACTTATCAAAGCCGATGAGCCAGGGGCCGTGACCCCTTGATTCGGACAGGATTCAGGGCTTTCTCCTAAGGGAAAGGTCTGCCCCTACTTCTTCCCAGCATCCTCGGAGAGTGTGACGATTCCTGGGATATTCAGGAGGGTGGAGGGGAGGACGTGCAACGTGAGGTGGTGAAGTCAGGCCGCCGACGGCCCGCCCCGTCCACTGCCAGCCCTTGCAAGGAACAAGCCTGGGGCAAAGATCCGGCATCCCAACCTATCCTGAGGATCTGGATAAGCCCGCGCAGGCGCGCCCGGCGCCCCGCCCTTGAGGCGCAGGCACCGCCTACAAGCCCCGCCCCGCCTGGCTCGCGCGCTGCCGGCAGTGGGCGGGGCCTGCTCTGGCTGTGAGGCCGCCGGCGGGGAGGGCGGGGCCTGCCGCCGGCGCGGCGGTGCGTCGCGCGGTGATGCGGCTGACGCTGCGCCCGCCAGGCCGCAGTCCGGCCGCCCCGCCCCCGGCCCGCCCCGCCGGCCTCCCAGGCGGCCCTGTCAGAGTGCGGCGGCGGGCGGCGCGGGGCTGGTCTTTGCAGCTGGCAAGGAGGCTCGCGAGGCACACCCCCGTTGGTCGGCGCCTCTCTTCAGCGCGCGCGGACATGGCCCAGGCAGCGGCGCACTGCCCCAGCGCCCGCGGCTCCGGGGACGGCGAGACGGGAAAGCCCAGGAAGGTGGCGCTCATCACAGGCATCACGGGCCAGGTGAGCGGGGGCGGGGGCCGCGGGCACGTGTGCGCTCGGGGCGCCGGCGGGGCGGCCGCGGGGGCGCCGGGAGCTCGGGCCGCGGGGTGGCCGGTGCCCGCGCGCGGGGGCTCCCTTGCTGCCCGGTCCCCTCGCCCGGGTCCCAGGTCGCGGAGGAGGTAAGAGGGAGCGGTGCTGTGCAGTCACAGACCAGGAAATGTTTTCCTGTTTTGTGTTACACGTTAAAAGCCCACCTCGCAGGAACTTCCGAGACCGCGGCCGCACCTGGACGTGGGGCAGGCTGGTCCGGGCTCGGGCCGGGTCCCCTCCCTGCCCCAGATCCTCAGGAGTGTCCGGAACCCGGCCTGCGAGCGGCGGGCGGCGCCGGGGCCGGGCCTCTCGGGTCCCCCCGGGCGGTGGCGGTGCCGACACCCGGTGCTCAGGAAGTGATGGGGTGAATAAAGGTGATAATCCTAATGCGCACGCAGGCTGTGCTTATTACGCGCAGACCTCATTTAGTTTTCCCAGCTGCTCTTTGAGGCGGTGCTCTTATGATCTCCACTTCACAGATGGGGAAACCGAGGCCCGCGGTCAAAGAGCTAGGAAGTGTCCAGTTGGGATCCACACTGCTCTCAGACTCTCTGGCGGGAGAAAAGAGGTAGAAACTGTCTAGAGGTACAGTGAAAGGGCGTTAGACACTTGTAACTGCTGGATACCTGATTACTTCCTAGTTACTCAGGCATCGTGCTGTGTTTAAGGTAATTACAGTAAACCCCGGTTTGAAAACTGGTGGGAGGGGTCGGGGGGAGGGACAGGGATCTGAGGCTGAGTAAGAGAACCCTCAAATTCAGTCAAGGGCCTGCATACTTTCAATATTATGGAGAAATTAGTTAAGCTGTTCCTGTAACTCTGTTGGTATGGCTTATGCCTACTGAAGTGCCAGCAGCGTGAATCCATGCAGGTTAGAAGGGAAACCTTATTTAGAGCCGGGAGTGCAGTGATCGGGCTGGTGCTGAGTGGCCTCCTCCAGGCTGTCTTCCTAAGCTACTCCCTGGCCAGACAGTTTTGGCTCCCCACTTCATTTCTACCTTAAAACCCCTGCTTGAGGGTCAGGCTCCTTCTAGCCTCTGCACCAGTATCTCCCACTTCCCTCCAACCCCACCCTGTGCATTGTCCCCTCACTTGTTGGGTGTTGTGCTGGCTTCTGCAGCCCCCGGCACGGTGCTGAACTCTGGTTGCCACGTAAATCCCTGCTGGGGGAGTTTACTGCTCTGCTTCCCATTTATCTCCCTGGACAGTGACTCCCGCCATGGGTCTCGGAGTGCTGTGAGGTTGATGCAAAGGGTCTGGAGAGCCATACCTGCTGTCCAGTTTCTTAGTCGTGTTGGGTGAGAGCTTGCTGAGCTACTCACTCTGCTGAACATTTTATATATTCCTATGTAAGAGGCAGGTACAGTTTTTGTCCCCATTTTACACCTGGCTTAGTAAGTAAGGTTAAGTATGTTCCCTGAGGGCGCACGTCTCCTGAGTGTTGGGGCTGAGATCTGAACCCAAGAGTTGCTCTAAGCCATTTTGTTATACTGCCTCTGTGGTTAGCCACCCACAGTAAGTTACAGCTCTGTGTGTGTGTGTGTGTGTGTGTGTGAGAGAGAGAGACAGAGAGAGAGAGAGAGACAGAGAGAGAGAGAGACAGAGAGAGAGAGGGACAGAAACAGGGGGAGTAGGGGAGAGAGAGGGATTGTTTTACTCTAAGAAGAGGTCTCAGATTCAAGGTGAGGTTGAAACTGCTGCTCTGGCCCTTAGGGCTGTCGTGGCCTTTGTGCTAAGATGGGCTCTTGCCTGGATTGTCCCACGTTCGCCCTTGAGAATGCGTGCAGGTGGCCAGGGTGTCTGTCTGCTGTGCATCTCTAGTGCTCACTGCCAGCAGTCATTCCAGCTTTCTTCCTCCTGTCTCTTCCTGACAGTAGTTGTGAATCATTTCCCGGAGTTTTTTTTATCTTATTAAATCACCTCGAAGAAAACCAGGCTGTGCTCTGCATTGCCGCTTCAAGGCCCTCCGCCAGCCATCCCCAGGACTCACCTCATGGTCTAATTATGCTTGCTCTTTGCTACACCTGGGGAAATGTTATTGCTGGTCCCTGAATATTGCTGCCTTGTACCTCCATGGGGTCATTATTTTGCGCCTGAATGCCCTCACAAGTCTTACTCCTTTTAACTCAGCTAAAAGCCTCAGCCAAATGCAATCATTCCAGGCTTTGTATTTTCAATTCTTTGTATTTACAGATGTGCAATCCATGTTGGCTACATGGATAGTTTACATAGCTTAGTTCTTTGGTTTGTTAACTCCTTTAGGGTAGAAACCTTCTTTCGAGCTTACTACCTCCCATGTGGCTTCACCTAGTGGGCTTCCAAAATGTTGACTTCCTCTTCCCATGAACAGAACTTGTCTCTACTGTGTGTCTGCAGGGTGCAAGGCTTGCTTTGTGGCTGCTGGGAGCCAGAGCCTACGTAAGCTGTACTCTCTGCCCTCCAGGATCTCACAGTTTTTGAGGGACTTAATGCACATGTCAAAATCCGCATTTTACAAATACGTTAGTGCCCACATGCCTGGTTCATCCAACCTCACTGAATGCTGGCAGTAGCAGGGGCTGTGTTTGGGGAGAACAGCGTGTACAGAAGTGCAGAGAGGGGAGAGTTTGGGGGGCCATGAGGACCAAACATAGTAATAATGGGAGGAAAGAGAATTTATTACATTTTTTACCCCTTGCTTATTTCCAAAAAGATTCTGAGGTGGCTTCAGTAAAAAAACACAGCGTTGGACCATCCTAAGAAGAATGAAAAAAATAGGAGTCTGCAGTGAAGGCTGTAGAAAGATGGAGGTAGTGTCCCCAGCACTGAGGACGGCTGCCAGGTGGGCATGAAATTCAGCTTTGAGCTCCCTGACCGTCGAGACAGAGTGGGTGGGCACGTGGAACTTTGTTAGTACTGAACTCTCAGGGGGACACAGACCAACATGATGCCCAATGAGCTCGATAGAGTCATCTCAGGACGCTCTTGTTACCCCGACGGACTGTGGGAGCACATTTTTCGGTAGGTGGAGACTTTAGAGAACTGAATGGTCAGCGTTTGTGGATTTTTTCCTTTCAGATATCTGTTATGTTAAGCTAGTCTCTGCCAGGAGCATAGGCAAGTTGGAACTGTAGACTACCTTGTCAGGTGTCCTTGGTACGAAATTAATATGGGTGTTTTAAATATGGAAGAACTGACACGTTGAGGTCCTCCACACCTGCAAGTAGCCTAGGTTTTCCTTAGGAAGCGCTTTAGATGTGGTCAGACATCTAAGCAAGCACCAAGTCCAGAGTTCTGCGCCATGACACATGGAAGGCAAAGCGTTTATCTTTAAATGGTTGGAAAGTTAGTCCTGGTCAAGAGGAGTTAACTTGTCTGCTGTTGGAAGACAACACATTTTTACCAAGTCTTGCATAGAGGAAAGAGATGGACCCTTTGAGCTGTCAGGCAGATTATTTAAGCCGTGATATTTTGTTTCAGAATTTTATTTTTATGGCCTTATTTTTTATTTTCACTAATTTAATTATTTTCTTTTGAGCATGTTCTAGCTGCCATCAGACAACCATAGCCTTTAAAGAGAGCATGTTTAAAACAGATACCCAGATTCCTTAGACTTAGGTGGCTCTCACAGGCTTTATCTTCTTCATTTAAGAATTAATTTAAGATGCTGGAAAATGGTAATTGAGAATTGTCAGGAAGTACCATTCTTTCCGCAGTTTTCCTTATCCCTTTTAAATAATGCTTCAATGGGATCATAATAGATGACGGGGATATTACATCTTCTGGTTTTACTTTCTAATCCATATTTGGTGTCCTGCAAATTTCTGCATTCCAGTATTGGCATCAGAATCATCACTTGTGTAAATGGAGATTTAGTGAAATGTGATGAAGTCTATTAAAATAAGCCTATTTGATTGGTAATGGCTACATGGAATCGCGGAGCCAAAGCTGTGTCCAGTTCAAGGGAGAGGCCCATGATAGATTAGTGATGTCTGCCTGGGAAAGGGATGGGAGTGATGGCACAGTGCTATGTCTTTACAGGATTGTGACTCCTTGGGTTTAGGAAAAAAGTGTCTTAATCACTTATCCTATATATCTAGCATAACTGGTAAGGGTTAGGTACTCACAATATTTCATAGTTAAGTCTTTACTTACTGATGTTTATTATCTTGCAGAAAACTTGCTTGGAAGTTGTAGAAGTCTGTAGAAATGAGAACAGAATGCAGTTGTTGTTGGTTGGGTAGAAGCAAGGCATTTCAGGGTACTGTGGGGGAATTGGACAGTATATACCCAACATAGTTGCAATTTAGGAGATAAAATGATTCGTTGTAACTTCATATTTAAAGGATTTAGAAAATACCCATTTCAGGGAAAAAAAGTAACATATCCAGTTTTGTATGATAGATTTCCTCCCGTTTTTGTACTCATGTTAACCATTGAATTAAAAAAAAATATTCCGAAAAAAAAATTCCATTGGCGTGCACGTTGAGATCTTAGTACTGGAGTTAAATAACCATCATTGTGTGGAGGAGGAAGGGAGGCTGAGAAGGTGTGATTTCCCGGGTCGCACAGCTGCTTAGCACTGGAGCTAGGACTGATCAACACTGTCCTTCACTGACAATGGCAAAGGGGCTGCTTTGAGCCAGAAAAATTGGGGTAAAGGAGTCTATGGTTGTGAAATGTGTAGCCTGGTGTTCTGTAAAGTTGAATAATAATAAATTACACCTGAAAAGCAATCAAATCTATTTCAGTGTTTAAGGAAAAGGTGACTTTATGTTAAGTTTTATAACATTTAACATCTTATTTTGACAAAATATTTGCAGTTTGAAAAGATTGAGAGGCAATTAAATAGGAGTCTTTAGTATTTAACTTACAAAGGAAAATTAATAAAATACAGGGACTAGAGAAGGGGGTTCACGTTAGGCCGTTCCTTAGAGAACTCTGACACTCGCTTCATTGGAGGCGTATGCTGTCCCGAGCTAGAGTTGCCTCCGGATCCTGCAGACTTCTTGAGCACAGCCTGTCTCCCCGTTACGTGCGAAAGCCCAGTGCTTCTGTCTCCATGTGGGGCTTCGGGACTCCAGGGCTGAAATCGAGGGGAGTTTTATTAGTTACCACCTGATCGCTGAGATGAACTAGAAGAACTGCTAATTGTCCTTGTGGTCTTGAACGGCTTTCTTTGAGGTGTGGAGTTCTCAACTTGCCTGTCCTTTGAAGCAGCCTTTCCTCAGGTTTTGTTAGAGGTTTTCACTAAACTGGGATTATTTGGCTATGATTCCATGTAAAGAATCAGGCTTAAGGAGTGAGGCAAAATGTTTGCCTTTAACCAGGATTCTGGACACTTGGTAGATAATTATTTGGGGGGAGGGCACAGAAAAAATTTACTAACATTGATAGAATGATTGCTGTGTGCCAGGCAGTGTGCCCAGCATTTTATATAAATTATCTCATTTAACTGCGGGTGGTAGGTATATTTACCGTCCTCCTTATACCGAGCAGGGAAACTGAGATTTGGAGAACTTCAGACTTGCCTGAGAACCTCTTGCACTAGTCTTTTCTCAGGACCTTCTCTCCTGTGTCAGGTCAGACTAGCTCTGTTGGCCAGATTGTTGACAAACTGTACAAGTTCACTGCCCTTGGGAAGCAGGTTGTTTTTAAAGGCTGTTTTTTGATTAGTGCTTTACCATGCTGGTTAGGTGATATTAACATTACTAGCCTGTGTGTCGTAGGAGAAGTCTGGGGTGAGGGTGGGGACGGGGGGCGGAGGGCTGCTCTCTGAAGCCTGCTGAAGACCCCGGGTGGCTCCTTTCCCCAGCGTTCTTCCCAGTTCTCTGAGGGTTTTACGGTAAGAAAGGGAGACGGGGGAGCAGAGTGGCTTCCCTGCCCACAGACCTCCCGGTGGAGGGTCAAGAGCCAGCCGCCACTCTGTGGGCCCTCAGAAGTGGGCCAGGGCTGCAGCTTGGGGGAGGGCGGTCTGGTTGGAGCCTGTGGCTGCAGAGCTTGCCCGCGGCCCAGTGTGCACAGGGACAGCGAGGCCTCCGGGTGGTGGAGAGAGGCGGGCGAGGGCCCTTCTCCACCTCCGTGTGGACCGGAGTTACAGCTCCGGGTTCACTTGCTGTGCTCCTTTCCTCTCTGCAGAGTGCGGTTTGTCCTTGCTGTCAAGGCCCAGATTCCTGAGGAGACTAAGAAGTCTCCTGTTCTAGACTCTTGTACGCCGTCATGTAAGCTCGAAAATCTTTTGGCCTGCAGAGTGCCCTTAATGGATGCTTTGGACTTGCCTTTTCTCCAGGTGATAGTTTAATCTGAAGAGATGCTTCCTTGACTTGAGAGGACCCTCCTCTCTTCTCTCTTCCAGTAAGCCTTGCGTTCTGGCTGAGAGTGGTTCTCTATTTCATATCCCCAAAATTTCCAGTAGCAATTTGGTGGTTTTTTTGTTGTTGTTGTTTTTTGCTTAATTAATCTTTTCTCTTGGAGGCAATTACATTTGGGGGCAGATCATCCTCTACTTAGTAATAGAAGTACTAATGCTCATGATTAATTCGGTCGACAGATGTTTGAGTGCCAACGATGTGTCAGGCACTGGGGATACGACAGTGAACAGAACAGACAAAAATGAGCCTCCTGTGACACTCATGTTCTGGGTGGTGATGATGGCGGTGATGTTGGGTGAATGACAGTAATTAAGGTGTGTTGAGCATTCACTCTGCCAGGCACTGCTTAGCAGGCTTTACACCTGTTTCCTGTCTGGAGCAAGGGAGCCCTCCTCTGAGGCGGTTGGTTTTCTTGTCACCCCTGAGGAACGCAGAGGTTAAACAGATAGCCCAAAGGTCACTCCCGTCCTTGTTTGCAAAGTCAGAGGTGAAATGTAAATCCCAGTAATTTTATTTTCTATCAAGTTTATTACTAGAATTAACAAATAAATTCTAAGGAGAGGTAAATAGATGGTGTGTCAAATTTGAAAAATAAAGCCTATTCAAGAGTTTTTTTTGTTTTTGCAGTTGTGGAAAGATATGGATTATAGTAGTAAAATAGGCCTGTATTAATCACTACATTATGTGCCCCTTATTTTATTTTCTTTGCTGTCATTTAGGTCATACCATTAATTAATTTGTTGATGACTTATCTTGCGAACTCCCTAAATGCTGGGACTCTGTCTTGGAACAAGTGGTAGAGGAGTTGGATTTCTTGGCCAGCGTGGGTTTCAGTTACTGCTTAGCTACTTAGGAGCTGCATCGATTTGGGCAGGGTATTTACCTTTGCTGTCAGGTTGGAAGAGTTATTCCTACCGAATAGAAAAGAGGTCTGGCATGGAATAGGGCGTTTGCCCCATGACTAGAATGGACCTCTCTTCACAGTGCTAACCAGATAGTGAGAGTACTCCAATATGGGGCAAGGACATTGAATGTGGAGGGCTCCAAAGTCAGCCGTGCTCCGTGGGGGGAATCTGTTGCCTAGGGCTGAAAGTTCGCTGGGATTTGGAATCAGCCACAGGCTATAAACAGATTTGACGTCCGGTGTGTCTTACAGTGCAAAGCAGATCTGGGGGCCGGTCTTATCTTCCCGTGTGAGAGGATTGTGGGCTTTGGACTGGACTCTAATCCTCCTTACTGTGATTTGCGGTCCAGGAGGAAAGGTCTGGCTTAACTGGGAATGAGAAGGCTGTCTTCAGTCCTGTCCTGCTTTGGCCAAAGACTGTTACGCGGTGAAACTGTTTTTATGTCTTTACATTACACATAATTAATTGATTAACTGGGGAAAGAGTGTGGACCTGAGAATCAGAGGCTGGGTTTTAACACCAATTAATTGTATAGCCTTAAGTTTTTCTTAATCCATAATACGAAGGGATCACCTGGTGATCGCTAAAGTCTGTTCAGAGTGGAGCGTGCTATAACTTCAGGATTGAACACTAATTATAGTTTATTGTGTGCAAAAAAGTCTTGTATTTAAGCAGTGCAGTCATTTAATATCAGTTTCAAAGCTAAGGCCAATAGGAGAATTAAAACAAAAAACCAGTGACTGTTAACTGTAGTGAATTTATAATTAAGTGTGTAAACTGGGAAGAAATTCACATATGAGTTGTATTTTGCAGGAATTTATAAGGTTAAAGCAGAAATTCTGAGCTGTCTGCCCTGGTAGATTTTACCAAATGAAGTGGTTTTTTGGTGAGGAAGGATTTAAAATTCCTGTTATTTATTTTTTGGATTGAAATATTAAAAAAGAGTCTGTATTTTGAGGTTAGTGTTTAATAGTGGAGGGTCTGTTCATTCAGTAAACAGCTGCGGAGATTTATTCTGTGTTGAGTTAGGTGCTAGGCGTATAGCCACCAGCAAGATGGATATGATATTGTTCTCAAGGGGCTGATAGTCTAGGGGGGATGAGTAATGTGACAGGTAATTTTACAGCATGTTAATTGCTATGATAATAATAAGAGAGTCACTGAATCACAAGGAGATCTTCCCTTAAATAAAAATGATCCATAGTATCATTAATTCAGCAGATTTATTGAGCATCACTTAGCTTGGAAGTTTCTGGTTATGAATGCCATTGCATTAAAAGGGTTAACTGTGAGGCCTTTCTGTAGGAAGCTGAGCTGCTGAAGGATCCCCTATATGCTCCTTTTTTCTTCTTTTTGATGTAGAGATCCTCATAGTCTAGTATTTCGTGAAGGATGTTCCTATTTTCATTCTCATTTTTCTATCTCAAAAGCTGTATTTCCAGCCTTTAACATTTATTCCATTTGGAGACCTTGCCAATTATTTGATCATATATTTATGTATACACCGGGGAATCACAGACCAAGTGAGGAAGCACTTATGAACTGTCATCGTGTGATGACATAACGTAGGGGGCAGGTCAGATTTTTCTTTTTGGCTGATCAAATTTGAGTTTAACGGAATACTCCCAGTATAGTTCCTAATGGTGAGTTAGTGTCAGCCAGACAATTGATATTTGTTTTAGGGTTTGATAGCTAATTTTTGAGCCAGTATTGTAGACAGAGACATAAGAGGTTAAAATCAGATAATTTTGTTTTGTACTAGAATATTAGGTGTATGATTATTTGAACCAGCATATACTTTTAAGTGTTTTGTTCCCTGTAGTATCCCCAGCATGTAAAGTGCAGAGTGTAAGACATGGTACGGGACTCGGAGTAGGTAGGGAAGGAAGCAGACATGTAGGTGCCGAGGTGAGGGTGCGCCTGTGGCCGTCAGTGTAGGGAGGAGTGGCTTTGCAGACAGTAGCAGGGAAACGAGGGCGGTGGGGACTAGTGCAGTTGGGAGGGCTCCGGGGCTGGCCTCAAAGCGCGGTCAGATTGGGGGGCGGCGAGGGACTGAGCTCCCTGAGAGGGCGGTGTGTGGATGGAGTATGGCAAATAGCATATTCAAAGTCCAGACGTGCGGGTCCGAGGAGGCCTGGAAGAGCAGGTTGAGGGGTGTGGGTTTGACTAAATAAGCAGGGGTATGAGTGGAGCTCGGCCACGGTTGAGTCTGCAACCTGGGCCCAAATCCTGCTTTAAGAAACGTCCTTCCGGGAGTTACTTAATCATCTTGAACCCTAATTCTCTTTTCTTTAAAATGCAGTTAATTATACCCACATCACAAGGTGGTGTGCAGATTAGATAGGATGATTTTAATAATGCCTAGTGAGGTGCCTGACACACGCTGCTTATGAAATTCTGGTGCTTATATTTATCATGTATAATACATGACTTATGTGTGGTGCGTTCCCCAGCATGGGGGAGAGTGAGAGGAGAGGGCAGTGTGGTGTAGGCGCAGAGTGAATTTGAGTAGGAGAGCCAGGAAGACCTGCTAGATTATAAGGATGTAGATGCAGGCGACGTTGGTTGTGGAGAAGGAAAGAGAATCAAAGGGACAACGGGACTTTGTGATTAGTTAGGTACGGGGGTGGGTGGTGAGGAAGGGAAGAGTTGGAGATCTCGAGGTTGTTTTGATTTTGGAGGCTGGCTGGCTGGCTGGTATCACCATGGCCAGAAATGCTGCCCCTGGGAAGGAACAGCAGTGCTTGGGGAAGGGAGTGAATTCAGTTCTGTTCCTCTTGAGTGTGAGATGAGAGCATGACGTTCAAGTTCTAACAACCTGTAAGCCATTTAAAATGTCAGCTTGGAATGCAGGTGAGAGATCCCGGCCACACAGTGTCCTGTCTAGGCCTGGATGCAGCTGTGGGTGGGGAAGCCCTGTATTCTGCTCTGCTTGCCCGCCGCCCGGAATGTGCTGTGTTACCTGCCTCCTGGTATTAAAACGAACATTTTCCCCTTTAGTTTCATGATTGAAGTTAACCAGGTTACTTCAGTTATACTTCAATTCTCCCCCCTTTCTTTCTTTCTTTATATTTATTATCTTAGATTTTTATGAGTTTTGATGTTATTGCAAGAATATATTCTAGCAACGTGAATATTTTGTTAAGCAGAGTCTGATTTTTGCACTCAAGGAATGCTTTTTTCTAGGTAAGTCAAGCCTCAGGACTCTGCTCAACAAGATCAAAGGGCTTTTGGGATGAAGCAGTGTGGTTTAGGATCCCACACTGCTGATGTGTGACTTTGCTTCACTGTGATATTAGCCATAATATCTTACATTTGTATATTAATTTGTAGTTCTCAAAGCATGTAAAAAGCATTTCCATTGTTCTGCATGGTATTCTGGGATGCAGGCAGGGCAGGGATTGCTTCATTCTAGAGATGACCAGCATCCAGAGTGATCAAGTGACCTGAGTCTTGGCGCTGGCGGCTGTCCGCACAGTAATGCCGAGCTTTCGTTCCTTCTTCCAGATCTCACAGTCTGCTAGGGTTAATTCAATTTAGCTTTCTTCTGCATTCCCTCAGCAGTGTTTTACTCCAGGCTGGTGTTTTTCTTTACTGTTTCATAAAAAGACTATGCTAGGCAGAGTAATGCTCCCACCCCACCCCAAGGTGTCCACGTCCTCGTCCCTGGAACCTGTGAATGTGTTACCTCTCGTGGCAAAAGGGACTTTGCAGATGTGGTTAAAATCAGGATCTTGAGATGAGAGATGATCCTGGCTTATCTGTGGGGTCTGGCATCGTGGGGGTCCTTCAGTGGGGAGGAGGGAGACAGAGGTGTCAGAAAAGACGGCCTTGTGAGGAAGGTTCAGCCGGCCAGGGCTGGCTTTGCAGACAGAAGGGGCCACAGCCAAGCGGCACGGGCGGTTTCTGAAAGCTGGGAGAGGCCATAGGATCCTCCCTGGAGCCTCCAGAAAGCAACTGAGGCTGGCTGACAAGGCAGATTTCAGACTTCGGATCTGCTGAATTGTGAAGTAGTGAATGGGAGCTGTTTTAAGCCACTGTGGTTTATGGTCATTTGTTACATTTATGGAAATTTGTTACAGCAGCAAAGAGAGACTGGTAGGCAGATAATATGCTTGTTCCCACTTTGCACTTACTGGGAATTCTCTCTTGCTTTGGCCTGTTCACATGTATTTGTCTTCAGATTCTAGCTTCCTTCACATTCCAGCCCTCATTCATTTCCTTCATCTTGGAATTCTTTGCACATTTTAAGTTATCCCGCAAATATTTTTGCGTGCCTTCTGCTGGTAAGCAAGATATTCCTTCCTTTGGTATTATGGAGAACACCCATTGTCCCTGTTTTCAAGGAACCTCATCTAATGAGGAGCATTAATGGATCATTTCAACAAATATTTATTTAACACTGAGCTCTGTCGTAGGCACTTTAATAGCCACTGGAATTTAGGCCAATTTGTTCCTAATAAAAAAGCTGTTCTATCATCACCATCATTGTTGTTATATAAATACAAAGTTCTCCTGTTTTGTTTGTTTGCTTATTTTTTAGATTCCACATGTAAGTGAAAACAGAAGAGACAGACTCACAGATACAGAGAACAGATTAGTGGTGATCAGAGGGGAGAGGGCTGGGGGTAGGAGCAGAATAGATGAAGGAGGTTAAGAGGTACAGACTACTAGGTATAAAATTAATAAGTTACAAGGATGTAATGTACAGCACAGGGGATATATCCAGTACTTTATAATAACTTTGTCTAGAGTATAATCTGTAAAAATATCAAATTACTATGTTGGACACCTGAAACTAATATAATATTGCAAGTCAACACCAAAAATACCAAAAAAAATAAAAACTCCACAGACTCCTCCTTTGTTGGCTTTGAGGAAGCAAGTGGCCTTGTTGGCAGGGAACTGTGGATGACACCTAGGAGCTAGGGTGGTCTCTGGGTGACAGCCAGCAGGAAGGTAAGGCCTTTGGTCCTAGAGCCACCGTGATTGAATTCTGTCGACAAATGGAATGAACCCTTAGATCCACTCGGGCGTTGGATGAGACTTGACACCTGGCTTGTAACCTAGAGATGACCTGGCTAAGCATGCCAGGCTCCAGATCCATAGAAAATGCGTGCTCGTCAGTGTGGGGAGATTGAAGCTGCCGAGTTTGTGGTAACAGGGTTCTGCAGCAGTGGATGACGGATCTGCGCCCTGACCTCGCACAGCACGTGCAGAAGTGGCTCAGAGATCGTCCCAGCCGCTTGAGCAGTGTAAACGCGTGCTGTGGTCATCCGCACGAGAGTGCATGTGAGCAGGACAGTCAGTGGGGCTGCTGTGATTCGACTCCCGTGGTGTCAGTGCCTTTCACAGTGAGAAGTGCTGAGAAGCAGTTTTGCGGTTTGATGTTTTGGAAGTCCACTGGGAATGAGGAGAAGATGCTCTTGCCGGGCCCTGTTTTGCGTCTAGGGGGATGAGCGAGGAGGACCTGAATATCAGCAGGTCCCAGATTTCACAGACAGTTAAAAACTTGAGAATGATATATACGGTGGCCAAGTTTTTATCTTTAAAGTAAGAACCTTCAGAACAGCAAATTCCTGTCTGCTACCAGTACCACTAAAATGTAACAAGGATGTGTTGTCAGAATAAAGAGCAGTCACCAAATTACACACTCTTGGCTTGTGACCTACTTTAGTATGTCCATTTTTCTCATTTTGTAAAGGAATGGGTTACAAATGTGTCATGGATTGGCCTTGGTCTATTGACTACGTTTGGGACACCGTTGAATATTGTTTTATTAAAGAAAAGTTATTCACTTGTCTGATTCTCAGGACTCAAATATAAGTCTCCTGGCCTGCGGTGACCATGTTTTCTGGACCCCAGGGTAAGATACCTCCCTGACTATATGCCCTAGAGCGGGCTGAACACTGGAACCCGGGGGCATCAGAAAGAGTGTGGAGTTACTGTCCATAGAGTACTGAGCACCTTGCAAGGTGCCTGGTGAGCATTAGTGAGCTGGTGGTTTGAGATTTCATTTTTTGCCCTGTTCTTCGGTGCTCTGGGCAGACTCCCACCTCCCAGAGCAGACCAGCAGCAGCCGGTAGAGCCAGGATCCCAGTTCATCCTGACAGCTCTGGTCCTGGGGCTGTCCTTTGAGTGTGCTTGCAAGGAATATGCAAATTATTGCTGTGTTTCAAGTTTAACTTGGGAACCTGAAACTGAAATCAAGTTTGGGGAGCTTCTGAGTGGTTTTGACCTGGTTTTGTGAGGTTGATCAACCCCCCGGGTATGTGGGCAGCGCGTATTCAGTGAATTTCTCAAGGGTGAATAGGAAGATTTTTGGGGGGGTTGTTTTTTGAGGAGAGGTGATAAAGATAATGGATTTTTCGGAGAGTTTTGCTTTTCTACATTTCAATGTAAACCTTGGAAAGGAGACATAGCAGTTAGAACAAATACTGCACTGTTTCTGTTGTTGTTGTTTTTCTTTCAGCTGTTTTGTGGGCTCCGGTGGTGTTCCATTTCACCCCCTCATCCAGTTTGCTATTTTGACTAATTTAGGAAGTTGTGAATTATTTCAGCTTTCATACAGTATTTTCTTTCCATTGAGTTGTCTTTTAATCTTTACTAATGTTTGAGCATATAGATTTTAAGCTATTTAAGCATAACCAAAAGTTTATACTATTGCCGGACTGTTATTATGGGAATTTTGGGTTTAATTCCTAAAAATAAGGGCGTGTTTTAGAAAGTATTGTTTCGTGGAGACAAGGCCATTGATTGGGAGCCCAGCTGGAGGTCTTAGAAGACCCTCCTGGGGCACTGCGCTTAGTAGAGGCTTAGGGTCGGGTCCAGGAAACCTGACATTCCTGCTGGGCTTTTTGAACCACACAGGTCACTTCTCCTATATGAGCTGATTTTCTTCTCTTTAAATATGCTTTCCAGAACAGGGGTGAATACACGTATGGAGTGAAGATTTGGACGTCTCTCTTCGCTTTCCTAGCTTGGAGTTTCCAGCTGGTATAATGGAAACTGGGCTTGAGGAGGATGTTGACCATTGTGGATGACGTCCACCGTCGCTTGGGCTTGGGAAGGACTTGGGGAATTCGCCACTCGCCAGGCTCCTCAGAGGAGTCTCCAGGTGCCCTGGGCCCCAAGTTGGGGAGCAGAGGGGCTCGTGGGCTGGTGCCTGGCTTTCCCTGTAGGACGGGTGGCGTGGGCACCAGAACCGCGCAGGTGGGAACAGGTGTGCGAGCCTGCGCTTGGGGAGCTGCAGGTGATCTCTGGGCAGCGGCGCATGTGGCTGGGCCCCGTGCGATCTGGCCCCGCCTTGTCCTCACTTGCTGGCGTGGCCACTGAGATCCAGACACCCCTGCGACCCGAGGTGCACCTGTGCAGAACTGCCCTTTATTCTAGAATCCCAAGGAAACAGCCCTGGCCTGTCCACCCAGTCCTTCAGCTCCACTGGGCTTCACCTGTCACCTCACTCACTGCACGCATCTCGGCAGTTTCTGCTGAGGTTTCTTTTCTCCTGCTCACTCTCTAGGAATTACTGACATTCTCACTGGAATCAGTGATTTCTCTAGATTTGGGGCTCATTCCAAAAGAATACTCCGTTTTTCTTTTTGGTGTTTTGACCTTTGATTTCAGTCTTCTCCAAAGACATTCGCCTTTTGCAGCTGAAGTAGGAACTGTCTATAAAGCGTGGACAGCTCTCAACGTTGGTGGCACGTAGAGTCACGTGGGGAGCTTGAAAAAGCCTTAGCTCTTCCGTATTCAGTTTGCTGGGCTTCGGGTGGGACTTACATTTGGCTCTTTGTAGAAATGATCCCAGTGATTCAAGAGCGAGCTTGAGCAGAGAACCACCCATTAAAGCAGATTGTGGTAGTGACTTGAAGATGAAGCTATTCTTTTCCTTAACACTTTCCCAATTTTTAAAAATAGTGATACATGCTTACTATAGAAAAATTAGAAAGTTTAAGAAGGTATAAAGTATCCGGGGGAAAAAAAACAGCACCATAATTATACCAGTCAGAACCAATCACCGGCAGCATTATTATTATTATTTTTTACTGTTTTGTCTGTTTCTGATTCACTTCACTGCCTTTCAGCACACGTTACTGCCTAGGGTAGGATAGGCTCTTAGGGTGGCTCTGGAATTGTTCTGAAAGCTTCTGAATGTAGGAGTTAGCAAGGACGGATTGAGTATGAGGGCCTGTAGGAGGCCGTGGAGCATACCTTGGATTTCAGGGAAGAGGAAACTCCATCTTCAAGATTCCTCATCACATGACCCACGCGGCATCTCCTTGGCCTCTGTTACAGTCGTCACAGACGTCTGCTTGTATATTTTGGTCCACGTGTTGTTTGTACTGGTTTTCTATTTTGAGTGAGATTATGTAATTTAGGGGAATAAATGCAGATAGGATCAGAGTTCATTAATTTTGACATGTTAAATATAAACACTTTAAAGAAAAATTCCTGTAATGTTTGTTGAAGACTGCAAGTTCAGATACTCATATTCCGTCAGTGCTCATCCTGTAGGGAGGTTTTGATACCTTTGTTCTTGGGACTGTTGCTCTTGGTCTGTTTTTCAGTTAACTTTTTTTAATGGTGTACTCTACGAAAGCACTTCATTAACTTGATTTATTAATATTTCAATTTAATTATAACACCTAGCAATGCCAGGATTTGGTTGCACTTTTATTCTTACGCACAATTATTGTATGTAAATCTAACTCTTAGATCTGGCTGGTGGTGGTCCGGATCTCTCTGGTGTGCTGTAGCTCTGACGTATACTTACAGAGTTTGCGGACTGCACCCTGGGCCCCTCTGTAGAGGAGACTCTCACTTCACGGGTTTTCTGTTATTTCTACCCAAGAAGCAGGATTCTGCACCCGAGGCCAGTCCCGAGAAAAGACAAGCATGTGGTTGGTGAGTGCGCAGAACAGAGCGAGCCCTGGGATCGCTCCTCATCCTGGGAGGATGACGGTGGAGGGTCCCACCTGGCTGAGGGCAGGGCTCTCTGGGTTTCTCAGTGGATTTCCTCCTCTTGAAGCTTGTTCTCATGGAGATGTGGTGAAGTGTTGGAAAGTCCGATGAGCACAGGGTGGAGATCTTGGCTGCTATTTTAGAAATTTTAAAAATGGTCCCTTGCATGATTATTTATTTTCTCTCTCCCTCCTCGTAGTTTTCTCCTTCCCCCCATCTCTTTCTTTTTTACAGCCGTCTAGCCCCTCCCCCCTGCACACACGCACTTTTCCCCAGTTCTTCAGGTGAGGCCTTAGGGCTTGGGGTGGGAGCAGCTTACCATGGGGACAGAGTTCCTGCCCAAATGGCAGAGCTGTAGGGGCAGGACTTTGTGGGTGGTAATCGTGCCTTAGGAGAGTTGAGGAAGCAAACAGTGGGTTCTTACTTAAACAGCCCTGGAAGCGTCATTAAGGATGTTTGCAGGTCTTGGTCCAGATGGAAGCTGGCACTGGCCTGAACCCACCCCTCTCCTTTCACCCTTTAAGCATTTCCTTATTCTACTCTGTTAGTGCTTTGCAATCATTCCCTTCTGATCCCCAGCTTAGTGTGTAATTACAGGTGCTTTTCTGCTTCCTTTTTGCTGCGTTATTGATCATCAGTGTTGGTCTATAGCAAACACACTGATCCGCATGCAAACCAGAAAGTCTGAGGGCTAGTGATGACTCACCACTCACACAGAGCAGCCTGACGGGCCAGGATGGGCTGCGCGAGCGAGAGCCGGGTAGGGGCAGGGCCTTCACCCAGCTTAGAGGGAACCCTGGGAGGCTCTGGGTCCGGTTTTGGGACTTTGCGACCCGCAACAAACTTTACCGTCTGGGGACCTCGGTTTCTTAATCTATCGAATGAGGATAATTAACCCTTAATTGCAGGGTTGTTGGCCCATAGGATAGTTTATAGTAAGTGGTATGGCAGTTATAATCTGAAACACTTTAAAATGTACACACATTAAAATATATAAAGTATCCAAAATTACAGACATACATATTTAAGATTATTGAAGCGTTATCAGATGGGAAGGATAAAAACTAAGGTAATGTTAATGTCCTGTGCTCTCTGAGGTGGATAAAGTAAGCACCTGCTTTCCATTCTGGGGTGTGAAATATGTTGCAAAAATGAATCCCTTAATTTCTGGCAGAGACAGGCTCTTAATTCAAGAAACAGTGTATAAACGCAAATGTTAGATCTGATCTAACTGCTTTGCCTTTGTCTTGCACTTCTTGGGGGCGGAGATGTCTCCATCCTTTGGTTTTCCTCTGTATCTGGGAGGAGAGGGGACTTTGGTTGGTTGGCGGCACAGAAGGATGGGGTTCGTTTTGTTTTTTATCCCTTTCCTTTGACCTCCCAATTTCCAGAGGGTGGGTTCTGGGCATCTTGGTATTCAGATGAATTTTTTGTAACCCTTCAGCTTTCTTTTCCTCTTGTTCCCTGAGGTTTTCGTTACAACTCTGCAGATGTTTTTAGAAAAGGGGTGAGTGAGAAAATGACTTATCAGGCTTGGGATGGGGTGATTGCTGTGCCAGCGAGAAGGGCGCTGCTGTGGGGTAAGGTGTGACCTCAGGGCACACCCACGGGCCACGCGTCATGTAATGCTGGCTGTTAGCAGTGCCAGCCCTCTCTCACCAACTTTGCAACCAGAGAGCATCTGTTTTCAGTCAGTTTGTCTTTCAGACACAGCTGGAATACTTCCAGAGCCTAAATGAACTTGATTAAAATGTTGCCTGGCTTTTTTTATCATCTGGAGCAAAGCCCATCTTGTCTTTCCTTCTTTCAAAGAAGGTCTGTTGTTTCTTGATGGGCTTCGGCTCGGGTTCATCCCAAGTGTTCCCCCTGCAGGCTGTGTTTCTCCCACAGGCTGTGTGCACAGGGTCCTGGTGGGGCTGGGACTGTAGAGAAGAGGAAGAGCCACCTTGCCCTCAAGGAGCTCACTTACTTGTATCAAAATGCCCTGAACCCAGCTACTCACATCAAGAGACATTTTACTTATAATCTAGGTAGTACTAGGATTATGAACAGCAGCAAAAACATGTCCAGGGCTTACATGCGCCAAGCCCCGTGTGCTAAGATCTTTGCATCTTTAATCTTCACAAGGGTACCATCGCTTTATAAGTCATTTACAAAATTATTATAAGCATTGTTTGATATCTACTGTTTAAACATAGGGTACAACAAAGCGTTGGGGGACCTTTTTCCCACCTTATACCCCAGTAAAAGACTTAGTTCAAAAGAAAGTTGGTGAAATTATATATCTCCTTTAAAATTAAACAACAAACCACAAATATAAACCTTCTCCTAATAGTAAAATACTGTATTATATACCATGCGCTATTACGTTTTATTATATAAATATTGTATTGTAGCAACATTACAGTATATTAAAAATATACTGCAGGCCTGTATTACAGGAAAACACGTGTAACAGCTCCCCAGCTTTCCTTACTCAGGAGAGTAAGGCGGGAGTGAAGCCTCCAGCGAGAAGAGGAAGCCCAGGGGGAAGGGCAGTCTTCCTAGCGATGGGTTGGGGTGGTCGGTGGGAACGGAAGGGAGGTGGGAAGGAGGCAGAGGGCGGGGGCAGCGGGGCGCCGGCGGGTGCAGAGGGGCGCAGGAAGTTTTAAGCGGATTCCGAGGTGTTACAGCCCCGGCTTAGAGAAACGGCTCTGGTGCTCGGGCCCTCCCTCCCGCTGAGCTGCCCCCCAAGTGCTGGGAGCGGCAGCCGCAGCCCCCTTCCCTGGGCTGGCCCTGGGCCCCCGTCGGGGTGCGCGGGGCAGGGCGCCCCGTGGGCCCCTGCGCACAGTGCCAGGTGGTAAATGCTGGGCTTGGGCCCAGGGTCGCGGTGGGAGGAGGCCCCCAGAGGGGGAGGGCCGAGTCCAGGTTCTTCCAGGAGGACCGAGTGGGTGGGGTCCCGCCGGGCAGGGGGCAGCTGCTGGCGGGAGGTCGCGGTGTGCCCTGCGAGCGTGCGTGTGCAGGGCCGTGTGGAGGGGCGCGCCTGGCCTCGGTGACCCCGTTCGTCCTCGGAAACGACGCTCACACGTAGGAGGACTGACAGGAGCGCGTCTAAGTGAGGCAGGGTTCTTTGGGGTTTTCTTTTTATTAACTCTTCTTGGGTTACGGACCGTTTTGACTAAAGCCTGGATCTTTCTCCGCAGAAAAGCATGAGTGCAGTAAGTGCGTGCACATGTATATTTACACGCTCACACACGCGCACACACACACAGCCCTGCGGGCCTCCTGGAGCACGTGCGTCTTCCTCTAAGTCACAGTCGGTTTCGTATGAACTTGAGCCAATGGAGAGCAAGCTTCTCTAAAAACGTTCGCGTTTAATTTATCATAAATCTAGGAATTACGAAATGAGATGGACTCTTATTCACTTCACAGAGTTTAACCTTAAGCGCATATTTCCGAACCTTAAATACTGTAAAATTAGAAATTAAAATTATTTCATGATATGAGTCCTTTAAAGTGGTATATATTTTCCTCTTTAAAAAAACATTTTAATCCCCAATACTAAACGTTTTCATTTCTATTCTGCCTTATCCTGAAAAGGATTTAAGGCAATTTTATTTGTTAGTTTAAACTTTTCCTTAAGGAAATTTTCAAAGATATACTAGAGTAGAAATCATAGCAGAATGGGCCTCTACATACCTGCCACTTAGATACAACAATTATTAGCTTGCAACAAAATTTATTTCAGGTGTAGCTCTACATTTTTCCATGACCCCCCATCCCAAATTTTTAACAGTAAATTCTGGGCACATTATTACAGCTGTATTTAGTATAGTATTTATCTGTAAATGATCCTCTTACAGGGGGCTTCCTTGGTGGCGCAGTGGTTGAGAGTCCGCCTGCCGATGCAGGGGACGCGGGTTCGTGCCCCGGTCCGGGAAGATCCCACATGCTGCGGAGCGGCTGGGCCCGTGAGCCATGGCCGCTGGGCCTGCGCGTCTGGAGCCTGTGCTCCGCAACAGGAGAGGCCACAATAGCGAGAGGCCCGCATACCGCAAAAAAAAAAAAAAAAAAAAAAACTTGCAGTGGTGTGGAAGTGTATCTACTTCAGCAGGCAAGTCTAGCAATGATCCTCTTACAAAATAACTATATTGACATTATTGTATTTACTAACTTAATGATAATTAACATAATCAGATATTTGTCGGTATTCAAATGTCCCCAGTTGTCTTATAATTGTTTTTAGTAACTTGTTTGTTTGCCCCAGGGTCCTAATAAGGTCCGTGCTGATGTCTCTTAACTCTTAGAATCTCCTCCTTAAACCACGTCCCTCCTTTCCTCCCTTCTCTCCCTTCTCCCCTCTGTCTCTGTCTCTCTCTGCCTCTGTGTCTGTCTTTCACTGCCTGTGTCTCTCTCTCTCTCTCTGGCTCTCTGTCACATCTCTTGGTTGAAGATACCGGGCTGTTTTCTGTGTCCTGTTTCCATAGTTTGACTTCGGCTGGTTCATTCCGTGGTGCTCTTTCTTTCATTCCTGGCATTTCCTGTGATTTGGTATTTAGGGTTAAAGGCTCGATCAAGTTCAGTCTTGGTTTGGGGGTGGGTGAGGGCAAGAGTAACTCGCACCTGGTCTTGTGTACTCCTGTTAGGAGGTGCGTACTGTCTTGTTTTTCTTCTTGTAGTGTCAGCAGCCATTGAGGGTCATCATCAAGATCCATTATTTTATTAGAGGTTGTAAAGTGGTGATAATTGAATTCTGTAATTCCTTCTTCACTGATTAGCTGAAATACTTCTAAAAAGAGAAGCTTGCAAGTATTTGGTTACCCTGAGGTATAGGAAAGGCAAAACAAATAATCAATTCTTTTTGTTTATCAGTTTTCTTTCTTTTTTTTTTTTTGTGGTACGTGGGCCTCTCACTGTCGTGGCCTCTCCCGTTGCGGAGCACAGGCTCCGGACGCACAGGCTCAGCGGCCATGGCTCACGGGCCCAGCCGCTCCGCGGCATGTGGGATCTTCCCGGACCGGGGCACGAACCCATGTCCCCTGCATCGGCAGGCGGACTCTCAACCACTGCGCCACCAGGGAAGCCCTCTTTATCAGTTTTTAATGCGTTCTTCCATACCATCCTCTAATGACCAACTTTTTTTTTGGATCTTTATGAACTCACGGAATTAAATATTTTCTGTGTACTCCAGTCCCTGTGTCTTGTTGATGGTCCCTGGCCTCATCTGTGGCCTGGGGAGCCTTTGCATTCGGCCTCTGCAGCCCTCTGGTGCAGCCTTGGTGGTCTCGGCTTCCGTTGCTTTCTAAGGGGACAGGACAATCCGTGTGTTTTTCTGCTCCGAATCTGGAATCCGTTATTTTTCCAAGGAGCTCAAGGGCAGGTTTATTTTAATTTTGAAAGTCTTTAAGTAAAAAATGAACAGTCTTTACCGTGTTTATTCTGCTGCTGCTGCTGCTGCTGCTAAAGCACTGATTTTGTTGAACGTCCGCAGCATCCGGAGCGTCCTGGCACCCCTTGGTCGGGCAGCTGGTGCAGTGCTTTGCACGTGATAGGGGCTGAATACGTGTTGGCCACGTTGTTGTACCGAATGTTTTATTCGACCAGAAGCCCCTGGGTAGTGGTGACCCTTCGAGGGCGGGTCCCGCTGCCCTCACCGGTGGCTTGGTGGCGTCGCGTGTGCCTCGCGCTGCGAGCCGGGCCCGCAGCTCCCACACCCTGCGGCTCTGCCTGCGTCTCCCCGAGCCGGCCTGCCACCTCTTCCTCTGGCTGCCTCCGCAACCCCTCGCTGCCTGTCCTCCCGCCTCCCCGTGGGACGGGCCTGCTCCTGCGGCTCTGGGCACACTGGGACGCAGCCCCTGGCTGGTGGCCTCCGGTGGCCTCCTTGGTGGCACTGCGACCAGCTACGCCGTAGGCCTGCTCGTTTGGTGGTGCTTCTGCCCTTCCAGGCCTGCGTGGTTTCATTGTGTTGTTTACCTGTGCCCCCCACCCCCCAATAATAGAATTATTTCCTGTACCTTTATGACAAAATAAATTTGTATCTTATCTGCTCTCTTTTCAAAGTGAGTTCACATCAGACTCTCATTTAATTCCCAAAGCTGCTTTTCCAGACCGGTGGGTCTGTATTGTTATTCTCGTTTTACGAATGAAGAAAATGGAAGGCAGAAAGCTTCCTGGGCCTCGGGTCCCCCGTTAGTACCTGACAGATTGAGGAGCAGCGGGAATCAGGACTCAGCGCTGCAGAGGTTGCCTCGGGCCGCTCCGATGGCCGCAAATCAGGGGGCTCCTCCGTGCAAAAGAGTGGAGCCGCTCTTGAGTCACGGTGGTCTCAAGTGGCTTTCCCGAGAGATATTGCTCCCTGATGTTGAACTTTTTCTTTGCATCAGGGTTTTATGATTTCTAATACATACTGTGAACAGATACTTGCAGGGAGAGCCTGTGCTCCCTTTAATGAGTTAAAAAATACTGGGAAATAAGGTATAGTGGGGAGTATTTTTTTTTTTACCTCTGTGACCCTGAGGTTCTTATGTCACCTGGAGAGGGAGTAACCTAGAGAAGAGAAGTGAAAAGGACAAGAGCACCCAGAAGAAATGATAGGAAAAGATAGTGCTTTTTTTAAAAAAAATTTTAAAGTGACTTTTTTTTTTTTTAAAAAGCAAAACTACCTATTCAGAAAATAACTGCTCTTTTTACTTTTTAGGAAGATAACAATGTGCCCTACAGTCTGAGTTTAGAGTCTGTGTTGGGCTGCACACCAAATGTAAGATTATCTTAAGGTCACTCTCAAGTAGTAAACTCAGTGTTTCTAATTTTTCAAAAAGTTAATGTAACTTTCATATACTGAAAAAGATAACTAAAAGAAAAAGAGTAAGCAGGCCCTTTCTAATGCACAGCCTACCTAGGATGTTTTCTCCAGCAGCTACACTCTTCATAGGAATTTAATAGAAACCTGAGTTCGGGATTGTGCAATTTTCAGAGAATTTGTGTGTTTAAGTTTTAACTGTATAAGGAGTATCCTGTAACTAAAATTATGTTCTAAAAATTGTTGTAATGTTCTTGAAATTTTGTGCCTTTGATTTTTTCGTTTCTTTTCCTGTCATACATATTCTTTGAAATCGTAGTCCTGGAAATGCTCCTGCTGAAGTAATGTTTTGTCTAAGTTTGGGAAAATTCTAAATCATTAACATGTTCGTGTGCTTGCCTCTTTAAGTCATTGAGAAAGACCTTCTTGAACTCTAACTTTCCCAAGTAGAAAATAACATTCAGGCCACTTAAGGAGTTAGTTGAGGTATTGCTATTTTATAATTAAATCCAGATGTTAAAAAAAGTTCATGTCAGAGGTGGTGTAACTTTTCTTTATCACATCACAAAATATCACATCTAGTTGACTTTTTAATCAATTGAATTACAGAGAAATTTAACACAGGTTCTAAATGAAAAACAAGTAGGTACTATAAAATTCTCCACACAATTCTACTGTATTTATTTAATTGAATGAACTATAATTCAGAAGGGATGGGTTAAATTATCAGTTGTTGAAAGTTTAATTAAATTTTAGGTGACCGAACTGGAAAAGTGGTGGGAAAGTTGCTGATGTATTATCTTACAAGAGTACTTAATTTTAATTCCCATTTTGGCTTACCTGACAGATGAGAAGTCTTGTTTCCAAGTGGAATAAATATTTATGGGAATTTAGAATTCTGTAGTAGTTTCCTGGACTCATTTTCACTAATGTTTTCTGATCCTGTAGCATAGAAGATTTTAATAATACTAACATGAAAAAAATTATTGTTTTTTTGCCTTACAGGTCCTTTGGGAGTTTAAAAAAAATGCCTACTGCTTTTTTCAGGGAGGAATTTCACTAAAAAGGAGCATCTTTGGGTTTTTTTTTAATGTTTATTTTATTTATTTATTTATTTGGTTGTGCCGGGTCTTGGTTATGGCAGGTGGGCTCCTTAGTTGTGGCAGGTGGGCTCCTTAGTTGCGTCTCGCCTGCTCCTTAGTTGTGACATGGGAACTCTTAGTTGCGGCATGCATGTGAGATCTAGTTCCCTGACCAGGGATTGAACCTGGGCCTCCTGCATTGGGAGCACGGAGTCTTACCCGCTGCGCCAGCAGGGAAGTCCCCAAAAAGGAGCATCTTTGGACATAAGCCCTACTTAAACATGTAGGACAGATAGCACTACTGTCCTGGTCTTATCTAAAGCTTAAAAGGCAAATTTGGGGTTTATAGGAGAGAGAATCATTGAAAATGCTATCAGAACATGTTGAAAATAATCATATGTTATTTGAAAAACAGATACTTGTCAAATATTCTCCCTGGGAATAAGGTAATTACTTCTTCAACAAGTGTTTGGTGAGCGTCCTCTGGGCTCTGGCCCAGGGCTAAGAACAGGGGTGGCAGCCAGAGGGAGGCTCGGCCTCAGTAGTTAAGAACCCACGTAAAGGACCTTACACAAGCACCCACCGAACAGCTTTCCTCTGCTTCTGGGATCGTGGCGGGAGGGCAGACGTTATAGACAAGTAAACAGATAAGGCTGCTGTTAGGAAGTCATCACACGCTTCAGAAGTGATGAGCCCCGTGTGATTTGAGAGGGTGCAGGGTGGCTGAAGCACCTCCAGGTACGGTGTCCAGAGGCCAAGGCTTAGGAGGAGACTCCCTGCCCTGCCGCTTTCTGTCTGACTCTTTCTCTCTTCGGAGTAAGAAATCCACTGCTGGGAGGAAGCCGCCAGCTGACGTCCTCTCATGTCTCGGCATCAGTGCTGACCCTCATGTGCACTCCTGACCCACCCTCGGCTCCCTCCCAGGGCTGACTTGCACTGGGAGGGATGGATAAACACGTCTGGGGTTTCGTTAGGCCCTGGGTGGTGAACAGACCCCGGCCAGAGCAGTTTCGTGTGGCAGCAGCTAAAGTGTGTTGTGCATCTCGCGTGTGCAGGCCAGGTGTTCTTGGTACCGTGTGCATGTATTTTACTCACGCCTTCTCCCAGCGGCCGAGCTGCGTGCAAAGGGGAGCTGGGCTGGCCCTGGCCTCACGTTCCCACAATGCCACCTGTGGAAGATGGGTGTGTTTCTGAGCTATTCTAGACACACTAGTTAACTAGAATAAAAAATCTAAACTGGTCAACCTTCAGTAGCTAGGAAACTCCATTTATGGGACGCTCCTTGTTTCTCTGGGGTGTGGAATGAGCAATTACTGTCTTTTTCCCCTGTGCTGTACACAGCACTGTGTCCCGCTACGCATGCCCAGACTGCCTTGCTCAGACATAATCAGCTCAGTCTTAAGCCTCGTGTTAACCATTGTGATAAGTCATGTGCTAAAACCCCCAAGATAGGTTTTCCCTTTAATTTAAGAATTAATGTATACTACTTTGTCCTTTTTTAGGACCACTTACCCGATTTTCCGAGGTTTTAGTAAATGCATATGTTTGATAATGCTAAGTATAAGGAATATAAGCAGTAGAAGTTCTCAGATTCATTTCTTCAGTTGTGTGTGTGTGTTCAAGCTAGTTCATACTTCATGATTTGAGCGTGGTTTTTATTTTTTTCACTCGGCGCTTGCGAAGTCGCAGACGGCAGGTGTTGGGGCCTGCCTGTTGGAGAGGAGGCCTTGGCCGAGGACATGTGCGTGTTGTGCGGGGACTGTGCCCCTAGAGGGGAGGCTCTCAGAAGCCAGCCTGACTGAGGGACCCGCTGGGAGGGAGTCTTCAGCAGCGTCTACCCTCCACTGTGTGTTAATTCTGGGTCCCGTACGGGGCTACCAGTGCTCTTATTTTGTCTCCTAGGGATTTTAAAATAACACAGACAAACACAAACTCTGTCATATACTAATACTGAGTATTGTCATCATTTACAATAAAGGGTAGTTAACACCAGAGTAGTTAGGAAGTAACCTCAAGAGTAGAGGTTTTGTAAGAAGTCTGGGTGTTGAGCTGTGGGCTTCTCTGACCTTATCTTTTTTTTTTTTTTTTTTTTTTTTTTTGCGGTACGCGGGCCTCTCACTGTTGTGGCCTCTCCCGTTGCGGAGCACAGGCTCCGGACGCGCAGGCTCAGCGGCCATGGCTCACGGGCCCAGCCGCTCTGCGGCATGTGGGATCTTCCCAGACCGGGGCACGAACCCGTGTCCCCTGCATCGGCAGGCGGACTCTCAACCACTGCGCCACCAGGGAAGCCCTCTGACCTTATCTTAAATCCTTCTTTCTTTGCAATGGCCCGGTGAACACTGACTCAGGGGCCTGCACTGTTGGGGGCAGGACCCTCATTAACAGGTACGGTGATGCAGAGATCAAAGAGGTGGCGATCTCCGTGTGCTGGAGGGGGTGTCTGGAGCTGAGCTCGGCGTCTGTTCAGTCAGGTCCCTGCTCTGTGCTTGGACAGAGCTGCAGGTCAGGTGAGCGTCTGTGCCGCTGAGAAGGTTAGAGCATCTGAACCCGAGGCATCCTTATTTTTCCTTAAATAAGGATGGTGATAGTGAGCAGCGTTGAGATGGAGGCTTCATAGCTTTCTTAACGTAGTCCACTCCGCAGGCCTTAGAATTCAGTTATTTAACAAAAATGTGCACGTTTTACTTGGAGAAAACGGTAAAAAATGGTCTTTCAAAAATGTGGGCTCTCAAGTTACCGCATGTTGGGCATGTTATTTTCCAAAGTGCTTTCACTTCCCTTTGGGAATTTCAGTGGCACTGAGCTCGTCCACAGTCTGAGTGTTTTGAACAACCACGTGGACAGTTCCCTGTGAGCATTTAAGATGCGTGGGCTGAGCAGGACCTCTTTGAGGCCCCGCAAAGCTGTGAGGGAAGGGTAAGGAGATATCTATCTATCTATCTATCTATCTATCTATCTATCTAGATATATATATGCACTTAACTTCTTGGTTCCCGAGATGCTATTTTAGAGAAATGATCTCAGTTTTTCCGACCCAGAGGCATTCCCTTGTGTAACCCCTTAGTCCTTAAGAAAATTGCTCTGGCAGTGTTCATATTCCCAGTTTTCCCAGGATAACCTTCAGATGGGAAGGCCTTCCATGGCGGAAGAGAAGGAGGGGTCTAATAGGAGAACCATGTTTATTTTTATTTAATGGTGGTGTGTAAGTTGCTCTCATGGATGGTGTTCATTGCTTCAACAAATACTTACTGAGCATCTTCTAGGAACATAAGACTTCTAGGAGCAATGTAGATAAAGAAGCTAATGGACAATTTGATACAAATTTTCTAGGTTTGATTACAGTTCCAAACTTTGTGTAACCTCAATATTTTGTTTTCATTGTGGCATAGACAGCCAGTTAGTTGGTTACTATTCTTCTCTTCTTCCTTACAAACACATTTCCTGTGTTATTTGGATCAGCTCTGTGCTTAGTTAAAAGATGGCATTTTCCAGCTTCCTTAGAGTCACTCTGACTCTGTACTGAATTCTGGCTAAGGAATGTAAGTGGAAATGCTTTGTGGGGCTTCTGGAAGGGCTGCTTAAAAGGAGTTGGGAGAAGTGCCCCCTAGCCTTCACCTTTCTCCTTCCTGCTACCTGATTTGTGGATGTAATGTCTGGAGCTCCGACAGTAGAAAGGTAGAAGGAGCCTAGGTCCCCGATTATTGTTGACCTAGTAATCCACAGCCACACCATCCCTGGACTGACTACTGCCAGACTTTTTTTATGTGACATGTGTTAGGTTTTAACTTACTTGCAGCTGCAACTAATTTTGAGTAACTTAGGTTTTCATGGGCATTCTCAACGTCAGTGGCATTATTGCAAACATCACGCTGAGCAGATTTCTGGGGGTTCACCAATGTGCTTATCCTGTCTTCGTGGCCCCTGGAAGCAGCCATTCCAGATTGCAAGTAAGGAAATCCTCAGATTAAGGAATATTAATTGCATTGTTCCTGAACAAATATGCCTGGAAAATCTTTACACGGAGGTTCTCAAAGTATGCTCCCAGATTAGCAGCAGTGGCATCAACTGGGAATTTGTTTGAAATCTCCAGGCCACATGCTAGACCTTCTTAATGGAACTCTGGAGGGAGGGGCCCAGCAATCTGTGTTTTAATGAGTGATTCAGATGCAGATGAAAGTTTGAGAATCATTGCTTTATGATCTGCATCTTGTCACTCAGACAAAGTAGCATATGCATATGAGGTTGGGTGGGCGACAGTGGGCTGGTTGGATCTGAAGCTGATGTAATGGCCATTTGGATTCTGCTCACGTTGTTTTCCCTTACTATGGAATTGACAAAGGAGCCCTTAAAGAGATGCATGAGTTCATGCAACAGATACGTATAGGCAAGCTTCTGGTGCCTTCTAGTGCTCCCCAGGGGCACCCCTGGGGTTTGCCATCCAGTGCAGCCCACCTGCGGTAAGACCCCAGAGCCACCCAGGGGCAGAGGAAACAGCACTTTGAATGGGACGTCTGATTTCAGATTTGGATATCTGTGCTTTTTGTTATGTTGTCTGTTCTGCTATCGAACTATTTCAATGAAAAATGGACACATTGCTTGGAAAAAGCTGTCTGTGAAAACTGCCGCATGATGAAAGAGAGCACACCATGATAGTGTATCTATTAAGGAAATCGATGGTATTATCAAACGCTTCTCTCTCTCATACACATGGAGAAGCCCTGCAAAACAAACAAAAGGCCCTCAGGACTTGGACGGAGCAGTGAAAAGGAGTCAGCCGTGTAGCCATCTGGGGGAGCAGCTCGCAGGAGGCGCGAGCAGCAGGTGCTCGGGCTCTGACGCCAGAGCTCCCTGGCGAGGCCTCTGATGTGTCCAGAGACCACGTCATTCAGGACCTATTAGAACCTGGCGGAGTGTTTGGGTTTTATCCTCATGAAACTGGAAACAAACAGAGGGTGTCAACCTGAAGAGTGTTATGGTCTGATTTGAGCGTCGACAAGCCTCTTTCTGGCTGCTGCGTGGAGGGTGGACGGTAGAGGACAGCAGCGGGGGAAGGGAGATCAGCTGGACGCCCTTAGCGTGGTTTGGACACAAGGAAATTGTGACTCGGGTGGGAAGGCATGGTG
Source organism: Hyperoodon ampullatus (assembly GCF_949752795.1). NCBI lineage: Eukaryota > Metazoa > Chordata > Mammalia > Artiodactyla > Ziphiidae > Hyperoodon > Hyperoodon ampullatus. The sequence goes on from NC_136923.1 coordinate 104,251,105, forward strand.
AGAAGAGGTCAGATTTGGAATGTATTTTAGAGGCAGAATGTATGGAGTTTTCTACAGGATTGGACTTGAGGAGATGGCCTTTTCAATGAGGAAGTTTTGTACGCAACTAATGGTGTCTTGAGCAGAGAATGAGGAATCTAGCGTTTTAGACCACAGACCGTGCTGCTTGGTGTTGGATACGTCAGCTCTGCCACTTCTTACCAGTGTGACTCTGGCCAGTTTATGCTGGTTCTTCAACTTCCTCATTTGCAAAGTGGAGATCTGTCCACCTTGGAGATTACTTGGAGAATTAAGTGAGAAAATATATGTTCAAGTGTTGAGAATAATACCTGTCAGATAGTAAATGGTCAGTACGTATCAGTCGTTACTATTTTCCTTTGTAAAACTTTTCACATAAAAAATGTCAGTGTTAGGAAAACCTTTGTCAAGACACACATACTGTAGATTGATTTTTGTTATGGAAACAATGGTTATCTTAGCCTTTGGCCTTGAAGTAAGTGTAGGAGACAGCCGACAGGCGGCTCCTGACGCACGAGGGGCGGGGCCACGGAGGAGTGCTGTGGCCAAGCGTGGACCCAAGTGCTTTGCCACGTGTTCGCAGTGACGTAACGACAGATGATGTGACGATCCCTGGTGTTCTCACTGGGTCCCACACCGGCAGCGCAGACATTACCCCTCCTGCATCAGGCCAACAAAGATGATGAGGTAATGGCCTCTGCAGTAGTTAGACACTATTTAACGTCTGTGGCCTGGTGATAGGAACTTCACACGTGATGTATACTTGGCACCACTGAAGCAAAGACACGCGAGGCCCTGGTCTTGTCACTGCCCAAAACAGCTTTCTTTAGGGATGCCTGTTACCGAAGTAAGGACGTTTGAAAGTCAGGTTGTTCAGAGATACCTCAGCCTCACCTCAGGCGGAGCCAAACCCTGGCCCCACTTCCCTTCCTACGAAAAACGTTAAATGCTGATATATTTTGGTCCATGCTGATATTATCTTACTGGTAATTTTTATTTGTTCAAAATGCATTAGTTTTCCTAAAAAATTATGTGACCATTTCTTGTACTGCTGTGAAGATGTTTCCCCCACCTTCCCCCACCCACCTAAAAGGGCCACTGAACGTTGTCTATCAAAATGTACCATCGAGGAAGAAAACATTGGGATCCACCTTAACTACATACATTATTTTGGTATACTAGTTAGACACTATTTAAAAAACACAGAGAATTCATTTTAGAGTCAACCACTTTCTCTAAACCATTACAGGAAATATTGGAGGGACGTTTTAAAAGTCATTTAAAAAAATATTGACACATGAAACAAAAATTGCAGCCTAAGTGTCACAGCGGTACACACACAAGGCTTCCATGGTGGGACTACTGGACTGTGTCTAAGAAACTTGGCATTGTGTCTACGAGTAGGTCAATAACAGGAACTCCATCATAAATGCCCTGGTTTCCTGCTGGTGTCGGCCTCCCTGCGGCCGCCTTGCGCTGGCAGGAGCACACGTTTGAATAACAGCTGGCAGCAAAGCCTGACAGGGAAGCCTGTATTATTTTTAAATTGGGGAATTGTTTTTCAGAAATCTCTTTTCATACATATTCTTTTCCAATTTTACCATCATTTTTCATTTCAGAATTGAGTAAATGTCCTCAAAGTGACAGGAAAGACTGCATTGAATCAATAAATGGAACTCCCTCCAGCCCCCCGGTGGCCTCAAATAACTTGAGCACATAAGCATCAGCCTTTTATTAATTGGACAGGGCTTCAAAAATGAGGAAAAGTAATTTATGTTGGCAATTTGATTAACAGGCTTCCTATGAACACACATTCCTATAAAACTAACAAGTATGAACCATTCAAGACACACCAAGAAAAGTTCTTAGAAACCTTTCAGATGAAAAGGCAGCAGAATAATCCAGGCAAAGGGGGTGCACAGCCCCCATCCAGGGCCTTTGCTAATGACTCAGGCTGACTTTCTGTAGAACCTGTCAAGTAGAAAAGACCGGGATTGCTTCTCCAGGCCTGTGCCCATGATCTGGGACCTTCTATATTTCCTCCTCTGCTTCAAGCACTGTCCATTGTGATCCAGAGCCAAGGGCACAGCTCATCTTTATTGGACTGAGAGGAATTTCAGGTCAGAAGCAGTGTATTCTATCGAGATAAACCACAACAAACCTGGTGCCATGTTAAATTTAGTCACTCCTCTGGGCCTCCCTTCCTTTGTCAGGATGCAGGTCACAGTCTAGTCTCTGAGCCTGTGGACCGTCAGGACTGTTCCCCCTTACCTGGTTTTCATGAGTCAACTCCTTTCCCAAACGTGCAGCCAGCCCCCTCCCCCCAGTTAAAGGGCACAGAGAGAAGTACGACATCGTCAAAAAAACATGTGAGTTGAAATCAGAAATTCAGGCACACCAATGTCAGAGAAAATTTTATCTGTCAGAGGCAGAGAGAGAGTTAAAAACACAAAGTAAATTGAGCTGAATATTTATACCATTATGACAAATAAAAAATGAACAATATAGGATTATAAAGTCTTTTATATGATGAAATAGTAAATTGCATTTTAGAATTGCATTTTTGAATATTTCCAATATTGAAATTGCATTTCAAATGAATAGATTGTTAGAAATTAGAGACTCAGCTTTATGAATAAGGACACTGCGTTCTCTGTCTGGGGTAGCAGGGGCAGGTGTTTGCCTCACCTGAATTGTCGACTTCTGTTTCTTCCCATTCTGATGAAGAGTGGTCTTAGGGGTAGGCTGGGAGCACCTTGTAAACTAGTAGAATTCTGCTGGTTAGGCTCCGTGATCTCTGCTGCTTGTATTCCAGATACCAGGACGTGCACAGTGCTTGTTTTTTCTCGAACTTGGTGAGAAATCTGATGTGGTGTTGGAGTTACAACACTTCTCACCTTTTCCAGTTACACAGTCATAACTTTCTGATTCTGTAAAATACCTTATCTCAGGAAACTAAAAATCCCCTTTCTCAGTTCTGTCTGCAGCTCTACTTTTCGTTATTGCTCAATTCCCTTGTTTTCTGTTTCTAATCCAGTGATCTCTGGGGCATGATTAAAAATTATTGATATAACCTTGGACCTCCCAGTCATTGAAGAGTCCTAGCGTGCTTTCACATTGTGGAAAAGGAAAATAAACAGATTGAAAGCTGTGTCACTGAAGGAGAAACAAAGTACATCAGTTTAGAGCAGGGCCCGCAAAGCCTCTCAGTATCTTGGACACATTTCATTTCCTAACAAGTACTTTTTCCTGCTATGAGGTGGGCAGTGAGGGGACAGCTGCTGACAGGGTAGCCCCCTCTTGAGGAGACGTGGAGTCCTGGGGGTCGCGTGGAGTTGTACACGCGTGTGCATGTGTCCATGTGCCCGATTGCTGGTGGTGGCCGAGGGAGATGGCCGCCCGGCGCCCGGCCAAGGCCTGCCTGCTCTGTCTCTTCTGCCAGCAGGCTCACCTCACTCTCCTCACCTGCCGTGGGCGCCGTGCACTGCTTCCTTGCCACACGTGGGGCGGGAATGACCGAGCTGGGATCTGAACCCAGACCTTCTGACGAATGCTCACATCCTCCCACTGATAGCCTTGTCATTTCCTAGTGGTGATTTCTTAAAGGAGTGACTGAAGGGCTGGCACTCGAATCTCCCCTTTGGCCCTGCAGACTGGGAGGGGCTCAGGAAGGCTGGCTTCTTTGGGAGTGTTTCCCTTTGTCGCCCCGCCTTGCTGCGGCCTCCTAGGGACGCAGGGCCCTTGTTGCTCACGGTGCTGTTTGTTTCACGGCAGCCTAGACTTGGGAAGCTTGGAAAATTAAAGCCATTTTATCTTGTTAGAGCCTTCCAAGGAAATGAGACCCATTGATTTGCACCGAGGAAGCCGTCCTGTGACAATGTCCTGAGCCTCCCTTGTTGATGTGTTCACGGCGAGGCCAGACCTCTCCAGCCGCGGGCTCCCTGTGAAGGCGGACGGTGCAGGCAGGCGTTTGACGGGAAGTGTGATCACTTTATAGACCTGACCATTGATGTGGTCGAGGTTAGCAGCTTACTGAGGACCACACAAGGAGCTGGAGAAACAGCTGGCGAAGGAGCCCCTGCCTTCCAGCCAAATTATTTTCCCAAAACTGTCCACCTTCCTCAGGAAGCTAGTCTTTTTATAGCAGCCTAGCCTCCACCAAGAACCTGAGCAGGAGGGTGAACAGAGGCATCCTCGGAGAGCTTCTGTCCTTTCCGTGTTTCCACTGGGCGAGCCGTGTGGCCTTTAACCACGGGGATGAGTCAGGAGTGCGGGGCGCTCTGACAGGGGGTGCCTAGGGCCCCTCCCAGTAGAATCGGCCGTGGCAGCAGCGGCTGTGATGCCCTTTAGCTCCTAGGATTTTCTGTTTTAAGATGAACATGTTGCTTTTATAGAAATTTGAGCACCTTAAGGATCTCTTTGGGAATTCTTTGGGTGGACGCAATTTAATGTCAAGCAGGGACATAAAGATTGACATTCTGCAACTTTCCTCTTATTGACAGATTCTACCTCTTTAACTTTTTTCTGTGTTTCTTTATCCATGTCTCTGAGCACCTCTTGCCGCCTTGCTGACAGTTAAGACTGTCCTGTTAGGAGTTACGTTTGCTCTGTTCTGAGCTGCCCAGACCCAGGCGAGAGGTCAGTAAACCGCAGGCAGGCCTCTGTGTGATCTGCAGTGACTTTGAATTTGTTTTGGATTCAACACTCAGTGTAGGCATCACTGTTGAAAAGACATGAAAACAATGACAGAGACCTGTCATGGTGAGTTTTCAGCAGTGGGCTCCATGCCTAGCGACAGTTCCTTTTATGAAGTGCTTCTTGGTGGAGTGACAACCGAGAGTGCTCCTGACTTCTGGGGAGTGTACGTTCTCTTTGGTCTTGGCACCAGCAGTGAGACAGAACGCGAGTGCAGTTCCAGGGCCTGTGCGCAGGCACCAGGTGCTTCCCAGTGTAGTGAGGGGAGCAAGCCACCAGGTGGCTCAAGTCTGGTGGCATCTGCGTTTTCAGTCCGTGACGATTACGCTGTTTCGCAGCTGTTTTCACTTCAGAGAGACCAGTTCATAAAAACCATTCTGAGAATTGATTTTTTTTTAAACACAATCTTAGAATGTTAACGCCGAAGATTGCCTTTTTAAATTGTGTCACTGACTCGTATTTACAAGCTTTTGGACCCGTATACTGTGTTTTGTTGAGATTTATATAAAAGCTTGAACATTGTTTACCTTTTTGGCTGAAGTAAGTCCCCCCAGTTGTTATTTTAGATTGACATACTTTCCATAGTTACAAATAAAATTAATAGATACAGAAATTTATACTGTCAGCATGGTTCATATTGTTTTATTTTATGCTTCTGTTCTTTGGAAAATGAAGAGACACACAGTACCTAAAAAATCAACACGTAATTTTTGTGGACTTATTATTTCCCAAGAAGAATTTAAAAACCTACTTTATTCCATGAGAAGGAATTTACTCTATAGCTTCCCACTAACATTAGACAAAAAGCATTAAAATGCCAAAATATTTGCTTTATTTTGGAATATATGTGCAATAAAGTTCAAGTAAAATTAACCCTTGGGATATTTGGTTTTTTTTTTTTTTTTTTTTTTTAGCAGATCACGACATAGCATCTTAATTTTGGTTCGTTTTGTTTTTCAATCACAGATTTCCTGGAATTAAGATTCTTGTTCTGATAAGCTTAAGGTATATTAGAATATAAAACATCTATTCAAGAATTTAATGTCCAGTTTCCTATTTATGTGGGTCCTTTTCTTTTTGCTTCAACGTTTTTGGGCAGAGTCATTAGAGTCAGTTTTGGACGGAGTCCCTTCTGTTACCCAGTAGGAAAAGGGAAAAGAAGGTGAAATTCAAATCAGGTTTTTTTCCTTTCTGCTAATTCTGGTTAAAACTTTTGCTGGAGAAAAGATGAAATAAATTTTTATAAACATGTTTTAAAATTACCATGGTTTTATTTACTCTTGTTAACTTCGTGTGAGTATAATTACCTCAGAAAGGAAGCCAAAGTCTTAATTGAGATTGTTAAACATAATGTTTTCTTGTCCTTTTCTGTGAAGCAGAGGCTCTGTCAGCAGTTTGGACGGGGTGCATGAGGCGAGGCCTCGTGACCCAGTGATCAATTCCAAGGACTAAAGTTTAAGCAGTGGTTGTGACTAACAGAGTAGCCTTTACTGAACATCGCTCTGCTGTGCTTGGTCAGGAGCAGTGTTACTGTGTCGGATGGTCTTGATATATGTTCCATCGACTGTGCTGATTTTCCGCTTCTGTATGCGGGTAGCCATGTGGTAGCCAGGAGTCTTCAACAATGGGTCTTTGTTGAGGTATTAATTTCTGTCCAGGAAATTGATGTGACTTTTAAAAACTATTGCTGTGTGTGAAGAGTATAGACAAAGTTGTATGGGTGTTGCCCCTCCCCCATGATTAGGAAAATAAAACAAAAAAGTATGTGTGGGTAGCACTTTTTAATTCTACTTATCTTTCATTTATTTTGGTGGCTTGGTATGAAAATGGAATTTCTTTTGTCATGATGATAAATGGAATCTTTCGTTGTAATGATAAAGCAAGTTGATAAAGTAAGGAAGTGAAAATTGGTAGAAAGTGCGTAAAGATATAATTTAGTGTTATAATACTTTTAGATGCAATGTTTACTTATTGGGTTTAAACAACTTTCTGTGTATGTGTGTGTTTAAAAAATATTCCGTAAGGAATTGACCTTTAAGAATAGTGAAGCACATTTTCCCCAACTTTATTTTTCATATTTCCTTATAAAGTTAAAAAAAAATTTGCACCGTGAGTATTTTAATGCCATTTCCTCCTACTTTAAAATTGTTTTAAATTAGTTTTATTTTGTACGTTGCTTCAGAAATGACAGTGAATTTAAGAATTAAACTCTGGTGTGTGTAGAATACAAAAGTGCATTGATCACTGGTGCCTCACCTCATGCACACCTTCCAAACTGCTGACAGAGCTGAGATTAAGTCAGGACTTCCTGAGGTGTGGGAACTACCTGGCTTGACTTGCATCACACTGAATTGAGAAAGACAGGTAATATTTATATGCCTTTTTAAATAACACTTTCACTAAGCTTCCACTATTTCAGGGGTTCCTGTGGCCATTTCATGTATATTTGACACCTTTACAATCTTAAAATGAAATTCATGGATAAGATAACGTATCTTAACGACACACATTATGTTTTTTTAAGTCTGTACAATGTTTTTACTATAACCAAGAGAAAAAAAGGGAAGTGAGTAGTCTGTTGGGAGGATCTGTGTTTCTGCGGATAAATGTGAGACACCGCCGCATGGGAACACACGAGGAGGCGCTCAGCCGCCTGCCCCGAGCGGGAGTCCCGGCGTGATGGCCACAGGTGCCGGCTGCGATCTGTGGGTGGTAGTGGCAGCTCAGCAAGCACTAGCGGCCATGATGTTGGCGTCACCAGTTTTTTGAAATGGTCTAATTTGGTTAAATTTGGCATAAAGTAGTAGTTTTCCTTAACATACTTTGTAGCACATACTTTGTGCTTATGCAAAAACCCAGTTAGGTTCTGCGTTCAGATAATTATAAACAATTGTTGTTTTTCTGCCCAGGAACATCTAGCAGGACTTCTGAAAGTTGTGAGGGACACAGGACAGCCTTCAGCCGTGCGGGCTGTCCTGGGTGTTGCAGTGCTTCTAGCATTCGTGGTCTCTACCCCCTAAGTGCCAGCAGCACTCCAGTGATTGTGTCAACCAGCATGCCTCTGTTCATTTCCATAGCCCCCTTCAGGCCGTGGGCACATGGGCCACGAGAGCCCGTGGTAAAGCCCTAGCCGACTGCTTGGCCATGTTCCTTCACAGCACTGTTAACAGCCAGCTTTGTGGCAGGCAGTGATGAGTGCTGCGTCAGGAATGAGTGACACTTGTCTCTTTCCTGAGGGAGCCCGGTCTCTGCAGGAAAACAGAAATAGATGCCATGTAAGGGAACGTGAGGGAACTTGGGCATAGGTGGGGTCCAAGATAAGCTGGTTTCCTCCCACCTTTACTTTCTCTCCTGGACTGTGGCATGCCCGTAGGACCGTGGCCAAGGACACTGCCCTGAGGAAGCTCTGGGCGGGAATTCCAGCTCTGCCCCATACGGGAAGTGAGACCTGGAACCAAAACTTAACTTGTCCAAGGGTTGGCTTCCTCATTTGTAGGAATGAGGATAATGAGATTAGCTGCATAGTAAGATAAGATAACTGTAAGAATTAAGACAGAAGTGTTGTGAAAAGAGAGTGCAGTGAGTGTGTCAAAGATTGTCTTTTACTAATTTTTTTTTTAACAAGAGAAAACCGGCAGCAGATGGGGCTAAGCCTACTCTAATACTAACTGTGTTTGCTCTTTTACTGCAAACATTAAAAAAAAAATTCCCATGGTTTGTAATATCAGCTTTTCATCCCACACTTCCTCTTTTTTTCCCTTCCTGATTATTTTCTTTAGAAATAAAATATAAAATAAAAGAAAAAAGCCTTTTGTGCTTTTCATAAAAGTTGCAAGTTGAATGTTTTTGAAACCACACACCTCAGATAGAACTAGAACCCAGTTGTACCTCAGATGGGACATGAACCCAGCCAAAACCCAAACTGGGACTCGAACCCGCGAGCTGGGACTTGAACCCACTGTCTTTTAGTTAAAATCACTCACCTGGTGTCAAGACTTACTGAAGCTCAGGTTCTTTATGTCTCAGCGCAGAAGGAATTCAGTGAGAGGCAAAGTGATAGGCAAGAAGTAGATTTATTACTATAGGACGCTTGTGTGGGACACAAGCAGGTAGGCAAGGGACCCTACCCCAGGAACTAACTGGGAAAGCGGGTTTATTTTGGGAGATACACACTCCATGGGCAGAGCGTGGGCCATCTCGGAAAGCGAGAGCGGCCCTGAAATATGGAGTGGTTAGTGTTTATAGGCTGGGTAATTTCATAGGCTAATGAGTGGGAAGATTATTCCAACTGTTTTGGAGAAGGGGTGGGGATTTCCACGAACTGGACCACTGCCCACTTTTTGGTGTTTGATGGTCAGCCTCAGAACTGACATGGCACCTGTGGGTGTGTCATTTAGCTGATGTATTACAGTGAGCATATAATGAGGCTCTCAAGGTTTAGTGGAAGCTGAATCTTCTGCCATCTTGGACCTAATCAGTTCTCACCAGTTTATGTTGTGTCCTCAATGGCTACATCATTCTTTACGGGTTGTGCCCTGCCCCCTTCCCTCCTGTCTCATGTTCAGTTGGCTGAGGGGCCTTCTTGACTTAGTGACGTCACCTCTGTCTTGAAACTGAGGCGAAAAGGAGAAGAGGTAGGAGTGGGAGGGTTTGAAGTAGAAAGACGTTTATTGAAATATACGTTAAAGTTACTGAAGTTTGTGGAAGGTTTATGTTGATCGTGCAGGTCATCCCGTGATATAAGCGAACTCCATCATACGGAGAAAGAGGATGGCTTGCTGTATGTGTCATCAGCCTAGTAGTCGTGGAGTCGCGAGGTATCTTGGTCACAGAACGTTTGAGCAGAGTTGACCTTTGAGTTGCAGGGATTGGTACTTGTGGTCCTAAACCATCAGTTCTGTGGTGGAACAGTGAAGACCATCCCCATGACCAGTACAGTATAGACCGAGAAATAACGGTTTCAGTTGTGGAAGTGTGTTTCCAGCCCTTGGAGAGGTGGACGACCTTCTCATTCGGCACATGCCATCGAAGTGAGTATGTTCTGGAAGTATCCTCAGAACCACAGAGGCAGGAGGTGATGAACTGCAGAGTGAGCAAGGACCCCATTCTTGGCTTCTGAGTAATACAGGTCCCCGGGCCTTGTCCAGATCTAGTTAGTCAGGGCTTCTTAGGGTGGGGTCTGGGGTCTTTGCTTCCCGCCCCTGCACCCCGCCCCCGGCCGTGCCACACTGCTTATGGGATCTCAGTTCCCCGACCAGGGATTGAGCCTGGGACCATGGCTGTGAAAGCCCAGAATCCTAACCACTAGGCCACCAGGAAGCTCCCAAGGGTCTTTGCTTGGAATAGGCTCCCCAGTTGATTCTGACAATAGAATCATGTAGTTTTGGGAGTCACCATTATAGGTTGGAAAATTGATGCTCCAGAGATCGCATTAGCCTGTGTTAATGGTTGTTCGTTTGACATCTCTACCGGCTGTTCTCCCTAAACCTTGAAGTCAGCACGGGAAGAAGAAACATCTACACTCCCGACCGCCCCTCCTCCCCCGCCAGCTCCTAGTTCTCCTATTAGCTTGGTTTGTCTTCCTTTTATTCAAGCTCAAAACATCTCTTCCCTTTGAGTGGTTTTCTGTTCCCTTTTCCCAGACCAGTTTATTACCATATGTTCTGTCCCTTTCATTTTTCTGGTCTGTCCTTGTCCCTTCTCAGCACCACTGTTCCTGTCTGTTTTCATCAACCCTCACCGGGGATTTGCCATGCCATTCCTTTTCCTGGGGTCACTCTCCCCCAGGTCACAGAAGTCTGAGGTCTGTTTTCTTAGAGTGTTGTTGCTGATACTGTGAGTTGAGTCACAGGCCTGGCATTCTAGCCCTTCCACAAGGTCATCACAGGTTTGGCCACAGTGGATCGTGGGCTGTGCTCTCACTCTCCCTCACCGTCCTCACCGCCCACATCGTTGCTGGGGGGGTATCTTCCCGGGGGGGGCCTCTCCCTGTTGCTCCCCCTACTGTTATCCGTCCTGACGGAGCTCAGGTGTCAGGTACTTGAGGACAGCTTCCTGGTCCCTCCTTTCCCAGACGCGCCCTCGTCTCTGTCTGATCCTCTGCAGTGTGTTAGAGTTAAGGGGTTATCCGCTTACCCTTATTTTGCACATTAAGCTCCTTGAGAACCGAGACTTGCTCTTCTTGATACCCCTGCAGCATTTGGTAAAGAATCTTAAACATTGTAGGAGAGGCAGTAGCTATTTGTTGGATTCTTTGAAGCTGAAATTACCTGGGAAGTGTTCCATTGCTGCAAAGAGTAAGAATGGAAACCTCTTATGACCTTTTCCTACTTCAGTAGTGACCCCGGTCCATATCAAAGGAGAGCATTTGGGGAGCTCCAGGAGGAGGTTGATGATGTGACTGTTCAGGTTCAGACATTTCAGTGAGGCAGCTGCAGAGACTAAAAGAGAGCTCTTGATACTATTTTTGTAGGCAGCTTTACCTTTGGTTTTGGAAGTGAAGTATTAAATATGGAAAAGCTAAAATTACTTCTGTTTGACCACTGATGAGTTTTAGCTAAATTGAACTTTGTGCCTGAGGGGAGAATTCTGAGCATTTGGGTAAAATAGTCAAATCCACAGTCTCGTTTTGTGCAGGAGCCCCTGTGCCCCCATCACTCCCTGACTCTAAATCCTCCCTCCTCGGTGGAAACCGGCATCTTGCTGCCAAGAGTGGGGCCTCCTGGCCGCCTGAGTCGTAGGTAGGTAATTTGTCCGCTGTCGAGGGGCCTGGGTGAATGCTGCTGGTGTCCTTACGGAGCTGACAGCTCTGCAGGAGCCTGGAGCCTCGACTTCCGTGCTTCTGGGGAGATGACTTGTGGGTGTTATCTTCTAGTGGCTTAGAGGCAAGAATTGAATTCATTGATGCTGAAACAGGAGTGCTGGTTTAAATTCGTAAGTTTCTGCTCTTTAGTAATTGACTATATTGAAGGCATTTAAAAATAACCATCCCTGTAAATGAAGCAGTTTCCACTTGAAAACCATCGCTGTTCCCTTGTAATGTGATGCCATTTTATATGATCTCTTACAGTGAAAGAAAGGCAGGTAAAGTCACAGCCCAGGGTATTAATCTTTACTGTTTTATTACTTGGCATGTCATCTTAGGCAGACTTCATTAATTTCATTTTAAACCTCAGTGTTCTCTTCCAAAAAATAGGAATAGTGTTGGTACCTCCCTTGTAGGCTTGTGGGTGGGTAAAATGAGGTGAGTTGATGGATGGCAAGCACTTAACGGTGTATCTCTCGTGATATGAGTGTTTTCTCCATGGAATACTGCAAGGCATTTTTGTGCTTCCATTCTGTATTTCATCTAAGAGCTTGGTACCTTTCCAAGGAGTGGCTCAGGTCTCCTGTGAGAGAGTCAGGCCTGTGACTGCAACTGATGGGGCCACAGGTGGATCAAATCCAGAGAACTGGGAATGCTTGTCGGGCGATGAATCAAAGAACGGAACTTCTTTCCCAAGCGTGCTGTAGATCCGGCTGGGCTCTGACTTCGTTCCAGACCAGCAGGGCGGCGCTGGAGCGGGATCTGAAGAGGTGTACAGTTCCCTCCTTGGCCCGAGTCGGCTGACCAGCTGGAGGCACGTCCTCTCCTGTGCCAGCACAGAAAGGGCCGGCTCAACCCAACTTACTCATCCGTTTATTTTATGAACTTGGCTTGGAATGAAGAATATCTCGGCCCTAGATGATGCCATTGCAAAATCAGTAAAAGCAGACCTGATATAAAGAAAGATATAAAGACGTAGTACAGTTGTGGAAATGAATAAAACGGCTGTTAGAGTATCATTATTGTTGGCTCCAGACAGCGGTCGAAGGTGTAGTTTAATTCTTCCACATTGTTGGATCCCCCAAGTAGATGCCTGAATGGACACACATTTAGAAGTAGTGATTTTGATCAAAATGTTTGACTGTTGTATAATATAAAGAATATGCGATTACAAGAGTGCAGTGTTTTCAGGAACAGATAGTGATGTGTGTGGACATGAGAGCGCCATGCCGATGCAGATCTGTGCAGTCCTGCACTGGCAGCGATCACGTGTTGCAGGAGGATATTGTTATTCTTGACATCGACTTAACAAACTTCAGGCTGTTCTGTAACGTGGCTGGACGTTCATTCTCTCCTCCCTCGCTGGGCTGTATCCTCGCACACGTCACTGAGGAGCTAACTGATGCGCACTTTTCAGGACCTCGGAAACGCCTTGGAGTCACACTGGAATTCACATCCTGGTTTTGCCTTGTGCTCTTGGCCAATGTACTTGACCAAGACAGTGGTGTGATCTCCTTCGTAGTTGAAGAAGATCACTTGTGCCGCATGGATATGAGGGTTCAAGAGTGGGAGAGAAGGTGCCAGTTAGGAGGTTGGTGCAGTGGTCCAGGCAGGAGGAGATGGTGGAGTGGACAGGAGTCTTGGCCGGGAGGTGGAGAGACTGATGCGTGTGACGTTTTGAAGTTGGATTGATAGGGTTTGCTGATGGATGGGATGTGGGGAGTGAAGAGCAGGGAGGCAGGGATGAGCCCTGAGTGTGTGTTTGGTCATTTGGATGAATGCAGATGGCATTTAGGGACAGGAGAGACATGGCTTGAAGAGAGTGGTGGGTGGGAATTGAGAACTGAGAAGTGCTATCTTCCTTGCTCCTATGAACCTTTTGATAAGTCCTTTTAAAAGTGGAATTTCATAGATCTGACTTACATAATATTGCTACAGATGACTTAGAGAGGAAATACCTCATGAAGGAGGCTCCTGGGAGTCTCCAGTTGGTTCTCATGCCTTCGGAACATTGGAGAAAGAAATGTTTTTGTTTATGAAATATTTTGGAAACTCTCAGAAAAATTCTTTGGAATGACTGGGAGGATTTGTCCACGTGAGCTGTGATTTATTCCAGAGGGGCATCCTGCTCTGTATTTTAATCGGCATGTGCTATGTCTCAACTCGTCCCACAAAGGAACAAGTTCCTCAAGTGGTGAAGTAGTGTGTGGGCAGCCCTCCAGCTGGATCTCACACAGTGTCCTTTCCTTAAAGCAATGAGAAAAAGGAAAGGAAAAACGCAACTTTCATACTAGCTTTTAGCTCCTAAACTTTATTTTCCAAACCATTTGTGTTTGCTTATACCCCCTTGTTTTTCCTTAGTAAATTCAAATGATGAAAAAGATCAAAATTCATTATGAAATTTGTGATTACCACTCTGGCCGTATCCCCGGTCCGGAGGACAGCTGAGAAAACCGATTAGTTCTGGTGTGTACCTCTCTCTGCAGCCTTCGAGTCTTTGCGGAAGGACCCAGGGGTCTTTGATTTGGGCTCTGTAAGGTGAGAGATCCTGACCCTCTTTTTCTTTTCTTTCCCCCAGAAAGAGAGGGCCTTTGATATTTTGAAATATGCCTTGATGCTGCCTAGCCTCTGGCATCTCTGCCTGTGCTGGTGGCCAGCTTTGACCATTCTCTGGCCGTCGTTGGTTCAGGCCCGTACCCCTGAGCGGTCCTCACATGCCCAGGTGCTGCCATTCAGACCACAGACTGAGAATTACTTAGTTAATCTACCTGCAGAGAACTTGTATTTCATGATTGGCCCTTGTCAAGAAATTGTGCCACTCCTGTGTAGGATTTTTTTCGTCTTTAGTGTAATCGGATGGGTGTACCATCTGAAATTTCATTTCTATTTTTAAGTGAGAATTTAATTGATCTTACTGATTTTGGCAGTCAGTCCAAATTTCAAAATGGAGAACCTTAGAATGATTGTTTTTTTAATAACCCTTTTGTACTCCTGTGGATTGATACTACAACTTCTTGAAATCAAGTTTTAAAGATACTTTTAAACTTTTTATTATGAAGACCGATTGCCTTTTTTAAATAAAGGAGTTGTCTTACAGTTAAGTAGGATATGTCTGTGTGTTGTGCTGTCGTGATGCTTTTCTGTGTGCACTGTGGTGGTCTGCGTTTATTCTCCCCTCTTGGGCTAACTGGCGGTGCTCCTGCAGACAAGCAACATTGTTACTCATTGTTATGCCCACAGAGAGAGCAGAGCTCCCCCCCACTGCCCGGCACAAGGCAGCTCCTCAATGAAAGGATGCGGAGAGACTTCAAATTGCTCTCTTCTGACAATCGCGTCCCTCTTCTTCTGTGCCTAGTCATGGTGTGGATTATCTTGTATCCTTGCAATGTGTTTCCAAGGGTGTGTTTTGGCATCAGAACATCCTTGTTCGTGGGGAAAAGTCAGCATATGGACGTTCAGACATTGGAAGGGGAATCACAGGGAAATTCTATTAAATCCGGACTTACAGCGCCAGCTGTGCTGGTGTCATTGTCCAGTTGTTTTAGTCTTCATAGTCTCCGCTCCAGATCTGTTGTGCCCTCCTCATCTTTCTGGGTTTCACACAGGCCCGTCCCTTTTAGCAAAATGTCCTTTTCCTGCTTTACTGAGATCAAGCCCATCCCACACCTCCATCCCTTCACGGCCTCACTGTGCTTGGATGGTTCCTCCCCTCTTCAGTCTCCGAGGAGGAACACGTGCCTCTTCCTCCCGCAGCTGCCCTTCTGGGTCCAGCTCCGTTTAGTTTGTACCCTTTCCTCTCGTTCTTTCTGCCACCTGCCCACAGACTTTCTGAGATCAGAGATCTCTTCCTTTGGCCCTCTAGCTGCTCAGGTTGCTTTCCTACTCCTCTGTGTGCCTCGATGGCCACAGCTTTTCAGAGCGTCCCCTCCATGCCTGGCCTTTGGCCTGATGCCACTCCTGGCCTGTGTGCAGAGCTGCGTGGAGCCTGGTGGGAGGGGCCAGCCCTGGGGGAGGGGCTTCAGCCATCACTTCTAGACGGATCCCCCGCCTCATTCCCTGGGCTTGCAGGGGTGGGCTTCTGAGGAGGGCGGTGAGAGAAGGATCTCCCCTTAGGTTGTCATGTTGTCCCCCTGCCCCCGGTCTCCTGAATTCGTTGGGGCTCTTATGGTCCCCTCTCCCCACCCGGAACTGGCAGACCTGGGCTGTCTCTGCACCTGGTCCCGAGGTGACCCATTGCCCTTTGGTTTCTGCAGACATCCTCTGCTTTTTCGCTGGTCTGTTCCCCGCCCACCATTGTCCCCTCCAGACTAGCTTGTTCACCAGCTGCTGTTAGGAGCTTCGTGCCCCACTTCATGAGGACTTGTACCCACTTCACAGATGAGGGGCAGAAATGAACTGATTTAGCTGAAGTCACACAGCTGGTAAAAGCCCAAGCCTTTGACCTCAAAAATCTGTGTTTTTAAACATTGTTGCATTGCCCTATTGTAGCTTCCTAGCACTTAAAATTCTTTAAACAGTGAGATAAAATTTTTAGACAAAAAATTTGGATAACATGTTTAAGAACACTGCTAATATGTAATTCATCAGCAGATACAGTGAAGCAGAATCTGTTCTGATACTATTTTTTAATTAGCAGAAATGGACTTGGTATCCTGGGTGGCTGATGTGGGGAGGCCATCAGCTCTGGGTGTAGATGGGGAAGCCTGGGACCTCAGGGTCCAAGGTTGCCAGGGTCAGCTTTTGCCTGGAGGCCACGTCTGATGTCATCAGCTGCGTGAGGACAAACTGGAGCATCTTTACCCTGAGGAACTTCTGTGGGATGCGGTTATGTCTACGGGCGGCTTGGTGGGAACATTGCTCTGTTGTTGCCCCTGTTTCCTCATCTGTAAGGTGGGGGTAGAAACAGCACTGCCGTATCAGGTGGAGACGATACAGCTTGTGCATGTGGCCTCCGAGTTAATGAGTATACAGAGCTTAGAGAGTGTTTCAAGGGCCGTGTACGTGTTGGATGTAAAATAATCATTACTGTTATTGTTAATAGAGACCCAGTGGATACTCGATTTATGGCAGATTGAGGGGGCGTGTGCCTGTTCTTGTGTGTGTGTGTGTTGAAACACAACAGGTTCGTTTCTCAGCAGCTTTGCTCCTCGAGGCTTGGGTGTCACGGTGGGAGTGTGATGGGGGGTCGAGTTTGATGCAGTGATGTAGCTGCTGTCGCTGTATTTCGTGGAGCCTGAGGGTGCCGGGCTGCCCTCCTTTTTGACCCCCCTTGGTTCCCTCAGGAAGATCTGCAGGGCCGTGGAACTGACGGATCTTCCTCGAGGCCAAGGTGGCGGACATTCTTGGCAGTGAATTTCCTCCTGGAGTTCTAGAATACTCCGATTTAGTTCTGTCAAGCCCAGGAACCATGTTTTTGTTATTCTTAAACTGCTTAAATTGGCTGAGTCTTCGTAAAGGCTAATGATACTCTAGTCACCTTAAACTTGCCATTCCTTTACCAGCTCTTTGGCTGTATTCCATCTTTGCCTGTATATTTCTTTTATTCAGTTTAGTGTCCATTTCTATTTCATTGAGCAATGTATAATACAGACTGTGCCTAGTTTGCTCCCTAGCTTGCACACATTCAGTTGAGCCATTTCTATATTTTGTTATGGAATTGATTTTAACTTATTTGTTTTTAACTCAGAGAAGAAATTCATAATAAAATTTAGTATTTAAAGGTATTGCCATTCTTACACTGCTGAAGATGTGGTGTTCTCTTTTTGAATTAGTGCTTTTTAAGTTAACTAATGTTAATAACTAAAACATCTTTTTTAAGGAGCAAAAATGTGATGATTTATTAGGTTTCCAAGTCTGGCCAACCATGAGAATCCTAAGTGGTGGGGAGGGAGGCTTTGAAATGATTATATTCTGCTGTGGTTCCCGTTGCCAGTACCCAGGTGACTGTGACCACGAATCGGGTTCTCTGGGTGGTGTGGTTGGGTGGGCAGAGACTCTTCCCTGTTCTGCAAGGGAGGATGGGCGGAAGGCACAGGGTTCTTGCTCCCCAGCTGCAGGTCTTTTCTGTTTCCTGTATTTTGAATATGTTGTGGAGCCTTTAAAAAGTGGGTGCCTTTCAATTCTATTCCCATTTGTTATACTGTTCTTTGACCATGTGAACAGTATTTGAGATGAAAATGAAAAAAAAAAAAAAAAAAAGTAGGATGATCATACCCTTAAAACAGAAGAAGCTTCATCTAGAAAAATGTGAACTATTTTGCAGGCATAGTTTTTTTTTTAAATTTATTAATTTATTAATTTATTTTTGCTGTGTTGGGTCTTCGTTTCTGTGTGAGGGCTTTCTCTAGTTGCGGCGAGTGGGGGCCACTCACTATCGCGGCCTCTCTTGTTGCGGAGCACAGGCTCCAGACGCGCAGGCTCAGTAGTTGTGGCTCACGGGCCCAGTTGCTCTGCAGCATGTGGGATCTTCCCAGACCAGGGCTTGAACCCTTGTCCCCTGCATTGGCAGGCAGATTCTCAACCACTGTGCCACCAGGGAAGCCCCAGGCATAGTTTTAAAAAAATGAAATGGGTGGGTTTGAACATGGATTTCTACGTTTTTGTATGTAAGACCTGAAGATACCCTAACAGGAAGGAATGGGAGAAACTGCTTTGTCCTTTTTTAAAAGTATGTTTGCAAGCATTTACTCATTTAATCCCCTAAACTTTTTGAAGTGGGTAGTACATTTGTTCACATTTTTGGAGATTTGAGAACTCTGAGCTTCCAGCATCTAAGCACAGAACCTTCAGCAACACAGAAGATGCTCAACAAGTATTTATTGAACGAGGGAAAGTGTCCAAGGTCCACGACTAGTTAGTGTTTGCAAGAAGGCTGTAATTCTCTAGAACCTGCTACGAAGCCTCACAGTTCTACTTAATAGTCTGGATGTATCGACATCTGGGGTTGGAATCTGACTTGCGCCCTTGCTAGTTACATGGCCTTTGGCCACTGGTGGAGCTCACTTTGCCCCTGGGGAATCTGGCGATGCCCACCCTCCCCTTCCGGTCCTTAGGATGAGGGGGGTTACCCAGTTCCTGACACACCCAGTTAGCTTGAGGTATGCTAGCTGCTCCTAACACTGACCGAATGCAATGTCAGCCGAATACTCAGTGGGTATGGAAGTGTCCATTTTGTAATCTCAGAAACAGGGTTTATTTTCCTTACGGAAACTGCTACTGCAGCGGTTCCAAACCTAGAAACTTCCTTTTCCTCTCGATCGTCAGAACTACCAGCGGCCACAGCCTGCACAGGCCTTCAGGTGACTTCATTTTCCCTGCATAACTGATGTGAAATAGACCTTCCCGTTTGCACTGCCTGCCTGTGTGGCTTCAGTTTAGGCCCCCTGGGTTAGGATTAGAGCACTTAACACTGAGGAAAATGAATCCGTATTAAACTCTCTGCTCTGTCCTCAGCCTCTACTTGAACCCTTCTAAACTTGGGACTCCCTGCGTTCCTGCCCTCTTTACCTCACGCCCTGTAACAACATGGCAGCATCTGGGGTTACTTTTATCAATCCAGCCATTGGTGCAGGTGGCCTAAAACTGGTTCATTCTGATGTGTGTTATCTTAAACTATAGACTTGTGCTTTAACTTGTTTCATTTCTTAGTGTAAATGAAAAATACCCCCCCACTCCCTTTTCTGGGAAGAAACTGTAGGTATCAGCAAGTGGGCAGGAAGATTTTTGTTTGTTTGTTTGATAATAAGAGGCTATAGGGCCATACATTTTCTTTGGAGTATATCTGATTATATTTCCTAAGTGTTGATAAGTAGTACTTTGTTTTTTAAAAAATAACGTGGAATTGCATGTTTGGTTTTCTTTTTGTTCCATGAATTACTTAGTGCAGTATTTTAAAAATTCTAATATTTTAAATTTAAAATTGGTTACTAATTTTATTGCTTTGGTAATTGAGACTGTGGCTTTGTGCTATTTATATTTGTTAGGAACTTTCTGAGGTTTTCTTTGTGTCTTGATATATCATCAGTTTTTGTAAATGTTCCATTAATGCTTAAAAGGAAGATATATATGAGTTACAAGGTCTGATACAAACCCATTAACTTGATCAATTATATAATTCCAATCTTCCGTGCTTTTACAGTTTTTCCTACAGAGTACACCAGATGGAGAGGTGTGTGCTCTTCTAGCGCTTTTAGGTTTTGTGGGACTATTTTCCATGCACGTCTCATAACTTTTGCCTCTTATTCTTTCAATTCAGTGATATTTGAGACATAGAAACTCATGACTGTTACATCTTAATCATTGTTCCACTTAATGCTTTTGCCTTGAAATCTACTTTGTCTTATATTAATATTGCTACTCCCTCTTTCCTTTATTTTTATCTGTTGGATATATACCAGATCGGGTTATTTTGAGAGGTGGTATCTTATTTTTTCCCTTAATCTGAGAGACTTTATCTTTAATAGAGGGGAGTTAAATTCATTTGTAATGGCCAGCATAGCAGGTGAGTTTGGATATACTTCTGCCTTCTTAGTTTTTACTTTTAATGTATCCTTGCCTCACGTGGGGCTTAAGAGGTTTGTGTTTTGTCATGTAGACTGTCTCTTCTTTGTGGTCTCTACGGCGTTGGGAAGATATCTGTTTTCAATTCTACAGTCTGAGAAAACAGCTCAAGTTTGTCTGCCATTTGAGTTGTTTTTCTGCCCTTTCTTGTGTCGTTTTTGCCGTTCGCTGCTTTTCTCACAGTTCTGGAGGCTAGAAGTCTGAGATCGGGGTTGCCAGGGTTGACTTCATTCCCAGGACTCTCTCACCCACTCATCTCGCCGTGGATGGCTGTCTTCTCCCTCTGCCTTCACGTGGTTTTCCCTTGGTCTGTGTTGTCTGTACCCTAATGCTTTCTTATAAGGACACCAGTCGTATTGGATTAAGGCCAACTTTGTGACCTCATTTTACTTCAACTACCTCTTTAAAGGCCCTGTTTTCAAATCCAGCCACATTCTGAGGTACTGGGGGTTAGGACTTCAACATATGAATTTTGGGGGGACACAGTTTATCTCATAACACCTAACGTCCTATTAAGGTGGAGTTTTAAAAAGTACAATATCATGGACACACGTTGTGTGTTTCCATCCATCACGATGATCACCAACGATGTGAAATTTGGCCTCTTTGGGGGTATATTTAGGTTACTCCAGAGTCCTTCAGGCACAGCTCCAGTACTCTTGGATACTTTCTTGTTTTCTCCACCCTTCTGGAACAATCTGCTGCCCAGACCTACCATCAAATATTTCTTCCAGGAGTCCTGTTTTTTTTAGTGGGAGGTAGTGCCAGATGATCCTAGGTGCCCTGATCTTCGGAAACTTCGTGGCTGGGCCCTTGATCACCACAGTGTGGGAGGCCCTGCAGTGCAGTGGGTGAGGGGTGGGCCCTGGGGGGCCCTACTGCCCAGGGCATCCTTGCTCCACCACCCACAGGCATTGCTCACTTGACCCCGGCGAGGCCCCTAAGTTCTCTGTACCTGATTTAATCGTCATTGGTGGTCTGTGTTCTGGGAAGTTAAGGACTTCCTCAGAGTTTTCCACAACTCTATTTTGAGCACCTAGAACAGGGCCTGGCACATAACTGGCACTTGATAAATATTTGTTCAGTGAATATATCTATGAATGGAAATGATGGGAGTACTCTCTTATATGGTAATGGGATGCTTAGGAGATCATGTTTCTAAAATGCTCACTGCTCTCCAGCACTGTGCAGGGTCTGAGATTCCACCTCTTTACAAGCTGACATGTTAGTTGGCCGGTTTCCTGGGAGCTGGCAGAAGACTTAAGACTCGCGGGTCAGAGACAAAAGGCTTTATTACCCACAGCAATAGCAGTCACCAAGGTGTCACATTTTCCTGCTCTCCTTGCCTGAGCCCCTATTTTTGCAGGGGACATGAAGACGGAGGGCGAGGCCCATATGTGCAGTGGGCTACTTAAAGGAAAGCAGCCCCGAGCTTAGGGAACCTGAGTCTTTTATGAGTCTTTTATGATGGACAGCAAGGAAGCTTATTCTGGAGGGGATACTTTATCTTCTAAAGCTGTTCACCGTGCAGACATCCTTGAAAAAACAGTTTGGGACAACAGGACATGCAGTGTTTCTGCTTGTGAGATGTGTAAAAACGCGAGAGACCCGTGGAGAATTGCTGCCCAGCAAATAGCACTGATAGGTGTAGTCAGGAGGTGCTGGTCATGATGGTATTGATGATGGTTACCTTTGGTCATTTCCCAGCCTGAACATAAAAAGATTTCTTCTTGTTGCCTTAATCTCATCCTTATTTAATCTTTGTCTTTCCATCTTTTGTTCCAAGATTCCTGGATGTGTATTTTGTGGTTTCTGGAACTTGCATCATAATTTTACTTGTTAATTTTGATTGCTTATTAATTTTAAGCTGTGTGTGTGTGTGTGTGTGTGTGTGTGTGTGTGTGTGTGTTAAATCACAGCCCTTTCCTCTGCAGTAATCCTCTCTGTGCTGTGTTTCGGTCTTTGTGGCGTGTAGTGAGCATGCCCACTCCTCCCTTCCTCCCCTCCTCCCCCCTCTTCCTTCCTTCCTTTCTCTCTCTCTCTCTCTCTCTCTCTCTTTCTCTCTCTCTCTCCCTCCCACCATTCCTTTTTCTTCTCTTCCCTTCCCTTTCTCCCCGTTCCCTGTCCCCTTTCGAGTGTTGCACAAGTCATTTTGTTTTGGCAGAGGGGCTCCATGTTGAACAAATTAAATTCTTTCTTCCTCCCCTCTTCCTCTTCTGTTGTTACACTTATTGTCATTTGAATGTGGGTAAGAGCTCATCGTCCCGTTATTTATTAAGCTCATGAGACCCTTGAAACTTGTGTGACAGTTTCATACTTTACTCCTCAGATTAAGAACACAGACTCCTGAACTCAGGTTCATGAGTTCCTGAATTCCCTTACCATTGTGGATTTGTAACTTGTAACGCTATCATTTTGATTGATAGATACTTACAAGTAATAATTTCTGTTAGTCTGATGTGTATTGGTTTTTAGAGTTTTAAGTCTTCCAAAAAAAGTAACTGGACAAATGGGTGAGTCTTTAATGTAATTATGCTTAAAAAATTTTTTTTTTGGTTAGTTTAGAATATGCAGTAACAAGGATAAAGGACTTAGAGCAATCTGGAAGCAGCACGGTTTTCGTACAGTTACACCGAGAAGATGGGGTCCACTAGCCTCTGTTATACCATCGTATAGCACGTTCTGTCCCGGCCGTGAGCGGGAGTCCAGAATTGCCGTCTTCAACGTGACTGAGCTCTCTCTCTGCCTGTCTCCCTCTGAGTCTGTATCTGGGGATGCTGTTCTGCTGCAGCAGGGGTGTGAGTTAAAGATCCCAGGTCCTGGCAACTATTTCATGAAACTAAGGGGAAAAGTAAGTTACTCTCAATGGACTCATCCAGTTGCAGTTGGGATCATAAACTTCTTGGTGCCTTTGTTTTTCCAGCAGATTTAAAACTATATTGCCTTTTTTTGGGGTGTGCGGGAGTTGCTTTAAACTGTTAGGTGTACTATTGTTGAGCGAGCTGTTTCTTGTGAGGAGTTTTTTAAAAAAATAAATTATTTATTTTGGTGGTTTTTTTTTATGCTGTATTGGGTCTTCATTGCGGTGCGCGGGCTTCTCACTGCGGTGCCTTCTCTTGCTGCGGAGCACAGGCTCTAGGCACGCGGGCTTCAGTAGTTGTGGCGCATGGGCTTAGTTGCTCCGCGGCACGTGGGATCTTCCCGGCCCGGGGCTTGAACCCGTGTCCCCTGCATTGGCAGGCGGATTCTTAACCACTGCGCCACTAGGGAAGCCCCTCTTGTGAGGATTTTTAAGCCGCTTTTCTATAAGCTGGACCTTGGCTGGAAGCACCTTTATAGAAATGTGGTTTACTCTTCAGTTCCTCAGAGTGCCTTGCAGTTCCTAACCTGTCCCCGGTTTATGTCTGGTGACTGTAACACTGCCTGTGTTTGAAGTTATCCCAGATATTAAGAAAGTGAATGATTTTTAGTTTTTCCCTATGAAGTTGATGGTGGAATCTAAAATGAAATCCACAAATTCCCTTTGACGCTCAGTGTCTTTTTCAAACACTCTTTCTATTTACTACTTAAACTCTCGGGATACAGATTTGCCTTCCCTCCGAGCCCGCACCGCTGTCCATGGATGTACAGAGTTCCTCTCTCTTGTCATGGCTTTCCCTGTGGCATCGCTTCTGCTCAGGGCACCCCCTTCACAGCACACGAGGTGCCACAGTGGCCAGGCTCATGGACGCCACTGCTCTTACCATGTTCCCCACCCTCCTGAGCAGCCGACTTGACAGAACAGTGGAATGGTCTGTCCAAGGCTTGGTCACAGAGCCGGCTGTCCCCTGCAGAGCTGGGGCTCGGTTCCCCAGGAGGCCCTGTCTGCTCTGAATCTGCTCTACCTTGCGGTGCTGTTCATTCCACAGTGAGGATTCATGGGTCCAGGAATCAAGGGGGAGAAATGATAGTGGCACCCCTCACTGTTACCCCTGGTGACCCATCAGCGAATTTTTTTTTTCTTTTCCTGTGACCTTATGCTTTTCGGCCTAGAGGTCTCAGTTCCAGAGAGAGGGATGCTTCCAGCAGGAGACACAGCAGTGACCCCACTGAACTGAAGTTAAGACTCACTGGCCACTTTGAGCTCCTCAGGCCTCTGAGTCAACAGGCCAAGAAGGGAGTCACGGGGTTGGCGGAGTGATTGATCCTGACCACCGGGCTGGACAGCTGCTCCGCAGTGGAAGAGTGGGAAAACAGTGGAAAACCACAGCAAAGCCACGCAGGCAGGACTGTTCATGTCCCAGACCCTTCAGGAGTGAAGGTTTGGGTCACCCCACCAGGTGAAGAACCACGACAGGCTGAGGTGCTTGTTGAAGACAAAGGAATATGGATGGGCAGTGAGAGAAGATAGTTAAAAGTACCGGCTGCAACCCTGTGACCAGTCACAGAACAAGGACTTCGACTGTCGTGAACATTTCCTCCTTACTATTGTCTGTCTATCTTTTCTTCCCTTTCTGATTCCCTTATCTTGTAGCTTAAGATGTGCTGACTTGATATCATAGTAGTTAAGGGTTATTAGTTTTATATCATAGTATTTTGCTTATGGGACATCAAGGAGGAGAACGTCGCTCAAGTACTTTACCTCCTCTCCCGGGGAAAGGCTAGATCATTTTCAGTTGTACGTAGGATAGTTGTATCGTGTTAGGCTGGATTACGACTTTATTATTATCTGTATTAGGAGATTAATTCTGGTTTAAGGAGAGGTGATGCCTGTGGGCACCCTCTTGACAAAGGCTGCACTTGTGATGGTGAATCATATGTGTCAACTTGACTGGACCAAGGGTGCTCTGACATTTGGTCAAACGTGATTCTGGGTGTTTCTGGATGAGGTGAACATTGACCGTGTAGGCTGAGGAAAGCAGGTGACCCTCCCCGATGCGGTGGGTCCCGTCCCATCAGTGGAAGGACTGAGTGGAACAGAAAGGCTGACCCTCCTGCAAGTCAGAGGGAACAGGTGGCCTTGGGCTGGGACAGCAGTCTTGTCCTAACTTCAGACTCAGCCTGAAGCATGGGCTCTTCCTGGGTCTCAAGCCTAGTGGCTTCTGGACTGGAACTACCCATTGGCCCTCCTGGGCCTCCAGCTTTTGGGCTGCCCACCTTGGAACTTCTCAACCTCCTTAATTACGTGAGCTGTTTCCTTGTAATAAATCTCTCCATTCACACACACACACACTCACACACCCCTCCAGCTGGTTCCGTTTGTCTGGAGCGCTCTGGCTGCTACAGGCTGTCTAGTTCTTGCCTCTCCTATGCTTGAGAATTCCGTCTGATGTGACTTGGTTTGGGCCTCTGACTTTTCATTGGTGATTCTTTTTCTCCCTGAAATGTCAGGCATCAGATGTTTTCTCAGGTGTCATCTGAGAAGGCAGATACATGACTTTACACCCTTCCCCTGGCGTCTTTCTGGTCCCTGTTCATTGTTGGGATAGTTTCTTATTGTCCTATGAGCCGCACATCAGTATCACCATCATTCAGTATCACCAGCCGAGCCTCCAAGGCACGACATCAGTCTTGACTGGACATCTTAAGAGCTTTCCCAAACTCTCCTTATGACAGCTTCACATCAGTGCTGTAGTGCTGGAGAAAAGTGAGAAAGAGCGTTTTCTCAGTCGACGGGCTGTTGCTCATCTAATCTTTATTCTTAGATGATCACAGAGCAGGTAGGGTGGTAGAGAAGGTGGCCATGGACACACGGAGTGGCAGGGATGGAGTGAGACTGCAGTGGCCCCAGAACCCAGAGACCAGGGCGGAGTT